>NC_047092.1:82921932-84329432 GCF_902459505.1 Geotrypetes seraphini | reverse complement strand
GAAGAGTTGACATACCACCAGCTTGTACATCTTGAAGGCCCTTTTGAGGGCCTCTTCTAAGAAAGCTTGGTTTCCAACATTTGAGAACTTGTCTTTGTTGGTGGACACCTGTTGGATAGTGCCGATAGATTTCCCTCCTTTCTGAGTCTCTGTGGCTTATATTGACTCCTGCCTGACACCTTCCTCCTACCATTTGGTCCTCCCCAAGCCTTATTCTCTGGGTGATCCTGGGTAACAATGTCTCATTCTAGTAACAATGTGTTCTGTATTGAACTGACTTCCAGCACACTTCTTAAGCGTCTCCCGGTTATTTCTTAAATCATTCTGGAATGTTGACTCCCCTTTCTGGGTTTCATATACATTCTCTGCATATTTTAATAAACAATAATATTTTAAACAGGCAATCCTGCACTGTTTACTGTCGTCTATTACAGGGATAGGCAATTCCAGTCCTCGAAAGCCACAGGCAGGTCAGGTTTTCAGGATATCCACAATAAATATGTATGAGATGGATTTGCATGCACTGCCTTCTTGAGATACAAATCTAACTCATGCATATTTATTGTGGATATCCTCAAACCCAGACCTGCCTGTGGCTCTCAAGGACTAGAATTGTCTACCCCTGATCTAGTATAATAAACAAATGTACCAACCAGGACTAGAAAGTAAATTTAACATCTATGAACTAAGGAATAATTTATAGAATATATAATAAATGTTGTTGTTAGAAACTATATTCAACAGTATAATAAAGAGCTAACAAAAGTTATATGCAGAAGTTATAAAAGGAAAACTCTCAAAGATAAAGTGGTCCATTAACAGATCTATTAAAGTGTACAGCCCAATAATGACATTTTAAAATTATTTGCCTTGCTCTAAAAGCATACTGTACTGTATATATTATAAGCTTGTCAGTATTTAGTAGTTAATTAATTATATGTCTATTGGGACTCCCTACCTTTGATTACATTAGTTTAGAGCAGTCTTGTCAGCATGCTTTAGACTTTAAAATCTAATCTAATCTAATTCTTAGTCTTATATACTGAATCATCTCCTAAAAATAGGAGCTCGATTTGGTTTACATAATTAGATCACAAAGAAAGATACATTAACATTCATTGGAACTATAGTCTAAAAAACGATGAAATATAGTGGTTTTTAAGGTTGTCACAGGCACCTTAAGGTGAAGGCACCTCCAGGTGGCAAGTGATAGTTTTTCTGTGCACCTCTAAGTGTGCACCAGATTTCTGAATACCGAGCAGTTGAATGCAAAACACCCACATATAGTGGAACAAAGTCTATATTTTATTATGGGATAAATCAGCTTCAAGAAGGTAGGTGGCTTTTCAAGCAGCCAATAAACAGCACTTTCACAAAAAGATATCAAAACAGAAAAATCAAATACAGTTTTCAAAAATGCCAAATTCAGTTTGTCAGGATGGTTTCAAAGTTCAGTTTGTCAACATGGCTTCTAAAATTTAGTTCATTATAAAGCAAATAAAAGGCAATAATTTCAGAAAGCTTTTTTTCCCAAGCCCCAAACACTTCGGTGCTTTTGCCCTGCTTGTGCTCAGCACAAGCAAGTGAAGAAAAACAAAAATTCAAACTGATAATTTCTTGCATGAAAGTCCAGGCTTCTCAACAACTCCTGTAGGTGAGTCCATAACAAGTAATAATAAAAACATTTCATAGAAACAAATGTTCAGCTCAGAGTACTGGGTAGCACAGCTTACACTAGTGTACCTCCCCCACCTGCACTCAGATAGGAAAACAAAAAGCAAAAATCAGGACAAACAGTTCTCAAACACACGTTGCCAATTCTCAGCTCTTTAAAGTATTCAGTCTTTACACACAGGTTATCAGCAAAGAAAATGAAACAGTAGCAAAAATTTTCCTTCAGTTTTAAATGTAGCTTTAACTTAAGAACATAAGAATAGCCTTACTGGGTCAGACCAATGGTCCATCAAGCCCATTAGCCTATTCTCATGGTGGCCAATCCAGGTTCCTAGTACCTGGCCAAAACCTAAGGAGTAGCAACATTCCATGCTACTGATCCAAGGCAAGCAGTGGCTTCCTCCATGTCTTTCTCAATAGCATACTATGAACTTTTCCTCCAGGAAATTGTCCAGACCTTTCTTAAAACCAGCTATGCTATCCACTCTTACCACAAGCTCTGACAATGAGTTCCAGAGCTTAACTATTCTCTGAGTGAAAAAATTTCCTCCTATTGGTTTTAAAAGTATTTCCCTGTAACTTCATTGAGTGTCCCTTAGTCTTTGTAATTTTTGATGGAGTGAAAAATCGATCCACTTGTACCCATTCTACTCCACTCAGGATTTTGTGGATGTCAATCATATCTGCCCTCAGTCATGTCTTTTCAAAGCTGAAGAGCCCTAACCTTTTTAGTCTTTCCTCATATGAGAGGAGTTCCATCCCCTTTATCATTTTGGTTGTTCTTCTTTGAACCTTTTCTAGCACCGCTATATCTTTCTTGAGATAAGGGGACCAGAATTGAACTTGGCTTTCCAGATAAGGCAATAACTGTCACCTTGCCTTAATGGATTAACAGATATCCATGTCCTCTGGCTGCTGGTCTGTTGGCTTTAAGGAAGACTCCACTTCTATGGGCTGGTACGATAGACTTTCTGGGACTGTAGTCTCTGTACCTGCTTCCTCTAGTTCCATAGTCATTGGCTGTTCAGGATCAGCCTGAGCTCTCAGCCCAGATAATTCTGTGTCTTGTTGAAGCCTGTGTACTTCTAACTGCCCTCCTCTCCTCCTCCCTTCTAGCAATTCAGCCTTTGCACTTAAAAACCAGTTTCTCTCACTAACTTCTGACTTTGAGCATAGCTCTTGTAGTGTGCTATGTGTTCTACAGGTGTTTGTGCAGAGCTACTCCCTCTAGTGTTCTGGACAGGAACAGCATCAAACTTAGGAATGTATGCATTTAAATGTGTGAATGAAATCCTCTCAGTTCCTAAATGCTCTGCTGCTACAGGACCACTACTAGCAGTCATAGGCTGCTCATCACAAGGTTTTGCGAAAGATATGAAGAGATAAACATGATCTAATTTAAGGAGGTAGTCCATTCCATATCGCACTTAGTACGTATGGAAAGGAGTGTGAAATTTTACTAATGGACTTGATTCATCTTAACGATGAAAAAGAGAGCTTATATATATATATATGAGTTGTTCTTGTGCCAGAAGATTTCATAGTGTTTAGAGATAAAGACATCAAATGAACATATAGTCCATTCAAAATTTCAAAGACTATACAGTCACATTTAAATTGAAATCTCAATTAAAATGGAAGCCAATGTAATTTCCTCAAAAGAGGTGACACGTGATTGAATTTTTTCTTTCCAAAAATCAGTCTTACAGCAGCATTTTAAATCAATTGCAGCCCTTTCTCATTTCCTTTGCTTAATCCCATATAAATGGAATTACAGTAATACTGCTTTGCTAAGATAATGGTTTGAACCAATACTGAAAAATGATCTTGATAGAATGGATGATAAACTTTTTTCAGCATGTGAAGACTAAAGAAACATTTTTTGGTAAGATTATTTACCTGGAATTGAAAAGACAGAGGAGAATCCAAAACAACACCCAATACTCTTGAAGATAATTCTATATGCGTAATACCTGCAGAATTAATGATAACTGAAAATGGCAAATTACCAATTTCTGGGCCTAACCATAATGATTTTGTCTTTTCTGCGTTAAGCTTCATATGAGCCTGAAGCAACCATAATTGCAATTTAGATATACAAGAGTTTATATTAGCTGTAAAGTTGCTCAAATTAGGATCAACTTCTAGCAGAATGAAGATATCATCAGCATAAGTGAACATTGTCTTGATAGAACTTAATTTATAATATTAAAAAGAATCTGAGACAATGAAGAGCTCTGCAGGATACCACAATCTGGTGTCCGTGCAACAGATGTCTTACCTTTAAAGTTTACCACATTAGAGCATAATATAAGAAATCCTTTAAACCAGCTTACAACTTTTTCTTCTAATCCTATATCCTATAAATGAATAAAGATATCAAGGCTGACTACATCAAAAGCAACACTCCCGGCCCAGATAAGAAAACAATTTGTCTCTAAGTCTTTCTTTCTGGGAATACTGCCAAAGTGGAATTGTTTATAAAATATTTACCCTGTGTACTGTAAAGAAAAGTAATATACTCTGGAAAGAGTTCCAGTATATTAGTGCTTCTTAACACAGCCTGAACGCTGACAGAAATGTTAACTCATACTCAAAAGCAATGTATGCAATACAGTGTTTATCTTATCTGTTATCTGATTTATTATCTAATATCCTAATGGAACCTCCATCTGTAAGCAATCTATAAGCTGATAAGGTGTTATATGTGCAAAGGATGCCTACAGTGCTCCTGATTTGCTAGGAATCAATTTATGGGAGTTGTGTATATGAAATTTTACTGTATGTATGTACGACTCTGACCTATAACCCCCTAAGTCCAATCCTAACAAGCAATGACCCAGGCCATGTATTATAAAAATAGAAGCTTTTATTTATAGTACTAGCTAGAATAAATACATGAGCAAGTTATAAGAAAGTTATACAGGATGGAAGAAAGAAAAGTTCTGCTTATTTACCAAGTAGAGCAAGCATACATCAACTCTCAGTAAGCCACAAAGCTAGACTATTCATACAATTCCCCAAGTAATAACAGAGATGGTTTATCACTCGGAAACAGTGCCTCTGGGAAAGGTGTGTATACAGTGAGAAGCATGTGATTCCAGATGAACACAATGATGTCCTTCAAGTCTGATGTCACAGCAGCTAGTGAGCCAGTCAGTCTATTCTCCTGTGCTGATAAGCAGCTTGGA
Organism: Geotrypetes seraphini; assembly: GCF_902459505.1. Lineage (NCBI taxonomy): Eukaryota > Metazoa > Chordata > Amphibia > Gymnophiona > Dermophiidae > Geotrypetes > Geotrypetes seraphini. The sequence goes on along the minus strand of NC_047092.1, from coordinate 84,324,567 downwards.
TTATATACAGGGGAAAGACTTTGTTCCTCCCACTATTGCTCATGGTACTGGAAATGTCAGGAAAGTCCCAAAATGTCCCAGAATGTTCCAGAAGGGTGAAATAATCTTTTTCAGACCACATGACCATGAAACAGCAGTTAAGAACATAAAACATAAGAATTGGAGTATGTGGCACTGATCAGGATCTATACTATTTTTTTCAACTTTGGCTCCCAAAACAACTTGGCCTGGTGTCCCCTGACTCTGGTTTTCCATGCGAGCGGGCACACCGCTTAGGCCAACGTACAGAGAATAACAACTGCCCGCGAGCAGTTATTGCTAGATATATTAACTGGAAAGATAAAGATCTTATCATACAAGCCTTTCGAAAATATGGTCGACTTGAATATGAAGGTCAAAAATTACTTTTGTTCAACGACTACTCCCTACATGTATCCACCCTTCGCAAGACGATGGTGCCACTATGTTCCACGCTGCATCGTCGGGGAGTGAAGTTTGCACTCGTGTATCCAGCGTCTTTACGCATATGGAGAGAAGGGAAATCACACACATTCACAGACAAAGCAACCGCACAACTATTTATAGACTCTATGCCTGAGACAAATACTACCCTAACGAGCTAATTTTACGTGATATCAGCTATATAGTTTACTTTGAGGTCTCTGTCTGATTAAATCAATTCCAAATTTAATATTTTAGACTGAGCCAATAAGCTCTTATCTTAATATGTTATGTTATGTAATGAAATACAAACTTTATATAACCTGCTAAATTAAGCACACTAATCTTCACATTTATATTTCTGATTAGGTGTGGATCTTGTTAGATGCTTCACGTGCGTCATTCTTATATGCTCATAGGAGCATCCTTAAAATATTTTAAGATGTACATGATAGCTTGGTTTATTTATTTTCTGACCACATATTATGCTGTCATTACTATTTTCTTCTTTCTTATTTTAATGTCTTTTCTACTTTTCTTATTAGACAGGAGTGCCTACCTAACCTTACTAATATATCAGTTATCTTCTCTCGACAAATGTGATATACTGCATATTTCTCCAATGCAAATCATATATTATGGCTGACCTACATGTTTTTTCCTTTAATGTGAATGGCCTGAACCATCCCATTAAAAGAAAAAAGATATCCAATTATGTGTTCAACAAACATCCAGACGTAATTTTATTACAAGAAACCCACCTCCCATCCGCTGCCGCCACGAAATTTCAACTAAAGGGATATTCTACTCATATATACTCCCCTGCAACTTATCAAAAGAAAAATGGTGTTTCAATCTTTCTTAAAGATAAACTCTCTCCCATTATTCATTCTATTAAAACAGACACGGAGGGAAGATGGTGTCTGGTACATGCTGCGTTGCATTCAATGGATTTTGTTCTTCTCAATATTTATGGCCCGGTTAAAGATCACCCGGATTTTTTTAGAGACATTCAACTAGCGCTAATTGAATTTAGTTCTTGTTCTTTGATATTGGGTGGGGATTTTAACCAAATCCAAAACTTGTATATTGATAGATCTTCTTCTTGTAAACCATCCAAGACCAAGTCTTTCACAGCTCTACAGGCCCTAAAAGATGCTTTCTCCCTTGTAGATCCTTGGCGACTACTTTACCCTAAAGGTAGAGAATATTCACATTTTTCACCACCACATAATACATACTCGAGAATTGATTTCTTTCTCATATCCTCTTCTCTCATTCATGACCTTACTAATACTATTATACATCCAATCTCCCTTACGGACCATGCTGCCATTTCTTTATATATTTCTATTTCGGCTCCACGTAAAGAATCTCCTTCTTGGCGACTAAACAACGCCTTACTCTTAGATGAAGAAACTGTTGAAAAAATCAATTCGTTCACAGTAGAATTCTTCGAAAATAACTCTAAAGATCCTGAAGTTTGTCCTTCCATAATCTGGGAAGCTTATAAAGCAACCCTTAGAGGTGAATTGATAAAAATTGCCTTTTGGAGTATGTGGCACAGTGGTTGGGTCTATAGCTTCACCACCCTAGGGTTGTGGGTTCAAACCCCATGCTGCTCCTTGTGACCCTGGGCAAATCACTCAGTCCTCCATAGTCCCAGGGTACATTAAATAGATTGTGAGCCCACCGGGACAGAGAAGGAAAATGCTTGAATACCTGATTGTAAAAACCACTTAGATAAATCTTGATAGGCAGTATATAAAACACCTAATAAAATTGAAACTTGAATTGCCATACTGGGAAACACCAAAGTTCCATCAAGGCCAGTATCTTATTTCCAACAGTAGCCAACCCAGATTCCAAGTACCTAGCTGGATCCCAAATAGTAAAACAAATTTTATGCTGCTTATCCTAGGAATAAGCAGTGGGTGTCCCCAAGCCATCTCAATAATAGCCTATGGACTTCTCTTTTAGGAAATTATCCAAGCCTTTTTTAAACCTCACTAAACTAACTGATTTTCAGAATTTCAGAGTTTATTACACATTGTGTGACGAAATATTTGCTCCAGTTTTTTTAAAATCTACTACTTAGTAGCTTTATCACATGCCCCCTAGTCCAAGTCAGCATTTTATAGACCTCGATCATATCTCCCTTCAGCCATTTTTTCTAGAATCTGAAGAACTCTAGCCACTTTAGCCTCTCCTCATAGGAAATTCATTCCAAACCTTTTATCATTTTCATCACCCTTCTATGTACCTTTTCTAATTCTACTTTATCTTTTTTTGAGATATGGCGACCAGAACTGAACATAGTATTCAAGTTGCGGCTGTACCATAGTGCAATACAAGGGCATTATAACATTTTCATCTTTGTTTTCCATTCCTTTCCTGATAATTCTTAACATTCTATTTGCTTTCTTAGCCGCCACCACACATTGAGCTGAGGGTTTCAACGTATCCTCAACAATGACCCCTAGTTCCTTTTCCTGGACAGTGACTCCTAACATAGAACCCAGAATCACGTACCTATAGTTCAGGTTCCTCTTTCCCACATGCATCACTTTGCACTTGCTCATATTAAATGTCATTTGCCTAATGCTATTTGTTGCTAAAGCCTTACCGTCCTGTAAATGTTTTTATGGGATTTGTCTTTCTATCTTGTTGGATGAATTTGAAAAAAGGTTTTAATAATGCAACTGTTAATGTTTTATTGTGTTTGTTCTGTCAAAACATGTTTTAGTATTTTTAATATGTATGCATCTAATTTTGTAAACCGCATAGTATTTATTTTTAAGTAAATAGCTAATATGAAAAATATATACGTTATATTACATGTAAAACTTAAAGGGCTCCTTTTACAAAGATGCGCTAGTGGTTTTAGCTCATGCACCGGATTAGCGCATGCTATATCTTGCACTAGCCAAAAATCTACCACCTGCTCAAAAGGAGGCAGTAGCAGCTAGCGCATGCGGCAATTTAGCGTGCACTATTGCGCACGTTAAGGCCAAAGCACGCCTTTGTAAAAGGAGCCCAAAATGAATATGAGGGAAAAGAAAGGCGTGAAGAAATGGGTGTTTTAACAATTATATTACATTACATTACATTAGTGATTTCTATTCTGCCATTACCTTGCGGTTCAAGGCAGATTACAAAAGGAGTTATCTGGCCATATGCTTCACAAACTACACCAGGTGAGGAAAACAGTGAAAAGGATTGTGCAGATAAATGTATAGGCTCCCGGTAGATGTAGTGGAAGCAAAGACTGTGTCTAGATTCAAGAAAGCTTAGGTTGGGCATGTGGAATCTCTTAGGGAGAGGAGGAGATAGTGGATGCTGTGGACGGGCAGACTGGATGGGCCATTTGGTCTTTATCTTCCATCATATTTCTATGTGTCTATGTACATATATATATGAGGGATCTTCAGAAAGTTTCCACACTGCTCATTAGTGCACTCCTTCTTGTGCAAACTGAGGGCGCTTTCACCCCGAACACTGATTTTGATTTTGATTTTGAAACTGGCAGACAACAAACTTTTAGAAGCTTACTATTTGCCTTTCTACTATTACTAAGTTCTTTGCATTCTGTTGCAATAGTTTCTCGAGCGCCAGTCAATTCTCTAAAAGCCTATATTATGTCTCCCCAATCCTCTAATATCCCGGTTCTTTGGGGCCATCATACCACTAGTCTTAGGACACCCTCTCTTCGTCAACCTGTAGTTACCGAAGTTCCTATCATTTCCCATTCTCTTTCTAACCATACCTCAAATAACACATCTATGAAATTAGGTCTCATCAATGTAAGGTCTCTTAAAGGTAAATACCATCTTATAAAAGAAGCCATCCACTCTCAGGATTTACAAATCCTCTGTATTACGGAATCTTGGTTAACAGAGGGTAAAGAAGCCTATCTCTCTTACTGTTGTCCTTCTGGTTATTCTTATCTATTCAATCACCATCATAAACGTAAAGGCAGTGGATTAGCCATCATCTATTGCGATAATTTAGTTAGTACCATAGATCACTCTTCTGGGAATGTGGCCATTGAATACCTCCAAGTTAAGCTTAATATTAGACCAAAAATCGATGTCTTATTATTGTATATTCTTCCACCTATTGGCCAAAATAACCTAACTCTTCTTCAAAACCTAATTTTCAATTTTTGTTCTTCCTCAAATAATCCTTGGATCCTTGGCGACTTTAATATCCACTTCGATGAACCGACTAATCCTATCTCCAATGAAATGTTAATACATACCAATATTCTCAATCTTCAATCATTAGTTCAAGGTCCAACACACTCTGCAGGCCATACTCTAGATATGATTTTAATTCCAACATTACAAACTTTTACCTACTCGAACCTTCATGTTACACCAGTTCCCTGGTCAAACCACCACCTTATTTCAATCAAGATCCACTCTAAACAAAATATTAAACATCCACAACCCAAAAATATTTTATATCGTGATTATGCAAAATTAGAATTATCAAATATCTCCCCTTCATTCAACCCAAAAATTTTAAACTTAAATGCTGATACATTGGAAGAACAGCTCATTATTTGGAATTCAGCAATCCATTCATTATTAGATAAAGAAGTACCTTTAATCACTAAAACTATCTCTCCAAGTAAAATACAAAATCCTTGGTTTTCAGATGAGATTTTCATGCTCAAAAGACAACTGAGAGCCTTTGAGAGGAAATGGCACCAAAATAAATCACTCACTAATTTAAAACTTTACAAGTAACACGTATCTTACTATAAGATGAAAATTAACTGTGCTAAAAGTATTTATTATTCTACTAAAATCTTAAAAGCAAAAAATCCTTCCATTCTCTACTCTATTTTAAAATCTATTTCCCCTACCCCTCAGAAACAAGATACTACCCTTAAAATCGGCCTAACAGCCCAAGATCTCACTGACTATTTTTGCAAAAAGATTTGTGATATACGGAAAAAATTTGATCATATTTTATTCGGTGATCCTACTAGTATCCCAAATGACTACCAACTACCTCTTGCTAAATGTTCCACTTTTAATCTTCCTTCGGTAGCTGATATTGAGTGCCTTTTTCAAAGAGCTAATTTAAAGGGGTCTCGATTAGAGATCATCCCTCTGTTTATTTAAAAAAAAATTTTCATGCTTCGATACCTTTATACATTCACATATCTTAAATAGCCTTAACTCCAGTTTACTACCATCCTGGTGGAAAACTGCCACAATTTTCCCAATAATAAAGGATTATAAGTCTAGCCTTGAGGATGCCTCAAACTATCGCCCCATAGCTAATATTCCATTTTTAGCTAAACTCACAGAAAGAATAGTATTCGATCAATTATCAGATTTTGTCAAATCAACTAATGCTCTACATCCAAACCAGATAGGGTTTAGGAAAAACCATTCTACAGAGTACTCACTGATCAGTCTGACCACAAATATAATTTATTACTTAGATCATCATAACTCTGTCATTCTCTTTTCCTTAGATTTGTCAGCAGCATTTGACACTATTGATCATGTATTACTTCTTGAGAGACTGAAATCCATAGGTGGCTGTGACCAAATACTTGATTGGTTCAGCTCCTTTCTTTCTAATCGATCATCTATAGTTACCTTCAATAACACCGTCTCTAAACCTTATGGGGCTCATAATAAAAAATGTCTAAAAAGTGGTCTAAATGGGTACTTGGATGATCAAAAAGCTTGATTGTCCAAGTACCCATAATCAAAGCTGGTTTTAGATGTATCTAAAACCAGCTTAGGCCTTTCCCCTGCCTCTAAACGCATAGAGCAAAAAAAGGCCTTTTTAGAGGAGGGGAAAGGGCTGGCAGTAGGCGGGAGGTGGGCCGACCTACACCTAGGCGTACAGCAGGAATAACCAAAACTTTTAATAGGTTGCCTAGTCAGCACTTATACATTTTGACTTAGACCAAGTCAAAACAGGTATAAGTGCCAAAAAAGGGCCCGCTGAGCTGATGGCAGCTGGCGCAATCAGCTCAGTGGCCTGGCAACCTACCCACCTCCCCCACCACAACCACCACGGCAGAAGAGATGGCTCATCTCCCCTGCCGCGGGTTGTGGCAGTTCAGGTAGAGGGGTGATCGCATCGCGGCAGAGGAGATGGCCAATCTCTCCTGCCGCGATGCATTACCCCCCCTGACAATGATCCAGGCAGGAGGGAGCCCAAACCCTCCTGCCCTGGTGAGCGGTAACCCCCCCGCTGACATCGGGGCAAGAGGGAGCCCAAGCCCTCCTGCCCCATGGCACCCCCAAACCCTCGACATGATCAGGGCAAGAGGGAGTCCAAGCCCTCCTGCCCTGCTGAAACTCCCTACCCCCCACACCCCACTAAAATATGGGCAGGAGGGATCCCAGACCCTCCTGCCCTCGACGTAACCCCCCATGACCGCCCCCCCAAACTCTGCATATGAAAAATGAATGGAAAAAATGGTGTTACAATTAATACTGTTATGGGGTGGAGTCTAGGGTGGAGATTGGGTGGAGATGGGAGGGGTCTGGCCCATGACTTAGCCCAGTTTTCTTTAACAGCTGGTCCGCGGACCGGTGCCGGTCTACACAATAATTCTTTTATTTCCGCCGGTCCATAAGTGTCAAAATGTTGAAGAACACTGTGCTAGATGACAGAGGGATAAAAGGGGTTCTCAGGGAAGACAAGGCAATAGCAGAGAAATTAAATGAATTCTTTGCCTCAGTCTGCATTGAGGAAGATATGGGGGAGCTACCGGTGCCAGAAATGGTATTCAATTCTTATGAAACGAAGAAATTCATACAAATCTTCATAACACTGGATGAAGTAATGAGTCAGTTTGACAAATTGGACAGTAGCAAATCGCTTGGACTGGATGGTATACATCCTAGAGTCCTGATAGTACTGAAAAATGAACTTGCAGTGCTATTGTTAGTAATTTGTAAATTTTCTTTAAAATCCAGCATAGTACCAGAAGACTGGAGGGTAGCCAATATGATGCTGAGTTTTAAAAACATCCTAACACTCTAACATTCTTCTCCCCTCTGATCTTCATCTAGCCCTTCCATGGAGTTCCTTCTCATTACAATTCCTGTAAACCGTGCCGAGCTCCACAACTATGGAGATGGTGCGGTATACAAACCCAAGGTTTAGTTTAGTTTAAAAAGGGTTCCAGAGGTGATCCGGGAAATTATAGACCGGTGAGGCTGACATTGGTCCTGAGAAAAATGGTAGAGACTATTATAAAGAACAAAATGACAGAACATACACGTAAGCATGGATTAACGAGAGAGAGCCTCACCAATCTACTGCATTTCTTTGAAGGGGTGAGTGAACATGTGGATAAAGGTGAACTGGTTGATATTGTATATTTGGATTTTCAAAAGGCATTTGACAAAATACCTCATGAAAGAATTCTGAGGAAATTAGAAAGTCATGGGATAGAAGGTAATGTCCTATTATTGATTAAGAACTGGTTGAAAGACAGAAAACAGAGAGTAGGTTTAAGTAGTCAATATTCTCCATGGACAAGGGTAAATAGTGGGGTTCCCCAAGGGTCTGTGCTGGGACCCCTGCTTTATAACATATTTATCATCATTTATTATCATTTAGATTGGAATGGGGTCCATTGACATCTTACATTTCTTCAATATAGTAGGTCTTTGATCATGTGTTAGTTTGTATTTGTTTTCAGGCACATCCAGTTAAAGGGGAGGAGGAAAGGGGAGATAATTTCTGTCTTAATTTTGTTCTGTGGGTATTTGTACTTGGGGTGGGGGGATATTATTAATTGGATTAGGATATTATTAATTAGGAGGATATTATTAATTGCATTAGGATAAGGTTTTTGTGCTGATATATGTCTTTGTGTTTTATTGAATAATCATTGGGTGGGTGGGTGGAAGAAAATGGTTGATTATGAATACATGTAAGCTGAATGTGCTCTTATTGTAGTATTAAATGTTACATTTTATGTATATCACTATCGAAGTTTGAAAAACCAATAAAGAATTTAAAAAAAACCAAAACATATTTATCAATGATCTAGAGATCATTGGGACCCCTGCTGGGACAGAATTCCCCCCCTACAACAATCCGGGCAGGAGGGAACCTAAGCGCCTCCTGCCTCGCGGCACCCCCGAACCCCGCAACACGATCAGGGCAGGAGGGAGCCCAAGCCCTCCTGCCCTGGTGAACTGTGACTTCCCCCGCTGATATAGGGGCAAGAGGGAGCCCAAGCCCTCTTGCCCCGTGATCCCCAACCCCCCACCGACTCCGATGGGGCCAGGAGGGAGCCCACGCCCTCCTGGCCTGGCAATCTCCAACCCCCCTCCCCCCACACGATCCGGCCAGGAGGGAGCCCAAGCCCTCCTGGCCCGGTGACACCCTCTAACCCCCACCACCCACTAAAATACGGGCAGGATGGATCCCAGGCCCTTCTGCCCTCGATGCAACCCCCCTCACTGACCTGCGACCCCCCCCACCAACCCCACGATACCCCCTTCCCTGTACCTTATAAATTGTTGGTCGGACGGACGGGTGCCAAGCCCGTCCATCCGACAGGCCAGCCATCTCGGGAATGGCTGGCCCCGGTGCCTCAAGCCACACCTGTGGACAGGGGTTTGAGCCGCCTGGGCCAATCAGGCCCTAAAGCCAGCCATTCCTGAGATGGCTGGCCTGTCAAACACACAGGCTTGGCACTCGTCCGTCCGACCAACAATTTTTAAGGTATGGGGAAGGGGGGTGGGGGTCGTGGGGTCGGCGGGAGGGCCATATTTTAGTGAGGGTTGGGGGTTAGAGAGTGTCGCCGGGCCAGGAAGGCTTTGGCCCCATCAGACTCGGCGGTGGGGGGGTACTGGGGATCGCGGGGCAAGAGGGCTTGGGCTCCCTCTTGCCCCGATGTCATCGGGGAGGGGTCGCAGTTCACCAGGGCAGGAGGGCTTGGGCTCCCTCCTGCCCCGATAGTGTGTGGAGGATAATGTATCGCGGCAGGAGAGCCGCGATGTGATCACTCCTCTACCCAAATTGCCACAACTCGCAGCAGGAGAGATTGGACATCTCTTCTACTGCGGGTCATGGCAGTTCGGGTAGAGGGGTGATCGCATTGCGGTAGGGGAGATGAGGCATCTCTCCTGATGCGATGGTTGCGGTGGGGGGGTAGGTTGCCGGGCCACTGAACTGATGGCACCAGCCGCCATCAGCTCAGCGGCCTCTATTTCGGCACTTATACCTTATACCACTTATATCTGTTTTGACATATAAGTGCCAACTAGGCAACCTATCAAAATCTTTGGTTATACGTGTTGTACGCCTAGGTGTAGGTCGTCCCACCTCCCGCCCACCACCTGCCCTTTCCCCTCCTCTAAAAATGCCTCTTTTCTCTTTGTGCGTTTAGAGGCAGGGGAAAGGCCTAAGCTGGTTTTAGATGCGTCTAAAACCAACTTTGATTATGGGTACTTGGACGATCAGGCTTTTTGATCGTCCAAGTACCCATTTAGGCCACTTTTTAGACTTTTTTAAAATTATGAGCCCCATGTTGTTCTAAGCTGTCTCAATATGAAGAAAAATTTTCTATAGAGTCAATTTGTGATCCAAAAGTTAGATAAGAATCAAGAATACCACCTTGGACTCTTGCCATTTTATCAGTCTTATGTTTTTCTCATGTTTCACGTAAACACGCTGATTCAAGGTGTGTTCCCTAAAATGATAAGCAAAATTACATCCTTAGAAAATCATTTAGAATACCAGAACAGATAAACATTTCTTTCAACTTTTTAGTACCTTTAAATAATACCATGATCATCTAGCAGCATTCTTCACTTTCTGTTTCAAGATGGTGGTGATGTGTTTTCAACTCAGTTTAAAAGTTTATCTGTATATCAATTGATAACTCATTAACCTATCATAGATTTTCCTTCCAAACCAATGTCATCCGTTCAATTTCAGCGCTGAGTCCCAATGGGCTCACTATGTCTAATCTAAAGATCCAACACTAATGAAAATTGAAATGTCAATGAAGGTATTACATTCACAAGGGTTACAAGCCTCAGATTATGGAGCTTCACCCACTAAGGGTGAAGAAATTCCTTTTCTCCTGCTCCTTCTTACATCATTGGCTTGACCCCACCCTACCTACCTTTCACTAAATCTATATATTATTTTATTTTTATTTTTATTAAATCTCTCTTTCTATAATAAACTTAATCTAAAAAAGTCTCTCTAATTCCTTATGGACTTTACACACTTAATAAACTTTTTAGACTGTATTCTAAAAACAGTAGACCTAGCAGTTCATTTCATACAACAGAACCAGCAGAATACTTCAAACATTGTACTTATCTTATAAAGTGCTCTGATGCTTTATAGTGTTTTGTTGAAAAGTGCACTGGTGCTTTTAAAGTGCTTTACTTCATGATCAGTATTTATACTGCTTAAGGTGCCTTGAATCATGCTCCATGTAAATTAAGCCATCCTCTTCAGACACTTAAAGCTTTAATAATTTCAAAAAGATCAATATACTGAGACAGTGTATTGACCAAGTAAATTAAAGCAGTTGCTCATTTTACTCTCTTTTTGTCCTTCCGACGCTGCCTTCATTTTACGGGGCAAACAATACCTCCGCTGAGTCAAGGAAAAGTTATTGGCAATGCCAGAGTGTCTGCATTGCCCACAGAAGCATTGCCAAAAACTTACACAGCAGAGATATTGTTTGCCCTGCAAAACGCAGGCCGTGTGTGGTACAGTGGTTAGGGCCATAGCCTCAGCACCCTGAGATGGTGGGTTCAAATCCCACACTGCTCCTTGTGACCCTGGGCAAGTCACTTAATCCCCTATTGCCCCAGGTACATTGCTGCCAGGACAGATAGGGAAAAATGCTTGAGTACCTGAATGTAAACCTCTTAGATTATAAGTGGTATATAAATGCTTAAATAAATAGAGTAGCCATGATTAATCTAGCATCTACTCTGTCAGAGTTTCTCATGCATCTTATTTGTTTTAGCAGCTACATGGTTTGGGGTTTGGGTTTGTTGACTTAGTGGTGTGTATCTTTACATGACAGAGACCTTAGGTTGTGTAGAAAAGGGAATAGGAATAGATTTCAGACTGTGTTAAGTGTGGGGCTCTCTGTATGACCTTCAAATTGTAGTCACATAATTGTACCTAAATGCTTAGGGGTAATGCCAAACTTCTAACTTTTTCCTTAGGGATTAATGTTCTCACATCTCTTTCCCCCCACCCCCAGCAAAAAGAACAACAAGCAGCAGTACCATCACCAACACTTCTCTCCTACCTCTCACTATCTCCCCCCCATATTCTTTCAAAAGCTTCAGAGAGAGGAGGATGCAGGTCCTATCACAGACATCTGTCAAGGATTGTGGGGATCTTCTGTAGGTCAAGCTGTGAAGAAGTGTCCAGAGCTGGTTGTGACTAATGGGAGAGCAAGGCTTCCACCTAAAGTGCCCTCCAGCAACCAAAATACTGGAAAATCTGCTTGTCTTTTGCAACTAATTCTGCAAGAGATACAGGTTATCAGCAGCACTAAAATAGGCTGGCAACTGAGGTTGGCAGTCTGGTTTCTGTTTCAGAGCACATTCTTGCTTGTTTGTACCCCAAGGAAATCAATCGGTAAAGAATGTTGCTAGTCCAGAGCAGAATGGCCAGGCTCCCACTGAGGAACTTACTCTTTAAAGGCTTGCAAGGACCTGACTTGTTCTCCTTTAAGGCCCCCCTTTTTGTAGTTGCTTTTGCTTTACCCCTTTTCCCTACAAAGTGAAAATAAATAATAATAATGATAAAAATAATAATCATTATTTTTCTATAGTATTCTGTGTGCAATGTCTTCTTATCGAACTGCTAGGCTTATAATCCTGTGGTTATGCTCCAGTGAGTCTGGGGATCTTACCCCAGAAAAGGGTAAAGCAGCATATTTGGTGAACCTAACCTAACATAAGCAAATCACTCATGCTCTAACCTTTTCAAGAATAAGGAAAAGTATAGGTGACAGAAGACGAGGGATGAAAAACTACAGCTGAATTAGGCAGCACTAATAACATAAGCAGTAACAGTAGCCTCAATGGAGTACAAGAGAAGCAGCAGCTCCTTTTGTGGGATCTCACCAGATACTTGTGACCTGGGTTGGCCACTGTTGGAAACAGGATACTGAGCTTGATGGATATTCAGTCTGTCCCAGTATGGCAACGCTTATGCTATTACTGTATATAGTTGAATATAAACCCAGATCTTGGGGCCCAAAAAATGGCCCACAAATGGTTTTCTTGGTTTATATTTGTGTATTCCCACTCTCAGACACATCACAGTCCTCTCCTTATTTATCACCTTTTCATGAATAGATTCACCCAAAGCGGTTAGAGTACATTGAATAGTAATCAGGTACTCTTAAGTATTTTCCCTATCTGTCCTTAAAAGTTCACAATATAACTGTAGTACCTGGGGTAATAGAGGGATTAAGTGACTTGCCCAGAGTCTCAAGCAGCAGGCTAGGATTGAATTTACAATTTCAGGCAGCAGCTCTAACCACTAGGCCACTCACTCCCACAGTAACCTTGCAAGACTGATGTGAGTTCGGTTTAGATTTGAGTCAACCTTTTTTCCCCTTTTTTGAGGGAAAAGGTTCCCTCGTTTTATATTTGGATGGGTTTATATTCGAGCATATACCATATGATCTTATAAAAGCAAGTGAAACATTTTCTTTTCTTTTTTTATGTCTGTGTTTGAAAATTTTTTAGAAATGGAGGGTTTGCTATTCAGACCATGGCAGGCAGAATTAACCCCAGATATTAAATGCTGGGACATGCCTGGCCTCTGGCATTGTATATCAAGGCTAGTGCAGCAACCCCAAAGTTATTCGGGCACTAACCAATATTTAGATAAAGTTAGGACAGCTTTTTGCTGACCTAACTTTATCTGCTTACTTAGCCAGAGAGCAGATTGAATACTTCCTCAAGCTGGTTGCATAGTGGCACTGCCCAAACTGTGCCCCTGACCACCCCTAACCTGGCCTGTTTCTTGATGTTCGCTTAAATACTGATATTCAGTGGTACTTCCTGGCTAAAGACTGACTAACTGCTGAATATATGTGGTCAATCAGATCAGTGGGATTTAACTACCTTCGGCTGATATTCAGACTGTGGGAGACAGGTTGGCTAACTCCCGCAGTCGGTACTGACCATGGATATTCAATGCCGGTTCATTCCTAGTAAATGGCATTGAATATCCAGTATATTTTTAGCCAGCATAAATGTAATCAGCTAAGTCAAATAAACTGGCTAAGTTAAATAAACGCTGGTCAGTCAAGTTTATAGTAGCCAAAGATAGGAGTGTTATTTGCATGGCCCAATTTAGCTGCTAAACTTAGCCAGTCAGCACTGAAAATTGCCAGTTATAGCACAATATGGCTGGTTAACTTTTTGCCACTAGCTTAAAGAAACTAAGGACTCCTGGCCATTTAAATTGCCTGTCCAGAGCTAAATTGGCATTTTCAGCAGCACTTAACTAGATAGAGCCATTGAAAATGCCTGGTTAGTGCCCTAGCTAAAAACAGATACTTTGGGAGCATTCCTGGGGTGGAATCAGCATCCTAGGCATGCTGATGTAGGCACCTAACTTTAGGCGGACTTTATAGAATTTAGAAATAAATGTGCTTACCCCCCAACCCCTCCCGAGGAACCCACTCCCCAACTCATGAAATTATAAATACCTGAGCTGGCAGGAATCTCCAAGCCCTGCCAGCTGAAGATCTCCCCAAAGGTGCCAGAAACTGCTGCACTCAGCTCAGCAGTCAGCAGCTCCTTCCTAAACTTCTTATGCATGCTCAGTTTCTGCTCATATATAAAACTGAAAATAATAAACAAAAACGCTTACCAAAGACATGTAATATTTAATTTCACTGTTTATAATAAACTTTTCATATAGGAAGAATTTGTGCTCAGAGATATGGAGGGAAAAGGAGAATAACCTCACCACCCAATCATTGCATCTCTTCCAAAAATACAGTATTAATAAAGTTGTGTTAAATCTTATAACAAGTATCAAACACTTATCTTATGATATTATTTATTTGGTCCCGACGTGCCATGTTTTGATTCTTCTTCAGGAAGCCAAATGATAAGGCTGATAAGTCCAAAAGTTTTATACTGTTGGGTGTCACTCTCTGTGAACACAAACAAAAATGTAAGCCAATTTACCAAAACACTTTTCAAAGATCTTTACAGAAAACATTTATCAAAAGTAAACTGCGTTGAAACATATATAGCACATATACAAAAACTGAGCATGCACAGAGTACCAGCATCAGTGGCTTAGGAATCAGCTGCCAATTGCTGAGCTGAAAAAAGGAGTTTCTGGTGCCTTCAAGGAGATCTTCGACTGGCGGGGCTTGGGGACCCCTTCTAGATACTGCAGCAGTGTGCTGCTGTTGGGTGGGCCTGTCTTCCCCAGGCCCACCTACAGCTATGCTACTGATTAAAATATCAGAAGTGTCTCCTTTTTCATCTTTAATGTGAGATAGGATTGAGGCATGCTTCCATTTTGGAAGCACCAAACCATCCTGCTAACTGGTGGTAACTATAGGGTGAAGATAAGGTAAGAATGAGGACAAAAAATATTTCAATAAGCAAGGTAGGAATAGAATCCAAGGGAGAGATGGAAGGACACAGCCTAGAAATCAACTTTGACAGTGCTAAAGAAGTGGAAATGGTCAATGTAATGGGCAAAGGTGGATCATTCAAGGAGGAAGGGAATCTAGGTCAGGAACAGAAGGGTTTGGTAAGGAAGCCTGAAGATTAATGATCGTGTCTCTAAAGCTTATAGCAAGCTGGTCAGCAGTCAGAACAATAGATGAAGCAGTGGCGTACTAAGGGCGGAGCGGATTGCCCCAGGAGCACGCCCTAGGGAGAGTGCACAGTCGGCCGGGTTCGGAACCTCCCGCCCTACTCTACAACAGGACCTGCACCTCAGCATGGCTTCTAGCCCACCCTCTCTGACATACTTCTTTCGGAGCAGAGCCGGCAGATGCAGTCATTGCAGGACCTTGCTGCACAGCATTAGTTTGGAGGTAGAACTAAAGGACACTAGAAGGGCGGTGGAGGGAGAGAAAGGGGGCAGGGTGGTATGGAAGAGTGGTGGAGGGAGAGAAAGGGGGAAGATGCTGATGGAATTGGTGTGCAGGAAAGGGGGGAGAGACATAAGAGGGAAGGATACTGGATGGAATTGGGTTGAAGGGAAAGAAAGGAGCAGATGCTGATGGAAGTGGGGGGAAGGGAGAGGAGAGAATGAAATGCTAGACCATGGGGGTGTGAGAGAGGGAAGGGAAGGAGATGCCAGACCAATGGGGGTGAAGGGAGAGATGGAAGGGGGAGGAATACCGTTTCTGGAAGGGGCATAGGAGAGAAGATGCCATATAGAAGGGGAAGACAGTGGATGAAAGGCAGAGAATGAGAAGATGATGAGGAAAGCAGAAACTAGAGAAGACAAAGGTAGAAAAAAAAATTCTATTTATTTATTTTTTTGCTTTAGGAGATATGCATCGCTGTTTCTCTGGTGTTGCATTGTATGCAGAGTCCAGCTTCTTGGTGGTTCAATTTAACCTTTGTCTATGGATTTCTATTTTATCCCCCCTTTTACAAAACTGTAGCGTGTTTTTAGCGTCGGCCGTGGTGGTAACAGTTCTGATGCTCAGAATTCTATAAGCATCTGAGCTGTTACCACCGTGGCTAAAAAACACACTACGGTTTTGTAAAAGGGGGAGGGGTTAGTTTGTGATTACATATTCTATACTAGGTGAAGGTATTTCTGTGTTATGTGTGTTCAAAAGGCATGGTTTTCTGTTAGAATTGACTGTGCTGCAGTATGTAAGATGCTGCCTTTGCCTAAGTACACTTTTGTGTGACGTGTTGATTGTTACTAAAAATCATGTTTTTCATACAGATGGTGGGGGGTTCAAAAAATGAATGGCTTGAGTGTCACATATGCTTGGAACGGCACTGAGATGAAGGATATGAAGGTTGTGTTACACAGTGGAGAGTCTATACAATCTAGAATGGTGACCATCTTGAATTACACTAGAAAAATATTCATTTTTTGCATGAAAAATGGCTAATCTATAAGCAGTGTTTTTTTCTTAAAGATTAGGTGCTGATACGAATGGTAAGAGACCAAAGATCTGCCCCTCATGATCAAAGCTCCCCCTCCCCACCTTTAAGCTTTCCTTGTATCCTCTTTTACTTCTATTATTTAAGGCCCCTCTTTGTCAATATAGATAAAGAAGCACATACTGATCTTTTCACAAAGTTAGATAGAATTTGCTATGATGGCATTTATCATTAACTAATCTAAAACATTCCTTTGATTTTTCAAAAAGTTTTATATTTCTATAGTTCCATAATCCTCTCCTCTTGTCATATGATTGCCTTTAGAAATCGTTTAGACAGTATTTATCATTTTTCATTAGGACTTCTATCTCCACTTAGTATTCTTCCATTCCATCTTATTCATTCAATTCATCACACGGCAGATTGTTTCAAAAGCTTGTCACAAAATCTGTAAACTGAATTTAATTCACCACTCCTAAAATCTTCTAGAAGTTAAAGTGTAATTTGGTGATATCTCTAACTTTGTCAATATCATGTAAGTACCACCAAATACTAAGGGCCATATTCTATAAATGGTGTCCTAAGTTAGGCGGCAATAGGCACCCTATTACTGCCTATCTTAATTGGTAAAGCCATTAAAAAATGATTAAAAAGAGATTATAAAAAAAAATGTAGGCGCCTACTGGTGCCTCCAAAAATGGTGTCTTGATCGTATCTACGGTTGCCCCTTAGAACGCCTAAGTTCAAGTGTGCATGGTTAATGCTGGAAATGTCATTTTGTGACCTTAGGCACCTCCATAGATATGATTTACGTCAAACATAGGCAACGTTGTGTGATTGGCATGTGATTGCTGGCCATTTTTTAAGTAGCCGCTGATACTGGAGCCATTTGTAGAATCTGGACATAATTCTGTTCAGAGAGGAACTAATAATATATAGTAAATGAACTCTCCATGTACAGTCTGTGAACAGTAGCGAGACTTCTGCTGGGAAAATTGAGGCTAAGTACCACTCCGCTACTGAAAAAACTACACTGGTTAGGGTGAAATTCAAGATCTTGTTGCTGACACACAAAATCGTTCATCTCTTAGAACCACAATATCTAGTGGACAGACTACATCACCACACACCAGCACGCGCACTAGTTATAATGTGCTTTTTATCTTTTTATCCATACTTATTTTAGTTTATATTGTATTTTCCTTATTCATTAGTTTTAATGCTTGTATTAGTTACTTAGAATTTTATTATGTATGATGTTATTATTATATTGTATGCCGAGTATCTATTGTATAAACCGCTATGAACTGCTGGTTAGACGGTATATAAAAATAAATTAATATTATTATTATGATCAAGCCAAAACCTCCTGCTGGAAATACCCTCCTTCAGAGACATCATATACAAAAGCATCAAGAAAAGAATGTTCTCAGTGATGACTCCAAGTAGGTGGACTGCCCTACCTAAGGAATTAAAACTAGAAAAGGACACCGGAAAATTCAAGAAAAGGATGAAGACCATCCTCCTCACAAAATACTATAACCAATAATGTAACAAAGAGGAGATAGATTAAGTGGGGATGGGCGGACCCGCTATGCCTAAGGCCTGATTGGTCCAGGCTTCTAGAGCCTGGGCCAATCAGGCCTTAGGCTTCGGCGAGATGGGCCGGGAAGGGGCGAGCCCGCCTCATTTCGACCAGGAGGGCTTACCGGCTGGACGGGCAAGAACCGTCTGGCCTGAAGAACAGGTTAGTTTGGAGGTTTGGGGGTTGTTAGCACCGGGGGGGGTGCGTCTTCGGGCAGGAGGGATTGGACACTCTCCTGCCAGCGATCGGTAGTGTCGGGGTGGGAGGGAGATCGGTAATGTCGGGGGGGGGGGGGCGGTTGGTAGTGTAAGGGGGGGCGGTCAGTAGTGTCGGAGGGGGGGGCATCCGATCGGACAGGCCGCAGCCCGCTATACTTATAGCGGCAGAGAGATCCCTTGCCGCGATAAGTATAGCGGGCCGTGTCTAATCTAACCCGATTCTCTAACCAGCGTCTGTAACTTGGACGCCGGTTACAGAATCGGGGTTTTAGTGTAGGCCGATTCTGAATAGAACGCCTCTCCCGGGTGTCCTATACAGAATCAGGGCCTAGGTGTCTTGCGGGCCTCACCTTCAATATAGGCGACCTGCCTGGGGAGCATTTTTTTTAAAAAAACGTGCATCCCGATTGGCTGATTAGACAGCTGTAGGACACCTACAGCTGCCTAAAATCGGGACGCACTTTTGGAGAATCAGGGCCTAAGGGCCAAATTCTATAAACAGCACTTTGATTGTAAGCGATGGTAGGTGTTCTACTACTGTCTAACCATCCAATTGGATGCAAGTTAAAAAAACAACAACACCCCGAGGCAGGTCGCTTACACCATAGGCATTTTCATAAGCCTAGGGAGATGGGTAGGGCCACTTAAACTTGCCCAAGGCTAAGTGTGGGTGTGGTTTTACCTGGAAGTGGCCTTAGGCGAGCTTAGACGGCCCTAGACATCTCCCTAGGGCCATGACAAGCACCTGAAATGTAGGCCAGCAAAATTTGGTCTACATTTCAAATAGACGCAGCCGCTGAACTGATCAGGCAAGGGAATCTCCCTGCCTCAATCAGTTTAGTGGCCACAGCAGAGAACCAGTAACCCCCCCCCCCAAAGTCAGCTATTAGAAGAGATGCCCACTCCCTCCTTATGGAACCCTCAAAGTTCCCACCCCCCAAATGTCTGCAGCATGAGTGCTCAATTCCTCCTGCCGCAATGGCGAACCCTCCCGACACAGTCCACAGCAGGAGAAGTGTCCAATTCCTCCTGCCACCACCCCCTTGAGGGATCTCCTAACAGGAGGTATTCCCACTCCCACCTGCCAGAACCTCTACACCCCCCTGAAAACATGTCCCCACCCAGATACCCCCAGGCCCACCCAGACCCCCCATACCTATTTCTCACAGGATGGCCAGAGGGATGCTTACCCCCTCTGGGATGCAATGAGGAGGGGTTTAATGCCCTGATTGGCACAGGCACCTAAGGCCCCTACCATAGGAGGAGCCTTAGGCACCTGAGCCAACTGGAATCTTATGCCTCCCTCCCAGTGCATTATGGGTTGCACTGGGAGTGGTCTAAGTCTCTAATTGACCAGATCCCTTATACCATTCCCATGGAGGGTGGCTTAAGGGATCTGGCTAATTGGAGTCAGGTGGATGGGCAGACTAGATGGGCCATTTGGCCTTTTCTTGACATCTGGATAATGTATGATACTGAGTTTACTACTAATCTATCGCAAGAACTCAGATGTATAGAATTTTATACTAAAAACTGTTGGAGTTTGATAGAGACTTAATTCTTCAAACTTACTTCAGGCACATAAATGATACTTTCCTTGGCTCAACAATCAGATTGTTTCCAGATATCTTTAAAGAGACTCAGAAAAGAGTTCTTGGTCTATAGATCAAGGGTCATAGCTCTAGCTGCATCCTTTGTTTTGAAATTTCCTGCAAAATGCTGTCTCTCACTTGAGGGGAAAAATTTCCTTTTTTTTGAGCCAAAACAATTACTTGAATTTATTGTGGCTAAAGAAGGGGGAGGGGGGAGTAGTTATTGGTTCAATGGCTTTACCAACAATTTAATGAACCGGCTGTTTGGGGGGTTAAAACAATGTCTCCTATTCTGTCCTATTGCAAATATATAATTTTCTTTATTTTTCCTTGTTTATTTTCTTTGTTCTTGGATCACAGGTTTGTGGACTAAATAATTAATTATTTCCTAAAAAAAATTTTTGTTAACGTGTACCAGTCTTTATATGACTGTTTAATTTCTGTTTCTAATCTGTATGCAAGTATATTGACTTATTTATTATTCTTATAATGTGAATAAAAATAAAGTAAAAAGAAAAATGTCATAAGAGAGAACCGACTGAAGCTAAGTACTATTGACTTTAAGCTGTAAGAAGATATACTGTTTAAAAGTCCATAGAAATACATTGTTGCTGGTTTAAATTGCAGCGAGTTTGTGTAGCTAAATCTATTGACCCTGAAGACACAAGGTGTTGTTACTTTGGTGCAGTATTGAAATTTTTTTATAAAAGACAAGCAAAAGACTAGGCTTATAAAGGATGCATTCTCTGATGACATATTGCTATAGAACAGTGGTTTTCAACCCTGTCCTGGGGGACCCCCAGCCAGTTGGGTTTTCAAGATATCCCTATAGAATATGCATAAGTCATATTTGCATGCCTGTCTCCTCCATTATATGCAAATCTCTCTCATGCATATTCATTAGGGATATCCTGAAAATCCAACTGACTGGGAGTCCCCTAGGATAGTTTTGAGAATCACTGCTATAGAAGATAAAAAAATACTAAGTGTGTAGAACAGGGTTTCTCAATCTGTGGTATGCATACCCTAGGGGGTACGTGGACTACTTCTTAGGGGTACGCGGGCTGACCACCACCTGCCCCCACCACTGCTGTTCATTGTCCACCCACTTGTAATTTGCCGCCACTTGCCACCCACCTACTCCTTTTAATTACCCCCTGCTGCTGCCGCAACTCTGGGAAGAGCCAGGCGCGTGCAGCAATTGCATGCTGCAAGTCCACAAGCCTTTCCCCTGACATCAGTTCTGATGTTGGAGAGAAGGTCCGGGCCAGCCAGTCACTGGGAAGGCTTGTGGGCCAGCAGCTTGCAATCGCTGCACATACCTGGCCCTTCCTGTAGGTGCGACAGCATTGGGAGGTAATTAAATGGATCGGGCAGCTGGTGGGTGGTGGATGGCAGCAGCGCATAGGTAGGCTTCAGCACAGCAGGCAGGCTTTGGTGCAGCAAGGAGGGAGGGAGGCGGGCAGGCTTCATCACGGGAGGGAGGGAGGCAGGCAGGCTTCAGTGCAGCTGGGAGGGAAGGAGGCAGGCAGGCTTTGGCACTGTAGGGAGAGAGGGAGGAAGGACAAAGGCTGGAAAGCAGTGAGGGGGAGAGGGCATGAACTTGGGACATAGGAAGGAGGAAGGAAGGGGGCACTAACTTGGGACCTAGGAAGGAAGGAGGGAGGGAGAGAGGGAGGGAGGGAATAGAAAGGGACAATTGTTGGGCCTGAGTGTATGAATGAGAGGGAAAGAGAGGGTGCACATGGCAACAGGAAGAGGAAAATTGGGCACAGAGAGGAGTGAGGTAGAGATGCATGGGGAATAGAAGGATGAGAGGGAGAAATGTTGGATATGGTGGTAGAGAGGGAACAGAGGGCTAGCTTGAAGGGGATGCAAGGGGGAGGAATGTTGGGCATAGTGATGGAGGGGGAGATGTGGCATGGTGTTAGAAAGGGGTGATTGAAGGAGAAATGTGCATGGGGCTGGTGGACAGTGGTGAAAAATGATCTGGGCGGATGAGAGAGGAAGAAAAGTTGGACTCATGGAGGGACAGAGAGAGATGTTGGTTGAGGAATGAAATGAGGTCTGGAGGAGAGGAAGCATGCAGGAGGAAGTAAGAAATAAATAAATAAATATTGGATGCACAGTCAGAAGGAAGTGCAACCAGAGATTCATGAAATCACCAGACAACAAAGGTAGGAAAAATGATTTTATTTTCAATTTAGTGATCAAAATGTGTCAGTTTTGAGAATTTATATCCCTGGAGAAGAGGAGACTTAGAGGGGATATGATAGAGACTTACAAGATCATGAAAGGCATAGAGAGAGTAGAGAGGGACAGATTCTTCAAACTTTCAGAAAATAAAAAAACAAGAGGGCATTCGGAAAAGTTGAAAGGGCACTATATTTGTCTATTTTTCTATAGTTGTTACTGAGGTGACATTGCATTTTTTAAAGTCATCTGCCTTGACATCTTTGAAACCCCCCTCCGAATATAGATGATAATTAACATTTTCTCTGTGTACAGTGTGCTTTGTGTTTTTTTTAATTTTGAGGTTACCATTATGTATTAATCCTATATAATAAAACGCTAGCCGCGCATGCGCACTCAGACCTGCGTGATCTGTAATCCCTGATCCGTGATCTGTAGGTCCGTGGCCAGAGTGCGTATGCAGCGGCTAGACAAAGCAAGAAACAGACTCGAGCGCTGTGGCCGACTCAGGATGGGAGGATGCGCCACAAAGTGCTGCACAGATACTGGAGGGGGAGAGACATATCGCTTCTGCACATACCGGTACAAACCTCCCTCCAGCGTTGCCAGTCGCTGCACGTTAAATAGGCTGCTTCGCGACTTTCTCCTGCAGTTGAGTCCCTCTGCCGCGTTACTAATGATGTCATCAATGATGCAACATAAAGACTCAACGGCTGAAGAAAGCCGCGAACCAGCCTGTTTAGCGTGCTCTGCCCCCGAGGACAGCAGCCCTTCATTGACTGCCGGTGACCTGTTCAGCTACTCTCTCGAACCCTTCCCGCGGTCCCGACTCCAGCAGCACAGTAAACACGCTGCTTCGGGGCCTTCTACTGCCCTGATTTACTCTGGCACAGAAGCAGAGCGAATCAGGGCAGTAGAAGGCCCCGAAGCAGCGTGTTTACAATGCTGCAGACGCTGCTGGTGTAGCAGGTTTGTCGGGACCGCGGGAAGGGAAGGGGGGGGGGTGGCGGAAAGGGACTAAGGGAGCCAACCAGACCGCTGGAAGGGAAAGTGGGGGGTGGGGGGTAGGGGAAATGCTGCTGCTGCACAGGAAAGTAGTGTGGGGGGAGGGAAATGGAGAGGGAAGAAATGCTGGTAATATACATTTAAAAAAAAAAACAACTTACTCTGTGAAACTTCAGTTATTACAAAAAAAAAAAAAAAAATAGGTGACATATGACACCTCCATATACAAACAGAGAGAGACACACACAGGGAAAAAAAACCCTTAAAGACAAGGAGCAATAGCGAAAGATTGAAAGAAAGAAAAAAAATAAAAGGAGAGAGAGACACAGAAAAAAAAATCCACATACATCAGCCAAAGAGACAAACACTAAAACAAACACAGGACAGGGAAGCGCCAAAAAAAAAGACTTCAGCCGCGAGCCGCTCAATGGGACCAGGCAGGCAGCCATGCGAGGGAGAGCAACAGAATTAAAAAAGGTAATGTGCAGGGAGAAGCTGGGCCTGCCTGCGGGGAACACAATAAGGGAAGGGGGGGGGCCCTTGGAGCAGACTAGACCACGGGAATGGAAGGCGGAGGGGCCAAAAGGAGCAGGCAATGCTGCTACTGCTGCACAGGGACCTGGAGGGGGAGGGAAATGCGAGCAGGAAGAGGTGATGATGGACAGGGGGGAAAAAAAGGAAGGGAGGCTTATTGCTGGACAGGGGGAACAGGAAGAGGTGATGATGGACACGGGGGGGGGGAAATGAAGGGAGGCCTACTGCTGGACAGGGGGAGCAGGAAGAGGTGCTGATGGACAGGGGGGAGGTAAAACAAAGAGAGAAGGGCTGCTGCTGGATAAGGGGTGGTGGTGAACACAGGGGAGGTAAAAAGAAGGAAGAATGGACAGGAAAAAGCGGCCAAGGAGACAGAGAGAGAAAGAAATAAAGACAGACACTCACATATATTCTAGCACCCGTTAATGTAACGGGCTATAAAGCTAGTAAGATTATATTGTGTGAATATGAAAAATGGATGGAAGAAATTGCATTACAATTAGTATTATTATTATGGGGGTGGAGTCAGGGGCAGAGTTTGGGTGGGTCTGGGGCAGAGTTTGGGTGGGGTACTCGGTTGGTATTTGTTAGGCTTAGGAGGTACTTGGCTTGAAAAGGTTGAGAAACACTGCTGTAGAAGATGGATTTTAAAGAAAGAAAAAAAGGGGACTAAAAATAATTTGAAATGAAATAATAGATTTGAGTTTTTGCTGTTGAAGTGAGCAGGCATAGAGCAAATTGGGTCTAATACGCAGGAGTTTTGTCAGCCGTAAACCTGAAGTCATTATGCCACTATATAGATCCATGGTGAGACCGCACCTGGAGTACTGTGTGCAATTTTGGAAGCCACATTACCGCAAGGATGTACTGAGACTGGAATCGGTCCAGAGAATGGCCACCAGGATGGTCTCGGGACTCAAGGAGCTCCCATACGAGGAGCGGTTAGGGAAGTTGCAGCTCTACTCACTCGAGGAACGTAGAGAGAGGGGAGATATGATCGAGACATTCAAGTACCTCACGGGTCGCATCGAAGTGGAAGAGGATATCTTCTTTTTCAAGGGTCCCGCGGCAACAAGGGGACATCAGTGGAAAATCAGGGGCGGGAAACTGCACGGTGACACTAGGAAGTTCTTCTTCACCGAAAGGGTGGTTGATCGCTGGAATAGTCTTCCACTTCAGGTTATTGAGGCCAGAAGCGTGCCAGATTTTAAGGCCAAATGGGACAAACATGTGGGATCTATCCGCAAAGATAGATAGGGAGGGTCATTGGAGTGGGCAGACTTGATGGGCCGTGGCCCTTATCTGCCGTCTATTTCTATGTTTCTATGTTTCTATGTAATATGGATGTTTCCAAGAAACTTGAAGAATATATAAAAAGGCCTACCACAGGCTAGATTAAGTAAGTCTATCTTCAATGTTAGCTATTCCCATATAAAACAAAATAAGCTACTATCTTTTTCTACACCATAGATTTACTTGTGGTGAGAGAGGCTTATCATAATCATGGGTAATCATATCATAGGACAATTTCCATATTATTTCAGGTCCACATCCTGATTCCAAATTTTAATTCAGAAATATTATTCTGAATAATAGTAAAATCATACAGTTGTGGTGGGCACTCTTGCAATGAGAGATGATTTTCTTTCATTAGCAGTTCGCCAAAGTAACTACATTGTGCGGCTGTGCTATAGACCACTGTTCTTCCAACTGCCGGTCAGCAGAAAATTCCTGCCGGTCTGCACAGGACCAGCGAGATCAACATCTCCAATTTCCTACCGGTTCGTGCAGGACCGGCAAGATCAACGAGCTGTAGTCCACGCAGGGCCGGAGAGATCATGGGAAGCCTCCGACTGTTGCTTTCTCCCCTCCCAGCAACTGTCCTTACTTACCAGTGCAGAGATTCAGAAAGGCAGCCTTGGGGCTTTTGCTGAGTCACGGCCACCTCTGATGATGCAACTTCTGCTTTCCTCAGAGACAGTACGACCCAACAAAGGACCTGAGGCTGCCTTCCTGAATCGCTGCGCTGGCAAGTAAGAAGAGTTGCTGGGAGGGGAGAAAGCCACTGTTAGAGGCTGGGAAGCTGCTGTGCATGGTAAAAAAAAAAAAGGGGACAGATGCTGCTGGGAGGGGAGGAGGGAAAGGGAAGGGAAGAGAGTTACTGCTGAACAGGGGGAGGAGGGAAGGGAGAAGAAAAAAGGAAGGAAACAGCTGGCAGGGAGATTAGAGGAGGGAAGGGGAGAGACAGGAATGAGATGGGAAGGGGGTCAGCAGAGAAATTGAGAGGGACAAAGATGCTAGATCTGGTGTAGGAGAGATAAAAATGAAGAGAGAAGTGAAGCTGGAATGAATCATGTAAAAAGGAGAGAGGGACATAGGCTGGATGGAAAGGGGAGAGGGGCATAGAAAGAAGACAAATACCATATTGAAGGGGGAGAGGTCAGACAGTAGATGGAAGGGGCAGATGCTGGATTGAAGAGACAGAGAGGGCAGATGCTGGAAGGAAGAGAGTGAAAAGAAGATGAAAGCAGAAACCAGAGACAACAAAAGGTAGAAACAAATAATTTTATTTCTATTTTGTGATTAGAATATATCAGATTTGAAATATATATATCCTGCTAGAGCTGGTGTTAGACATAACTGGGGACTGCAAAGTCCAGGCAGTAGCTTAGGGCTCTCTCTGACCAGGGGGGCAGTTTCCCTAGTTGCACTCCCCTAACCCTATTCCTGCTATGTGTGATTGCGGTATTCTGTTAGCATGATATTTTTGTGTAGCATTCTATAATAATTTGGCTTAGTCAGTTTTCTTGATAGTGTAGGGGAGGGGAGACAGGGGTTTTGTTGATCCTTGCTCTGTATTATTTGTATTTATAAAATGACAATTGTACAGAATATTGTTTCTTTTTATACTTTAATAAAATACATAGTGTGGCAGGGCCAGGGATAAGCCTAGCGCTGGCAACCCGGCTCCCGCCCCAGGCGTAGGACGGAGCGCTCCCAGGAGGACTCCCACTGGATAATCTGTAGAATAATTAGTAGACTGCTTTTGGGTAAAGTTCAGCTTTTATCTTTATTACCCCAGTTCAAAGCACTGAGGTTCCAATAGTCCCTCTGGCAGAGTGGACTTAACACAAATCATTCATTCACAAGGCTTCTTCCATATAATACAGTCCAGCCTGCTGTTCAGGCAAAAAGCCAAAAATAAACCAAAACGTTTTCTCTTTAGTTTTACTACTTCTGTCTGCAGATACTTCAGGAAGCTTTTATACCTGACCCACCCGAAGTCTAATGCCCCCACTACCCCTATGCTCCTGGGTAGGGCTAGGGAACTTTATATAACCCAACCTTTTAAGACTGGTGTAAGTTTCCAAGTTTATTCCAAGTTTATTAGGTATTTTTGATTTATCACCAATTCAAAATTCAAGGCGATGTACAAATAAAATAGTTGGTGACACACTTGCAATTATTAAATTAAACATACTATTATCTAAAATACACATAACACAAATAACGTAACATTTAAAGGTAATTTAAATAGGTTATAGTGAAACAAAAGGAAAAATATTTAATGGTTACATTCGATAATACAATCACTAATTCAAATTTAAAATATTTAATTAAATTCAGGGGAAAAACAATAGGAATGGGGACAAAGACAATTGACCTTTTGAATTATGGATGCGGAGAGAAAAAAAGAAAGATCAGTTATTAAAGGCGTCAATATATAGAAAACTTTTAAGTTCTGACTTAAATTTTGTTAAGTTTTTTTCCTGTCTTATGTACAATGGAAGATTGTTCCAAGATTGAGGAGCTGTTATGGAAAAGATAGTGTTACGCCTTGTGTTAATAACTTTTAGTGAGGGAATAGCTAAAAGTTGCTGATCTTGAGATCTAAGAGATCTAGAGGAAGTATAGGGTATTAAAAGTCTAAATATAAAGGCAGGAGTTTTGTGTTCTAAAGCTTTAAAAATGAGTAAACATTGTTTAAATACTATTCTATGTGCTACTGGGAGCCAGTGTGCTTTCTTAAGCAGGGGTGTGACATGATCGAATTTTTTAGCCTTATAGATTAATTTAATTGCGGAGTTCTGGATTATTTGTAATCGTTTAATTTCTTTCTGTGACAGACCTGTAAATAGAACATTACAGTAGTCTAATTTAGACATTACAAGTGAATGAATTAAGATATTCAACGATTTTGAACATAAAAATTTAGATATCGATCGGATCTGACGAAGTCTATAAAAAGTGGATCTTACGACTTGACTTATATGATCATGAAAGGACAATTTATTGTCAAAGGTAACGCCAAGAATTTTAGTATTATTAGTCATTTTTAACGAAATGCCTTTAATAGTTATAACAGAAGAAAGTGTTTCGCCGTCTTTCCAGGGAAAGAACATAAGATTTGATTTTTGAATGTTTAAAGCGAGTCTATTGGTTTCAAGCCAGTCATAAATTTGATGTAATTTCTCGTTTATTGATATTATTTCTTGCGGGTTTTTGGTATTTACAGGATGTAATAATTGGATATCGTCTGCATACGCGTATACTGTAAATCCAATAGATTGGCAGAGTGTTAACAGTGGTGCTAGGAAAATGTTAAACAAAATCGGCGAGAGTATTGAACCTTGTGGGACGTTACCTGTACTATGGGAGAGATTGAAGAGCGCGGACAGCGGTTCCGCTAGGACATCACCCAACTCCCTGAGCACCCTAGGGTGTAGGTTGTCAGGCCCCATTGCCTTGTTGACCTTGATTTTTGACAGCTCGCAATAGACGCTGCTGGGTGTAAACTTGAAATTACTAAACGGGTCAACTGATTTAACCCTTGTTTGTGGCTGAGGGCCGATTCCCGGCACCTCGCGGGTGAAGACTGAGCAGAAGTATTCATTTAACAGTTGGGCTTTTTCCGAGTCCGTTTCTACATAGTCTCCGTCTGGTTTTCTGAGATGTACTATCCCTCCCGAGTTCTTATTTCTGTCACTGATATACCTAAAGAAAGATTTATCTCCTTTCTGGATGTTCTTTGCTAGGGACTCCTCCATGCGGAATTTGGCCTCCCTAACTGCTGCTTTGATGGCTTTTGACTTGGCCAGATATTCTACTCTAGAGTCCTGTTTCCCTGAGTGTTTGTAAGAGATGAATGTTTTTTTCTTCTCTTTGATGAGGTCCGAGATCTCCGTAGAGAACCACTGTGGCTTGTTGTTCCTACTCCGTTTGCTTACTAATTTAACATAGTGGTTTGTTGCTTCCTGTTTGGTGGCTTTCAAAGTTGACCACATTTCTTCCACGCTGTCAGTTTCTGCTTGGCTTTGTAGCGCCTGGTGAATGAAGTCTCCCATGTCTTGGAAGTTTGTGTCCTTGAATTTGAGGACCTTGGTCAGCGTGGCAGATTTCGTGAAACCTTTCCTGAGATTGAACCATATCATATTGTGGTCACTGTTGGCCAATGTGTCGCCCACCGAGACCTCTGTGACACTTTCTCCATTGGTAAGTATCAGGTCCAATATTGCCTGATCCCTTGTTGGTTCCGATACCAGTTGCCTGAGTCTTGCTCCATTCAAGGAATTTAATAGCTTCCTGCTGCTGCCGGAAGCAGAGGAAAGTGTGACCCAATCCACATCAGGCATGTTGAAGTCACCTACCAATACTGTGTCCCCCCGCAAGGTGATATTCTCTATATCTCCGATTAATTCCATATCTAGGTCATCTTGATGTCTTGGGTGTCTGTATACTACACCAAGATACAGGCATTTGTCCTTCCCTCTGGCCAAATTTACCCAAAGGGATTCCCCAGTGTATTGTACATCTGTGATTCTGGTGACCTTAATGTCATCTTTAGTATATAATGCTACACCACCTCCCATTTGGCCCTCCCTGTCCCGGCGAAGCAAGTTGTAACCTGGTATGACCATGTCCCACCCGTGGGAATCCGTGAACCAGGTCTCCGATATCGCCACCACATCCAGGTCGGCATTCCTCATTTCTGTTTCCAATTCTAGGATCTTGTTTCCCAGACTGTGGGCGTTGACGTACATAGCCCTCCATGTTGTGTGTTTGTTGCATCTCAGTAGGGACATTCCTTCTTTAGCAACTAGGACACCATTAGCATTATTTGCATGTCTCTTACACTCCCTAGACCCAGAGCTACAGCGTGTAGCTGTCCCGGACTCCCCATAACTACAGTGTGCTCCTATCCCAGACTCGGTAATGTGTGCACCCTGTGGGGGTATTCCCGTTTGGGCTACTTGAGCTCCTTTAGTGCAATTTGCAACGTGTGCACTCTCGCTGGACCCAGAATTACAGTGTGTACTCCTCTAGACCCAGAATTGCTATGTGTACTCCCCCTAGTCCCAGAATTGTAATGTGACCCAGAATTATAGTGTTTACTTAGCTCAGTCTCAAAAAAGTATTGGCAGCTTAGCTCGTCAGGTGGGTTGTTTGTGCCCGTACCCTCCCCCAACTTACCTAGTTTAAAGCCCTGTGTAGTAGGCGGGCTAGACGGTGTCCAAAGACGTTCTTCCCCCTCCTGGTCATGTGTAACCCATCTGGTCCCAGCAGTCCTTGCAGTGCCTCTCCGTGGTGCAGGAACCCAAAGTTCATCTCCTTGCACCATCCCTGCAGCCAGTCGTTCGCCCTCCGGACGCGATTCTCCCTGGCACTGCCCTTGCCCCTCACTGGGAGGATCGAGGAGAAGACCACCTGCGCATCCATCCTCCTCAGCTTCTCTCCCAGGGCTCTGAAGTCTTCGGGTATGCTCTCCGGGGTGCACCTGGCAGTATCGTTGTTTCCGACGTGGATGAGAATCATGGGGAAGTGATCTTGGGGCTTGATGAGTCTGCCCAGGCTAGCGGTTACATCCCGGATCCTGGCCCCCAGCAAACAGCAGACCTCTCTTGATTGCAGGTCTGGTCTACAAATTGGTCCCTCGGTGCCCCTTAGCAGTGAATCCCCGATGTCCACCACTCTGCGCTTCCTAGGGGTGGGCTGACTTGTTGACTCTGGAACCGGAACCGTCTGCTGAACCACTTCTTGAACCTCATTGTCAGGACCCTCCTGTAGCAGCTGGTATCTGTTCTTAAGGGGGATATGTGGTGTCGATGTAGAGCTGCCCTGTATGTGAGAGAAAGAAACAGAATGAGATTTTTTGCGTTTTCCTGTGGAGGAAGTCACCAGCTGCCAGAAATCAGCGTCTCCAGTGACTTCCTGAATTCCGACGGTTGGATTCAAGTTTGCAGTTTTGGAAGCTTTGGGTATCTCAAGGATGGTCCTGTCAGGCTCTCGTTCGGTGATCTGAGACAGCTCCTGGATTACTCTGTCGATGAAGGTCTCATTGTCACGGATGCTTCTTAAGCGTTGAATCTCCTCTGTCAGGCTCCTCAGCTCTAGCAGAAGGCTTTCATCTGGCTGATCAATTGGTTCTGTCTGTGTGGAGACTGAAGACATCTTTGAGGGGATGGCCTCGGTCTGTACAGAGACCTCTGCCCTCCGTCCTGGCTTCCCCTCCATCTGTACGAAGACCGTAGCTATCCTCTGGGTACTTTCGGCGACTGAGCTACCTCTCTTGATTGAAGTCTTACTGCTTCTAGTTCTACCTGCCATATACAAAAGTTTTTTTTATTATTTTTGTTTTATATATATATATATATAGTTTAGATATTTGTCAGGATGGGGGCTGTTAGGTGTTGGTCAGAAAGTGTTGAGGTTGGAGGGATAAATTAATTAGTTAGTTCTTGGTCAGGGGGATATAGTATAGTAGTAAGTTAATTGACAGTTAAGGTTGCCTGTTGTTAGTGAGCTAGAGAGGACAGACTGATTTAAATATTATTAAATATTAGAGGATAGAGGATAGCGTGGTCTGCCTCTTGGAATAGAGTGATTGGTGTGGTCCGCCTGTTAAGTGTGCTTGTTGGTTAGGTAGAAGTAGAGAGTTGAAAGTTGAAAGACCTGGGAAAGGGAAAGATTGAAGAAAGACTGAAGTTGATTGGTTAATTAGCTAGTTGTAGGATTTTAGAGACCAGCTAAAGTTGATAGCCCTTCCTTGATGCCCTTCTTGAGGCCCTTCTTGAGGCGCTCTCGCTAAGGCGAGCGCCTTTGCCGCTCGCCTTCGCCACGCGACGAACGGCCGCACGCCGTTGGCTCAAGCCCTTTTATGGGGGAGATCTGCTGTGATGTCAGGGGGTGGGCGGAATTACCACTGCGTCCTGTCCAC
This sequence comes from Geotrypetes seraphini, assembly GCF_902459505.1. NCBI lineage: Eukaryota > Metazoa > Chordata > Amphibia > Gymnophiona > Dermophiidae > Geotrypetes > Geotrypetes seraphini. The sequence continues at coordinate 84,292,678 of NC_047092.1, read as the reverse complement.
CTCCTCCTCTGCCTCTGGCGATTTCAGCGCTCCTCTCTGCTCCCCTGCTTTGCCTCCTCCGTCTCCTGTATGTTCCTCTGCTGCTTTTCCGCTCCCTTTCTTTGTCTCCTCCGCTTCACTGTATGCTCTCCGCTCCCTTTCTCCGCCTCCTCCGCTTCTCTGTATGCTCTCCGCCCCTTTCTCCGCCTCCCTGCACACTCTCTGCCTCTTCCTCCACCTCTCTGTATGCACTCCGCTCCTCTCGCCGTATAAAATCATAACTGAGGCTTGTGCTGATGTGATCAGATGGTTTGCGAGGACCGAGTTTGCGGAGACGGGGCGGAAAAAGGGTTTTTAAATTTCAGTCCTAGTAGTTTGCCAGTCCACATTTTTTCCGCCGGTCCATAGGTGTAAAAAGGTTGAAGAACACTGCTTTAGACCATAACGATAAAGTTTTGAAATAAGAATTCTATGAGGGGCAAAGCTGGTTATTACCCCTTGAGGAAGATCTACTTAGACCAGGGATCTCAAAGTCCCTCCTTGAGGGCCGCAATCTAGTCGAGTTTTCAGGATTTCCCCAATGAATATTGTGACAGGGAAGCTCCTGTCCCAGCTAAGAGAACTACTAAACCCAGCAAGCACATAGCCCAGGTCCCTGGAAAACCTGGCATGGAGCCCGGACAGCTGGCTCAGCCAGGAAGGGAAGAGAAAAGGCAGGTCATAGTACAGCCCAAGAGCCAGAGGGGGAGGGCACTGAAAAACAATTATTTCCCCTATTACTCCTTTCCTCAAGCTCAGAAACATGAAACCAACCCAGGAGGGGATGGGGTTAGCACCCGTAGTGTGCAGGTTGAAAAGCCTCAAATAGAAAATCAACTAGAGAAGGAGGGGGACACAGCTGGCTCTGATTATGGCAGCCAATCAACCCAGGGTGTTCCTGGCTTCCATAGGCTGCCTAATCCCCAGCAGGGACGTCTTGCCAGAGGCCAGATCACAAGGAGGGGCAGTGTAGACCCCAGAAGATATGGGGACTGGCCCAGTAATACTCCGGGAGAATGGCTGGGAGTTTATCCTGAAGTAAGTGTTACAGGAGAGCTTCTCTAATTTTACTCATTATGTTGAAATTTTCCCCAAGGATGTTAGATATATATTTGCTTCTAGTACTGCATAGTTTGTTTTCTGTTTTTTTCAGTTTATAGTGCAAAACGTAATATAAAACATAATAAAAAAGTTTAGGGAACAAGCTATAAAATGAATATATGGCAATTCTTAAACAAGCTGGAAATCGTTTTATTTTTTTAGACAACATATAATTATGCTTTTGAATTCATTGCCAAAGGATGTGGTAAAAACAATTAGCATATGGGTTTAAAAAAGGATTGGACAAATTCCTGAAAGAAAAGTCTAAAACTGTTATTAGCAAGGTAAGCTTGAGGGAAGCTATTGCTTATTTCTGGGGATTGGCAGCAGTGGACTCTAATCTACTTTTTGAGATCCTGCTATGTACTTCTGATCTGGACTGGCCACTGTTGAAAACAGGATACTAGGCTTAATGGACCGTTAATGTGACACAATATGGCTGGTTTCCTGATATAACTAAAACATGAGAGATAGATATCTTTGACATTCTACCACTACTGATTCTGAGTAATTTGGTCATTGGATTTGTAAAAGTTGATTTTAATTGTTACATAGCATTCAACTTTTTTTGAACAGTGAATGGTATCATCCGTATCATCATTAGAAGATTAAGGATATCATGAAATGTGATAGAGTGTCTCTAATCTAATTTGGATACCTCAAGATTGCTAACATTGGAAGCCTTGTCTCTTTCTCCTTCTGTAATAAAAGAGAGGTCTATTGGAGCATTCTCTGAAAAACAGATCATCTGAAGGGGTCATACTCCTCTAAGAGACAAAGAAGGGTCAGATAGTAATCTATGTGAGTTATCTCTATCTGACTCAAATTGTTAAAAGTCATAGTTCAAATCTTTATGAATGTACTGAAGCAGAATCAAACCTACAAGGGGAAAGGGATATTAATTAGACAATAAAAAAATCACGGGGTCAATATTCAAAAGCTATTTAATCAGTTAGCCTCAAACAGGCGATATAGCCAGCCAAGAGCTGTTTCTAACTGCTAATTTTCAGAGGCACTTTGGCCCTCTTTTACTGTGGTGAGCTAACCATTTAGCGCGTGCTAAATGCTAACGCGTGCATGTTAGTCTATGGACACATTAACGTTTAGAGTACGTTAATCAGTTAGCGCACCTTAGTAAAAGAGGGGGTTAATTACTTATGGCTGATGAAAATAACTGATTAGCGCCAAAATGAAAACAGACTAGTTTGGAGGTGTTTCAGGAGTGGACTTGGCACTTGGCCAATTAATTCATCAAGTCGCTAGGATCTGAACACAGGTCAAATGGCACCTAACTAACTAACCAGCACTTAACTGGCCAGGTTAACTGCATAAAGAGGACTACATAAAAGTCAGTTCATCTTTATGCAGTAGTCCATAGCTGTAAACTGCTGAATATCACACTTAACCGGCTATGTGTTAGCCAGCTCTAGAAACCCAGAAATTCAATGCCAGTGTCCAGACACGGCCCAGCATTGAATTTCCAAGTTTAATATTGGCAGTGGTCAGCCTATCCCTAATCACTGGCAGTTGAATATTGGGTCCTCTATTTTTTTATACAGCTTTTGAAGAAATTGTAAGAGATATCTCACTTTCTGAGGCTGAACTGCTCTAAATACTGCTAATATTGGTTAACATTGAGCTAACTGTACCAAAGAGTAAAACTGATTTTAATTGGGCTTTATTGTAGATTCCAGTCATATTGACATAGAGAAAAAGGAAGGAGTTGGTGTGCAATTTAGACAAGAAAAACCTAACTGCTAAGGAATTCTTGTGGCTGAAGTAGAGGTAAGTGAAAAACTGTAAAGAACCAATCATGAATCAGAGGGAGCCTCATAGAACATGTTCAGTTTACTCTGTGGATAAAGCCAGAGAAATGAGTCTCTCAGTGCCAGCCATGTATGATTAGAAGAATTTTCCAGGTTTTCCTAGCCGAAGCATATCATAGTGATGCGGATGATTTAAACCTATAGTACATCTAGAACTCAATTTCTTTCTCTTCCATGGAAAAAAACTGCTCTTATGAGCTGTTTAAAGATGGCAAAAGATTTTTTTTTAACATTCTGCTCCATATTTTCTATTTCTTGTTCCTATCTGAATTGTAATATCTTCTCTTAGTTTTATTTTGACAAAATAACAAATATCCAGTATAAGGGTTTCCCAGTTGCTAGTTCTGTAGATATAAGTATCAATGCATGTGGATAGTAGCCCTCTAATTCTACAGATTTGCATGAACAATTTTATGCTTAGTGCACAAAATTGTGCATATATGTTATAGAATTGTGCCAGTTATGCCCATAGCTTAATGTAATAATTAGCTGTTAATTGACCCTAACAATCAATTATTGGTTATAATTGGTATCATAGGAGCCAACTTTTCAAAATTATTGGAGGTGTTGAACCCAATGGAAATTACCTCTCCCTGGACACAGTCAATGAGTCTTTTCAATATTGGGGGTGCTCAAGCACCCACAGAGCTGGCTCCTATGATTGGTGTTAATTAGCATTAATTAGCAGTTATACACAAAACTGCCCTTAGTCAAGATTCTAGAAATTAAGCATGTAAAATCTATGCTTGCAACTGGGGTAGGGGAATGGACTCGGGAGGGGCAAAGACATGTTGGGGCATGCCCAGCATTTAGTGTACATTTTATAGAATATTAGCAATTATGTACCTGACAAGCTAGTGTAAATGCTCGCTTCTAAAGATAGGCACTTGTGTTAGTGTTCTATAATGGTTATATTGAGTGTAATTACCAATATAGAAGTTGTGCTTAAGACTGTATCCCATTGCCTAACTTTGGGTGACCAATTACACTCGTTACTTTTGTCCTACTAATTTCAAGAAAACCTCAATTGTGGAGCTAGAGGATGTCTTGCTGCCCTTAAAGCATACCATAGTTAAGCCTATTCTAAAAATACAAACACACACACACAAAAAAAATAAGATGGATGCTAACATATTAGCCATGTGCAAAGGAAAAGAGCAGAGTATGCCTGGTCCTCTTTATTAGCAACCAATAATAAAATCCATATATAAAGCAGTCTTTGTCAATCATAAAAGCATGTAGCAAATCGTGGACTCGACACTGACCGTGTTTCTACATCAGGAGTTCTAATACTCCCAAAGAGAACTCCAAAGGCGTCGACAGGTGCTTTGTGCCCTGTACACTCATGGATTTAGATTTCATTGTTGGTTTGTCATTTACATTATTAGGACTCCTGATGCAGACATTATAGCCAAAACACGGTCCATGTCAAGTCCACGATTCACTACATGCTTTTATGATTGACAAGACTGCTTTATACATGGATTTTATTATTGGTTGCTAATAAAGAGGGTTTTGAAGACCAGGCACGCTCTGCTCTTTTCCTTTGGACTTGGCTGCTATTTGTTCAGAGGTGACTGTCTCCTTTGTGGTTGCTGCTAACATATTAGCAAAATCTGGGCCTATGTCAATTTCTTCATTTTCCTTAGCTGGATGCTAGAGTCTCATTCTGATTCATATTGGTATTGACACTTGGTTGTTCTGCAGCTTCACCTTCATTCTCAGCACTTAAGATATTTGTGGGTATTGTTTGTAATGAACTCTAATTAGAATTATGAAATTAAAAAAGAATGTCTCCTCAAAACTTATCCCGGTTACAGTTATCTTGTCTATTCTATAGAACAGGATCCTGCATCTTATACTTCATTCACTGAATCCCAACAACATGCCCTCTATGAATCTGTCTTCCAAATTGAAGCACTTCTCAATTATGATATACATCAAGGCAGGGCCGGATTAATGAATAGGTCCAGTAGGCACGTGCCTAGGGCCCGAAATAGTCAGGGGGGCCTGCTGAAGGACGACTTACCAATATGCCAATTTTTTTTTCAGACGGCAATGGGCCCCCCATCCATGGCAATGGGCCCCTCCTTCACGGCAACAGGCCCCCACCCGACAACAATGATGACAACACCGGCTCCCCCCCACCTGCATGGACAGACGGCAACACGGCTTTCTGCCGGCATAAGAACATAAGAAATGCCTCTGCTGGGTCAGATCCGAGGTCCATCGTGCCGAGCAGTCCGCTCACGCGGTGGCTCACGCGGTGACCTGTGCAGTAGTCTTCTATCTATACCCCTCTATCCCTTTTTCCAGTAGGAAATTGTCCAATCCTTTCTTAAACCCCTGTACCGTACTCTGCCCTATCACATCCTCTGGAAGTGCATTCCAGGTGTCCACCACACGTTGGGTAAAAAAGAACTTCCTAGTATTTGTTTTGAATCTGTCTCCTATCAACTTTTCAGAGTGCCCTCTTGTTCTTTTATTATTTGAAAGTTTGAAGAATCTGTCCCTCTCTACTCTCTCTATGCCCTTCATGATCGTATAAGTCTCTATCATATCCCCTCTAAGTCTCCTCTTCTCCAGGGAAAAGAGACCCAGCTTCTCCAATCTCTCAACATATGACAGGTTTTCCATACCTTTTATCAGATGCATCAAAGGCAATACGGCCAAGGCAGCTCCAAGAAGGTCTCACGATGAATGCATCTGCTGGTCCATCTCCCTCCTACATCACTTACTTCTTCCGGCAGACGCAGTCATCACGGGATCTTCATGGAGCTGAGCCAGCCGCGTTGCCATTGATGCCGGCAGAAGGCCGCGTTGCTGTCTGTTGATGCCGGGGGGGGGGGGGGGGGGGGGCCGGTCGGTGTTGTCATCGTTGTTGGGTCAGGGCCATTGCTGGGGGTGTGTTTCCATTGGCGTATGGAAAGGGTGGTGGAGGGAGAGAAAGGGGGCAGATGATGATGGAATTGGTGTGCAGGGAAAGTGGAAAACATAAGGGGGGAAGGATACTGGATGGAATTGGGTTGGAGGGAAAGATTGGGGGCTGATGCTAATGGAAGTGGGGGGAAGGGAGAGGAGAAAGTGAAATGCCAGACCATGGGGGTGTGGTTGTGGGAGAGGGAAGGGAAGAAGAGGAGAGGAGAGAGATGCCAGACCATTGGAGGAGGGAATGGAAGAAGATGTATGCCAGACCAATGGGGGTGAAGGGAAAGATGGAAGGGGGAGGCATACAGTTTCTGGAAGTGGCACAGAAGGACAGAAGATGAAAGAGAGTGACAAGAAGATGAGGAGAGCAGAAACCAGACAAGACAAAGGTAGAAAAAAATGTGGAGGTTTTTTTTTTTTTTTTTTTTGCTTTAGGGGATATGCATCACTGTTTCTGTGGTGTTGCATTGTATGCAGAGTCCAGCTTCTTAGTGGTTTTATTTAACCTTTGTCTACATATTTCTATTTTGTCCCCCCCTTTTACAAAACTGTAGAGTATTTTTTTAGTGCTGGCCATGGCTAAAAAACAAGGGGGGAGAGGTTAATTTGTGATTACATATTCCATACTAGGCAAAGATGTTTTCTGTGTTCTGTTTGTATGAAAGACATGGTTTTTTGTTAGCTTTGACTAGCCTTGTGTGGCGAAATGCATCAAGCATGGTTCTTGGGAGTACCTTGAATTAACCTGATTTGAATTTCCTTATTTTCTGCCAATCTTCTTTTGTTTCACGTTGGATTCTTTGGTGGACTGCTTGCCTTGTTGTTTCGTTGCAAGTTAACATACATGGAGTGGAACATACTAGAGGAGTTACAGATTTGGTTGTTTATACATACATATGGGTTACAATTGGTTGATGTAGAGTGAGGCAGTTGAGAGGCGTTGTAAACTTGGTTATTAATATAGACTTATATTTCAGAAAGTATTACTGTTTTACAAATATTTGAACACTTTTATATATGCATGGAAAGGGTTCAGAGTTAAAGTCCTGGATAAGTAGGTGGGAAGGGAAGGAAGGGGGATTTGTTCAGAGATGTTTGGGGGTTGATAGAAGAAAAACTGTGCACTGGTATGCTAATCTTTGTTTGTTTAACCAAGTCTGTGGCACTCAAAATTATGGGAACTATTTCTGTAAGTTTCTATTACATTTTCTTGGTCTTATTTAATGGTAGTTGAACATCTTTCCCAATCCACACAATTCATAGATTAATTGCTTGGAATTGTCATTTCTATGATGAATACAGTCCTACATTTTCTGTTTCTTTTACCACTATATCCATCTTCCTTGCACTTAGATTTTTATTATAATTTCTCATTCACCATACTTCGTTTAGGGTCACGATCCTAACATATTTCCAGTACAGTGAAGTTGTATACTGTATTTACAAAATTTCAAATGAATGAAATACGCTATCTTGTGTCTTTCTATATAGAGACTTTCTACCATCAGAACTTAACAGCCAGCTTATCTATCCTGGACTGCATTTATCAGTTTATCATCCTTATATTTCAGTTCACCTCTCCTTTACCATTCATGTGTCCAAGTTTGATCTTCATGCCGTTCCTGAAATAACACTTTAAAGAATTAGATTCACAAACAAGGAAAAACAAGTGTCAAATGCACAAATATGGTTGAAAATATAAAGATCTTTTTCTCTTGCTTTGCATATTCTGTTGCTTCCATTCCTGAGTGTACAGCTGGATTCTCACTCTTTTCTCTTGCTTGGAGTATTTGTCCAAGTTTAATGATGGAACTGGATTCTGGACACTTATCTTAAAAATCAATGCTTTTTGTACATTTGAATCCATGGATGCTATTCAATGGGCCTGAATGGTAGCTCTTTGGAGGCAGTTCTATAAAAAGAGTTCCGTTTCATGGGGGCACATCTAAATGGCAGCATCAAATTGTACACATGTATCTTATAAAGGGCACTTAGGTTTGTACATCTTTTAAAGAATAGACATTCTTATTATAACAAATGTTTATGTGAAATACAATGGAGCACCCAATTATTGGCATGGAATGCTGCATCTGCACATGTGCATGTATGGAACATGTGTCTTGATGTCACAGGCACAGGAACATTCACAAACTGGCTTCACTTACATGCTTGGTGAACTGTGGAGCTGCTGCTATCTTCCTTCAGGGCCAGTCTGTTTCTGGGAAAGGACCCACATTGTTCCCTAAACCTGGCAAGAGGAGGGCTCACTTGAGAATGAGGAGGGTTTGGGGAAAGCTGCAGCAGAATTTCAGCAAGGCTGCTGCTGTCCTAAGAGAGGTAAGTGTCAATATACGATCACATCACTTCTCATCTTAAAGAAGCTCACTGGCTACTGATAGCTTACCACATTACTTATAAAGTACTCCTAATAGTAATCAAGATGCTAGCATCTGGCAAACCCCTTTACCTTTCATAATATCTGATCTTCTATAATTCATCACAATCGCTTAGATCAGCACACCAAAACCAATCTCCAGCTATCACAAAATTTTACACAAGCATATCAGGCAATGTTCCTTCATAGTTCAAGGCCCCCAATTGTGGAATTCAAAGGCACTGACTCTACACTTCCAGACATCCTTAGTTAGATTCAAAACTGAACTAAAAACATTCTTATTTCAAGATGCTTTCCATTGATCCCCATGTGTAACCCATCAGAGATGGCCTGGACAATACTGCAGTATACCCCAATACATTACCCAATCTTTCTTTCTATCAGCAATTGTAATTCTCCCCTCCTATCCTCTTTGTCATGTTGGTCTATTTCTCTCTGTTTTCTATCTCCCATGAAGGTTTTTCATAAGGTGGGATAGAAAATCTGAAATAAACTTGAAACTTGAAATGGAGGTCAGAGCTGGGAGGAAAGAGACATATTAAGAACATAAGAACATAAGAAGTTGCCTCCGCTGGGTCAGACCAGAGGTCCATCGTGCCCAGCAGTCCGCACCCGCGGCGGCCCATCAGGCCCATGACCTGTAATGTGATCCTTCTCTAAGCCCTTGATCCCTTTTATCCTTTTATCTATACTCTGTCTAAAACCTATGTCTACCTCTATCTGTATCCTTCAATCCCCCTAGATTTGCAATGAAAGGAAACATGTCTGAAATTGTATCCACACAATTACCCACTTGCAATCACTCCTTATATAATCTGCATGCTGACAATACATGTAGCCCTAAGTGGAAGAGAAATCACAGCTAAGATGTATGCCATCTGCCTGCAGCACTTGCCTGCATCATGCAACTAGCATATATTAGGATACATTGTACAGGAGTGGCAGATGAGGGTGAAAAGAGTGATAGGAGAAACAGTCACCGACCTGCAGGATCAACATGCTATGAGTAGCAAACCCTGCCAGTTGAGGTGGGTAGGGGAAGAAAGGAGATGCTATTAGTATCATAGAGCAACAGAGGGGAGAATAAATGAAAGGGAAGCATACATGTACTGTATATGCTCAAAGAAAAAGTACATATGAGTAGGGCTACTCAGGTCACATTCCATGTAGTGCATGTAGTGCAGGCCCTCTTTGACAGAGGTCACATGAGTATATAGAGCATAAAGGAATCTCTGTGGGATGATAGCAGCTTGACCTCTCTCCCCTTTCTCCTTTTCCATGCAGATTGAGAACCTCAAGAGGACTAGGTACTTGTGCAGTAGAAGACCAGAATATCTTCAGAAGGTTCATGCCCAGATATGGGAGGAAGCAGCTCAGTATCAGTCACTTACATATGCCTCCACATTAAGGGTATCCAGACATGACTGTTATGACTACAGCAGACCCAGCGTTAGCACCAGCAATAACAGCGAGAGCCACAATAGTGAGAGACCACATCCTGTGTATACCAGTTAAAAGCACACACACAGGGTTGATTGTAATCTTCCAAGGGTGACACAGTGGGATAGCCAGTAATCGGTAGAAGGGAGTATGGTTGATATTCATAGTTGTCCCTGCATAGTTTTACCAGGGAAAGACAGGACTACTTCTTAAGCAATTCTGCTTGTCTAGTTAGCTAGACAATCACCGACACTGAATATTGTCAGTGCCTAATAACTACAGGCTCTACCTAGACTCCACCCATGAACTGCCCTGATACTGCCCGGACAGTGCCTTGGCAATCAGAGGAATATTCAGTGATCCTACCCAGTTAAGAGACACTGAATATGTCCTTTTGACTAGCTCAGTATAATTTAACCAAGCAGGAGCCTTTCCTGCCCTGATAAAACATTTTGAATATTGGGCCTATTATCTACAAATGTACACGATACTGTGAAGAGAAAGTCTGCCCTTGTCTTACCAGAAACCGTTTTAGCTGGAAAAGAAGTTCAGACCGACTATAATAGATGACAAGATACTTATATAATATTTGTAGTTTCTCCCTTCTTCATACAGTATGGTCTGATTTAGTGAATGACCACCTTCCGTTGGCCTTCCAACACAACATTACGTTAGTAGTGTTCCTTGATATGTTGGATAGAGAGACAAATGCAAATTGATTGTTTAGTCTTTCAAAAATATACAAAGATTATAGGACATGCTATGATATTACTGTGTAGCATATGTGAAGAGTAAGGCTCTGATTCTATAATAGATGCCTAAAGTTAGGCACCCAGATCAGTGCACCTAGCTAATCCAGGCGTCTAACTTACCCCCTCTTTTACAAACGCATAGCATGGGTTTTAATGCCAGCAGTGGCGGTAACTGCTCCGACACTCATAGGAATTCTATGAGTGTTGGAGCAGTTACTACTGCTGCCGGTGCTAAAACCCACGCTATGCATTCGTAAAAGAGGGGGGGTGGTTTAATTATTTAACCCTTTAATTGGCAGATGGTGAAGCATCTGCTTTACGTAACTTGATGTTGAACAAGAGCAACAGTGCCAAGTAAACAGGTATTTGGAGATGCAGATCTCCCATAAGAGCCATAGGAAACACATGTTGCTTCTGAGCAACAATGCCAAATAAAGGGTTAAAAATGCTTAATCAGCACTGATAATTGGCAATTAGCACATCATAATTGGCTTAAATTAACTGGGTGGTAGGCTTCTAACTCAGTAGGTACCTAGTCCAAGGCACCTACCAGAAAGTGGGTGTGATTAGAGGTAGATTGTGGGTAGATCTAGGGTGGTGTTTTGCATACAGGCACCTAAACTGAACTTAGGTACCAGTATTTAGGCCAAGAAAACCCTGGTATAAATAAGGAGCGCCTAAGTCCAGTTTAGGTGCCACTGAGACTGATTCTATAAATGGCGCCTATTTTAAGATTGACAGGCAATAAGCATCGCATTCCTCAGCGTCTATATTTTAAACGCTGTTTATGGAATTAGGTCCTAAATTTATAATAAAGCAACTAGGATAAGAGGACAAGAAGGTGCCAACTTAGGTGTTATTTTATAAAAAAAATGTAGGCACCTATTTTTCTTTATAAAATACTAGTATATGTGGCAGATATAAATATTTATCATGTGCACTATATACAAAATTTTATTGCTTGCTTTTAAAATTAAACATACACGCACACCAGCCTTTCTCGATAAACTCATTATTCCTTACTCTTCCCCACGGACCCTTAGATCAGCAGACCAGAACTTATTGACTGTCCCCCAATCAAGGAACTTTACTACACCAGAAATACAAACTTTTCCATAACAGCCCCAACTCTATGGAATGCCATGCCATCTCACCTTCGCCAAGAAAATTATCTCAATAAATTCAAAACTAAACTAAAAACTTTCTTATTCCAAGAAGCATTTCATAGCACTTGACAATACCCCTTTTCAACTGCAAATCAGCCCATCAAACGATTTCTGTTGGAGGAAAGTATTTGCAGCTGAGTCACTATTGGGTAGTTTGGCTGCTACTGGAGGTGGCAGTATGAGGAAATTGAAGTCTGCAATCTGGTTTAACCTTGGTGAATAAACCTGCCTTTGTAACATTGGGCTTACCCTGTGATAGGGGAGGGGGAGGGGAGAGAGTGAGAGTCCTGTACAAGTGAAGATCTTAAGCCCTCTATGAAACTAGAGGTGAAGACAATACCCCCTGAAAATCCCCCAGAATAATAGGCCAATAAACACTACTAAAGGTCTAAGATGGCTGAGAATGCTTTGACTAAAGCTGTCAAGCCTTTGCACAATCTGTGAAATCAGCAAGTCAAGCGAAACTTACGCTAAAATGAGCAAGTGAAATGAAACTTATTCTTTTACATGGCAACTGGTGTCACATCTGCTGTAGTGTCATAAGAACAGGGAAGTGAACCTAAGAAGAATGAGGACATATCCTGACCAAGAATACAAAAATACATCATTTGCGAGATATATCCTGGAGTGGGCGGAGCCTTACTGGACCCTTCGCTCAAAATTGCTGCGTTGATATTAAAATGGCATTTGACGGGAATAGGTAGTGGTTTTAGTAAACAGGACACGCGTACGGCATGACACAGATATTATGAACCAATTAATAAACTGATAAATGTAATGATGTTTGTAAGTGACCAATAAAAACTAACAATATGATATGCACCAACGTGGCCTCAGGCTATCAAGAATTGTATAAGAGACAGCCTTTGTGATTATGTAAGTAGGACACACATCCAGGTATACTCAAGCGCTTGAGGCATACTATCTGTCAGCTCTATATGCTGTAAAGATTTGCTCTTGTAACCTATTATTGATTGTTAATAAAATATATATTAATTATAACAGCATATTGAGTTTCTGTGAAGTCAGGTATTGAAGGCCGTAAACAGGTGGCTCTTCACCTGGAAAGCAATTCTGAACATAAATACCTCTCTAACAAATGTGGCAACTCAACTGGTGAGTGAATCTGTAATTTCTAAGCAGGTACAAAGTGAACAGGCTCAGATATTAGAAAAACACACTTCCAAGTTTGAAACTATAGCCACAAAACTAATATTTTTCCTCTTTTATAGTACTGTAGACTTCTTCTCTAGGTCCCATCCCAGTTCCTGACTAGAAGATCATAATTATCTACCTGTGCTTGCTCACCCGACACTTTTGTAACATTTTGGTCGTCGACAGAGTCAATGAACTAAACACGCTGCCTTTGGCGATCTGGAAGTTTTCTGGGTCATCGAAGGCAGAGTGTAAAGTTTACTGATGCTGACAGGGGGTAGATACCCTAGACTTCCAGGGAAAGAAAGAGAAAGGGCTGATAGAGATGCCACACCACAGGAGGAGTGGAAGGGAAAAGAGAGATGTCAGACCACTGAATGGGGAAGAGGGAAGAAGAGAGCGATGTCAGACTAGGGAAGGAAGGAGGAGGGAGGGGAAGAAGGGAATGACAGAGAAATGCCTGACCACAAAGGCAGGAGAAGGGAAAGGAAGGAGGGAAGAGAGATGCCAGGCTATGGGAAGGATAAAGATCCCAGATCATAAGAAGGGAAAAATGGAAAGTCATATGTCAGATCATAGGAGAGGGAAAGAGAGGGAGGAGATGGTACACAGGGATGGAGGGGAAGGGTAGGACATGGTGCACAAGGATGTGAAGGGTGGGGAAGGCAAACGGGTAGTGAGGGAAGAGATGGTGCAAAGGGATGGGAGGAATGGGGAAGGGAAGAAAATGGAAGAAATGCTGTTTTTAGATATATGGGAATAGGGGAGAAGAAAGAGGGAGAAGATAGTACACATGGATATTTGGGAAGTAGAGACATGGAAAAGTATCGTATTTTTAACTTCATTAGATGCACCTGACCTTAAAATACACTCTAGATTTAGAGGAGGAAAACAAGAAAAAAAAACATTTTGAACCAAATTCTCCCTGCCAGGCTCTGCACCCAACCTCACACTCCTTGCCAAGCTCTGCACCCTGTCCCCCCTCCCTGCCAGGCTCTGTATCCTGTCCCCCCTCTGATGGTCTAGTGGTAGGCCAGGACAAGGCAGGCAGGGACAGGGCACAGGGCAGGCAGGCCTAGTGACTGGCAAGCAGATAGGGACAGGAGACAGGGCAGGTAGGTAGGTAGGCAGGTCTCTCCCCTCCCAGGCAGGCAGCAGGAAAGCCCTAGCCTCTCCCTCCTCCCTCCCTATTTTTAATTCAGCAGGGCGGGCGGGCAGGTAAGCAGGCCCCGGCCTCTTCCTCCCAGGCAGGCAGGCAGGCAGCAGGCAGGCCCCAGCCTCTCCTTCCTCCCTCCTCCCTCCCTAACCCCCATGCAGGCAGCAGGCAGGCTCCAGCCTCTCCCTCCTCACCCTCCAGGCAGGCAGCAGGCAGTTCCCTGCCTCTCCTTCCTTCCTCCCTACCCCCAGGCAGGCAGCAGGCAGGTCCCGGCCTTTCCCTCCCCACCCCCCAGGCAGGTGGCAGGCAGGCGGCAAGCAGCAGGCAGGTCCCAGCCCTCTTTCTCCTCCCCCTGCACATACTTTTTTTTTAAAAACTTCTGACACCTCACTCACTGAGAGCAGCATACAAGGGTTGCTGGCTGCCTGGTCCCCGCCACTTCTGCCAAGAACGGCAGACGCGGCTGCCTCCTCTACTGTTCTCTTGCGGCATAACAGCGTACCAGGTTGCCTGCCTGGTCCCACGCCGCTTCCCACGAGTTTAAAAAAAAGGTATGCGTGGGAGGGGAGGGGAGGAGGAAGAGGACTGGCAAGCATGGGAGGGTGGCAGCATTAAAATAAGTTAACGGGGGAGAGGGCGCTTTGAGTATTTGCTCCATTAGATGCACTCTTATTTCTACCCACTTTAGGGGGGGAAAAAGGGCGTCTAATGGAGTGAAAAATGCGGTAGATAGATTTGAGGAGGAAGCAGAAAAATGGAAGAAAGTTAAATGTTAAAAGTTAATGGCAAAGATGGATGTAGGGTAGAAAATGAAGGAGAGAAAAACAGCAATTGGATAAGAAGGCCATGGAAACACAGTTAAGAGCACGTACAGAAGGAAGTGGAACCAGAGACTGGGAAAACATGAGAAGAAAAATAAAATCACCAGACAACAAAGGTAGGAAAAGTGATTTTATTTTCAATTTAGTGACTGAAATGTGTCATTTTTCAGAATTTACATCTGTTGTCCATATTTTGCACACTTCAGGAAGAAATGTATTTTTTTTTATTTCTCTGGTGCTGTACTGCATGCAGAGCCTGGCATCTTAGGGTTACGTTTGTGTATATTAAGAACATAAGAACATAAGAAATGCCTCTGCTGGGTCAGACCCGAGGTCCATCGTGCCCAGCAGTCCGCTCACGTGGCGGCCCAACAGGTCCAGGACCTGTGCAGTAATCTTCTATCTATACCCCTCTATCCCCATTTCCAGTAGGAATTTGTCCAATCCTTTCTTGAACCCCAGTACCGTACTCTGCCTTATAACGTCCTCTGGAAGCGCATTCCAGGTGTCCACCACACGTTGGGTAAAGAAGAACTTCCTAGCATTTGTTTTGAATCTGTCCCTTTTCAACTTTTCCGAATACCCTCTTGTTCTCTTATTTTCCGAAAGTTCGAAGAATCTGTCCCTCTCTACTCTCTCTATGCCCTTCATGATCTGGTAAGTCTCTATCATATCCCCTCTAAGTCTCCTCTTCTCCAGGGAAAAGAGACCCAGCTTCTCCAATCTCTCAGAATATGACAGGTTTTCCATACCTATTATCAGACGTGTTGCTCTCCTTTGAACCCTCTCGACTAACGCCTTATCCTTCTTAATATACGGCGACCAATATTGGACGCAGTACTCCAAATGCGGGCGCACCATCGCCCGATACAACAGCAGGATAATTTCTTTCGTTCTGGCTGTAATACCCTTTTTGATTATACCAAGCATTCTTTTTTTTTTTTTTTTTTTTAGTTCAATGATTTTATTGAATATTATAGGAATTAAATCATTGAACTAAAATACCAAGCATTCTATTCGCTCTCTTAGCGGCCGCTGCACACTGTGCCGACGGCTTCATTGTCATGTCCACCATTACCTCCAAGTCCCTTTCTTGGGTACTCTTATTCAATAACATCCCTCCCATTGTATAGTTGTACCTCGAGTTTCTGCTCCCCACATGTAATACTTTACATTTTTCAATGTTGAACTTCATCTGCCATTTCGCCGCCCATTCTTCTAATTTGTTCAAGTCCCTTTGCAACTTTTCGCAGTCCTCTGTAGTCCGAGCTCCATTAAATAGTTTGGTGTCGTCCGCAAATTTTATTATCTCGCACTTCGTTCCTGTTTCTAGATCATTTATGAAGATATTAAATAGCAGCGGCCCGAGCACCGAGCCCTGCGGGACACCACTCGTGACCCTCCTCCAGTCGGAGTAGTGACCCTTCACTCCTACCCTTTGTTTTCTACCCTCCAACCAGTTTCTGATCCATCTATGTACGTCTCCTTCCACCCCATGGTTCTTCAGTTTCCGGAGTAGACGTTCATGGGGCACCTTGTCAAAGGCTTTTTGGAAATCTAGATATATGATGTCTATGGGGTCTCCTTTGTCCATCCGTTTGTTGATCCCTTCGAAGAAGTGCAATAAGTTCGTTAGGCACGATCTTCCCTTGCAGAAACCATGCTGGCTGGTTATCAGAAGTTCATGTTTTTCAAAATGTTGATCGATGTTTTCTTTTATCAGTGCTTCTGCCATTTTCCCCGGAACCGAAGTCAAGCTCACCGGCCTGTAGTTTCCCGGGTCACCTCTTGGTCCCTTTTTAAAGATGGGCGTAACGTTGGCTATCTTCCAATCTTCCGGGATCTCGCCTGTTTTCAGGGATAAGTTGCAAATTTGCTGCAGTAGTTCTGCTATCTCCTCCTTTAATTCCTTCAGAACCCTTGGATGTATGCCATCCGGACCCGGGGATTTGTCAGTTTTTAGTTTTTCTATCTGCCTACGAACGTCCTCAAGGCTCACTTCTATGGATGTTAATTTTTCTGCCTGACTTCCGTTGAAGAATTTCTCAGGTTCCGGTATGTTGGACGTGTTTTCGTTTGTAAATACAGTCGAGAAGAACATGTTAAGCCTTTCTGCCACTACCTTCTCCTCCTTCACCACTCCCTTCCTGTCTCCGTCGTCCAGCGGTCCCACTTCCTCTCTAGCCGGCTGCTTCCCTTTAACATATCTGAAGAATGGTTTGAAATTTCTTGCTTCCCTGGCTAGCCTCTCTTCATACTCTCTTTTGGCCTTCCGAACCTCACGGTGACATTCTTTTTGATGTTTCTTGTGCTCTTTCCAGTTCCCCTCAGTTTTGTCTTTTTTCCATTTCTTGAATGATTTTTTCTTATTGCCTATCGCTTCCTTCACTGTTTTGGTTATCCACGCCGGGTCTTTTGTTCGATTCTTTTTACACCCCTTCCTGAATCTGGGGATATACAGATTTTGCGCCTCGCTCACCATGTCCCTGAAGAAGGACCAGGCATGATTTACCGTTAGCCATGTTTAGGAAGTGTTCCTAAGTTTCTTCCTTACCAATTCCCTCATTGCTTCGTAGTTTCCTTTCCTGAAGTTAAAAGTTGTCGCAATGGATCTCTTGCCTTTTGACACTCCTACCTCAACCTTGAACTTGATCATATTATGATCGCTGTTTCCCAACGGTCCCACTACTTCTACTTCCTTTGCAGGTCCCCTTAACCCATTTAGGATTAGATCCAGAGTGGCATTTCCTCTCGTTGGTTCTCTAACAAGCTGTTCCATGAAACAATCCTGTGTAGCTTCCAGGAATTTTGTCTCCCTAGCGCATTTCGAGCTTCCAAGCCTCCAGTCTATCCCAGGGTAGTTGAAGTCTCCCATAATAACCGTCTTGCTGCTTTTGCATTCACGCTTCATCTCGGCTTCCATTTCCTTGTCGATATCTCTGGTTTGCCCCGGTGGGCGATAAAATAGGCCCATCTTTATTTCAGGCCCTTTCCTTCCCGGTATTTTAACCCATAGAGATTCCGGCTTGCTGGCCGTCTCTGCTGTGTCCATTTGTGTGGATTGTATGCTTTCTTTTATGTATAGGGCTATTCCACCTCCTTTTTGTCCTGTTCTGTCCTGGCGATAGAGCTTGTATCCCGGTAGTGCTGTATCCCATTTGCTTTCCTCATTCCACCATGTTTCAGAGATTCCAATGATGTCGATGTCTTCTGCGCTGGCCAAGGCTTCTAGTTCCCCCATTTTGTTTCTTAGGCTCCTTGCATTAGCATATATGCACTTTAGATCCTGGTATTTTGCTGTCCTCCTTTCTTTTCCCTGTGCTTCGGTCCATATTTTCTTCTCTTTTGCTGCAGACATTGTAACCACTTCTTCTAGGTTAGTCGACTCCTGCAGTTTGCCCCTTGTTCCTTCCCAGCCATTTTTCCCCTCGGTATCTTCACAGGATACCGTCTTCCAAATCGTCGACCCTTTGTCAACTGTCGGCTTTCCCCTTCTTCTTAGTTTAAAGCCTGTTCTATTCCTTTCTTGACGTTGTTTGCTAGGAGTCTAGTTCCTGCTGCGCTCAGGTGCAGTTCATCTTTCCTGTAGAGCTTGCTCTTGCCCCAGAACGCCGTCCAGTTCCTCACGAAGTGGAATCCTTCTTCCTCACACCATCTCCTCATCCACGTATTTATTGATTGTAGTTCCTCCTGCCTTTTCACATCTGCCCTCGGTACTGGTAGGATCTCTGAGAACACTATCTTCTGGGCCCTCATCTTCAGCTTCCTTCCCAGACTCTTGAATTGTTCTAACAGCGTGCTTCTTTTGTAGTCTCTCCTGCTGACATCGTTCGTCCCGATGTGGATCACTACAGCAGTCTCTTCTGTCTCCGCCCCTTCCAGGATCATTCCAATTTTGTCCACGATGTCCTTGGTTCTTGCTCCCGGAAGGCAGGTCACCAGTCGGTCCTCTCTCCCTCCTGCTATGTGGCTGTCCACATGCCTAAGGATTGAGTCTCCCACTAGGATCGCTGACTTTCCTCTCTTCAATTTTCGCTTCGGTCTCAGGTCAATGTCCTCAATGTACTTCACTCTTTCTTCTTTTGGGCCTCGACTAGCCAAAATCTCCCCCTCTTGCGGTAGTCCTCTGTGGGTGTCATCCTTGAGGTAATCTTCTTCTTGCTCTCCCTTGCATGTTGGTATCCGTGTAGCTTCTTCTTTCATCTGAAGTTCGTTCTCTTCCACCTTCATCCTGTATGCCTCTTCAATGAATCTCTCAAGTTCCCTGACTTCCTCCTCAATGTGTCTCTCCGTGATGTGAAATCCTTCTAGCTCCTGAATCTTGTCCTCTAGTCGCTTGACCTCCTTCTTCAAGCTTTTCAGTTCCTGACACCGACTGCATACATACGACTGTCTCCCCGAGGGGAGATAGTCGTACATATGACAGTCTGTGCAGAACACTGGAAAGCTCATCTTCTGGCTTCCTTCTGCTTCCATTGTTGTTCCTTCTTTAAAATATCAGTTGAGATTACTTGTGACTTGTGCCCGCTTTGTGTCCTTTCTCTCTCCCTATCTGCTGTTGGTGTCCTCCCTGACTCTCTCTTTGTGCTGGTGCCCTCTCTTTCTTTCACTAACTGTCTCTGGTGTCCTCTCGCTCACTGCCTGTTGGTGGTGTCCTCTCTGTCTCTTCTCTCTCTGTGTTGGTGCTCTGTGCTGGTGTCTCTCTCTCTCTCTCTACCTGCTGCTGGGGTCCTCTCTCTCTCTACCAGCCGCTGGTGTCCTCTCTCTCACTCTCTCCCTCTGCCTGCTTGTTATACTTGTGTGAACGGCTTGGCCCTTTGTGTCTGTCTCTTTCTTACCTTCTGTGCTTTCCTTCTGTACTTGTCGCTTCTTTACCCTTCTGTCTTACTCCGTTGCCTTGTCCCTTCTCAAAGGCCCTTCGCAAAGGCGCTCTCGCTAAGGCGAGCGCCTTTGCCGCTTGCCTTTGCCGCGCGCCGAACGGCTGCGCGCCGTTGGCTCTGCCCCCTTTCAAGGGGGAGTCCGACGCTGCCTCTGACGCGGTGGGGGTGGGCGGAGCGTACTCTTGCCGCTTCCCCGAGCCTTTTGCTTCTTCCTGCCTTCTTCTCCTGCTTCAAACTCTGTCTCTCAGGCTCTCCCCTGCTCGATCTGGCTACCAAGCACTGCTGCCTCCTTCTCCTGCACGCGGCACCCGATGCAGAGTTCGCCGCGTTGGCTCCGCCCCCTTTTCAAGGGGGAGTCCGACGCTGCCTCTGACGCGGTGGGGGTGGGCGGAGCGTACTCTCGCCGCTTCCCCGAGCCTTTTGCTTCTTCCTGCCTTCTTCTCCTGCTTCAAACTCTGTCTCTCAGGCTCTCCCCTGCTCGATCTGGCTAAGAGTTTTAGTTTGTGGTCCTGTATTTGCATAGGGTTTATCTGTGTTCTGCATGTGTGACCAAGACAGGGTGTTCTGGTAGGAATGAATGTCGTGAAGCATTATTGGTATCATAGCCCCAAGTAGGAAGATTTTTGTTGGCAGTTTGTCATGGTTTTGGAAGGCCCCAAGCTTGGGTCCACATCTGGTGGGCCTCTGCGCATGTGCGGATGTCAATGTGATGACATCACATGCATGCCACACATGTACAAGATGCCCTCTAGATACAGCCTAGAGCTTGGGGATGGAAACATGAGATTCATGTGGGGGTGGGGCTGAGAGCAGAATGGGGTGGGGCTGGGGTAAAATTGGGTGGGGCTGGGGATGGATTGGGGTGGGGCCGGGGCAGAACAGGGCGGGGCCAAGTTTCTTCTTTTTTAAAAGAGGAAATCTGGTAGCCCTACAACATGCTTATACTTTTTCTATGAGTATTATTACAACTACAACATTATACATAGTTTTAGAAATTCAAACAGGGATGCCTCCACTCAATGCATGATAAAATGCGTACACCCAGCATGGGTGTTCAGTTTATCCATAATGAATATGCATGAGAAAGATATGCATACTAATGAGGCAATGCATGCAAATCTATCTTATACAAAATCATTATGATATCCTAAAAACCTGGCTGGCTGTAGGTTGAGAAATACTGATGTAAAGGCTCATCAAAAATATGTAAAACAAAGCAGAAGACGGGACAGATATTCATGTGGAGGAGCATTTTCACAAGGACATCCAAGTCAGAATTTGGATGCCCTGCTCATAACATCCAAAAAACCCATCCATCTCACAGCCATTTTTGAACAGGAAATACGTCCAGGTTTCCTATTTGAAAATACGTTAGAATATCAAAAATGGACAGCTGTTTTACAAACTAAAACATCCAAATTATGAATGCTAAAAATCCAGGGACAAGGCCATCTGTCTGGCAGCATTCTTACAGAAATGGCTAAACAGATGTCCTTGCAGAGCAGAGGGGCAGCCTAGTGGTCAGTGTAGTGGACTATAATCCAAGACACCCATGTTCACATCCCCCTATAACTCTTATTTTAAATGCTGAGTCCTCCAGAAACAGGGAATGTCCACTACACTTGACCATACAGCACCTCAATAGCATTTAGGCTTGCAGGTGTAATAAATATTTAGGCACAGTAGATATATGTTCTGGAGGTCTCACAATTTAAAGGAGCTGAACTTGGGTCTCCTGGTTTACAGTCCACTGCACTCACCATTAAGCTGCTCCTCAGACCTGCTAAAGCCTGTTGCTTCTATCTCTACAACAAAATTTGCCCCTTCCATTCTGATCACACTACCAAGACCCTTGTCCACACCCTAGTAACTGCAATTTACTTCTAACAGTCTCCTTCTGAGCCGCCTCTTCCCCCGCAATCTGTGAAAAACTCTGCTGCACAATTCATCTTCTGCCAACCTCACTACACTCACATGATCCCTCTCTTCAAATCACTTAATTGGCTCCCTATCCTCTTTTGCATACAGTTCAAACTCCTATTACTAACGTACAAGTGTGTTCATTCTGTAGCCCCTCATTATCTCTCCTCTCTTGTTTCCTTATACACATCCCCAAGAATTCCGTTCCTCAGATGTTATTTTTATCTGAACTCTTCTCCTCCACTGCCAATTCCAGACTTCATTCCTTTCATCTTGCTGCCCCTATATACCTAGAATAGACAGAGTCCATGTGTCATGCCCCTTCCCTTCCCTTGTTCAAAAATAGACTGAAAGCCCACTTTTTCCTGATTGCATTCAACATATAACCCTCTCCCTCTGCTCATCACCCTAGCCAGCAGTTTAACCATCCTCTGTTAATTGTAACCTGGCATCCTGTTTGTCTGTTTTGATTGATTAGATTGTGAGCTCATTTGAGCAGGGACTCCTTCAGGACTCTGTACAGTGGTGCGTATGTCTGGTAGCGCTCTAGAAATAATTAATAGTAGTAGTAGTAGTTTAGAATGTCCATAATACCTGATGCTGTCGTAGAATCTGGTATTCCTGTACAGTTTCACTTTCAGAGGAGAGGAAGGGGGACAGCAACCACAGGGGAATTCATGAGGGATCATTTCTTAATCCTTCCAGTGGTCAGCTGCTCAATCAAAGCACCTTTTTGTACCCTGGACATGAATGAAAAAGGTCTAAATAAAAACTACCTTCTTTTTAGACTTTGACATTTCTTACATAAGAATTGTCATATTGGGACAGACCATAGGTCCATCAAGCCCAGCATCCTGATTTCAACAGTGGCCCAACAGGTCCCAAGTACCTAGCAAGACCTTCAGGAGAGCAAACGGCAGGAGGGAAGCTGCATTGGGAGGGGGAGGCACTGTCATTTGCAGCATGCAGCCCTGTAGGCAGGAGGGAGTGAACGTTTGCGCTTTCAAAGGTACGCGGGGGAGGGGGGTCCGAGGATATGGGAGGGGGGATGTGGGGTGAAGATGTCAGGGCATGTCAGGGGAGGTCCAGGATGTCAGCAGGATATCAGGGATGTCAGGAAGGTGTGGGGGATGGCAGTGGGATATTGGGGATGACAAGGGAAAGTCCAGGATGTCAGGGGGAGGGATGTAGGGCTCTGCAACTCAGATGATCCTGGCAGAGGGAATCCCACCAGGAATCCATGAAACAGGCTCAGTTGATGGGGATTACTTCTGCTACGATCAGCTGATGCAAAGCCTATAGGGGTTTTTTTTTTGGGGGGGGGGTTGCTCTTTGGGTGATGGGAGGTGTTGTGACTACTGGGGGAGTAAGGGGGGGGTCATGCTTTAAATTCTCCAATGGTCTTCTTGTCAATTTGGGCACCTTTGTGGAACTCAAACAGGTCTAATTCCGGCATCTAAGTTTCCTCTAGGAAAGCTTTAATTATGGCTAAAGTATGTCTGGGTTGAAGCCCGCCCATTCACAACCATAACACATCTCCCAACATACCCCTTTGCCCTCTGGATGCACAGCAGCTTAGAAGTGCTGCTGCACGTCCAGAAGGTTGGTTTTGATTATCGGCACTTGGACTGCTATTAGGATGTCCATGTGCTGACTTAGGCTGGGTTTTGGACGTTTTAAAGTTTTGATTATGAGCTCCACAGCTCCTAATCATGCGTAACTTGTAGGCGCTGGTCCACACAGATGTCAATCAACGCCTAGTGTTGCCTAGGCATCATTGAGAAAGATGCCAGTGTAATAGGCCATGTTTTATGTGGCCTAATTTACCAGTGGAAGGCCTCGTGATGCCTAAGTTTACAATGCCTATTCTCCGCCTCTAACCATGCCTACTTTTCAGGTAGGCGTTGCTAGGCATTGGAGGGCACCTCCAATTTAGGCATCACTAGGACCCATGTGGATATCCGTGCACAATCTTAATTAGCAATAAAAAAATTGTTTTTTTAATCAATTTTTAATGGGGTGTCAATTACTACACCATAGTAACATAGTAACATGATAGATGACGGCAGATAAAGACCTGAATGGTCCATCCAGTCTGCCCAACCTGATTCAATTTATATATATATTTTTTTTATTTTTCTTCTTAGCTATTTCTGGACAAGAATCCAAAGCTTTACCCGGTACTGTGCTTGAGTTCCAACTGCCAAAATCTCTGTTAAGACTTACTCCAGCCCATCTACACCCTCCCAGCCATTGAAGCCCTCCCCTGCCCATCCTCCACCAAACGGCCATACACAGACACAGACCGTGCAAGTCTGCCCAGTAACTGGCCTAGTTCAATATTTAAAATTATTTTCTGATTCTAAATCTTCTGTGTTCATCCCACTCTTCTTTGAACTCAGTCACAGTTTTACTCTCCACCACCTCTCTCGGAAGCGCATTCCAGGCATCCACTACCCTCTCCGTAAAGTAGAATTTCCTAACATTGCCCCTGAATCTACCACCCCTCAACCTCAAATTATGTCCTCTGGTTTTACCATTTTCCTTTCTCTAGAAAAGATTTTGTTCTACGTTAATACCCTTCAAGTATTTGTATTGAAGTAATTAATCAATTAAAAAACAATTTAGGTGCACACGGATTTTAGTTAGGCACCACTAGGCATCTGTGATTAGGGTGCCTAGTGGTACCTAACCTAGGTGCGGTATATAAAATCAGGCCCATTGGGCTCATTTTTTAAAAAAAACATTCAAAAAGTGGCATAAAGGGGCAGATGGACATTTATCTTGCCAAACCTACCAATTTACTATTTTCTATATGTATTTTGGAGATGGATTTATATGGTGGTTGTTTGCAGTGCATCTAAATCTGAGGAGCATATTGGAGGTGGGATTAGAGTGGGCCTATGATTTGGACATTTTTCTGCAATAATTAAACATTTTAGAAAATATCAAGGGCTCAGTTTGGACTTTGGGACTAGACGTCATAACAGTATGTAAATGCTGAAAAGGTGTGCAGACTGACCAGATGATCCCCACTTATATACATACTCCCCAGTGGTTACTCCCACCCCTCCAAAGATGTGAATGAAATAGTAAATGCCTGCCTTTATGATAGCTTCAGATGTTATGGGCAGTACTAGTAGTACAGCAAGTAGGTTCCTGGAGTAGCATAGTGGGTGGTGCTATGAACTATAGAGATGGGGGCTTAGGCCCATATTCCACTTTAACTATTACTCTTATGGTGGAATATGTAGCCTTCCAAAACCACCCAAATTCCACTGTACACTTCTCCCTCCATATTCACGGTGATCCACGAATACGGAAAAACCGTGAATAAGTATTGGAGGAGAAAAGAGGGCATAAACTGTACAAACAAACGAAAAGCATGCGATCAGTCTGTTTTACCTTCCTTTGCTATCCTTTGTGGCAGCTACCCGCATCCATTCACACCCACTTTTATCTTCATATTAAAACTCTCCCTCCTCAATGGTTGGGCCCTGAGGGCAAACCCACCTCCCCGCACGTGCCCCATCCCTTGGGCGAAGTGTGCGTTTCAAGCCTCTCTCTGAGCAGCCTCCTTCACCTTTAATTGGACAGCTGTAGGCGCTTGACTGGTTCTCGGCCCAGAAACGTGCAGGGGCTTGGTGGGTTTGGCATGCATGATAACCAGCTCGTGGCAGCTACCACGCATCTTGCTGGAAACCAGATGAGTAGGGGGCTTGCTATCTTTGCCTTCGTTCACTCCTTGGCTCTCCTCTTTCATTATGTGGTTGTGAAAAATTATTCTTGGTAACATAAAATGTGCCACAGGGAGGGGGGGAGGAGCCAACATGCCACAAACCACAAATAATCAAAATTGCGAGTGATGAAAGCACAAATACAGAGGGGGAAGTGTATCTTCATCTAGATGACACCTGCCTGCATAAAGGATATTGGGCTAGATTCACTAAGCCCATCGATCGTGTCCCAACCACTTTTTTCGACCCCGATCCGATTCACTAAACTTCCTCCCGAGCGTATATGCACCCGATCCAATTTGCACATGCAAATGAGGGGAAATGGCATGCAAATGTAGGAAGGCAGCGATTCACTAACCAAAATCAGGAACACCGACTGGGCTGGCCGATCAAAAAAGAAGCGACTGCTGGGGACCAGTCGCTCATGTCCTTTCTGATTGTCCTGCTCTCTGCTCTCTGCCTGAAATCCCAGCCCTACAGCCCTGAAACCATCAAAAAAGCACCCTGCTCTCTGCCACTCTCCTCCACCCCTGTCGCCCTGCTATTTGCCGCCCTGCCTCTCTGCTCTATTTCGCCATGCTGCCCTACTCTCTTCCACTCTGCCTTTCTGTGAGCCCCTTTTTAACCCTTGGGTTAAAAGCTAGGCTGCACTTCTCGCCACCAGCCCCAGCTGATCTCAGTGCGCGGTGTCACAATGCCCTGACCTGGCATTTCCCTGTTCCTTAGCGTGAGAAGAGTCATGCGAACACTCTAGGGCAACCGTGTGTTCATGGGGCAGAGAGGAAGACAAGGGTTGCCGTGTACTATTCCATGTCAGCCCTCCCTTACCGGAGAGCTTCCTTGTGTTCCTCCTAAGTGTGCCTGTATTTTTAAAAGGTATAGAGTCCTAACTGGAAGTCCCAATCAAAAATAACCTCCACTCCCAGCATTATTACCAATACGGCCTTACAGTAGAAGACTGTACAACTCAATCCCCCTCTCCCTTCTGCGCTTGTGCTAAGAGCAAGCACATGCGCAGATCATCTACAGGTAAAGAAGATAGTCTGCACATGCGTTGGGATCACTCTGCAGCGATCCGTGCAGTCGCTGTGGGGGCGTGCCTTCGATTGCATTAATTTGCACGAAGAGGCTTGATGAATCGATCGTCCAGGAAAACTCGGCCACGGATCGACCAGAAAAGGTAAGCTTAGAGAATCTAGCCCATTATGGTTAACAGCTGGGTCCAATAGGTTTTGTAAAAAGCCACTGCTCTGCTGGGGTTCTGCTGGGATCTCTGTGTGGCCACTGTACTAAAAATGCTGCCCCTCCTACGTGGTTATGTTCGCTACTGGATTTTTGTGTATGTTCTGCAAAACATCCAAACTTTCTTGAGCTGCTAATTTTTCTAAACTTTCCTAACTTGGGTTCTTGAACTATAGATAAGCTCTGTAAGGTTTATTTTACATTGCCAAAGCTTGGATAGGTAGCAGATTAAGTCTTGCAGCTGGTTTATTGGGCAGGAACTTGGTATATATACATTTATTGGGGATTTATGACAGGAACTTGCTAGATATACATTTATTGGAGATTTCTGGCTGTAGAGGGAAAATTAAATTCCAGCAGAATTTTGATTTTGTTGTGAGGGCTAGCCCTGCCCCCCAGTTCTGGTTGAAGGGGAACTTGACTCATTGAAAGACATTCACCTGCTCAGCAGGAGTTAGGCTGGGTCCTTAACAGGGAACAGCTTACCTGCAGTAATTTATTCATGTGCTCTCACTGGAAGACCTGAACCACAAATCTGATAAGTGTTCTGAGTCAACTCTATATATTCAGAAATTTAAACCCTTTGTTTGCAGTCTCTTGAACCTTTTACTCTCAGTTCAAATTCAGCATTTCCCCCAAAAACTTTGCATCTCTCTCAGTTTTGATCACCAACAATGTGGTTGTAGGCTCCTCCCAAGTTTTTTTTAGCTTAATTACTAGGTGGGCATAGCTGTGTACCTAGATCCCTCTTTCCCTTCCAGTTCACCCTCGCTCACTCACCAAGTTCTCACCCAATCCGTGGAAGCTCTTAGTGATAGATGGGTACTGTCCTTCCAGGCTGGTAGGCCTGTCCCTGTGGCAGCCTTCTGGTGATTATCCTTTAGCTTTGAGGGCCCTTGCTCTCCCAAGATTGCTTCATCTCTGTAGCTAGTCTCCAGGGAGCCTTCTCCCTTGTTAGGCCACTGGTGCAAATTGCATCCAAGCAGCCTGGTACCTCCATTGGGCTACTAGTACCGATCCGCACTTGGGTAGCCTTCCCCTCATTCTAGAGGAGCCTCTGGGGTAGCTTCCTGCTGGGGTCCTGGTTACTAACCCTCAACCGGTCTCGAAGACCACCAGTAACAGGGCTCTGTCTAGAGGGCTGCCTCTGCTCAACCCTCAGGCACTGATATTGCCTCTGCAGGCCTTTTTCTTCTGCCCTGAGCTGCTCCCATAGGCCACTTGCCTTGATCCCAGCTCCCAAGGGCTGCTGGTCTTCTGCCCTGAGCACTCTGCTCCCAAGGGCTGCCAATCCATTTCTTCAAAAGTGCCCCTAGTGGTACACCTCTGTTGTTACACAATATACCAGCTCTAAAAAGAGCTCTGTGTGAGCTAGTGACAGAGTTTTCCAACTAGGGAGCTACCTCCCAAATGAGTATAAAAGGGTAGGGCTAAATGGCTATTTTTCTCAATGGAGGAGGCTAAATAGTGGTGTGCCACAGGGATCTGTACTGGGACTGGTGTATGATCTACGAGTGAGGTAATTATATTTGCAGATGACACTAAACTGTTCAAAGTTGTTAAAACACATGCGGACTATGAAAAACTGCAGGACAACCATAGGATATTAGAAGACTGGGCGTCCAAATGGCAGATGAAATATTAATGTGAGCAAATACAAAGTGATGCACATTGGGAAGAATAATCTAAATCATAGTCAGTAGCGTACTAAGGGGGGGCAGGGGGGCGGTCTGCACCGGGTGCCAGCCCTGAGGGTGGTGCTCCCGGCCTTGCCGTTCAGTCCCCCCCACCCCCGAAGGACCGCTCGCCCCCCTGGCCTCCCTGCACCATCTATGAAGCAGCTCGCAGCGGGATTGCGATGTCGGCGATCCCTGAGCTGCTTCGGCACTGCTTCCTGCGCCGCGGTCCCGCCCCTCCCCTCCTCTGATGTCAGAGAAGGGGCGGGACCGCGGCAGAGGAAGCAGCTCCGAAGCAGCGAAGGGATCGCTGACATCGCGATCTTGCTGCGGGCTGATTCAGGTGGGCCAGGGGGGGGTGTGGTCCTTCGGGGGGGGGACTGAACACAAGGCCGGGAGCACCCCCTCAGGGCCTGATTCAGGTGGTGCAGGGAGGCCAGGGGGGGAGAGCGGTCCTTCGGGGTGGGGCGGGCAGGCAGGCCGGCAGGCAGGCCTTCAAGGGGGGGGGGAAAGGCAGGCCTTCAAAGGGGAGACAGTCAGGCAGGCCTTCAAAGGGGGGACAGGCCTTCAAGGGGGGGTCAGGCAGGCAGGCTTTCAAGGGAGGGACAGGCCTTCAAGGGGGGGGACAGGCAGGCAGGCTTTCAAGGGAGGGACAGGCCTTCAAGGGGGGGGACAGGCAGGCAGGCTTTCAAGAGAGGGACAGGCCTTCAAGGGGGGGCAGGCAGGCAGGCCTTCAAGGGGGGTGCAGGCCTTTGGAGGGGGGGTGCAGGCCTTCGGGGGGGGAGTGCAGGCCTTCAGGGGTGGAATGCAGACCTTTAAGGGGGGGACAGGACTTCAGGGAGGGGGGCCCTGGTGTAGAAATACACGGAGGGAATGAGGGGGGTTCAAAGAGAAGCGCATATGCCGGACTTTGGGTGGGAAGAAATAATGGGTCTGAAAATAGAGAAGAGGGAGAGATGATGGACCATAGTTTTTAGAGAGGGAAGGAACAGAAAGGGAGAGAAGTTGGACACAAGGGATGGTGTGGAGGGGGGGATAGAGATACTGGATAGGAGGGTAGTTGGGAAAAGAAAGGGAGAGATGGTGGACCCTGGGGTGGTGGGGAAGGAGGGAGAGATGCTGGATGAAAGGGTAGTTAAGAAAAGATAGATCTGTGGAGGGAGACGAAAAAAGGATAGATGCCAGACCTCCTGGAGAGGGAAGGGAAACGGGGAGGACAGAGATGGCAGTTGGATGGTTAGCATGTAGAAAGAAGGAAGAAGGAGACCCTGGCAAGCAAGTTATCAGAAGACAACCAGAGCCTTGGACCAACAAGATTTGAAAAATAACCAGACAACAAAAGGTAGAAAAACTAATTTTATTTTCTGTTTTGTGATTACAATATGTCAGATTTGAAATGTGTATCCTGCCAGAGCTGGTGTTAGACCGCAAACGTGAGCTAGGATTTAACAGAGAGGAAAAGTCCTTTTTGTTTCTTTATTTTATTTACACCACAGTGCCAGTGTGGTTAGGAGAAGCCAAAGGGGGGTAAAAAAGCTATAAAATAAACCCACCAGGATGTTTAAAAAACAAACAAACACCCAATTGAGCAGGAAAGTTGAATCGAAAAACCAATTCAATAGGCTGAATCGAATCGAAATTTTTTTTTTTTCTTGAATCGGGCAGCACTAGTTTGCACTACTGTCTTAGATTTTAGGACCTGGGATTGGAGAGAGATGGCATCCTCAGCACTTTATAATGCAAGTGAAATGAGGATTTGGTCAGACTTTTGAAGGGTCTGCAGAAGAAAAATATTGTATAGGCCGGGGACATGAGACAGCAGGAAACGGGAACTTTTCTTCCTTCTATTTTTATGAATGGCAAGGCTGAGGATGTCAGAGAGTTCAATTAAAATATGTGCTTTATAAGAAAATATAATGATGTGTTTTATAAAGTTTATAAGCATTGCTGGCTTACCCGTTGAGGTGTTCCTAATGGTGGTGGTGGTGGCGGCAGCGTATCAATGTGTTGAGAGGAAGAGGTGGTCTGGGAAATTCTGCTGAGCAAACTCTGGGCCCATTTCCACCCCCCAGTTAGTCCACTCCACTCAACTGGTTCACACACTGAGTGGGTCTTTGGGTGTTGTGCCTGGGTAATTGTTTTGGGATCTCTTCTAGTGGTTTGTCAGTATCTCCTTGTGGTCCAAGGAAGGAAACTTTGTTAACCTTAGCATTGACCTTCAGAATATGTTTGTAACAGTGCTGCTTGTGTGGCATTAGACTATGTAGTGATCGAAAGAAAAAAACAGATCTTTGCACATTTTTGCACTATATGGTGGGTGTATGAGGAGATTCACATTTCCTGCACAGCTAAGTCCTTGTGAAGTTACCTTGTTCTTTTTGTATTTGACATCTAGCAAGGTCTCTGTTTGGAAGGAAAGAACTAAGCTTAAAAATGAAGTGGCCAGAAGTTATGGTAAAAGCAGATAGCATTGCTGATTTTAAGAAAGGTTTGGACAAATTCCTGGAGGAAAAGTCCATAGTCTGTTATTAAGACATGGGGGAAGTGTCTGCTTGCCCTGGATCGGTGGCATGGAATGTTGCTACTCTTTGGGTTTTGACCAGGTACTAATGACCTGGATTGGTTACCATGAGAATGGGCTACTGGGCATGATGGCTATTCTTATGTTATGTTCTCATCTGTAGGGGCCTTTGTTTTCACTTCTTATTTTAATGTATTTTTTTTCTGGGAACTTATCAGTGTTTTTTAGAATGGGAACAAAAATGGAAGAGAATTAATGTGTGTGGAAAAGGGGGTAACTAATTTCTTCAGCTTAATTAAATCCACCTCAACCAGACATAGGAGAACTCGCACACCATTCACACACCCTCCAACCAAAATCGTCAAAAGAAAAAAAACTGTTCGACAACCTCCTAACACTCGACCCCCAACTCTACAACCTATTGACCTCGACCACAGACTACAAAACCTTCAAAAAAGAAATAAAAACCCTTCTATTCAAAAACACATAAAACCGAACTAATACAATCAGAACTGTCCCAAGCATCACCTGCAACTACTCCATATGTACTTCTGATGTCATGACAATTCAGACATAATTTATGTTATGTTTGGATTAATGGTTACATATATGAGGTTCAATAAAAGAAAATTTTCAGTGCCTGTTTCTATTATGATTATTTATTTTTCATGGTTATTACAAAAAATATTTTTTTACATGGGGGGAGTGTCAAAAAATGATGGGGCCCGGGTGCCACATACCCTAGGTACGCCATTGATCATAGTTACCAGATGATAGGGTGTCAACACTCAAGAAAAAATGTAGGTGTCACTGGGGACAATATGTTGAAACCTTCCACTGAATGTGTGTTGGCAGTCAAGAAAGCATACATGATGCTAGGAATTATTAGAAAAGGGATGGTAAGCAAGACTAAGAATGTTATAATGCCTCTGTATCACTCAATGGTGTGACCTCATCTTGAGTATTGCGTTCAGTTCTGGTATTCTTATCTAAAAAAATATATAGCAACATTAGAAAAAGTTCAAAGAAGAATGATCAAGACGATAAAGGGGATGGAACTTCTCTCATATGAGGAAAGCCTAAAGAGGTTAGGGCTCTTCAGCTTGGAAAAGAAACGGCTGTTGGCAGATATGATCAAAGTCTACAAAATCTTGAGTGGTGTAGAATGGGTACAAGTTAGAGAGCTGCACGGGAACGGGGATGACGGGAATCCCGCGGGACCCGCGGGGATCCCGCGGGTTCCCCCTTTGGGTCACGGGGATCCCGTGGGGATGCCCCCTAGGGTCGCGGGGATCCCGTGGGGACGCCTCCGAGGGTCGCGGGGTTCCTGCGGGGTTGGATCGCAGCGGGGTTGGTCGAGCCGCGAGGGTAGTCTCCTTCTCCTTACCTGCCCTGTCGCAGCACACATCCGAACGGAAATCTTCCCGATGTCAGCGCTGACGTCGGAGGGAGGGCTTAAGCAAAGCCCTCCCTTCCTCCGACGTCAGCGCTGACATCAGGAAGACTTCCGGTCGGCTGTGTGCGGCAGGGCAGGTAGGAAGAAGGCAATGGCGTACGAAAGAGGGGGGAGGGGGCGGTCCGCCCCGAAGAATGTGCACAGCCGGTCAGGTCCCCCGATCGACCGACAACAGAACAGGCCCGGTCGGACAAATCTCCCTGTCCTGTAGCCGCGAATCTAAATTACCTCTTACAGCAGCTTCACTACTCCAGCTGCTGTAAGAAGGTAATTTAGATTCGCGGCTACAGGACAGGGAGATTTGTCCGACCGGGCCTGTTCTGTTGTCGGTCGGGTGCAAAAGCGCCACAAAGGTGGAGGCAGGGAGGGAGGAAAGGTGGAGTGGAGAAGAAAAGACGCTTAAGGGGGGAGAAGGCCGCTGAAAGCACTGGGGAAGACAAAGGGGTGGAAAAGAACGCTGAAAGGACATGGGGTAAACGGGAGATGAGGGGGGGAAGGACCCTGAAAGCACTGGGGAAGACAAAGGGGTGGAGAATGCCACTGAAAGGACATGGGGAAAACAGGGGTGGAGAAGGCCGCTGAAAGGACATGGTGTAAACGGGAGGAAGGGGGGGGAAGGACCCTGAAAGCACTGGGGAAGACAAAGGGGTGGAGAATGCCACTGAAAGGACATGGGGAAGACAGAGGGGGGAGAAGGCCGCTGAAAGGACATGGGGAAGGCAGAGAGGGGAGAAGGATGCTGCCTGACAGGACATGGGGAAGATGGTGGGGGAGAAGGACACTGAAAGGAAATGGGGAAGAGGGAATGGGAAGAAGACGCTGGCAGGGAAGAAGACAGAGGTGCCAGACTATGGAGGGAGCGGAGGGAAAAAGATGGGTGCCAGACCAATTTGGGAGGGGGGAGAAAGGGAGAGGCACAGTAACAGAGCAAATGGAAGACACAGAGAGAAGAGAGGCAGTGGATGGAAGGAATTGAATGAGAACATGAAGAAAGCAGAAACCAGGCAATAAAGGTAGGAAAAAAATTATTATTATTTTTTTTTTTTGCTTAAGGATAAAGTAGTATATTAGTTGTGTTGATAAAAATTTATAAACATTAGAGGCTCTGGTAGAAACCCGTTTACAAAGTATGTATTCTTCCCAATTAATATTTCCAAATTAATAAAGTCTTTTTGCTTATTTTTAAATGGGTTTCTACCAGAGCCTTTAATTCAGTAGCATAATTAAATGAAATAACTATTTCTGTAGTTTATAGGGACAGGTGGGGATGTAGGGGATTCCTCGCGGGGACGGGCGGGGACGGAGGGGATTCCTCGTGGGGACGGGTGGGGACGGAGGGATTCCTCGCGGGGACGGGTGGGGACGGGTGGGAGTCCTCACGGGGACGGGTGGGGACGGGTGGGACTTTGGCGGGGACGGGTGGGGACGGGTGGGATTTCTGTCCCCGCGCAACTCTCTAGTACAAGTGGATCGATTTTTTATACTGCATCAGGATTTACAAAGACTAGAAGACACTTGATGAAGTTACAGAGTTAAAACCAATAGGATGAAATATTTTTTCACTCAGACAATAATTAAGCTCTGGAATGCATTGTCAAAGTATGTGATAACAGCTGGTTTTATAAAAGGTTTGGACAAATTCCTGGAGGAAAAGTCAACTGATGTTGAGACAGACATGGAAGAAGCCACTGCTTGCCCTGGATCGGTGGCACAGAATGCTGCTACTGTTTGGGTTTTTGCTACTTGTGACTTGGATTGGCCTCCGCGAAGGTGGGATACCAGGCTAGATGGACCATTGGTCTGATCCAGTAAAGCAGTTCTTATATTCTTTTATGACTCTATGAAGTGGAAACATATAGATCCCAGACTTTTTAAAACCAGTTTTCAATTCCTTGGACTTGCTTCCCCACTATTTTCTCCCTCCTTTGAACCTGAAAACCCCTGTAGCAGTAGTGTACCAAGGGGAGTGGGGGGGGGGGGGAGTTGGATTGCCCCGGGTGCACGCCTTAGGAGGGTTCACATCCGGCCAGGTCCGGAACCTCCCGCCCTACTGTGCAACAGGACCTGCACCTTAGCGCGGCTGCCAGTCCACCCCCTACTTGCTATGGAATAGAGTTGGCAGCCACGCTGAGATGCAGGAAGGTCCCACGATGACTGCATCTGCAGGGTCCACCCCCTCCGACATCAGGTACTTTTTCCGGAGAAGAGCCGACAGATGTAATCATCGCGGGAACTTCCTGAACTTCAGCGCAACTGCCGACTCTGCTCCAGAGCAAGTACGTCGGAGTGGGGTGAACTGGCAGCCAGCATCTACAGTCATTGCAATACATTGATGCATGAAGGGAGAGAAAGGAGCAGGACTACTGGTATGGAAGAGTGGTGGAGGGAGAGAAAGGGGGCCAGGTGGTATGGACGGGTGGTGCTTATGGAATTGGTGTACAGGGAAAGGGGAGAGAGACATAAGGGGGAAGGATACTGGATGGAATTGGATTGGAGGGAAAGAAAAGGGGCAGATGCTGATGGAAGTAGGGGAAGGGAGAGTCAAAGGGTAGATGCTGATTGAAGAGGGGTAGATGGAGAGAAAGAGAGGGCAGACATTAGCTGGTAGTGGGGAGGGTAGAGAGGGAGTCTATGCTGTAAGGAAGTGTGGATGGGAGAGATAAGGGAGCAGATGCAGGAAGGAAATGGGGAGGAAAGAAAGAGGGGAGCAGACACTGGATGGAAGTGGACAGAGAGAGGAGAAGGTACTGGATGGAAAGGGTAGAGAAAGAGGGCACATGATGGAAGGAAAGGATTAATGGAAGGTGGGCACATGATGGGGGGGAATAATTGAGTTAGTGAAATACTGGAGGGGGAGGAAAAGAGATGGCAAGCTGTAGATAGTGAAAAAGGAAATTGATGACAGGGTAGCAAGAATGTAATCTAGACAGATGCAGAAAATAAAATTTAAAAGGAAAATGAGGGGGAAAAGGAAAGGGATTGCAGAGGAGAGGTGTGGGAGAGGGAAGGGAAAGAGAGGAGAGGAGAGAGATGCCAGACCATTGGGGATGAAGGGAAAGAAGGAAGGGAGAGGTATAATTTCTGGAAGGGGCATAGAAGGAGAGAAAATGCCATATAGGGGCAGAGAGAGAGGGCAGACAGTGGATGGAAGGAAGAGAGTAACAAGAAGATGAGGAAAGCAGAAACCAGAGAAGACAAAGGTAGAAAAAAATTTCCATTTATTTATTTTTTTGCTTTAGGAGACATGTATCACTGTTTCTGTGGTGTTGCATTGTATACAGAGTCCAGCTTCTTGGTGGTTTAATTCATAGACAGCGGAACACTTTTTTGTTTGGGGGGGCCAAAAGCTCCAACCTAGACCCCGTCCCAGACCTACCCAAGCTCCGCCCCAGACATCACCCCATAATAATAGTACTAATTGTAAACACCATTTCTTCCATTCATTTTTCATATGCACACAATATAATCTTATTAATACACAATGGTAACCACAAAATTAAACTACACAATTTCCCCTCCCCACCACTGCATAGCATTTCTTCCTCTCTCCTTCACCCCCATGTGCAACGTCTTCCTCTCTCTCTCTCTTATTCCCTCCCTTGCTGCAAAGGGAGTGGGGAAAGAGAGAGAGAGGGATCTAGGCTGCCTCTCTCCCACCCCCTGTACTGCCACATCCAATATTTCTCCCTCTCTTACCCCCTGGACTGTGTGCAGCATCTTTCACCCCTGCCACCAGCCCCATGTCCAACATTTCTGCTTCTATCACCCCTCTTCAGCTCCATGCCACCTCTCTTCCTCCATTCCCTTCACCACCATGTCCAACATTCCTCTCTTTTGCATCCATTTCTATCTGTCCCACTGTTTCCTCTCCACCACCACATCCATTTCTCCCTCCTCTCCCATCACCATGTCCAATAATTCTCCTCTTTCTTCCTTTCCCCATGTACACCATCTCTTTCCCTCTCACTCACACCCAGGCTTAACAATTTTCCCTTTCTATTCCCTCCCCCACCTCAGCATCTCTTTCCCCCCATCCTTCCATCCTATGTCCCAAGTTCATGCCCCCTCCCTCATTTGTCCCAAGTTCACACTCCCTTCCTTCCTTGTCTCAATGTACCCCTCCCTCCTGTGTCCCAACATGCCCCTCTCCCTCCCTCCTGTGACCCAATGATGGCAGATAAAAAGTGCCTCTCTTCCTCCCTCCCTTCTGTGTCCCAAGTTCATGCCCTCTCCCACCTGTATTCTGGCTGGCCCTAAAACATCCAAGTAGGTCTTCTCCTCCTTCTTTCCAGCTGCACTTCTTTCTTTACAAAGCAACAGACAGCAGCAGCAGCAGAGTATGGCTAGAAGTCCTGGTGTGCTCCCAAGTATGACATCTCATCTCCCCCGGTCCCCAGTCCATATCCCCTCCGCCTTTCCATAACCATGTCTTTACCTTCTCTGCTTTCCCCGAGTTGTCCATCTCTCCCTCCCCCCTTCTGTCCCCTCCCCTGAATCTCTTTCCCTTTCCCCATCTTGCCCCCTCCACCAAATCTCTCTCTCCCTCCACATTTTGCCCCCTCCACATCCATTTCTCCCTCCCCTTTTCCTCATGTTCATTTTTCCCTCTCTTACTCCCTCTGTCCTCCAAATCCATCTCTTGTTGTACTTCTTCTGCCCCCCTCCCTGTCCTCCTTATGAAAGGTCACTTGGACACACAAAGTCAGAGGCGTGAAGAAGTACAAGTTTTATTCACAGCATGCATGCTGGACCCCTGAGCTCCAAGCTGGCTCAGAAGTGCCGAAACCAGGAAGTTACAGAGATATTTATTCATTTTTCTGGCTATACAACTGAATTCTAGAAAAAACTTTTCACGTGTTACTTTTCTTAACACTCATTGGTTCTAAGCTCACACTAGCAGGTCACTAGCAGGACACCTATCTAACTTTTACAATAAATGTACAGAAGGGCAGGGTACATCATGGCTCAAACTCTTATCTATTCAGCTTACAATGTGGTAAGGTAGGGACATACATTTTAGGCAGATGCAGTCAATAGATTATACACTGTTTTCAGCTATGTAGGCCAGAGCAATATTTTAAACAACAGTTAACTATTTCATGACCCTACATTCCCCCCTTTCAGGCTGGCGTACCTAAGGAGCCAAGCCTGACAAAATAAAGTTAGGGGTCAGGAAAGTCGGGGTCCCCAGTGGGTAAGGGACGATACTGGGAGAGGGCCAATGCAGCAGTGGAACGTTTGACAACAGAGTCCATAGTTCAGTGGAGCAGCTTTATGGCTATGGGGACCATACAGGGCAGGCAGCAAAGGAGCAGAGAAGACAGGGCAGCAACCAGCAAGATGATCTTCAGTGCTGAACCAGAGGGCAATCAGGAGCTGAAGGTACCAGAGATCCAGTCTGCAGTAAGGTCACGCCAGGTCTGGTCAGGAACATGAGCCAGTTTGGTGATACGATCCACATCGTTCTCAATCACTTTACTCAAGTTCAAGGCAGCAGTTGGAGAGGTTGAATTTATCACAGGCACAGCAGCTAGTAAATAGTCCAAAGCTAGACGATTCTGATAAATAGCAGTGCACATTTTAGCATTCGCTCTGCCAATGGTACTCAAAGCTCGGGAGGTCTCATTGGTTATCAGTTCAAGTACAGCTTATAGACAAATAATGCAGTTCAGCATATAGATTGGGGTCCGATAGCCCCAGGTGTCATCCTCGGTCCACGTGGCAGGTCCATAAGCAGCAATGATTCGTTCTGCAGGCCAGTCATCACCCCATTCACCTATTTTAAGGGAATTGGTGGAAGTAGACCGCTTTTGGCGACCTCTGGTGTTGAATACAGGGGCTCCCAGGTGTTCACCATCGGCTAGTGGTAACAGGAAGAAGCTGGGATGGATCATGCAAAGCACACATGTACCAGTCCATTAAGCAGGCAACCAAGAGTAGGCAAACGGATCACAGAGCCAATATCAACTATCAGGAGCTGACCATAATTCATAGGAAGTTCCATTAAGCAGTGTATGAAGGGCTGAAGACAGTGGGAAGCAACAATGGAGGTTCACAAGGCCCATCGTGAAGGTCGTGGACCTGACGTAAAAGTGAGGGTCTGTGAAGTCAGGTTTAACATGTCCAGCTGCTTTGCCTCCCATAGCCACTGTTCTCCCATACCAGTCCCTCCTCATACAAAATAATTGCTAACATTAAGAGTCTGACCTATAGTTTCAGCAAACTATATAAACAGATTTCTAGTGATTACAGGATATTAGTATCTACTTTCATAATTTCATAAAACTGGGGAAACACCACAGAGTGATAGACAGGAGCACATGAGTGGGATACAATTCGGACATATACATCAGTACCTGGGTCTCACCTTTTACCATCAATATACAATACCATACGGTCTCTGGCCTTCTGGATTTGGACATTGGCATTCCAGTTATGTGGGTCAGTGAGAGTGAAAACCATGGGATTACAGTAGCAGTAGATGGGATGCATCTAATCTGAAAAAGAACAGAAGGCAGCAGGACAGGCCAGGACAGATTAGTTTCTTCAATTCATTTTGTGAGAAGGGTCTTAAGAGTTCTGTTTATTCTTTCGACCTGACCAGAGCTCTCAGGATGGTAAGCAGCATATAATTTCTATTCAATTTGGAGGGCCTGAGCAATTTGTTGGACAACATCGGCAATGAAAGCAGGGCCATTGTCACTGCCTATAAAAACAGGGAGACCAAAGCACGGAATTATTCAGGAGGTGTTTGGTTACTTCCCTGGCGCGTTCAGTGCAAGTAAGGAAGGCTTTGACCCATCTAGTCAGGGTGTCTGTGAAGACTAGGAAGTGACTGAGGGAACGGGAAATGGGCATGTGGGTAAAATCTACAGACAGAACCTGCATCGGATATGTTCCAATAGGTTGGTATCCAAGAGGTGGCAGTCATCTGATTGGGAATTTTATTCTAGAACAGACAACACACTGTCGGACCATATTCCGGACTAGCTGATCAAGGTGATTGATAAAGAAATGTCTCTTGAGAGTCAATTTTCATAGCGGGTTCTCCAGAGTGTGCCAGATCATGGCATCTTTTGACAATCATGAGGGCCAGGTGTTGAGGAATAACTATGAGGGTGTTGTGCTTGCGTTTGAAGTATCAGTGTGTGGGTCTGGATTGGCACTTGAATTGGCGCATTTTGTATCCACCCCCCTTTCAGGACAGACTGGCCCAAAATAATGCATGCCCAAGTCTGTTCCTGAGAAGCGTACTGGGGTGTAAGGGAATCCAGAAAAGGAATGATTGTATACAGAGGAGCCAAAAGAGGGGGCAGAGACTGGCAGCTCGGGCTGTGCGGTTGGCAAGGGCATTACCACGAGAGACAAGGTCCGTCACGCGTCTGTAAGCATGGCAGAGCATAACAGAAACACGTGAGGGTAGTTGTACGTGGATCAGGCGGCCGGAGGCTGTAATGAAACCTCGATATTTCCAGATGGCCCTATGGGAATGCAAGTTAAGGAAAGCATATTTGGAGTCAGTATATATATTGCAAGACTGAGAGGCAGAGTGGCGCAGGGCAAAAGTGAGGGCATAAAGCTCAGCTTCTTGGGCAGAAGGGCCAGAAGGCAGGGGCCTGAGTCAGAAGTTTTTGGAGGCAGCGAAAAGACCGCTCCTGAAGTTGGGTCCAGACAAAAGGGGCTGAGTCAGCGCCTTTGGTGGAATCATACAGAGGACGAGCAATAGTAGAGAAATCAGGGATCCAGATGGGACAGTATCCTGCAATACTGAGAAAGGTGCTCAGAGCCTTGCAGTTATCAGGGACAGGGAGACTACAGACAGCCTAGACCTCGGTGTAGGAAGGGACCTGGTACCCTTGGAGATTTGAAAGCCAAGGTAGGTGACACGAGGAAGGCATACTTGAAATCAATGTAAATATGGCCACAGGAAAATTTAAAAGGCAGACCCACTATCTGAAAGACTCAGATAAATAATAATAATAACAGTTTATATACCGCAATACCGTGAAGAGCTATGTGGTTTACAAAAGATTAGAGAAGGTACAAAATAATTGAACTTAAGATGTGTACTAACACATAAGAATTGTTCTCAATCCCTATTCTATATCAGGTTCCTACCCCAAAGAGCTGACTTATAAAATTAAGCTAAATGCAGTTCTGGATCCACCCACTAAGCAGGGTAGTCTGACACAAGCGCTCTCTAAAGCAGCAGTCCCTTCACTATCAGCTGACTGGCAAAAATATTTACTTCAATCCAAAGCATTCCTAAAAATTACATTGTTATACCTAAACTTACATTTTTTATATATAGAACTACAAAACAAAGATTGGAATATACAGTAAAACTTTGGATTGCAAATAACTTGGTTTGCAAGTGTTCTATAAGACAAGCAATGATTAAATTTTAACTTGCTATACCAGCAACGTCTTGCAATACACGTACATACAGTATAGAAGCATCACATTTTCACAACTGAGCCAATGGTTCCTCTCTATATGACGCTGCAGGAATGCAGTGACTGTTCCAAACGAGCAAGGGCTTGCAATACAAGTATGTATATTTTTGTACACTAGTGCCCTGGAATACAAGCATACTTCTGGAACAAATTATGCTCCCAAACCAAAGTTTTACTGTACTCACAAGTTTAAACATTGTTCATTTTTTTTCTTTTTTTGTTTTTACAATCAACATGGGTCTCAGTAGAGACTTACTCCCCCTTCCTACAGAATTTCACAAAGGAGAGAGAGTTGCTTAAAGATCAAAGAGATCAAATTACAGATGTAGTCCTTTTCAGAACTTTTAAATTTAGACAAATAACTACTAAATTTGGACAAAGAACTTCTTTTTAGCATGGAATATAAGTTCCAGAAATCATATTTTTCGTTTATATGCATTTCTGAATATGCATATACATTTTATAACATAGCCAAAAACTTCAAATGCAAAACCACTTATCTGTTTCAGGAGAAACCACATTGGAAGTGCTACACACTTCATGGCCCTTATCAGCACAAAAGGAAAAGTACTCTCCTCTCATGCTATGAACAACTGACAGTTTAAACTTCACTGAAACATTTGAACAGACAGAAGTCATAAAGAACCCGGGATATTGCAGGACTTGGGAATCAGATGAAGGGAAGAATTTGGCAAGGTCTGAAGCAAGGGCAGTGCTGAATAGAGTGGGGCTATTTTTAAAGCCCTGGGATAGACGGGTCCAGGTTACTTAGGAGGTTTGTCCAGTGGAAGGGTTTTTCCATTGGAATGCAAAAATTGGCTGACTGGAAGAGGAACTGACAGCAAACGAATGCATAAAAACCTGACGAGTTATGTCCTCTTCCAGGGAGCCAGAGGGGGCCAGCCCACACCAAATATCGGCCATTCTAACTGGCACAGACAAATAAGGGTTGATTTGTTAAGTATAATCAAAGACAAATTCCTTTTTTAAAATTAGCTAACATATCAAGGGATCCCCACAGGTAGACAGACATCCCCCCATTGTGCAATGGAGGACAAAAACACTTCCCTGAATTCCTGGCCCTGCCCATCTCTGGACTAGGGAAACGCAGTACTAACAGGTCCACACTCGCTTCGTCCTCAAGGACGTCTCAGACACTCTCAAACACACAAAACACAACAGATTTCAGTTCAGTTACTCAACCAGAAAATAACAGTTCCTAGAATCCCTTTCCCACAACTTTTCAGCGACAGATCACGTGGCTTACTAGGCAGGAGACGAGAGACAGGATAGGGATGATCAATCCCCACTTACCAGATAGTGGCCACTCCAGGTACAGATACAGATACAGATACAGATTCTTGTACTTTAAACTGAGACTAGATAAGTCAGTTGAAGCGGTCCAACGTCCTGAGGTCTGCCAACCCCCCAAAAGGAAGGCAGCCGGCTAAGCAGACATATCAGCCGTAGGACCAGAAACAAGTGACCAATCGAGTAACCAGTGGTCAAGAGACCTTCAAGTCCCTGTTCGGAAGCCAAATGAAAGGTCACTTGGACACACAAAGTCAGAGGCGTGAAGAAGTACAAGTTTTATTCACAGCATGCATGCTGGACCCCTGAGCTCCAAGCTGGCTCAGAAGTGCCGAAACCAGGAAGTTACAGAGATATTTATTCATTTTTCTGGCTATACAACTGAATTCTAGAAAAAACTTTTCACGTGTTACTTTTCTTAACACTCATTGGTTCTAAGCTCACACTAGCAGGTCACTAGCAGGACACCTATCTAACTTTTACAATAAATGTACAGAAGGGCAGGGTACATCATGGCTCAAACTCTTATCTATTCAGCTTACAATGTGGTAAGGTAGGGACATACATTTTAGGCAGATGCAGTCAATAGATTATACACTGTTTTCAGCTATGTAGGCCAGAGCAATATTTTAAACAACAGTTAACTATTTCATGACCCTACACTTATACCCCTTCTGCTGTCCATGTACTATCTCAATTAAGAAAATCCCAAGATAATTTAACTTTGTAGTTACTTTTTCACTGGGGATTGGTAAGTCTTTCCCTATCCGAGCAACATTTCCTTGACAGAATAAGGAAAAAGCAAATATAAAGTTAAAAAAATGACCACCTCAATAATTCAGAACAGAAATTTGGTAAAAAATCATAAAGGAAGTTGTTAATCTCTAACATTCCCAAACACTAATAACAGTAATTTCCAGCTTGTTTTACCAATAATTAGTAAGTTCAAACAATTAAATCTAGGATAAAGCTTTTAGATCCCCCGCACCCTATCTTTAACGTGAGTACATGGCCACTTCTCTTTCCATGCTCTTTTATCGCTTCCTCTCTAATAAGCAACGAGAAATCCACAGTTTCTTCCTGTTTTTCCTTCTTCCTCACTTTCCAAGTCAGTTGTTGCAAACATCGCTTTCCCGTCTTTTCGTTCCTTCTTCCACACTTTGCTTAGGCACCAACCTCAGTTCGCCTGCATCTACTCCTCCTGCCTGCACGCCCAACAGCTCATCCACACACCACATTTAACTTCTTAGAAAAGCACCCCCTGCTGCTGGCCCAGCATCATCTCTCCACTATGGCATGCCCTAGCGAAAACAGGAAGTTGTCAGAGAGGGCGGGCCGCAGTGGAGAGAAGATGCCGGGCCAGTGGCAGGGAGCGTTTTTCTAAGAAATTAAACACAGTGTGCGGGTGAGTAGTCGGTTGTGCGGACAGGAGGAGTAGATTCAAGTGAAGGGGCGCGTTAGAGAGTGCCGACCAGCAGGCACGCTGGCTGGTACCAAGCTCCCAGCCTTGTACCACTGGATCACCCACAGAATGGTCAATTTGTGGGGAGGTCATGGCCCCTGTGGCCCCCCCTGTTCCGACACCTATGGTTCAATTTAACCTTTGTCCATGTATTTCTATTTTATCCCCCCTTTTACAAAACTGTAGAGTGTATTTTTAGCATCAGCTGTGGTGATAGCAGCTCTAATGCTCAGAATTCTATGAGGTTCTGAGCTGTTATCACCGTAGCTAAAAACCGCACTATAGTTTGTAAAAGGGGGAGGGGTTAGTTTGTGATTACATATTCCATACTAGGCGAAGGTGTTTTCTGTGTTCTGTGTGTTCAAAAAACATGGTTTTCTGTTAGGATTGACTGTGCAGGATTGATCTGTACTAGTCTGGCTTGTTTAATTTTACAATGGGTGTATTGATGTACTGCTCACTGCAGATGCTGCCTTTTTCTAGGTACATTCTTGTGTGACATTTGGATTGTTACTAAAAATCATGTTTTTCATACAGATAGGCAGGGGGGGGTGTCAAAAATGATGGGCCCCAGGTGTCACATATGCTAGGTACGCCACTGCCCTGTAGCACTCTCTACCTTCAGCACTACTCTGATCCAAGTCAATAGCAAGTTAGCCAATGGTGAAAGCAATTAAATCTCCCTAGAGTTAGAGCACACTTCCACCAAATGCACTACCATTCTTTGTAAAATCAAGGAATTCCTGAGCATGAGTGAACTTCAATAGGCACCTGGTAGGAAGAATGGATTTCACACATTATTGCAACAAAGAAGTTACAAATATTTATTTCATAAGTTAGAGTAAAAACATAGCCTCGATACTGAAACATTAAAAAAAACAAACTTTATGGCTCAATAAAGTGCTTATTTCAAAATGCGGAAAATAATTGTTGTCTCAGCACTCATTACAATTGTTTCTTACTACGGTAGTAGTGCTTCTATAATTATCAGAAAAATATTTAATTACCTAAAGGAACATCCAAAAAATAAATAAAATTAAATAAATATAAGTGTGCTCAGTGCTCCTACTCACTGGTCAAATTTTAGCATAGATCAATGGTTATGGAAACCCCAGTTCCCACAATAAAGTTTTATCGAAATAAATATAGCATGCACATTCCAATGGAGCATAAAAAAATAAATAAATAAAGTACTTATCTTAGAGATGACTGGAAAGATGCAAGTAATTTCATAGAATCTCCAACATATGTTCCATAAAGCGTACTGGGTCCAAGATACCAAAAGGACCGATGGAGATCCTTAATGTGAAACACCAATACTTTAAACTAAAAAAATAATTCCCAATGTGAAAAAGTATTCAAAATCTTCTTTAACCACAATTTTTTAGTAGTCTCTACAATTATCTTTGGAAAAAAAAAATAAAAAAAATCAGCAAGCAATCTTCATTCTAAGGAGAACTAAACAATCATTCTTCAACTCCGGCCGAGTTTCAAAGTTTCTTCTTCAGAAGGAATACATCCGGTCTTCACATGAACATCCACCAAGCAAACAAAACTGTTAAACAAA
Source organism: Geotrypetes seraphini (assembly GCF_902459505.1). Lineage (NCBI taxonomy): Eukaryota > Metazoa > Chordata > Amphibia > Gymnophiona > Dermophiidae > Geotrypetes > Geotrypetes seraphini. Next base: position 84,247,692 of record NC_047092.1, on the reverse strand, counting down.
AATCTTTATTAGAATCCTAATAAAATTAATTACTAAATCAACTTCATAAACCTTACTACAAAAATATTTTCTAGTGGTTCCCATAATCATTGGCCCATGCTAAAATCTGACCGGTGAGTAGAAGCACTGAGCACACTTACTGTATATTTATTTTATTTATTTTCTGGATATTGCTTTAGGTAATTAAATATTTTTCTGATAATTATAGAAGCATTACTAGTAGAAATCAACAAAGTGCTTTCATCAATTGCAACTTGACAATATTAATAATAAAGTGCCTTTCTTTAAAACAGCTGAAATCAGACATTAAAATTTTCTTTAAAACTCAGGGCTCCTTTTACGAAGGCGCATTAGGGCCTTAACGCATGGAATAGTGCGCACTAAATTTCCACACGCGCTAGCTGCTACCGCCTCCTTTTGAGCAGATGGTAGATTTTTGGCTAGCACGCACTAATCCGGTACATGCGCTAAAACGCTTAGTACACCTTCATAAAAGGAGCCTTCAGTCTCATGAAACTTAACACTTAACATATGTATGCATTACTTTCTCCCAAGCTCCATTCAGTGTAAACCTATCACCTTACAAGTACAGTAGCCTAGATAAGTACTCTAACTTTTTACTCAATTTCTAATTCATTTTTATTTTACTTTAAAACCAAGTTATTCTATATCAATGTATTCTTCTCTTTTTTGTTTATACAAGAAGCTTGAGCAATTAAAAAAGACATCTCCCTGATTCAAGTAAGTTGTATTAAGTAAGTAAACCCTCATTAAAACTGGTACCAGTATAAAGTGCTTTTATCTTCTTTTAAAATCAGCTATAAGATATTGCATGCATTTACTTTCAGGGTTAACTCAGTGCAACCAGTTTCCTCACAAGTGCAGTGGCTTGGACTGGTACTTTTACCCTTTTTCTCTGCTTCTGATTGTTTCTATTCAGCTCTGAAACTGAATGAATTCACTTCTCCCTCCATATTCACTGTGATGGGATTAACAACTGCAAATACAGAAAAATCGTGAATAATTTTTTCATATGTTATTCGCTGTTTTCTATTAAAAACTATCGTGAATATGATGAAACCGCGAATAACATTGTGGGAGACCTGGCCTGTTCCTGAAGGAGAGGCAAAACACGGTGAAGAAAGTACTGGGAATCAGCGATTTTCTCTGTAAACGCTTGGAATCAGCGATTTCTCTATGCAAGCTGATGTAATCTGGGGGGAGGAGCCAGCAAGCTAAAAACCATGAATAATCGAAACTGCGATTGCTGAACCCGCGAATACAGAGAGAGAAGTGTATTCATATACTTTTCTTTTACATTGCCTCAGGAGACTCAGCCTCTAGAAGGATTTCTGAATCTCAGATCTAGATAAGTAGAACCAGATAAGTGTTTTCCCAATGTCCGTTAAAAATTAACTTAAAAATAAAATGAAGTGTGTGCACTAAAAGAAAAGATGTAATTTAAAATTTTAAAAAAACCTTATTTTGTTTCAGGCCCTCTGCTTTCTTGCATTGGAGCTCAGGGAAGATGGAATCAGGACCTCACTCTGCCATCAGATCAGCCCCGTTCAGGAACTTTCTTCCAATTTGAACAGGGCTTCATCTGCACAGGAAATGTTTTTCCTACTACATGTCTTTAATAAATAAAAAAATAGAATCTATCTCCCTCTGTGATGTTACTTAAATATGTCTTCCTTCAAGTGGAACTTAATGTGACTACAGCTTCTCATAACATAACAAAAATCGTACTTATAAACTGCATAACCATAAGTTCAATGCGGTGAACAAAAGATTAAAAATGACATAACCTAAGGATGATTTAAATTAGTTCACTAAATATTTTGAAAAAAGATGAGTTTTCAATTGAGTTGTAAAGTGCTTATAAGAGCAAGCACTACGCAACAGTGGCCTAAATTCTCTGTCATAGAAAGCAGCCTGAAATGCTAGTGTATGTTCCAAGGATTTCTTGCTTTTACAACCTTGAGCAGACGGAAAATTAAACAATGCATGTGATTCTCTCCTATGTTTATGGAATACTATGAGAAATCTATTGGTCATATAGTTTGGAGCAATACCATATGCAACCAGAAAAAAGAAATAAAATTCAATTGTTCACCCTAACTAGAACCAATCCCTTTTTAAACCAGCATGCACACTCAAACACTTTTAGAAACTGCTTTCTTGTCATATTCATAGTACATACTACAACATATCTCACTTTAAACTCGTTTTAGAACACAAACATTGCTGCAGGCTTTCTTCCAGCATCTTCCAAAACTAAATCTATTTTTTTAAACTGTGAAAACTCTTTTTTAATTTTTCTCCTTTTAAACTGAACTTTTTAATTTTTCTCTTTTTAAATTCCCTTAAACTCCCTTTTAATTACTTTAGCATTCTCACTAAAGAAACATAAGCACATAAGCATTGCCTCTGCTGAGTCAGACCATAGGTCCATCACGCCCAGCAGTCCGCTCCCGCGGTGGCCCCCCAGGTCAATGACCTGTAGTGATCTATTACTCTACTACTCTATTACTTTACAGCCTTCTGTACTGTATAGTAACCCTCTAATTGTACCCATGGATCCCCTTTTCCTTCATGAACTCGTCCAATCCCCTTTTGAACCCCAAAGTCGTACTCTGCTCTACCACCTCCTCTGGAAGCGTATTCCAGGTGTTCACAACCCTCTGCGTGAAGAAGAACTTCCTAGCATTTGTTCTGAACCTATCTCCCTTCAATTTTTTTGAGTGCCCTCTAGTTTTTGCTGCCCCTGCTAGTCTGAAGAATCTGTCCCTCTCTACCTTCACTATACCCTTCATGATCTTATGAGTTTCTATCATATCCCCTCTAAGTCTCCGCTTTCCAGGGAAAAGAGCTCCAGCTTCTCCAGCCTCTCAGCATATGAGAGGTTTTCCATGCCCTTTATCATTTTTGTTGCTCTCCTCTGGACCCTCTCGAGAATTGCCATATCCTTCTTAAGGTACGGCGACCAGTACTGAACGCAGTACTCCAGATGCGGTCGCACCATCGCCCTATACAGCGGGAGGATAACTTCCTTGGTTCTGGTAGTGATACCTTTTTTGATAATGCCCAACATTCTGTTTACCTTTTTTGAGGCCGCTGCGCACTGTGCCGCCGGCTTCATTGTTCTATCTACCAAAACCCCCAAGTCCTTTTCTAGGTTGCCTTCCCCCAGTACCATCCCCCCATTGTGTAGTTGTACATCGGGTTCCCTTTCCCTAAGTGCATAACTTTACATTTTTCTACATTGAAGCTCATCTGCCATTTATTTGTCCACTCACTCAGTCTGTTCAGGTCCATTTGAAGTTCTTTACATTCCTCTACAGGTCTAACCTTACTGGAGAGTTTCGTGTCATCTGCAAATTTAACAACTTTGCACTTTGTCCCTGTTTCCAGGTCATTAATAAATATATTGAATAGCAGTTGTCCCAGCACCGACCCCTGTGGGACCCCACTCGTGACCCCTTTCCAGTAAGAATAGTGTCCCTTTACTCCTACCCTCTGCTTCCTGTTCGCCAGCCAGTTACCGATCCATCTGTGTATGTCTCCTTCCACCCTGTGGTTCCACAGTTTCCTTAGTAGGCGCTTGTGAGGTACTTTGTCAAAGGCTTTCTGGAATTCCAGGTATACTATGTCTATGGGGTCACCTTTGTCCAAATGTTTCAAGTTTTCAAGTTTATTAGGTTGCTTGTTGAATCGCTTAATCAAACTTCTAAGCGATGTACAATAAAATATAAATGAAGGGAAACAAAAACATTACATACAATTTCTCAATTATAACGTAAAAAAAAAAAAAAAAGGGTAAAAAGGGAAAGAACTCCATTTTTTATAGTAAAGAAAGAACATAAAGGGAAAACACATAAGGAACACATAAGGAAGTTAAAATTGGCTGAAAAATAATTTACTAAAATAACACTGTATAAAAAATTTTACTTAATTTGCAAATGCATCCTTGAACAGAAAGGTTTTTAATTCGCATTTAAATTTCCCGAACACTTTCTCCTCCCGTAAAAACATAGGAAGCGCATTCCAGATCTGGGGGGCTGTACATGTACATGTATCCCTTCAAAAAAGTGCAGCAGGTTCGTTTGGCAAGATCTTCCAGTACAGAAACCATGCTGGCTTGTTTTCATCAGCTTATTTCTTTCTATATGCTCATTGTTACTGTCCTTGATTATCGCTTTGGCCATCTTTCCCGGAACTGAGGTTAAGCTGACCGGTCTATAATTCCACGGGTTGCCTCTGGATCCCTTCTTGAAGATAGGTGTAACATTTGCTATCCTCCAGTCCTCCGGTATTACCCCCGTTTTTAAGGATAGGTTGCAAATCTGCTGCAGTAACTCCGCTATTTTATCTCTAAGTTCTTTTATTATTCTTGGGTGGATTCTGTCCGGGCCCGGAGATTTGTCAGTTTTTAGCTTGTCTATCTGTTTGAGTACGTCTTTGAGGCTTACCTCCATGCATGATAATTTATCCTCTTGGTCCCCCTTAAAGAATTTTTCCGGTTCTGGTACATTGGATGTGTCCTCCTTTGTGAAGACCAACGAGAAGAACGTGTTTAATCTGTCCGCTACTTCTTTTTCCTCCTTTACTACTCCTTTCCTGTCCCCCTCGTCCAGGGGTCCCACCTCCTCCCTTGCCGGCTGTTTCCCTTTCACATATCGGAAGAAAGGTTTAAAGTTCCGTGCCTCCTTAAGTTTCTCAAAATGATGAAAAGCAGGAAAAAGAAGATGAGCTTAATGTGTTTATAGCAATCCTTTTGATAGGAAGGTTTTTGTTTCCACAGGGGTTGTTGGAAAGTTGAAAAGAATAAAATTCCCCAACAAAGTAGCTTGTTCTGCTTAATTAGAGGCTGAAGCTTACTTTCAAGCTTTTTCAGGATCCTCACCAAGCAACCTCACATAGCTCAGCAAAACCACTAAATAAAATTCCTCAAACTTTCCTAAAAACAGGTCTAATATAAGTTTTCAATCAGGCAATCTTTTCCAGCCTTTTCTCTAGCTTTAAAACCTAAACACTTTAATAATAAATTCGTTTTTCTAAAGTCTTAAAAAACCTCCTGTAATACTTTTAATTCACTCAAGCAACATCTCTCACTGACACGATACTAAATAAACTTTTTCTAGCCAAATTTACTTTTAAAACCTCTCTCACATGACACAATCACAAATCAAACCTCCACTCTCTCTCAGAACTGGTCTCCAACTACCAAATACACAAACCATTCCAAGCTTGGAACTCCATGCAGACATATTAAAAACCTAGGGATTGTGGAAACATTCAGCGTCAGCCATTTATGGCTGAGACTGCTGCCTGCTCCTCCTTTCTTGTGCTATCCAGCATGAAAGCAGCTAAACCTCCTCCTAAGGCCCCCCTCCTTTTGTTGCTAAGGGCCTCAGCCAATCAAGAGATATTATTTTTGCACCCCTGACATTGGGTCACTTCACTAGCCCAGATTGTTCAGCCCGCCTCCTCTCCAGTTCCTACCATGTATGCACAGCTAGGCCACCAAAAGCCTTTTTGGACCCTGATCTCCCACAGCCAGGGTCCTAAGTGCTACTGCCGCATTAAATGACCCCTGAGATACTCCAAAAACAACCCTGGAACCCCTCCTGAATCTGACAAGCCCCCATGCATGCCTGCCAGGCCTCCATGCGCAGCCAGGCACTTAGCAGCCTACCTATAATCCTTGGGACCTGGCCATTGCCTGAGCAAGTCCCCAATACAAAAACGCTGCCACTGGTGGCCCTCTTCAGCCCCCCGTGCCCTTTTCTGCACTTCCTGGCCTGGGCTTTACTGCGCACCTGTTACCATAACCTGTTACCCAGCACCTAGGACTCTTCTCTACAGCCTGCCTTGCTTCTGTGCATATTCAGCTATGCACGCATGCACCTATGGCCCTCCTCCTGCCCTGCTTCTCCTTGTGGACAGCAGATCAGCTGATTATCGTGCCGCTGGGGAAAAAATTGCCTGTCTTTGAGAACAGCTAACCCGAAGCACTAAAACAGCTGTTGGCTCCGGGTCACGGCAGACCCACAAACCCTCCTCTCCACAAAACTAGATCACCATGACTCAGGCCCTGACACCATGGGACCTTGCTACCTTTCCCCTTCCTAGGTGAGTTTTTAAATAACAAAAAATAATATGTTGGTTACAAACTCACGGAGAGTGAATTTCCACTTCCCCTATCTTAATTCAGCTCTGCTGAGTTCATATCCCCACATTCATTTGAGCCCACATGCTTCATTACCATTCATGAAATAATCTCTTAAAATGCATAACATTTCACCCAAGTGTCTGAATGTTCATCCTTCAGTGCATAATTTGCATAGTTAACCAACCTCGCTATACACTCAGCCATGTGACTTTCACAAATTGAATACAATTCTGAAGTCAGATAAGTGGCAGAAAGAAACCCTTTTATAGTTTTTAACATTCAAGTTTCAAGTTTATTAAAAGATTTATTAGACCGCTTAATCAAATATCTAAGCGGTTTACAATGTAATAATACGTAGAAAAAATGTACATCATTATAAAAACAGGGGGTACTGGAAGAGAATCCAAGTATAAAAAAAATAAAAACACAGGCTTACGGACCTATGCAAACAATAGGGAAGTGGGGAAGAACTACAATTTTTATAGAAAAGGTAAAACATAAAAGGAAAGTACAGTAGGCTAGGGTAAGATAGCAGTTTATTTTATATTTTACATTTTCAAAATTTAGGAATTTAAGATTTTTGAAATTTTAAAATATTAAAATATTGAAGTATTAAAACATTGAAATATTAAAATATGCCCTTAAAAGGACAGTTATTGTCCAAAGGCGTCTTGGAACAAAAAAGTTTTCAGTTTTGCTTTGAATTATTTTAAGTTTAGTTCACTATGCAAATAATTAGGCATCGAGTTCCAAAGAATAGGGGCTGTGACAGCAAAATTATTAGAGCGCAATGTATTAATCATTTTTAAGGAAGGTATAGCGAAGAGATTCTGTGACGTCGAATGAAGAGGTTTTGATGTATTATAAGGAATTAAAAGTCTGTTAATGAAATCAGGTTGGTTGGTTGATTTTGTTGTGAATGTTTAACTGGTAACCAATGTGCATTGATCAAAAGAGGTTAGACGTGATCGTATTTCTTTTCCCGGCAAATAATCTTAATAGCAGTATTTTGTACAATTTGGAGCCGCCTGATTTCCTTTTTTGTAATGCCCTTATAAAGGGTGTTACAGTAGTCTATGCAGGAGATTACTAAAGAATGAATCAGTGTGTTTAAAGAGGCTGGCTCAAGCAACTTGGCAAGAGAACGTATCATTCTAAGGCGATGAAAGCATTTCTGAACAACTGTGCTAATGTGAGGATGGTAAGAAAATTTACAATCGAAGGTGACTCCTAATAATTTTAATGTTGGAACAGTTTTAATAGAGAGTGAATCGAACTTCAGGGGAGCCTGGAGTGATGTTCCTCCTTTTAATGGAAAAATCATGAGTTTTGATTTGTTTATGTTAAGTGACAGTTTATTCAAGTCTAACCAAGTTTTGATCTTTTCTAATTTGTGATTAATGGAGGCAACTTCATCTATGTTGTTAAGGTCGATAGGGTGAATTAGTTGCACATCATCCGCGTATGCAAACGTGGTGAATCCGATGGATTGGCCAACGGTCAGTAGGGGCGATAAGAAGATGTTAAAAAGCAATGGTGATAGAATGGATCCCTGCGGTATTCCGTGTTTGGTGGAAAAGGGTTCAGAAGATGTGCTGTTAAAGATGACTTTTGAAGATCTATCTGTAAAGTAAGAAACGAACCAGTCCATGACCTGGTCAGATATGCCGATTTCTTGGAGTCGCATTAGAAGTAAACTATGATCTATGGTATCGAAACATTGACAGATAACTGCTGGTTTTAAATGCACTGTTCACAAGCACTTCTTTTCAAACTTTCAGACACCCACCACCATGGGGGTTTCACTTGTTAAAATGTCAATTATCAGCGCTAATTAGCTCATTATTTGATTAAATTGTGGCACACAGTTTGAAAATATGACCAAAACTGTGTGCACAATTTTTGGTACTTTTTATTGTATTAGGGACTCTATTATGCCTCTAAATGTGTAGCTACTGGCTTCAATTTTGCCTTTCACAAACCCAGCCCATTATTATAGAGCAGGGGTAAGGAATTCCGGTCCTTGAGAGCCGTATTCCAGTCGGGTTTTCAGAATTTCCCCAATGAATATGTATGAGATCTATGTGCATGCACTGCTTTCAATGCATATTCATTGGGGAAATCCTGAAAACCCGACTGGAATACGGCTCTCGAGGACCGGAGTTCCCTACCCCTGTTATAGAGATAATGCCTGACCTTTAATGAATTAATGGCCCAATATTATCAACTTAACATTTAAAAATGTTTGGATAATCATGATGTGTGTGTTTTCTACCTGCAGGTAAAGACATAGGTTACTTTAAAAATCAGGCCCATAGGTCTTACTTCTTAAAAGTATTCTTCATTACAAATAAGTTGTTTCCAATTAAAATTAATATTATTTTTCAGTTTTATAAATAATAATTATAGTTATATAATTCTGCCAGTATCTTTTGGTGCCTTTATGCTTTCATTTTCATGTAATATTTATTGAGTTTAAGGTCCTTTGCTTGATCTTTAAAGTGCTTCAGTTTGAATGGTGTCCTTGTTACAGTTCCTCTTGTGAGTTACAGTCCTCTTACAAAAAAGAATGGTGTCCTTGTTACAGTTCCTCTTGTGAGTTACAGTCCTCTTACAAAAATTGCTTGGAAGTTCCTTCACTGGCAGTGGTGCAACTTACCTGTAATCGCAAGTCAATGTTCTCAGTTCAGGGCCCAATACTTTGGAATGCTCTCCCCTTAACTTTGCGCCAAACCAATTTGTTTTTGCACTTCAGAAAAGGGTTGAAAACTCTGCAGTATGAACATTCATTTGGTTCTAGTTTTAAGAATATTTAATTTATTTTGTTTTATATTTAGTATGTACTGTGGTTTTGTGTTTTTAGTGCACTGTATATGTTATTCTGTTATTCGCCTAGATTTGTAGATAGGCGGATTACAAATAATTTTAAATAAATATAAGTTGGAAAAGCATTATAAAAGTATATTGTAATAATGTCTTTTTTCTTTTACAGGTGTAATTACCCTTAATCATCGCAAAGAATGAATAACGCAACATACACAAACATTTCTGCAGGAAATGAAACAACAATCAGGAGTCCTTATAAAACTGTGGAAGTGATCTTCATAGTCATTGTGGCTGGATCCCTCAGTTTGGTAACTGTGATTGGCAATATTTTGGTTATGCTGTCCATCAAAGTCAACAGACATCTACAGACAGTAAATAACTATTTTCTATTTAGTTTGGCATGTGCTGACCTGATCATTGGTGTCTTCTCCATGAACCTGTATACTCTCTACACTGTGATTGGATACTGGCCCCTTGGTCCTGTGATATGTGACCTCTGGTTGGCCCTTGACTACGTGGTCAGCAATGCATCTGTCATGAATCTACTTATCATCAGTTTTGACAGGTACTTTTGTGTTACTAAGCCATTGACTTATCCAGTAAGACGAACCACCAAAATGGCAGGTATGATGATTGCAGCTGCATGGGTCCTTTCCTTCATCTTGTGGGCACCTGCAATTCTCTTTTGGCAGTTTATTGTTGGAAGAAGAACAGTTAATGAAGGGGAATGTTACATTCAGTTTTTTTCAAATCCTGCTGTTACATTTGGTACAGCCATTGCAGCATTTTATCTACCTGTCATTACTATGACTATTTTGTATTGGCAGATATCACGTGCTAGCAAGAGTAGGATAAAGAAAGACAAAAAGGAGTCACCACCAAATCAGGATCCTGTTTCACCCAGTCTGATTCAAGGTAAAATAGTGAAACCCAACAATAATAATATCCCTACTACTAAAGATGAGCTGGAGAACAGCAAAATTAAAAATGGCAAAGCTTCTGGAGATGTTGGGACTGAAAACTGTATTCAGGGAGAGGGAGAGGAGAAGGAGATCTCTAATGACTCAACTTCAGTAAGTGTTGTTGCTTCTAATATGAAGGAAGAGGATTCAGTCAAAGAAGCCATCACCAGAACTTCCATTTGCCAATTCCCACCCAAAGTAGAAAACTCTAAAATTACATGCATCAGAATACTTACTAAATCCTCAAAGGATCATTGTAGTGTTACTACCAATACTACTGTGGAGATTGCTCCAGGAACCAATGGGCAGAATGAGCAGAACATTGTGGCCCGAAAAATTGTCAAGATGACAAAGCAACCAGCAAAAAAGAAGCTTCCTCCATCCAGAGAAAAGAAAGTCACCAGGACTATCTTGGCTATCTTACTGGCCTTTATTATCACCTGGACTCCATACAATGTGATGGTTCTTATCAACACCTTCTGTGCAATCTGTGTACCCAATACAGTATGGACGATTGGCTACTGGCTGTGCTATATCAATAGCACCATAAACCCTGCCTGCTATGCTCTGTGCAACGCAACTTTTAAGAAAACCTTTAAGCATCTTCTTATGTGTCAGTACAAGAACATAGGAGCCGCTAGATAAAATAAATGGAAGAGAAAGTTCAAACTGTATGACATAGCACTCTGCACTTGTACGAAATGTACAATCACTCAACCCACCTCTGATATTGACTTATGGATCAATTCCATATTCAACAATTGCACTTAGAGAAAATTCATAGGCAATGAATATTTGCAAACGAGAATTTAAGCAGAAAATAAACTGATGGAAGATATAAACTAGGGGCACGGTTCTGTAATTTCTGATAATAATCATTAGAAGGGCTTATGAGTCTATAATGTGTCAATTTTTCTGTTTAATTTTTTTGCATGTATTTAACATAACATGCATAGAATTGTTAAACGATATTAAGGGACATAATGAGAAAAACATAAATTGAGGCACTGAACCGATGTAAAACATGAAAGTGAGGATTTGTTCCCATTAGAGAGCTGCAGGGGAATGGGTATCACAGGAACCCATAGAATTCCCATGGGGATGAAAGAAGTTGCCAAGGGATCCCACAGGGATAGAAGAAATTGCCAAGGGATTCCTGCATGAGTTTAGTCAAAATCTGTGGTGATGCCAAAAAAGTCTTGGAATGCACTGAGTGAGGCAATTGGTGTGCCAGAATGAGACTTGGAATGCACTGAGAGAGGCAATTGGAGAACCAGAACGAGATTTGGAATAGTGAACACCATCCAAAAAACCATGGGATGCTGTTGGGGGGGGGGGTGTGGAAATGGAAGGCTGCAAGTGAGAAATTAATAGCATTGTCTCCTATGGGTACAGATGTGGATGGAGGAAATTAATTGTGCGGATGGGTGGGGCTGGAATGGTTCTTAATGGATAAGGGTGGGTATGAGTAAGGGTTAGATTTCATTGTGGACAGCAGGAATGGGTGAAATTTCTGTCCTTGAGCAACTTTCTAATTCCCAGAGCTAGGGATTAGGGTCTAATTTAAAGAGACGTAGTAACCTTCTATCTACAACTGTAAGAGTAAATAAAACTGTTATTCTTTAACAAGAAAGATAATTTTGGACAAGGAAAGTACAAAGGTGTATATGTTGAGCCTATTTTTAAATGCAGCATATTCACCTGTGTACCTGTATGAAGTAGCCTACCCAAAAGCTTCTGTATAAGTTACATCTACTCTGAAGCAGGGGTATCACTGTGCATGTATATGTTGGTAGGAATCAGTACATATGTACATATTATTTAAAAATACACATATAAGTGCTAATCCCACTCATAATCTGCTTATTCTCTGCACCCAGGAATGCATATTCATATATCCTTAAAAGTAGGCACTAGGGAGTAATTGTATAAATAAGTGCTTCCATTTATGCACCCCAATGCCACGTGGTGAGAACCTATTCAATAATGGCATCTGGGTGCCTAGATTCCATCATAGAATATTAGTATTTGTGTGTTTACTTGCCATCTAAATCTACATAACTCCTTATAGATGAAGAGCTTCTTAGCCTTAGGCAGCAAGAAGGCATGTAAATGGAGGTACTTGCCATTTACTTGCCTAAGTGACCAATTATATGCAAACATAACCTCTCATAGAATACTGACTAGCAGCAATGTGCCATAATTTTATACTGTATTCTTTGCCACTGGGCATATACATGAGCTGATTATGAGCAAGCAAGGGTGGTGCACATGTAAATTATAGAATGCTGTAATTTACATATGTTCTAGCGCACAACTAGGTGCTGGCATTTACGCCAGCTATAGAACTGGTAAAAGTGTTTGCACTGTAATTGTAAGCACATTTTGGGCCACATGCACTAGTATTCTATAAAGAAAGGCAGAAACCTACTTTTCTGTATTAAATAAGCTTAAAATAGTCACCATAACAAGCACCTTTAATAGGCAACCTGAAATTATTCTGGTACAGTCATCATTGTATTAAGCACCAGCACTGGCACTGGCACTGGCACTAAACATAATATATATATTCCTCGCCACTATTTTTTAAGTATATGTGCCAAATATTTGTATTCAGGGTTGACTGCACTAGTCTCATAAATTTTTTTTAGGCCTGTTATTTGAAAAGACTGAACTACACAAATAATTTATCCTTTTAGGGAACAATTCTGTAACTGAGCATCTTCATTTTGGTGCTCTGAGGCTACATGGTAGGTGCCTATTCTAAAATGGAACATAAGAACATAAGAAGTTGCCTCCGCTGGGTCAGACCAGTGGTCCATCATGCCCAGCAGCCCACTCCCGCAGCGGCCCATCAGGTCCATGACCTGTAAAGTGATTCTTTGTCTGGAACCCATTTATTCCCCGTTTCCCTTCTATCTATTAACCTTCATAGTCCTATGTCTACCCCTACTTAAGTGCATGGGTTCCATTATCGAATACAAGTGTAATCTGGTATCAGCATGCCTAATATTTAAGTGCCTGCACTTGCAACAGCCTTAAAGCTGGTATAAGTTCAGGTATTTAAATAGGCAGGTGCATATTCTGTAAGTTATGAGCATAAGTGGCAGCCCCACCTATGTCTCAGCCATGCTCTGCACATGAGTATGCTTCCCTTCCTAATACCCATTCTGGAAGTTATACATATATTTGCAGAATAGTGTTTAGGTGCACTGCCAGCACTTACAAGGGTAGGTGTACAATACGCACATACTGTAAGTGCCAGTAGTCTAAACATTTACACATTATATGCATGTAAATGTGTATACCTAGGATAAAGAATTGCACTTTATGTGAATGAATGAAACTGCTAATGAGATATTTCTGGCTGTGCATTCATCCCTCCCGTCACCCGGCCCCTTATTATACAGATAATATCTCTCCATTTAGTTAATGGAAAAAAAAACATTTATGTACAGCTTGAAAATTTGAAAGTGGACAACGGGGCCGAATGGGATACCTCTCAGATTCTTGGAGGAACTCAGAGAAATCTTGGTATGACCCCTTAAGAACTTATTTACTAGATCTTTGGAGGCTGGAGTCATTCCATGTGAGTAGAGAAGAACAGGTGTGGCCCTCTTAACCAAAGTAGGGACAGGGAAGACATGTGAAACTACAAGCTGTTAAGCCTCACTTCGGTGATTTGAAAACTGATGGAGATGCTGCTGAGGGAAAGGATAGTGAACATCCTAGAAGCCAACAGGTTGGAAGATCCGAGGCAACAAGGTTTTGCCAAAGGACAATCCTGCCAAACAAATCTGATTGATTTCTTTGACTAGGTGACTTGAGAACTGGTAAAGAACACAAGATAGATGTAATCTAATTTGATTTCAGCAAAACTATTAATACAGTTTCTCAGAGGAGACTCCTGAATAAGCTGAGTAGGACAAAGTTAGACCCAAGTAGTAAACTGGATAGGAAACTGGTTGACTGACAGAAAACAGAGGGTAGTGGTGAATGGGGTTTATTCAGAGGAAAGGAAGGTGAACAGTGAAGTGCCTCAGGGATTGGGATTGATTCTATTTACAGTAATACATTTTTGAGTGATTAGAATAAAAGGTTTTTCTTTTTGCAGATGACACAAAAATATCCAACAGAGTAGAAACTACAGAGGGAGTAGAAAACATGAGAAGGGATCTTCAAGAATAAGAAGAATGATCTAAGGTCTAACAGAGTGATGTACTTTGGTTGTAGAAATCCAAAGGAGAAATATAAGATAGGGGTGAGTGATCATGTGATCAGGCTGAGCTGTCACTAACAATCATCTTTCCACTCCCCAGGTGCTTCTGATCTTCTTTCTTGTCAACTATGTTCTTCCGGACACTATTCTAACACCTACATGAGCTCCCTGGTCTCCTGGGCCACCTCTTCATTGGTTCCTCTGGTCATAACCTGTCACTTACTCTCGGGCCACCTGTTTAGGTTATCAGGCTGCTTCCTAGGATTCCTCTGACAGCTCCTAGTACCATTTATTGGTCTATTTGTCGGTCGCCACCGGTCCCTCACCAGCCCTCTCAGCCTTTGTACCTTGAACTCTTTCAGCTCTTCCAGCTGCTTGTGGGGCCTCCACCTGTTCCTTGCTCCCTGGACTTTTGGGTCCCCACCGGTTCTGAATGCTCTTCACTGGTCCCTCTGCCAGTCATCAAGCCTGGGGTATTTTCTTGGTCACCCCCAAACTCTACTGGGCCATCCAGCAACTTCACTCCTCAGCTGGTCTTTGGTCTCTCCATCGGTACTCTGGTCCTTCAACAGACCCTCTGGTCACTGGTTATTCCCTGAGGACTGGTCCCTCTACCAGGTAGGCTAGTACTGGACAGGGTCTCTCTCTCTCTGCTGCACCGGGCCCCCGGTCAACACTGGATAGCTCTTCTACTGGACCAGAACTCCTGAAGTTAGGCCGAAGCCAGCATTCCTCCTTCCGAGGATCACCCATGCTCCCGAAGAAACTCTTGATTTTCTCAGCTCTCATCTTGGGAACTGTCCTTTTTAGCACCCTACTTCACTCAGGGTGAATGGACAGCTTCCAGTAGCTTTTGCAAGATCTTATGCAGATGAGCTCCACACACTACTACTGCTTAGGCTCCTTCTGCTGGCTTGTGACAAGCACTTCACCCAGTCACAGGGTAAGAAACTGCCAAGCATGGTTCAGGAAAGACACCATGGGGTGATATCTTCTGAGGATCTGAAGGCAGTGAAACAATTTTACAAAGCAGTGGCTGTAGCAAGAAGGATGCTGGACTGTATAGATAGGGGTATAGCTAGCATAAGAAAAAATATGTTAATGCCCCTATACAAGTCATTGATGAGGCCCCACTTGGAGTTCAGTTTTGGAGACTGTATCTAGCTAAGGCCGCAAAAAAGACTTGAAGCAGTTCAAAGAAAAATGGCATGAGGTTTGCACCAAGAGCAATATGAGAAGAAGACCTGAATATGACTACCCTAGAGGAGAGGGATACAGACGTTTAAATACTTGAAAGGTATCAATATACATGCAAATCTTTTCCAGATATGGGGAATTGGTAGAACTAGAGGACATGGATTGAGATTATAAGGTGGTAGACTTAGAAGTAATGTCAGGAAGTACTTTTCCATGGAGATGGTGGTGGAGGCCTGAATGCCCATGCAAATGGTGACAGAATTAAAAAATACATGGGAATGTGTAGAAATAAAACAAACCCCTTCTTCCTCAGATCAGAATCAAGATTCTTAAATGAAAATAAAGGATGGAATCAAAATAAAAACTTATACAATTTCAGGAGTAAGATAGTACTGGAGGACTTCTATCATCTGTCCCAAATATGGCAAAGCAGGGCAGATGTTTACAATCTGTGTCCCAATAATGGATGGGCTTTGATGACAGGAATGGGTTTTGACTATAACTCCAGTGATTGGGATGTAGGACAGGCAGGATGTAGGTCAGGCAGACTTCTATGGTTTGTGACCTGAGGATAGCAGGGGCAAATCAAGAAAAAGTGTGCGGTTTTTGTATTACATTCACCTAAAGGTTGTTAGCGAATAAAATGTCAGTTTGCAACATTGTTGGATTGCTGGTTTATACAAGTATTTACAATAAATGGGACTATCCAAAATTATAAAACCATGATTGTGTGACTGCCCTATTTGTTATGTCAGTATATGATAATGAGTGCAACATGTACTAAGTGGCAGGTGTGGTTCTGGCCACTTTATTGAGCAGACTAGATTTATGCGGATCTTTATCTGGCATCATATACTATATTAACGAGCTAAAGGGCCCAATATTATCTGTATAACTTTTGAAAATGTGAATAAGCAAGTGATGTATTTGTCCGAATCATCATCTACCAGTATATGGATAACTTGCTTTGACTATCAATCCATATATTTTCTGAGCATATGCATGTATATAATCCCTGGGCAATTATATAAGCACCTACTTGATCACATAAACCCCTGGATTCTACATAGGTTGCCTAAATTGGGGTACAATTCTGAGTTGTGTGCAAATTTTAATTTATTAATAAGCCATTAGCACTCAATAATTAGCTTCTAAAAATTAATTATTGGCATTAATTGACACTAATTTGGAGTTGCAATTAAATCAGAAAAGAGGACCTATGTTTCAAAGATATTGGTGAGTAGAGAATGAAGGGGGAAAAATTTTGTCCTCGTCCCCACTCCATCCTTACGAGCTTGGCCCCATTCCCACCAGCTCAGTCCCCGTCCCTGCCCCATAAGCTCGGTCCCCGTCCCCACCCCATCTCCGCCCTGTCCCCACAAACTATCTGATCCTATTCGCACAAGCCTCGAATAGTTAAGATTTTATACCGAAGTTATTTTATTAAAGTATAAAAAGAAATAATATTCTGTACAATTGTCATTTTATAAATCACAGAGCAATGATCAACAAAACCCCTGTGTCCCCTCTCCTCCCCTTCACAAATATTCCCTCCAAGAAAACTGAAGTCAAATTACTACAGAATGCTACATAAAAAAATCAAGCTAACAGAATAAACTGTTATTATTTTTATTACTTCAGTCACACATGGCAGGAACAGTGTTAGGGGAGTGCAACTAGGCAACTACTACCTGGTCAGAGAGTGCCCTAAGCCAGCTGGAAGCTAAAGAAGCACAGCTTGGGCTTTGCAGTCCCCAGTTATATCTAATACCAGCTCTAGCAGGATACATATTTCAAATCTGATATATTCTAATCACAAAATAGAAAATAAAATTATTTTTTTTCTACCTTTCACATCATTATATTCTTGTTGGTCTCAGGTGCTGGTCTCTGTTTTCTTTTGTATTCTCTTAACTCACTTGCCAGGGTCTCCTGACCATTTGATATTTCTTCTTTCTCCATGCTCACCATCCATCTTCTATCTCTGTGTATGTATTGTTCCCCATGTTCAGCGTCTCCCTTCTCTATGTCTCCTAGTATTTCCCCTGTGCCCAGCTCCTTGCCTTCATCATCTTTCCATTCTATGACCCCCTCCTCCTGTGTACACTATCACTCCTCTATACCCTCCTGTCCAGCATCTTCCTTCTTATTCTCCCCATGTCTAGCCATCTTCTCTTTGTGTCCATATACCCTCCCATGTCTATCATTACCCCTCTGTATCCATATACCATCCCATGCAGCATTCTCCTTTTTCTCCCTGTTCCTATGCTCCGATCCATGCCCACCATCTCCCCTATTTTTATATATCTCCCTGTGTCCAGCTTCTCCCCTCTCTTGCTTCCTTACACCAATGTGTCTCTCACACTCTCTCTTTCCTATTTCCTTCCACTATGTTCAATATTTCACTCACTGCTAGGTGACTAGTACAGTGCAACATTTATTTGAATCCATTAAGTGAGCCCTAAGTAGCTTGCTGGGGGGTCCAGAACGCTTTGTAAAAGAGAAAATATAAAGATTACATTAGGCTAGTAGATAAAGTGGGGTGTTGTGAGTATTGGAAAAAATATTGCCATTGATCGTCTTCCCCCACCCAAGCAGACTTCTTGTTCCAGAAACGTTTAAAGCAAGAGGATGTAGCAGAAGGAGATATAAAAAAATTTATAGAACAAAGTAGTCTCAATGCTTGATGTTACTCTCCACTTATATAGCTTGTGACGGGGCCAGGGGTAAGCCTAGCGCTGGCAACCCGGCACCTGCCCCAGGTGGAAGTCTGAGCGCTCCTTGAAGAGCCACGCTGGGAAACCACAGCAGAAAAGAAACTCCACTAATAATGGATAGTTCTAAGTTTATTACCCAGTTCTATGGCACTGGGTCTCAGGCAGCCACATCTGCTGATTGGGCTTGGAAAAGATTTTACATAAACAATAATTCTCCTTCAGAGCAAGTCCATGCTGCATTCAGGAAAACAAAAATAAACCAAAACTTTTTCCTTTAAAACTTGCTATATTGTGCCTGCGGGTGCTTCAGGAAGTTCTCCCCACCTGACCCACCTGAAGTATAAATGTCCCCATTACCCTTTTGATTACGGGGTAGGGGCTGGGAACCATCCACCCTTACTTCTTCCTTTTAAAGGCTAGTTAGCATTCACCCTTCCCCCACTCGTTATGCTAGGCTTGTATACAGGGGTTTTATTTTACTTTTGGCTCTTACTCCTCATACTCATACCCCCAACACTCATACTGAAAGGTCACTTGGACACACAAAGTCAGAGGCGTGAAGAAAGTACAAGAGGTTTATTACAGCATGCCGGACTCTAGTGCAGTGAACAGCCTGCTTACTAGAGTGTTAGAATCAGGAAATGCACGGACTTTTGTGCCCTTTTCACTAAACATATGCAAGCTAATACATGCAAAAACTACAACTTCTCATTTGTTACTTCTATAACTTTTCTACAATTATTATTGGTCCTAAGCCAGCACTTATGATAGGTTCAGGGATACAACATATAGGGAGCTAGCTCATTTCTCTGCTTATCTAAATCTTACAGTTCTAAATGTTACATGTACAGGAGGGTAGGGTACATCATGTCTCAAACTCTTATCTATTTAGCTTACAATGTGGTAAGGTAGGGACATACATTTCAAGCAGATGAGGTCAGTAGATTGTACACTGTTTTCAGCTATGTAAGCCAGAGCAATATTTTAAACAACAGTTAACCATTTCATGACCCTACAATACCATATACAGTCCTGCCTAATGAAAGAACTGTGGCTTTAAAGTACATTAGACTTTTTGTACCAAACAAACTTTCATTCCCTTCCCCCACTCTGTGCCTCACTGACTCATGTTGTAATCAGACAGAAGGTCCCAGGCTTGGGACTGCAGCCCATCTCATTTCCCTCAGAGATCTCTCCCTCTATCTCCATAAGGGATTCCCTGCTCTCTGAAACTGGGTTTAGATTCTCCTCAGAGGCAGCAGCTGGCCAGCCCTGCTCAGGAAGCTTTTCTCTTCCAATAAGCCTCTGTCTAAGAAGCAACAGTTTGTTAGGTTGGAAGAGCTGTGGGACAGGGAGTTCCCTAGCCCTGGGCAGTAAGAGAGAGCTCCTAGCCTTCCCCTCTCTGCTCTGGGAGGCACGCCCTTCTCTCCCAGTTCCTGAGTGCTCCCTAGTGTTCTCAGCTGTTTCTGATTTATACTGCAGGCTGGCTTTCACTCCTGCTCTAGGTCTGTTCTGCCTGTCAGCTTCACCCCTTTCCTTAACCCTTACTGGGACAGCTTTCCTAACTAGAGGTTTACCTAGATAATTACCCAGTGAGTTATAAAAGGGATTATAGTGACCTAGAACAGGTACTCTGCCCTTCTCTGCCACCTCTTCTCCATTCTGTCCTGCCTGCCTGATCCTAGCACTGGGAACAGACTTAATGGGCAGCTTCCTTGGCTTAGGAATAGGCACCTTTGATTTGGTGGCAGGGTTTAGAGCAGGTTTTAAACCAGGGACAGGAGCTCCCTGACACAAGCTACATATATATATATATATATATTATGGATTGATTATCTTTGGATGCTTATTGTTCCTCTGTTGCATCCTTACTGTTATATGTATCATGTCTGATGTACAATTTCCTTCTTTACTTTTGTTTTTCTTGTTTTCTTCAAAGATTTCAATAAACAAATTGTAAAAATGAATATTTCACTCACTCTTCCTTCATCCCCTTGGTTCAGCTTTTCTATTTCCTTTTCCTTCTCTCTTTTCCTCCCTGCAGGTCCTGCACCTCTTTCCCTTCCCTCTAGTTCACTATCTATGGGTCCAACATCTCTATCCCCTCCCTTCAGCACCCAGGTGTGAGTCTGGCACCTCTCCCTTCCCTCCAGCTCCACTCCACCCACCACATGGGTCCAGCACTTGTTTCCCTTCTCCCCCAATCCCCAGACCAGATCTAGTAACTGTCACTCTTCCCTTCAGCTCCAGATCAGAACAGAACAGATCCAGTAACTGTCACCCTGACCTTCAGCTCCAGCCCAGCCCAGACCCAGTAACAGTTCCCCCAGCCCCAGACCAGATCCAGTAACTGTCACCCTTCAGCAGCCCAAGCAAACCCTTCCCAAACCCTTCCCTCCTTTGCGGGTACAGCAGCAGTCTCCCTCACAGTCCAGCAGCATCGCTCTCGTGATCCAACACCTCTCGCACCCTCCCTCTCTCTTTCCAATAGCTGGCGGCAACAAAAAGAAAAAAATACACAATCCCATGATTCTCCTGGGTCAGCCCCTTCCTGCCTCCCAGGGTGGGCCTACCAGCCAGTTGGAAGCTTCCTGTATGCAACGCTGCTCCGGGAACCTTCTTGCTTCCAAGTCCCTCCTTCCGATGTAACTTCCGGTGAAACCAGAAGTTAGAGGGACTCAGCAGCAAGAAGTTTCCTGGAGCAGCACTGTATACAGGAAGCTTCCAACTGGCTGGTAGGCCCACCCTGGGCGGCAGGAAGGGACCAACCCAGGAGAGTCATATGTTTGTGTTTTTTTTTGCTGCTGGCGATCGGAGAGAGAAAGGGAGGGTGTGAGGGCTGTTGAAACTGTGAGAGGGAGGGAGGGGAGGCTACTGGACTTGTGAGGAGGGATTGCTGCTGCACCTGCAATCACTGATCAGGAGGGGTGGGAAGGGAGGCAGCTGGCGGCAGTGAATAGCCTTGTCCCTGTACCCGCACAGCCAGTCGATTTCTTCCCCCATTTCTGCGGGTTGCCCAAGGCTAGCGACAGCTAGCTGAGGGAAACAGTCACCGTGTCATTCTCTATTGAGTCCAAAAACAAAAAAAAAGGAACAAAGTCTCAGGATATCTCAGGAGTCTTGAAATGATGAAAATTTATTGACATAAAAATCCAGACAGGAATATCTCAATATCCATATGTCACCAATTGTCTGTACAAATACCATATGTGGTGTGCAAATGGAGCCTTATGTCAGATCCAACACGGTCTGTATTTCAGCCTTGTTTGCCTTCTTCAGGGGTCCTGATGTATCACATAACGCTGACTTAGGTAATAGAAACTCACATTATGCATAAAACGCATAGAGGGATATAATCAAAAGTGTACCTAAGTTTGAAGTTGAACGTTTTGTGCAAGACAGCCACAATCCAAGTAGGAAAAATATCCATCTTCAAAGCTGACAAACGTCTATCTTTTATTCTTGAAAATGAGCTAGGTATAAGTTTTGGTCCTTAGGACATCTATCTTTTATGCCCATTTTCAAAAATAAAAACATCCACATGAAAAACATACAAAAGCAAGTTTTGTAAACATACCCACCAACTACCTTGTCTGATTGCGGCAGAAGAATCCCCATCAACTGAACCAGTTTCAGGGATTCCTGGTGGCTCAGCTGATGGGGATTCACCCTGCCAGGATCAGCTGAGCCACGGAGCCCTACACTCCTCCCTCTGACATCTCCCTCAAATCCCCGACATCTCGGACTTCCCCCAACATCTCCACCCCTTCCCCCATATCCCCCATACCTTTGGACAAGAAAACGTCAGGATGGAAGCTGACTTCCTCCTGCCTACAGGCCTGTGTGCTACAAATGATGGGGCTTCCCCCTCCCAATGCATCTTGGGATGCAGGGGCCGAAGGCCCTGGTTGGCTCAAAATGGCAATTGGGATGCATTGGGAGGGGGAAGCCCTGTCATTTTCAGAATGCAGCCCTGTGGGCAGAAGGGAGTGAGCTTCCCTCCTGCCATTTTCTCATCCGAAGGTATGGGGGGATCCGGGGTTGTGGGAGTGGGGGCCCAGAAATGTTGGGAGGATATGGGGGGCGGAGATGTTGTGGGAGGTCTGGGATAACAGGGGAATGTCAGGGATGTGGGGGAATGTCAGTGGGATGTCAGGGAAAGTCAGGGAAAGTCCGGGGATGTCATGGGGAGGGGTGTAGGGCTCCATGGCTCAGCTGACCCTGGCATGGAGAATCCCCATCAGCTGAGCAGCCAGGAATCCCAAAACTGGCTCAGCTGATGGGGATTCCTCTGCAACGATCTGCTGATGGGAAGCCTCCGGGGGGGAGGTTGCACATTGGGTGGTGGGAGGCAGTTGTGACCACTGGGGGAGTAAGGGAGGGTCATGCCTTAAATCCTCCAGTAGCCTTCTTGTCAATTTGGGCACCTTTGTGGAACTTTGACGCAACTCAGATAGGTCTAACTGCTGGCGTTTAAGTTCCCTCCCAAAATGCCCCTTTGATCTCTGGATGCACAACTTAGAAGTGCTGCTGCACATCTAGAAAGTTGGTTTTGATTATTGGCACTTGGACATCCCTGCTATTAGGACGTCCAAGTGCCGACAGGCTGGTTTTTGGACATTTTAAAATTTTGATTATGAGCCTCCTATCATATAGTACTTCAAAGTAATTAAGTGACCTAATGCAAATTTGTTAACCTTGAACAACTGCTGCTGGCTAGACGAAGCGAAATGTGGAGTTGTACATAAAGAGCTGTGCCTAAATTCTCTCTCTTGCAACCCAGAACAGGGTGTGACTATGTGAGGGGCATGGATAAGTTATAGACCTACCCAAAAGTTATAGAACAGGGAGGGGGGGCAAATCCCATCATGTGCACCAATGTTTACACCTTTTTCAACAGGCGTAAATCCTGGCACTTATTTATGGTACAGGAATCGGTGCTACATGCTGTTCTATAAAGGGTACTCAGTCAAAGAGTATTCTTTATAGAATAGTGTTGATGCTGATTTTTCCCTGTGCCCAAAGGTGGGTGTCATTATCAGAATCTAGGTCAAAATGTTTCACATCCTTAATCCCCTCTTTTATCAAGCTGTGCTAGAGGATTTTAGTGTGGGCTGGCAAGATAAGAGCTCTGACGTTTATAGGAATTCTAAGAACATTGGAACATTTACTGCGCTGGCCCGTGCTACAAACCTCTAGCGCAGCTTGATAAAAGCTGGCCTAAGTCACTTATAAAATTACATCTATATTGTATATTATAGTTTTATTTTAATTCTCAATATTTTTATCATTTATATAAATATAATTTATATTTATAAATATGCAAAAGATGTAAAGCTAGCTATGTAATATGTGATTCAAGCTGAATGAATAGAAGAAAGATTTGTCCACCATATATTTATGTAAATATGTTTTTGTCTTCAGTCAGAAAAAGTGCTAAGATTCAGATGCAATTAGCATTCATTTACAGCTTCTCTGGAATTTTTTCCTGCTATTTGATTGTCCTATCCTTTGAGTATTATAGCAATGGCCTTGAAGACAGGAGAGCTTCTTTAGGAACCATGATCATGGGCTCTAAATCTGACACTAAGCATTGACCTTAATGAAAGCCATAGCTCTTTGTCTCTCCCCAGGGCTTATTAATGCTGCTTCAATGGCATTGCTATCCCCAAGTTATAGCTCCTTCATTAAGTAGGCCTCTTTAAAAATCCAAGGCATAACACTTGATTGGCAAGTGACCTTTCTCCCTCACAATTCACTGCTGGTGAAAAAAAATGTGTGTTTTTTCTTTTTCAAACTGTAACTAATCCAAGCCATATGATACCTTTTGACCATATGTGTCTGATTTATTCTAGAGTTATGAGCCAGTTGACCATTATAATTCCCTTTTTCAGGGATTAGAACTTCAAGAACTGAGATGCCTTCTGATGAGTCAAAATACGGTAGTCATAATTATAGTGGGTACCAAAAAGTGGGACCATATACTGTATCCCCACTGCTCAGAGACAAGCATTAAGAACATAAGAATCGCCACTGCTGGGACACACCAATGGTCCATCGTGCCCAGCAGTCCACACACGCGGCAGCCCTCGGTTTAAAGAACAGTGCCCTATCCTAGCCTAGCTTTACCTGCATACTTTCTGGTTCAGCAGGAACTTGTCTAACTTTATCTTGAATCCCTGGAGGGTGTTTTCTCCTATAACAGCCTCCGGAAGAGCATTCCAGTTTTCCACCACTCTCTGGGTGAAGAAGAACTTCTTTACATTTGTATGGAATCTATCCCCTTTTAACTTTAAAAAGTGCCCTCTCATTCTCTCTACCTTAGAGAGGGTGAACAACCTGTCTCTATCAACTAAGTCTATTCCCTTCATTATCTTAAATGTTTCGATCATGTCCTCAGTCTCTGCTTTTCAAGGGAGAAGAGGCCCAGTTTTTCTAATCTCTCATTGTACAGCAGCTCTTCCAGCCTTTAACCATTTTAGTTGCTCTTCTCTGGACCCTCTCGAGTAGTACCGTGTCCTTCTTCATGTACGGCAATCAGTGCTGGATGGTACAGCGGCATGATAACCTTCTCTGATCTGCTCATGATCCCCTTCTTAATCATTCCTAGCATTCTGTTTGCCCTTTTTGCCGCCGCTGTGCATTGTGCTGACAGCTTCATTGACTTGTCGACCAGTACTCCCAGGTCTCTTTCCTGGGGGTCTCTCCGAGTACCACACCAGACATCCTGTATTCGTGAATAAGATTTTGGTTACCAACATGCATTACCTTACACTTTATCTATGTTAAACCTCATTTGCCATGTGGTGGCCCATTTCTAGAGCATGCTTATGTCACGTTGCAGATTTTTGCAATCATTCTGCATCTTCACCACTCTGAATAACTTTGTATGGTTAGTAGAATCCCTGACAAAATAAATTTTGATGTTAATTCCCCAGATATATTCTTCCGGCTTCCCAATATTCTTGTCACAACTGAGGTGAGTGTGGCTTGAAGTACCTGTATGTAAACCGCTTTGAGTGTAGTTGTATAACTACAAAAAGGCAGTATACAAATCCCTATCCCTTTCCTTTTCCATTGATTGCTTATACGCTAGAAGGACCTTTGCATTCTACCAATCAGCACTTAGTGGTTGTTCCATCTTTTTACCAAATATGTTACCAGCATATATATGATTCACTGTTCAGTATTGTTGGTCTCTCACTCTGGAGTGCCCTACCGCTTTCCTTTCACTTTGAATCTTCATTTACAAAACATCAGACATATCTGAAGTTTTCTTTAAGAAAATACTTGGCCCTTAAGGTGGAATGCCCTGGGACCAGGCTGCTATTCAAAGGCACGAAACAAATAGCTCTTCTGTACATAAGGATCACCATACTGAGACAAACTAAAGGCCCATAAAACCCAGAATCCTGTTTTCAACAGTGGCCAATCTAGGTCAAATGTACCTGGCAATATCCCAAAAGCATAAAATAGATTTTATGCAGCCTATCCCAGGAATAACCAGTGAATTTTCATCACCTCACCATCTTTTTTTTGTCTTCTACCTTCTCAGTTCTCAAGCTTCAACATTTTCTACCTTTCATTCAACCATCTACATTCAGTCGGAGTGCATCTCATCTTCATTGCTGACGTCATGCTTTTCCTACTCTTCTCCATACTCTCTTGCTCCTTCCCCAGCTCTCTATTATGGATATCAATCCAATTCTGGTCCTCCAAATCAAGTCTCATTCTACCCATGCAGGTTACACCACAATGTCAATAATCTTAATGGCGAAATAGAAATCATTAATGTAATGTAATGTAATCTTATTCATGTTCCTCTCTTTTCCCCTTCTTCTTTGCATTTCACATGTGCCCTGTGGAATGTCCACTCTGTCTCTAACAAACTTGCCTATATCCATGATCTCTTTATCTTTCCATCTGCTTGCTCTGAGACTTAACTTTCCCCTGAAGACTCGGCTTCAGTTGCTGCCCTGAGTCATGGAGGTTACCTTTTCTCTTATACACTTCACCTAGTTGGCCACAGAGGGTATGGTGGGCTGCTACTCTCAAAAGAACACAAAAGAACATAAGAGTTGCTATACTGGGACAGACTGAAGGTCCATCAAGCCCAGTATCCTGTTTCCAACAGTGGTCAACACAGGATACAGGTACCTGCAAGATCCCAAGGAGAAAACCAGATTTTATACTTCTTATCCTAGGAATAAGCACTAGATTTCCCCAAATCATCTTAATAATGGCTTATGGTCTTTTATTTTAGGAAATTGTCCAAACCTTTTAAAAACCCTGCTAATCTAACTGCTTTTGCCACATTCTCTGACATCAAATTCCAGATTTTAATTACACATTGAGTGAAAAAATATTTTTTTCTGATTTGTTTTAAATTTATTTGTTAGTAGCTTCATTGCATGTCCCCTAGTCCCATGTCCCCTAGTCCTTCTGTCCCACTCAACCAGTTCCTGACCCAGTCTGTTACTTTGGTTTATTTACTAGACAACTTTATGGAACACTGTCAAAGACTTTGCTAAAATCTAAATACACCACATCTAGCGCACTCCCTCTACCGAATTCTCTGGTCACCCAAAGAAATCAAATTTGTAAGAGAAGACCTGCCTCTAATGAATCCATGTCACCTCGGGTCCTGTAATCCACAGGATTCCAGAAATGTCACTATCATGTTTTACAAGTGTATCCATTACTGTACTTACCACAGCAGTCAGACTTAACAACCTGTAGTTCACTACTTCTTCCTTTCACTTTTATGGAGAGGGACCACATCCATCCTGCTCCAGTCCTCCCAAATTTAGAGAAGCATTGAACTTCCCTAAGTTCCTTCATTATCCTTAGATATATATCATCTGCTCCCATTGCTTTGTCTACCTTTAGTTTAGCTAGCTCCCCACAAACACAATCCTCTAAAAATTGATCAGCGTCTACCTCACCTCCATCCCTTTGTCCCTTACATTTATCTTTTGTGATTGCCCTCCTGGCATTCCAGCTGTGAACACAGAACAGAAATATTTGTTAAGCAATTCAGCCTTAACTTTATCAGCTTCTACATATTTCTCACTTTCAACTTTGAGTCTCACAATACCACGTTTGCACTTCTTCCCATCACTAATATACCTTAAAAATGTCTTGTTCCCTGTTTTACTGTGTTGGCTATTTTTTCTTCCATTTGGATTTTGGCTTTCCTGACCACTCAACCAGACTATCTTTACTTTTATAGATATTTTAGCCTGTCTTCCTCTTTCTGCAATCTTTTGTAGTTTATGAAAACTAACCTCTTTCCCTTACCTTTTCAGCTACCACTTTTGAGAACCAAAGTGGCCTCTTCCTTTTCCTTACAAAATGTTTTGTTGCTCTTTCAATAGCTTTTTTCAGTTTTGACATGGGAGCATACTCAGAGGAGCAAGGTGAGTGCTTCCACTGGGATATACTGGACTTCGATCATAGTTGCCAAGGACAATATGAGAACATGATGGAAGACTACATCTGAGGGCTAATTCGTGAAAGTGACATAAAATAATCACAAATCTTGAAAAACTACTCACTTCTAAATCTTCTCTGGTCCTCTTTGTATAACTTCATTATAATTATATGTTAATTGTGATTCATATGTTGCTTTTTATGAGTATAAGAATGAAAAAAATGAAAAATTGGCATTTTCATGTTTTAAATAGGTAAATTACAAGTTTTGACTATCCTGGTCACAAAAGCAAAGTTTTATGATAATAACAGATATTTTTTTTGCTTTTTAGACATGAGCAATTAGAAAATTACACTTATTGCCCAGGAACAAAAATTGTGTTACACAGTGAATATTGATGGTATGCTGACTTAGCAGTATTTAGCCAGCCAGGAGTGGGAATGGGTAGTTATTGTTTTCAACAAGACAATTAAATGTCACAAGTAGGATTCTAGTTGTACCCATTTTTTTAAGGATAAGCAATTCAGAGTACCTGACGTTTGTTGCTGAAACTTGTAAATTGATATATACTATTCCACCAAAACTGCTTTGTTAAAAAGGTAGCTCTTTTCCAATTAGCACATTTAGAGGCTTTTTTCAAAATTAGCATGTGTCAAATCTAAGATGCCCATTTTATACCTATGGGCTTCTTAGTATATAGCGTTAATTCTGTTAACGCATGCTAAGCTTTAGTAAAAGGAACCCATAATTTGTAATGCCACAGCCATTATCAAATTAAACAGACTTAGGGCTAGATTCACTATGCAAACTGATCGTGTACCGATCAGTTTGCGACCCGATTTTACTCCAGCCCAATTCACATACTTCTCTGCTGACCATCCTCCGATTCGTGCATGCAAATGAGGGAAACGGCATGCAAAGTAGGCAGGGACACAATTCACTAACCAAAATCCTGCAACACCGACTGGGCTGGCCGATCACAAACAAGTGACTGCTGAGGACCAGTCGCTCAAGTCCGACTGCCACCCTGCTCTCTGCCCTGTTTCTCTGCTATAAGCTCCGATCTCCTGCCTGCCCCGAATGAATCTCCTGCTTTCTCCTGCCTGCCCCAAATCTCCTGCTCTCTCCTGCTGCCCCAACTCGCCCCAAATCTTCCTGCCTGCTGCCCCAACTCGCCCCGAATCTTCCTTCCTGATGCTCCAACTCACTCTGAATCTTCCTGCCTACCACCCCAACTCACCCCGAATCTTTCTGCCTTCCACCCCAAATCGCCCTGAATCTCTCCTGCCCTTCCCGCAGTGCAAGCCCATTGTTTTAACCCACTGGCTTAAAGCGGGTTAAAACCACAGGCTTGGAAAGATGAAAAAGTACCTCTAAATGGATAAAATAACCCCATTTGTTCTGCTGTACGATTCAAATAGCTGATCATAAGCAGAATCCCTCTCAGACTGTGTAATGAAGTGAGATATTTCCACCTATTTCTCTGTAAGCTGCTGTGCAAATCATACAGGCTAGGGGGCTTTCTTAGGTTTCTCTGTTCCTCTAAAGCTCCAGCAAAGGCTTGTCTGGGTTGAAACCAAATACGGGAGCTATTTGGGATAATATCCCAGAAGCTGAGAGCCCTGGCATCTGTTCCCTAGTGCTCGCTTTCCTTCACTGTCTCCAGAAGTAACTTGTTGTTTTCAGGGGGGAGGGGAGGTTAGAGAATAAGGGGATTGGAGACAAACGTTGAAATAAAAATGACAATCAAATCTTCCTTTTTCCTCCAAATTTAAGCACTGTCCTAAAGACTCCTTTAGATGGCTACCCTCCCCCTCTCCCCTCCCTCCCTCCCCTCCTTCCCTCTGCTTGCATCCAGCACTCAGAGCAAGCGCCTTACTAGGCTGGGAGAGATCTGTGGACTTTTCCCTGCTCTGCCGAGCACAGAGGGCCAGCGCATGCGCAGACCATCTACAAATGGTCTGCGCATGCTCAAGGATCACTGTTCAGTGATCCGATTGAGTTTCTTGGGGGTGTGATTCCGATCGCCCTCATTCTTGCTGTGGTGCCTTTGTATTTGATGCCTATGAAGGAGGGGATTTGTAGTAAGGACTCTTGGCTCGAACACAGAGTGCGTAGGGGTTTATGATTTTGTAGTCTAGCCACTAGGTAGTGTGGTTCTGAGAGGTGAATAGTTTTGTAAATCAGCAATAAGATTTTGAATTTCACCCTGCTCTCAATTGGGAGCCAGTGTAACTCTTTTATTAGTGGTGTGGCTTGTCTGTCTCGATTTACCTAGCAAAAACCTCACTACGGCATTTTGTACTGTTTGGAGCTGTCTGATCATGTATTTCGGTAAACCCAGCAGGGTTGCATTGCAGTAATCAAAGATTGTGAGTACCAGGGAAATGACTATGTTGGACATTGCTCTGTGGGAGAGGTAGGGTTTTAGCCCTCTAATCCAGTAGAGTCTGCCATAAGCTTTTTTGACTATACATTGGATCTGTGTTGTCATGTCTAGGCTCAGGTCCAGCCATACACCTAGGTTTCTCACCCCAGTCTTGGATGGTTCTATGGTATTGCCCTTTAGTGTTATTTGGAAGCTGGGGCTGTTCCCTCCCCATTTGCTTATGAGAAGTAGTTCTATATTTTCTTTGTTGGCTACTAGACCATTTGCTTGAAACCATTCAAAGATTTTCTCTAGGCCTGTCTTGATCATGTGTTTAGTTATAGCGTTCTGTCTCCTCAGCGGTATGACAAATTGGACGTCATCTGCATAAATGTAGTATTCCCACCCCAGTTTTCTGATTAATATTCCCAGCAGTTGGAGGAAAATGTTGAACAGCATGGGTGACATGGCTGATCCCTATGGTACCCCTATGGCAGTTTCTTTCCAGTTGCTAGTATCCGCTTGCCATTCTACTCTTGTGAGTCTTTTTGATAGAAATGATTCTATCCATGCCATGGCTTTTCCCTTGAGGCCTACTTCTCTGCAACATGATTTTAGCAGTGTGTGTTGGAATAGATCGAAAGCTGCTGAGAAGTCTAGGAACCCCAGTAGCACGTCTTCTCTGTTTGCCTGGCATTTAAGGACGGAGTCCTACACCTCTACAAGCACTGTCTCCATGCTCAGGTGTCTTCGGAATCCTGATTGGCTTGGCCCAGCTTGGATGAGTTTTCCAGGAAATCTGATATTTGTCAGCATGTTAGTTTGTCTACCAGTTTGGATATCCATGGCTGATTGTCTACTGGTCAGTAGGTGGAGAGGTTTTCTAGGTCTTTTTCTTTATTCTTCAGTGTGGGCTTAATGATGGAGTTTTCATTTAAGTGGAATTTGTTCAGACTGTAATGAGATGTTGATGAGGTCCATGAGGTGGGAGGGTTCTGGGCTTTTGAGCTCTCTCATCGGCTGAATTGGGCAGATGTCGAGAGACAGTGGGCCCAGTTTCACTCTTCTTAGTAGTTTTTTCACTTGGAGTTCCGTGATGGGTTTGAACTGTTCCATTTTGTCTCCAGTTTGCCCTTTGTGTTTGTCTATAGATATATTGTCATTTAATCCATTGTCTTCCTGGAGTTTTCTTAATGAAGAAATTGCTGAATTCTTCACTGGTTAGGGAGCATTTGATGGTGGTCTCTTTCTGTTTTTTACCTAACACTCCGTATACTACCCGATATAGGGTTTATGTTGAGTTTCTGGCTTCGAGGATATTTTGAGAGAGGTATTTTTTCTTTTCTTCTTTTCTTAATATAGGTTCTATTGATTTTGAACCAGGCTTTTCTAGTCTCCTTGTCTTTGTCTGATTTCCTCTATTTTCTTTCAAGTTTTCTTTTCTATCTAAGTTTCATGATTTCATCTGAGGGGATGAATCCATCTTTTCTTTGGTTTGCACAATTTTAATGGTGCTACTTCTTTAAGACTGTAGTCCAGTGTTTTTGTCCCAGAGTCTTACCCATTCTGAGAGGTTTGTGCTATCGTTTTGATTTCTTTGAGGTGTGTCTCAAGTCTAGTTTTGAATTTGGTACTATCTATAAAGCCTCTTCCCATTTTTGGTTTCATTTCAGAATGATTTTTACTTTTTGGTTGTTTTATGCTGAAGTGTACTAAATAATGGTCAGTCCATAGCAATTTCACTGTGGAAGGGTTGCAGTTGCTTATATCCTCCTCTTTGCTGAACAGTACATCTAAGGTATGTCCTTTTTAGAGTGAGTTTTTTCACTTACTGTTTGGTGCAGGCCCAGTCCTTCCAATTGTTGGACTATCTTTTGGGCTTTTTGACATGTTGGGTCATCTGCGTGTAGATTAAAGTCACCGCAGACCCAGAATGTGAAGAATTTTAGATTGGTTTCTGCAATAAGGTTTAAAATATTGTGCTATCCTTCTGTGTCTAGGTCAGGGATAACATTATTCCCATTGCATTTGTGTTCCCTATTTACAGAAGTAAACATTCTGCTCCTGCTGGCTGATTGGTTTTCATATCTGGTTTTAAAAAAGGTTTGGACAAGTTCCTGGAGGAAAAGTCCATAAATTTCTATCAAGGTAGACATGGCAAAAACCACTACTTATCCCTGAGGTCAGACAAGCATGGAATCTTTGGGATTCTACCAGGTACTGTTCATCTGGATTAGCAGAATACTGAACTAGATGGGCTATCGGTCTGACCTAGTATGAATATTCTTATGTTCTCCTACTCAGGGGCTGATTCTGTATAAGATGCCAGTCTCAGTGTCCACCTAAGAAGTATCTGAGAATTGCACACTGGTACCCTATACAGAATCGTGTCTGTCTTTAAAAATAGATGCCTTATTCCCCGATTCTCTAACCAGCACCCATGTCACTGGCGCCGGTTATAGAATCACGCCTGCCTGATCGAAGCATCCCTTGCCATCATCTGATCGTAGCAAGGGAATACCCAATTTGCTGAGCCAGCAGGCCTCCCCGAAGCTGATCAGGAGGGAAAATACACCTGCCACAATTACCTGAGCAGGCTGTACCAAGGAACCCCCAGCACTCACTCCCAAAAGCGGCAGGCTGGAAGCCCATTCCCAGCCCATAATCCCCCAACACCCCACCCTGAAGCACCTTGGGCAGGAGGGATGTCCACTCCCTCCTGATGACACCCATCGAACCCCCGACATCCCCCATAGTAGCCCAGCAGGAGGGATGCCCACTCCCTCCTGCCGACAGCCCCTGAACCTCAATCCCCCGACACCTTAAGCCTCAACACGCCACCCCCCTGTACCTTGTTGAAGAAAGGCCGGCTGAAGGGATGCTTACTCCCTCCAGCTGGCAGGCCCGCTTCTTCAAAATGGCATGCCTTCTCATTCCCGCTACAACTTGAGATACACTGAGGAGGGGCATAAGGACCTGACTGGCTCAGATGCCTAAGGCCCCTTGACCAATCATTCTTAGGCCTTCTTCCTGGTGCATTCAAGGATAAAATAGGCATGGTCTAAGACTCTGATTGGCCCAAATTGGGCAATTGGAGGCATAGGCCAAGCATATTCCATCCCAGGATGCACCGAGAAGAAGGCCTAAGACATCCTTAGACATCTGAGCTAATCAGGACCTTAGGCCACTACCTGATGCATCCCAGGATGAACCGAGAAGGGGAAGGCACACCATTTAGAAGAGGCGGGCCTGCCAGGTGGAGGGAGTAAGCATCCCTCTGGTCGGCCTTTCTTCAACAAAGGTACAGGAGTGGAGTGATATGTTGGGGTGGGCTTAGAGGTGTTGAGATTTGGGGGGTGTCAGGGGTGCTTGAGGTTATGGGGTTATTGGCATGAGGGAGTGGGCATCCCTCCTGTCAGGCTACTTCAGGGGGTGGTGCTTCAGGGGGTACATGGGGGTATCAGCAGGATGGAGTTGGCATCCCTCCTGCCCATGGTGCTTCGGGGGGGGGGGAATCAAGGGATCACATGCTGGTGGCAAGAGGAACTGGGCATTCCTTCTGCCGATTTCAGGGGTGGATGCTGGGGCCCCCTGCTATAGCCAGCTCAGATTATCACATTTACTTTTAGGTTTTGTAATGTAGGCCAACATTTCAGTGTATGGATGCTTAAACTCACCCAAGGCCACTTCCAGGTGAAACCACACCCATGTCCAGCCTTGAGCAAGCTTAGATGGCCTTACGCATTTCCCTAGACCCGTGACAAACACCTACAATGTAGGGAGCTGTTTTAAAAAAATATGCATCACGATTGGCTGTCAGATGGTGGTAGGATGCCTACCACCGCCTACAATCGGGGTGCCCAGTTTCTAGCCCATTTAGTTACTTTAGAGTCCATTCAAGATCACTCAGCTCATGTATAAGTCATCTACTGTATGTAGAATTATGTCAAAGAATTTGTTGAAATCTAAGTATACCACAACCAGGGCTTTCCCTTGATCTAATCCTTTGGTCACCCAGTCAAAAGAATTTAAGCAAATTTGTCTGACAAGACCTACCTATTGTAAAACAATCTGTCTTGCATCCTGCAATCCACTGGATTCCAGAAACTATACCATTATTTCCATGAATTTACTCACCACCAAGATCATATCAATCAGTCTCTTGTAGAGAATGACTTGAGGACAAAGTTTGCCGCATTCCCATTCCTGTAGACTCCATCTCCATTTCCACCCCATCCCCACAGATTCTCCTCATTTGCACGAGCCTCAAATATTTATGAATAATAAATATTTTTATTAAAATATAAAAAGGGACAATATTCTGTACAATTGTTTATATATCACAAATAGATCCTTCCATTTTTATCTGGTTTTGGTACAGCCTTCCCAAAGATTCAGTTGCCTATGTTTTTACATCATCTGGGAAGGTAATTGGATTGTCATTAAGACATGGGTGTAGAAGAGAACCTAAACTATGTAGTTGATGAACAGGAAAATAAGTGTCTATTAAATGTTAGATATGTACCTTGATGCCAGCAATAATAGATGAAACTGTTACAGTAACAGGTAGATATTTGAGCAGCTGGGCACATGATGGAAAGATTTTGCAGATAGCAAACAAGACACAAATGAGGTCATTCATTGAAATCCAAAAGCAGATTCTGCAGTTTTTTTTCAATCACTGAATTGAGTTGCCAATTGTCTAAGATGTACATTTTTACATAATGATACTAGTCTCAAGTTTTTAGAGAAATGATACAGGGTCCCTGTGGCTTTGTCCCTGTCCCCATCTTTGCCCCATCATTGTGGAACTTGTCCCCATCCCCGTCCTGTCCCCATGTGCTCTGACTCCGTTCCCATCCAGCGGGGTCTGTCCCTATCCCTATCCCTACCCCGCTGATACCCATCATTCTCTAGTCTGTAGTTCCCAAACTCATCTTATTTAAATCTTTGTGGAAAGAAACTACATTGGCACTTCTCTAGTCCTCCAAAATCATGTCTGACACTAAATAGGAATTGAAAAGGACAGATTAGCTAGAACATGAATTGAAAAGGACAGCTTAGACAGAACTTCTCTAAATTCCTTCAATACCATCAGATTTATCTTATCCAGCCCCCTTACTGAAACCTTCTGCCCAATGTGTGGTGGCAGCCAAAAAAGCAAGATGCTAGGAATTATTAGAAAAGGGATGATAAACAAGGCTAAGAATATTATAATGCTTCTGCATTGCTCCATGGTGCGACCTCACCTTGAGTATTGCATTCAGTTCTGGTCACCTTATCTAAAAAAAGATATTGTAGAACTAGAAAAGTTTCAGAAAAGAGTGACCAAGATGATATAGGGGATGGAATTCCTCTTGTATAAGGAAAGACTAAAGAAGTTAGGGCTCTTCAGCTTGGAAAAGAAAAGACTGAAGGGAGATATGACTAAGTCTACAAAATCCTGAGTGATGTAGAATGGGATTTTTTACTCAATCAAAAATTCCAAAGACTAGGGGGAAATATTTTTTCACTCAGACAATAGTTAAGCTCTGGAATACATTGCCCTTTTGCTTTGAGATCTAACATCTATCTCTTTTTCCCCTCTTCACCTGCTGTGCATCTCTTCCTCTCAAACATCCCAATGTTCAAAATCTCTCTCTCTCCCTCCCTTGTTTCTTAGGTCCAACAGCATTCTCTCCCTTTCTCTGCCATTTTCAACAGTTCTCCCTCTCTCCCCAGGCAGCATCTCTCCTTCCCCTCCACCTTTATATCCATTTCTCCCTCTCTCTCCCTTCATCATATCATCCTCCCCTCCACCCCAAGCCAATTTTTTCCTCTCTCCCAATGCACCATATCTCCTTCCATTCCACCCTTATTTCCATTTCTCCCTTTCCCCATGCATCATTTTTATATTGTAGTTCTTCCCTTTCATCCTACTGTATCTGTAAGTCTTTAAGTGTTGGTCTTTGTAAAAAAAAATGAACCTATTGTTTTTATTGTACACCGCCTTGAAACTTTGTCTAGGCGATTAATCAAATTTTTAATAAAACTTGATTTCTCCTTCCCCTCCATTCCTATGTACATTTCTCCCTCTCTCTCCATGCTCCATCTCGCCCTCTCCTCTATCTCTATGTCCATTTATCCCTCTCTCACTACTCTCATCACTCTTGCAACATCTTTCTTTCCTTCCTTCACTCCTGCCAACCCCACTCACAAATATCATGCTCTCTCTTGCTTCAATGGGTCAGCAGCAATTCATACAGCTGCCTACTGCTAACCCAGAAACCTCTCCTCTGTCACATCCCACCCAGGCAGAAACAGGAAGTTCTGACTGAGGGCAGGACACAGCAGAGGAGATGCTACTGGGTTAGTGGCAGGCAGCATATAGGAGTCACTTTTGCTAACCCATTGAAGCAAGAGAGAAATGTAGGGAGATGAGGAACCATGGGAGCTCAGCCTGCTCCCAAATGCAGGAGGTAAGATAATTGCAGAGGCAGAGGAACTGATTGTAGCTCCACAAGGGGGTTGAGGAGGAAGGAGGGTGGTAAACCTATATGGTGCTGCACAGTGGCGTACAAAGGAGGGGGTAGGGGGGCGGTCCGCCCCGGGTGCAGCCTTAGAGGGGGTGCACAGCCAGACAGGTCCATAAAATTCCTGGGCTGCGATGGCACTCAGCGGCATCAGCGCCCCCCCTCTGCGACGGCACTCAGCGGCATCAGCGCCCCCTCTGCCCCGCGACAGCACTCAAGTTCGGACTCCTTCTCCCGGCATCAGCAGAACTTCAGATTGGCAACAGGTGCTCAGTCAAAAGCTTCCCCTGACTGAACTGCCTGGGCAGAAACAGGAAGATGAGTCAGGGGAAGCTTTTGACTGAGCACCTGTTGCTGATCTGAAGTTCTGCTGATGCCGGGAGAAGGAGGCCGAACTTGAGTGCTGTCGCGGGGCAGGGGGGGGGCGCCGATGCCGCTTAGTGCCATCGCAAGCGGGGGGAGGGGACCTTGCCGATCTTGTTGCCAAAATCGGAAAGGTGAGGGAGAAAGATAGGCCTGTGGTGGATGGAGAGATTGAAAGAAGGGGACAGATGATGGAAGTGGGGGAAAGAGAGAGAAGGGGCAGATGATGGAAGTGGGGAGAGAGAAGAGGGCAGATGATGAAAGTGGGGGAAAGAGAGAAGGGGCAGATGATGGAAGTGGAGAGAAGGGAGAGAGAGAAGAGGGCAGAGGATGGAAGGAGGGGATAAATAAAAGGAGGGCACATGATGGGAGAAAAGGATTGAGTTAGGGAAATACTGGAGGGGGTGAGGGAAAGAGGTGGCGAGCTGTAAGTAGACAGTAAAAAAGGAAATTGATGAGAGGGTAGTAAGAACATAATCTAGATGGATGCAGAAAATAAATTGAAAAGGAAAATGAGGGAAGAAAGGGATTGCAGAAGAGAGGTGTGGGAGAGGGAAGGAGAGGAGAGAGATGCCAGACCAATGGGTGTGAAAGGAGAGATGGAAGGGGGAGGCATACAGTTTCTGTAAGGAGCATAGAAGGAGAGAAGATGCCATATAGGGGCAGAGAGATGACAGACAGTGGATGGAAGGAAGGAAGAGAGTAACAAGAAGATGAGAAAAGCAGAAACCAGAGAAGACAAAGGTAGAACAAAAATTTTCTATTTATTTGTTGCTTTAGGAGACATGTGTCACTGTTTCTGTGGTGTTGCATTGTATGCAGAGTCCAGCTTCTTGCTGGTTCAATTTAACCTTTGTCTTTGTATTTCTATTTTATTCCCCCTTTTACAAAACTGTGGAGCGTTTTTTAGCACCAGCCGTGGTGGTAGCAGCTCTGATGCTCAGAATTCTATGAGCGTCAGAGCTGTTACCACCGTGGCTAAAATCCACACTACAGTTTTGTAAAAGAGGGAGGGGTTAGTTTGTAATGACATATTCCATACTAGGCGAAGGTATTTTCTGGGTTCTGTGGGTTCGAAAGACATGGCTTTCTGTTAGGATTGACGGTGTAGGATTGATCTGTACTAGTCTGGTTTGTTTAGTTTTACAATGGGTGTATTGATGTTGTACTGCTTACTGCATATGTAAGATGCTGCCTTTTCCTAGGTACTCATGTGTGATGTGTGGCTTGTTACTAAAAATCATGTTTTTCGTACAGATGGGGGGTGTGTGCCAAAAAATGATAGGCCCTGGGTGTCACATATGCTAGGTACGCCACTGTGCTGCATACTCCCCACCAGCGGTACCACGTGTTGGGAACCTCTGCTCTACAGGATGAACAGTTCTGACAACTGGTAACAGAGCCTACAGAGGAGTAGGATGTACCGGACTTGCGTCTTACATTGAGGAGAGTGTTTCTGACGTTATAGTGGGTTATCATCTGACATCCAGTGGTTCAATATTTGGACAAGAGAGAAGACCGTTTATTTAAAAGTGAAGGTCCTAGAGTTCAGGAAAATTAACTTTGTAAAGATATGGGAAAATCTCAAGGAACTGATAGCTGGATGGAAACACCTAGGAAAAACAGAAAAGCAGTGGACAAAAATGAAATGAAATATTTTAAAGGCAACAAACCATTTTGTTAGGAAAGTCAGAACTAGTAAGAGGAAAAGAAGTCTAATATAGACCACAAAAAAAGTTGCTGTGACACTTATTTATTAAATTTTCTATACTGTTTTCCCAGTGGAGCTCAGAATGGTTTACATTAATTTATTCAGGTACTCAACCATTTTCCCCTGTCTGTCCTGGTGGGCTCACAATTGATCTAATGTACCTGGGGTAATGGGGGGGGGGATTAAGTGACTTGCCCAGAGTCACAAGGAGCAGTATGGGTTTGAACCCCCAACCTCAGGGTGCTGAGGCTATAACTTTAACCACTGCACCACACTCTCCCCTAGACAGTGTCACTTAATGTTATCTCTGACTGCTGGACATTGCATGAATAGTTCCAGGGCGGTCTGAAAGCAAACTTTTAGAGGAGCTGGCAGCTATGTAGGCATCAATCATGTTTACTGTTGGTGCCCAGTTAGCTAAGTGGGCAGATAGTACTGCACAAAAACAGTCTGTTCTGGCTTAGCTAAGCAGGTGTTAGCACTGAATATTGTCAGTGGTAATCAACAACAACAACAGACATGTAGAAGCAGCAGTTTTTATTTACTACTTTAGCTCCTAGGTTTATAAAAACATGCCCAACATGACCATGTTTCACTAAAATGGCTGCTTCAGGAGCCCAAAAGAGAGACACATTTTTTTTTCAGTTTAGTGAAGTGTGAATTTTACACCAGCTAGTGTTCATTGACTCCTAAGGCAGCTATTGTAACAAAACATGGCTGTGTCCAGTGTGCTTGTATAAATCTGGGAGCTAAAATAATGAAAAAAAACATTGCATCTTCTACACAGTTGGCTCTTTTTGCTGATTCCCATATTAGATCTTGCAGACCATTTGCCTTATTGCTTTCATGGACCTGCACTGAATATTGTCTGGCACATGTATAGCCACCTGCCCTTGGATATTCACTGCCATTGAATGTTCAGGCTTAATCTACCCATGGTTGTCACTGGCATAAAAACTAATGATTGCTGTTAGCTAAATATCAACTGGACTAGTGATAGGAGAGAGTGCAAAAAGGGCATTGTCACTCAGGAGTGAAAGGGAGTAATAAAAAGTAGGTAGAAGCTGAAGATGGAGTAGAACTTGTTATAAAGGTAAAGGGGATGGGACTTAATATACCACTTTTGTACTTCTGTGTGGTTACAATCAAAGTGGTTAGACAGGTACTTATTATGTACCTGTGGCAATGAAGTGTAAAGTGACCTGCCCAACTCTGAGGTTGTGAGTTTGATTCCCAATGCAGCTCCTGTCTAAAATATGTAAACTGCTGTGAATGTAACCAGCTCAAGCAATTTTCAAAATACTGTGTTCAAGAGGAGCTAACTAAACTAACCCCCTCTTGTGCAAAGTCGCGCTAGCGGCTGCCGCGCAGTAATGGCCCCACAGCCCTTAGAGATTTAAAGGGCTTTGGGGCTGTTGCCGCGCAGCTTTGTAGAAGAGGGGGGTAAATGTTATAAAAACATAAGAAACATAAGCATAGCCTTACTGGGTCAGAACAATGGTCCATCTAGCCTAGCATCCCGTCTTCACGGTGGCCAATCCAGGTCACAAATAGCTGGCAAAAACCCAAACAATAGCAACATTCCATGCTACTGATCCAGGGCAAGAAGTGGCTTCCCCCATATCTGTCTCACTACCAGACTATTGACTTTTTTAAAACCAGCTATGTTAACTGCTCTTACCACAACCTCTGGCAATGCATTACTAAGCTTAACTATTCTCTAGTGAAAATATATTTCCACCTGTTAGTTTTAAAAGTATTTCATTGTAATTTCATCAAGTGTTTCCTAGTCTTTGTAATTTTTGATGCAGTAAAAAAACGATTCACTTGTACCCATTCTACATCACTTAGGATTTTGTAGACTTCAATCATATCTCCCCTCATCCATCTCTTTTCCAAGCTGAAGAGCACAAACTTCTTTAGCCTTTCCTCTTGGTTATTCTTCTTTGAACCTTTTCTAGTTCAACTATATCTATTTTGAAATAAGGTGACCAGATTTGAACATAATACTCAAGGTAAGGTTGCACCATGGAGCAAAACAGAGGTATTATAACATTCTTAGTCTTGTTTACCATCCCTCTTCTAATAATTCCTAGCATCGTGTTTGCTTTTGTGGCCACCACCACACATTGGGCAGAAGGTTTCAGTGTACTGACTACAATGACACCCAGATCTTTTTCTTGGACGCTGACCCCCAAGGTGGAATTTAGCATCTGGTAACTATGATTTGGGTTATTCTTCCCAATGCGTATCACTTTGCATTTGTCCACATTCAATTTCTGCCTAATATTGCAAATAGAGTTAGTAAAACTGGATAAGAACATGATTTTATGTTGATGTTATTGTTAAGTTATGTTAATAGTAGTTTAAACACTTATAAAAAGAAAGAAACTAGAATGCATAAAATAGAAGACAGAACCCTAGGACTCATATACAGTTTATTAATGCCTAATTAGTCTGGATTTTTTTCAGGATATGCACAATGAAAATTCATGAGATAGATTTGCAAACAAAGGAGGGATTGTATGTAAATCTATTTCATACATAGTAACTGTGGATATCCTGATAACCCGACTGGCTGGTTGTGTCATGAGGAGTGGATTGCGACTATCACAGTACATGAAGCATAATATCACCTTTTTAAACAATTAATTATGAACTGTTACTTCTAAATATCCTTCAAAGTCCAAGTATCATATCCTTTTCAAACCCTCTCATGATATAGGATGAGGGGGAAGGAGAAACGACCTTAGAAATGTCAATGTTAAGCTGTATGCTAGTAATCAATTTTGTATATACCTGTAGGTAGTATGTTATAAAAATAACCAATTACATATCTCTGAAATCTATAAACTAATAATAATCTACTATGTGTGATACAGAATAGTATAAGATTACTAGAATGTAAATATATGCACACGTATAGATAGAGAGATAAATATATATCAATTAAAGTATAATTAATCATTGAAACTTATACTAATTACCGTTTCTAGCCTCAAAAGAACTCTGTTTACTTTTGTTTTTAATCTTTTTTACTTATTGGTATAAAATTTTAATTTAATAAAGCATAATTATATAATAATCAATGTTCTTTGCAAATAATGTACAGAAGGAAAGTGGTGCATTCAATGTAATAATGTCTGAGTTCATATGGCAAGGTTCATAAGATGTATATCACAGAAACCAAGTGTTGAAGTGAACATCCTTGACTTGAGCGCTAGTTTGTTAGGTGAGTGCTAAATCAAAATAAATACATGAAAATAAATATATAAATGTGTGCTTTTATTATACAATAAGCAAAGATTTGTTAATTACATTGTTCAGTCCAACCTACATTTTTTTTTCTTTCCCTCTCTCTTTCTTTTGGTCTCTTTATCCATGGGGTCAAATTTCAATGAACTCTAGCTGGGTAGGAGTAGCTTCTATCCAGATAAATGTCGCTCACCAGATAATGCCACTGAAATTCTGGACAGATTGCCTTGGCACTATCCAGATAGACAGATATCCAGGGCAGAATTGGTATTTTCCAGGTTAGTTGCAATATTCAGTCCAATAACTGGGTAACTGCTTTAGGACAATTAAAAGGCTGTCCTAACTTTGTCCATTTACTTGTCTGGATACCAGTCAGAATAGTGTTAGTACCCAGATAAGTAGCAATAGGCAAGTTATGTGAGGCTCATAGAAGAAACAGCGTGAAACAAACGGCTTTTTTTTCCTTTGTCTTTTTCTAAGCTTGATGCCATCTTCACTTCACTGGAGATGAAGGGTTTGGTTTGTATCTTTTGACTAATGATGATGCTGCAAAAGTTGCCTTGATCTTGGTTAACTTGCTGGATACCATCGATTGCTCAGGTAAACTACTACAGCAGGAATGTCTTATTAAAAAACAAAAACAAAACAGTGATATTAGCCCCAATGATAAAGTAATCTAATAGGCCTGAAGGGAGCTCCTGCTTTCAGCATCAGTTCACATGTCTAGCTCAGCAGCGCCCCCTTACCCTGATACCATTTGTGTCTTCTCATTCCCTGTAGCACTTTTTCAAAACTTAATGATTGCAGCACAACAGCAGATCCATGCCCAGAAAGTCCTTATGAGCTGTAGACCAAAGCCTTTAAAGCTCAGCAGTCAGTAGCATGATGAAGGTGATCATTTATTTTTTTCATCAAAAGGGGACATCTATTAATTCTCAGTCCCGTCCCCAATCCCGCCCTAGCCCCACCCCCAATCTTTTCCATTCATTTTTCATGTACACTTAGAGGGGCATAATCAAAAAAAACGTCTAAGTCCCCTTTTGGCCTAAGGTCTTAAACGTTGAAAGTAGAAGCAGAGAAAATGTCCATTATCAAAAAAATGTCCAAAAGGAGGGTTTTTTTGATAATGGCCTGCCTCTACATTCAGCTGTTTAAACACCCAGACCATACTAACACCATATGATCAACCTAAAAAAAGCC
Organism: Geotrypetes seraphini; assembly: GCF_902459505.1. NCBI lineage: Eukaryota > Metazoa > Chordata > Amphibia > Gymnophiona > Dermophiidae > Geotrypetes > Geotrypetes seraphini. The sequence goes on along the minus strand of NC_047092.1, from coordinate 84,204,754 downwards.
TAACTCCCAAACGCCCAAAACAAGAGCTTTTAGGCCAAGGAGGAGCCAGTCCTTTGCCTAAAAGCTGGATTCTATAACCGGTGTCTGTAAAAACAACACCGGTTACAGAATCCCCCCTCTTACAATGATCCGGGCAGGAGGGAGCCCAAGCCCTCCTGGCCTGCGGCACCCCAAACCCCCGACTACGTTTGGGGCAAGAGGGAGCCCAAGCCCCAGCGGCACCCCGACTCCCCGACTACATTCGGGGAAAGAGGGAGCCTAAGCCCTCTTGCCACGGCAGCACCCCGACTCCCCGACTATGTTTGGGGCAAGAGGGAGCCCAAGCCCTCTTGCCCCACGATCCCCAAATCACACCCCCCACCCTGAGTCCGATGGGGCCAGGAGGGAACCCAGGCCCTCCTGCCCTTGATGCAACCCCCCCCCCACGACCACCCCCCGAACCCCCAATCGTCCCTGCTGACCCCACGACTCCCCACTCCCCTCCCTGTACCTTAAAATTGTTGGTTGGACAGACGGGTGCCAAGCCCGTCCATCCAACAGGGCAGCTATCTCCGGAATGGCTGCCCTTAGGGCCTGATTGGCCCAGGCACCTCAAGCCAGCAAGGGCTGGACATGCAGCTGGGAAGATGGGCACCCGATTTAAACCCTCCTCTCCCCCCACCGCTGTTCTCCTTCTTACCTCCCGCCGCTGCTGCTGCTGCTCTCCCTGCTGCTGGCAATCACCGCCCAGAAGCCTTCTTCCCCATGTCAATTCTGACGTCAGAGAGGACGTTCTGGGCCAGCCAATCGCTGCCTGGCTGGCCCGAAACATCCTCTCCGAAGTCAGAACTGACGTCGGGAAAAAAGCTTCTGGGTGGCGATTGCCAGCAGCAGGGAGAGCAGCAGCAGCAGCGGCGGGAGGTAAGAAGGAGAACAGCGGTGGGGGGAGAGGAGGGTTTAAATCGGGTGCCCATCTTCCCAGCTGCATGTCCAGCCCTTGCTCCTCCTCCCGCCCTAGTTATGAGTAGCAGGAGCTGAGAGTAACGCCTTCTTTTCTCTTCTCCCCCAATCAGAGCTAGAATGTGGACCCTTCTATGACTCTCCCCACCCCGGGAACTGTTCTGACCAATCATTACTGAAAGGGATTGAAGACCGTGCGTCACTCAGCCCTCATCTATGCCCTTCTCTCCCTCCCTCCAGCGCTGCAAGAGGCCAGAAAAAGAGGCCTTTTTTTTGCGTGGCAGGGAGGAACAGGAAGCGATCGCCTGTCCCGTTGTCTCCACGCACAGCTTCGGGACGCTGTCCCTGAAAACGGGACATTTCGGCGTCCCGAAGCTGTGTGTGGGGACAATGGTACAGGGAATCAAAAAACGGGACAGTCCCATTCAAAACGGGACGTATGGTCACCTTATGCATGATGCTTCCTTATCTTATGCTACACTACTCCAAATAACCTGCGACTGAAACTTAAAAAGATACCGACAAAAAGGCAGAACTAGTCAAAAGATTCTGAGAGTGGTAACTCGATGACAAAAAACCTCTGTGAATACCAACACAACTTCGAAATAAAATAATATAATAAATATTAATGAAATTGGGTAACCTCAGTGTGAGGGGTCAGCGAAAGGAGAAATTCTCTGGCGCTTCACACAAAAAGGCAGAGGCAACCGTACTTCTGCCTACACACCATCATCGGGTACCTCATGTGTGCTTTAAATCAAAAGTGTGAATCAAACCACAGTGAATAACTAGTAAAACACAGGTAAAATAAATCAAAGAGACCACTCTGAGAACCCCCCCCAGCCAACTCCCCCAAAAATGACAACGGACTTAGCTTTGAGTAGTCTTCATAGATCATACAGAAGAAGCAGGGAGCAATAGAATCAATACACCCCTAGATACCTTATCTTAGCCTAAAAATGCCAGAGATTATATTCTGAGTGGGATATCCCTGAACACAAAAGTGTACATTTATATCAACCTACATTGTATGCCAGCCCACCTGCTTAAACTTTAGTGGTCTCAGATAAATGGCAAGCAGTGAGTTAAGTATGGTTCTAGGCTAACCAGTTTCCTCTGCAAAAATAGAAATTAGCACCCTCTTTGGTACTGGCTGCTTTGGAACAGCACCCTCTCCTTTATAACTCCAAGATGATATCCCTCTTTCAATCTTTTTTTACCAAACTTCCCCTTCTTTCTCTTCCATGATGAGCTCCTCCTGCTCAGCCCCCCAATGATGTCCCCCTCTCAATGATGGACCCATGTGAAGGTTGACCATGCACCCCGACCCAGCCACTCCGTCCTGCCAGCAGCTTTACCTCTTCAAAATGGCAGGCCTTCCCCTCCTGGTGTATCCTGGGATGCACAAGGAGGGTCTTAAGGCTCTGATTGATTTAGGAACCTAAGGCCATCCCTTAAGTGCCTAAACCACAGGTGTCGAAGTCGGTCCTCGAGGGCCGCAATCCAGTCGGGTTTTCAGAATTTCCCCAATGAATATGCATTGAAAGCAGTGCATGCACATAGATCTCATGCATATTCATTGGGGAAATCTTGAAAACCCGACTGGATTGCGGCCCTCGAGGACCGACTTCGACACCCCTGGCCTAAACCAACCAAAGCTTTGGCCTCTAGCAGTGAATCTCAGGATGCACCAGTAAGGAGAAGGCCCGCCATTTTGAAGAGGCGAGCCTGCCAGTAGGAGTGGGCATCCTTCCTGCTGTCTTCAGAATACGGTGCAGTGGGGGGGGGTTGTGAGTTAGAACAGTGATCCATTGTGCCCAGAAGTCCGCTCCCACGGTGGCCCCTTAGGTCAAAAACCAGTGCCTTAACTGAGACCAGCCCTACCTGCGTACATTCCGGTTCAGCAGGAACTTGTCTAACTTTGTATTGAATCCCTGGAGGGTGTTTTCCCCATAACAGCCTCCGGAAGAGCGTTCCAGACCTCCACCACTCTCTGGGTGAAGAAGAACATCCTTATATTTGTACGGAATCTTTTCCCTTCTAACTTTAGCGAGTGCCCTCTAGTTTTCTTCACCTTGGAAATGGTGAACAATCTTTGTCTCTACTAAGTCAATTTCTTTAAATATCTTAAATGTTTCAATCATGTCCTCTCTCAGTCTTCTCACTGTACGACAACTCCCCCAGCCCCTTAACCATTTTCATTGCTCTTCTCTGGACCCTTTCAAGTAGTACTATGTCCTTTTTCATGTACAGAGACCAGTGTTGGATGCAGTATTCCAGGTTGGAGCCCGGTATACTGGCATGATTACCTTTTCAGATCTTTGTGATCCCCTTCTTAATCATTCCTAGCATTCTGTTCGCCCTTTTCACCGCCGCCACACATTGCATGGACGGTTTCATTGACTTGTCTACAAGTACTCCCAAGTCTCTTTCCTGGGGGCTTTCTCCGAGTATAGCACCGTTCATCCTATATTTGTGCATATGATTTTGGTTACTGACATGTATCACCTTGCACTTATCCATGTTTAACCTCATTTGCCATTTCGCAGCCCATTCCTCGAGCATATTTATGTCTCTTTGTAGGTCTTCACAATCCTTCTGTATCCTCACTACTCTGAATAACTTTGTATCATCTGCAAATTTGATCACCTCACTCATCGTGCTAATTTATAGGTTGTTTATAAATATGTTGAAGAGCACAGGCTCGACCATCGAACCCTGTGGCACTCCAATCATGATGCTTTTCCAGTCCGAATATTGTCCATTCACCCTCACTCTCTGTTTCCTATCCACCAAATAGTTTTTAATCCACATGAGTATATCACCCTCGATCCCATAGCTCTCAATTTTTTGAAATAGACGTTCATGTGGAACCTTGTCGAACGCCTTCTGAAAATCTAGATATATGATGTCGACCGGGTCACCCTTGTCTATCTGCCCATTTACTCCTTCGAAGAAGTGCAATAAGTTTGTCATGCAAGATCTTCCTTTGCTGAAGCCGTGCTGGCTGGTCCTCATTTGTTTGTGTCCGTCAAGGTGATTGATGATACGGTCCTTTATCAGCACCTTTACCATCTTTCCCGGTACCAAAGTCAGTCTCACCAGTCTGTAGTTTCCCGGATCTCCCCTCAAATCTTTCTTGAAGATCGGCGTAACATTCGCCACTTTCCAGTCTTCCAGAATCTTTCCTGATTTGATCGACAGATTTGCTATTAGTTGGCACAGTTCAGCTATAACCCCTTTCAGTTCCTTTACTACCCTTGGGTGGATGCCATTCGGTCCCAGGGATTTATTGCTTTTAAGCCTATCAATCTGTCTGCATACATCCTCTAGACTGACCATCGTCCCTGTCAGTTTCCCATCTTCATTTTCTGTGTATAGCCTGTCGGCTTCTGGTATAATGTATATATCCTCTTCGGTAAATACAGACACATAAAATGTGTTCAGTTTGTCAGCGATGGCTTTGTCCCCCTTTAGTACTCTCTTTATTTCATGGTCATCCAATGGCCCCACCGCTTCCTTCGCAGGTCGTTTCCCCATAATATATCGAAAGAACGATTTGAAGTTTTTTGCCTCCTTGGCTATTTTTTTCCTCGTAGTCTCTTTTGGCCCCTCGTACTGCCTTATGGCACCTGCTTTGATGTTGTTTGTGCTTTTTCCAGTTTTTGTCAATTTTTGTCCTTTCCCATTCCTTAAACAAAGTCTTCTTGTCTCTGATCGCTTCCTTCACCTCTACAGTAAGCCATGCTGGTTCCTTGTTCTTCTTTCTCTTGGAACCCTTGTTGATATGCGGTATATTTAAATTTTGCACCTCTGTGACTGTGTCCTTAAAAAGGGACCATGCTTGTTCTAGCATATTTACAGTGCTTATCCTCTTTCTAATCTTCCTCACCATGACTCTCATCCCTTCGTAGTTCCCTTTATGGAAGTTCAGTGCCGTTCTGGACCGATTTTTTGTTCCTGTGTCTAGGTTGAAGTGGATCATGTTGTGATCATTGTTTTCCAGCGTCCCTTCTACTTATATACCTTGTGCCGGTCCCCATAGTCCATTTAGAACTAAGTCTAGAATTGCATTTCCTCTCATATTTTCCATGACAAATTGTTCCAGGAAGCAATCGCCTACAGAATCCAGGAACTTGGTCTCTCTACTGCAGCTGGAGTTGCCTAGGTTCCAATCTATCCCTGGATAATTGAGGTCGCCCATGAGAACTGCGTTGCCTCCCTTGCATTCACATTTAATCTCATCCGTCATTTCTTCATCAGTCTCTTTGGACTGCCCTGAGGGTCGGTAATAGATGCCAACCTTCATATCCATTCCATTTGTTTCCAGTATTTTAGCCCATACAGACTCTACCTTATTGTTCATTTCCAGCATGTTCTCTCTGGTAGGTTCAATTCCCTCTTTTATGTATGAGGCAATACCCCACCTTTCTATCCTACTCTGTCTCTGTATCCCGGTAGTACAGTGTCCCAGATGTCCTCGTTCCACCATGTTTCCATGATGCCGATGATGTCTAGGTCATCTTTTTGTTCTATAACCTCCAATTCCCATATTTTATTTAATAGGCTCTTTGCATTTGTGTACATACACTTAAGTTTGTGGCCTATTACTTTCTTGCACTTTCTACCTCCTTCTGTCTCCTTCACTTCTGTGCCTTTTGATCCGCCGGGGTTTCTATCTTGCCTATGATCCAGTGACTCTTCCCTGCAATCTTCTTGCACGGTATCCTCTGGGTATACCGTTTCCCAAACCATCGACTCTTGGTCGACTGTTGGCTTTCCCCTTCTTCTTAGTTTAAAAGCTTCTCAATTTCTCGCTTGATGTAGCTTACAAGTAGCCTCATTCCGTCTCTGCTGAGGTGGAGTCCATCCTTCCTGTATAGCTTGCACACAAAGTGGAATCCTTCTTCCTCACACCAGCATCTCATCCACGCATTGACTGCTTGCAGTTCCGTCTGCCTCTTCCTGTCAGCCCTGGATACCGGTAAGATCTCCGAGAATGCTACCATCGGCTTTCTGATCTTCAGCTTCCTTTCTAGCATCCGGAACTGGTCCTTCAATGTTTCCCTGCTGTAGTTCCTGTTGCTCACGTCATTTTTCCCAATGTGGATCACCACCGCCGTATCTCCTCCTTCTACAATGTCGATGATCTTGTCGATGCTGCTCACTATATCCTCCGCCTTGGCTCCTGGTAGGCAGGTTACCAGTCAATCCTGTCTTCCTCCTGCTATGTGGCTGTCAACTTGTCTGATGATGGAGTCTCCCACAATGATTTCTGTCTTCCCTATCTTCTCATGTCTCTCTAGCCGCAGGTCCGTGTCCTTGGTGTATGTCCATCTCTTTAGCCACAGGTCCTTGTCCTCGGTGCACTTCCATCTTTCCTCCTCCCGACATTAGCCTGCACTGGACTCATCTTCCTGTGGGTTCCCCCTGCTGTTTCCAGGACCTGCTGCTCTGTCGTCTAGTCCTTTGTTGTGATTTTCTTCCAGGTGGTCCTCACTCTCTGTGGATGTATCTAGGCAGTTCCTCTGCTGGTCCATGGCCTTTCTGTATGTCTCCTCAATGAACTTCTCTAACTCTCTGACTTCTTCGATGTTCCTCTCTTCCATGGTGTTCTCTGCCTCCCTGACTTCTTCTTCAATGTTCCTCTGTTTCATGAAGTTTTCAGCCTCTATGATCTCCTCAACTACTCAAAGTGCCTCTAGTTCTAGTACTCTGCCCTCCAGTAGCTTGACTTGCATCTTCAGGCCCTCCAGTTCCTATTATCGAGTGCATACATAAGACTGCCTCCCAGAGGGGAGGTAGTCATACATATGACAAACGGTGCAGAAGACTGGGTAGCTCATCCTCCTGCTTCTATCTGCTGCTTCCATTTCTGTCCGCTTGCCCTGTCTTATTAACAGAAGTGGCTTCTCCTTGTTTCCAGGGTCTTATGTGCTCCTTTTTTCCCCTATATGCTTTCTCCCACTGCGTGTAGCGTCCTTGGTGCTGTTACTGTGTAGTCCCTTTCCTAATTATAGACCTACTACCCCTGCTTCTGTTGTGTATGTCCTCTGTGTCTGCTATATTTATTTATTTATCTGCTGTTCGTGTCTGTCCTGTTGCCCTTTGTGGTACTTGCCTGTGTAGGTGTCCTGCCCTGGTGTTTCTTCAGTGCAGTGGCTTGTCTCTTCTCAAAGCCCTTAACGCTCACCTTTGACGCGTGCCAAACGGCTGAGTGCCATTGGCCCCTCCCCTTTTAAGGAGGAGCTCCAGTGGATGACGTCGGGGTGGGCGGAGCTACCTCTCACCGCTTGCTCCTTGCTCTCTCCTGCCTCCTGCCTTCTACTCCTTCTTCCTCTTTACTCCTCTCCTATTTGCCTTCTATTTCTCTTTGTCTCTCCTCTTCGCCTGCCCAAGTCACTATCTGAGTGCCGTTGGCCCCTTCTCTTTTAAGGGGGAGCTCCGGTGGATGATGTCGGGGAGGTGGGTGAAGCTACCTCTCACCACTTGCCCCTTACTCTCTCCTGCCTTCTCCTACTCCTTCCTCTTTACTCCTCTCCTGTTCTCTTCCTCCTTCTCTTTATCTCTCATGGGGGGTCCAGGTGTCTGGGACAGGAGGGAATGGCCATCCCTCCTGTCTATCTTCATGGGGAGCCATCATTGGGAGCTACTTCCAACCTCTTTCAGTTCCTCTTCTCTCTGCAACATATATTCCTCTTGCCTGCTCTTCTTCCTCTAAGACCATGTCTCCCTTTCCCATCACAACCCATGCCCGCTCTCTGAGTTTCTCTTACCCTCACAGCCTCTTACTATACTGCTCTCATAGTTCCACTCCTAGTCCCTGCATTTATCTCCCAGCTTCTCTTCCTCTTACAATTCCTTTCCAGCTCTTAAAAACAAAATTCTCTCTTCTATGCAGAAATCTCTTTCCATTTCCTTTACCCCCACCCACAGCTCCACCCCAGTCTCTGTTCTCATCATCAAGCTTCTCTATTCATCTCCCAGTGCTTCTCTGTCATTTCCACCTTATTAAACATTAAAGTTGTTCAAAGTTGTTAAATTGCAAGTGGATTGTGAAAAATTGCAAGAGGACCTTATGAGACTGGGCATCAAAATAGCAGATGATGATTAATGTGATCAAGTGCAAAGTGATACATGTAGGAAAGAGGAACTCAAACTTTAGCTATGCAATGCAGGGTTCCATGTTAGGAGTTACCACCCAGGAAAAGGATCTAGGTGTCATTAACATAGTAAGATAGTAAATGATATCAGATAAAGACTTGAACGGTCCATCCAGTCTGCCTATAAGTTATTCTCATTAAAAATGCATGATTAAATTAACTTGTCTCTTCTTTTATATTTTTGGGACAAAGACTAAAGTCAAACTGGTATTGTCCTAGGTTCCAACTGCTGAAGTTGCCATCTTAGCTAATTTCAGCCCATCCAACCATCCTGTTATTTGCAGGATATCTACTGTAAAGTCTGGCCAGTAACATCCTCATGTTCCAAGTTAGTGGTGTTCCCACTGATGCCCTCCCCAGCCCATCCTACACCGAATCACCATATATGGGACACAAACCATACAATCTGTCCAATACCGGCCTTAGTTCTTTAATTTATACCATTTGTATCCTCTGTGTTTATCCCTTGTTTTTAAATTTCTATCACCATTTTCTTCTCCACCACCTTCCTCGGGAGGTCATCCTAGGTATCCACCACCCTCTCCGTGGCAAAGAATTTCCTAACGTTACTCCTATATCTTCCTCCCTGCAACCTCAAGTTATGCCCTCTTGTTTTACCATTTTCCCTTCTCTAAAAAATGGTTCTATATTAATACCTTTCAAGTATTTAAATGTCTGTATCATATCTCCCCTTTCCTTCTACTCTAGAGAATACATGTTTAGGTCTTCCAGTCTTTTCTCATACTTCTTTTGGTTCAAACCCTTTACTATTTTTGTCACCTTCCTCTGGACTGTTTCAAATCTTTTTATACCCGTCACCACACAATAATCCAAGTGTGTCCAATGACCTATATAGGGGCATCAACACCTCCCTTCTTCTGCTGGTTATTCCTCTTTCTATACAGCCTAGCATCCTTACTGCTACAGCCACCACCTTATCACACTTTAAATCCTCAGACACAATCACCCCAAGGTCCCTTATGTGCTTATCAGACTCTCACTTCCCAGCACATACAATTCCCTTGGATTTCTAACCCCCTTTCCCCCAAATGCATCACTTTGTACTTTTCTTTTCTTTTCTTTTATTTATTTATCATTTTTCAATAACATATCAAGTATGCACTTGTACAGAAAGGTAAAGTTAGACAGAAAATAAAATACAATACAAATTATAATCTACTAACACATTATGTCTTAACTTTAACTCAAGTCCTCAATTGGATCCAAGATGTAAAATCAGCGAGCATTTAAAAAAGAAATAGAATTTTTTTTAAAAACTAACAATATGTTGGCTGAGACAGGAAATCAAACAATCTAAGAGTACTTCATATTCCTCCTCCTATTTTCAGTTGAGCAGCTAACGAGAAGGTTGTCAGTTCGCTAGGTTCAAAGAAAACATATTTTTGCATTTGATAAACTATCACACATTTACATGGGTGACAAAGAAAATAAGTTGCCCCAAGAGCAATAACACCTGGCTTTAACAACAAAAATTCATGATGACGTTTTTGTGTATCTCGTGACAGATCCGGGTACATTTGTATTTTATACCCTAGAAATTCTTTCTGTCTATTTCTAAAGAAAAGTCTTAATAACCAATTCTTATCCGGTGCTAAGGCAACTGCAAGAAGAAGGGTTGCTGGCTTTGCGGCTTCCTTGTCTGAAAGTTCCAGCATTGTAGAAATATTAAGCAATTGTTGATCATCTTCCTTTAGCTTTTCTTCCCTTTTAATAGGTAAATAATAGACTTGGGTGAATGGCGGTAATAGGTCTTCAGTAATTTCCAGCACCTCCATCATATAATGTTTCAACATGTCTCTCGGAGTTGCCGAAGCAACTCTGGGAAAGTTAATTAATCTAAGGTTATTGTTACAGGAAAAGTTTTCTAAAGATTCAAATTTTCTTCTTAAATTGGTATTATCTCTCACCAATGTTTCTGTAATTTGTTTGGAAACTTTCATTTCTTGGGAAGAATTTAATGTCAAGTTTTTCAAGTCTTGTATATCAACTTTAATATTCTTAACTTCATTTTCTTGAGTATTAATTGTATGCTCTAACTGAGAGAGCTGAGGATTAATTGTTTTAGCTAAATCTGCCACGAGATCCCAAATAGATTCAAGGGTTACCTCTTGGGTTTTTTTTAAATATAAAAGAAAGTTTTTAGAAGAAGAGTCAATGTTCTTACCAACTGGGTTTCCCTCTTGGCTGCTGCTCTCCTGCTTACAAACAAGTTGTGGTGCTGGCAAGTCCCCAGATTCTGGAGGAATACCCTGTAAATACAGGGATTCCAACTCCAAGCTCCTCTCTATGCTCCCATTAGCCTCCGGGGAGAGTCTCTCATCGACTTCTGATGTCTCCTCCACCCAGGGGGAGCTGGAAATCCTGGGAGGAGAGGGAAGCACTCCAGCGTTGGGACTCAGGATGGTTTCTAAACCCAAGGAGGATGCCTCAGTCTCGCTCCGGCATGTCTCCTGTGGGCGTGCTGACGCTCCCGTGATGTCTTGCATTCGGCGCAGGATCTCGTCTATATTATCAAGAGCGGCTGGACCTGAACGCCGCGAGGCTCCAGCGACACTGTGCCCTCTCCACTTCGGCATTTTACAGGTAGTTAAGAAAAAGAAAACAAGTTTTGATGAGCACTCTGAAGCGGAACGCTCAGTCCAACAGTTAATCTGCCATCTTGGATCCACTTTGTACTTTTCACACTGAATTTTATTTGCCAGATGTTAGACCATTCTTTTTTTTTTCATATGAAATTTTATTGGAAAATTTTGTCAAATACAAAAAGGAAAAAGGGGAACCAAGATCAACATATTAACATCAACAAAATCAGTAGAGAAATGCATTATTCATATATTAGCTACAAAAAGGAAAGAAAAGAAACCATGAACAAGCAAAATAATGATTCTTCTAAAATTGAGGTACAATATAATAAACCAGGGAAAGATTATAATAAGGAAGGAAGAGAAGGAAAAAGAGGGGAGGCGAATAAGAGGGAGGAAGAAAGGAGAAATATCAAGGGAAAGAGAAGGAATCACCCAGAGGCCAAAGAGAAGAAAGAAGAAGAGAGAGATTGTAGATAAAGAAGCAATACTATGTCAATAAGAAAGCAAGTTTTAAAGAGAATCAAAGTAGTTATGGAAAAAGGCCCATTTCGTATGTGTTTTGGTATTTAGAGGCATAGTGGAAGAGATCAACATTTCACATTTATGTTGTAATAACACTGATTGTAGCCAAAAGTGTATATTAACCGAGTCAAATGATTTCCAATTGGAAAGTATAAGCCTGAGAGCTATGATGAGAAGTGTATCAAATAGAGCATGTTGAGAAGTAGGGATCTTAAGTGACGGAGTCTTGGATTTCAAAATAATTATGTTATAGGAAAGGTCAGACTGAAAGTTGAAGATATGTTGTATAGTGGCCCAAACATCAGTCCAAAAAGATTTCAAGCAAGGGCATTCAAAAATCATGTGTTGTAAAGTACCTGGCAACAGCTTACAATTCCAACAATGATTGGAGGGAAGAAGTCCTGCAACATGGAGTCTTTGGGGCATCCAATTTGTTTTATGGTGTAAGACAGGGGTGTCAAAGTCGATCCTCGAGGGCCGCAATCCAGTCGGGTTTTCAAGATTTCCCCAATGAATATGCATGAGATCTATGTGCATGCACTGCTTTCAATGCATATTCATTGGGGAAATTCTGAAAATCCGACTGGATTGCGGCCCTCGAGGACCGACTTCGACACCTGTGGTGTAAGAGGAACATAGATTGTAGCAAATTAGACCAGAGAATAGACCATTGCCTATCATCTATACTACAGCTCAGGTCCATCTCCCAAGATTTTTGTTGTGAATTCTGAGTATCAAATCAAAATTTTATGAATATCTTATAAATTTGTGAGGCTATATGGCCAGTAGCCTGCAATTTAGGAAAGAGAGAGACTAAGGAAGGTAGGCCTATAGTTTTGGAATGCAAAATCTTTGACCTTTTGAGAGCACTAGTCAATTGGAGCCATTGATAAAATGACGATGATGGGAGTGCATATCTAGTTCGTAGCTCTGCGAAGGTCAAAAGTTGAAGGGAAGGAATACATACGTCTTCCAGATACCAGATTCCAAGATGCGCCCATTTAGGACAGAATATAGAAGATTTATTTATCAAAATAATCGGGTTGTTCCAAAGAGATATCTGAGATGAATCATTAATAGAGAATTCTAACAATTTATCTAATTCTAGGAGGCAATGTACTGTTTGGAAAATGACTGAATTTGTTCTATGTAATAAAGTATCAGATGTCAACAAGGGGATCAAAAATACAAAAAGGCATCAAAAAGGATATGTTCCAATGAGAGCCAGAGGGGGCAATAGGCAGAGGTTGAGGAAAACCAATTACTAGCTTATTGTAAAATATAGGATTTATGATATGTTAGGAAGTCAAGCAATAAAACTCCTGCTTTATCTTTGGAGGCCTTAAGTTTCTTAACAGCAATTTGTGGGGGTATATTTTGCCACAAAAAAGCAGACATTTGTTTATCTATCGATTTATAGAAGGAAGCTGGGAATAGATGAGGGATCATACTAAGGACGAAATTAACCTTGGGTGCTACTATCATTTTAATTGTTTCTATTCTACCCCACCAGGAGAGATAGAGAGGATGCCATGACTGTAATAATGATTTAAGTGTGAGAACGAGATTGTCACTATTGTGTTTGATTGTAGCTGATAAGGTAGTGTAGAGATCAATACCTAAGTATCTTATATGAGAAGATGACCAAAGAAGATTAAATAGTCATAGAAACATAGAAAGATGACGGCAGAAAAGGGCTACAGCCCATCAAGTCTGCCCACTCTACTGACCCACCCCATTAAGTCTGAGTGCTAATGACCTAGTTCCTTAACTCGACCCTCGCAGGGATCCCACGTGGATGTCCCATTTTTTCTTAAAGTCGAGCACGCTGGTGGCCTTGATCACCTGCACCGGAAGTTTGTTCCATTGATCTACCACCCTTTCTGTGAAGAAATACTTCCTGGTCAGACCAGTTCTGGGTGGGAATAAACATTAAGAGGCAAAACTTCAGTTTTCCCCTGGTTAATTTTATAACCAGACATTAAGGAGTAGGAGTGTATTAGTGCAAAAAGGGTGGGAAGAGAACTTTCGGGTTTAATAAGATATAAGAGTACATCAGCAGCATATGCTATCAGTTTGTACTCCTTTTTTATGTGTAATACCCGAGATCTTTGCAGTAGAATTAATGGCTAAGAGCTAAGTTGAAAAGATAAGGTGATAGTGGACAGCTTTGACGAGTGCCTCTTTATAAAACAAAAAGAGGAAGATAAGATGTTATTGGTAAGAATAGTAGCTTTGGGAGAGGAGTAAAGAATCTTAACATAATCAATAAATCTAGAGTGAAATCCAAACCATTGCATAGTCTGAAACAAATGTGGCCATTTGACCTTGTCGAATGCTTTTTCTGTTTCCAGTGAAATAGCTATACAGGGATCTTTAATGGATTGAGCTATAGAGGTTAAATGAAAAAAACAGCTGGGAATTATCAGTTATGAATCTACCAGGCATAAAGCCGACTTGATGAGGTGAAATAATTTTACCAATACAATTCTAAAGCCTATGTGAAAGAATCGTAGCATAAATTTTGTAGTCTGTATTTAATAGTGAGATGGGTCGATAATTCAATATTAGTTGAGGATCTTTATTAGTTTTAGGAATAACAGTGATTACAGCATCTAGAAAATGACTGTTAGCTATTGTATCCGATTTAAAGGAGTTGAATAGTGAGGTAATTATGGAGGACAACTGATCCTTGAATAATTTGTAAAATTCAACTGAAATTCCATCAGATCTAGGAGATTTCCAAGATGAAAGGTGCTCTATGGCCGAAATAACTTCTGACGGTTTGAATAAATGCTGTAATCCTCATTATCAGCATCAGTAAGTTTAGGAGATTATAGAGAGGCAAAAAATTCTGTAGCACTTGTCGATTCAATAGGCTTGTCAGAAGAATAGAGCTGGGAATAAAAAGTATGAAAGGCCTTAGAGATACCATCATGTGAGGAGAGGAGTTGTCCATATTGGTTTTTAATAGAAGGGATCTGAATTTTCACTCTCTTCCTTTTAAGGTAATTGGCAAGCATTTTACTACTTTTATTCATTTCTATATAATATTTGGTAGAGGTAACAAAAATGCCCTGCTGTATCTGAACACTAACTAACTTATTATAGGAGTATTTAAATTTATAGATTTCAGGAAGTAGGCTCTTATCATTGGTATAAAAGAATTCTGTCTCTCGAGTTTTGATCTGATCTTCTAGATTTTGCAGTTCTAATCTATTAAGTTTCGATTGGTAGGCTTGTATTGATATCAACTCTCCTCTCAGTGATACTTTAAAGGCCTCCCAAATTGTTAGTGGATTTAGGGAATCTTAATTATTGAAATGAAAATATTAATCAATAAATTTAGTAAGTCTTTCTTTAGTCGAGTCATTCATCAATAGGGAATTATTGATCCTCCATAGTGGAGATCTGGAAGTTGCCAAGGCGGACCATTTCAATCTAATAGATATGGGGGCATGATCTGAAATAACAATAGTATGTATATTGGTATCCACCAAATTTGGAACCAGTGAGGAGGAAATTAGAAAATAATCAATTCTGGAATAACTATTATGTGGAGGGGAGAAATAGGTGTAATCTCTAGAATCAGGGTGTTATAACCTCCAGGGTTCGGATAGGTTATAGTGTTTAATCAATGAATTAAGAGTACAGTTGGCCTTGGATGGAACAAAAGAACAAGAAGAATGTCTATCCAGCCATGTATCTAAAGGTAAGTTAAAATGTCCTGCCATTAATAGAAGAAGGGGATCAAAGTCAGAAATAGTTTGAAAGAGTTGTGTAAAAAATTCAGGAGAATCAGTTTTGGGAGCATGCAGATTAATGAGAAGAACCTCTTGTGTAAAGATTTTGTTTTAACCACTAGCCATCTACTGTCAGGGTCATGTCTTGATTCTAATAGTTGGAAGGAGACACTTTTGTGAGATTAGATTGTAACACCATGTTTCCTTCCAATTGCTGGTGCCTCAGCAATGAAGCAAAACCCATCATTATTACCTAGAAAGTGGGAGATATTAGAAATATGAGACTCTTGTAAAAAAGTGAGAGCAGGCTTCAGCTTTTTAAGATGAGTAAAAACTTTTTTCCTCTTGACTGGGTGTCTCAGACCATTTACATTCCAGGATACTAGTGTAAGAGTAGACAGTGTATCACTAGGGGCCATGAAAAAAGTGGTAAGTGTGCAGGCACCATATGTATTGCTAATCAGAGAGCAGTGGAAAAGAGATAAGAAAAGAAGAGGGCCTCTGGTGGATAGTAAATAAGAAAGACATATAGAGCTGAAGGAATCTCAGCCTAGACAATAGAAATTGTTATATAGGGGGAAAAGCGAACAGACAAGAGACACCTGAGAGAAAGAAAGTCTTCCAGTGTCTAAACATAATAAAGTTCAGAACCAGGTAAATAGCGAAAGATATCAAGTAAGGGAATGTAGTATAATATAGAGTGTAAAGGTATATGAAAAAAGAAAAGTAATAAAACATTTTCAATATAGTAATTGAGTCAACCAGAATAGAATGTACATAATATGGGAACCATTCCAATTACAAATAAAGAGTACTATCAACAGTATGGCAAGCATAGTTACGTACTAGTACATAAATGCAAAAAAAAAACAAAAAAAACAATTAGAAAAATCATCATCCAGAAATAATTATTGTCATTAGTATCAATCGTGGTTCTACATAAATATGAGCATAAGAGGTATGCAGGGTTATTGACTCAAGAGGATATATGATATTGTTGAGCTCCATAGTTAATAAAGGTGGGAAGCATGTAACAAACAGTAATCATCTACTCATGAGTAAAAACATTTCAAGTAATATCAATAAGCGGGTCAAAAAAGGAAGGGAATAATCATTACATAAAAGCAAAGGTAGGAAAATATCAAATTCATGTAATAAAAATAGAATAATAGTAATTGAGCAATCATTTGCATCATATATAAGAATTTCCATTGTGGGACAGTGACAGAAAACCATGATTAAAGGTGTAGCATGGATAAAATTTCATAGCAAACAAACTTGAGAGGCACACAAACATAAAAATTGCATGACTAGTGAATGAAGGAATTTACTCAATTATGGGGAAATTCATAGAGTCAATGCAGCAATATTTCATCAAAGGGAGAGCTAGAACAGTGAAAGAGTATAAATAACCATTAGAGTAGCACAATTGATTAAGGAAACAGAGAATAAAAAATTATAATTTGGAGCTGAAACGGACCTGTATGCAGGGTAAGAATATTACAATTCATATTGTAGAAAAAAAAGACATCGATACAAAGAATTGATCCAGCATATAATGCACGTTCACTGAAAAATAAATCAGGTATAATATTAAAGGAGTGCAATAGAAAAAGGCTGTCTATCCGGATTCCACTTGAAGGAAACAGCGTTAAATCAAATAAATAAATAAATATCTAAGAATATAAATAAAAATTGACATTTCAAAAAGGCACTTAGTGGAGCATGAGAAGAATCAAGTAATAGAGAAAGAAAACAATGAGAAATACAGAGGTATAGAGGCAATACTTCATTACAAATTACATTCAGAAATATAGTTCAGGCAGAAAATAGAAGGTACGGAGCAGGGGAAAATGCAGTAGATCATTTTAAACATGGTATAGACAATAATACTAGAAGGAAAAATATTATAGGACTTGTGACCTTAGCAGTACAGACAATAGACAACCTAACAAGAACATGAATATTACTTACGAAAAACCAAATAGAAAAGGGGGGAGACAGTCCTGCTCATGAGAACACAGGAGCACTAGACGAATTCATTCAAGAAGGGTGCAAAGAATAAAAAGAATTCAATAATAATGGGGCCAATTTTTGAATTTGTTTACAGGAGACTTCATTACAGGACAGTAGAAATAAACCGCAAGTAGAGCACATGAAAGAGGGAAGATTTCATGTTATGCAAAACAAAGAGAGATAAAAATATTAATAACGCAGGACAAATGAGGGGAGAAAAAGTATTTTGATATTAGGAGAGTTCATCAAATTAGTGTAATAGAATTACATTTGGGGTAAAGCCATGATAAATATTGAGTATAAAGTAATTAGTGTAAAAATGCGGACTGATTGGAAAAAATATAGTAAAAAAGTTTAGGGTAGCTCTGCAAACGGGGTAATACTATTACAAGATGTAATGAAAAATAAATAGAGGAAATTAGAGGAGAAGAATTTTCAAGTTAATAAAGAAGGAAAGCAGGGAGAAAAATAGAGACATTAAAGACAGCAGTTCATTATATAGTACGTCTATGAAGCTCTGGTGGGAAACAGAAGGGACAAGTCAGGAAAAAGTGCAAGAAATTACTACAAGCTCAGGAAGAAATATACCACAAGGCAGGAAGAAATTAACTAGTTAATATAGAACCAGAGCAATGCACGAAAATTAATAAAGCAGTCAATATGCAAACATAGAACAATGTATACACAGTCTAAGAACTGTGAAAAAAGGAGACATGTTCAAAAAAACTCGGAAGTACCAGACCAAAGAACAATGAAGAGGCTGGCAGGGAGACTCAAGAAAGACCAATTAATTGCAAAAGATTAGTCAGGTCTCCATTCCCTTGGACTGGATCTGATCTAGGTAACTGCAGCAGATCAGGAAAGTCGAAGACCTTTGTAGTGTTGTAGGCGAGGTCACATTGCAAGGAAATATTTACACTTTCTGGAGGTGGTTTTGGCGAGATCGAGCACAATGAGAATTTTCCTTCCATCGATGGTGAGTACAGGATGATTACAAGCCACCATGAACAGTTGTAGGGCTTGTGGGAAGTGCAGCAGTTTAGCCACTATCAGGTGCAGGTAAGGCTGGTTTAGTTGCATGTGTGAAGGCACACAATGAGAGCATTCAAGTTTGATATCACAGGCAGGATCCAGATTAAGAATCTTAGGCAGCCATTTCTTCAGAAATAATGTCATATTAGACCCTTCTATGCCCTCTTTCAAGCTGATAATTCTCACATTGTTTCATCTGCTTCGGTTGACCAAGTCTTCAAGTTCTAGTTTCTTAATACGCTTGTCATTGGATTCTTGATAATGCGTCAATTCCAGGACAGCGGTGTCTGCACAAGACTCGAGCTTTTCAATCTGTAGCTGGAAGTTAGATAAGAATAAGTTTATTTCAGCCAGATCGTCTTTTAATTCTTTGGTAGTTTCAAAGTGTTTGGTGTTAAGGTCCCTGAGATCACAGAGCTCATCTAACATAACATCACTAGAAGTCACAGCTTTTTCCTCAGGCGCCATTTTCTCTGGTGTCAGTGGATCCAGTTTGGTTCTTTTTAATTCCACTGTGGAGCTAGGGAAAACATCCATTTTGCATGGTTTAGAAACTGACATCTTCTTTTAAAAAAGTAGAAGAGAAAAGAAGGCAAAATCTTAAAAATAGCGAGCCAAGGGATTCCGGAACTTGGGGGTAGTGAGGATGGCTGCTTGACTGCTGAGCTCCTCGTTAGGCAGCACATTCAGATTCATTTATCAGCATTAAAATACTGCTTTTCTTCTGACAATGACATCAGGGAAACAAACTAGAATAGAGGATGCCTCTACTGCTAAAGGAACAAGCAAAAGACTGAAGGCTGATCCCATTGCTCCATCTAATGTGCCTTTAGCTAAAGACTCCATAGAGATGTTAGAACAAATGATGGAGAGATTGAAAAGTGTACAAGAACTGCTTCAAGATAATTCAAATAAACTGGCATCAATGCAAGAAGAAATGGGAAATTTAACTAAGCAGGTACAGATCTCTAATGTTAGGTTGGAGACCTGTAAGCATTGAATAGAGACTTGTGAAACCAAATTGCTTTAGTGCCAGTCTGATCATAAGGCTGTTTTACATTTGTCAAAAGAGCTGGAAGATTTTAGCAACAGGGTGAGATGGACAAATGTAAGAGTGATTGGTATTCCGGAGGGGGCTGAAGGTTCAGATCTTATAAAGTTTTTGAAAGACTTATTACTGAAAACCCTCTCATTAAAGTTTTCACAGCAGTTAGAATTTGAGAGGGCTCACAGAATCTCATTAAGGAAAAATAATGGCTTTAAAGGGCCCAGGCCGATAATTTTTAAATTGCTGCATTTTTCCCAGGTAATGGAAATACTGCAGATGGCCAAAGAAAAGTGAAATATTAAATGGAAGGATTCAAAGATCTTTCTCTTACCTGATTTTGCCCCGAAGACTGCAAGTGTAAGAAAACAATTTCTAATGCTCCATCCACAACTTCGTGCACTCACAATGGCTCTGGGGGATCCTTGATAAAGCAAATTGTTGCGAAACATATCGGATCATGTAACCCAGTAGCTTGATAAGCTAAGTATATAACTTATTTGAACATTTTTAAATAGAATAATCTCAAGGAAACTTCTAAAAAGAGCACGGTGGATAAAAAACAATGAGGAATGAAAACATTGTATTCCCACTGATATTGAACACTACTAAGGGTGGAGGAGGTGTACCTGAGGCCACATTTTGTTATATTTGAAATATATGAGAGTATGTTTAACAATTTGTAATTCTACAGAGGGGAACGCTGGATATTTTGGAGTTTGGGTAAAGTATTAGAGAGCCGCCCACAACTTCGGCAGATAGGAGCAAAGTATGGGCTCTTCTACCCAGCGGTGATGAGAGTAACTCACTTAAATAAGACTGTCAACTATGAGGAGCCAGGATAGTTACAGGAGTACATTGATAAGTGTGCGGAAGAAGAGCTGTCATAATTCTCAGAGCATGTTTTTTTTCTTTTTTTTTGGGGGGGGGGCTTAATGTCGGTCTAGTAAGAAAATTTTTTTGAGAGGGTAATAACTTTTATTCCTTTTGATTTATCTATGTTTTAACCATTTCAAGGTTTATATAATTTACAATTGAGGGACACAGTTGGAGATGGTTATTTTAAAAAAATAAGCAAGCAATGTTAATATTCTATCATAGATTCTACCCCTTATGCTGGTTTTCAACACTCCCTATTGGATATAAAGATCGGTACGTGATTGGATGTGAGAGCTGTCAATCTCTGGAAGATGCTATGAAGTCAGGAAAATGGGGGTGGATAATATAATGGAAGTTTACTGCTGATGCCTTACTTTAGTGTGGTAATGTGGTATTCAACTGTACAGAGCAGCTTTAAAGAATCAATAATGTGAGTTTAGTGACATCACCTTGGAATAACTTGCTAAAAACACCTGGTTTGTGAGTGAGGCTTGGTTTGATCTGGTTGCTGGTTACTATAGCTACATAGAGTTGATGTACAATATGCAGACATGTCTGCATTAATTCTGACTTATTCACAATTTGAGCTGCTAAAGACTGATAGCTTTGCTTGAAGCAGCTTTGCAGATCCACAGCAATCTATTTAAATTTGAATGCAAACACTTCACTCCACAAGTTAATTTAAGCAAGTGATACTTAAAAATTGATGAAATCTCCTGTATTTTGTTGAAAATATGCTTTCATAGTTTTGACTTTGAATGTTACATGACTTTATTTGATTTAAAGATAAAAGCTAACTTTAAAGCTAACCCTATGTCAAAGTGGAGCTGAGGAATCGACCTCCTCTCATCATATATTCATTTGCATTATGTCAATGTCTCTCAGAACCACTTGCAGGACATTTCATCGCTGAACTCCCTCACCCATCTGCTGTGGTTGAAAGCAGACTAGAATGTGCTCGTGCACATACAGCTGAACGAACTGCCCTATCTGCAGGTTGCCTACTTTAGCCATAACCACATCAGGGAGCTTGGAGGTATCAGCCACCCCAGTCTGGAGTTGCTTAATCTTAATGGGAATGAAATATCCACATTCTCTAGAGTGAATTGTGCGAAGCTAGAAAATCTGCAGACTCTAGAACTCTGAGGCAACAGGCTGGAATGCACAGCGGGAGTCCTTCTGCCCAACCTGCCCAACCTCTACCTGGCTCAAAATGCGATCAGACACCTAGAAGGCTTGGAAGGGCTGGTCCAGCTACAGACCCTTCATGTACAAGACAACCAGCTGAAAACCCTGGATGGCTTCTCAGGGAGTATGAAATCCTTGCAGTATCTGAATATCAGAGGAAACCAGATATGCAGAATGAGGGAGCTGCAGAAGCTGGGCTGTCTGAGAGGACTGTGGGACTTGGCAATGCAGGAAAACCCCTGTACAGAGGCCGATGACTATTGCAGGGAAGCCCTAATTGGAGTGCACAGCTCGAACACCTTGACAAGGACTTCTTCCAAGAGGAGGAGAGAGCAGCTGATGAGATGCGGGCTTTGCGTCTAGAGATGGGAAAGGAAGAAACCAAAGGATCTGTAGAGCTGGAATCCTCACTGGATGGGTGATTCTACAATTCCTCTACACCCTCCTGTCCAAACCCAGGCTTTCCTCCTCCTCATAAGGCCAAAGCCCAGACTGCTAAAGTTGGAAATCTGGGATGTAAAAATGTTTTGGTGCCAAACCTGCCGCTGGCTGTTAAAGGGGGAACTGGCATTTTCCTAATTAAGGGAAGGAGATTAATGTTGTAAAATTGTAAAATTGAAAACTGAATATAGTTTAGGTGGGAAAAGGGGGGTTGTCTGATATAAAGTTTGGGTAATGGCTTTATTTCAGAATGGAGTGAATGAGTTGAATGGTTATTTAAGGATAAGGTACCAAGACTTCTCCCTACCTGTAATATCCCCCTAAGACTCAACAATATAACCAGCATCCACTCTGCAACCTTCTCATATATTTCCAGCTCCTTCTGACGCTCCCCTCATTTTTCCACTTTGTAACCTCACCTCAAAATTGAATTAGCTATCAGCACCATTAATTGTAATCTTCTTCCTGGAAATGTCCAGTTATCTTTTGATGTAATCTGCTTAGAACTGCAAGGTACAGGCGGAATAGAAGTCAGTAATGTAATGTAATGTAATGTAATTGGATAATAGTAGGGGAAAAATGAGAGAGAAAGAGGGCAGGGGAATGTGTTATGCTATTTTTCTGTATAAGAAAATAAGAGGGTAATAGTTATGAATTATAATATACAGTAGTTAGAGGGGTTTCATGTTTGCAAAATATAGATATGATATGATATATGTGATTGAGAGGAAGATATATTGATACATATAAGATAGGAGGGAAAGTTAATGAATTATATTTTGAAGTAATAATTATTCTATAATTCTTGTTGTTTTATATACTTTGTTTATGTTTCTAAGTGATGCTGAATAAGAAAGATTCATGTTGGATGTGTCTGAGGGGGGTTAGTATTTGCTAGTCATGTTGCACACTCCCAAGTCTATGAGGTATTTTAAGGGAGGGTTTTGGGAGGGTTGGGGAAGGGATTTAATTTGAGTTCCTGGATGTGGGGGAAAATTATATCTATTTATGTGTTTAAAGGGAAATCAAGGAAATATTGGGCTGAATGGTATAATCACTTGCGATGGATTTAAAAAAATATTCTCGTTGAATGTCAATTGCCTTAATCATCCAATCAAGAGAGAAAAAACACTTAACAACATAATGCTGATATTTATTAGATACAAGAAACACACTTATCAGCCATAGAATTGAGTAAATTAGAAGGGGGGTGGGTAAAGCATTGTTTTTTCACCCCTGCGGTAGGTAAGAAGGCTAGAGTGGCTATCCTGGTCCATAGGAAACGTTTGGCTGTATTCAATCAGATTTCCGCGGATCCTGCGGGCAGGTGAATTCATGTGGATATGAGCTCAGGGAATAATACACTAGTGCTATTCAACATATATGCCCCTATTTCAAATCAAGCTGACTTCTTCAAAACTCTTCAACAGCTGGTACTACCACTGGTCATTTCTAATATAGTTGTTGTGGGGGACTTTAATGTTGTAGTGGAACCAATGATGGACAAAAAACCCAATAAAATTATAAAGTTATTGGGATTGGATAATCTGATACAATCCTGTGGTTTGAAAGATATATGGCGAATCCTTCATTATGATGCTCAGGAATTTTCTTTCTGCTCCCATATTCATAAATCATTCTCACAAATTGATTATATTTTTGTTTCAGATCAATTAGTACAGCTAGTAACAAAAGCCACCATAGACCCAATTATTTTATTGGATCATAGTGGAGTTTGGATTGAATTTAAATCTGCTGAACAAGATTCTAGCAGACCTGTATGGAGATTTAATAATACATTGCTTGCAGACTCAAATTTTCTTGAAAAATTTCAATTAAAAATTAATGAATATTTCCAATTCAATGCTTCAGAGGAAATCTCATTAGAAACACTGTGGAATGCTTTCATGAGAGGGCAAATCATATCATATTTGGCACATATTAGGAAACAACTTAATAGGGAATTTTCTAATCTGGAACAAAATATTAAGGATTTGGAGTCCAAACTGGCTGTGAAGTGGGAACAAATTACTTTAGAGACCCTCTTAAAAGTAAAACATAGATATAATGAGATCTCTTCACAATTGGTCAGGAAAGATTTGTTTTCTCAACAGGCTCTGTATTATGGAAACTCAAAAAAGGTGGGAAGATTATTAGCTAATTATCTTAAAGTTATAAAAGAAAGGTAAAAATTGTTGCGATTAAAGATGAGAAGGGTGAAACTCATTCTCAAATTGAAAATATTTTAAAACAATTTTTGATCTTTTATAAAGCTTTATATTCTTCTGAGCCTTATTCAAATAAAGAACTTGAAGGTTTAGAGTTTTTAGAGTTGATCAAGAGACCAAAAGTTCCTGAGCATATAAAAGGAAGTCTTGAGGCGCCTATATCATTAAAAGAATTACAAGCAGCTTTGAAATCCCTTGGAGTTGGATCCACTCCAGGTGGTGATGGAATCACTGTAGAGTTTTATAAATCATTTCAAATTACCCTTTTGCCTCATCTTTTAAATTTATATCAAGCTCAACTAACTAAAGGTTGCATCTCAGGTACTATGGCAGAATCTCTAACTATTGTTTTGCCAAAGCCAAATAAAGATCACATGTTGGTTGCAAATTACAGGCCTATTTCTTTAATCAATGTAGATGGGAAATTGTTGGCTAGGTTATTAGCATTGCGCTTGACCAAGGCTCTCCCTTACAATATAGGTATGCACCAAACGGAGTTCGTTGCTCAAAGGCATTCTTCAAAGGCTTTTCACATGTTAAATTTAACAAAAGCCATGGAAGATCCTGCCTTCTCTGTATCCTTGTTACATAGATCTTTTTGGACCCCTGTTAGATTACACAAGTTTGACAGTTCTAAATCTAATAGATGCTGGCATTGTCATCTGCTCAAACAAGTAATCTCCCAAAGCCCCAAAAGAAGGAACTAGATGAGAGGGAGAGACTGCCTATAGAGTGGGAAATACTACTAACACTAGAAAAAATGAACTATTAAATTTTTAAATTTTTAGGATTTTTAGAGAGCCCTCAGTCACACAGCCTCCCTCCAGGGACCCCCAGAAGTAACGACTGCCACTGGCTTACACCAAATAAGGTGTTAACTGTGAAACATCCCAGGGCTCTCTGTGAGAATTAGTGATAAATAACACAAAAGTGCTGGTAAGTGCTAACAAAATCAAGAACACACTCTATAGGTAGTCTCTACCCCTGATCCAGGGGGCCCGAACAAAACGTTCGAATGTCCAGATTCAACCATGCAAAGCCAATAGGAAGTACTTAGCTTCTCTGAAAAAATACAGCCAGCAGATAACCAATCCGTCCTACGGGACTCCGTTTCAGGGGTGAAGACAGGAACGGCTGAGCTGAGCTGCAGTCCCCAAATCTTCAGGCTGCAGCGGTTTGGCAAAGTGGAAAATGGCGCTTGAACCGGAACAGACGCCTCCAATTTAAACTGCAGACGAGAAAGTGTCACTGAATTGACAGATCACGTGACTGAAACAGCCACGGTCGGGGAAAAAAATAAAACCTCCCCGCAAAAGTTCAAAAGAGTCCAAAAAGAAACTGAGAAACGCTGACTTAGACAAAAAGCAAAAGCTTTTTTCAAAAAGTGTGATGCCACTCGATGTACTCATTATGTCCTGTCAAAAAGCCTGGAGTTCGAAAATCCAGTACTGTTCTCTCCGTTGTAACCACAATAGCTTATCCCCCTGATAGTTCTCGTGAATCTGCTCAATCACCAACCAGCGTAAATCCTGAAAAGTATGTTTGAATTGTATACAATGTGGCACTATGGGAGAGCTCATGGATTTTGTGTTGATCCTGCTATGGTGCTCTATGAGACGTGTTCTTATGGCCCTTAGCGTACGTCCCACACAGGATTTACGCTGGTTGGTGATTGAGCAGATTCACAAGAACTATCAGGAGGATAAGCTATTGTGGTTACAACGGAGAGAACAGTACTGGATTTTCGAACTCCAGGCTTTATCTCCCACAGGACATAATGATTACATCGAGTGGCATCACACTTTTTGAAAAAAGCTTTTGCTTTTTGTCTAAATCAGCGTTTCTCAGTTTCTTTTTGGACTCTTTTGAACTTTTGCGGGGAGGTTTTATTTTTTCCCCGACCGTGGCTGTTTCAGTCACGTGATCTGTCAATTCAGTGACGCTTTCTCGTCTGCAGTTTAAATTGGAGGCGTCTGTTCCGGTACAAGCGCCATTTTCCACTTTGCCAAACCGCTGTAGCCTGAAGATTTGGGGACTGCAGCTCAGTTCAGCCGTTCCTGAGGAAGGGGGTCTTCACCCCCGAAACGGAGTCCCGTAGGACGGATTGGTTATCTGCTGGCTGTATTTTTTCAGAGAAGCTAAGTACTTCCTATTGGCTTTGCATGGTTGAATTTGGACATTCGAACGTTTTGTTCGGGCCCCCTGGATCAGGGGTAGAGACTACCTATAGAATGTGTTCTTGATTTAGTTAGCACTTACCAGCACTTTTGTGTTATTTATCACTAATTCTCACAGAGAGCCCTGGGATGTTTCACAGTTAACACCTTATTGGGTGTAAGCCAGTGGCAGCCATTCCTAATGGGGGTCCCCGGAGGGAGGCTGCGTGACTGAAGGCTCTCTAAAAATCCTAAAAATTTAATAGTTCATTTTTTCTAGTGTTAGTAGTATTTCCCACTCTATAGGCAGTCTCTCCCTCTCATCTAGTTCCTTCTTTTGGGGCTTTGGGAGATTACTTGTT
The DNA here is from genome assembly GCF_902459505.1 of Geotrypetes seraphini. Taxonomy (NCBI): domain Eukaryota; kingdom Metazoa; phylum Chordata; class Amphibia; order Gymnophiona; family Dermophiidae; genus Geotrypetes; species Geotrypetes seraphini. The sequence continues at coordinate 84,178,434 of NC_047092.1, read as the reverse complement.
TGAGTATTGTTTCATCTCCCATTTTTCGGGTTCTGCTAGTATTCGGGCATTGTCATCTGGACATAGGGTCACTGGATCATCTGTTGTTCTATTGTCCTTTGATACTTAACTTTTGGAGGTTAATATGGGGTACGATTAACAACATATTAGAATCATCAATTCTACTGACATATGAGGCGGTTATATGTAGAACGTTTTTACATGTTAAACCCCCTATGGATCGATATAAATGCTGTCTTTTTCTTGTCATGACCAGGATAGCCATGCGATGGTAACCTGAAATTGGAAGAACTACGACCACCTAAATTTTCCTTTCTGGTGGGCAAATTTGTGCTCCAGCTATAGATATGAAAAAATGAATGCCGATAGTTTGGGGCACAGTAATTTATTTAAGCTGGTTTGGGGGCCGTTGACATCATATACTACTTACTATAGTAGGTATTTGATAATGAGTCAGTTTTTGTTTATTTTTGTAAACATCCAGGAAAAGGTGGGTGGGGAGGGCTATTTCTTTCCTAATTTCCTTTTTGAATATGTCCACCTGGGGTGGGAGGAGGGTTGGAGGATATTTTTAATCTAAATAAATTAAGGTTATTGGGATAGTCTATGTTTCTGTGTTTTATTGAATAATGAGTCAGTTTTTGTTTATTTTTGAACACATCCAGGAAAGGGTGAGTGGGGGAGGGCTATTTCTGTCCTAATTTCCCTTTTGAATATGTCCACCTGGGGTGGGAGGAGGGTTGGAGGATATTTTTAATCTGAATAGATTAAGGTTATTGGGATAGTCTATGTTTCTGTGTTTTATTGAATAATTATTGGGTGGGGGGTGGGGGGAGAAAATGGTTGGTTATATATATTTGTAAGTTGAATGTGCTTTTATTAACTTATTACATGATATATATTCGTGTATTGCACTTTTGAAGTTTAGAAAATCAATAAAGAATAATAAAAAAAAACAACCATCGAGCCTGATATTCAAAATTTTCAGAAATAAAGGAGGAGAGAAAAGTTTAGGCGTCCATCTTGGCTGCAGCTCAAACACGCCCCCTTAGACCATTCTTCTAACTTTTGCAGATTCTTCTTCATATTTTCCACTCCCTCCAGGCATTCACTCTGTTACAAATCTTGGTATCATCCACAAAAGGGCTGACCTTACCTTCTAACCCTTCAGCAATGTTGCTCACAAACATATTGAACAGAATCAGTCCCAGCACCAATCCTTGAGGTACTCCACTACTCACATTTCTCTCCTCTGAGTGAATTCCATTAACCACCACCCTCTAGCATCTGTCCATCAGCCAGTTTCTAATCCAATTTACCACTTTGGGCCCTAACTTCAGCCGATGGAGTTTATTCAATAGCCTCCTATGAGGAACCGTGTCAAAGGCTTTGCTGAAATCTAAGCAAATTACATCTAACACATGTCCTTGATCCAATTCTCTGATCACCCAGTCAAAGAATTCAATCAGATTCGTTTGGCACAATTTACCTTTAGTAAACCCATGTTGCCTCGGATCTTGTAATCCATTAGTTTCTAGGAATTTCACTATCCTTTCCTTCAGCAACATTTCCATTATTTTTCCAATAACAGAAGTGAGGCTTACTGGCCTGTAGTTTCCCTCTTCATTTCTTTGACTACTTTTGTGAAGAGGGACCACATCCACTCCTCTCCAGTCCAGTGGAACCTCTCCCATCTCTAACGATTTATTGAACATATCTTTAAGAGGACCCGCCAGAATCTCTCGGAGCTCCCTCAATATCCTGGGATGGATTCCATTTGGTCCCATAGCTTTGTCTACCTTCAGTTTTTCACATTGTTCATAAACACTTTCTTCCGTGAATGGTGCAGCATCCACTCCATTCTCAGGTATAACTTTGCTGACCAATTGCGGTCCTTCTCCATGTTTTTCTACTGTGAACACCAAGCAGAAGTATTTGTTTAGCACATTTGCTTTTTCTTCATCACATAGCAGTTCATATCTTCTTTCAGTCTTGTAATTCCATTGTTTGTCATCCTCCTTTCACTAATATACCTGAAAACATTTTTTGTCTCCCTTTCTTATATTTATAGCCATTTGCTCTTCTGCTTGTGTTTTCGCCAGACGTATCTCTCTTGACTTCTTTCAGTTTCATCCGATATTCCTTTCTGTACTCATCTTCTTGAATTTTTTATATTTCACGAATGCCAATTCTTTTGCCTTTATTTTTTCCACTACTATAGAGCAAGGATCAAAAATCCTCTGTCTCCCCCTCACAAATATCCCCTTCACTATCGAGAAAACTGAACAAGCCAAATTTCTATAGAATGCTACGTAGAAAAATCAAGCTAAAAGAATAATTCAATCACACATGGCAGGAATAGTGTTAGGGGAGCACAACTAGGGCAACTGCCCCTGGTCACAGAGAGCCCTAAGCCATCTGGAAGTTAAAGAAGCACGGCCTGGGCTTTGTGGACCCCAGTTATGTCTAACTCTAGCAGGATACATATTTCAAATCTGATATATTCTAATCACAAAATAGAAAATAAAATTATTTTTTTCTACCTTTTGTTGTCTCATCATTTTATTCTACAAATCATGTTGGTCCTAGGCTTTGATCTCTGTTTTCTTTTGTCTTCTCTTAACTTACTTGCCTGGGTCTCCTGACCATTTGACATTTGGGGGCAAATTCTATAAACTGCGTCCTGATTGTAGGCAGCGGTAGGCGTCCTACCACTGTCTAGCCAGCCAATTGGGATGCACGTTTTCAAAAAAAAAAAAAAAAAAAACACCCTAAGGCAGGCTGCCTACATTGTAGGTCTCTGTCGCAGTTACAGGGAGATGCATCGGGACACTTAAGCTCATCCAAGGCTGGGTGTGGGCATGGTTTTCCCATGAAGTGGCCTTGGTCAAGATTAAGCAGCCCTAGGTGTCTCCCTAGGGCCACAATAATGCCTGAAATGTAGGACAGAAAAATGCTGGCCTACATTTCAAATAGATGCAGCCACTGAGCTGATCAATAATAATAATAACTTTATTTTTCTATACCGCCAACACCCAAAGAGTTCTAGGCGGTTCACAAAATAAGAACAATTCAGTGATGAAATACAAAACATATGAGAAGCAACAGTACAATATACAGTTTTATACTATTATAGTGTGAATACTATGATGTAGTCACTAATCAAGTAACAAATTTCTTGAACAAATAGGTCATTACTAATTTCCTGAAAGTGCAATAGGATGCAGTTTGTCGAATCATATCATCTACCCAAGCTTGGACTTTACTTGCTTGATAGGCCAAGGTTCTATCAAAAAAACTTTATGTAACGGCAATTATTAGGATTGGGAAAAGTAAATAAACCAGAATGACGAGTAGACTTAATTGGACTATACAATTCGAAGTGAGAAAAAAGATAGAATGGAGATAATCCAGATAACAATTTATAGCAAATGCAAACGAATTTGAAAAGTATTCTAGCTTCTATTGGTAACCAGTGCAGTTGCCAGTAATAAGGGCTTTGTTCCTGTTTTTTCAACACGAAGATTAAACGGACAGCTGTATTTTGAATTAACCTTAGCCTTCCAAGGATTGTTTTATAGGATCCCAGATAGATTATATTGCAGTAATCGAGAATGGACAAGATTAAAGCCTGTACTAGTAATCTGAAAGAGATAGGGTCAAAATATTTTTAATGCTTTGCAATTTCCATAGTATGAAAAAAACATTTCTTAACAAGTATATCAATATGTTCCACCAGGGTTAAATGACGTTCTAGTGTGATTCCCAGAACCTTAAGAGAGGGAACTATTGGATATTCTTGTCCTCTTAAGTAAAGAGTTTTATTCATTATTTTATCATTAGGACTAGCAAGAAAAAATCTAGATTTTTTTTATTTCCGTGGTAAGAGAAATGACTGGTATCAGTATCGTAATGTCATCAGAATTCTCCCTGCCACAATTATCTGAGCAGCCATGGCAGGGAACCTCCCACCACAAAGTCAGGCAGCAGGATGGATGCCCACTCCCTTCTGCCACCATCCCCAAACCTCTTCCAAACTGATCCTAGCAGGAGGGATGCCCAATCTCTCCTGCTGCTATCCCTGAATCCCCCCTCAAAGTTCACTGACAGGAGCGATGCCCATTCCCCCCTGCCAGAACCACAGAAACAACCCTCCCAACTGCTATAAGCAGGAAGGATGCCTACTCCCTCCTGCCAGCAGACCTCCCTGAACCCATGAGCCCCCAAACGGTGAAACCGGAAGTTACTTTGGAAGGAGGAACTCAGCTGGAAGAAGGCTTCAGAGCAGGCCTGTAACACTGACTCTTCAGTCGCTGAAGCTTCTTAAATGCTAGTAGGCCTGGGGCAGGAGGTGCAAGGGGCCAACTCAGTAGTGGAGTCGCAGGCTTGGGGGGGTTGCCGCTTTTAAAGGGGGAAGGGTTTTCTGGCATTGCAGGACCGATGATCAGGAGGGAGGGAGGGGTGCTGCTGTCCGAGAGAGAAGTGGAGGTGGGGAGGGAGGTGACTCGAGGAAATCATCCTTTACTGTGGTAACAAGGCCCTTTACCACTCCCACAGGATGATGAAAAACCTTGTTACCATACCCATGACAAACAGGCCAAATATTTCCCCATTCCTGTGGGTTTGCCATGGTTTGTTGTAGTTTACTATGGCAAACAGTCAATGTATTATTCTCTACTCAGAATCCTGTCAGGGAGGAAACCTTCCTCTAACTAGAGGGCAGTTCACTTCATAGGCTTAAAAACCTCCAGAGCTCATTCAATTTTTATTCTTAAGATATAATGAGTAATTATCTCAAAACTTATCTTTTGGCGTGAATAGCAGCAGGAAACTCTCAGCCCAGCTGATGATGGGCAGCGTTTTGCCTCGTGGCTACATCAGGGAGTACGAAAGACTGAGCCTGCAATAATACAGAAATTCTGTCAGGAAACAGCTCCATCTCAAACACACACAAAAACACTTGCACTCGTCTTCACTGACTTGTAAAGGCACTCAAAATCTATGCTCAAGGCTGCCTATTCAAAGATGGCTGCTTCATATCTGATGCTTCTTATAAGACCTCAGAAACTGTGATGTCACTTTAGGGAAACCAATAATACTTCAGACAGCTCCCCATTGAAAAACTTTGAGAAAACAGTAAGAAAGCTGATTGCCATCAAAGTTAATGACAACAAGATATTTGAAAATTGTTCAAACACAAGGTTAAAAAGGAATCAGTTGAAAAAATCTTCACAGAAAAAGTATTCTCATAAAAATAACACCATTCAGCTTTGGAATTTGAACCAGATGGTTCCTCAGTGTTTAAATTGAAAATCCATTGCTGCTCTCAACATAATAATAATGTTCTTCTGTCACCACTTCATGGCAAAGGTGGGACGTGATTGATCACAACACATGTTAACTAATCCAGTCGATGCCATTTTGCCTCCTAATGTTGAACCAGTGGTTCTTCTGTATGGGTGTGTACAATGCTACTCCGATGCTCCCCTATGCGGGTTCTAAATTGCTGGGTGGTTTGCCCTCCACATAACTTTGGACATGGGCAACAAAGTCTGTGCCACAGTTCATATAGTGGCTTAACCTAAAATGATGACCATTGACTGGATGGATAAAAGAATTGCTTAATCTCTAATGTAGAATCACAAGTTTTACATTGTTGACACTTAACAGGTTCACCGCAAGGCAGACTGGAGTTAATCGAGCTGTTAGAATCAGGACACAACACCTCCTTCCAAATTTGCAAATGGATGCATGCTATTTTTAGAGGTCTGGATGGAAGCAAAGATATTATGTATTTTGGACAATATGTTAATGTTAACTTAAAACTGAAACAACTCTTCCAATCTCTGCACTGAACCTCAATACACGGGTAGGAATCCAATCACCATTATTCTCATGCTGATGTTCAAACAAAAGATCTCCATGCATCCATGTATTGTCAATTATCTTCTCTGGATATCCACATTCTAATAATTGAGATTTCAAAGAGTATGCTTGACATTTGAATTCTTGTAGTTCTGTACAAATTCTTCTATACCACAAAAATTGGGAAAAAGGTAAACTCTTCTTAAGTGCTGGAGACCACATTATCAAAAGGATGTGAAGAGAATGGAGTCAATCCAGAGAATGGCCACTAGGATGATCTCAGGACTTAAAGACATCCCTTATGAAGAACGTCTGACCAGACTGCGCTTATATTCTCTCGAGGAGCACAGAGAAAGGGGGGACATGATAGAAACATTCAAATACATCACGGGTCACATTGAAGTGGAGGAAGAAATATTTTTTCTTACGGATCCCACGGCAACAAGAGGGCATCCGCTAAAACTTAAGGGGGGAAGATTTCATGGTGACACCAGGAAATACTTCTTCACCGAACGGGTGATTGATCGATGGAATAAACTTCCACGCCAGGTGGTCGAGGCTAGTAGCGTGCTCAACTTCAAAAGTCGAAGGGACAAACAGGTGGGGGCACTACAGAGTTATGCATAAAATGGGTACTCCAGGGAGGGAGGGTTCTTGAGTGGACAGACTTGTCGGGCCGCCGGCCCTCTTCTGCCGTCATACTCTATGTTTCTATGTTACTGAAATCCATAAACATATTCCTGTCTGTGCTTTTCTTAAACACAGTTGTGTGGAATATTTCTCCGCACTTCATAATCTTCATGTCCAAAAAAGATATTTCTAAAGGATCACTGGTTAAACTTGATCTTCAAATGTTGCCCATTGAGCCAATGAAAAAAACACCTCAAGCTATAAGTCAGTGCCAGTCATCAATATATCTGACATATAACCTATCAACTATCCATTTCTTCTCAAAAGTCAACATGAGCACTTGGCTATTGACTGAGACCATTGTAGCACCTATCGTGGCCCCAGAAATTTGCTGGAAAAAATAATCATCAAACTTTAAAAAATTATTTTTCATTGCTAGGGCTGCTAATTCAATAATGAAGTCCGTTGGAAACCTACCAGTAGCGTCCTCATCAAGACAATCCATTAAAATGCTCAGGGCTTCGTCTTGTGGAATCATTGTGTAATACGATTGAACATCAAGCATAATCAAATAAGAGATGTCAATAACATTATCAATAGTGGTTAATTTCTCCAAAACAATGTGTAGAATTCTTCACATATGAAAACCCTAGAGCAACCTTGGGTATTAAAAAACAATACACAAATAGGCTCTAGTAGTGAACCTCTACTGAATACAATGGGTCTTTCCGGGAGATTAATAAGAGTTTTATTAATTTTAAGTAGTAAGTAAATTACAGGAACCATTGGAAATTTCACATTCAAAAATACATGTTCCTGTGCTGTCAAAAATACTTTTTCTGTGATGAGTTTTTCAACTGTTTCTTTTTAACCTTGTGTTTCAACAATTTTCAAATATCTTGCTATTATTAACTTGGATGGCAATCAGCTGTTTTCAAGGTTTTTCAATGGAGAGCTCTCTAAAGTATGATTGGTTTCTCTAAAGTGATATCACAATTTCTGTGGGTGGGTCTTATAAGAAGCATCAGACGTGAAGCAGCCATCTTTGAAAAGGCAGCTTTGAGCATGTTTTCTGAGTACCTTTACAAATCAGTGAAGATGAGTGGAAGTGTGTTTGTATGTGTATGAGATGGAGTTGTTTCCTGACAGAATTTCTGTGTTATTGCAGGTTCAGTCCTACGTGATCCCTGATGCAGCCATGAGGCAAAATACTGAGGTCAGGTATGAGGCAGTCTTAGCTCATGATGTGAATGTGAAAATACCCTGTGGCCTACATCAGCTGAAAACTGTTTTGTAGGGAGCAAAACTATGCAGAGCTTCCTTTCAATTAAAAAAGACTCACCTCCTGTGTATTGGCACTCTCTTTGATGTCACTTCTAGGATCCGCACCTAGGAAATGATGTTAAAGGTCAAGCCTAGAGTGACATGGGCATGCTGCTCACACCAGAGAAGTTAGAAAGGTATGGGGAAAGGGAAGGGGGCACACACATAGCAGGGGGTAGAGAAGAGGGCTGGGGAGAGGATGCCACCGTCCCAGTTGCCGCTAACCCCTACTATGCCACTGCCCATATGTTTTATGATGAAGACCATTGACCTTTTTAGCCATCTTCTGGATTGACTTTATCCTGTTTATATCTTTTTAAAGGTGTGGTCTCCAGAATTATATAAAATATTCTAAATGAGATCACAACAGATACAGGGATATCATCACCTTCTTTTTCCTACTGACCATTCCTCTCCCTAAGCACCCAAGCATACTTCTAGTTTTTGCCACTATCTTTTCTTTTATTTATTTATTCAATTTTCTATACCATTCTCACAAGGGAGCTCAGAACGGTTTACATTAATTTATTCAGGTACTCAAGCATTTTTCCCTGTCTGTCCTGGCAGGCTCATAATCTACCTAATGTACCTGGGGCAGTGGGGAAATTAAGTGACTTGCCCAGGGTCACAAGGAGTAGCATGGGTTTGAACCCACAACCCCAGGGTGCTGAGGCTGTAGCTTTAACCACTGTGCCACACACTCCCCACTACCTGTTTGGCCATCTTAAGATCATCACATATGTTCACACCCAAGTCCCTCTCCTCTCTCATGTACAAAAGTTCTTCACTCCCTATACTGTACTATTTCATCAAGATTTAAAGCCCAAGTGCAAGATCCTCCTTTTTCTAGCATTAAATCATTTTTACCAAATTCCTGACCATTCTTTAAGCTTCACTAAATTATCCACACCCTCAGGGGTATCTATGCTACTGCATATTTTGGTATCATCCATAAAGAAGCAAACCGTATCAAACAGCTCTTCAGCAATATCACTTATGAAAATGTTAATAAGAACTAGCCCAAGAAATGAACCTTGTGGCACACCACTACTATCAGTAGCATGTGGTGACATTTATAGCAGGGCATTCAGTAAATGAGCTAAACTAGCGGTGACCTCCTCGGCCTTTGCCAAGTCAAATTTTCAGGATTTCCACATGACTATACATGAGATCTATTTACATACAATGGAGGCAGTGCATGCAAATAATCTCTTGCATATTCATTGGAGAAATCCTGAAAACCCGATTACATCGAGGTTGGACATTAGTGCTATATGTACCCTTAACCAAGGTTAATGTGCTTACTGTTTGTGCTGAATGATGTCACATTCTCTAACCAGAATAGATAAACATTAATTAATTTTTTTAAATTTAAATTGGCGTTTTTAAATTTAAATTTTTAGAATAAAATGCTTTTTTGAGGAAAAATCAAAATATATTTTTCTATTTAAGATATATTATAGTCCAAAGGTTATTTATCATTAAACAAGGGTTTGTTTTTAATTATGTAGCATGAGGCTATAAATTCATGCAGTTTGCATTTTTTGGTAAATGAATTTCATTAATCTATTCATAATGTCATAGATAATTTTTCTATCTATTAAAATTGTTTTTTTCATTTCTCAAAACTGTGAATTTATGTCTGCAGAGATAACATATGTTTCTTTTTCATAGCAAAAATGTTATAAAATATACAGTTGAGAAAAAGATCTTAGCTCCATTGTTCCTTTGCAAATCGAGGAATACAAAATCTGCCCCTTACCTCTTAAATGCTAAGTTTATATATCTGCATAAGGAGCTAAGAGGGGCATAATAAAAAAAAAACGTCTAAATCCCCTTTTGCCTAAGTCCTTAAACGTTCAAAACAGAAGCAGGGAAAGTATCCATAACCAAAACAAACGTCCTTGTTTTGATTATGGCCTGCCTCTACTAAACGCCCAGATCACCACTACATCTAAAAGTACACCCCCACGACGTCTACATATTTTGGCCATAATGAACCAAAAAAACGCCTAAGCGTGGGGTCGGCTGGGGGGTCGCGAGTCAGCAGGGGGGCTGATCGGGGGTTCTGGGGGGGCGGTTGTTGGGGGGAGGGGGGTTGTGTCGAGGGCAGGAGGGCTTGGGATCCCTCCTGCCCGTATTGTAATGGGTGGTGGGGGGTAGGGGGTCGTCGGGGCCAGGAGGGCTTGCGCTCCCTCCTGGCCCGTTCGTGTAGGTGGGGGGGTCGCCGGGGCCAGGAGAGGTTGGGCTCTCTCCTGGCCTGTTTGTGTAGGTGGGGGGTCGCTGGGGCCAGGAGAGGTTGGGCTCTCTCCTGGCCCATTCGTGTAGGTGGAGGGGTCGTTGGGGCCAGGAGGGCTTGGGCTCCCTCCTGGCCATATCAAGTCGGTGGGGCACGATCGCCAGGGCAGGAGGGCTTGGGCTCCCTCATGGCCGACCGTAATTGGGGGGGTTAGCGATCGCGGGGCAGGAGGGCTTGAGCTCCCTCTTGCCCCGATGTTGGGGGGTGTCGCGGTTTGACGGGGCAAGAGAGCTTGGGCTCCCTCTTGCCCCGATGTTGTCAGGGGAGTGATGTATCGCGGCAGGAGAGATTGCGCATCTCTCCTGCCACGATGGTTGCGGTGGGTAGATTGCTGTGCCGCAGAACTGATCGCACCAGCAGCCATCAGCTCAGCGGCCCCTTTTTCTGCATTTAGACCTGGTTTGACTTCGTCTAAGTCAAAAAGGTCTAAGTGCTGACTAGGCAATCTGTCAACTGTTTTGGTTATATGTGTTGTACACCTAGGTGTAGGTCGGCCCACCTGCCGCCCACTGCCCGCCCTTTCCCCTCCTCTAAACATACCTCTTTTCTCTCTGTGCGTTTAGAGGCAGGGGAAAGGCCTAAGCTGTTTTTAGATACATCTAAAAACCAGCTTTGGTTATGGGTACTTGGACGATCAGGCTTTTTGATCGTCAAAGTAGCCATTTAGGGCACTTTTTAGACATTTTTTTTTTATTATGAACCCCTAAGTATATGGAAAGAGGGGCAAGCAGCAAAAATGAAGTAAAACCTTTTGATAAGAATACTCCACAAGTCTTGGCATATTTGTGAATATAGCCTGATAAGATGCTGTGATATCTTATCATCAGCCCATAATAAAGACCTCGTGACAGTTATAATAAGATAGGTTTATTAGTAATAAGCAAAAGGCAACTCACATGTAATAGCAAAGTGCAACATATTGGCTACAAAGGATAGCATACATATGAAATAGCAATCTGATGTTCTTTTGGGTCTGACTCCTCTCTCTTCTCGTTATACCCGTCGGCATAATATTTATAGTACCCCTCACCTTCCTTAGTTACACTGTCCTTCACTAGTACTTCTTAGAAGGACCTCTTATCATGGTACTATACTGTTCTGAAAAGTCCCAAAACAGTGAAGCCACAGCCAGGAGATCTGACTGCTAGAGCAAAGGTGAATCTCTCTCTTACTGGCAGAGAGGAAAATGACTGCTTAGAAGTTTGAATTCATATGCACAATGTCTCTCTTGAAAATATAACTATTTGGGGTTCTCAAGGGTCTTCGCCTACAATATATGCAGGTCTTATGCTTGCATCTTCTTCCGCCTACATTTTCATGCAGGTCTTACTCCTGATTCTGCTCTGATTCGTCCTCAAGCCTGAGGTTTATCATATTCTCTCATTGGAGGTGAAAACCTATAATGGCAACAGGCCATAAAAGAGACACAGCTTGGGAATATTTTAATGAAGTTCCTCTACCTATGGGTAAGGCAGGTATGCATGCAAAATGCGAATACTGCAACAAAGAAATGAAAGGCCTATTGTCCCGAATGAATTATCACACCAAACAGGAGATCCTACATTCACACAGCAGAAGCACAAGACAGAAAAGGTGACCTGTGATGCTCAATTTCTTTATTGTGAATAGGACTTGGCACATACATGTTTCGGCCAGTAAGGCCTGCCTCAGGAATCTACAAATAAAATAAATCAAAATATTTGACAAAAAAATGAATAAAAACAACCCATAAATTTAGAAGCAACATACATATTGAACAAGCAAATAGTAAGATAAATAATATAAAAATTATAATTACAATAAAACTAACCCCCTCTTCTATGAAACTGCGCTAGCAGTTTCTAGCACAGAGAACCGCACTGAATGGCCCACACTGCTTTCGACGCTCATAGCAACTCTATGAGTGTCGGGAGCAGCGCGGGTCATTCAGCTCGGTTCCCCATGCTAGAAACTGCTAGCGCAGTTTAATAGTAGAGGCCTTAAGCAAATACTTTTATACACAGCTAAAATCAAAATGCAAATTTTTTATATATGTAAAAAAGAGCTTATGTTCTATATCTATATAATGTATATAAGTTGTACATATTAAAACACAAAGTTCTGGAGTAATAGTCATACATTAAACAAAATTCTCTTCTAATAATAATAAACTTTTGCTCATCATGACAGGGATTGCCATTCAGCAAATTATGAAAAATTGGGATCGGCTGAATTATAATTTTTGGTGGAATTTGTTATGCCAAGTCTTTAAAATGGAACGGATAATAGTCATACAGCAGGGGTATTTTAAGAAATTTAGGGATGTTTGGGAGCCATTAACAAAATATTGTACAGGATGAATATTATTTTCTCCCTTTGTTCATACACATCCAGGGTGGGGAGGGGAGGAGGGAATGTTTTATAATTTTATATGCTTAAGTACTATTGTTGGGTGTAAGGGGGGGAGGGATATTTGATATGAGTTAAACTTTGATGGTATATTAAGTGATGTTAAAGTTTACTGTAACGGGGAAGCTCCTGTCACCAGTTTAAACCCGGTTTTAAACCCTGCCAGGCAAAGGGCAGCCCCTAAGCCCAGGAAGCTGCCCATTAACCCTGTTCCTATTACAAAGAGCCAACAGGCAGGGCAAGGCAGAGAGAGAAGGGCAGAAACCACAATATCTGATTTAGGGCACTATAATCCCTTTTATAATTCCTTGGTCAGTTCTCCAGTAAAGCCTCGGGTAAAGAAAACTAGCCCAGGAAGGGTTAAGGAAAGGGGCGGAGCTCACAGGCAAGACGAACCCAGAGGGAGAGTGGGAACGAGCCTGCAGCATAAAACCAACACACCTGGGAACACTCAGGGGAACTCAGGAACTGCAAGAGAGAGACGTGCCGTGCAGAGCAGGAAGGAAACAGCTAAGAGTTTTCTTTCACAGCCCAGGGCTACCGGCCAGCCCTGCTCTGGAAGCCTTTCTCCTCCCTTGAGTTTCTGCCTGGGAGCCAGAAGTTTGTTAATTCGTGAGTGCTGTAGGACAGCCCGTTCCCTAGCCCTGGGCTGTGAAAGAAAACTCCTAGCTGTTTCCTTCCTGCTCTGCATGGCACGTCTCTCTCTTGTAGTTCCTGAGTTCCCCTGAGTGTTCCCAGGTGTGTTGGTTTTATGCTGCAGGCTCATTCCCACTCTCCCTCTGGTTTCATCTTGCCTGTCAGCTCCGCCCCTTTCCTTAACCCTTCCTGGGCTAGTTTTCTTTACCAGAGGCTTTACTGGAGAACTGCCCAAGGTCTTCAAAAAGGAGTACTTAAATGGGCCGCCGTGTGCGCGGATCACCGGACAAGATGGACCTCGGTCTGATCCGGTGAAGGCATTTCTTATGTTCTTATGAATTATAAAAAGGATTATAGTGCCCTAAATCAGATATTGTGGTTTCTGCCTTTCTCTCTCTTCCTTGCCCTGCCTGTTGGCTCTTTGTAATAGAAACAGGGTTAATGGGCAACTTCCCGGGCTTAGAAATAGGGGCCGCCCTTTGCCTGGCAGGGTTTAAAACCGGGTTTAAACTGGTGACAGGAGCTTCCCCGTCACAATAAGCAGCAGCCTCGAAGAAGGCAAACAGAATGTTGGGTATTATTAAAAAGGGTATTACAACCAGAAAGAAGGAAGTCATCATGCCACTGTACCGCGCGATGGTACGACCACAACTGGAGTACTGTGTCCAATATTGGTCACCGTACCTTAAGAGGGACATGGAGATACTTGAGAGGGTTCAGAGAAGAGCGACAAAAATGATAAAAGGTATGGAAAGCCTTTCATAAGCAGAGAGGCTAGAAAGGCTGGAGCTCTTCACCCTAGAGAAGTGAAGACTCAGAGGAGGCATGATAGAGACTTACAAGATCATGAAAGGCATAGAGAAGGTGGAAAGGGACAGATTCTTCATCCTATTGGGAATTAAAAGAGCGAGGGGGCACTCGGAGAAACTGAAAGGGGACAGGTTTAGAACCAATGTTAGGAAATTTTTCTTCACTCAGAGGGTGGTGGACACCTGAAATGCACTTCCGGAGGATGTGATAGGAGAGAGTACATTAAGGGGATTCAAAGAGGGATTGGACAAGTTCCTGAGGGATACGGGGATTGAGGGATATAGATAGAGGTAGAGATAGGATCATGAAGGGTATAGACAGAAGAAACATGGGGATTAAAGGGTCCTAGACAAAGGATCACTTACAGGTCATGACCTGATGGGCCACCACTGGAGCGGACTGCTGGGTGCGATGGACCCCTGGTCTGACCCAGCGGAGGCAACTTCTTATGTTCTTATGTTCTATAAAATGATTGTATCTTATGTTACACTTGTTGAAAGTTTTAAAAATGAATAAAGGTAAAAAAAAAAAAAACAACAAAATTCTGTACTAAAAATGCACTTTTCTCACACATCTGGTCATCAAATGCATTTGAAGTAAAATTTATTGGTTGTATGTAATATAAACTTGTGCAATCGTATTTGTATGAATTTAAAACATACCTGAATCTTTGTAATGGAATATATATTGCATATATTTTAAGCCTGCAAAAGAATACAAAGACCTGCAAAAGAATTCAAAGACCAATCAAGATAAGAAACTTAATATTGTTTGGAAAAAGAAGAAGGAAAAAGAAAATATATATAAAAGGGAAAAAAAATGTTGAAGAAAGGAAAAAAGAAAAGTGGGAACAAGAAAAGAAGGAAAAGGAAAGAAGAAAGAAAGAAAAAAAAGAAGAAAAGGGGAGAGAAAAAAAAGAAAGAATGGAAGCATACCTTATTATTGTGATTTGCAAAGTAAAAATATATTGAATAAAATGTGGATCATAAAAAGCTGAAACAAAGAATAATAGAAATATAATAAAACTGACCTGGAAACATAGGGCCTGTTTTACTAAGCCACGTAGCAACAGCCCCGAAGTCCTTTGTAAAACAGGCCCATAGTGTTATTGTGATATGTGAAACAATGATTGATAAGCTACTTTGTATGTAAATGAATCTTTAATCTTATCATTTAACCATAATTGCTGCATTCAGAATGAATCGTTCTGTTTTGTAAATAATTTTAATATATATCTTACCGCCATTGAACTTAAAAGCATTTCTTTAACATAACTCATAGCCACTGAGTTTAAGTATGGCCAAAATGCATGCTGTATAAACTATGGGGTATATAATAAATTTTAAAATCCTCCAAAAACTGGCCTGTCGGTACTTGGATGATCGAAAAGACAGGTCGGCCAAGTACCAATAATCAAAACTGGTTTTAGAAGTATCTAAAACTAGTTTAGGCCTTTTCAGTGCTGCTGTACTCCCAGAGTTAAAAGGGGCGTTTTTGGAGGAGTGGATAGGGCAGAAGGTGGGCTGACCTAGACTTAGTCACCCGGCAGCCATAACCAAAAATGTTTGACAGGTGGCTTAGCACTGCAGCTGAAGCCAAGATAGCATCGAGTGCAGACGCCTGAGAGGCTCCGTGCAGTCAACTCCCTACTCGCTTTGTTGTCAGCAGCCTTTCCTGTATGTTATGGGAAACAGGAAGGGAACCCCATGCTCCAATCCTCCAGTGGCGGTGGCTGCCCTGCAGTGTTTGAGGCAGATGACTCTGCTAGCAGCTTTTTCTCCCTCTGGCGAACCTGTTTGCCATACTTTGAGGAGTAGTGGCTCGTGGCCAGTAGGGGGTGATGTTTATGGGATGGTAGTGGATGGATATCAGAACATGATAGTGCAGTATTAAGTGCCTGTTTTTCATATGATTCTGGGTAACTCTAGTTAGATACAAGCATATGCGTCAGTTAAGGCCACGCCCAATAGAAGCGTACGACAAACTGGTGAATAAAAATCTGAATATGAATGAAGCTAAAGCCAGAAAAATACACTATAGAGTAATATAAGGGAAAGTATAATAATATTATTTTTGTGTACTTTGCTATAAGGCTAGATCATGAAGGAAATTACAGGGACTCCATTTTGGGTTCTTGTGTCTTTGGAA
Source organism: Geotrypetes seraphini (assembly GCF_902459505.1). Lineage (NCBI taxonomy): Eukaryota > Metazoa > Chordata > Amphibia > Gymnophiona > Dermophiidae > Geotrypetes > Geotrypetes seraphini. Next base: position 84,162,335 of record NC_047092.1, on the reverse strand, counting down.
TCCATTTTATGGTCAGTTTTTCCAAGTCTTTGTTTAGGTTCTCAGCATCGTGGTGTTAATTGATACCAGATGTGCTTTAGGCTAGCTAGGATTAAGTATCCCAAACTAAGATATAACATACATTAAATATGAATGGCCGAGATATGAATGAAAGTTATGAATGAATGAAAAGGGGGCCCCTGGAGTGATTGTGTGACTGTATTGAACAAAAGAATGGGTTTAAAAAATATATATTATATATATTTGCAACCTAAAGAAATTCAAAGGGCACAACATCTGGAAATAATTAGCAGTCTTTAGCATAGAAAGGGGGGAAACAGCCCCTACTTCTCGTCCTCCTTCTCCTTTAAGAATGACAAGCAGGCTGACAACTTTTCAGCACTGTAAGGTTTAGAACTTTTTAGCAGCTTGTTTGATACATAGACAAATTGTCTAAAATAAGTTTTAAGAATGATAAAGGAATATTGGAAATGTTATAAAATGTAAATGTATATTCAGAAATGAATGTAAACAAACCAATAGGATTTCTGAAACTTTTTTCTTTGTCTAACTTTAAACACCTCCTTTGTTGATTTTTATTGGCTGTCAAACTGATGATGTCATACTGAGCCAAAAGTATATAATAGAGTGTCTTGAGATCTTAAACTGAGCTCATTATCAGAAGGCCAGCATTGTGGCAACTATAACGATCTTCCGCTAACGTAACTGTTAATGCAATTATGCTTTATTCTTTTGGTGTCATGATTGGAAAAATTAAAACAATAAAATTATTTTGATAACTTTACATTAGTGCCATTTTGCATTTTTTAATTATTTTTCACACCTTGAGCTGCTTCATGAGTGCGTGGAATTCCCATGCTCAACTTCGGGGGAGAGTCCAATGTCTTCGGGGGATCCTGGCTTCCACCCTGACCGGGCATCTCTAAGCCCAGAGCAGTGGCTGGTCCAGCCCCAACCAAGAAGCACCTGGAGAGAATGAGCTAGCCGAGCCCAGAGCAGAGATTTTGGACCTCAGTGTTGGAAAGTCTCCCGCACCAACTTCAACAGGAGAAGGAGCGATAGAAGAGTCATTTTCAACTACCAAGCACCAGAGCAGAGGTGAGAGCTGCTGCTGGTGTATTTTCCATCCAGTTTGGGGTGCTTGGAAAGCCTAAAAAGATTGATATAGAAGCGTTATGGCAAGCCATATCAGTAATGGATGCTAGTCTCAAAATATCTTTTTCAACTTTAAGTACTGACTGTAGAACTATTTTTTCCAAAGTTGAGCAACAAGGTTTAGCCCTTGCAAAGGTAAATGAAAAGTTGGAGAAACAGGAAGAAAAGATTCAGGACATGAAGGTAGTTGAAAATGAATTGGCAAGGAAAATGGAATGTGTTTGAAAATCAATTAAGAAAAAATAACTTGAGACTTCTGAATTTCCCTAAGTGTCCTTTGATTTCTCCTTTGGAGATGGTAAGAAAATATTTTACAGAAATTCTTGCTATTTCGATGGATAATTTGCCTCCGATTGTGAGAGCTAATTACCTTCAAATGAAGAAACCTGCAGGTGATTTCTACCCCTAATGAGACTCAAGTTGACAAAGTGGTGGATATGAATTTAACAACGTTCCTGGAAAGTTCACTTGAGGTTATAATGGAAAGAAAAACTTATTGGCTTTACAAAGCATATTTCTGAACAAACAAAAATAACATTTAGACCTTACTACTGCTGTTGCAAAATGTGTCTCCTTTCCACCATACACGTCCATGGAGGAAGAAAAAGCTAATTAAAACAAGTATGATGAGCAGAACATTAAGGGTCTGTTTTACAAAGATGTGCTAGTGGCTGTAGCGTGGTAATGGCCTCGAAGCCCATAGAGATTTAAAGGGCTTTGGGACTGTTGCCACACGGCTTTGTAAAACAGGTCCTAAGGGGCAAATTCTGTAAAGGATGTCTAACTTTAGGTGTCCACAATGTGGACATCCATCGACTTAGGCATCCAAATAAAGTGGATAAGTCCAATTAATGACTTTAACAACCATTAATTGGAACTTAGACATCCAAAATAGATGGCCACAATTTCATGGATGTCCATCAGAAAAAATCTCGTCTAACAGGATAGGTGTGGGCGTGGTTTCGAAATAGACGTCCATTTACAGAATCTTCTTTTTTTCTTTCTTTCTCTCTTCTTTACTTTTCCTTCTTTCTTGAAACTTTTTTCCTATTCCCACTTTTCTTTTTTCCTTTCTTCAAACATTTTTCCCTTATGGGATTCTGGAACTTGGAGACATAGGAAATGGCTGTGTAGCTGTTAAGCTCCCATCCCCAGGCACCCTTTTGTTGGTTTTCAGCTTTAAAACTTATCTCCTTAAAGGCAGAAAGTCTAAAATTTTTTCAAATAATAGCTTCTAATAAGCAATGTAAGCCTGAAACAGCTTCAAAATCAGGTGGGAAGACTAAAAGAAGATCCACCCACTCCTATCAAGACTCCCCTGCCTGTGGACGCTTTAGACATGATTGAGCTATTAGAGGAGCTGAGAAATATTAGATTGGCTTTGAAGGAAGTCACAGAGCAGATGGTAGTGGTGAAGGAAGATGTGGCAAATCTGGGACAAAAAATGTAAATGGTCTATACCAGAATGGATCAGATAGAGACCTAAATGGAGAAAATGGAGAATGAGCAGCAGCACTGAAAAAAGATCACAAGGTGATTCAAGAAATGGAAAAGCAGATGACGGATTATGAAAATCAGGCAAGAAGAAATAATATGGAATCGGTCATTTAACTGTCTCTGTTTTTGGTTTTTTTAAACTGTTACAGAACCAGAACGGTCATAGAACCAGAAAAAAAGCCTTCTGATGTGAGAAAATTCTATTTGTAAGGAGGAAGTTCCAGCCCACTAGATCAATTGTAAGGCAGTGATGATGGGAGAGGTAGGCGGAGCTGACAATGTGGCCTATGGTAAGTAATAGGTGCCTTACTCACCTTCGTTTCGTTCTGTTTCCTTCATTCAACAGGTGGGACAGATCAGCCACTCATAAGGGACCCTAGTGATGAATCTTGTTTAGTAAGTGGCAGTGGGAGTCTCTTTGTGGCTTCAGTACAGGCCATCTCTCAATCCTGTGGATGTTTGCTGGAATGGGCCCAAATACACAGGTGGTGCAGATGGCCAGAAGCTACTTTACACTCTGGAAGATCACTATTGGCATCCGAGTCATTCAGCGCACTGTGAGAGTGACGTCTCCTGAAGTTTTCTGTTTCTTCGTGATGAGTGCGGACGGGTCTTGCATTGAGCTGCTGAATGCTGCTTGGGATATGGGCACCATGATCGCTGCTGGTTTTGGTGAGGATGTCGTCTGGGCTATCATCTGGGACTTCTTGGGTGGCTTGGAGGGGAAAGGCAAGCCGCTGTCTTCATGGATTTTCCTCTTCAACGTGGTCTTTATCTGAGCCCCTCCAGGTAAGAAATCAGCCACCGGATGCATCGTCAGTTCCCCCAGCTTTATAAAAGCGGCTCTAGCTACAGAGAAAGTCTCACTCACTCCTGAAAGAAAGGCAGCAGCACTCTGGTTGAACATGTAGGGTCTGGACTTGGCAAGCAGTGGATTAAAGGGCCGGAAAGTCCCAGTCTCATTAGCCTAACTGTCCTTTTCCCCATGACTACAAGTCCCATGGCGCCCTTCCCCATGATATCAGTCCAGGCTTGCTCCCAGTTCGCCGCACCCTATCCACCACACAAGACGTTGTCAAAGGACCCAGGGGTAAAAACAAGAAACAGCGGCGGAAGACCTGTACAGTAGGCCAGAAAAGCAGACTTCAGGACTTATAGCACTCACCCAGAACCACTAGGAATGAAGAAGTATAATTTTAATGTTAGTCACACTTAACGGAAGATCGTATATGTGCATCAGTGTATAGTGCATGTATTTTGCATTTACATATGTGTATATATGCATTTTTGTAGGTACATGCACATACATTATTTGGCGTGCAGTTTGAATCCTATTGCCTGTTAACTTTCAGTTGACCATATATACCTAAAAAAGAAAACATACACACACACACACACACACAAATATTTCATTTATTTTTGAACAGTAAATAAAGCGCAGTGATCTGTGAAGGGATTCACTTTTCTTTCCTGAAAGAGATGCATCACAGGTGAAGAGGGAATTTTTTCTTTTCTTTTTCTTTGATTGTTTTGGTGCCAGTATAGATATATTAATTGGTATATTTGCACAGGGAAATGTTCTTTAAAAGCATATGACACGTTTCTGAATTTAAATTTGGTAAGGCCCCTCCCCCAAGCCAGCGGGAGAAGGATTTGTCCAGCAGCGGCCAAGCTCCATTTTGGTAGGAGCCCCGCTCCAGCAAGGCTCGTGAGTGCCATTCCTGCCCCTCCCCCGAGCCAGTGGGAGAAGGATTTGTCCAGCAGCGGCCGAGTTCCATTTTGGTAGGAGCCCCGCTCCAGCGAGGCACGCGAGTGCCGTTCCTGCCCCTCCCCGAGCCAGCGGGAGAAGGATTTGTCCAGCAGCGGCTGAGCTCCATTTTGGTAGGAGCCCCGCTCCAGCGAGGCACACGAGTGCTGTTCCTGCTCCTCCCCCGAGCCAACGGGAGAAGGATTTGTCCAGCAGCGGCCAAGCTCCATTTTGGTAGGAGCCCCGCTCCAGCGAGGCACGCGAGTGCCATTCCTGCCCCTCTCCCGAGCCAGCGGGAGAAGGATTTGGCCAGTAGCACTAACGGCGCGCAGCCAGCGTCCTTGGTGAAGAAAACCTCACAGATTGAACCTGCCGCATAAGACGAGGCTGGGTAATCGACCTTCCCCATCCGACCCCCACGGTCCCAAACGGCCCACGTGAAGTCCAACAACCTCAGGGTTCCCAAGCCGCCTTTCCCCTTGCCCTGCTGGACCTGTAAACGTGCCTCAACCCCCAGAAACATCCTGGGAGCCCTTCCCCCCACAGCAGCTAAAACTGACCTCCAGCTACAACCCTTTACCCACTATCTCCAACACCAACACCAGCTAAACTTTTCAAGTTCTCTGCCAAACTCAGACACACTAAAATAGCCAGTTCTTTAGATGCAAGCGCAATAGCTAGAGGCACGTGTAACCACTAGAGGCACGTGTAGCTGTCAAAGACATGTAAAACTGTTAGAGGCATGTGTAATTATTAGTTGCATGCGCAATTGTTAGCCAGCCGGTAGACATAGTTAATTTATTAGAGGCATGTGTAATGGTTAGATATATATGCATGCCCTAGAGGCACTATCAGGTAATATACCGGCATGCGTTAGGGACATGCTTTACTGTTTGATGCATGCATAACTGTTTAGGGGCATGTGCAATCGATAGATGCATGTGTAATTGTTAGTTGCGTGAATATCAGTCTAGAGGTGTGTAGAGGCATGCATTACTATTAGATGCATGCATAACTGTTCAGGGGCATGTGCAATCGATAGACGAATGTGTAATTGTTAGTTGCATGCATAATTAATAGACGAATCTACAATTATTGAAACTTGTGCAAGCGATAGAAGCATGTTTAACTGTTTGCTGCATGTATAATGTTAGATGAATGCACAATTATTGATGTACAATTATTGATGCTTGTAATTAGTTCATCATAAGAACTATATCCACCCGGCTCACCTACTGGGACATCCTAAGAAAAATATATACCTTGGTCATCTTAAAGAACCACATCAATCCGCCCAACAGCCTTACAAAGTATAATCCAAAAATCTTAGCGATACCTCGGTCATCTTAAAGTACCACATCAATTCGCCCAACAGCCTTACAAAGTATAATCCTAAAATCTTAGCGATACCAAACAATCTCGTCAGGAAGAAACACACTATCCCACAATCATGAATCTCCCACTAATCCTATTATTCTTTCTAATAAATGGTAGCATCAAAAATGTTAACTCATTCTACCCACAACTACAATCAATCTACTACCCCGACCTATCAGACACGCACATCATTAATCCACAGGTAGACACAATAAATCACATTAATGTTATCTCAAATAAAAAAAGACACCAACGAACCTTTAAAAAAAGAACAAGAGAAGTAAAACCCATCAGAACCACCACCTCCACCGAAACTATCACAACCACATCTATCCCCTGTGCTTATCTTAATACAAGATCTGTCCGGAATAAGGCCTTCCTAATTAAAGATTGGATGATAAGCAAGCAAATAGCCTGCCTCTTCCTAACCGAAACATGGCTATTGTCTGAAGATGATCCAATAATAATTGATCTCCTACCTGACAATTTTAAAATCCTTACGCTAAACCGCGCAGATAAAAAAGGTGGAGGATTAGCAATTATTCTTAAAGAGGGATTTGAATTTGAAGTAGTGGATTCCAAAGCATCCGACAAACTAGAGATCTTAGCCTGTAAAATCAGTAACAATCAACTAGAAGAATCCCTATGTTGCATACTATTCTATGTCCCACCAAAAAGCTGGCCCAAAGCCAAAGAGGACTTCTGTGAATTTGTCCTACACAATTCAATTGGGCCTTCCTACACCTAGATGAAGAGAACAATGCAGACACAAAAGAGTTTAAAAACTTTCTTTCCCTACTCAACTACAACCTTCCTGTACCCACACAAACACACGAAAAAGGCCATCATTTAGATGTGGTAGCCATGTCCACAAAGGAAATCCTTAACCCTGCAATCTCTCTACCTGTAGGCTCCTGGTGTCACGACATCTGGTCTGACCATTTCACTTACTATTTCAAATTAATCTGGTCTCACTGAAAATCTAAAACACGTCCGATGATAAAAAGAGAGCATCACACAAGAGGGTACATTAATCCAGAAGACTACTGGTCTCAATACGAACTGCAAACGGAGATAGTAGAAGGAGTCGATTTCTGGGATCACTGGACAACAACCAGCACATCAGTCCTAGATAAAATAGCCCCTAAACGTAATAGCAAAAGCAATGCAAATAAATATAACAAATGGTTTGACACCGAACTCCTAAAATCAAAACAACTAGCTAGACAACTAGAAAGAACCTGGAAAAAAAACAGGAGAATTGGCAGACCGTAACAAATGGAGAGCCATCATAAAAACCTACAAACAACTAATAAAAGACAAACATAAAGCATTCTACTCTACTAAAATCAACTTATCTTGCAATAGTTCTCATGGAATCAATACAAAAGAGCTGTTCAACCTGATCACAAATCTATTTGACACTACTTGTTACACTATACCCGTGCACAACTCTAAACTACCCTCTGCAAATGACCTAGCACTGCATTTTGATTCAAAAATTAAAAACCTAAGAAAAAATTGTTTAAAAAACGTCCCCAGCGACCACCAAATAGCTAACGCTCAGGGAAATGAAATACCAGCAGATATGATCTGGAGTTACTTTCAAGACTTAGACTAGAATAACTATACCAAACTATACAACAAATACTCTAAATCTTACTGCGTCCTGGACTCATGCCCTCCGGAAATTATGAAAGCAGCGCCATTAGAATTTAAATTATCATTGCTACACTACTTAGCCCATAACCTAAAAAATGGGAAGTTCCTCACTAACAATGATCACATAATAATAACCCCAATCCTAAAAAATAGAAAAGAACCATCAACGCTAATAACCAACTACAGACCTATAGCATCCATCCCACTTATTGTAAAAATTATGGAGGGATTGATTCACACCCAACTGATGGAATATCTCAACCAGTTCTCTCTCCTCCATGAAACTCAATCCGGCTTTAGACCTTTATTCAGTACGGAGACAGTAATCATGGCTATCTTAGACTATCTACGACTATTGTTTAGCAAGGGCCTCAATGCCCTGATCTTGCAATTCGATATGAGCTCTGCTTTCGATCTGGTAGACCATGAGAAATTGCTTCAATGCCTGGATGCCATTGGCATCAGGGATGAGGTGTTAAACTGGTTTCGGGGCTTCCTTACATCCCGTACCTATCAGGTACGTTTCAACTACGATCTCTCCGATACCTGGAGCAATTCTTCCGGTGTGCCACAAGGGTCACCGCTATCCCCATTGCTTTTCAATGTCTACATGTCCTCACTGGGCATGCAATTGACCCAGCTAGGGATAAAACTATTCAGTTACGCAGATGACTTTACGCTCATCATCCCATTTGCTAACTCTATCTCGGAAACCATTCCCAAGACAACAAAAGCAATAAATGTGATGGAACAATGGATGACAGACTTCAAGCTCAAACTAAATTCAGAAAAAATGAAATTCTTCATTGCTTCCCCTCACCTGTTTGACACCAAAACCCCACTAAGCATCAACAACCTTAGTTACCCTATTCAGTCCACCATGAAAATACTGGGTGTAACTCTAGATCAGTGCCTAACCATGAAAGACCAGGTGGATTCCTTAATCAGAAGGGTTTTTTCACTCTCTGGAAACTGAGATCTGTTAAATCATATTTTGATACGTCAGCATTCAGAATCCTAGTACAATCCCTCGTACTAAGTCAACTCGACTACTGCAATTTAACAATTTCCAAAAAAAACATGCAACGTCTGCAGCTTGTGCAAAATACAGCGGTCAGACTTATCTTCGGATTAAAGAAGTATGATCATGTAACTCCTTATTACCGGCAGTTGCACTGGCTACCGACAGAAGCACGCGTAAAGTTTAAGTTCGCCTGCATCTGCTTCAAAGTACTATATGGTCTAGCCCCTAAATACATAACAGACCTTTTCACCTTCTCCACCAACAAACACAAGAGAATCTCACACCTGAACTTCGTTTCCCCCCAGTCAGAGGTTGCAAATTAAAAAAACACTACGAACACCTTCTCTCACATCAAGCAGCATTATGGGGCAAAGACCTAAAACAATTGCTCTCGCCCTCCACTTACGAGGAATTCAGGAAGCACCTAAAAACATACCTATTCCTGAAGTACCTAGACAACTGACCCACACTTCACTCTCAACAACTGTTTTCTTAACCTATTTCTCACTCTCTTCTCTCTTCAGGTCACTCATTTTGTACCTCTTGTAATCTTTTGTAAACCGCATAGAACTTCACGGTATTGCGGTATATAAACTGTTTATTATTATTATTATTACATGGGGGCTCAGAAAAAAAAAAAACATCTAAAAAGTGGCCTAAATGGATACTTGGATGATCAAAAAGTCTGATCGTACAAGAACACATAACCAAAGCAGGTTTTAGATGTATCTAAAACCAGCTTAGGCCTTGCCCCTGCCTCTAAAGGCATAGAGCGAAAAAAGGTATTTTTTTAGAGGGGGGGAAAGGGTGGGAGGTAGGATGACCTACACCTAGGCATACAGCAGGTGGGGCCTGAGGCACCTGGGCCAACCAGAATAGGCCCAGTAGCCTTAGGCCCCTCCTGTGGATGGGGCCTTAGGCACATGGGCCAAACCTGGGATGTGTATTGAACAAAGGGTGTATTTGTGGAGTGTATTTGGTATACTATTATGAGATTTCTTCTTTAAAATTTTGCAATGAATTTTAAATTGTTTTCTTTAAATGTCAATGGCCTCAATCATCCTGTTAAGAGGAAGAAAACGCTCAATTTTTAAAGCAATATGTGGATCTATACATGATACAGGAAACTCTTTTGTCTGCTGGGAAATCGATGAAATTAGAAGGAGAGTGGGTCAAGCAGAGTTTCTATGCGCCAGCTTTGGGAAAGAAAGTGGGGATGGCTTTTTTAGTGCATAGGAAAAGTTCAGCTGTATTTAATTTTATTTTTGCAGATCCTTCAGGAAGGTGGGTTCAGGTAAATATGACCTTGGTGAAACATGCTCTAATGCTGTTTAATATCTATGCCCCTAATTCAAATCAAGCAGAATTTTTAAAAACTCTTCAACAGGTTCTTCTGCCACTGGCTGCCTATAATCTAGTGGTAGCTGGGGACTTCAATGCTGTTATGGATCCATTGTTGGATAAACAACCCAGTAAGATTTTGAAATCAATGGGATTGGATAATTTAGTTCAATCTTGTGGATTAAATGATATCTGGCGAGTTCTCCATTTTAATGCTCGGGAGTTTTCCTTTTGCTCCCAGATTCATAAATCATTTTCAAGAATAGATTATGTATTTGTATCAGATTAATTAGTTCAACAGGTAACCAAAGCTGGCATAGACCCAATTGTTTTATCAGAACATGCTGGAGTTTGGAATGAATTCAAATTTGAAGAACAAGATTGTAATAGACCTGTGTGGAGGTTCAATAATACATTGCTTGCAGATTCTAACTTTATTGAAGAATTTCAATTAAAAAATAAATGAATATTTTCAAATCAATGCCTCAGAGGAAATCTCTTTAGAAACACTATGGGATGCTTTCAAAGCTACCATGAGAGGGCAAATTATCTCATATTCGGCACATGTTAAGAAACAACTTAATTTGGAATTCTCTAACTTGGAGCAAAATATTAAGAGGCTCATAATTAGAAAAAACATCTAAAAAGTGGCCTAAATGGGTACTTGGATGATCAAAAAGCCTGATCATCCAAATACCCATAATCAAAGCTGGTTTTAGACGTATCTAAAACCAGCTTAGGCCTTTCCCCTGCCTCTAAATGCATAGAGCGAAAAGAGGCATTTTTAGAGGAGGGGAAAGGGCAGGCCATGTACGGGAGGTGGGCCGACCTAGACCTAGGTGTACAGCAGGTATAACCAAAACTTTAGGCAGGTTGCCTAGTCAGCACTTATATGTTTTGACTTAGACCAAGTCAAAACAGATATAAGTGCAAAAAAAGGGCCCACTAAGCTGATGGTGGGTGCTGCGATCAGCTCAGCGGCCCGGCAACCTACCCACCTCCCACCACAACCATTGCGGCAGGAGAGATGGACACGGTACTACTCGAAAGGGTCCAGAGAAGAGCGAGCACAAGGCCCATGTGCCTAAGGCCCCTGCCCACAGGAGGGGCCTAAGGCTACTGGGCCAATTCTGGTTGGCCCATGCACCTCAGACTCCACCTGTTGGCAGGGTTTGAAGCACCTGGGCCAATCAAGCCCTAAGACCAGCCATTTGATGGATGGTGGGCTGGACGGACAGACGGGCTTGGGACCCATCCATCCAGCCAACTATTTCCACATATGGGGGGTGTCGGGGGTGGGGATGTCAGGGGTCAGTGGGGGGTTTCGCGGGTCGACGGGTGGAGAGCCGATCAGGGGTCCGGGGATTTGTCAGTTTTTAGTTTTTCTATCTGCCTGCGTACATCTTCAAGGCTCACTTCCATAGATGTTAATTTTTCTGCTTGATTTCCATTGAAGAATTGCTCAGGTTGGATGTGTCTTCGTTTGTAAATACAGACGAAAAGAACATGTTAAGTCTTTCTGCCACTTCTTTCTCCTCCTTCACCACTCCCTTCCTGTCTCCGTCAGCCCCACCTCCTCCCTAGCCGGTTGCTTCCCTTTAATATATCTAAAGAACGGTTTGAAATTTCATGCTTCTCTGGCTAGCCTCTCTTCATACTCTCTTTTGGCTTTTCGAACCACTCGGTGACATTCTTTTTGATACTTTCTGTGCTCTTTCCAGTTCCCCTCAGTTTTGTCCTTTTTCCATTTTCTGAATGGATTTTTCTTATTGCCTATCGCTTCCTTCACTATTTTAGTTATCCACGCCGGGTCTTTTGTTCGACTCTTTTTGCATCACTTTCTGAATCTGGGGATATACAGATGCTGGGTGCTGTGTGAATATGACGACATCTTGTTCATGAACTTATGAACACAAGTTGTCGTCCGATTCACACAGCACCCATCTCTCTGGCATTTGAAGTCTAATATTTCTTCTTTGGGTTCCTTGAAACAGACCCTCAATACATGGCCCATGTCGGGACCTGCTAATTCACCTTAAAGTTAAGTGGAGGGGTTGTTTTCTCCTCTTATTGCCATTGAGAACGAAGTTATTAATCAGTAGAGCATGTAGCCTCACTTACTATCTCTCACATTAAAGTCATACACAGTGATGGTCCCATCACTGTGTATGACTTTAATGTGAGAGATAGTAAGTGGGTTCGACTATAGGAGCTATGGTTCTTGGTCGGATTACACAAATCTGAGTGTATGTGAAAAATTGCATTATATTTTCTACATTTATATTCAAGCCTTAATATTTGATTCATATATTGAGAAGTCTTGTTCCTAGAAATATTTTTGTCATTGACTTTGACCTCTCACTTCTGTATATTTTTGAGAGCATTTTCCTCACTCCCTATAATTTTTGACATGTTCTACCGTTTCTTGTACTTCAAGGGAATTCCTTAAGGAATTAAATCAGGTGGATTCAAACATTTCTCTCACTTATGAAGTGAGTGCCAATAAGGTATCATTTTTGGACATTCAGGTAGTTAAATCCCTATTTAATTCTCAGGTACGTTTTGACACCACTTTATATAGGAAGCCCTCCGATCGTAACACGCTCCTCCATTACCACAGTTATCATCCAAAACCCCTCCGGGATAGTTAACCGGTGGGGCAATTTCTAAGATTGCGGAGGATATGCTCTGACGAACGGGGATTTCCATCAGCAGGCCACACTATTATATACAAAGTTTATAGAACGGGGCTACCCTCCCAGGGTAGTCAAAGTAGCATGGAAAAGAGCCCGCAATTGTCAGCGGGAGTGGCTATTTCATCTGAAAGAGAAGGAGAGGAGTGGGGCCTTGGTATGCGTACTACCCTATTCTAGTAGGAGTCAACAACTCAGACAAATTATCTTGAAGCACTGGTCAGTGTTGCAGGTGCATGAGAACATGAATGATATTCCATTGTTTGCATACACTCGAGGCCGCAATTTGGGCCAAATTCTTAAACATCGGGCCCCCGGCCAATATAATAGTAGGGGTCCCCATAAAAGTTGTTCTCATTGTGTATATTGCTCTCATGTCCTCAACACTGACCAAGTACTTATTCCCCAGTCAGGTGGTAAGAAATTTTATTTAAGAACTAACACTAATTGTACTTCAGTGGCAGTAGTATATTGTATTATATGTCCTTGTGGGCTTTATTACATCGGGCACACTCGGCGGGCTATTAAAACTCGCATCGCTGAGCATTTGAGTAATATCAGATGCAAACGTGTGTTGGCTCCCCTTGTGAGCCATTGGCTTGAACAACAGCATTCAATCGAGGATGTGAAATATACGGTAATAGCCAGTACCCATAAAACAACTGGGGACGTCACCCAATGTTTGTTATATTTAGAACAGAAGTTTATTTTTCAATGGCATACCTTGACCCCCACAGGGTTAAATAATGAAATCGAATGGTTTCATTTGTAGAAGGAGTTAGTATTTCGCTGAGATGGCAATGACGAGTTTGACATCATTGTGATGTCACAGGGAGTGTATTTAAAGTGTGGCCTGCTGATTGGAAACCCGTCGCCAATAGCTAATTTGTCTGTGTGCAGTATGGAGTGCGTTGTGCCGGTAAGTCAGAGAGTGAATGGTTGGTGCAGGTAATTGTGATCATTGAGAAAACAGAGATAGTAATGGTAACTGAAGGATTTAGTGTTGATGTTGGTTGCTTTATATTTATAGCACCCCTCCTGAAGAAGCCAGTTGGTGAAACCTAGGTTGGGGGGTCGACAGTATATGTGTAATGTATGCAGTTGTATGAATAAAGGAGGAGCCCGGAGCAGTTACATTGATTATCCACGCCATTCAAAGCTAAGTTGGTTTTGTTTTACCATCTTATTTGATGTTATTTAGCTGTTGTATGGTGGGTGAGACTGTGAACAACGATGATGGTCTCTCAAAACAGCTGCTCCGTGATTTTTTCACTGGGACCTCAGCTGTGGGTCTGAGTGTTCACTAAATAACTTCAGTTACTAGTTGATTGACATGATATTGTTTTTGAAAAGCAAAGTGATTCAGTGAAAATGTTCTACCGTTTGCCATTTTTTGGAAATGTTCCAAAGTTTCTTCCTTACATTTCCCTCATTGCTTCGTAGCTTCCTTTCCTGAAGTTGAAAGTTGTCGCTATGTTTCTCTTTCCTTTCGGTATTCCTACCTCAACCTTGAACTTGATCATGTTATGATTGCTGTTTCCCAACGGTCCCACTACCTCTACTTCCTTTGCAGGTCCCCTTAACCCATTTAGGATTAGATCCAGAGTGGCATTTATTCTCATTGATTCTCTAACAAGCTGCTCCATGATACAATCTTGTATAGCCTCCAGGAATTCTGTCTCCCTAGCGCATTTTGAGCTTTCAAGACTCTAGTCTATCCCGGGGTAGTTGAAGTCTCACATAATAACCGTGTTACCGCTTTTGCATTCTCGATTCATCTCAGCTTCCATTTCTTCATCGATATCTCCGGTTTGCCTGGGTGGACGATAGTATAGGCCCATCTTTATTTCAGGCCCTTTCCATACCGGTATTTTAACCCATAGCGATTCCAGCTTGTTGGTCGTCTCTACTGTGTCCATTTGTGTCGATTGTATGCTTTCTTTTATGTATAGGGCTATTCCACCTCCTCCACTGTACCCCAGTAGTGCTGTATCCCATTTGTTTTCTTCATTCCACCATGTTTCAGAGACTCCAATGATGTCTATGTCCTCTGCATTTGCCATGGTTTCTAATTCCCCCATTTTGTGACTTGATCGACATTATATATCTGGATTTCCAGAAGGTGTTCGACAAGGTCCCGCATGAAAAACTACTTGGAAAAATGCAAGCCATGGAATTGAGGGTGAAATACTCACATGAATTAAAAACTATTTGGTGGATAGGAAACAGAGCATGGGGGTACTTAGACAATACTCGGACTGGAGTGCCGCAGTGGAGTGGAGTGCCACAGGGTTCGGTGCTTGGGCCTGTGCTCTTAAACATGTTTATAAACGACCTAGCAATTGGTATGATGAGCGAGGTGATTAAATTTGCAGATGATACAAAGTTATTCAGAGTAGTGAAGACAGAAGGATTGCGAAGACCTGCAACGTGTCAACACGCTCAAGAAAAGGGTCGCGACATAGCAAATGAAGTTTAACATGGATAAATGTAAGGTGATGCATGTCGGTAATAAAAATCTTATACACGAATACAGGCTGTCCGGTGCAGTACTCGGAGAGAGCCCCCAGGAAAGAGACTTGGGAGTACTGGTAGACAAGTAAATGAAGCCCTCCATGCAATGCGCGGTGATGGCAAAAAGGGCAAACAGAATGCTAGGAATGATTAAGAAGGGGATCACAAATAGATTGGAGAAGGCTATCATGCCGCTGTACCAGGCCATGGTACGCCCCCACCTGGAATACTGCGTCCAGCACTGGTCGCTGTACATGAAGGAGGACATAGTACTACTCGAAAGGGTCCAGAGAAGAGCAACTAAAATGGTTAAGGGGCTAGAGGGAGTTGCTGTACAGTGAGAGATTAGAGAAACTGGGCCTCTTCTCCCTTGAAAAGAGGAGACTGAGAGGGGACATGATCGAAACATTCAAGATAATGAAGGGAATAGACTTTTTAGTAGATAAAGACAGGTTGTTTACCCTCTTCAAGGTATAGAGAATGAGAGAGCACTCTCTAAAGTTAAAAGGTGATAGATTCCATACAAACATAAGGAAGTTCTTCTTCACCCAGAGAATGGTAGAAATCTGGAATGCTCTTCCGGATGCTGTTATAGGGGAAAGCACCCTCCAGGGATTCAAGACCAAGTTAGATAAGTTCCTGCTGAACCAGAATATACTCAGGTAAGGCTAGACTCAATTAGGGCACTGGTCTTTGACCTAAGGGCTGCCACAGGAGCAGACTGCTGGGCACAATGGACCACTGGTCTGGCCCAGCAGAGGCAATTCTTATGTTCTTATGTTGGGACTGCTTTGATATATCCCTATGGTGAAGCTTCCAGATGTTATTGTCCAAGAAAAATTAGGTTACTCACCTCTGTTAATCTTTTTTCTTGTAAATAGCCTCTGGAAGCTTCACACCTGCCCATCTATTCTGTCCGATTCACAGGTCTCCTGCCAGTAACTGGTAAGTTGGATATCTGTCTTTGACCAGGCTCACTAAGAATCCCATGAGTTTTCTTTTATGAATGGTTAAGGGGTTAGAGGGGTCCTGGGGTGGTGCCCCTTCTGATCTTCAGGCTGTGTCTCCTTTAGAGAAACGTTTCTCAGTTTTGTAGTTTCTAAATGTTCAAATTTCTTGTTATGCTAAATTTGGCTTTTTTGGCGTTCGTTAATTATGTGTTTGGTTATCATAAGCAGAACTGACTTATAGCGGGGAGTCCCCACACCCCCTTTCTCTTTTCTTGTGTTTCCTGTTTGTATTAGATCTTACTTACTGAGCTTAGAGGGGAGTGTCCTGAGAGATGACCTAGCAGAGGGGGATGGATTTATTTGTAAGTTCTGTAACCAAGGCTAGAATAGATGCAAGACTCTATGGTGAAGCTTCCAGAGGCTATTTACAAGAAAAAAGATTAACAGAGGTAAGTAACCTAATCTTCCTTTCTCACCAGTATAGTCTGAATTTCCTGGGAACTAATTGACAAAGGAACCTCTTGTAGCAGAAAGGCCCTTGCAGAATCAATTCCCTTTTCTGAAAACCAATTTAGTAAATTTTGCATTGCCATTTTCACAGTAATATCCATAAGCACACAAACCAGTTTCTAGTTCAGACCTGTTTCTTGTGTTTATTTTATTTTAAAATTCTTGCCTTCTGGCACACTGATAAAGTAACCAAAGTACTCCAAAGTGGTTAAAGTGGAGTGCAGCAAAATATACCAAAATTAAGGTAAGCTCAGTGAACTGTAGCATAATATACCAAAATTAAGGTAAACTTTTTGGGATAGGCCCATGTATTTCAGGCACCATTTTTGTAGGCCTTGACCTCCTATGGTAGCCTATAGCTGGTTATGTACACAGGAGGCAGACCAGACGAACAGTATCAGGTTAAAAGAGGGTAAATAGGACAAATAGAAAGTCCCTTTAGCCATGTATATTCAGGGTTCTGGGACACTGCTTATCAGAACTATAAGTATAGAGGTAACCAGTTGCTTAGATATATTTTCTATCAGCTCCCACAAAACTATCAACTAGCGAGAGGCAAACTGTTTCTCCCTATTCCCAACTTCTCACTTCCCCTTCTCACACCAACTACTTTCTCTCTACACAGTTCTCAGGTTGAAAAAAACTCTGAATCTTTCAGAAGAGCCAATAGTAGCTCTCTGCTCTTTGTAGTGGGAGGAGTCCATACAGTATGCATGATAGCCTCCCTGTTGCTATGATATCAGAGGCCTTTTTGCTGAATTTCTGCACTTTGAAAGATTTATCAAGGCGCGCTGTGAAAGATTTATCAAGGCGCGCTATGGGGGTTAGCGCGTTGGACATTTCATCACACGCTAACCCCCTCGGCAGCCTAAAATCCTAATGATTCGTCAATGGAGGCATTAGGTACTAACGTGGCAGGTGGTTTGACGCGAGGTATTCCGCACGTTAAATTGCTACCATGCCTTTGTAAAAGGACCCCTTAGTGAACACAGAAATCTTCTTTACATCCGCCTCTTTACATCCTTCTTTACATTCGCCTCCTCTTTACATCCGCCTCTGACTTAGGATGTTTTGTGGTAAACATCCAAAGTCAGTCTTAGACGTCCTATCGAGAAAGGCCCTCTTTATCAGTGACAGTAGACTAGGCCTTATATTGAGATAAGTCATAAAGATGAACCACAATAGCCAGATACAGAAAACATCTGTATATATATTTACAACTTTTAAAGGTTATACAAGTAGGAGAACTTGGAGCATTCACATGAAAGATGAGTAGCAGTAATAGTATGTATAAGCAAGTTTATATTGATATTTCCAGAATATTGAAGGAATGAAGAGAAGTAGAAAAGGCAAAGGGAGGATTACGAAGAAAGAGAGAAAAGGAAGCACCAAGAAATATTGATCGATTAATTTATATTCTACATTTGTAGCCTGGGCAAATAATATGCACTAGGAGTTTAGGGATGCAAAAAAAATCAAACCCTGTAGGCTTCCTATTAGCTGATCGTAGCAGAAGGAATCTCCATCTGCTGAGCCGGTTTTGGCGATTCCTGGTGGCTCAGCTGATAAGGATTCCTCCTGCCATGATCAGCTGAGCCGTGGAGCCCTACACCTCTTCCCCTGACGTCCCGGACCTCCCCCTGACATCCCCAATATCCTGCTGACATCCCCAATATCCCACTAACAGCCTGGCCTCTCCCGACATGCCCTGACATCTCTGCCCCCCACATCCCCCCAACATTACTAGGCCCCCTCCCACATCTCCGGAACCCACTGTACCTTCAGAACAGCAAACAGCAGGAAGGAAGCTTACTCCCTCTTGCCTACAGGACCGCATGCTGTAAATGACAGGGCTACCCCCTCCCATTGCATCTTGTGATGCAGTGGGAGGGGCTGAAGTCCCTGATTGGCTCAAAACCACCATTTTGAGCCAATCAGGACCTTCAACATCACTCCCATAATCAGCTCAAATTTGATCACATTATAATCACTGTTTCACAGTTAACTTCTGTACTATGCCTTGCAGTCCTTAGTGGAATGCAAGACATAGTACAGGAGTTAACTATGTTAGATCCACTGGGAAACAGTGATCATAATGTGATCAAATTTAAGCTGATACCGGAAGTGATGTCGCAAAAGAAATATATTGTAGAGGCGTTTAATTTTCGAAAGGGTGACTATGATAAAATGAGGAAAATGATTAAAAAGAAGCAAAGGTTAGGACTGTAAACTAGGTATGGATATTATTTTAAAATACCATCATGGAAGCCCAGACCAGATGTATTCCACGTATCAGCAAAGGTGGAAAGAGGAATCGAGAGCCGGCATGGTTAAAAGGTGAAGTGAAATAGGCTATAAGAGCAAAATAAAAAACCATCCTTTAAAGAATGGAAAAAGGATCCGAATGAAGAAAATAATAAGAAACACAAGCACTGGAAAGTTAGATGCAAAGCATTGATAAAGAAAGCTAAGAAAAAATATGAAGAGAAACTTGCAAAAAGAGGCTAAAACTCATAACAAATTTTTTAGGTACATCAGAAGCAGAAAACCTGTGAGGAAATCCATGGGACCAATGGATGATCAATGAGCAAAAGAGGTACTCAGGGAGGATAAGGCCACAGCGGTGAAACTGAATGAATTCTTTGCTTCAGTCGTTACAGCTGTGGTTCCAAAACAGGATCCAAGTAAATATAGATAAAAGTAGGAACCTGGCTTTCTCAGAGGAATCCTCATATAATAATTCCATGCTATGTACTATGATTGTATTAAATTTATTGCTTTATTTTCCACTTGGTACAAAGTGTTAAAGCAGTTTATAAACAAAAACATCATCAATAAAATAATATAACAATGCAACCTACAATACAAAAGCACAGAATCTAAAAATAATTCTATAAACTGGCACCACAATTTAGGCACAATGGCATTTTGCTTAGCACCAGCAAGGTTCCATTGTAGAGTACTAACTTTAAGTGGGCACTGATACACCTAAAGTTAGGTACCAAGAGTTACACCAAGTCAATGCCAGTTGTAACTGTTGGTGCCTAATTGTGCTCAGAAGTGTGCATAACTCAGTATTCTGTAAGTTACATGCATCTCCAAAACATGCCCATGCTCATGTTTGTGCTCCCTCACACTAATACACTATGACCCAGATTCTCTAAAGGGCACTAACTTCCCTCCTCCCCTTTTTACAAAACCATAGCAGTTTTTAGCATCAGCTACAACGGTAACAACTCCGGCTGGTGCTTAAAACCGTACTATGGTTTTGTAAAAGGGAGTTTAATTGGCAAAATGTCCTTAATAGCTTCAATAATTGAAAAAAAACCAAAAATTTAATTGGGTGATAGGTGCCTACCCGATTTTATAAAAGGTAGGCACCTATCGCATGGTGCTTAGTGGCACCTAACACCTAAGTAGGCATTTTTATGGGCAGAATATGACTTAGGCGCATTAAATGTGATTCTCCAAAAATGTGGGTGCCTGAAATGTAGGCCTTTAAAACCCTGGCCTACATTTCCAGTGCCTAAGGGGCTTATAATTAAAACTTAAACATGTCTAAAATCCCACCCAAGTCAGCACTTGGCCAACCTAAAAGATAGGTTGTCCAAGTGCCGATAATAAAACTGATTTTCTTGATATGTCAGGGGAATTTTTAAGCCTCAGAATCCTGCTGTGTGCCCAGAGCTAAAATGGGCTTGTCTAGAGGAGTGGTTAGGGCAGTATGGGGGCCGAACTAGACTTATTATTCTTACAGAGACAATCAAAGGTTTTACTAGACATCTTGGACAAAACTTAAATGTCGTGAGTTAGATGATGTAAAAACATGTATAAGTGCTAAAAAGATATCCAAACTGACCAGAGAACCACTGCAGAGACAAAGTAAAGGCCCCCACACACTCCCCCAGTGTTCATTGATCCCGTCACATACCCAGAAAGATTGGAATAAAAATGTACATACCTGTCTCCAGAGCATCAGCACCTGGTATAGGAAAGCCTAGTAGAGCTGCACGAAGGTGTCTTAAATAGCTTGGGAGGTGGGCTAGTGAACCATAGAGAGGAGGACCCAGGTCCATAAGCCACTCTAACCACTACATTTATGGTGGAACATGTGCACCCCCAACCCCCCCCATCTGCCATATAGATTCCACCTACAGCCATAAGGGCTATTGGGGTTATAGACAGGTAGCTTTAGTGGGTTTAGGGGGTAATTTGGGGGGCTCATCATAACCTATAAGGAAGTTCTGGTGAGATGTTTATGTGGCACCCTTTTTGTGAAGTTCACAGCAGTGCCCTCTAAGGTGTCCCACTGCTCTGTTGCCTTGTCTGGGTGGCCAATCCATTACAAGATTGACCCCTCCCACACCCAAATGGTCTTGTTCTGGGCGTTTGGAACCTGGACAAAATTTTGGTCAAAAATGTGGTATAAAGATAGACATACTGGTGGTCTGGACGAATAGTAGCCTGGATGTCCAGAGACAAATTTTTTTTTAAAAAAAATTTTAACATTTTTTTTTTTTTAATTCTTTATTGATTTTTAATCAAAAAACAATGTCATACAAATGAAAGAACAAAAGATATTCCACATATTCCACTATTATCTATACAGGTAACAAATATCATTGAATAATTTCATTTTCCTGCATATAATAATATCATAATATATCCTAATATACAATACAAGTAAAGAATAAAGTTACCCAAATATCACTATCAATATTTATTCCCCTCCCTTCAACCTCCCACCCCTCTGGATGTGTAAAGATAAATAAACCAAAGAAAAGAAGAGATGAGATGAAAATACATTATCATGTTTTTACAAATTTAGTCAATGGGCTCCAAATTTTATTAAATACCTCACTAAAACCCCTACATTCTGCGTTAATTCATTCGTATCTGTATGTAGTACACACATTCACTCACCAAAATGTATAATTAATTCTATCGTGGTTTTTCCAACTACTTGTAATGGCTATACCTGTTAGGATCATAAATAGATGACTCTTATATTTATCTAGAGTGGGTTTCACATGTAAAATTGTTCCACAAATTATAGCCTCATATGACATTGGAACATTTGAATCTAGTACTACATTTTTTTGTCCCCAAATTGACTTCCAATATATTAATATAAACGGACAAAAATACAACAGATGATCCAAAGTCCCTATACCAGTATGACAATGCCAGCATCTATTAGACTTAGAACTATCTATTTTATTTAATCGAACTGGGGTCCAGAAAATCCTATGTAACAAAAATAACCATGTTTGTCTCATAGATGCTGATGCTGTACATTCCAATCTCCAAGTCCAAATTTGTGGCCAACGAGACACAGAAATATTTTATCTCGATGCTCCAGATATCTCTAAGACTATTTTTTGATTTTTTATTCAAAAATCCAGAAATCAATTTGTACCACTGAGCAGCCTGATGACCTACTAAATCAGTTTGGTAGCAAAGGATTTGCAGACTAAAATATGTTTTAAAATTTTTCCATTCAGGGAACCTACTCTAAATAGCCTGCTTCAACTGCAACCACCTATATTGTTGAGATTTTAAAATTCCAAATGGAATTTTAAAATCAAGCAGATTTCCATTAGACATGACGTCATCTAATGTCCGAATGCCTGCCTGCATCCAATTCTTCCAAGCGATCCTAGCACTGCCTATTTGAATCTTGAAGTTTAACCACAAGGACTGCAAAGTAGACTTTATTATGGGAACATCTGTTAACTTATCAATAAATTTAATAGTTTTCCATGTGTCCAATAAAATCACATTATCATTAGCATACCTAGATATTTTAATACTTAATATGCGAGACAGTCTCATCGGGGACATGATTTTCCACTCAAGATATAGCCAGTCTGGGTAATGTTCTAAGAGCTCAGGGAGGATCCAATACATACCTTGACGCATTATATAGGCTTGATGATACCTATAAAAATTGGGAAAATTTATCCCACCCTCTGCAATTGGTTTTTGTAGAGATACTAAAGCAATTCTTGCTTTCTTCCCTAGCCAAATAAATTTTGTCAATATAATATTTAACTTTTTGTAAAAGGACCCTTGAAAATAAATTGGTAACATACCCAGTTGGTAACAAATTACTGGCAAGATCATCATTTTGACCGTTTGAACTCTCCCCCACCAAGACAAGCGTATTTTTTTGAGAATGGGCATTTTCCCCTGCCGACTTTGGGCAAATCAGATCAAATCAGATTTAGACATATGTTTTGATTATGCCCCTCTATGTTTTTACATAGATGCCGCTAGGTGCAATTCTGTAAATGGTACCTAAGCATAACTAAAATATCCAAAAAATCAAGAAAAGGATGCCTAAGCATAACTGACATGTGGCTGGCGCCATTTTTCTAGGCGCTGGCCAATTTAGGTGCCATTTACAGAATCCAGGCCTAATTGCTTTTAGTACATATCTTATAGAACAATGCCTAGCACTTATGCGTGTAATTGCCAACTAGCAGTACCAATCGCTCACATAAGTGTTTTTGTTCTATTTATGTGCACTAAGCTGCCCGAGTTAGGAAAAAAAATTTCAATTCGATTCAGCCTATTGAATCGATTTTTCGATTTGATTCGATTTTTCTGCCCAATTGGGTGGGTTTTTCAAAAAAATCCTGGTGGGTTTATTTTATAGCCTCTTCACTTCCTTTGTCCTCTCCTACCCACACTGGTCCAGTGGTGTAAACAAAATAAACAACAAAAAATAATTTTCCTCTCTCTGTTAAATCCTAACTCATGTTCACGGTCTAACACCAGCTCTGGAAAGATACACATTTCAAATCTGACATATTGTAATCACAAAACAGAAAATAAAATTATTTTTCCTACCTTTTGTTGTCTGGTCATTTTTCAAATCATGTTGGTCCCATGTTGGTCTGGTTGTCTTCTGATCAGGCTCTCCTTCTTTCTTCTTTCTCCGTGCTAACCATCCATCTTCCATCTCCGTCCTCCCCTTCTGTTTCCTTTTCCTCTGGCATCTTTCCTTTTGTTCATCTCCATCCCCCCGCAGCTGCAGCAATGACCCCACCATCCACAGATCTACCATCTCTCCTTTTCTCAACGACCCTTTCATCCAGCATCTCTTCTGTGTCCCTGTCCCTATTCTGCTCTCCAGTACTGTCCCCCTTGTGTCCCTGTTCCTATGCTCCCTCCATGCCCAGCATCTTATCTCTCCCCATATCCAGCTTCTTCTTTCTCTCTTCCTTACCTCCTGTATCCCCTACCCCAGGTAAAGGCTTTCTCCTACTATCTCTCCTGCCATCCTGCACCCTGCCCATCTACTTTGGAGCAGTATCTGTCCCTCTTGTACCCTTCCCCTTGTGGCCTTGCATTTCTCTCTCCCTCTCTCCATTAGTCCAGCACCTCTCCTCTGCTTTCTTCCCCCTCTTTTTGGTTTGGTCTCTCTCTTCCCTTCCCTTCACTTCACCCCAGGTCTGGCATCTCCCCTCCCCTCTCTTACTCCTTCCTCCTCCTCCCTCTGCACAGGCGTGCCTCCCCACCATGAAGACACTCTTCCTCCTCCTCCCTCTGCACAAGCCTGTCTCGCCGCTGTGAAGACCTGCTCCCTCCACGAAGGCCTGCCCCCACTGCAAAGGCACTCTTCCTCCTCCTCCCCGCCGTGAAGGCCTGCTACCCCCGCAAGCCTGCATGTTCCCCCAGCTTCCCCGCTCTTACTTTAAGCAGCTAATACAGCAGCCTGCAGGATCACTGGTGCTATAGCGATCCCTGCAGCTGTCCGTCGTCCTCAAAAGTACGTTCTCTTTGTCATGATCCTGCCCCTAGCGTCAGAGCAGGGGCAGGACTGTAGCAGAGAGAACGTGCCGCTGAGGATGACAGGCAGCTGCAGGGATCGCTATAGCACCAGCGATCCTGCAGGCTACCATATTAGCTGCTTAAGGTAAGAGCGGGGAAGCTGGGGGACCATGCAAGCCTTTCTGACTGACCCACCCCTCAAGCAGGAGCGGCAGCGGACAACCAGCAAGAGGCAGCACTGCCGCTCCTGCTTTAGGAAGGCACGGGGGAAGGGTCGGTCATCGAATCGGAAGGCCGATTATTTCTTAAATTGAATCGATTCAAATTGATTCACCTGATTCGAATCGGTGAATCAATTCGAATCGTGAATCGGGCAGCACTAATGTGCACAATTGGCACCTATCTTTAGGTGCCAATTTGTAGTATTGCCCTTCAAACATTGTTTGATGGGGCTGTAGTTTTGGTTCAGTAGACAGATCGGGAGTTATAGTTGGACAGTAATAATATTGAGTCTCATTTTGTCTGTTATCCATTAATTTGTAGAGTTTTCTGTTATTGTGGCTTTTATCTGAGGACAAGTTTTATGTGGGTCAGTGCTTACCTATAGATTTTTTTTGGTGTTCTCTGGTTGAAGGCAGGATAATGCAGTCATACAGTGGTAAAGTCTGCTGATGGCTATTGCCTGTAAGGAACTGTCCTCTGTAGCCAATTTAAAACCATCAAGATCAGAAAAGCATGAACAGACCTTCCTGCCTTGCTTATATCATAGTCAGCTTCCCTTTCAGTCTTTATCTGCCACACTGAGTCTGACACAACCTTCTCTCCTTTTGTTCTTTAAATTTTATTTCTCATTAAATCTTACATACAAAATACTGTAGCAAGAGGCAATGAATTCGAGTCCACATTAATGGGCAGAAAAGACAAAATATTAAAGAAATTTAACAATGGATTACAAAAATCATAACATTCTTCAAAGTACCTAACAATCTCAAGACCCAATTTACTTTATTAACCTTCCAACTGGCAATAAACACATTGAATCAGGTAATTCATTTAGCTTTTTTTTTTTTTTTTCCTTACAACAAACAATCCAATAAAGGTGGTTCAAAGAAAACATAATTAGGAAATTTAATTAAACACAGGGAAACTTCAAAAATAAGCTTGCTCTAACTACAAGAGTACGTGGTTTTAACTGAGAAAAGTTTTCCTATATTGTTGTGTAGCATGAGCTTCACCTGGAAATATCTGCAGTGTAGCACTCGTCATATTTCATCAGTTACAATGCAGACTAAAAATAAATAAAGAACAAACAAAATATGGAAGCACACAGGAGTGCTTTGCCTGTTCTTCATGGTGTCCTCTTCTTTATATGCTGATCAAAGGGTCTCTCTGAGGTATCAGTGGGAATCATACTCATGAGTGCACAGTACATTCCTGACCCCCAAGGGATCTGAGGCATCTTTTCACTGGCTGTGCCCAGCACTTCAAATTAGTTTCCCATTTTAAATATTGCCAGATCTCTCAAGTCAAACACTGTCCAGTATATAATAAGCCTTTAAAGAATCTCTGGTAAAGGGCAGTATGACTACTTCTACTGTGAACTGCCTCTAACTCTTCTGCTCATAGCTATACTCTATGAACATGAATCTCATGCAAGCAAGACCCATATAGCTACACCTTAGTTTACAATAGATAGGATTTCTATTCTCAGTATAACTTCCCAACCACAAGTTCCCAAGCTCACTCTATCTGGCAGTCAAGGGGAAAAAAACCTGAACTTCTTAAAAGGGGAAGCATACAAGAATCTCCCTCCAAATCCTCCATACTTCCTATTAAAAGTGCTGAACTTGGCCACCTTTCCTATTCTAAAATGGTTTTGTGCACCAACATACTAACTAACAGAGAAGGTTGCCTTTAAACAGCTAACCCAACATATTGAACCCTCCCATGTTCTTCATCCTTGCCAATCAGGCTTCAGACATTGTATAGAAGCAATAATTACCTCCCTTCTTAATGATCTGCATTCAATTTTCAAATCTGGCATGGTTTCAAATCTGGTAGGGATTTTGTTAGACCTCAGCGTACCCTTTGACCTCATTAATTACTTGCTAATATCAATATCTCTGATATAGTTCATCATTGGTTTACATCGTATTTGAGCAATTGGACTTTTACAGTAAAAAGTTACCCACTTCATCTTCCCATATGTACTCTCCTGTGGAGTCCCTCAGGGCTTAGTCTTATCACCTATCCTTTTAAGTATTTTCCTCAGCCCTCTAGCAACTCTCATTCAAGAATACTCTGTTATTTCTTCTTTTTATGCAGATATTTTGCTAATCTCATTACCAGATCCTGACTGCCCTAGCCTTACTTTCACTAAGTCTTGCCTTGATGACATTTCTAAATGGCTCTTTTTGCACAAACTCATCCTAAACCCTGCCAAGACATTCGGATCTTGTATTAGTGGTCATCCATTACACCTTGATTGTGCTCCTACAGTAGAAGGTTTTACCCATAGTACTCATCGATTCTTTTTGTTACTTAGAAGAGTTTTTATTGAGCTATCCACTCTCTTCATACTCAGTTTTTAAATGTCTTGAAATCTTCTTTCCAAGCATTGAGTTTAATTTGTTCTGTCCAGGGCTATGTAGATAATGTCACTTTTGCCTTGCTACTTTATGCTTTGATTGCATACTGACTAGATTATCTCAACACTATTTATGCTTGTGTTACATCCATACAATTTAAGAGAATATAAGTAATCTAGAATACAGCTGTCCATCTTCTATCTCATGCAACACATTTTGATAATCACCCCACTCCTCATTTGCAACCACTGGCTTCCAGCTGAGTCCAGGATTCAACACAAAATTCTAACTTTAACTTATAAGGCTCTTAACTTATAAGCCTTATAAGGCTCCTCAGTCTTCTCAACATATACCCCATCATGAACACTAGGACACAGCTAACCATCTATTTCTTATTGAATGCAGTTTGCATCTATTAGAAAGGATGCCTTTTGAAATGGCATTCCCCAAATTTAAAGTGGTGCATTCCCAGGACCACAGATGTGAGGTGGGGATTTTTGATGACCTGAATCTCTATCCCC
Organism: Geotrypetes seraphini; assembly: GCF_902459505.1. NCBI lineage: Eukaryota > Metazoa > Chordata > Amphibia > Gymnophiona > Dermophiidae > Geotrypetes > Geotrypetes seraphini. The sequence continues at coordinate 84,134,977 of NC_047092.1, read as the reverse complement.
AACCTTTTCCTTAACATTTTCTCTGCTCTCTTTCCTATGAGATATATAGTTATTTTCCTTTTATTAGTCTGTAAACCACTCTGCTAACTTGTTGAATGGAGGTATAGTAAGAAAAACATAAGAATAATATCTTTCAGGAACCTCTCTGCCTATGGCAGATCAACAATGTATAACACAATGCTCAGGAAGCTACTTCATTAATTTTCAGCTTATTGCAAACTCTCTTGCTTCAACAGTCTGCAGTCTTTACAATGGTCATCACCAGCACAGCAGCTAAAGTCTCCATTTCCCTCATCTGAGAAGACTCCCAATTCTCATTGGGATGATAAGTCTCTTTATCAGATGAAATTGTTATGCTCGGATGAGTTTTCATCTATTCCAGAGGATCTGCCTTCTCAGGACACAGAAGTTCCTTCCAAACCATAAGACTTACCTGACTTCTTCATAAATAACTCTTTAATATGTGACAACTTCTACCCAAAGATCCTTCAAAAGAACCTTAAGAATCTTGCCATGTAATCTGGTAATTCTTTCACTGATAAGAGACTTCAAAAGTTTTCTCAAGACTATTGATGCTCCCAAAGGTCATATATATCTTTACCAATCCATTTGTACTCCAATGTCTTAAAACTAATGTCTGGCAGAATAATTTCCTAACTCAACTTATTTCCAAATATGTGGATGCAAAGTATAAAGTTCAGTCAGCTTCTGGACATGAAAAGGCTCAGCTTCCATATTACTTTGTAGTGGTAGAGGATGAATGGCTCAAGATTGTCCATTCATACACATCAGGGAAAAGATCCTAAAATATTAGACATCTAATGGAAAATTAGGTTCATACCTTCGATAATCTTCTTTCTCTTAGTCTCTGGAGAATTCCATATGCTAGGTGTTCAATCCCAACCCACAGGCCGGGTATTGCAGTTAAATCCCAAAGCCAAGCAAAATACCTGAACAAATTTATGACAAGGGGGTACAGGGGAGAATCCTCATCAACAGAAGTATTGGTTTGCTCTGAAAAATATTAACAAGTAATAACAAGCACAAAGGCAACTCAGAGAAACATTAAGGAACAATGTAGTACTAACCTGCAGTGTGCAGCGAGCACCCCATGAAAGGCCTTCGGCAATATGTATACCACAGGATCTGCCAACTGGCTGGAAAAACTTCAAACCTGTAATGAGAGTGACCGAGGCAGAAAAGAGCAGGCTGTTGCCAGTTGAACATAGAAATAGAATTACGTACAAGATTCTCTTACTAACATTCAAAACTTGATCCAGTAATTTACTTCTTATTCTCTCCTCTCCTCTCAGGTCTCTTCGATTGGTCACACAGAACCTTCTTGTCATTCCATTCTTGAGGCACATCAACACTATGCGTTCTAACATCTTTTTGGTTACTGCCCCATCTCTCTGGAATTCCACACCAAGTTATTTAAGATAAGAATCTTCCTTAATCCATTTTAAATCCAAATTAAAAACTTTTTTATTTAATGATACATTGGAACATAAATGTCCTTCTAAGGACAATCTGAGGATTTGTTTCTTTTTTTTCCCCTCCTTCAATCTTCACTTTTATGTTATTTTCTTTTACCCCTTCTTCCTTTTGTTTCTGAACGTCCTAAATGTTTTGTTATGTCAAACAATAAGCCCTCTGTGCCATCCATATCTGTTAATTTTAACTATAATGTTTGTTTGATTAGGCGGTATAACAAATTTTAAATAAACTTGAAAACTGGAAACTTGGTTGACCAATTGTCTGGAGCTTTGGCAGAATGATCAGTGGTGCAAGTGTCTTTGAAACCACGGTGGTGGCATATGTACATCATGAGGGAGCTCTAGTGTTCTCTCTCTCTCTTGGGCCAGAAAGATTGGCGGCGTTCCACTGGGCGGAAGTGTATCTTCTGTCTTTCTTGAGAGCCCATGGGGCCAGAGTCAACAATGTTCCAGAAATCTTCCTCGACTGACAGTTCCTAGTTTAAGGAGCATGATCCCTCTTGCAGGAGGCATTCCATCTGATCTTACAAGAGATGGAGCTTATCCTAGAGGGTCTTGGCTTCAGCAGAGATCTCGAAGGTTTGGCTGGCTCACGATATTCCCTCCTTGGCTTTTGGTTGGTCAGGTCATCCACCGGACAGCGATGCATCCCGGACTGGTGTTTCTAGTGGCTCCGGATTGACCTCACTACCCATAGTATGCGGTCCATGGAGAACCCACAGCTTTTTGGTCTTACGGCATGGCTTTTGAGCTCTCAGCCTTGATGATGCGCGGTTATCTCGACAACTTTGCGCTCAAAGTAACCCTCTCCTATGGCTTCTTCTGCCAAATCCTGGAAGGCTTTCCCACAATGGGGTGCTAGGAATTAGGTGGAGCCTGAGAAGGCTCCCAGTTAAATAGTCCTAGCTTTCCTTCATGAAGGTTTAGATAAGATTCTGGCAGTGGCCTCTCTGAGAGTTCTGGCTGCAGGCCTTTCGTGTTTTTGCACGCACAGAGGTGCTGGTTCACTTACTGCTCTTCCAGATGTGTCCAGGTGTATGGGGGGCACTTCATCTGCATCCTCCTTTGCGTCTTCCTTTCCCTTTGTGGAATTTTGCCATTGTTTTCCAGGGCCTTGGTGAGGCCCTTTTTGAAACATTATAGGATGAATTTGTTCTGGATCTAATGATCAAGACAGTTTTTCTAGTTAATATTGTCTCGGCATGGTGTATTTTGGAGTTTCTGCTCTTTCGGGCAGGGAAACCTTTCTCTGTTTTTGGGGTTCGGGTGTTCTTCCTCCATACTGTACCTTCCTTCTTGCCGACAGCAGTCTCAGTCTTTCATGTCAATCAGGAGGTTAGGATGTCTGCTTTTCATCCAACAGGTTTAATGCGCAAAGATCAGATCTTATGCAAATTGGATATCCAGAGGGTCTTGCTCCATTATTTGAGAGGCTGTCTGATTTCCTTTTTGTTCTAACTGCTGCCGGTGTCCATGTTCTCAATGAATTTGAATGGCCATTTCCATGACTTACATTGCCCTCAGCATGCAGCCACTGATTTCATTTAAAGCACTCTTGATGAGAAGTGTGGCTGCGTCGTGGGTGGAATCTCATGCGATTCATTCTGATTAACTTTGCAGAGCGGCTACTTGGGCCTCTCATCATACTTTTGCCCAGTTTTACTGAGTTGTTGTGGCAGTGCATTCTGATGCCATTTTTCAGGACCTCGGGTTTGAGGGCAGGCTCTTCTGTCCCTCCCTAGCTACCGTGGCTTTGGTATGTCACCTAGCATATGGAATCTGGAAGAGATGAAACAGAATGAAAGATTAGGTTTATACCTTCAATAATCTTCTTTCTGTTAGTCCCTGGAGGATTCCATATGACTCTCCCTCCCTGTCTTCACTCAGTTGTTGGAGTAGCCTATTCTTTTCTGCCTCGGTCACTCTCATTACAAGATTGAGGTTTTTCCATCATTGTGGACCAGGAGTCAACTGGCCCTGAATGGAGCGAGCCCTGCAGTGAGCCTGCAACCTAACAGGTTGGCATCCATCATAAGAAAACTGAAGAAGCCAGTCCTGGCCAAGAGCCACCAGCTCAAATTACTGCTAGTTGGCTCCGACCAGGAGAGCAGCATCTGAAGGGGGAAACTCAGCGATCACAAAGACAGGAGGGACTCTCATCAAGAATGCACATACACTCCAGTCCAGGGGATCACCTCCAAGGAGGATGCCTGAGACCTCAAAACCTGCAGACAAAACCAGTCCAAGTGAATTCTGATCTGTTGATGAAGGTTATGTTCACTGTCCTGAATATCCCGAATATGTTTCCAATCCTCTGAGCATTTCTGGCATGAGGAAGTATCAAGAGTATCCATGTAAGCTCTCGTTCATGGTCTGGAACAAGTTCCAGCATCCCAAAGACTAAGACATTGCAGAATATTGCAGACCCTGGACTCTGTTGTGGTTGACTTGCCGCAGATCAGAAACCAAGACAGAGTCAGGCAAAGGAGGACTAACAAGTGTCCAATGAAAATAGTCCACTCCTGACAATACTGTAGAAGACAGCCTGCAATTGAGGAAGCCACGCCCGATCCCTGGTGACATTAGTGCTTCCTTCTGTTCTCTTTTTTTTTTGTGAGATGGAGCCACTCCACAGGAATCTAAGGACACCTGGAATTGGAACTGTGGCAACATGGGAGTAGCCCTGGGAATGTTTCTAGGAGGAAAATCCTAAGTATCCTTGATGACCCCTGTGGCAGGAACAAAGAAGATGATTATCTCCCTCCCAACATCCAGTGAAACTGGATCACAGGGAGCAATGTAGAGGTCAACCAAACCTATACCAACAAGAATCTGGCCCTTATAAAGACAGCCACTGAAAGTGATCCTCCAGTCAGTATCCTCAACCAAAGATAGATCCAAGGAGTGTGGCGCTCAGACACTTCACCAGCAGAGAATGTACTAAGAACTCGAATGGGATCATAAAGGGTGCCGGGCACTTCAGCCACACCAACCAGCACCAGTGGATGACAGGCATTCACCTCCACAGAGGATGCATTTCACAGGCAGGAATGACAGACACGCACCATAAAGGAAGTGGCCACCACCACTTGGCTACCCGAGGATGTTAAAAAAAATTAATTGGTAACATAATATCCACCCTGTGATCCTGAGTGTCCTGAAACCTTACTCCCCATCACTAGGGAGGGCTGCACGCTGGAAAACATTCGGCACCATGGAATCTACCTCAGGCTGTTTAGACCTTCCAAAAATCAGGATTCAGGTGATAAAGCGTAGACATAGCTTTAGCAGATTAGAAAGAGCATTCTGGGGATCACATTGTTCTGAAATCAGACTGAATGGAAAAAGGAACAGGAGAATGGTCCAGGACCAAAGCCAGAGAAATGGAAGGTGGAAAATCCAAATGGAGTTCTTTCAGAACATCAGCCATAAAGAGGTGGACAGCAGCCCATTGCAAATGTGAAGAAGGATCAGCACCTCCAAGTCCGGACATTCAGGGTGGCGGAGACCAGTCTCAGCAAAGGCATCAGCCAGATCCAAATTAAATATAGTGGCAGGAGACAGAAGAATCATAAAAACTGCATGGCATCTACTGTAATTGAGGTCAGGCACGTCTAGACAAGAGAGCTCCCAAACAGGAAGCATCCCCACAGATGCCATACACTGAAAAAGCCCCAATGCACCCACTGGCTGCGTCAAACAAGCAGGGCCTGAGGATACGCCGTGAAATCCGGTGAAAAGGCCCACTCTGCAGCCATAGCAGGGCTCTGTTGCGGTACATATGTTTCATCCCGAGTCCGCAGACTTGGGATGCAGGCGTACTGCATCAGAATGGCCTCTGGGTGAAATTTTTTTTGGGAAGGCACAGACCCAGGCCAGTTACCCAGTTCAAGAGGACATGGAGGAAGTGAAGGCCGAAGCTCCAACCCCCTCCCCCAGTGCGCTACAGCACACGGTACACAATCGCTGATCCAGTGTCCATCCAGTGCAATCAATGTCCACATTCAATAGATTAGGGGCTGGGGAGTTCATCCCAATCGATTTTGAGTCAAATTGAGGGTTTTTTGAGGCAGAAATAAAAGTTAGCCGCCATCACAAATTTGTGCCAAAAACAGCAAAAATAAATAAAATCTGAAAATAAAAAATAGTGGGGTTTGGGATCTGGGGAGATTGGGGACCTGAACCCTACCCTCAGAAACTGTGAAAAATTACTTTTAAATTGTTTTACAAGCCACCCCCGAAGTTTTCATAGGAAATAATGGAGGTACTCACAGTCTATGCAGTCAGCGATCTTAACAGCAGCTTAATGGGAGAGAAAGGTCTTTCTACCTCAGAAACTTCTCCAAATGACCAAAGTGGAAGATCTTCGAACTGCCAGCCGGCCAGACACTGACTATGACCTCTGTCCCCACGGAGCCTCGTCCAAGCAGTCTGGGGATGAGAAAGGCAGCCTGTGCCTTGAAACCCGGGTGGGTTTCACTCCAGACACATACAACCTGCACTTGAAATCTGTCACAATGTCACCAGCCAGCAGACTCCCTGGGGAAGAGACCCCAAATCTATAAATTGTGGCACACAGCAGGCTTGTTCCACAGATACATCAGAGCTTCTCTGTGAAACTGCAGTCTGGCACTGCAGGGCTGAGTCCTTTCCTCTGACAGGGGACCACCAGGAAGAGGTTTCAAGGCACTGAAGCCACTGAGAAAGAACTTTTAAGTGAAAAAATAAAAAATAGAAGCAGAGCAACTGCAAAAGACTTCTGCACAGATTGCTTGCAAAAAGTGAAACTGAATTTGTTTACTAGCACTCAGGCTAAGGGGGTGGAGCATGTGCTCAGAAAAGTTGTAGATTTCTGCAATACCCGAACTGGATTGTGATTGAACACCTAGCATATGAAATCCAGAAGGGACATAACAGAGGAGAAGGTATATTTGTTAGAGGAAAAGGTATATTTGAGAGCAATATTGGTATCATATGTAGCTGTTCACTATAACAGAAGGATACAAACTAATATGGCTGGTGCGCCTCTAGTGAATAACTGGAGAAGAGCTGCCCATTCTGCCACTGACTTTTGCTGGCGTATTACTGATTCTGTAAAACTCTCTCCTTTGGAAGGGGATCATGTGCACTCTTTAATTTATAGAGAACAATACTGGATACATCACTTAAAATGCCTTCCCCCTGTGGTTCTGAATGATTATATTGAATGGCAAGCATTTTTGTAATTGGATAGGTAGTAGATGAGGGAGTTGGTGTACTGGTGTCATATGATTTAATCTGAAGGTTTGTATAAAATGCTGGGAGCCATCTTTGCTCTTTTAGTACCCTTAAGAGAGCATGGTGTGTAAATGGGTGAGCATTTTTAATGTTGTATATTTATAGAGGGATTTGGGTTTCTATATATAAGAGAGTTTAGAAATATTCCTTTAAGTATATATATTTGTACTTTTCTAATAAGTGCTTTTTGTATTGCAGAATGAATGAATGCTTGAAATCCTGGTTCAGAGTTGTTACTGCTTGAAACATAAATGTGTTAGTTGTTTTTTCTGAAATATAGCATAAGCAGTTCGCATGATCAGATAATTGCTGATATGAAGAAAATTCTCTGCACTCATTGTAAAAATTGCCATTCAGTGATATATTTAGTGATGTACTTGAGGAGTTTGGAAGGCAATAGAAATCTCTGTATACTTGGACCTAGCCTTTTGCTTCATATATGATTATCCCAGAACTTGAACAATACTTCTCTTAATCGATTAAAGAACCTCTTAAAGAGGTGAAAACTCATAACAATTTTTTTAGGTACATCAGAAGCAGAAAACCTGTGAGGGAATCCATGGGACCATTGGATGATCATGGAGCAAAAGGGGCACTCAGGGATGATAAGGTCATAGCGGAGAGACTGGATGAATTCTTTGTTTTGGTCGTTACGGAAGAAGATGTAAGAGATCTACCTGAACTGGAAATGGATTTCAAGGGAGATGATGCGAAGGAACTGAAAAAAAATCTCAGTGAATCTGGAAGATGTGCTAAGCCAAGTCAACAAGTTAAAAAGTGATAAATCATCTGGACTGGATGGTATACATCCCAGGGTACTAAAATAATTCAAACATGAAATTGCTGACCTGCTGTTAGTGATCTGTAACCTGTCGCTAAAATCGTCTGTAGTACTTGAAGATTGGAGGGTGGTCAATGTTACGCTGATTTTTAAAAAGGGCTCGAGGGGAGATCCAGGAAATTACAGACCAGTAAGCCTGACTACAGTACTGGGCAAAATGGTAGAAACAATTATAAAAAATAAAATTGTGAAACATGTAGACAAACATGCTTTAATGGGACAGAAGGGATACAGCCGAGGGAGATCTTGCCTCACCAATTTGCTTGACTTCTTTGAAGGTATGAATAAACATGTAGATAAAGTTGAGCCAGTTGATGTAGTGTATCTAGATTTTCAGGTGGTTTCCCAAATAGCTGAAAAAATGGGCAACAAAGTTCCTCATGAGAGGCTCCTGAGAAAATTAAAAAGTCATCGGATAGGTGGCAAAGTTCAGGAGTGGATTAGGAATTGGTTATCAGATAGAAAACAGAGGGTAGGATTAAATAGTCATTTTTCTCAATGGAGGAGAGTAAACAGTGGAGTGCCACAGGGATCTGTACTGAGACCGGTGCTATTTAACTTGTATATCTGGAAATTGGAACAACGAGTGAGGTGATTAAATTTTCAGATGACACTAAACTATCATGCATATTATTCTATGTCCCACCAAAAAGCTGGCCAAAAGCCAAAGAAGACTTCTGTGCATTTGTCCTAAACAATTCACTCGGTTCTTCTTACAATATCATCGCAGGAGACATAAACTTACACCTAGATGAAGAGGATAATACAAACGCGAAAGAGTTTAAAAATTTTCTATCCCTACTCAATTACAACCTCCCTCTACCCACACAAACACATGAAAAAGGCCATCAGTTAGATATGGTAGCCATGTCCACAAAGGACATCCCAAACCCTGCCATCTCTATACGTAATGGCACCTGGTGTCATGATATCTGGTCTGATCATTTCACTTATTATTTCAAGCTAATCTGGTCTTATTTTAAATCTAAAGCACGCCCAATAATAAAAAGAGAATATCACACCAGAGGCTTTATTAATCCAATAGATTTCTGGTCACAATATGAATTGCAATCAGAGATAGAAGAAGGAATCGATTTCTGGGATCACTGGATGACAAACAGCACATCCATTTTAGATAAAATCGTCCTTTTATGCAATAGCAAAAGCAATGCAAATAAATAAAACAAATGGTTTGACACCGAACTTCTAAAACTGAAACAACTAGCTAGACGACTAGAAAGAACTTGGAAAAAACAGGAGAACTAACAGACCGTAACAAATAGAGAGCTAACATAAAAATCTACAAACAAATGATAAAAGACAAACGTAAAGCATTCTACTCAATTAAAATCAACTCATCTTGTAATGGTTCACAAGTAATCAATACAAAATAGCTATTCAACCTAATCACAAATTTATTTGACACCGCTTGCTACACCACACCCACACACAACTCTAAGTTACCCTCTGCAAATGACTTAGCACTACACCGATTCGAAAATTAAAAAACCTTAGAATTCATTGTTCAACAAACGACCCTAGTGATCATCCGATACCTATCACCCAAGGAAATGATACACCGGCAGACATGATCTGGAGCTCCTTTCAAGATTTAGAGTGGAACAATTACAACAGACTCTATAACAAATACTCTAAATCCTATTGCGTTCTGGACTCATGCCCCCCAAAAATCATGAAAGCAGCACCTTTAGTATTTAAACTATCGTTGATGCAATATTTGGCTCATAACCTAAAAACTGGGAAGTTCCTCTCTAATAATGGTCACATAATAATAACCCCAATTCTAAAAAATCAAAAAGAATCTTCAGCTATAATATCCAACTACAAACCAGTAGCATCCATTCCGTTTATTGTAAAAATTATGGAGGGATTGGTACACACCCAACTGATGGATTATCTGGATCAGTTCTCTCTCCTATATGAAACTCAATCCGGTTTTGGACCGTTATTCAGTACTGAGACAGTAATTGCGGCTATTTTAGACAATCTGCGCCTACTGTTTAGTAAGGGCCTTAATGCCCTGGTTATGCAATTCCGATATGAGTTCTGCCTTTGATCTAGTAGACCACGGGAAACTGCTGCAATGCCTAGATGCCATTGGTATCAGGGACGAGGTGCTGAATTGGTTCCGTGGCTTCCTTATGTGGCTTCCTTATGTTTTAATTATGAACTTTCAGATACCTGGAGCAATCCATCCGGTGTGCCACAAGGGTCTCTGCTATCTCCATTGCTCTTCAACGTCTACATGTCCTCACTAGGCATGCAGCTAACCCAGTTAGGGATAAAACTATTTAGTTATGCAGATGATTTTACGATCATCATCCCATTCGTTAATTCTATCTCTGAAACTATTCCTAAAGCTTCAGAAGCCATAAATGTGATGGAGCACTGGATGACAACCTTTAGGCTCAAACTTAATTCAGAAAAGACAACTTTCTTCGTTGCTTCGCCACATCCGCTTGACACCAAATCACCACTATGTATCAATAATCTTAATTACCCTATCCAACCTACCATAAAGATACTAGGTGTAACTTTGGATCAGTGCCTAACCATGAGAGACCAGGTGGACTCCTTGATCAGAAAGGGATTTTTCACTCTCTGGAAACTCAGATCCATTAAAGCTTATTTTGATACAGCGGCATTCAGAACCCTAGTCCAATCCCTTGTATTGAGTCTACTTGACTACTGTAACATCGCCTATTTAGCAATTTCCCAAAAGAACATGCAGCGTTTACAATTGATACAAAATGCAGCGGTCAAACTGATCTTTGGGCTGAGGAAGTTTGGCCACGTGACACCCTACTACTGGCAGCTGCATTGGCTGCCAATGGAGGCGCGCGTAAAGTTTAAATTTGCCTGCTTCTGCTTCAAAGCACTACACAGACTTGCCCCTAAATATATAACTGACCTTTTCGTCTTCTCAGCCAACAGCCACAAGAGAAGCTCACATTCCAACTTCGTTTCCCCCCCAGTGAGAGGTTGTAAACTGAAAAAACACCATGAACATCTTCTCTCACACCAAGCAGCATCATGGGGTAAAGACCTAGAACAATTGCTTTCGCCCACTACTTATGAGGAATTTAGGAAACGTCTGAAAACACACCTGTTCCTAAAGTATCTAGACAACTGATCCTCTCTTCTCTCTCCCCTCTATAGCGATTAACTTGTTCTATTGATCACTCCCTCCTCAAAAATGGATTTCCTGTCCTATTAACCCTCTTTTTTCCTCCCCTCTTAAAGTCAATCAATTTGTACCTTTGCTTAATCTTTGTAAACTGCATAGAACTTCACGGTATTGCGGTATATAAGCTGTTATTATTATTAAACTGTTCAAAGTTGTTAAAATGCATGCAGATTGTGAAAAATTGCAGCAGACCTTAGGAAATTGGAAGACTGGAGTCCAAGTGGCAGATGAAATTTAATGTGGACAAATGCAAAGTGATGCACATTGGGAAGAATAACCCAAATCACAGTTATAAGTTGCTAGGGTCTATCTTGGGGATTAGCATCCAAGCAAAAGATCTGGGCGTCATTGTCAACAATGACGAAACCTTCCATCCAATGTGCGGTGATGGCCAAAAAAGCAAACAAGATGCTAGGAGTTATTAAAAAAGGGTAAGGTTAACAATATTAAGAATGTTATTATGCATCTGTATCGCTCCATGGTGCGACCTCACCTGGAGTATTGCATTCAATTCTGGTCTCCTTATCTCAAGAAAGATATAGTGGCAGTAGAAAAGGTTCAAAGAAGACCGACCAAGATGTTAAAGGGGATGGAACTCCTTTCGTATGAGGCAAGACTAAAGAGGTTAGGGCTCTTCAGCTTGGAAAAGAGATGATTGAGAGGAGATATGCTTGAAGTCTACAAAATATTGAGTGAAGAACGCCGGGTACAAGTGAATCTGTTTTTCACTTGGTTAAAAATTACAAAAACTAGGGGACACTTGAAGTTACAGGGAAATACTTTTAAAACCAATAGGAGGAAATATTTTTTCAATCAGAGAATAGTTAAGCTCTGGAATGCATTGCCAGAGGTTGTGGTAAGAGAAGATAGTGTAACTGGTTTTAAGAAAGGTTTGGACAATTTCCTGGAGGAAAAGTCCTTGGAAGGGCATAATAAAAAAACCCAAGTCCCCTTTTGGCCTAGGCCTTAAACGCTGAAAGTAGAAGCAGGGAAAAAGTCCATTCTCAAAAAAAATGTCCAAAAGGAGGTTTTTTGGAATAATGGCCTGCCTCTACGTTCAGCTGTTTAAACGCCCAGACCACCACTACGTCTACACTAATAACATATAATCAACCAAAAAGAAGCCTAAATCCCAAGAGATTTTAGGCGAAGGAGTTGCCAGTCCTTCCCTAAAAGCTTGATTCTGTAACCGGTGTCCATCAAAAAGAACACCGGTTACAGAATCCACCCCCCTCTAGCAACGATCGCAGCAGGAGAGTTAGCCAACCTCTCCTGCTGCGATCCACTCCCCCGATCAGATCGGGCAGGAGGGAGCCCAGGCCCTCCTCCCCGGCAACTCCCAGCAACTTGAGGCACCTGTGCCAATCGGGCCTAAGGCCTGCCATTCTGAGGCCAAGCAGGGGGGCAAGTGGGGATTCAGGGGAGCAATCATGGGGAGTAAGATGAGGCAGGAGGGCCCGGGTTCCCATCCTGCCTGTATCTTAGAGGGGGTGGGGGTAGGGGGTTTCACCAGGGCAGGTGGGCTTGGGATCCCTCCTGCCCCGATGTTGTCAAGGAGGGGTCACGGCTCACCAGGGCAGGAGGGCTTGGGCTCCCTCCTGCCCTGATCATGTCGGGAGGGGTGAGGAGCTTCCGGGCAGGAGGGCGTGGGCTCCCTCCTGCCTGATCCGATCTGGGGGGGGGGTGGATCATGGCAGGAGAGATTGGCTAGCTCTCTTGCTGCGATAGCGATCCCAAGTGCCGCAGTTGGCGGCACTTCAGGATCATTATCGCGGCAGGGGAGATGAGCCATCTCTCCTGCCGCGATGGTTGCGGTGGAGGGTAGGCAGGTTGCCGGGGCCGCTGAGCTCATTGCGGCAGCTGCTAGCAGCTCAGCGGCAAATTTTTAGGCAATTATACCTGTTTTGACTTGGTCTAAGTTAAAACGTATAAGTGCCGACTAGGCAACCTGTCAAATGTTTTGGTTATACCTGCTGTACGCCTATGTCTAGGTCAGCCCACCTCCCGCCCTTTCCCCTCCTCTAAAAATGCCTCTTTTCGCTCTATGCGTTTAGAGGCAGGGGAAAAGCCTAAGCTGGTTTTAGATACGTCTAAAACCAGCTTTGGTTATGGGTACTTGGACAATTCAGGCTTTTTGATCGTCCAAGTACCCATTTAGGCCACTTTGTAGACGTTTGGTTTTTTTATTTTTATTATGAGCCCCATAGTCTGTTATTGAGACTGACATGGGGGTAGCCACTGCTTGCCCTGGATTGGTAGCATGGATTGTCGCTACTCTTTGGATAGTGACCTGGATTGGCCACCATGAGGATGGGCTACTGAGCTATATGGATCATTAGTCTGACCTAGTAGGCTATTCTTATGTTCTTATGATATGAAAATATTTGTGATATTAATTAGAAGTCTTTTTTTGAAGAATATTGTTTACCATATCACTTTCTGTTGGATGCTTGCTATGCATTTTATGATGGGGACATTTCCCTGCTGCCACAAAAATATCCATGCCCTTGTTTTGCCCCTTTATAGTTTGGAGAGACCTCCCAGGAAAGGGACTTAGGAGTTCTGATCGGCAAGTCGATGAAGCCGTCCGCGCAATGTGCGGTGGCGGTGAAAAGGGCGAACAGAATGCTAGGAATGATAAAGAAGGGGATCACGAACAGATCGGAGAAGGCTATCATGCCACTGTACCGGGCCATGGTGTGCCCTCACCTGGAGTACTGAGTACAACTGGTCGCCGTACATGAAGAAGGACACGGTACTACTCAAAAAGGTTCAGAGAAGAGTGACTAAGATGGTTATGGGGTTGGAGGAGCTGCCGTACGGCGAAAGATTAGAGAAACTGGGCCTCTTCTCCATCGAACAGAGGAGATTGAGAGGAGACATGATCGAAACATTCAAGGTACTGAAGGGGATAGACTTAGTAGATAAGGACAGGTTGTTCATCCTCTCTAAGGTAGGGAGAATGAGAGGGCACTCTCTAAAGTTGAAAGGGGCTAGATTCCGTACAAATGTAAAGAAGTTCTTCTTCACCTAGAAAGTGGTAGAAAACTGGAATGCTCTTCCAGAGTCTGTCATAGGGGAAAACACCCTCCAGGGATTCAAGACAGTTAAACAAGTTCCTGCTGAACAAGAACATACACTGATAGGGCTACTCAAGTAGGACACTAGTCTTGGACCAGAGGGCGAACTGCTGGGCATGATGGACCACTGGTCTGACCCAGCAGCAGCAATTCTTATGTTCTTATGGACATTTCAGTTTGTAAAATGGAGATCCTTAATGGACTTAGCCAAAACTTGGATGTCCATTTTATTGTATTTTAGAACAGGATCTATGTCAGCCAGTCCTCTTTTACAATATGGATGTAGACTTGGATGTCCATATTCTAATGTTAAACATCCTTTGTAAAATTTTGCTCCATATCTATCCAAACTTACCAAGAAATTAGTGTTCACCCATCTCTTGCAGCATGTGGAACAATGCAACATTTTGTACCTGCACAGTCTAAATTTTGCCAGGGCCACAATATAGAAACAGTGCTGACAGACTTGATTAGCGAACTCCACAATATACTGGATAGTGGTATGAAAGCCCTTTTGTTACCTTTTGATCAATTGTCCACATTTAATTTAGTTGATTAATAGATCCTGCTACAGTTCAGCAATATATGGTCTTACAGGGAAGGTTCATCAGTGGTTTGCTTCATTCTTATTAAACCATTCCCTCATAGTCACTTTACCTTCTTCATCAGCACAGCATAATGGGAACAATTCTATAAAAGGTGTTTGATAATTTATCTACCTGAGTATGAAAGTAACAAGCTTGATGAAACAAGTCTGTGTATGTTGTGACATGACTCAAGGTTATTCATGCACAGTTTCAGCTCAGTGTGAGTCTAACATTCCAAGAGACAGGATGTCAGGAAGGTCTCTGCGCGAATCAAGTAAGAAACTGCTAGATTTGGAGCACTTTTCAGTGATAAAATTTCTCACAAAAGAAGGGAAAAAGCCCAAGGAGATCCATGAATGCATGACTGCAGTTTATGATGAGTCTGCCTCATCATCCTACAAAGTAAAATTTTGGAGCAAGCAGTTTAAGTGAGGTAGAGAGTCCATTGAAGATGACCCTCACACTGGACGGCCTGTGGAAGGAACTGCCACAAAAATATGCAAGAAAGCCAAGGATTTAATTTTGTCAGACAGATGAATTAAAGTTTCCCAAATAGCTGAAGAAATGGGCATCTTGGAAGGTACAGTTTGGAAAATAATTCATGAAAAGTTGTGCATGTCCAAGGATAGTGCAAGATGGGTTCCAAGAATTCGGACACCATGTCAGAAGGCCACGAGGCTCCAGTGCTGTCAGAAGAAATTGGAGATGCTCCGTGAAGACCAAGTGATTTTTTTTCCCATCATTTGGTGACTGGAGATGAGACTTGGATCTATCACAGAGATCCTGAGTTCAAAACAAGTCAAAGCAGTGGAAGCACAAGTCATCCCCCACCCCAAAAAAGTTAAAGATAGAAAAATCTGGAGGCAAAATCATGGCAATTATTTTCTGGGATGATGAAGGACGTTTGCTTCTGGAGTTCATGCCACACAAGACTACCATAATCTGGGAGAGTTACATCAATACAATGATTGCTTTGAAGGAGTAAATCAAAGAGAAAAGATAAGGAAAGCACAGCAGGCATGCTGCTTCTTCATGACAATAAACCGGTGCACAAGTTATGACAATTACAGGCTTCCATCCAAGAATGTGGGTTTCAGCAGCTGAACCATTCATTCCACAGTCCTGATCTGACTCCCTCAGATTATTTCCTGTTCTGAGTTTTAAGGAAATCTCTCCATGGACAGCATTTTTTAAGTGATGAATATGGCCAGGAAGCTGTGATATCCTGGTTTGAAGGACAAACAGAAGAATTCTTTTCAAAGGGGTTAAAGCCATTGCAGGAAAAGTGAATGAAGTGTAGGGGACTCTTTTGAAATTTAAAACAAAACTTTTTTTGAAAACTCTTTTCTTTCCTATTATTGAACGCCCCTAGCCACCACAATTTAGGTGCCAAAATTAAGTGGGTACTGCATTTATTCTATAATAGCACTTATGTATGTAATTGATATTATAGAATACTAGAGAAGATGGCATCAGTATGTCTAAATTGTATCAGATCTATATATAACTTATACTATTTTATGTTATGCACTTAAATACTGGACTTGCCTATTGCAATTACAATACACTATAGTATATAATTACAGAATAGGGTAAATACAATACTACCATTTACACATGTAAATGTCAATATTCTATAAATGTAAGTGTGCAATATGCCAATCTACCACCCTAGCACAAACCCTTGGAGATAGCACCTACATTTATGCTGATGACATCCTGTTATTGACTGTCCTGAGTCTTAATTCTCTGAACCTTACCCAGTTTAATCTGTCTTCTTGCACTGGATAATTGGCTCCATGATCACTGTCTCATTGTTAATCCCTCTGTGACTGCTGCTACAGGTAGAATATTCTTTGACTACAAGTTTTCTATTGACTTACAGTTTTGCAGCTCTCAAACACATTTTCTGGGATTTAAAACAATTCCAGGTGGAAGGGAGGCATTTGAATAACTGGATGCCTCCATTTAGGATCTTCTAGAATATGTGGTGGGAACCTATTCTATAACAGTAATTAGGCACCCAGATTCTGTTAGACAATGCTAGCATAACCCAGTATCAGTACCTAATATTATACACCTGCAGCAACAAAAGTGCATAAATATGAGCACTTAGGACCAGATTCGGTATAGGATACCCAGTTTCAGCAGTCGCCTAAGCGGCTTTTGAGAATCACACATGGGCGTCCTATAGAATTGCGTCTGTCTCCCCACCTAACCACCCTGATTCTCTAATCGGTGTCCATGTCACAGGCACAGAGAATTGCGTTGCCACTGAGCTGATCACCACAAGGGAATCTCCCTGCAATGATCAGGTTAGCGGCTGCAGCCATGGCAGGAAACTCATCTTCCCCGCAAAGATGGCCGGTAGGAAAGATACCCACTCCCTCCTGCCAGAACCACTGAAGGTCCCCCCCCCCCCCCGAATGTCCGTAGCAGGAGTGCCCAATTCCTCCTGCCGCCACTGAGACATCCCTCAGCAGCAGGAATGCCCACTCCCTCCTGCCACCACCCCCTGAGACATCAGCAGCAGGAGGGATGCCCACTCCCTGCTGCCGCCACCTCCCCAAAACATCCCCTGGCAGAAGGGATGTCCACTCGCTCCTGCCACTGGCCTCATCATCCCCTGAACACCCCTAAAATCCCCCTGCTACCCTCCCGAATGCCCCCCTGTATCTTTCTCTGATGGCTGGCAAAAAGAATGCCCACTCCCTCCTGCCGGCAGGTCCACCTCCACAGAATGGCGGGCCTTCCTCTTTCCGATTTATCCTGCTTGGCCCAGGTTCCTAAGGCCCTCCCATAGGAAGGGCCTTAGGCATCTGGGCCAACTGGAGTCTTAGGTCTCTCTTTCAGTGCATTCTGGAATGGAGTGGCCTAAGATTCCGATTGGCCAGATCCCTTAGGTCACTTCTATGAGTGGAGCCTTAGGTACCTGGGCCAACCAGAGTCTTAGGCCTCTCTCCCAGTACATTCTGGGATGCACTGGGAGTAGCGTAAGATTCCAATTGGCTAGATCCATTAGGCCACCCCCCTTTACACCTGCAACTGGCTCATAAATGTGGGCACCTAAGTTATAGAATTGTCCTTTATGCTCTTACTTAGATAGAGATCCTCAGGTTTCAATTTTGTATTCTCTTGTAATATCAAATCTAGACTATTTCAAAATTGTTTAGCTGGAATTAACCATACCCTCCCCATCCATCTCCAAAACTGTTCAGAACTCCACCATTCATATTCTCTGCTGCTCTCAGAAATTTGACCATATCACTTCCTATCCCTATCCTTCTAGGTTTTTATAAAATAGGATTCAGAAGATATGACCTTCACTGACAAAGCCTTGACACGTACAAGCTACTTTACCTTGCCTCATATCACCTCCCTATATCCCCCAACCCCTCATGCTCATCCCATGACTTGATTCCACCTATCTTCCAGGCACATTTAGACTGTAGCAAACAGCACCTTTTCTTTATAGCCCTGAAGTTGCTGAATTAGCTTCTTCCTGCTGCTTAGATGGAAACTTCCTATAAAAGTTTTGGGGCATCCTTGAAAACCCTTGTTTTTACTCAGGTCTTTGGCTGTTCCCATGTGGCGTAGAATATATATTACCTTAAGATTGCTGCCTGAATGTTTGTATGTACTTCATACTGCTGAATGTATCTGCTGTTGTGTTGCAGGCTTTCCCGTCTTATCAATTAGATGTAGTTCCTTTCAGCTACAACCTGATAGAAGTTTTACACTGCTTTGATTTGCATGGCATTAAAAGTGGTGTATTAAGTGTTAGTAAATATAAACATACATTCTCAATCATACACTGACCCGCACTTTTCCACACAAATATACGACCAACACACCCTTGTATACACAATCCCAATCCACTAACATATACCCACAATATAAGCTTTTTCCCCACAGGTAAACTCAGGTAATGCAGGCATATGCAATTTTTGTACCTACTTTATGCGATCCAAGTATAGCCATATTCAATACAGGAATCTGGGAGAAGTGTGGGCAGAGTCATGAGGTATAAAATATACACATATGTATGTAAATTTCTTGCTCTTGAGCAGGAGCACCTGTACGGTAAATGACTGCTATTTTTGAAAGACACATCGCTGTGTCTTTATATAATAGCCCCAAAATAGGCACCAATTTGGACTTCCTAGTAAGGTGACCTGCTATAAATGTATTCTTGTTAAACATACATCCATACATTCCATACAGACTTCAGTTACCCTCCAGGCAACCCCACAACCTATTCATCCTTGCATATTCCCTCTATACCCTCATTTCTCAAAAAAACAACCCAAAACCTAGCACTGCAAATTATCATACAATCGCATCTCACATTCAAAAACAAACACACTTCTTCGACAAATCTATGCTAGAAAGCATTCCTAAAGTTATGACGCTGAAGGGGGAAGTTATCAATGTGGGCAACTGTTAAGATGGGTTATATTACCACTAACTTGTGCTATATTAGCACAGTACGTCTGATAGCACTATAGAAATAATTAATAGTAGTAGTAGTAGGTCAAAATTTATGCAATGAGACTTAGTCACTGTTTTAATGGTAGCCCAGATCCATCCTGTCTCCCCTCACACAGAATGTTTCTCCATGTCATTAAGTCATATATATAGATGGGGTGCATATTTGTGTTTATAAATTATAGAATTCTATAATTATATGTGCGTTTTAGCAGTGTAGGCATAAATATTTACATGTGCTTCATGGCTAGCATAAGTGCTGTCTAAAGTTAAATTAGGTGTATTTTGGGGCTAGTTATTTATTGTTTTTAAGACTGGTTTAATTTTCTATATTCTGAATACAGCGAACAGTGAACACTGGACACTTGCTGGAAACACTTAAGTTCAATAATAGAGACCTTTATGTGCTCTATCTAATTTTATGGGCTATTATATGAGAACACAGTAACTCCTGGCAAATGTCTGTAGCCCTTAATAATCTGATAGCATGCGTTCTGTTAGGTATTTTGCATCAAAGAAGAAAGTGTTTGATTTCATCAGCTTCATCCTGGTTTAAGATATTAGGTGCCTGGCAGAGTCTTGATGCCTTCTCTAGTTCCTACCACTTCATAAACATCAGACTGCAGTTTCCAGGTCTTCATTAGAAATAATTTGGTAAGTTTTCTGATGATCCAATTGGGAAGCTAAATCCGAATCTCCAGCTTGTCGAGCTTTATCTTGAGAAGTCTTACCCTGCATGAAACAAACATGTATGAATAACACAATAATTGCAAAAGAATAAAGAAAGGCATAGTTTAAAAATATTGAGAAACAGATTTGTTTTACTTCAACCTGAAGGACCTCTCAGCAGCATGGGGGTAATTCTATAAGGAGCCACCTAAATTTAGCAGCAAGTACACATATAAATGGCAATATTGTAGTCATTTATGCAAATAATCTGGCATTTTCATGGATGGGGTGTGAGTAGTCTTTTCTCTTTTAACTTATTAGGATTGTTTTGTATATGTTACCTGCTAATTTTCTTGAATGTTTTTGATTTGAATTTTTTTGCAACATGATCACCATTTTGTGTATATAACCCACCTAGAACTTCTGGTTAAGCAGGCTATATAAATTCCAATATTAGAGTAGATTAGCGATGCACACATACATAAATTATAAACTATTGTGATTTACACATGTACTTTCCTAATCTAAGATCTATGGCAGCTATAAGTGTTCTTGCATAAAAATATAACATAGGTATTTGACTGGTCACACTAATATTCTATAGTACAAGTAGGTAAGTTTTATAGAAACGGCTCTAAATAGGCAAATTCACAGGGTTCAATATTCAGCTGCTGGGAGGCAGCCTGGATAACTCCCAAGGTCAGCGCTGACCTAGGATATTCAATACTGGATTGTTTCCAGTAACCAGCACTGATTATCCTGGTGGTTTTTTGCTGTTAAAATGTTAATCAGCTAAGTCACTATTCAGCACAATATTCAGTTTATAGCAGTCAAAAGAAGGACTGCTATTTATGCGGTCCAATTTGGCCGCTAAACTTAGCTGTTCAGTGCTAAAAATTGCCATTTATTGCGCAATATAGCCAGTTAACCTTTAGCCACTAAAATACACTCATACACAGACGACATACAGCTCTACCTTCCCCTAGGTCAACACTGAGATGCACAAATAAAAAAACTTCACTGCTGCCTAATAGAAATAAAAACTGGATGACTGCAAATAAACTACAATTCAACGCATCAAAAACTGAACTTCTCTAGATACATAAGGACACCTGCGCATACCCCCGACCATCTCTCTCCTGGGGAAATGACACCCTTATAGCCAAAGACAACGTCTGCAGTCTAGGAGTGATTCTCGACTCAAACCCGTCACTCTCAGAACATGCATCAGAATTAGTGTCTTCAATCCTTCTATTATTTCCGCCAACTAAAGTGCATACATGCTAATATCTCAGAAAGCAATTTCACACAGCTTCTATACACTACTATACAACGTACTATACGTTGTACTATCTCGCATAGATTACTAGTGGGTTTACCCACAAAAACACTCTCCTGTCTATATGATGTGCAAAACGCCGCTATCCGACTCCTAAAAAACTTGGGCTTCCGTGACCATGTCACCCCTGCCCTAATATCCATGCACTGGCTACCTATCCAAAAACGATGTACCTTTATAGCCTTTGTGTTAGCCTTCAAGACATTCCACAAAATGACACCAAACTACATAGCATCAAAACTACAAATTTATGTCCCCAACCTATCACTGAGATCCCAAACAGATAAACGGCTGGTCCTACCACCTAGCCGCTCACTCACGTCTGAGACAGCCCGAAGACGCTCATATTCTCACTACATCCCCTCATCTATTAGATCACTAGACAGTCTTTGGAACTTCAGAAAAGCCATGAAAACCTTCCTCTTTACAAACCCAGCTCCTTGAAGACCCACGTCTACACCCTTGGCAGATGGATCTCAAAGACATGACCTAAAACTCCAAACGGAATTTCACTAATATTCGCATGCCACCACAGATATAACTTGAATTACTACTACATTCTCCAACAACAAACATGCACCCACTTGCTACGAAAGCTATTTTACCTCCAAGTGATATCTAAACTGAATGTGCTGCAATTTAATCAACCCTATGTCCACTAAGTCTGTATTTTAAGTCTGCATGTTATGTCTATACTGTAATCTAAACCCCTTTGCCTATACTGTAAATGCTGTAAAGTCTGTATTTCTCACTAAAGTTTGTCCTAACCATACTATGAATGTACTCTTGTAACTCGTTCTGGGCTCCTTTGGGAGAACGGGCTAAATAAATGAATAAATAAACAACTGTTAATATTTAGCAGAGGTAACCAGCTATCTACAAGTTTATTAAAAGTTTGATATACTGCCTAATCAGGGTTCAAGGTGGTTTACATATTTAAAACAAAGGGGGGATACATAAAATATTAAAATAAACAAACATATGCAATACAGATAAACATGAATCACACAGACTTGAACTGAACAAAAGGGAAAAAAGGGGAAGAACTACATTATTTCGATAGAAAAGAATAGAAGGGAAGAACGATAAGGAAGGGAAACTTAAAGGCCAGCATTAATGCCGGTAAAAAAAATATGTATAACAACCTTAAAAGGATGATCATAGGTCAAATGCATCTTTGAACAGGAATGTTTTTAAATTAGATTTGAAGGTGTTTAGTGAAGTACTTTATCTTAGGTAGTTTGGGACTAACAGCCTCTTTTACAAAGCTGGCTCTTTAAATCTCTAAGGGCTTCAGGGCCGTTAGCGCAGTGCGGCTTTGTAAAAGAGGCCATAAGTTCCACAACATAAGGACAGGCACAGAGAAAATGTTAGTTCGCATAGTGTTAATGTGTCTTAAAGTTGGGATTGAAAGCAAATTTTGATTAATTGATCGGAGGGAACGTTGTGAAGAATATGGAATAAGGAGTCTATTAATGAAATCTGGTTGACCAGAGGTTCTAGTTTTGTAAATCAATAACATAATCTTGTATGTAATTCAATGTTCTACTGGTAACTAGTGGGCATTAATCAATAAGGGGGTAACATGATCAAACTTTCTCACATTGGTTATAATTTTAATGAAAGAGTTCTGAACAATTTGTAAGTGTCTGATTTCTTTCTTGGTTATTCCTTTATATAGAGCATTACTGTAATCAATGCAAGAGATTACTAACGAGTGAATGAGAATGTTAACTGAAGAAGAGTCCAGCAGTTTGGCGAGTGAACGTATCATTCGTAAATGATGAAAGCATTTCTGAACAACTGAGCCAATTTGTTCATGATAAGATAATTTTCCATCAAAGATAACTCCCAATAATTTAATAGTTTGCAATGGTTTGTATTGGGGTATATTCAAGTTCGAACAGACTGGACAAAACTAGCCCATCCTTGATGGGGAAAATCATTGTTTTGGATTTGGTGTTAAGGGATTAACATATTAGAGCTCAGCCATTTGCTGATTTTCTTTAATTTCTGATTAATGGTAGATATGTCAATCAGACTGTCGAGATCGTTAGGGTGTATTAACTGTATATCATCTGCTTAA
Source organism: Geotrypetes seraphini (assembly GCF_902459505.1). Lineage (NCBI taxonomy): Eukaryota > Metazoa > Chordata > Amphibia > Gymnophiona > Dermophiidae > Geotrypetes > Geotrypetes seraphini. The sequence continues at coordinate 84,111,906 of NC_047092.1, read as the reverse complement.
GCAAATACGGTAAAACCAATAGACTGGCCATTTAACCAGTGAAACACTATTTAACTGTTCAGTGTCATTTCTGGCCGGTTAAAAAGCACTGAATATTGGTCAGAAGGTACCTAAAAATAGACACCTCTTATAGAATTATCCTTTATAAGCAATTCCATAGCATAGGTGTTAACATTTATAAGCACATTATGCATGCACTTGTTTAGAATACTAGAGCTACTCATAAATACAGTAGACTTTCAGCTGTCTAGCACCCATAGGGATTGGTAGATGCTGGAAAAAAAAAGAGATTATGTACTTACCCTGGTAAACTCTTTTCCAGTAGATAGGTGAGACATTCTAGACCAGTGATTCCCAACCCTGTCCTGGAGGAACACCAGGCCAATCGGGTTTTCAGGCTAGCCCTAATGAATATGCATGAGAGAGATTTGCATATGATGGAAGTGATAGGCATGCAAATTTGCTTCATGCATATTCATTAGGGCTAGCCTGAAAACCCAATTGGCCTGGTGTTCCTCCAGGACAGGGTTGGGAACCACTGTTCTAGACAGTAGGGTTATTTCCCTATAGCCGCTTGCTACTGCAGAAGGAATCCACTCCGGATTTTTCACTCTGCCTCTGTTGTATTTCACTGGACTCTCTAGCTCCACCTTCAGTTAGTACCCAAACATGTAGAGCCACCCAATACACGTGAAGTAGATACATGTGACAGAGCCAACTGTAGCAACAGACTCAAACAAATTGTTCTACTCAAAAGTAACTAAACAGTACTGTTAACTGCCAACACAGGCTTCAACAGAGCTCAGAAACTACTCCCCAATAAATTGAAACATATATACAAATTCTTCCCAGCCCCCAAGGGCTGATAGGCATCCAAGAATCAGCTTGGAGAAGCATAAACAGACTGAAAACTGTAAGCAGGTGCAGGAAGGGAGTCTAGAATGTCTCACTTATCTACTGGAATAGAGCTTACCAGGATAAGTACATAATCTTTTTCCAGTGCAATAGGCGAGACATTCTGGACCAGGGGTGGGCAACTCCAGTCCTCGAGAGTTGGAATCCAGTCAGGTTTTCAGGATTTCCCCAATGAATATGCATTGAAAGCAGTGCATGCAAATAGATCTCATGTATATTCATTGGGGAAATCCTGAAAAACTGACTGGATTATGGCCCTTGAGGACCAGAGTTCCTCACCCCTGTTCTAGACAGTAGGGATGTTCAAAAGCAGTCCCCCCAAAAGCTAGGGCGGGCTTGCTGCACTGACCTTTAAGACCAAGGACCCAAATGAAAAGTAGTGTCTTGTTGCCACATCCACTCTGTAGAACTTGGCAAATATGTGAAGAGAAGACCACGTTGCCACTCTGCAAATCTCTTCAGGAGAGACAGATCTAGCTGCGGCCCATGAAGAAGCCACACTCCTAGTAGAATGTGCCTTGACAAAAACAAGAGACTGTTTTCCCAGAAATAATGTAGGCTGATGAAGTGGCCCTTCAGATCCATCTGGAAATTGTATCCTTGGAAGTGGGAGCGCACTGCTTAACTGAATGAGTCAGTACAAACAAATAGTCAGAGAGATGAAACTTGTTAGTGACCTTCAGATAACATAGAAGGACTTTTGCGCACATCTAGTTTCCTGTGTCTTGGAACCAGTCGGTTGAAAGGCAGACAAACACACTTCCTGATTAACATGGAAAGCCGAAACTACCTTTGGCAGGAAGGAAGGAACCATCTGAAGGAAAACCCCTGCCTCTTAAATACGTAGGAAAGGGTCTCTACAAAACAAAGCCTGCAGTTCTAAAACATGATGTGCCAAAATAATGGTGACCAGAAAAATAGTCCTGAGCATCAAGTCCAAGAGGGATGCATCTCAAAGGGATGCATCTCAAAAGGAGCTTTGGAAAGGCTACACAACACCAAGTTACAGTCCCAGGCAGGGAAAGGATGCTTAAAAGGATGCTTAATTGGTGGTCTTACATGAAGAGCCCCCTTCAAAAATCTAGCGACATTAGGAAGAGATGCCAAGGAGGACTGATGTTCCTGAGATCTAAAACAGGAGAGTCCAGCCACACTGAACCCCTTATCCAAAATCAACCTGAAGAAAGGTGAGAATTAGTGAAATCAGAGCTGAATAAGGGTCCACCTGGTCCTGGACACACTAGGGTTGAAAGGCCTTTCATGCTTTAGTGTAAGCCGATGTCGTGGATGATTTCTTTGACTTCAGAAGAGCATCAACAACCAGAGAAGACTATCCTTTATGCTCTAAGGCTGCATGTTCAGAAGCCATGCAAAGTGACCCAGATCCTCCATGGAAACCAGACCCTGCATGAGAAGGTCCGGATAGGTGCTCAGCCGAAGGCTGCGACCTCTGCACAGGTGCATCAGATCTGAGTACCATGGTCTGCAAGGCCAATCTGGAGCTACCAGAAAGCACAGTTACTTACCTTAACAGGTGTTATCCAGGGACAGCAGGCAGATATTCTCACATGTGGGTGACATCATCTACAGAGCCCGGATGCGGACAGCTTCGCAAGCAGACTTGCTTGTAGAACTTTAGAAAGTTCACGACTGCCGCACCGCACATGCGCAAGTGCCTTCTCACCCAGTGCAGGGCGTGCCTCTCCTCAGTTCAGATAGCTAGCAGAGAAGCCAACCAGGGGAGGTGGGTGGATTGTGAGAATATCTGCCTGCTGTCCCTGGATAACACCTGTTACAGTAAGTAACTGTGCTTTATTCCAGGACAAGCAGGTAGCATATTCTCACATGTGGGTGACCTCCAAGCTAACCAAAATGGGATGGTGGGAGTGTTGGCAACTTAGGAGAATAAATTTTGTAAAACTGCCTGGCCAAAATGGCCATCTCGTCTGGAAAAAGTATCCAGACAATAATGAGAAGTGAATGTATGAACTGAGGACCAAGTGGCAGCTTTGCAGATTTCCTCAATAGGAATAGATCTGAGGAAAGCTAATGATGCCACCATGGTTCTGACTTTGTGGGCTGTGACTCGACTCTGTAGATGCAGTCCAGCCTGAGCATAGCAGAAAGAGATGGAAGCAGCTAACCAATTGGAAATTGTGTGCTTGGAAATCGGATGTCCCAAATTGTTTGGATCGAAGGAGAGAAAAAGTTGAGGTGCAGATCTATGTGGTTGAGTGCATTTCAAGTAGAAAGCCAAAGCAACAGTCCATAGTATGAAGAGCTGATTCTCCATGGTGAGAATGAGGCTTTGGAAAAAATACTGGAAGTACAATGGATTGATTGAAATGAAATTCTGAAACTACTTTAGGTAAGAATTTAGGATGAGTACGGAGGACCACCTTGTCATGATGGAATACTGTGAAAGGTGGGTCTGCAACAAAAGCTTGAAGCTCACTGACCCTGGCAGTGGACATGAGAGCAATGAGAAAAACAACTTTCCAAGTGAGATATTTAAGATGAGCCGAATCCATTGGTTCGAAAGGAGGCTTCATTAATTAAGCAAGAACAACATTGAGATCCCAAACCATTGGTTTGAGAGGTGGTTTGACACTGAAAAGACCTTTCATAAATCTGGAAACCATAGGGTCAGCAGAAATGGGTTTCCCTTCGATAGGATTATGGAAAGCAGCAATTGCACTGAGATGAACTCAAATGGATGTGGATTTTAGGCCTGATTGAGACAAATGGAACAGGTAATCCAATACTGAAGACAAGGAGGTAGATTGAGGATCCTTGTGATGAATGTTGCACCAAGCAGAAAATCTAGTCCATTTGTGATTGTAGCATTGTCTAGTGGTAGGCTTCCTAGAAGCATCTAAAACATCCTGTACAGATTGAGAAAACTGTAGAGTGGCAGTTAAGTTGAGAGGTACCAAGCTGTCAGGTTGGGATGATGTAGAAACCCCTGATTCTATGTAAGCAGAGAGGGAAAAACTGGTAGAAGCAGTGGCTCCCTGCTACTGAGTTGAAGTAGAAGGGAGTACCAAGGTTGCCTGGGCCACTGAGGAGCTATCAGAATCATGGTGGCATGTTCCTGTTTGAGTTTGACAAGTGTCTTGAGAATGAGAGGGAATGGAGAGAACGCATAGAGAAACTGATTCGTCCATTCCAGCAGAAAAGCATCTGGCTTCAGTCGGTGAGGAGAGTATATCCTGGAGCAGAACTGAGGCAAGTTTGTTGTTATGGGGAGACGTGAAGAGATCTATCTGAGGAGTCCCCCACTGAGAAAAAATGTGATGAAGAGGCGAGGAATTGAGTGTCCATTCGTAAGGTTGTAGAAGATGACTCAATTTGTCCACCAGACAGTTTTTCTTTCCTTGAATGTAGACAGCTTTGAGGAAGGTGTTGTGAAGGATTGCCCAATCCCACACCTGTAGAGCTTCCTGGCAAAGAGGGAGAGATCTTATTCCTCCCTGCTTGTTGACATGGTACATGGCGACTTGGTTGTCTGTCCGGATGAGGACTACCTAGTCGTGAAGAAGCTGAAAAACTTTGAGAGCATTGAAAATCGCTGAGTTCTAACAGATTGATGTGGCACTGATGATCCATGCTGGACCAATGGCCTTGAGTAAGAAGACCATCGAGCTGAGCCCCCAAGCATAGGTCGAAGAATCTGTCGTGAGGACCTTCTGATGAGGAGGTGTTTGAAAGAGTAAACCTCTGGAGAGATTGGAAGAGAGCATCCACCAGTGGAGAGACTTTCTCAACGAAGGAGTCACTCTGATGTGTTGAGAGAGTGTGTCGCAAGCCTGCGCCCACTGAGATGCCAGGGCCAATTGAGAAATTCTGAGGTGAAGTCTGGCAAAAGGAGTCATGTGAACTGTAGAAGCCATGTGACCTAGGAGAACCATCATGTGTTTTGCTGAAATTGTAGTCAAGGAAGACACTTTGTGGCAGAGATGAATGAGAGCATCCTGACATTGTTGAGGAAGGAATGCTCTGAATTGGACAGTGTCCAGAACAGCTCCGATGAACTGCAAAGTTTGAGAGGGCTGTAGCTGGGATTTGGGAAAGTTGATTTCAAACCCCAAGCTTTGTAGGAACCACTTAGTCTGTTGGGTCACTAAAATAACCCCTTGAGATGTTGAATCCTTGATGAGCCAGTCGTCCAGGTATAGAACACCTGGAGACCATGGTTCCGCAGAGCTGCTGCTATTACAACTAGGCACTTGGTGAACACTCTTGGAGATGAAGTCAGGCTGAAAGGTAGCACTCTGTACAGAAAATGCAGATTCCCCACCCAAAATCTGAGGAATTGTCGAGAGGCTGGATGAATAGGAATGTGAGTGTAAGCCTCTTTGAGATCTAGAGAACATAACCAGTCGTTCTGATCTAGAAGGGAGTATAAAGATGCCAGAGACAGCATCCAAAATTTCTCTCTGACAAGATATTTGTTGAGGGCTCTGAGGTCCAAAATAGGTTGCAGATCACCCGTCTTCTTCGGAACTAGGAAATAATGGGAGTAAAACCCCCTGCTCTGCTGTTCCAGAGGAACCTCCTCGATGGCATGGAGATGAAGCAGAGCTTGAGCTTCCTGACGAAGAAGAGCGGTCTGGGATGGATTGGAAGGATACTCTTTTGGAGGCAAGAGCGGTCTGGGATGGATTGGAAGGATACTCTTTTGGAGGCAGATCTGGAGGAACTTGGATGAAATGAAGAGAGTATCCTTTCCTGATGATGGACAGCACCAAGAGGTCTGATGTAATTATCTCACAGTGGTGGTAAAAATGATGGAGACGACTTCCAATGGGAAGGGGAGAGGACAGAGGTAGAACGATGGAGGTTATGCTCTGTATTAGATGGTCAAAAAGGCTGAGAGGCCTTAGACACAGCAGAAGTCTGAGATTTCTGCTGCCTCTGCTGCTGTTGTGGTTGTTTCTTAGGAAGCGCTCTTGTATAAGGAGCTGCTCTCTTTGTAAAACGCCTCTGGTAAGATGGAAGAGGTCTGAAGCCTTTAGAAATAGAAGGCTTAGGCTTAGGACGAGTGATGGAAGCAAATGATTTCTCATGTTCAGTCGTTTAGTAGCTGCCTCGATGGAGTCATCAAACAATTCATTGCCTTGGCAAGGAATGTTAGCCAGACGATCTTGAAGACTAGGGTCCATGTCTATAGTGCGGAGCCAGGCAAGCCTGCGCATCGCCAATGAAAAGGCAGCGACCCTCAAAGAAAGCTCAAATGCATCATAGAAAGATTGAAGGAGATGAATGCGGAGTTGAGTCAGAGTGGTGATCATCTGCTGAAATCCTGGAAGATGATGTTGAGGAATATATTTGAAATATTCAGGCAGTGTGTCAACCAAATGCTTGAAATAAGAAATGAAAACAAAATTGTAATTCAAAACTCTAATTGCCATGAGAGAATTTTGATACAAACGGCGACCAAATTTGACCAAGGTCCTACCCTCTCTTCCAGGAGGGACAGTAGCATAAACTTTGGCAGGATTGGTCTTTTTCAGAGAAGACTCCACAAGAAGAGACTGATGGGATAACTGAGATTTCTCGAAGCCCTTGCAGTGGATCATCCTCTAATGAGACTCCAGCTTTCCTGGTACAGCAGGTGTCTCAAGATTTCTCTTGAAGGTTTGAGAAAGAAGCCTATTGATGGGTAATTTGAGAGACTCCACAGGAGGACGAGACATACCCATTTCTTCTAAATACAAACGGCGACCAAATTTGACCAAGGTCCTACCCTCTCTTCCAGGAGGGACAGTAGCATAAACTTTGGCAGGATTGGTCTTTTTCAGAGAAGACTCCACAAGAAGAGACTGATGGGATAACTGAGATTTCTCGAAGCCCTTGCAGTGGATCATCCTCTAATGAGACTCCAGCTTTCCTGGTACAGCAGGTGTCTCAAGATTTCTCTTGAAGGTTTGAGAAAGAAGCCTATTGATGGGTAATTTGAGAGACTCCACAGGAGGACGAGACATACCCATTTCTTCTAAATACTCCTGAGAGTATTTGGAATCAGAGACCAAAGTAATATTGAGTTCCTTACTCATTTGACATAGGAAAGAAGAAAAAGATATCTGCTCCAAGGAAGGTTGACTTCGAGGAGAAGGTGACCTGGGGTGCATCGCAAGGCAGAGAATGAAGGTGAAGCTTCTCTGGAGTATTGATACCTGAGGCCTGAATATGCAGGTATAGATGACTCACTGAGAAAATGGATGGAATCCCTCGCAAGAGAAGAAGCAGCGGTATCTGGAGGTAGTGTCCTCGAGTTCGGAGTTGGAGGCCTCGAAGAGTTTCAAGGCCTGGAGAGACGATTCTTGTCTCAAAAAGATGATCTATGCCTCGATGAATGTCTTGACTGATGTGGAGAACTGTACCTCGAACCAGGCAGGTCTCGCTGGGAAGAAAGTTGAGGAGTCTTTGCCCTATGCCTCGGGAAGGGCGATGCCTTCTACGAGGAGGGAAGGCTAGAGGCTGAAGATTGAGACACCAAAAGGGATTGAACGCCTGATATTGAGGTATCTCGAGGCACTGACAAGGACTCGACTCCTTGAATAGCTTGCTTAAGCTCTAGACGAGACACTCGCAAAGACTCGACGCCTTGCATAGAGTGTGTAGAGTCCTCTCGAGGTACCCCCAAGGACTCGACTCCTTGTGATACTACTAAGTGCTCAGGCTGGACTGCAGGAAGCAGAGTTAAGGCAGGAGTATGTTTGGCAAGAATATTACCAAACTGACGATCCAAGATGGTCTGGATCATAGCCTCCAAATATGACACCGAGACTTGAGAATCTGGTACATTTGGCGTGGTTATAGTCTCCGATGAAGAGGAGGAAGAATGACTCTTCGACTTGGAGACATGCTTCTTGGGTAGCTTGATAACCACTGCTGGTACCTGACCTGAGGGAGGCAGCAAGGCAAGCGTCTCGTCAGGAGAAGACTTAGCAGATTTACTCGAGGATGAGGACCCGCCAATCGAGAATGGCTTGATTAAAGTTGAAGCCGAGGTCGAGGCAGAAGTTGACCGGAGTCGAGGTTGAGGCTGGGGCAAGTGGATCCATACCTCCAAAGAGTTTTTCCACCTAAACTCGATGACATTTGAGGGCATGAGGTTGAAGGGTAGCACAGCGGGCACACAATTCCGGACAATGGTCAGTTCCCAAACACTGAATACACTACCGATGTGGGTCAGTGAGGGAGATCGCGCGCTGGCAACGGCTACACTTCTTGAAGCCTGTGACTGGCCGGGACATAAACGGAAAAATAGCCGCAGCTAGGTCAAAGCCTGCTGGCTGAGGCCACGAGGCAGGCCTCGCCATGACCAAAAGAAAAATAAAGTAAGATTTTTTTTTAAAATGCAAGAAAACACAGTGACCCTGAAAAGAAATAAACCTGAGCTGTGGTGAAAGAAGGCATGAAGTAGAACTGAGTCTAGCACTGAGCATCAAAATAGGACTTCTTGGCTCTGCAGAAAACTAAGAACTGAGGAGAGGCACACCCTGCAATGGGCAGGAAGGCACTCACGAATGCATGGTGCGGCAGTCGCAAACTTTCTAAAGTTCTACAAGCAAGTCTGCTTGCGAAGCTGTCCGCATCCAAGCTCCATGGATGAAGTCACCCACATGTAAGAATATGCTGCAGCCTGCTTATCCTGGGATAATAACGTGGCCCAGATGAGCTGTGATCCTACGATTGACCTGGCCGATCATTGGCCATACAGAAGAATCTCCTGAGGCCATGGCTGCACCAGAGTGTCGAGCCCCATGCTGCTGGGCTTGGATCTTTGACTGATGAAGTGATCTGCTTTCTTGTTTCTTGCTGTGGCCATGAAGTCAAAGTGGGGCCACCCCCAGTGTCCCACTATCGCTTGGAATGCCTCTGGCGACAGGGTCCACTCGCCCTGATCCAGAATCTGTCTGCTGAGGAAGTCTGCTTGAATGTTCTCTACTCCCACCACATGCACTGCCATCAGTGCCAAGAGATGACATTCTGCCCAAAGAAAAAGAAGGCAGGCTTCATGAGCCAGAGGAGTGCTCTTGGTCCCTCCCTGACAATTGACATAGGCTACTGCCATCGCATTGTCAAAGACCCTGACCACTTGGCCCTCCAGAGACTTCTGCAGTCTCATCAGAGCTAGTTGAATGGCTCTGAGCTCCAACCAGTTGATTGACCATTTTCGCTGAGAGGGCATCCAACACCCCTGAACAGGTCAATGATTGCAATGGGCTCCCCAGCCCCAAAAGTTGGCATCTGCCATCAGCACAACCCAGGAGGCAATGTGTAATGGTACGCCCCTGTGGAGCGATTGTGGGAGAAGCCACCAGTCCATGCTTGCTTGGGCTTCCAGAGTCCAAGGTAGATAGGCCTGCAAGGCATCCTTATGTGGAGCTCAGCAAGTGAGCAAAGCATGCTGAAGAGGATGCATGTGCAACCTCACCCAAGGAACCACATTCAGTGTGGCCAACCATAGATCTCAGAACTTGAAGATAATCCCATGCCGACAGAGTCATCCGCTGCAGAAGGGAAGAAATATGGGCACACAGTTTCTGCCTGCGGGCTTCTGGTAGATAGACGCAGTCTGCCGCCATGTCAAAAAGGACTCCCAGGTAGTCCAACATCAAATGGCTCTTCCTGAAGCTGACAATCCAGCCCAAGTCCTCCAGCACTTGGAGCACTTGCTCCACCATATGACATCCCTCTGTCAATGAGGGAGCTCTGATCAGCCAGTTGTCCAAGTAAGGGTTAACCTGGAGACCCATATTTCACAGGTAAGCATCCACTACCAAAGTCAACTTGGTGAAGGTCCATGGTGCTGTCACCAGCCCAAAGAGCAGGACTGAGAACTGGTAATGCTGTTCCAGAACATGAAAATGCAAAAATTTGTGGTGGGCTTTTTCGGTCTATGGCGTATGTGATGAAGCTTCCTTTTTGTGAGCTCTCTTGTCTGGCCATGCCAAACCTTGATTGGTGTGTTGCCATGCAGATTTTATGTTTTTTCTGTCTCCTGCCACTGTATTTAATTTGGATCTGGTTGATGTCTTTGTGACACTGGGCTCCTCAGCTGCCCTGAGCATCTGGACTTGGAGGTGCTGATCCTTCTTCACATTTTCAGCGGGCTTCTGTCCACCTTTTTACGGCTGATGTTCTGAAAGAGCTCCATTTGGATTTTCTACGTTCCAGTCTTCGGCCTGAACCATTCTCCTGTGACTTTTCCATTCCTTCCTCAGTTCCTGGATCTAGATTCAGAACAATATGATCCCTAGAAAGCTCTTTCCGATCTGCTACAGTTATGTCTACGCTTTATCACCTGAATCCTGCTTTTTGGCAGGTTTGCACAGCCTGAGGTAGATTGCGCTGTGGCACTGGTTTTCCAGAATGCAGCCCTCCCTAGTGATGGGGAGTGAAGTTTCAGGACTCTCAGGATCATAGGAGGCTGTTCTGTTACAAACTATTTTTTTCTAGCATCCTCAAGTAGCCAAGTGGTGGTGGCCACTTCCTTTATGGCATCCACCTGTCATTTCAGCTTGAGCAATGCCTCCTCTATGGAGATGTATGCTTGTCCTCTGCTGGTGCTGGATGGTGTGGCTGTGGTGCTGAGTGACCTTTATGATCTCATTCAAGTTCTTAGTACATTTTCTGCTGGTGCATAGTCTGAGCACCAAACTCTTTGGACGTATCTCTCTTCAGGAAGGGTAACTACGAAGCAATGAGGGGAATGGTAAAGAAAAAACTTAGGAACACTTCCCAAAAATGGCAGACGGTAGAACATGCCTGGTCCTTTTTCAAGGACACGGTGAGCGAGGCGCAAAATCTATATATCCCCAAATTCAGAAAAGGGTGCAACAAGAGTCGAATAAAAGACCCGGCATGGATAACTAAAATAGTGAAGGAAGTGATAAGCAATAAGAAAAATTCATTCAGAAAATGGAAAAGGGACAAAACTGAGGTAAACTGGAGAGAGCACAGGAAGTATCAAAAAGAATGTCACCGTGTGGTACGAAAAGCCAAAAGAGAGTATGAAGAGACACTAGCCAGGGAAGCACGAAATTTCAAACCGTTCTTTAGATATGTTAAAGGGAAACAGCCGGCTAGGGAGGAGGTGGGACCACTGGATGACGGAGACAGGAAGGGAGCGGTGAAGGAAGAGAAAGAGGTCGCAGAAAGACTTAACATGTTCTTTTCATCTGTATTCACAAACGAAGACACAACCAACATACCGGAACCTGAGCAATTCTTCAATGGAAATCAAGCACAAAAGTTAACATCCATAGAAGTGAGCCTTGATGATGTGCGCAGACAGATAGAAAAACTAAAAACTGACAAATCCCCGGGTCCGGATGGAATCCATCCAAGGGTGCTGAAGGAACTAAAAGAGGAAATAGCGGAACTACTACAGCAAATTTGCAACCTGTCTCTGAAAACAGGTGTGATTCCGGAGGATTGGAAGATAGCCAACGTTACGCCCATCTTTAAAAAGGGATCAAGAGGAGACCCGGGAAACTACAGACCGGTGAGTCTGACCTCTGTTCCGGGGAAAATGGCGGAAGCACTAATAAAAGAAAAAATTGATGAACATTTTGAAAAACACGAACTTCTGATAACCAGCCAACATGGTTTCTGCAGGGGGAGATCGTGTCTGACCAACTTATTGCACTTCTTCGAGGGAATTAACAAACAGATGGACAAAGGAGACCCCATAGACATCATATACCTAGATTTCCAGAAAGCCTTTGACAAGGTGCCTCATGAACGTCTACTCCGGAAACTGAAGAACCATGGGGTGGACGGAGCCGTGCATAGATGGATCAGAAACTGGTTAGCGGGTAGGAAACAGAGGGTAGGGGTGAAGGGACACTACTCAGACTGGAGGAAAGTCACGAGTGGTGTCCCGCAGGGCTCAGTGCTCGGGCCACTGCTATTTAATATATTCATAAATGATCTAGAAACAGGAACAAAGAGTGAGATAATAAAATTTGCGGATGACACCAAACTATTTAGTGGAGCTCGGACAAAGGAAGATTGTGAAAAATTGCAAAGGGACTTGGACAAATTGGGAGAATGGGCAGAGAGATGGCAGATGAAGTTCAATGTTGAGAAATGTAAAGTATTGCATGTGGGAATCAGAAACCCGAGGCACAGCTATACGATGGGAGGGATGTTATTGAATGAGAGTACCCAAGAAAGGGACTTGGGGGTAATGGTGGACATGACAATGAAGCCGACGGCACAGTGCGCAGCGGCCGCCAAGAGAGCGAATAAAATGCTGGGGATAATCAAGAAGGGTATTACAACAAGAACGAAAGAAGTTATCCTGCCGCTGTACCGGGCGATGGTGCGTCCGCATCTTGAGTACTGCGTCCAGTATTGGTCACCATACCTTAAGAAGGATATGGTGTTACTCGAGAGAGTTCAGAGGAGAGCGACACGACTGATTAAGGGGATGGAAAACCTTTCATACGCTGAGAGATTGGAGAAACTGGGTCTCTTTTCCCTGGAAAAGAGAAGACTTAGAGGGGATATGATAGAGACTTACAAGATCATGAAGGGCATAGAGAGAGTAGAGAGGGACAGATTCTTCAAACTTTCAGAACATAAAAAAACAAGAGGGCATTCGGAAAAGTTGAAAGGGGACAGATTCAAAACAAATGCTAGGAAGTTCTTCTTTACCCAACGTGTGGTGGACACCTGGAATGCGCTTCCAGAGGACGTTATAGGGCAGCGAACGGTACTGGGGTTTAAGAAAGGATTGGACAATTTCCTGCTGGAAAAGGAGATAGAGGGGTATAGATAAAAGATTACTGCACAGGTCCTGGACCTGATGGGCCGCCGCGTGAGCGGACTGCTGGGCGCGATGGACCTTAGGTCTGACCCAGCGGAGGCATTTCTTATGTTCTTATGTTCTTATGTTCTTATGTTGGCTTCTTTCAGATTCACCCTGTAGTCCTTTCTGCACTCCCATTCTTGGGTTTTTTTATATTTCACGAATGCCAACTCTTTTGCCTTTATTTTCTCCACCACTAGTTTGGAGAACCATATCGGCTTCCTTTTTCTCTTGTTTTTATTTATTTTCTTCACATAAAGGTCCGTAGCCATTTTTATCGCTCCTTTCATCTTAGACAACTATCTTTCCACTTCTCTTATGTCCTCCCATCCTAACAGCTCTTTCTTCTGGTACTCTCCCATTGCATTAAAGTCTGTACGTTTGAAATCTAGGACTTTAAGTATCGTGTGGCCGCTCTCCACTTTAGCCGTTATATCAAACCAAACCATTTGATGATCGCTACTTCCCAGGTGAGCACCCACTCGAACATTAGAGATACTCTCTCCATTTGTGAGGACCAGATCCAATATCGCTTTTTCCCTCGTGGGTTCCGTCACCATTTGTCTGAGCAGAGCCTCTTGAAAGGCATTCACAATCTCCCTACTTCTTTTCGATTCCGCAGACGGAACATTCCAGTCCGCATCCGGCAGGTTGAAATCTCCCAACAGCTGCACCTCCTCTTTCCTTCCAAAGTTTTGGATATCCACAATCAGATCCTTATCAATTTGCTGCAATTGAGTCGGAGATCTGTAGAATACACCCACGTAGATAGAAGTTCCATCTTCTCTTTTCAGAGCAATCCATATCGCTTCTTCCTGTCCCCAGATCCCTTGCATTTCGGTCGCTTGGATATTGATCTTTACATAGAGAGCTACTCCTCCATCTTTTTGACCATCTCTGTCCTTCCTAAAAAGATTATATCCTGGTATGTTTGCATCCCATCCATGTGATTCACTGAACTATGTCTCTGTGATAGCAAAAATATCTAGATCTGCCTGTAACATCAGGTCTTGCAGATCATGAACTTTGTTGCTTAGACTGTGAACATTTGTGGTCATCACTTTCCAGCTATTTTTCAGCAGTAACCTCCTTTTTCGTATACATTTTTGTTTCCTTTCACTTTCCGTTGCAATGCTAAGAAATGAGTTGCTGATATTGTTTATGTTGCAATCTTTACTTTTGCCGGGGGTGGTCTCTATAATTGTTCTTCATACATATACCACCCCCACCTTCTAGTTTAAATGCCTAGAAACATATTGTCTAAATTTCTCTGCAAGGTTTCTTTTTCCTGCTGTAGTAATATGTAGCCCATCAGTGCAATATAGCTTCTTGTCCTTCCATATATTTCCCCATCCTCCTATGTACCTGAAGCCTTCTTGATGACACCAGGCTTTGAGCCACCTATTAAAGTCCTCTGTGTTTTTCACTCTTTGCTCTCCCTTTCCATATGCAGGCAATATTTCAGAAAAAGCTAAGGTCTTTACAAAAGGTTTCAAGCCCTCACCAAGCTCCCGAAAAGCTTTCTGTGCTGCAAGTGTGGAGTTGTTGGCCAGGTCATTTGTTCCCAAATGGATAACAACATCAGTTTTAAAATCCTTAGTTTCTTCCTTAATTATAGTCAGTAAAGGGAGTGCTAAAGGAGGACAAAGCCATCACCGACAAACTGAACACATTTTTTGCATCTGTATTTATTGACGAGAATATAAACAACATACCAGAAGCCAACAAGGTCCCGCATGAATGACTACTTCGAAAAATTGTGAGCCAAAGAATCGAGGGAGAAATACTCATGTGGATTAAAAACTGGTTGGTGGATAGGAAATAGAGAGTGGGGATAAATGGACAATACTCGGACTGGAAAAGTGTCACGAGTGGAGTGCCGCAGGGTTCGGTGCTTGAACCTATGCTCTTCAACATATTTATAAACAACCTGGAAATTGGTACGACGAGCGAGATGATTAAATTTGGGGACGATACAAAGTTAATCAGAGTACTGAAGATGCAGAAGGATTGCGAAGACCAGCTACGTGACATAAAACACGCTTGAGAAATGGGCTGCGACATGGTAAATGAGGTTTAATGTAGATAATTGTAAGATGATGCATGTCAGTAACAAAAATCTTATACATGAATACAAGATGTCCGGTGCGGTACTCGGAGAGACCCCCCTAGGAAAAAGTCTTGGGAGTATTGGTCGACAAGTCAATGAAGCCGTCTGCGCAATGCGCGGCAGCTGAGAAAAGGGCAAACAGAATGTTAGGATTGATTAAGAAGGGGATCACGAACAGATCGAAGAAGGTTATTATGCCACTGTACTGGGCCATGGTACGCCCCCACCTGGAATACTGTGTCTATGTAAGGCTAGTCTCAGTTAGGGCACTAGTCTTTGACCTAAGGACTGCCGCGGGAGC
Source organism: Geotrypetes seraphini (assembly GCF_902459505.1). Classification (NCBI taxonomy): domain Eukaryota; kingdom Metazoa; phylum Chordata; class Amphibia; order Gymnophiona; family Dermophiidae; genus Geotrypetes; species Geotrypetes seraphini. The sequence continues at coordinate 84,096,750 of NC_047092.1, read as the reverse complement.
GTACTGCTGGGTCTGACCCAGCATCGGCAATTCTTATGTTCTTAATACAATAGAGTTAAACTGACCAAAATTCATTGATTGGAAAAATATACATATGATTGGTGAAATCAAGTAAATATGAACTGAAAAGTATTTGGTTAACTAGATAGAAAGAAAAGAATAAAAGGACAAAAGACTTAGCGATCCCAACCCGATTCATTAAACTTACCCCAGATTCGATCCACACCCGATCTGATCCACACATGCAAATGAAGGGGAATGGCATGCAAATATAGGTAGGCAGGGATTCACAAAAAGAAATGAGGGACACCGACTGGGCTGCCGATCAAAAAATAAGCGACTGCTGAGGACCAGTTGCTCAGGCCCTCTCTGACTGCTCTGCTCTCTGTCGCCCTGCTTTCTGCCCCGACTGTCCTTTCCTGCTCTCTGCCACCCTGAAATTCTGCCTATATGCCTCTCCCCAGAGCCTGTCTCCCTTGTCGGATGCTTCTTTGGAATCCAGCTCTTCCCCTCCTTGCGTAGCAGCAGTGGAGATGCCCTGCAGTAACCTGTTCTGCCACCCTGATTCTGCCTTGTGCAAAAACCCTGCTTTCTGCTGCCCTGCCTTTAAACAAATGCCAAAAAAAGCCAGCCAACTTTTTTTTTCCTGTAACTGCCTCTGTTAAGTTTTCTGCACCAACTCTCCTTCTCTCCTACTTTCTGCTGCCCTTCCCCCGCAGTGCGAGCCTGCAGTTTTAATCCATGGGTTTAAAGTGGGGCTGCACTATGGGGAAGGGCGGCAGAGAGCAGGAGAGTTGGGGCAGAAAACTTGTGAGTAACCAGCAGCTTTCATTGGTAATTTCCTCATCCCCCTGCAGCGTGTTCTGTTCCAGCCCTCCCCCCTCCCGTTTTGACCTCGCTTGTTGAGAGCCAGTGCATGCACAGATCATCTACAGGCAAAGAAGATGGTCTGCGCATGCGTCGGGATCACCGGAGAGCAATCCATGTGGTCGGCTGGGGGCATGATTCTGATCACCCTCATTTGCATGAGAGTGCTTCGTGAATCAGCCCCCCGGTCACGAATCGGATCCAATCCATGGCCTTAGTAAATCTAGCACAAAGACAGGTATAGATTTGTTCATCATATGGAGATAGGTTTACAAGATTAAATTGGCATGTTTATTAAGACAGAGGGACTAGATAGAGTTGGCTCTGTTTGTTGAATATCAAGGAAATTATAGAAAGGGACTGCAGAACAAAAAGGATTAGGTGATTTTCTGTTTATATACGAGGGGGTGCTAAGATGTTCTCAGCCCAACAAATTTCCTAAATTTTAAGCATTATTTTTGCCACTGTAGCTGAAAAGAGTGTTTTATTTTGCAAAGTGACAATTTGTAGAATTGTAATGCTATGTTTTGATATTGTTTCAGATCATTGATTGAACCATGTTAACGAAAAGTGTGGAATTTTCAAGTGTGGAACTCCAGGCCATCATGAAGTTCTTATTCCTGCAGAAGAAAACTCCAAAGGAAATTCGGGAATGTATGATGCAAGCCCATCATACTCCACAGTGAAGAAGTGATATGCAAACTTTCAGTGTGGAGATTTACTTTGGTTTGGAGATTCCAGCATAATTAAAAAATCTATTGTTAAATTATCATCAGATTGATTACTCAAGATAGAAAGTAAATCTAGGGACCTGGGATTAATGCCAAATTAAGATCTATCTTGTGAATCTCATTTGCATGAACTTACACAGAAATTTTATTTTTCATCTGTGGCACTTGAGAGTTATATCTACCTTTAGCCAAGGAAATTTTAGAATTTTAGCACAGGCAGTTCTGGCTCCTTACTTGGACTATTGTAATTCTTTGTATATTTTGTTTTTACTTGAATTGCATCAGAAATTGCAGTTTCTGCAAAACACAGCTTCACAGCTGATTTTTTTCTTTAGGCAAATTTAGTGAGAATTCTATCTGATGAAGGTTCTGACTACTTGCCCTGAGAAGAAACTCATGACCCTGTCTGGAGATGAAAAGAAGCCCCAGAAACTCCAGGAACTGGGAGAATGCTAAGCATCCCTTCCTGAACTTGACAATGCCTACAGCAGAGACACTATTGTCCCTACCGTGCCTTTGTACACCCAATGAGATAGAGCCCGGAGCACCTGCTGTCTCAGGAAGGGTGGATGTGGACCCCCTGCTGGCGGAATTCTGCCTCAACTACAATCATGTTGATGAAAGTGTGGGAGTCATTGCGAGGTTAAGGGACAGAGCTATGAAATGGAAATGCAGTAGCAGAACATGGAAACGTAGAAACCTGCAATACTCAGGGCAGAATGAAATATGGAAGTAAATCTCTGGGAGATCCAAGGACATTAGAAACTCCCCTGGAGAAAGCAGCTAGCACCGTGTACTCTGTTGTCCATTTGGAAAAAGAGAAATCGCAAGAAATGGGTTACCGAATGTAGAACCAGAATATGTCTCCGATTCCTAAGCCCCCATTCGTGGACTGGAACAGGGTTCAGCATCTTGAAGACTAAAAGGCACTGCAGAACATCACAGACCTGGACTCTGTTGCCATTGACTTGCCAGAATTCAGAAACCAAGCCAGAGGCAGGCAAAGGAGGACTAACAAATATCCGATGAAAGTCGAGTCCACTCCTGACAAAACGGTAGAAGACAGCTTACGAGTGAGATTTGTCACCACACCCACCCAGGCAACATCGGCACATTCTTCTTTTTTTATTTTTTGAGGCATAACCACTGCACAGGAACTTGAAGATGCCTGGAATTGGAACTGGGGTAATGTGATTGTAGCCCTAACAACACCTGCAGAAGGAACGAAAAGAATGATGATCCCCTCCCGACGTCCAGTAAAACTGGTTCACAGGGAGCAACATATGGTGGTGTTCACAACATCTGAGTAGAGGTCATCCAGACCTATCCCAAAAAGAATCTGACCCTTGAAAGGACGGCCACTGAAGGGGATCCTTTAAGCACCAGCCTAATCCAAAGATGTGCTCACCTGGGAAGTAGCGATCATCAAACGGTTTGGTTTGATATAACGGCTAAAGTGGAGAGCGGCCGCACGATACTTAAAGTCCTAGATTTCAAACGTACGGACTTTAATGCAATGGGAGAGTATCTGAAGAAAGAGCTGTTAGGATGGGAGGACATAAGAGAAGTGGAAAGATAGTGGTCTAAGATGAAAGGAACGATAAAAATGGCTACGGATCTTTATGTGAAGAAAATAAATAAAAACAAGAGAAAAAGGAAGCCAATATGGTTCTCCAAACTAGTGGCGGAGAAAATAAAGGCGAAAGAGTTGGCATTTGTGAAATATAAAAAAACCCAAGAAGAGCAGTGCAGAAAGTGAATCTGAAAGAAGCCAAGAGAGAGATATGTCTGGTGAAAGCACAGGCGGAAGAACAAATAGCTAAAAATGTAAAAAAGGAAGACAAAATTTTTTTCAGATATTAGTAAAAAAGAGGAAGATGAAAAATGGAATTGCTAAACTAAAAGATGCTGGGAACCGATATGTGGAGAGTGATAAGGAAAAAGCAAATGTGCTATACAAATACTTCTGTTCTGTGTTCACAGAAGAAAATCCTGAAGAAGGACCGAGATTGTCTGTCAAAGATACATGAGAAAATGGAGTAGATTCTGAGCCGTTCACGGAGGAGAGTGTTTATGAGCAACTTGAAAAACTGAAGGTGGACAAAGCGATGGGACCAGACGGGATCCATCCCAGGATACTAAGGGAGCTCAGAGAGGTTCTGGCGAGTCCTATTAAAGACTTGTTCAACAAATCTCTGGAGACGGGAGTGGTTCCTGGGGATTGGAGGAGAGCGGATGTGGTCCCTATTCACTAAAGTGGTCACAGGAATGAAATGGGAAACTACAGGTTGGTGAGCCTCACTTCAATTGTTGGAAAAATAATGGAAGTGTTGCTGAAAGAAAGGATAGTGTACTTCCTTGAATCTAATGGGTTACAGAATCTGAGGCAACATTGCTTTACAAAAGGTAAATTGTGCCAAACGACCCATAGTGGTGAACTGGGTTAGAAACTGGCTATCGGACAGACGCCAGAGGGTGGTGGTTAATGGAAGTCGCTCGAAGGAAGGAAAGGTGACTAGTGGAGTCCCTCAGGATTCGGTGCTGGGGCCAATCCTGTTCAATATGTTTGTGAGTGACATTGCTGAAGGGTTAGAAGGAAAAGTGTGCCTTTTTGCAGATGATATCAAGATTTGTAACAGAGTAGACACCGAAGAGGGAGTGGAAAATATGAAAATGGATCTGCAAAAGTTAGAGGAATGGTCTAATGCCTGGCAACTAAAATTCAATGCAAAGAAATGCAGAGTAATGCATTTGGGGATTAATAATCGGAAGGAACCGTATATGCTGGGAGGTGAGAAGCTGATATGCACGGACAGGGCCGCCATCAGAAATTTCTGGGCCCCTTACTGAGCAATCCTATTGGGCCTCCCACGCACCCCTTCCCCCTCCCCCGACACCCCCCCCCCCTTCCATGGGCCGAATACACACATACTTTTCTCTGTCACCGCACTCTTTGACCAAAAGATTTGTAAGCCTGCAACCACGTCAAGGTAGACTCTTTCAGCAGGGCCCTAACCTAAACTAAACTAAACTAATCTATACCTATCTATTCTAAACTAACATATGTCTAATACTGAACTAATAACAAACTAACAAACATCTGCATAATAAATAACTAATAAATAATAGTGCTAGTAGCTATAATTCACTTTTGAATGTAAAATCTCAGTTAAGGATTTCTTTTGACCTTTGTAGGCCAGAAGTAGATCACAATTCCACTGGAGGTCTCTGTTGCAGGATTAGCTGCTCTAATCGGATACCATCATAGAAACATAGAAATAGACGGCAGATAAGGGCCACGGCCCATCTAGTCTGCCCACCCCAATGACCCTCCCTACCTGACTCTGCGAATAGATCCCACATGTCTATCCCATTTGGCCTTAAAATCTGGCACGCTGCTGGCCTCAATGACCTGAAGTGGAAGAATGTTCCAGCGATCAACCACCCTTTCAGTGAAGAAGAACTTCCTAGTGTCACCGTGCAGTTTCCCGCCCCTGATTTTCAACGGATGCCCCCTTGTTGCTGTGGGACCCTTGAAAAAGAAGATATCTTCTTCCACCTCGATGCAGCCCGTGTGATACTTGAATGTCTCGATCATATCTCCCCTCTCTCTACGTTCCTCGAGTGAGTAGAGCTGTAACATCCCTAGCCGCTCCTCGTATGGGAGATCCTTGAGTCCTGAGACCATCCGGGTGGCCATTCTCTGGACCGATTCCAGTCTCAGCACATCCTTACGGTAATGCGGCCTCCAGAATTGCACACAGTACTCTAGGTGCGGTCTCACCATGGATCTATACTACGGCATAATGACTTCAGGTTTACGGCTGACGAAACTCCTGCGTATGCAACCTATGATTTGCCTTGCTTTGGAGGAAGCTTGCTCCTCTTGATTTGCAGTCTTCATGTCTTCACTGACGATCACCCCTAAGTCTCGTTCTGCTTCAGTTCTTGTTAGGATCTCGCCATTAAGGGTGTAAGTCTTGCATGGATTTTGGCTGCCCAGGTGCATGACTTTGCATTTTTTGGCATTAAAACTGAGTTGCCAGGACCTAGACCAGCGCTCCAGTAAAAGTAGGTCGTTCATCATGTCATCTGGTATTGAATAATTGTCTGTTGTGCTTTTGCTCACCATATTGCTCAGTTTGGCGTCATCGGCAAATAATGTTATTTTACCTCGGAGCCCTTCTGCCAAGTCTCTTATATAGATGTTGAACAGGATCGGGCCCAGGACGGAGCCTTGCGGCACTCCATTTATCACCTCCGACGTTTCGAACAGAAAAAGAATTCCGATCGATATTGATCAAACGGATTAATAAAAATGTACAAAATTATTTACAATCGATTATTTAATTGATCAGAACTGATTGATCTGACAAAATAATTAATGTGTCTGCTAGCCCTTACATATCTGACCGAGCACATATCTGAACATACATATCTGACCGTATATCTAAACACACACATCTGAGCGCATATCTGAACACACACATCTGAGCGCATATCTAAACATACACATCTGAGCGCATATCTGAACATACACATCTGTATGATCCCATCCTCCTCAGCTTGCCTATAGCTGCATCATGCATGTTAAAAATGTATGATATGTTGATATGTGCACCTTCCTTCCTTCCCATTCATCCTCCTCAGCCTGTCCTTACACATCCACAGCTGCATGTTAATGATGATTACATTACATTACATTAGTGATTTCTATTCCGCCATTATCTTGCGGTTCAAGGCGGATTACATTCAAACTAAAACCAAGAATTACATTCAAATTAAAAGGAATAGAATAAGCGATGACATAGAATTTTTTAAGGTAATAAACATTGGGTAAAGAGTTACCAAAGGGAAATGGAGGTCTTTAGAAGATAAGAATAGGGTGAAATTATGGGTTTTAGATAACGTTTGATAGATAAAAGAGTATTAGAGAGATCTAAGGGTAAATAGAGTGTTAGATATTTGGTTGGGATTGGTTGTGCTGGATAGGTTTTATGTGTTTTTTGAAGAGTATGGTTTTAATATCTCTCCTGAAGGCTTTGTAGTCTGAAGTCGAAGATAACAGAGTAGTGATTTTTCTGTTCAGTTTAGTTGCTTTGGAGGCTATTAGGTTGTCATAAAGTTTTTTTCGTTTGACATCTTTGGATGATGGGTGAGAGAAAAGTGAGTGGGATCTTCTGTGTCTGATTGAGGAGGATTGATTTAGTCGGCTATTCCAGTAGGTTGGGCTCTCTCCATTGAGTAGAATTTGAAGTGTACTCTCGCTTCTATTGGAAGCCAGTGCGAGTCATGGTATGCCTCTGTGATATGATCATATTTTTTAAGGAAATATACAAGTCTCAGGGCTGTATTCTGTATTGTCTGCAATTGCTTCATCATGGTCATGGGACAAGGTAGGTATAGTATGTTGCAATAGTCTATCATCCCAAGGATAAGAGATTGTACCAATAGTAGGAATTGCTTCTTTTCGAAGAATGTTCGGATTTTTCTTAGATTTCTCATGGTCATGAACGATGTCTTTATTATTTTGTTAATTTGGGGTTGCATGGTGCAGCCTCTGTCAATTGTGATTCCTAGCAATTTTAGTGTAGGTTGTATTGGGTATGAAATTGAGTTTATGATGTATATGTTATGATGATAAATAAGTGCATATAAGCACATCATTAACATGCAGCTATGGATGAATATATAATGATGTTATGAGTGTGCACCTCTTCCTTCCCATCCTCCTCAGCATGTCACATACAGCATGTTACATTACACAGACTTTGTGTAATATAACATGCTGTATGTGACATGCTAAGGAGGATGGGAAGGAAGAGGTGCACACTCATAACATCATTATATATTCATGAATCAATCTGATAATCATCACCACCAGGCTGTGTGTGTTATGGGATGGAGGAAGAAAGGTGCATGTTTAAATTGCACGGGGACAGAAATCCCACCCGTCCCCACCCGTCCCCTTGAGGACTCCCACCCGTCCCCGTGAGGAATCCCCTCCGTCCCTGCCCGTTCCTGCGAGGAATCCCCTCCGTCCCTATAAACTATAGAAATAGTTATTTCATTTAATTATGCTACTGAATTAAAGGCTCTGGTAGAAACCCATTTAAAAATAAGCAAAAAGACTTTATTAATTTGGAAATATTAATTGGGAAGAATACATACTTTGTAAACGGGTTTCTACCAGAGCCTCTAATGTTTATAAATTTTTATCAACTAAATATAACAGGGAATTCAATTAAATAAATCAGAATGTCCAGCTACTAAAACCTTTATTCAATTTATTTGGTATACATTCTGATATAAATTTTTATCAACACAACTAATATACTACTTTATCCTGAAGCAAAAAAAAAAAAAAAAAAAGAATTTTTTTCCTACCTTTGTTGCCTGGTTTCTGCTTTCCTCATGTTCTCATTTAATTCCTTCCATCCACTGTCTCTCTTCTTTCTGCGTCTTCCATTTGCTCTGTTACTGTGCCTCTCCATTTCTCCCCCCTCCCAAATTGGTCTGGCACCCATCTTCTTCCCTCTGCTCCCCCCATAGTCTGGCATCTCTGTCTTCTTCCCTGCCAGTGTCTTCTCCCCACTCTCTCTTCCCCATTTCCTTTCAGCGTCCTTCTCCCCCCCATCTTCCCCATGTCCTGTCAGCATCCTTCTCCCCTCTCTGTCTTCCACATTTGCTTTCAGTGTCCTTCTCCCCCCTGTCTTCCCCATGTCCTTTCAGCGTCCTCCTCCCCCTCTGTCTTCCCCATGTCCTTTCAGCATCCTTCTCCCCCCTCTGTCTTCCCCATGTGCTTTCAGCGTCCTTCTCCACCCCTTTGTCTTTCCCATGTTCTTTCAGCGTCCTTCTCCACTCCTTTGTCTTCCCCAGTGCTTTCAGCGGCCTTCTCCCCCCTCATTTTTACCCATTTCCCTTAAGCGTCTTTTCTTCTCCACTCCACCTTTCCTCCCTTTCTCCTTCCCTGCCCCTTACCTTTGTGGCGCTTCCCCACCCGACCGACAACAGAACAGGCCCGATCGGACAAACCTCCCTGCCCTGTAGCCGCGAATCTAAATTACCTTCTTACAGCAGCTGGAGTATTGAAGCTGCTGTAAGAAGATAATTTAGATTCGCTGCTACAGAACAGGGAGGTTTGTCGGCCAGGCCTGTTGTCGGTCGGTCGGGGGAAGCGCCACAAGGCTAAGGGGACCTGACCGGCTGTGAACACTCCCCCCCATGGCTGCACCCGGGGCGGACTGCCCCCCCCCCTTCGGTACACGACTGCCTTTTCCCTACCTGCCCTGCCGCAAGCAGCTGACCAGAAGTCTTCCCGATATCAGCGCTGACATCGGAGGAAGGGAGGGCTTTGCTTAAGCCCTCCCTCCGACGTCAGCGCTGACATCGGGAAGACTTCCATTCGGCTTTGTGCTGCGGCATGGCAGATAAGGAGAAGGAGAGGAGACTATGCTTGTGACCCTGGGGGAGCCCGGGCCCCCTGTCAGCTCCGGGCCCCTGAATGCAGGACTTGTAGTACTGCCCTGATGGCGGCCCTGTGCACGGACGGGGAGAGGGACCTTGGGGTGATAGTGTCTGAGATCTAAAGGTGAAAAAACAGTGTGACAAGGCAGTGGCTGCGGCCAGAAGGATGCTGAGCTGTATAAAGAGAGACGTAGCCAGTAGAAGGAAGAAGGTGTTGATGCCCCTGTACAGGTCATTGCTAAGGCCCCACTTGGAGTATTGTGTTCAGTTTTGGAGACCGTATCTTGCGAAGGACGTAAGAAGACTTGAGGCGGACCAGAGGAGGGCAACGAAAATGATAGGAGGCTTGTGCCAGAAGACGTATGAGGACAAACTGGAAGCCCTGAATATGTATACCCTAGAGGAAAGGAGGGACAGGGGAGACAGGGGAGGGACTGGAATACTGCATTCAGTATTGGTCGCCGCACCTCAAGAAGGACATGGCGGTACTTGAGAGAGTCCAAAGGAGAGCAACAAAGCTTGTAAGAGGGCTGGAAAACTGCCCATACGCCGAGAGGCTGGATAAGCTGGGTCTCTTCTCTCTGGAAAAAAGGAGGCTCAGGGGAGATATGATAGAGACCTTCAAGATCCTGAGAGGCATAGAGAGGGTGGATAGGGACAGGTTCTTCAGACTGAGAGGGACAACAGGTACGAGGGGGCACTCGGAGAAACTGAAGGGGGATAGGTTCAAGACAAATGCAAGGAAGTTTTTCTTCACCCAAAGGGTCGTGAACACATGGAATGCGCTCCCGGAGGAAGTGATCAGGCAGAATACAGTACAGGGATTCAAACAGGGATTGGACGGATTCCTGAGGGACAAAGGGATCGTAGGGTACTGAAACCAAGAGGTGATTCAGACAGGTCGTGACCTGTTGGGCCGCCGCGGGAGTGGACTGCTGGGCGGGATGGACCTGTGGTCTGACCCAGCAGTGGCACTGCTTATGTTCTTATGTTCTTATATGATTCAGACGTTCAAATACTTTAAGGGTATTAACGTAGAACAAAATCACTTCCAGAGAAAGAAAAATGGTAAAACCAGAGGACATAATTTGAGGTTGAGGGGTGGTAGATTCAAGAGCAATGTTAGGAAATTCTACTTTATGGAGAGGGTGGAGGATGCCTGGAATGCGCTCCCGAGAGAGGTGGTGGAGAGGAAAACGGTGACTGAGTTCAAAGAAGCATGGGATGAACACAGAGGTTCTAGAATCAGAAAATAATATTAAATATTGAAATAAGGCCAGTACTGGGCAGGCTTGCATGGTCTGTGTCTGTATATGGCCGTTTGGGGGAGGATGGGCTGGAGAGGGCTTCAATGGCTGGGAGGGTTTAGATGGGATGGAGTAGGTTTTAACGGAGATTTCGGCAGTTGGAACCCAAGCACAGTACCAGGTAGAGCTTTGGATTCTTGCCCAGAAATAGCTAAGAAGAAAAAAAAAAAAAAAATTTAAATTGAATCAGGTTGGGCAGACTGGATGGACCATTCGGGCCTTTATCTGCCGTCATCTACTATGTTACTATGTTACTTTATTCCATGGTCATCCAATGGCCCCACCGCTTCCTTCGTGGGTCGTTTCCCTTAATATATCGAAAGACCAGCTTGAAAGTTTTTTGCCTCCTTGGCTATTTTTTCCTCGTAGTCTCTTTTGGCCTCTCTTACCGCCTTGTGGTACCTGCTTTGATATGGTTTGTGCTTTTTCCAGTTTTTGTCCGTTTTTGACTTTTTCCATTCCTTAAACGAAGTCTTCTTGTCTCTGATTGCTTCCTTCACCCGCTACAGTGAGCCCGCTACAGTTAGCTCTTGGATCCCTTGTTGATACGCGGTATATATAGATTTTGTGCCTCGGTGACCGTGTCCTTAAAAAGGGACAATGCTTGCTCTAGCGTTTTTACAATGCTTATCCTCTTCTTAATCTTCTTCCCCACCATGAGTCTCATTCCTTCGTAATTCCCTTTTCGGAAGATCAGCGTCATGGCCGACATTCTGGATCGATGTTTTGCCCCGTTTCCAGATTGAAGCGGATCATGTTGTGATCACTGCTTCCCAGCATCCCTTCTATACCTTGCGCCGGTCCTCATAGTCCATTTAGAATTAAGTCTAGAATTGCATTTCCTCTCGTATTTTCCTTGACAAGTTGTTCCAGAAAGCAATCGCCTACAGCAGGGCTGCCCAAGTCCGGTCCTCGAGATCTACTAGTAGGCTAGGTTTTCAGGATATCCACAATGGCCTACAGCATCCAGGAACTTGGTCCCCCCTACCACAGCCGGAGGTCCCTAGGTTGTAGTCTATCCCCAGATAATTGAAGTCATTCATGATAACTGCGTTGTCTCCCTTGCAGTTGCATTTAATCTCATCTGTCATCTCTCCATCAATTTCTTCAGACTGCCCTGGGGGGTCGATAGTAGATGCCGATCTTCGTTTCTGTTCCTTTTGTTCCCAGAATTTTGGCCCATAGAGACTCTACCTTATTTTACTTTTCTGGCGTGTTCTCTCCGGTAGACCCAATTCCCTCTTTGATGTATAAGGCAATACCCCCACCTTTTTGACCTACTCTGTCTCTGCGGTATAGCTGGTATCCCGGTAGCAGTGTCCCAGGCATTTTCCTCATTCCACCATGTTTCTGTGACGCCAATGATATCAATGTTATCTTTTTGTGCCATAGCTTCCAAGTCCCCCATCTTATTTCTTAGGTTTTTTTGTGTTTGTGTACATACACTTGAGTTTGCGGCCTGTTACTTTCTTGCAATTCCTTCCCTCTTGTGTCCCTTTTGATCCGTCAGGATTTCTGACTTGCTTATGATCCAGTGAGTCTTCCCCGCTATCTTCTTGCACGGTATCCTCTGGGTATACTCTTGGTCAACTGTCGGCTTTCCCCTTCCTAGTTCAAAAACTTCTCAATTTCTCTCTTGATGTTGCTTGCAAGTAGCCTCATTCCGTCTCTGCTGTGATGGAGTCCATCCCTCCTGAATAGCTTGCTCTTCCCCCAGAATGTTGTCCAGTTGCGCACGAATCCTTCTTCCTCACACCAGCGTCGCATCTACGTGTTGACTGCTTGCAGCTCCATCTGCCTCTTCTCGTCAGCCCTGGGTACTGGCAGGATCTCTGAGAATGCGACCCTCTGCATTCTGGTCTTTAGTTTCCCTCCTAGCATTTGGAACTGGTCCTTCAGTCTTTCCCTGCTGTAGTTCCTGTTGCTCACGTTGTATGTCTCCACATGGATCACCATCGCCATATCTTCCTCTTCCATGCTGTCGATGATCCTGTTGATTCGGCTCACTATATCTTCTACCTTGTCTCCCGGTAGGTAGGTCACCAGCTGATCCTGTCTTCCTCCCGCTATGTGTCCCAGATTCTCTAAATGGCACCATTATTGGCGGCTGCCTTAAAAGTAGCCTTCGATCACGTGTCAATCATGAATTAACTATTCAGTGGGCGGGTACAGTGGCGTTAAGCTATAGAAAGGGATATGGTGCCTTGATAAAACCCCTTCGGGTGAAACATGTTGGCGGTATAAATCTCTGAAAGCATAACCACAAGTTTTAAGCTAAGTACTTAAACTATTTATACACTAAGGAGGAAAAAGTATTTATAAATTTAATAGCAAAGTATGGAAGATCCAGTGAGGAAGTAGTGCATAAAGCCTGACACAATGAATTTGTATGAGTGCTAGGTGGTACTTCTGAGGATCTATAAACTTTGTACTATTTACTGTGAAGAGAGTTAGGAGGGGTAAGAGAATATACACCCTTCTAATCTGAAGTATGGGCTATACTCTCACAGAAAATTTAACTTGAACTATTGTGCTGTTTGGTCAATCATGTGATGGTGCCATTTAGAAAATCATATCTCAAGCAAAGGTAGGTGCCGGAAATGTAGACCAGGTTTTCAACACCTACATTTCTGGTGCCTACCTTTGACATGAATTGTGTCTCCGGAGGCACCTACTGTTGCCTAATGCCATTTCTGGTGTTAGCCATGCCTACAGTAGCGTTAGGCGCTAGTTGACGCCTCCAGAGGCACGATTCCAGTGCCTTTAAATTTTAATTAAATAGCATTTGAAATGGTGTGTCCCTCTTAACTTAAGAGCTGATAGAGTGCCATTTATAGAATTTCCCCCACTGTGTCTAAATTAGGCTTTATTTTTTTGAAGTAGGTTGTGAAAAATGTATGGCTGTTTATAGCTATTTTGCATACTGTTTTAGATTCTTTATGCTGGGTTTTACTAAACAGTGGTAGAGGTTTCTATCACGGGTCAGCAAGGTAAGTGCTCCGACGCTCATAAAATTCTTATGAACATCTAAGCATTTACCTCGCTGGCCCGCAATAGAAACCTCTACCGCTGTTTAGTAAAAAAAAAAACAACCTTAATTTGTAATTTTCAGTTTATATTGTGCATTTCTTATCTTTTCATAACATTTTATGCTTAATTTTTTATTTTTAGGGTTGCATTTTGATTAAAGTTTGTAAATCACAATTGTGATTATATGCAGCCCTAGTCTAAATTCCACCCTATTCCATTATCTTTACTCTATTTGATATTTTCCTTAGAAAGAAACTGATACATTACCTTAAAGTCTTTTCTCACCACAGATACTCCCGCATCAACCAGTACTTGACAAACTCCTCTATGCCGATGGGAAGTCATCTTATGCAGTATTGTCTCACCACTAAATCAATAACAGAGGTAATAAGGATGATAATTTTTTTAATCATTATTACATGCAATGAATCCATTCACCAAGGTTTACTGTATTTAATATTCTGGCTGATATTCAGCATAAGTTAAGTGGCCGGAAACAGCCGCCAATCACTTAACTCATGTCTCAGTGGCTAACTGGGTATTTTTAGTGGCATTTAACTGGTTATTGCCATTGAAAATGCTCAGTTAGTGTAAAAAAAATTTTAAAAGCCAGCAAAAATGGGGGCATTCAATGTGTTCAATGTGCATGATATTTCCCAACATTTGGAACTTAAGCAGGCAGGCTTGGTGGACAAATAAGGTCACATAAAAAGCAGGCCTATCTTTGCCTGCTAAGCCATGGCCGGTTAAGTCTGAATATCACCTTAACTGGCCATGCACTAGTTGAAAAACCACAGATATTCAATGCCAAATACCAGAAATGGCCCATCACTGAATATCTGGGTTTAACACCAGTGGCAGGCAGTTAAAGTGCAGCCTTCTGCCAGCTTATTATCTGGGAGATTCTTTTTAAGGGTGCTTGATAAATCACCTAAATACACAAGGTACCACTAGGCAGTTTACAATACAAAAAATACTTAAAGTGATGAAAGGCCGTTTAATGATTAAGAAACAGATAATCAGAATGGGGTAGAGTGGGGGAAAGCAAAGGAATAGGGGACATATCAGTACCAGCCATCAGGGGAGGGATAGGTAGGTTGAAGTAGTCAAAGGAAAACCGAAATAAGATGAATTTTGATTTTCTTAAGAGATGGTAGGTTTCAAATGTAATCTGATAAGAAGCTCCACTGGTGAGGGGCCAAGATAATCAAAGAAAGTAGCAAGGGTATGACTAAGCCAAATCTGATATGGTGGTGGTAATGTCAAAAGGGAGACCTGCAATGAAAAGAGGGAATGTTTTGGGATATAGGAGGTGATAAAGAGAAATCTTGATTATACCACATTTCACATAACATTTATGTGGTTTACTGTACAATAACAATAAATGAGAAGAACATGTAGGAGGGCAGAGCTACAATTATTGATAGGACAGTGAGAAGGAATAGGGTAGATAGATGGTCTGTGCGATCATACAGGGCCCACCCCTGACCAGGTCCAAGAGGAAAATGAGAAGGAATTCAGTGAAAGGCATCTCAAAAGAGGAATGTTTTAAGCAAGGACTTGAACCAGTCTAAGGAAAGTTCCAATCGGAGTTAATAGATGAATCTTGAGAACTAATAATAACATTTTATATTTATATTTGACCCTTGCTGAGACTGGTAAGCAGTGTTTTTTGATTAACAAAGAAACATGATTGAACTTACATGAATTATAGAGAAACTTCAGTGCTTTGAATTGTATAAGCTACATTTTTGTGATGGATCCGAGTGATAAATCAGCATAAAGGGAATTACAGTAGTCAATTCATGAGATGACCAGGGTGAGGATTAGAAAACATAATACGGAGGATGTAAGAAGGGACTTGATAGAATGGATGTGACAAAAAGCATAAAAAAGGGTGTTAATTTGAGGGGTAAAAGTGTGATGTGTGTCAAACTATTCAAGAAATTTGTCAAATGATCTAACCAAACTGTATCGACCATTCCCAGATCCCGACGCATACTATAGCTATCAACCTTGTAATCTCCCTGGGAATGCCCAGGCTAATTTCTTGTTGTAAACCGCCTAGAACTGAAAGGTATTGGCGGGATAAAAGACATAAATGTAATGTAATGTAAACTGTACCCCCAAGACACAGACTATGTCACGATTGGAAATGGGGAGATTGTCAAGTATTAAATATTTGACTTTGCTGCTTATTCTAGCAAAATGGTACTTGTTTACTCACATTACATTTCTGGAATGACAACTTTTACAAACAAGGAATAAGGGTGAATAATAATGATAACAATTTATATACCACAATTGGAAAAACTTTCATGTCAACTGGGGGCAAGTGGAATCCTTGCTGGTGGACACAGTTCAATACACAAGGGAGCTGGAAACTTGAGTTTCGATGCATGAAGACTATCTTGGCAACAGCCCCCACAATCACAGCATTAGAGCATTAGCTCGCTGAACAGGCCACCAAATTGGACGATCTGGAGAATTGCTCCAGAAGGGGAAACCTGCATTCTGGGGGGAGTGCCAGAAATGTTGCCAGATCATCAGTTGGGCTCCCTTCTTACTTCCTGGCTACAGTAGAAGTTACCACTGCCTGCTGACATGGGCCCTGTATGCTTTGAACGAGCACATCGGCCGCGTGCTGTTATAGTCAAAGTGCACAATTACCTCCACTTTGCTTAGGAAATACCGAAAACACTGGGATGCCTTAAGTTATGAGGACCATCGCATACAAATCTTTCAGGACTATTCTTCAGCACTACAGTTTTGTCGGAAATGATTTCAACCACTTTGTGCTACTTTAGCAGAAAAAAAAAAATTGTTTCTTGTTTCTTTACCCAGCTATTTTGAAAATGTTCCTCAATGGTTTCTGGAAGATATTTGACTCAGTGGAAAAGGCGCAGGTCATGTTGAATACCCTGAACACATGAGCTACCTGTCCTATTGGTCTGCCTATGTTCCTATGCTGTGTATTTACTTTAAGAGCGTTTTTGTGGTACGCCTGTTGCTTGTGGTACCCTGCCTCCTATCTTATGTTTTGATAGGTCTTGATGATCTTGTTAGTGGTGCAGAGTGGGGACCTGCGCGTCCATGTGAATCTTTTACAGCGTGTTTAATGCTGTCCTATTTGGGTTTTGCAACCTTCATGGCCCTCTTGGGTTGTGAGGTTTGGGAGGGTGGGCTTGGGGATGGATTTTTTGTGTTTCTGTTTTCTTTGGTTATACTGCTTTCTTTTTTCTTTCACTTTTTTGATCCTTATTTTCTAGGTTTTCTTGGCTTTGTGGTTTGTTTTCTCTTCTCGCAGCTGGGGGAGGGGGAGGGGGAGGGCTGGGTGACCCTCCCCGGTTTTGATGGGTCTCTCTTGTAGACCCTTCTTAGCTCCCTCTCCCCCCCTCCCCCCCCCCGAGTGTTAATACCACCAAGCTTGTTTCCTGGAACATGGGGGGCATTACTTTGTTGGTAAAGCACACTAAATACTTCAAGCTTTACAGCGCCAAAGGGCGGATATTGCTTGTCTCCAGGAGACGCATCTTTCTGACTCAGAACATTTAAAATTGCAGCATTCCTAGGTGGGAGAAGTTTACTTTTCATCTTCTGGGGATAGACATGGGGGTGTTGCAGTTCTGCTGCGGAAATCACTACAAAGTACAGTTACACTTTTGCAGAAAGATTCTCGGGTACGTTAGCTTTTGTTAAACCTCAACCTGAGAGGGCGAGCTCTAACTTTGTTGGTTGTAAATGGCTCTGCATACAGAGATAAGCGGTTTTATAGAGATCTGTTGCGTCTTTGTACCACACAGCTGGATAATGTAATCGTGGTGGGGGATATGAATTTGGTTATGGACCCTAGCTTAGACGGGATATTGCCTAGATCCACGGGACTTCCTTCTGGAGGAGAGGGGGAGCATAATGATTTGCTGTCCTTTACTACGGCTTTAAATCTTGTGGATACATGAAGATCGCTTCACCCGAGGAAGCAGGATTATAAGCACCTCTCCAGGGCACATGGCACTTACTCCCGCCTGGATTATATATTTGTTCAACAGGGATTGTTTTCTCTGATTTCTTCAGTGACGATGAGCGAGATGTCTGATCACTGCATAGTATGGGTAGATTTGGATTCCCCGACTTATTATCATCAGCAGAGGGGGGTGGAGGTTTCTTGCCTATTTGTATAAAGACCCACATTTTTGGAAGTATTTGCATTCTAAATGGAATGACTACGTTACCCACAATTCACAACATCTTCAGGACCCTTTGCTGTTTTTTTCTGCTGGTACAGCAGTGCTCCGTGGGGATATAATAGCTTTTGTCAGTGCTTGCAACAAACGGCTGGCCACTGGTATATTGGGGCTAGAAAGACAGGTCTTGCCGGTTAAAGCTGCATATATAAGGTTCCTTCTCAGGCTAATCGTGAGGCTTTGCGGGCCACTCAGTTAACACTGGATACCATGATACACAAACGTACTTCTCGCATGCTGGTGTATAGAAAGGTGAACTTTTTTAGATATGGCAATAAAAGTGGGAACTAAGTTGCTTGTGCAGATCAACAAGGCCTGGGGAGGGTCCCGACACATCACAGCGATCCGGGATTCCTCTGGTGGGTTGCAATCTCAGCCAGAACAAATTTCTCATCTGTTTGAGGAATTTTTTACATCCTTGTATGCCGGAGGGAGTCCCCTTCTGAGGAGGTCCTTCAAGACTTCTTGCAACAGTCCCAGCTTCCTAGGCTTTCCGAAGCACAATTGGACACTCTAAATTCTCCTTTAACTGCTAAGGAGTTTCAAAAGGCCATTACTTCTCTTAAATTGGGTTCTGCACCGTGCTCAAATAGGTTCTCCAGAGAATTTTTTAAAGTGTTGCAGATTTCTCTGCTAGAGCTCCTTTTACATTATTACAGTGCAGTTCTGCGAGACGGTGCTTTTCCCAACCATACTAATACAGCTTTGATTACCTTGCTTCCTAAGCCTAAGGCTGATGCTGAATTGGTGTCCTCCTATAGACCTATTTCATTGTTAAATGTAGACATCAAGCTGCTTTCCACCCTTTTGGCGTCCAGGCTGACCACAATTCTTTCTGATTTGATAGGTGAGGAGCAGGTGGGATTTGTTAAGGGCTGCCAATCTGTTTTGAATGTTTGGAAATTACTTATAGCTATGGCCTATTGCCAACATCTTGAGTTTGCCAACATCTTGAGTTTCCTTCACTTGCAGTCAGCCTGGATGCCGAAAAAGCCTTTGATAAGGTTTGTGGCCTTTCCTGTTTGGGGTTCTTTCTCATCTAGGTATGCATGGCATTTTCCTACAGGCCATTCGGGCACTTTACAACTTCCCATAGGCATGTATCTTGATTAACGGGACCCACAACCACTAGGGGTCACTCGGAGAAATTGAAAGGGGACAGGTTTAGAACAAATGCTAGGAAGTTCTTTTTTACCCAAAGGGTGGTGGAACACGCTTCCGGAGGAGGTGATAGGCCAGAGCACTTTACAGGGGTTCAAGGAAGGTTTGGATAGGTTCCTAGAGGATAGGGGGATTGAAGGGTATAGATAGATCTAGAGGTAGGCTATAAAAGTGGACAAAAACCACTTCACAGGTCACGGACCTGGTGGGCCACCGCGGGAGCGGACTGCTGGGCAAGATGGACCTCTGGTCTGACTCAGTGGAGGCAACTTCTTATGTTCTTAGGTCTTCCCCCTTTCCTTTTTCCCAGGGCATTAGACAGGGATGTCCCCTTTCCCCCTACTTTTTCTTTTAACCTTGGAACCACTGTTATTATTGATTAAGATGTCACCTGAAATTAGAGGGGTCCCTTTGTCTGATGTTCAGGTTAAGGCGCTCGCTTATGCAGATGATCTTTTGTTGGTACTTACAGAGCTGCGAATGTCCTTGTCTGCTTTATTAAACATTATTACATTATATTAGAGATTTCTATTCTGCCATTACCTTGTGGTTCAAGGCGGATTACAAAAGAGTTAAAGAAGGTGAGTTACAAAAGAAGAACATTGGTCATTTCTAGTAACGGTAAAGAGTAGATCAGGTAGTATCGGAGTTGGGAAGAAGATGGAAGGTATTCGTGGTGTTAAGACTTTTTCAGGGATTTCTTGAAGAGTATTGGAGATTTGGTTATCTAGTTTTGCTGCTTGAGTGGCCAGAAGGCCATCATATAGTTTTTTCTGTTTAATTTCTTTGATTGGAGGGTGAGTGAATGGAGTGTGTTTTTCTGTGTCTGGTTGAGGTAGATTGGATGAGGCGGTTGTTCAGGTACGTTGGGCCATTACCATTTATAGATTTAAATAGTATGCAGTAGAATTTAAATAGTATTCTTTCCTGAATTGGAAGCCAGTGGGAGTTGAGGTATGCCTCTGTAATGTGGTCATAGAAACATAGAAAGTGACGGCAGATAAGGGCCAAGGCCCATCCAGTCTGCCCACATCAATGACCCTCCCTTACCTCTCTGTGTGAAGAGATCCCATGTGTTGATCCCATTTAGTCTTAAAATCAGGCACGCTGCTGGCCTCAATTACCTGTATCGGAAGACCATAACATCGATCCACCACCCTCTCGGTGAAGAAGTATTTCCTGGTGTCGCTATGCAATTTCCCTCCCCTGATTTTCCACGGATGCCCTCGTGTTGTATGGGTTCCTTGAAAAAGAAGATATCCTCCTCCATCTCGATATGGCGCATGAGGTATTTGAACATCTCGATCATGTCTCCCCTCTCCCTGCGTTCCTCTTGTGTGTAGAGCTGCAATTTATTCAGCCATTCCTCATACGGGAGATCCCTGAGTCCATCCGGGTGGCCATTCGCTGGACCGACTCAAGTCTCAGCACATCTTTGCAGTAATGTGGCCTCCAGAATTGTACACAGTATTCCAGATGGGGTCTCACCATGGACCTATATAATGGCATTATGACTTCGGGCTTACGGCTAACGAAACTCCTGCGTATGCAACCTATGATTTGTCTGGCCTTAGATGAAGCTTTCTCCACTTGATTAGCAGTCTTCATATCCTCACTGATGATCACCCTAAGTCTCGTTCCGCTACAGTTCTTTCTAGGATCTCACTATTAAGAGTGTAAGTCTTGCATGGATTTTTGCTGCCAAGGTGCATGACCTTGTATTTTTTAGCATTGAAACTTAGTTGCCAGGTCCTGGACCAATGCTCCAGTAGGAGAAGGTCATGCGTCATACTGTCTGGCATTGATTTAATGTCAGGCTCTGTTGTGCTCTTGCCTACTATATTGCATAGTTTGGCGTCATCGGCGAATAACGTTAATTTACCTTGAAGCCCCTCAGCCAAGTCCATTATGAAGATGTTGAATAAGATCGGGCCCAAGACCGAGCCCTGCGGCACTCCACTGATCACCTCTGTCATTTTGGAGGGGGTGCCATTCACCACCACCCTCTGAAGTCTACCTCCAAGCCAGTCCCCACCCACGTAGTCAATGTATCACCCAAACCTATAGAGCTCATCTTGCTCAACAACCTGCGGTGAGGTACGCTGTTGAATGCTTTGCTGAAATCCAAGTACATGACGTCTAGGGACTCCCCAATATCCAGCTTCCCCGTCACCCAGTCAAAGAAGCTGATCAGGTTGGATTGACAGGACCTCCCTTTTGTAAACCCATGTTGACAGGGATCTCGTAGATTCCCTTCGTTCAGGATCGTATCCAATTGGTGTTTGATTAGAGTTTCCATTAGTTTGCTCACTATTGATGTGATTTTCACTGGTCTGTAGTTCGCAGCTTCCGTCCTGCATCCTTTTTTGTGGAGTGGAATGACATTAGCCGTTTTCCAGTCTAGCGGGACTCTTCCTGTGCTAAGGGAAAGATTGAAGAGTGTGGATAACGGTTCCGCCAAAGTGTCACTTAACTCCCTGAGTTCCCTGGGGTGTAGGTTGTCTGGCCCCATCAATTTGTCAACCTTGAGTTTGGATAGCTCACTGTAGACACTACTTGGCGTAAACTCGAAAGTGCAAAACGGGTCTACCGAGCTATCCCATGTCGGTAGCTGAGGGCCGGATCCCGGCGCCTCATGGGTGAAGACTGAGCAAAAGTATTCATTTAAAAGTTTAGCTTTTTCGGAGTCCGATTCTACATAGTTCCCGTCTGGTTTCCTAAGGCGTACTATCCCTCCTGTGTTCCTGTTTCTATCACTAATATACCTAAAGAATGATTTATCGCCCTTCTTGATGCTCTTTGCTAGATTCTCCTCCATCTGGAATTTGACCTCTCTGAATTGTTTGTAGTTGTTTAGTCATTGTTGCAGGGCAGGGAAGATAGAGGATGTTGCAGTAGGATTAGGGTTTGTAGTATGAGCTGGAATTGTGTTCTTTCGAAGAATTTTCTGACTTGTCAGGTTTCTCAAAACTGTGAAGGATTTCTGTTTTATTTTATTTATTTGTGGCTGCTTGGTGCAGCATCTGTCTATTGTCATTCCTAGTAATTGTAGGGTGGTTTGAATGGGGTACTTGATTGAGTTGATTTCTAGGTTGGTTAAGGTAGGGATTTTGTTATTCTCGAGGAGGAGGAATTTTGTTTTGTCTGGGTTAAGTTTCAGTTTGTGATCTTCCATCCAAGTCGCTTCTGTTTCTAGTGTTCGGTGTAATGTGTCTGTCATGGAGGGATTTGTTTGATCAAACGGTATGAGAATGGTAATGTCGTCTGCATAGCTATAGGAGGTTATGCCTAGTTTGTCCAGGTATGTACCGAGGGATGCAGTGTAGAGGTTTAATAGAGTCAGGGATAGAGGGGATCCTTGTGGTACGCCGCAGGGATTGGACCAAGGTTCTGATTTTTCTTTGTCCGATTTTACTCTGTATGCTCTGGATTTTAGGAAACCTTCAAATCATGAGTATACTTTATCTGAGATACCTATTGTGTCCAAAATTTGCAGTAGAATGCTATGGTCTAATAGGTCAAATGCTGTGGTCAGGTCCAGTTGTATGAGCAGCATTTATTTTACCTGTGCTGAGGTATTACCTGGCTTTGTCAATAAGGTTGCCTAGTAGAGTCTCTGTGCTGAAGTTGGTTCTGAAGCCAGATTGTGTAGGGTGGAGTATGTTATGGTCATCTAGATAGTTGGTGAGGAATTTGGCTACTAGACCTGAAGGGACACGTATCAGAACTTTGGTAATTTTCCTTAGGCATATGTTGTTTAAAGATGTAAAGCCAGGCCCTGTTTGTCTTTCTTTCTTTGAAAATACTACAAGGACATGTAAGTTTGAACAGAGATGTTGTGAAGTGAATTCAATTGTTTTGTTAAGCCGTATTTACAGACAGATTTAGATTAGAAGCTCTGCTGGTTAAGGCTTTTTCTGACCTTTTGGACTCCAGCCAGAGATAGAGGAAAATGTTGATGTCTTTAAAGTTTCATGTGATCTGTGTCCATATATGGTTTGTGTTTACGTCACATGCTGACACATGCTGACAACACTGATTCATGTAGAATAATATAAAAGATGTGAAGCTCATAATAAAATTTGGACATGTTTGGAGATCATTTCTTGCCTCTACAATATGTCCCCGGGTGCACCTGTCTTCCAAATGACAGAGAAAGTATGGGGCAGGAATTGGGGCCTAATCCTTTTCAGTTGGGGGCACGTCCGCGATGGGCAGATGATATCACCAATATTTTGTGAGTATTTCTGAATTTTTTCTGTTCTTTAATACTCACTAGGTAGTGGTGACCTGTATCCACCCTTTATTTTAAGTTCAAGCTTTGGGTTCTATTATGGAGTTTTTTGGGGGAAAAATCTCGGGGTACTTTCGGTAAGCGCCCCTCGTGAATATAAGCAGCTGCCATTCTTTCGGGAAGAATGAAATTATTTATAGAACCCCCCTGCCCACTCTGTCATTTGTAAGGTTAAAACTTTTATAGAGTATAAGATTTTATTGTCTCTTATTACTGTACCTCGCTTATAAGGTAAGATAAGCGAATATTTTTGCATTGTTATATTGGTTTTGTAATGAGTCATAAAGGCACTTAGGATTCTCCTAGACAAATGAGACTTGTACGGCTGTGTGTGTATGACATTTTTTCCTTCAGCTCACATCTTTCTGTGTCACCAATGTTTAATACTGAGGTAGGACGTGCTGTTATGTGGAATGAATTGAAAGTGCTGTTTGAATCAGTCTAAGATCTTTCCCTTGTAGTTTGTACACAAGCACTATTTCTTGTCTTCCTTTTGATCCTGACTAATTTTGTGCGTTTCTTCTACGGCTGCTTCCTTTGTGTTCTGTGCTGGATCATAATTTAAAAAAAAAAAGAAAAAATTCTGTTTCAGAGGCTTTCTTTCTTGTGCAGAGCAAAGCTAATCTGTTCTTTGCTTTCATTATCAGGGTCTGTGCATGAATGCTTTTGCCCCTTCCCCCAGACTTCTCAGTTTGGGCTTACACTGACCCCCTATAGTGTTTCTTTGAAGTTACTAAGCAGTATGGTGTGATTCCACTGCTTATCACTTATCTTTTCTCCGGCATTATCAAAACCACCATCTCTTCTTACAATACGCCCATCGCTCTTGTTGTCAAAGCTGATGGCATTCCCCGTTTCGTCCTAGATTTTAGGGCTGTTTTCTTATGTTTCTTCCTCTCCCCCATTCCACCGGCAGCCAATGTTTTTTTTTTTTTTTTCTGTCATTGTCTTAAAGAATGTTTTATTTTTGTCCCTGTTAGTGAGGCTTTTCAGCTTTTTTTTGCCTTCACCTTTAAGCAACAGTATACCTAGTGTGGAATGCCCCAGGGCTATGTTGACTCCATTGTCCTTCGGGCTATTCTACAGTCATGCACTGCCCCTCATGGTCCTATCCTTATTTTGTACATCTTTTTGTGTTCCATAATTCAGGAGACCTGTCAGGCTGATAGTTTGCACCTTTTATAATAGTTGTCTGTAAATCTGACGTGACATACCTGGGTTTTGTCCTGTCTCATGGTCAGAGGAAAATCTGCACTTTCCGCACTGCTGCTGTTCTGGGTCTGCCCTGCCCAGCTACCAAGAAAGACATGCTTACTTTTCTTGCTATGATTGGTCACTGCCGCCAATGGATCTCTGCTTGTTCCTTCTATGACCAGATTTTGAGACAGACCCTGGTTTCTGAAATGACTGCTCTTATCAGATGGACTTATGAAATGTTGGATATTTAAGATGTGCTTTGGTTTCTAGCTCAAGTCTGGGTTTTCCTGCTTATGCCCACATGTTTTATCTCTTTGTTTGGGACCATTGTAACACCATGAAGGGAGAACATGGCGGTAAGTTACGCTCTGTTTCCTTTTTTTTATAGTCACTCCTGTTCAAGTTCCCTGGATGCATGTGCTATGGTAGTCACGATGTACAAGCCCTTCTTTTAAATGGGCTCCTGGGTCTCACGGGTGAACAGGATTCTCTTCCTCTCTTTTTTCACAGCTTCAGTCCTTTGTTACCCCCTTCTGAACTTGATGCCTGGCGTTTGGCAGGTGCCCAAAGCCGCCCTTTTGGACGGACTTTGGTGCAAAAAGGGAAACCCTAGATACCAGCTGCTAGCTCTCCCTTATTCATTGCCCAATATCATGGTATTGGTTATCGTAGTGCTCGCTCGACATTTTAACTTCTTGCTAGTGATATTTTCATTCTTGACCTTTTGCTCCTTGATACAGAGATATATAGTTCGATAATTACAGCTGGCACGGTTGTGAATTGAAAATAAATTGGAAAATACAATTCCTTTCTATTGTTTTAGCTGAAATTAGGATGTTGCTAATTTAAAATGTTTTGTCCAGATTTATACATAGCCATCCCAGATCAGTTTTGGCACAGATATTTCTAATGTTTTCCAAGGGTCCTCTTTATCACTGCAGAGATAGAGACGCTCCAAAGAGACATTAGCTTTATGCCTTTTTCCAAATATGAGATGGTTATGATATACATTATTTGTTGTTTTGGTTTTTTTTATATCAATGTGTTTATTTGCAGAGTTAAATTCAGCCCTGCACACTTGACAGATGGAGTAATAGCTCCACACTTAAAACTTTGTTTTGTTTGTGTCATGTCTACTTGTTTTAGTTTAGTGGGTACCCCAGGATACATAATATTGGCCATTTCTAGAGCTCTTTTTCCACTTCTTACTAGCCTAACTGCGCAATGTTCTTTTACTTATAGCTTTTATATTCTGAATATAGTTTAGTTAGGGGTTATATGTTTAAGAAAAAGTTTTACTTTATACAGCGTTTATTTCGTGGTGTTCCCTACATATGATCCATTCAATATACATTTCTGAATACATTCAGTACATCAGTATGGTCTCTCTGAAGTGCATAATAAGTTATATGCAGCACGCAAAAACATATCCTTTTGGATTGTTCAATTAAGAACCTTAAGTAACTGAGTATTGTCTCTCTTTTGCCATAGCTATATCAAGTAAATGAATTGGTATTGTTACATGTTGCCACATTCAGTACAGGCAACATGGTTTCTCTTGTTTTCTATCTCTTATTTGGATCACATTGGAGTACAGCTGCTGAATGATATTTGGAATGCTTTTCAAGCATCTCTTTTCAAGTATCTCTTTCTGTATGCACAGACATCTGGCTGCTCTCCCTTTGAGGTTCTCACAGGATGACCTTTCCCCGCCCCATGGGTAGATTTTCCCTTGATACAGGAGGAATACGTCCAAAAGCTCATTGAAATATTAGGTCTTGTTCAAAGAAACGTGTCTTGCACTTCTCCTTTCTCTCCACAGATTCCTACCCATTTTTTCCAGCCTGGTGATTGTCCAGAAGCTTTCCAAGGATCGGAAGCAGACGGATTTCCCCTTTGGCCTTCCCACTACTGTGATCGCTGTGACCAGGCCCGCTGCACTCACTGAGGAGTTTCCTGTTTGGATCCACGCAAGTCGCTTGAAGAGGGTTAACCTAAAACCCCAGAAGCAAGTCTTCCCTGCGCAGATTTCACCTCCTCCAGTGGAACAACATGATGATCTCATTGCAGCATTCTACCAACTTTATCATTCTCTTACTGGCAACGCTGCTGCTAGTTTTTCTCCCTGTATGGATCATTTCTAACTGGGTCTACAGGGATGATGTGTTTTGGGTCCGCGACACTTTATGCCCATACCCATCTGTAAATGACACTCCTGCTGTAAACAGCACCCCCGGCATCTCTTTGCGAACACACGTTAAGCTGGACTACTCCCTCGCAAAGGCTGTCCTTCAATTGGAATCCAGAAAGACAGACAGTATGGTATAATTCCAGCAGTGTGCAAGTTGCCACCTTCTCCTTTGAGTATTGTGACATTGTGGACTGTTCATCAATTGATATCCCAAGGCTGTGCCATTGGTCCTCAGAGATTCCTAAAACTAAGGACATATATATATATATATATATATATATATATATATATATATATATATATATATATATATATATATATATATATATATGTTACTGACTCACGTTGGGGGATAAGTGTGCATTCTGGGGAGCGGTAGGGTGGAATATTGATACTGACTGGGCTTATAAACTAGAAAATACTCTGAAAAACAGTGGACCAAAATGGTAAATCATTGCTTACTTGTATGACCTTTCATAAGGTTGGACACTGTTATAGGAAAAGTGTTCCTGCACAAATTATTAAGCTTTCTCTTACTATTGACAACCCTAGACCTACTGATGAAGGTATGTACATTATGGACATGTGGTTTAAGGGTGGTCTAGCTATCCGACCCATCAGTTTTCTTATGGGATCTATCTACCTCCTCTAATTTTACCTATCCCCTTTGTGCACTGTGGTGTTCTAAATACCTTTTGCTGCCAGGACAGCAAAAGCTTGATATTGCCGTTACCACCTATAAGGGTAATTACACATGTCATGTTTCTAATCTGACACAGGGTAGTTTTGTAGGTAATTTACCCCCAGGTTATTGTTCTGTCTTGGCTCATAGGTATGCCCTATAGTTGCTACATCAGATTTGATATTTACTGGCTTTATGGAGACTTTTGGCTCCGTGTTAAGCTACCCAGCCAGTGGATAGGCCAGTGCACTTTAGCTAAGGTTACCATGCTCTTGCATATTCTTTCTGAAAGGCATCCTTCCTATTCACATGGTTTTTCCTTTTATTTGTCTTGATATAAATCTGATCACATGTATACATAGATGCTATAGGGGTCCCAAGAGGGGTCCCAGATGAATTTAAGGCCCGAGCTCAGGTTAAGGCTGGGTTTGAGTTCCTTATTCCCTTTATTACTATTAATAAGAATGTTGATCGGATTAGTTAAAATTATTATAATCAGCAACGCTTTGTGAACTACTCTAGGGACGCCTTACAAGGTATTACTTATCAATTAGGCTCCACTTCTCAGATGGTTAAATCATGTGGCCCTAGCTATGATTCTAGCTGAAAAATTCTCCTCAGTACTTTAAGCTGTTGTACTTTTCTTTCTGACAATATAGGTCCTACTATGGCCATTCAGAAATTAGCAGACCTCTTTGCTGAGCTCAAATGTAACTCTGATTTATCTAATTCTTGGGATCAGCACTTTAGTTGAATGCAGGGTTGGGTAAAAGACCTTTTTATTGTTATAATCTCTATTATTATCTGCACTCTTGTCTTGACTGCTCATGTACTGTGTTATTTGTATTACAGCTCCTAAAAAAAAACCCCTCCTTGAGAGACATATCTAAAGTATCACTCCCTTCCAGCTCATGCTGTGTATTTATGACGTCATTTTCATGACGTAAGAGGGGATTGAAGGGACACGTATCAGAACTTTGGTAATTTTCCTTAGGCATATGTTGTTTAAAGATGTAAAGCCAGGCCCTGTTTGTCTTTCTTTCTTTGAAAATACTACAAGGACATGTATGTTTGAACAGAGATGTTGTGAAGTGAATTCAATTGTTTTGTTAAGCCGTATTTACAGACAGATTTAGATTAGAAGCTCTGCTGGTTAAGGCTTTTTCTGACCTTTTGGACTCCAGCCAGAGATAGAGGAAAATGTTGATGTCTTTAAAGTTTCATGTGACCTGTGTCCATATATGGTTTGTGTTTACGTCACATGCTGACACATGCTGACAACACTGATTCATGTAGAATAATATAAAAGATGTGAAGCTCATAATAAAATTTGGACATGTTTGGAGATCATTTCTTGCCTCTACAATATGTCCCCGGCTGCACCTGTCTTCCAAATGACAGAGAAAGTATGGGGCAGGAATTGGGACCTAATCCTTTTCAAGACCTTCTGTTAGTTTGACATATAGGGGTATTGAAACAATTGGTCTGTAATTGGATGGTTGGACTGTTGGTCCCTTTAGGTCTTTTTGGATTGGGGTTATGATGATTTCGCTGAGATCAGTTGGGAAGAGGCTGACTGTGAGCATGGTTTATATCCATTGTTGGAGTAGAGTAAGGAATTTTGTGCTGGATATTGTTAGGAGGTATGATGGGCAGTGGTTGAGATCACAGGATGCGTGGCTGTACTTTTTGTAGAGTTTGTTGAGTTCAGACCATTGTATATTGTGGAATTGGGACCAAGTTCTATCTGCGGCAGTTGATTCTTTTTCTGTGGGGTGTATTGTGAGTTCAGTTAGGTGGGTTGGAGTACAATTGAGGGTAGCTCTGGCCTTCGTGATTTTATTCTTGAAGTGTTCTGCTAGGAGGGTGGCTGGGAAGGAGGGTATTGTTAGTAGTCAGGTAGGGTTTGGTGTCAATTAGATCTTTTAGTATTTGGAATAGTTTTTTGGTGTCTTGGGTTTCTGTGCCTATTAGGTTGGTGTAGTGTATTTTTCTCTTATCCTTTAGCTTGTATTGTATTGTTTGTTAATTATCTCCCTTTTTGATACTTTCTCTGGGTTTACTTTGAATTATCACAAGTCTCAGGCCCTCCATTTACTCTCTGGGGTTCAAGAATTTTGGTTGGGTCCCTTCCCTTTACAGTGGGCGCCAGATCATATTAATTACCTAGGGGTCTTTATTCCAGCTCAACTCTCGTCTATATGCTTTAAATGCACATCCTTTATTACATGATACTGCTATAAAATTGAACCTTTGGCAGGCCTACCTTCTTTCCCTGCTTTGTAGAATACATTTATTCAATATGATTTTGGCGTCTAAATGGCTGTATACATTTCAAATACTGTCTTTATTTTTGAAGGTGTGTGATGAGAGGAAATTGTGAAAGTCTTTGCAGTCATATTTATGGCTGGGAAGGAGGGTGAGGCTTCCTTATTCTATTATATGTACCTCTGTTGCATATGGAGGGTTGGGACTTTTGAACATCAGATATCTTACTGTTGCTTGTGCCATGCGATATGTCAGCGATTGATACCACTCAGCTGAGGACTTTACTGCAACTAGACTTGAACTGTCTTTTCTGGACACTGCACACTTCAGTTGCTATCTTCATGTTACCGGGCTCCACCCACCACCTATTGTCTCGCTCTCCCACATACTTCCTTCTGCTGATGCTGCCTGGCGTTGGATCTCCAGATGTCATTATTTTTCCATCAGAACTTCTCCATACCTGGCTAAACAACATAATCCCCAGTTTCCTATGGGTACCTCTTCCTGGCCTTCCTATGTTGGGAACAGAAAGTTATTGACTATCTTTTTCATGTTCTTATGGAAGAGGGCCGAATGAAGCATTTTTTGGATCTACAACGGGAATATTCCCTCTCCCTTAATGATGTTTTCCCTATCTCCAACTACGCCATAACATTGGAAGCCTGAGCTGGACTGATTTGACGGAAGATGTTCAGGAGGAATCGGGCTTTCTTTTTACCTTGCAGACACAATATTAAGACAAGTGTAGAGAGGGCTCATTCAAAAGTAAAGGTTCTAGACTTTTGAAAAACCTATCTTTGTTCAAATGGGGGATTACATCAAGGAATTGTTGTCTGGATAGGAACATATGGAAGAAGCAGTAAAGGGTGGGCAAAACTGAAAGGAGCTATTGTAAGGGCATCAAACCATTTTGACATTTTATGTTATCTTTCCTATTCTAATTGTAGTTCCCCCCCACCTGTGGCATACCTAGCATATGTGACACTTGGGGCCCATCATTTTTTTGAACCCCCCCTCATCTATATGAAAAATATTATTTTTAGTAACAATCCACATATCGCACAACAAGAGTGTAACTAGGAAAAGGCAGCATCTTAAACACTGCAGTGAGCACTAGAACACCAACACATATACTGTAAAACTAAACAAGCTAAACAAGCCAGATCCCACACAGTCAATTGATCCTGCATAGTCAATGCCAACTGAAAACTATGTCCTTTTCATACACACAGAACAGATACACCCTCGCTCAATATGAAATAATCACAAACTAAAAATAGAAATATGTAGATAAAAGTTAAACTGAACCACCAAGAAACCAGACTCTGCATACAATGTAACACCACAACACCACAAAAACAGTGACACATGTCCCCTAATACTGTGCAAAACATAAAGACAGTAGATGTAAATTTGAAAACACTGATACATAACAATCACCACTTTAAAAATTAACAAATAAAAATAAAACAAATAATGAGAAATAAGAAAATATAATTTTATTAGACTAATCCATTTTTCAATTAGCTTTCAGAGGCCAAATCTTTCTTCAGAACAGTACAGTATACTGCTGTTATGGTGTCCTGTCCTGACCTGAGGAAAGGGGTTTAGTCCAGAAATATTGCCTTATTTCCATTTCCTATTTATAAACGTTTATCAGTACAGTTACAATACTACTTGATTCTAAGTAAAGCAACAAAAAAAATCTTTCTACCTTTTGTCATTTCTGCTTTAATCATCTTCTTTGCTCTCTTCTTTCTATACAGCGTTTGTCCTCTCTCCCTTCCATGCAACATCTGCCCTCTATTTGCCCCTTCCACCCAGCTTCTACCCTCTCTCTACCCCTTCCATCTACTGCCCATACTCTCTCTGCCCCTTCCATCCACTGCCTACCCTCTCTCTCTTCCATATGGCATCTTCCCTCTTTCTATGTCCCTTCAATAAACTGTATATCCTGTGTCCCTTCTCTCCTTTGCACATGATTCATTTTAGCTTCACCACCTCCCCTATGCTTTGGCATATCTTTCTTTCTCTTCTCATTTCCTTCCTTTGTTCCCACTCCACACCATGGTCTGGTATCTCTATCTCCTTCCCTTCCCTCCCCCCATGCCCTGACATCTCTCCCTCCATGCTCTGGCACCTCCTCTCCCTGTGGTCTGGCATTTGTCTCCTTAGTTTCCCTTCCCTCCCCCATGCCCTGGCATTTCTCTCCTCTCCTTCCAACTAACCTCCCCCTCCATTATCTGGCATCTCCTTTTCTTCCTTTCACTTCCTCCCTCCTTCCTTCCTTTCCCCTGGTCTTGCATCTGTCTCCTTCCCTCCCCCCATGCCCTGGCATCTCTCCCTCCCCCCTCCATGGTCTGGTACCTCTTTTCCTTTTTTCCTTTCCCTCCCTCTCATGAACTTGGCATCTCTGGTTCCTCTCCATTGTCTTCTTTCTCCCTCCTTCCCTCTCTCTCCTCAGTTGGGTGATGCAGCAGCAGCATTTCTCCCCCCTTCCCTGTGCAGCAGTAGCATTTCTTCCCCCTCCCATTCCCTGTGCAGCAGCAACATTTTTCTTCCCTGCCCAGCATTTCTGGCCGGTTCCTTGCTGCAGCCAGTTTTCTATTCAAAGCCACGGGTGTCGACATCTCACCCAATCCGCGGTTGCGTCAGAAGCCTTCTCTCTGACGTCGTGACATCAGAAGGAATGCTTCCAACGCAGCTGTGGATCACGCGAGGAGCCGACTCCCACGGCTTTGAGCACAAACTGGGCTGCGGACACCGTTGCTGCTGGTTATTATGTTACTATGTTAAGGAAAGCAGCAGCAGCAGAATAGGGAGGGTGGCCGGCTGTGCACCCCCTTGGGGTATGCATCCTGGGCGGACTGTCCCCCCCTTGGTTAACCACTGCCCCCTGCCTCTCTCTTGTTTAATTAGTAGCTTACTAGTTGTGATCATCTATGTCATTGTTATTAATCGTTTTGTCTGTTTTTACCCATTTTATATTGTATATCGCTTTTAATTTTTTGAAATTGCGATACGATCAAATTTTTTAAGAAAGTAAGAGGAAAAGAAGGCTGCTTTGGTTTTCAAAAGTAGAAGCTGAAAAGGTAAGGAAAAAGAGGTTAACTGTCATAAAACTACATAAGCTTACATAAAGAAGAAAACAGGATAAAATATCTGGATTGAGGCTGGTTGAGTAGTCAGAAAAGCAAAGATGCAAATGGAAGAAAAAATAGCTGACATTTTTAGGTAGTGATAGGAAGAAGTGCAAAAGTGGCATTCTGAGACCCAAAGGTGAAGGGATAAATATGTAAAAGCAGATAAAGAAGTCAACTGCTTAACAAATATTTCTGTTCTGTGTTCACAGCTGAAGCACTAGGAGCGGGACTGTAGAAGACAAAAGCAAATAGGGATGGAAGTGCAGTAAACTCTGATTGAATTTCAGAGGATTGTGTTTGTAAGGAGCTATACCCAACTATACAAATTAGGGTAAATATAATCAATTACTGATATTCAATTCATTAAAATGCTATACCAAGAATACCAAAACATAAAATTAATTAAATGTTTAATTTATTAATTTCTTTAATTCAATTCATATCCTAAAAACTAACAAAATTTATTTCATGTTCATTTAAAATCTACAATAACAAGTAATACAAAGTGCAGAGTGCTACTAATGACAAAATCATAGGCTGGGAAAGCTACAGGTACTATCTAAAACTTTTAAATAGAATCCATCAATCAATCTTCAAGGCTCTTAATGATGTTAAGTATTGAAGCCATTCAGACCCAATAAAGCTCACTTAACTTGATGATGAGTCAATCAAAGTCCCAATATCACCTTGAGTTGTAATGCATAGACTTCACCAAGCCAGTTGTTCCTTATATTCATGATCCAATAAGAAATGCTTAATCAGTTCCGAGGTTCTCTCTTCTTAATCCTTATTGTTTTCCAGTTTTAGGCCAGGATTCACTAATCTGCCAGATCGGGCCTGATCCTGGCAGGTCCGACTAATTCAGAAAAAAAAAATATGCAAATGGGGGCGATCAGAGGAACGTCCCCCTCTGCCTGTATGGATCGCGCATGCGCAGACCATAGGAGCAGCAATTTTTTTTTTAACTTTTTTGTACTTTAGATTCATGCCGACTCTCCTGCCACAGACTGACCCAAACGCCGCCACCTTCACTAACCCCAACCCGCATAGCTCCCAGAAAACTGGTCCCGCTCTTGCCAGCTGCTACCCGCACCTTGCCGCTATAATAATAATAAAAAGATAAATGGAGCCCGAGGTTTTAACCCGTTTAGAGCCTGCGGGTTAAAACCACGGGCATGCACTGCGGGGAAGGGTGGGAGAGTCGAGGCAGGCAGGAAATCATGGCAGTTCGGGGCAGGCAGGAGAAGAGCATCGGAAAGACAAGCAGCAGGAGATAAGAAGCAGGGCAGCATTCGGGGCAAGCAGGCAGGAAAGATTGCAGGGCAGAGAGCAGGGCTTCCAGTCGGAAAGACGTTTGACTGGTTCCCAGCAGTTGCTTCTTCAGGTGATCGGCCAGCCCAGTCGGATCAGAAATTTGGTGTAGTGAAGCGGGTCGCTGTCCAATTTGCATGTATTTCACCTCATTTGCATGCATGGATTTGAAGCGGATCGCAGGAGAGGTAAGTGAATCAGGCCGGATGGAAATTTGATAGTAAAGGGGTTGCAAACCGATCGGTACACGATCGGTTTACTTTGTGAATCTAGCCCTTAGTTACTTATATTGTTCAATCAGCATAAGTCTTTAATTGACTCATCATCAAATTAAGTGAGCTTTATTGGGTTTGAATGGCTTCAATACTTAACATCATTAACAGCCTTGAAGATTGATTGATGGACTCTATTTAAAAGCTTTAGATAGTACCTAAAGCTTTTCCCAGCCTATGATTTTGTCATTAGTAGCACTCTACACTTTGTATTACTTGTTATTGTAGATTTTAAATGTAGATGAAATAAATTTTGTTAGTTTTTAGGATATGAATTGAATTAAAGAAATTAATAAATTAAACATTTAATTAATTTTATGTTTTGGTATTCTTGATATAACATAGTGCTTTGTAAGGAGCTAGTCAAACTAAAGGTGGACAATGTGATAGGGCCGGATGGTGCATCTGAGGGTACTGAAGGAACCTTAAGAAACTTAGAGAAGTTCTGGCAGCTCTGCTACCTGACATTTTCAGTGCTTCTCTAGAATCATGAGTGGTATCAGAGAACTGAAGAAGGGCGGGTGTGTTCCCTTTCCACAAAAAATAAAGAAGATGTAAGGAACTACAGACTGGTAAGTCTGACTTCTGTTGTAAGTAAATTAATGGAAACACTTTTAAAGCAGAGAATAGTAGTGTTTCTGGAATCCAGTGACTTGCAGCACCCGAGCCAACATGGACTCACTAGAGGCAGGTCTTGTCCGACAAATCTGATCAATTTCTTTGACTGGATGAACAGAGAATTAGATAAAGGGAGTGCACTAGATGCAGTGTATTTAGATTTTAGCTAAGCCTTTGCAAATGTTCCACACAGTTGTCTATTAAATAAACGGAGTGCCCTCAGGATGGGCCTCAAAGTGATAGACTGGATCAGGAAATGGTTGAGTGGAAGGTATCAAAGGGTAGTGGTCAATGAGGAAAGGGATGTTACCTGCAGTGGTGTAGTAAGGGAGATGTGGGAGGAGGGGCGGTCCGTCCCGGGCATGGTCTTCCTAAGGGTGCAGAACCCCTCCTCCTCTCCTTCCCACATGCATGCACCCCTTGTCTTCCCCGTACCTTTTTTACTTCCCTGGCGCAAGATTGCTGCCCACGTCGGCATCGGCACTCTCTCTGACGTCACTTCCGAGACCTGTGCCTAGGAAATGACATTAAAGAGCGAGCTGACACTGACGTGGGCATGCTGCTCACTTTGGAGAAGTTAAAAAGGTATGGGGAAAGGGAAGGGGTCGTGGCATGGGGGCGGGGAAGAGGGCTGGGGATGGGCGCTATTGTCCCGGGTGCCGCTCACCCTTAGTAAGGCACTGGTTACCAGTGGTATGCCTCAAGGTCATACATTTGTGCTACAGAAATCCAAGGGCAGAGTACAGTTTAGGGGGTAAAGAACTTTTGTGCATTGTCCGCTCGGTTTTTTCATCATCGTAGTAAGCTCTTCTTGTCTGTTTGGGCATCTGATTTAGACACTTTACCCCCGCTGATTAAAAGCCAAGTACTCAACCAGCTGCGGAAGCCAGTGGTCCCTGTGATGCCAGTGGGTTAAGGATGGGTCAGGGGGTTGGTGGGTGGGCGGGGGGGGGGGCATTCTGTGGGGTGGGATTTTGCTGAGTCCGGGTATAAGAACCCAACCTGGACTCGGATTGTCTTCACCTGTTTGGTGTTTTGTGCACTGTATTTTGTTGTATTTTGAAAATGTTATATCTGCTGCTGTCTTGGTTTCTACTTGGTTGTTCAATAAAATGTTTTGGTAAAAAAAAAAAAAAAAAAGGCAACAGTGAAAGCTAGAAGGATGCTTGGGTACATAGGGAGAGGTATGGACAGTAGGAAAAAGGAGGTATTAATGCACCTTTTAAGACTCTGGTGAGACCTCATTTAGAATATTGTGTACAATTCTGGAGGCCGCACCTTCAAAAAGAAATAATAAATGATATAGTCGGTCCAGAGGAAGGCAACTAAAATAGTGCGTGGTCCGTCATAAGGTGTATGGGGACAGACTTAAAGATCTCAATGGAGGAAAGGCAGGAGAGGAGAGATATGATGGAAATGTTTAAATACCTATGTTGCATAAATACATGAGGCAAATCTCTTTCATTTGAAAGGAAGCTCTGGAATGAGAGGGCATAAGATGAAGTTAAGAGGTGATAGGCTAAAGAATAATCTAAGGAAATATTTTTTTACAGAAAAGGTGGAAGATGCGTGGAATAGTCTCCTGATAGATGTTGTAGGGATAAAGGCTGTGTCTGAATTAAAGAAAGTGTGGGACAAGCAAGTGCGATCTCTTCGTGAGAGGAGGAAATAATGAAAGCTGTGGATGTGCCATTTGGCCTTTATCTGCCTTCATGTTTCTATGTTTCATGAAGTCAAATAATGATAATCACAGAGTATAGAAACTGGAAGAGAGATGGATGTCAGTGAGCTAGAAGAATGCCAGAGGACCCGTAGCCCAATTGTATGAGTCCAGATAAATCAAGGGATACCTCAGAACAGTGGCGTACCTAGCATATGTGATATCTGGGGCCCATCATTTTTTAACACACACACACCCTCCCCCCATTTGTATGAAAAACATGATTTTTAGAAATAATACACACATCACACAAGAGTGTACCTAGGAAAAGGCAGCATCTTACATACTGCAGTGAGCAGTACAACATCAATACACCCTACACCCATTGTAAAACTAAACAAACCAAACTAAACTAAACAAACAGTTAATCCTAAAAGAAAACCATGTCTTTCGAACACACAGAACACACCATCGTCGAGTATGGAATATGTAATCACAAACTAACCCCTCCCCCTTTTACAAAATTGTAGTGTGGTTTGTAGCAACGGTGGTACAGCTCAGATGCTCACAGAATTCTGAGCATCAGAGCTGTTACCACAGGCTGGCGGTAAAAAACGCTCTACAGTTTTGTAAAAGGGGGATAAAATAGAAATATGTAGACAAAGGTTAAATTGAACCACCAAGAAGCTGGACTCTGCATACAATGCAATACCACAGAAACAGTGATGCATGTCCCCTAAAGAAAAAAAAAAAAAAAGAAATTTTTTTTTCTACCTTTGTCTTCTCTGGTTTCTGCTTTCCTCATCTTCTTGTCACTCTCTTCTTTTCATCCACTGTCTGCTACTTCTATATGGCATCTTCTCTCCTTTTATGCCCCTTCCAGAAACTGTATGTCTCCCCCTTCCATCTCTCCCTTCACCCCCATTGGTCTGGCATACATCTTCTTCCCTTCCCTCCTCCAATTGGTCTGGGCATCTCTCTCCTTCCCTTCCCTCCCCCACACCCCCATGGACTGGCATTTCACTCTCTCCTTCCCCTTCCCCCCACTTCCATCAACATCTGCCCTCTTTCTTTCCCTCTAACCCAATTCCATTCAGTATCCTTCCCCCTTATGTCTCTCTCCCCTTTCCCTGCACACCAATTCCCTGCACATCAGCATCTCCCCCTTTTCTCTTCTTCTACCACCTTTCCATACCACCCAGCCCTACCACCTTTCCATACCACCCTGCCCCTTTCTCTCCCTCTACCACCCTACTATGCTCCTTTCTCTCTCCCTCCAAACCAATGCCATACAGCAAAGGTCCCACGATGACTGCAGCTGCCAGCTTTGCTCAGGAAGAATTAAGTGAAATTGGAGGGGTGGACCAGCAGATGCAGGGAGTTGCAGCAAAGTCCTGCAATGATTGCGGCTGCTGGTCCACCCCTTCCAACGTTACTTACTTATTTTGGAACAGAGTCGGCAGATGCAGTCATTATGGGACCTTCTTGCACTTCAGTGCGGCTGCTGACTCTGCTCCGGAATAAGTACGTCGGAGGGATTGGACCAGCAGCCGCGTTGAGGTGCAGGTCCTGTTGTAGAGTAGGGCGGGAGGTTCCGGACCCGGCTGGCTGTGCATCCCCCTAGGGTCCCACCACTGCCCTAGATGAAAATATTTGTGGAAGCAGGATGAGTGTTGCAGGACTTCATTGCCTAAACAGCATATAGTACATAAGAGCTTTGATTGCTACATCAAGTATAAACCAACTTACATATAAGATATCTGTTATAATTTGAAAGAAATTGTGTTGCCTGTTGAGGAATAGTCTATGTGAGACCTAACATATCCCTTGGACACTTCAAAAGACTTGAAGCAAATAAAAATTACTTAGGTGCTTAGTGCTCACCCAGAGGCCTGCTCCACCACCAAGTCAGGCATCCCAGGCTGTGCACGCATCTGCTCCATTCCCACCAGCTCTGGATCCAAAATAAAGATCTCATCTTGGGAGACTTCTGATACAAAATGCAAATGTTCCTGTGTGAAAATCAAAAACATAAAAGCCACTAAGTATTCACAGTAACATAGTAAATGACAGCAGATGAAGATCTGGATGGTCCACCCAGTCTGCCCAACATTCACAAACATTATTAATTCATGATTAAATTGTATTTCTTTGACATTTCTGGGGCATAAACTGAAGTCCGCACAGTATGATGACACCCCCCAGACCCATGGATGACTCTCCTGAACCCATGAAGACCCTCTTTATCAGGTAGCCCCTTGTGACATGGGTGGGACTTATGTTGGTGGGGTTAGTCTGTGGGTGCAGGCATATTAATGAGATACAAAACATGGATTTTCATATTTGGCATCTCATAACTACTTAACTCTTGCAGACTTATATAACACTGCAGTGTTTTAGGTCAGGCAAGATTAGGATCTTTTAAATCGTGTTAAGGATTAAATAACAATACTTAAGGCTCTAATGCTTGGTATCTCAACCTAGAGCTCAATAGAGACCTAGGTTTTTGTCCAAAGTTCTATTCAGTAAAGTTGAGACTGGGTCAATGAAGAAAGTGATCACATTAATTTAATGAATGCTAGGTCATTAGGAATAAAATTCCTATTGTGTTTAATTTGCCAAAAGAAAACTCAATTGATATGTGCTTTTATTACAGAGTCAAGGCTTTCAGAAGAGGATTTAGTAATAGTGCATCAGTTATGTCCCCCTAATTATATAGCATCTTTTAGATCTAGGAAGGAAAGGAGAGGGGGGTGTTATATATAAGCAGCATTATAATTTTTCAAATACTGATTGCTTACAATTGGAAGGGTTAGACATTTTAGTGTTAGGTTAATTATATCATCATTTGTTAATGGACCTTAGGGCTCATTTAATCAAGCTGCGGTAGGCGGTTAACACGCGTAATACCGCGCGTTCAACCGCCTGCCGCGCTAGTCGCTAACGCCTCCATTGACGAGTCATTAGTTTTTTGGTGTGCCACGGGGGTTAGCGCGTGATGAAATGTTCGACGCACTAACCCCCGTAGCGCACCTTGATAAAAGGAGCCCCTAGTCTTCCATCATCTAAAATGCTATTGTTGAGTGATTTTAATATGCATGCTTTATCTTAGTCCTACAGATGATGTAGTCTCTAGCGTTCTGATAACGATTGAAGCAATTGCTTGGCAACAGATAGCTGAGGTTCCTACTCATTCACATGGCCTTTCCTTAGATTTGATCTTTATTCCATATGATACTGTAGATCAGGGGTGCCCAATAGGTCGATCGTGATCGACCGGTAGCTCGCCAAGGCAAAGTGAGTCGATCATCCAGGACTCCCTTTGCCTTGGCGATCTATCGGGCCAATCAATCTTCCTCTCCCTGACGTCAATTCTGCCGTCAGAGAGGAAGTTTGGGCCAGCCAATATGGTCCCCTTTTACTAAACCACAATAGTGGTTTTTAGCGCAGGGAGCCTATGAGCGTCCAGAGCAGCGCTGGGCATTCAGCGCAGCTCCCTGCGCTAAAAACTGCTATTGTGGTTTAGTAAAAAGGGAGGGGGGTGGGTTTTATCTATTTTTGTATGGTTGTTACTGAGGTGACAGTGCATAGAGTCATCTGCTTTGACCTCTTTGAAAAACCCCCGGAATAGGAATGATAATTAACAATTCTATGCGTACAGTGTGCGTTGTTTTTTTTTTTTTAAATGTTATTGTTGGTAGATCATTTTGACTTGGTCATTTTAAAAGTAGCTCACGAGTCAAAAAAGTGTGGGCACCCCTGCTGTAGGTAATCAAAGTTGAGTTGAGGATATTATCTCTGTGCCCTGGTCTGATCATGATATGATAAAATTTAAGAAATAAGCCACTGTATTTAAGTGTAATTCTTTAAAGTTTAAACATACAGTAACTGAAAGATTGTCACAATCTGTAATTTTGGATGTTGAAGATATAGAGAAAGTAGTGGATAATTGGAACAATTTGTTACTTAATGGACTAGATGATGTTGCACCAATGAAGGAAAAAAAAGTTTTTTTATCCAATAGAGTACTCTGGTTCACAGAAAAGCCTTGATATTTGCAGCAAGGGTTAAGAAGGCATGAAATAATGTGGAGGAATTATTCTTTGAGAGCTACACAGGAATCTTATATTTCTTAGTTAACCAATTACAAGAAGGTTACTAAGTGTGAATACTATTTTAAAATAATTGAAATGGCTCCTTGTGCATAAGAACAAGAGCATTGGCATAATGGGATAGAATGTAGCTCCATCAAGTCCAGTATCCTGTTTCCAAAAGTGGCCAACTAAGGTCACAAGTACTTTTGCCTGTCCCAGGTAGGGCTCAAAGTGTGGGCATAGGCGTGGTTAGGGTTACCAGACATCTGGATTTACCCGGACATGCCCTCTTTTTAGAGGACATTATCAAAAAGACGTCATTATCCTGGCTGCACCTTTCATCATCATTAAAAGAAATTAATAATGATGACAGGTACAAAGAGTATACCAACTTCTAAATGGGAATATGTAATCACTAGTATAAAAGAAGCACAGTTAAGAAGGAAGAAGACTAAAAAATCAATTCCCCATAGAGTTTGGGAATAAAATGTGCTTGCCTCATCTTTACCCAGTTAATGAAGATACATGAACAGTCACTGTGCAGAGACGCATATTATGGAAGCAAAGTGTATCTTAGACACTGAGGCCAAAATTCTGTACAGAACACACTGCAGTTAGGTGGCGGTAGGTGCCCTACTGCCGCCTAATCGACCAATCATGGAGCATCTTTCTAAAAAAAAATAAAAATTAAAGGCACCATTCTAAGTCATCGGTCTCATGCCTATGGAGGTGCATAGAGATGCCTAGGAATGCTTAATGCAAGCAGGGGCGCAATTTGTGCTTGATGTGGCCTTAGACATCCCTATGTGCCTCCGTAGGCACAAGACCGGCACTTTAGGTTTTTAAAATGTTGGCCTACATTTAAGGTGCCTTTGTTAAAAATCAGGTGCAAGTCTACAAACGGCACCGGTGCATGATTGACGTGATCAGCAGTCGTTTCTTAGGTGGCCAGTTTATAAATTCTGGACCTGATTGCTGGGTAAATGGAAGAAAGTTAGAGTATAATAGCCTGAGTTGTATTCCCCGGAAGAAAGAATTTAGATTGAATGGTTCATACAATAATTTGCAGAATGAATGATGTTGAATGATTCCAGGATGGATGTACATATTGAAGAAGAATGATTGCTCCTCTCCATATACCAATAGGTAAGATCTATGTCTGTGACTTTCTCATGTAAGGTTGTTCATGAGGAGGAATACTGGACAGCATTGTTATGAGAATTGGAAGTAGAGAGCACATTTAGGCATCAAGAATTAAAATAAATGACCAGTATGTCAGCATATGTGTAAGTGTGCACACACATACATGCATGCCAATAGGGCTATGCATTATTCGTAAAGATGGTGCCTAGATGTAATGGTGCGTAGTTTGATGGTAGGCATACACATGGGAGGAGTTTGGGTCCAGCTTGGACAGTGGACACTGTTACATATGTAAATTAGACAATTCTATAATATACAGTACGGTATATATGTGTATTTTAGAAATCTAGGCACAAGCATTTACACCAGCTTTATGGCTGGTGTAAGTGGTTGTGTCTAAATTAAACTTGCATATTTGCATTGCCACACTTATATTCTATAAAGGAAAATAGCAGCCTACTTTCTCTTATAGAAGAGGCTCCAAATAAGTACATTCCTGAGATTTAAAACTAAGCTCCTCTTTATAGAATTACCTCCTAAATGGAAATCTGTATCAAATCATGTCAGCAATTAGCATAATCTCAAATTGTAGGAAGATCAATGAAAACAACTAAACCAAAATCTGCTTTACTATTGAATGATATATTCAATACATAATACAATGTTAAATTACAAGTGTAGCATACCTGAGATCTGTCGATGCAATAGAACCGATCAGCAGAAGTAGCTGTAAGATATGAAAAAGAATATAAAGGGTATGAACATGAGAGCAATTTCCTCACAGGTTTTATCATTAGACAGACACATGACCACAAAGTTTCTAAATGATTTCTGCAACAAAATCATGAAATATTAAGAGTACATTTATTTTTATTTAGAGCCATGGTTTTCAATTCATTCCTCACGGACCACCTGGCCAATTGGGTTTTCAGGATATCTACAATAAATACACTTGAGAGATTTGCCTGCACTGCCTTCTGTCACCATCTATGATCTGGCCGAGCGGTTTTTGGTAGCTAGGCAGTGACTTATAACTGACACCCCGCCGTGAGCCCCTTTGTAGTAGGGCTATCTTTCAAGCAGGATACCTCTATGGTTTTCCTGGGCTAGATGTGGTGTGTTCTTGGCACAGAAAACTCCAGCAGTCTGAATGGCTTAAATTGTAAATCATAGACTTTATTAGGCTACTGGCCTTGGCAACCTCAGGCAACCCCGGTGACATAAACTTTATACCCACAAATACCAGGCTCTTCTTTAACTTAAACATAATCAGGCATGCTCTGGACTTCATAAAAATAAATCATAGTATTAACAGTCCTCTTCACCAGAGCCTCATAACTGGAAAAGGGTAACTTATATTCATCAAAAGGTCTTTCAGTTTCTACGAGGTACAGCTGGTAACATTGAGCTGGATAAACAGTAATTGTAGTTCCCCAACATGCACAAGCAGTCTGTAGTCAGCGTTTGGTTTCAGGCTCTAAAGGCAGGCAGTACTGGCTGTCTCTCCCTGGTTGCTATGGAGATCAATTAGCACTTGCCAGCCCTGCACGGAGGTTTGGTAACCCGAAACCAGGGTAAACCCAGGCTGTCGTCCTGCACAGCGTTGGACTAAACTATGTGCAAGTTTGTATATCTCACACATATAAGCTCAGATGCCTTATTCAGTCCTATTCCCCAGAATAACACTGGCAGTTTCTGTAATTATCTCTGCAGACATAACTTTCCTTTGTGAGCAGGGGAACAGCAGAGTAACAGTAAGGAACAGAAACTTTCCTTCTTTAAACTCCCAGCCCTTATGCAATCTCCATGGGTTCAGCAGTAGCTACACATGGAGCACAGCCTTCCTCAACTATCATCAGCTCAGGCATACAGTATTGTAAAGTCAAGTTTCCAACCTGTTCCTCCTTCATGTCCCAGTCCCTTTCAGCAAGTAGCTCTGGCTGTTTCCAAGCTAGTTCAGCTTCATGCTGGGATTCTGGTTCCTGCTCTGCTCCTGTCTCAAGGGATCTGCCGGTTCCTTTCTGCCACGTTCCTGCTGCCTCCCTAAGCTCATTACAGAACCTCTGTTTAAGCTGAGGGAAGAAACCACTCCCCCTGCAGGGGGGTAAGTTTTCTTCCCTCGGCTTGAATTGCTCTCAAGGCACCCTGCTGTGCTGCTTTCTGCTTCCCAGCACCTGGCAAACAGCGAGGTAAAACTTTACTGCCAGGTTTCTGGACAGTATCAGGGAAGTCACAGCTTCCATGTTCTACTTCCATTTCTTCTCTGTCCATAAGATAGTCAGCTGATCTACACCCCCGGGCTCTGACTTGGTCAGCCCTTCTGCATCGGGGCTTGTAATTCCTACCAAATCTCTCTGTGACAAGAC
The DNA here is from genome assembly GCF_902459505.1 of Geotrypetes seraphini. Classification (NCBI taxonomy): domain Eukaryota; kingdom Metazoa; phylum Chordata; class Amphibia; order Gymnophiona; family Dermophiidae; genus Geotrypetes; species Geotrypetes seraphini. The sequence continues at coordinate 84,052,704 of NC_047092.1, read as the reverse complement.
TCGGGGTTACAGGATTGTCACACTTCTTAGTATGCAAATCTTTTAAAATAATTTTCATTATGGATATGGATAAACTACTAATTTACCCCTCCTCCCTTTTATGAAGCCACATTAGCATTTTTTATCACTGGCTGCGACAGTAAAATCATAGACGGACGCACATGTGGATACAAAATGTCCAAATGTTATATACACCCCCCCCCCCCGCCAATGACTCTCAGCACTAGTTACCAAAACAAATATCTACAAAATGAGTGTTCTATGAGCATGACGTAGGCATGACATGGGTGGCTTCAGGGGATGTGCATCTTGGCTTGATAACGGATAGGAAAAGAAATCATTTGGGCATCCTGAAACATGTCTAGATTTAGACCTGCTTTAAAGTGAATAAGGTGAGGAACAAATTGTCTTTTGACTCACTAGCAATTTGGTTGTGTTGGAGATTGGAGAACTAGAAATAAATATTTGTCTGAATTACTGGAGAGTTCCTGAGTGCTGTATTACTTGTCTGTGCCCCTGTCTGAACCTTCACCAAACTAATCCTGCCCCTTTGCCTGCCACATCTCTCACCCCACACCGACAGCTGCCAGACCCCAAATACCCCTGTCCCCCACCCCACCTACATGCTTGTTGTCTCTCACCAATGGTCTACTGCTTGTCTACTCCCAGTCAGTCACCATGGTCTGAGTCGCTGCCTTGTCTCTGTGTGTGTTTGCACTGTATCCTGTGAGCTGGAGCAGTGTTCTTCAACTGCCGGTCCGCAACCGATGCCAGTCCACAGAAATTTTCTGCCGGTCCGCAGTCGGAATGTGCCTTGGGCCTGAGGAGATAAGTGCACAAAGCTGCGGGCGGCAGCGGCTCCTATGCACATCCTGCGCCTGAACCGGCAGCCTTCTCTCTGATGTTGCAACGTCAGAGGAAAAGCTTCTGGATGATGCGCGGGATGCGTGAGGAGCCGCCGCACATGGCATTGGGCTGCTCAGGAAACTGTGGAACCACGGGGTGGGAGGGGATGTGCACAGATGGATCGAGCACTGGTTGTCGGGTAGACTGCAGAGGGTCGGAGTAAAGGGACAATACTCTGACTGGCGGGGAGTCACGAGCGGTGTGCCACAGGGATCGGTGCTGGGGCCGTTACTCTTCAACATATTTATCAATGACCTGGAAAAAGAGGCAAAGTGCGAGGTTATAAAATTTGCAGACGAGACCAAACTGTGCGGCAGAGTTAGGTCTAGGGAGGAGTGTGAGGACCTGCAAAGGGACCTGGACAAGCTGGAAGACTGGGCAAACAAATGGCAAATGCGCTTTAACGTGGAAAAATGCAAGGTCATGCATATAGGTAAAAAGAACCCGCTGTTCAAATACAAATTGGGGGGGGCATTATTGGGAGACAGCAGTCTTGAGAGAGACTTGGGTGTGCTGGTAGATGCATCACTGAAGCCATCTGCACAGTGCGCAGCAGCCTCGAAAAAAGCCAACAGAATGCTGGGCATCATAAAGAGGGGCATAACAACCAGGACGCGGGAAGTCATCATGCCATTGTATAGAGCTATGGTGCGTCCACATCTGGAATACTGCGTTCAATATTGGTCGCCGTACCTCAAGAAGGACATGGCGGTGCTTGAGAGAGTCCAAAGGAGAGCAACGAAACTGGTAAGAGGGCTGGAACACTGCCCATATGCCGAGAGGTTGGATAGGCTGGGGCTCTTCTCTCTGGAAAAAAGGAGGCTCAGGGGAGATATGATAGAGACCTTCAAGATCATGAGGGGCATAGAGAGGGTGGATAGGGACAGATTCTTCAGGCTGAAGGGGTCAACAGGCACGAGGGGGCACTCGGAGAAACTGAAGGGAGATAGGTTCAGAACAAATGCAAGGAAGTTTTTCTTCACCCAAAGGGTCGTGGACACTTGGAATGCGCTACCGGAGGAAGTGATCAGGCAGAGTACGGTACAGGGATTCAAACAAGGATTGGACGGATTCCTGAGGGATAGGGGGATCGTGGGATACTGAGAGAGGTGCTGGGATGTAACACAGGTATAGAAAGCAAACCAAGTAATAAGTATAGAAATCCGACCAGGTCGTGCATGTGCAAGACCGGAGGGTTAGGACTTCGATGGGAAGATAAAACTCAATGGGAAACCAAGGTGGCAAGGGGGCCCCTTCTGGTGTCTCAGACAGGCCGTGACCTGTTCGGGCCGCCGCGGGAGCGGACTGCTGGGCAGGATGGACCTGAGGTCTGACCCAGCGGAGGCACTGCTTATGTTCTTATGTTCTTATGTTCTTATCTCCTCAGGCCCGAGGCATGATCCAGCCGCAGACCGGTAGTGAGGAAGAGGGAGCTGGCTGCGGGCAGCACAAAACGGCCAGGTGGGAGCACTAGTATGTTTCTTGCAGAGGGGGAGGAAGACAAGAAAGACAACTGGCTTTCTCAAGGCGTTGTTTGTAAACAAGAGAGGGCAGGATGATTAAGGGATGGCACATGGAGGGAGGGAGACAACAAAGGTAGGGGGAATGGTTTTATTTTCAATTTAGTGATTGAATTGTCAATTTTGAGAATTTTCATCTGCTGTCTATATTTTGCACTGTTCACGAAGAAATGTATTTGTTTCTTTTTCTCTGGGGTTGTACTGCAATCAGAGTCTTGAATCTTAGGATTTCATTTGACTATATTAGTAATTTTAGTTTATGGTACATTATTTGCATAAGGGTAATCTGTTCTGGTAGGAATCAATGTTGAGAAGCATATGTACAGTGTGCTTAGTGTAGTTTAATTTTATGGTTAATCATTATGTGTTAATAAGATTATATTGTGTGTATATATGAAAAAAAGAATGGAAAAAATAGTGTTACAATTAGTACTATTATGAGGGCGGGGTCTGATGAAGAGATGGGCGGGGTCTGGCCCACGATTTAGCCCAGTGGTCTTCAGCTGCCGGTTCGCAGACTGGTGCTGGTCCACAAAATAATTATTTTATTTCCGCCAGTCCATAGGTGTAAATAGGTTGAAGAACACTGAGCTAGAGAGTGAGTGCTGATTGCTGCAGCTGTGTGTAGGTGGAGAGGAGATTGAGTGCTGCTTTTTGAGTATGTGTCCTAGTACTGTGTGCAATGGGTGGGAGAGCAATTGCCTGGGTGACGTCTGTCTGGGGAGGGGATCACTACTTGTTGTAGGTGTAGGTGCACATAGTGGTGTTTGGGGGGATAGTGAGGCACACCTGAGGTGATGGGTGATGGATGTTCTTAATGACCTGTGGTAGGGGCAGCTATGCAGCCGGTGGAAGAGAGTGGTGGGGAGGGTCCAGTAGGAGATATCCCTGTATGAGAGTGTTTCAGGACCCGCCCCTGCTTCCTGGATCTAACAGACCAAGAATGTATAGACAGGTGGAGGGGCATTTTCGATAAGTTGTCTAAGTCTAAGTTTGGATATTTTGGGCAAGATGTCCACAAAACCAGTAGAAAAAAAATGTCCATTTTCAAAGTTGCCAGACATCTATTTTTTATTTATGAAAATGACCTATACATAAGTTTTGGGTTTTAGGACGTCTATTTTTTTGGCCATTTTCAAAAATAAAAATGTCCACATGAAAAATGCACAAAAGCAAGTTTTGTAAAAGTACCCAATTACCTCGTCTGATTGTGGCAGGGGAATTCCCATCAGCTGAGCAAGTTTCGGGGATTCCTGCTGGCTTAGCAGATGGGGATTTCCTCCCGCCAGGATCAGCTGAACTGTGTGGGACCGGGATCCTGGCGAGGCCTAGTAGCTCCGCAGAATCCTAGTCTTGGCGCGAGCATAAAGGTGGTGGAACACAGCTTGCCTGGTGTCTCCCATAAATTGCACACCAAAATGGCCTGGTTTGTCCAAATATTACACTTTTATTGAACATCAATGAAAGTTCCAAACAAAAAGGTCAAAATTTGGCATCAATAAAAAAACAAACATTCCAGTTTTCTCTGCTGCTTCTTTTCTCATACACGCAAGTTTCAATCCCAGCACTGGCTGTGCTTTCAGAAATAAGTTCAAAACAATAATAATACAAAACACAGTTCATCTTATATGCTACCTTCAAGGTAAGACAGAACAGTTCATGCCTCTGGTAATAGTTTAGGATATAAGGCTTTTAACAGTATTGGCACTAATTATGTTTGTGGTAACCTTGAACAGCAATTCCCCTTAGTAGGAGCAGAGAGGCCGGTTCTCCTACAGGTGTTGCCACTCTTTCCAATCATCTAAGCTCAAGGTAAATTCTGCAGCTTCCAGCACAGGTTCAAAATAGTGTATAAAAATACTTTCACAACACAAAACTCCAAAAAGGAAAAACCCCTCACAAAGGAAAAGAAAATTCAGGCTTTCCAAACCTACTCCCATTCCATGGGGTGCTCTTCCCCATGAGACATAACATTGTTCTCCAGCCAGTCCATATCACAAACCTCAGACTGTATTTCAGGGTTTTCAATTTCCCATTCCTTGTGAGAACTTTCCTGTGCTGGCCATAAGTTAGCTGCTCCAGCTGACTTCCTTCTCAGCTTTTCCTCAGCTTCCAGTCCCAGCTGCCTCTCTTCTCCTTCTGACAAGGGAAGCTCAGAAAAAGGGAGACTCGGCCAGCAACCACGCCCCCTAACAGCAGAGTCAGCTAAATTCTTAAAGAGCCCTGTCCTTCTAGTTCCTGCCTGAGCTCTGTGAACTTTTAAAGGAGCAAGCTCACTCTTGACATTGTGCACAGGATTTCCACTATACCCAGGATGTTTCTTCCACTTAGTCACTGGAACTTTAGTGATACTTACAGGAGCTTTTCCCTTGGCTTTATTAGGCCTAACCGGATCCCTGTCACAACTGGCAGAAGATTCCTCCCTCCCAGGCACCAATCCCCCAGCCCCCACCACAGACAGCCCCTGCACTACATCCCTCCCCCAAACATTCCTCAACACCCCTGACGAAACAGGCAACACCCCCACACACATCACCCGTCACTCCCATACCTTGCGCTGCAAAATCAGCAGGAGAGAAGCCCTCTCCTTCCTGCCTACAGGGCTGTGCGCTACAAATGACAGACCTTCCCCCTCTCAATGCATCATGGGATGCAGTGGGAGGGGCCTAAGGCCCTGATTGCAATGTTGAGACCACAGGGATGCACAAACCTCAGATACCTGTCCTACTTACCATCCCCCCTTCTTCCCAGGTGGCCTCAACCCTCCTTCCTCCATTCCCAAGATAAGCATACCTGACAATACACCTGTCTCCCATTCTGCTTCTCCCCCACAGGTGGCAGAGGCTATACCCAGTGACCCTGGCTCATGACTCCCACAATATAACCCCAAAATGATACAGAGGAGGACTAAATTGGAGACACAGGAGCACCAGAGCTACCAAGTGGACCTTTTGTCAATTTAAGAACAGTTTCTGTTGTCTGGACCATTCTGGGGAGGGAACTTCTTTACAGACCTGAGAAGATAGCCCAGGTCTTTATGGCTTGCTGTATGTTGCATAATCTGACAAAGAGAAGGCAGCCACTACCTAACATGCCACAACAACCATAGCAGCAGCCACTAGACCCCAATGACAAGGAGCCCCCACCACCACCACTCCCCACCCACAGAGCTGACTAGGGTGCACCAGGCAACACTTAAAATATACCAACTTCATATAGATGCGAATGTACAGTTTTATTAGTGTATTACACATCTCACAAACCCCACTATCACAATGAATATGCATGAGATAGTCCCTCATATGTGGACCCCCAGCATACTTTCCCTCCCTCCCCCAGCATACACACCACATCTGGTGCTCTCCTGCCTACCTCCCCCTTGTCCTTCCTATGTACATCTGTCTCCCACACCCCTCTGTGATCCTCCTGACCAACCCTGGGCTGCAACTGAAGCTGAAGAGGCAGTCTCTGTAGCCTTAGAGTCAATGTTTGAATCCCCTTCATATTCTGTGCTGTTGCCATTGGTCCCTGTGATGCCAGTTGCTGCTGCTGAGTGGGCTGCCTTACTGAACTGAGGCCAATTGATGGGCCCCGAGAATTGCTGGTGTGAAAGTTAGTAGGGTTCACATTCTATTAAAAAATTCATAGGAAAGTTATGGGGGGGGACAAGGATTGAACATAATATGTCAATTTGCAAGTAAGCAAGCATATCTCCTCTATGGTGTCCCAGTCTCTGTTTCAATTCAGCCAACAATATTTGTCTATCCATTTGCACATAAATGTTCCAACAAGACCACTCCTCTATCTTGATATCTATGAAAAACTATATCATCAATTCTAGGACAAAAGGTAGCATTTCCCCAACTGGTAAGAACAAATAATGACAAAAATCTTGATTCCACATTTTAATTAGAGCCTTCCAAACTAAATGAAGTGGTTGTAAAAACTGTGGAGGAATATATTTCACCTAAACCTGTAATAAAGAATTCAAGTGCTAGGAATGAGAAAAGGAGGTCTCTAGCCCCTGTATACAATCACTCAAATGCCGTAATAGATATGCACAATACTAGAGTTGTAAAGCCAGGAGTCCTAAACCTCCCATATGCCATGTACCCAACAAATAACATTTGTAACCATCAACTTCAGAATTCAGCCCAAACCTGCACGTTATCCATAGTGGAAGAATAAGCAAAACACAAAGCCAGTGGGGAAATGTCATTCATATCAAAGCTATTCTTCCCATCAGTGAAAAGGGTAATGGCTTCCAAAGTTTTAACTGGTGTTCTGTCTATTGTAACAGCTGACCAATATTAACTTTATATAATTGGTCACACTTCACTGGTAACTGAATTCCTAAGTAAATAAAATGATGATCCGTCCTTCACACCAGAAACTCTTGTGGCCAATCAGTCTTTAAAGCTTCTTCTGAAGACAAGGCCTCAGATTTCTCTAAATTCAATTTAAAACCAGAAAAGTCTCCATATTCTCAAAAACTCCCAATCATGATTGGTGATGTCAAATGCAGTGGCGTACCAAGGGGGAGGTGCGGTCTGCCCTGGGTGCACACTTCAAGGAGGTGCACAGCCGGACGGTCCGGAAGCTCCCACGCTGTTCAAAATGGCACCTCAACGCGGCTGCCGACTCTGCTCTGAAATATGAGTTGGCAGCTGCGTTGAAGTGCAGCAAGGTCCCGCGATGACTACTTCTGCTGCCTCTGCTCTGGAAGAGGTAAGTGACATCGGGGGGGGGGGGAAGGGGTGAACAGGCAACTGCAGTCATCACGGGACCTTGCCGCAAATCCCTGCATCTGCCGTCCTAGCCCCCCTCCGACATCACTTACCTCTTCCAGGGCAAAGGCAGCAGAAGTAGTCATCGTGGGACCTTGCTGATTTCGATGGAGAGAGAAAGGAGCATAGCAGGGTGGTAGAAGGAGAAAAAGAGGGTCAGGGTGGTATGGAAACATGGTGAAGGGTGAGAAAGTGGGTCAGGGTGGTATGGAAGCGTGGTGAAGGGTGAGAGGAGAGAAATGAGGTCAGGATGGTAAGGAAGGGTGTGGAGGATGAGAAAGGGGGTCAGGGTGGTATGGAAGCGTGGTGAAGAGTAAGAAAGGGGGCAGATGCTGATGGAAGTGGGGGGAAGGGAAATGAAAGAGTAAAATACCAGACCATGGGGGTGTGGGAGAGGGAAGGAGAGGAGAGAGATGCCAGACCATTGGAGGAGGGAAGGGAAGAAGATGAATGCCAGACCAATGGGGGTGAAGGGAGAGATGGAAGGGGAGGCATAAAGTTTCTGGAAGGGGAATAGAAGGAGAGAAGATGCCATATAGAAGGGGCAGAGAGAGGATAGACAGTAGATGAAAGGAAGAGAGTGACAAGAAGATGAGGAAAGCAGAAACCAGGGAAGACAAGGTAGAAAAAAATTATATTTATTTATACATATATATATATTTTTTGCTCTAGGGGACATGCATCGCTGTTTCTGTGGTGTTGCATTGTATGCAGAGTCCAGCTTCTTGGTGCTTCAGTTTAATCTTTGTCTACGTATTTTTATTCTATCTCCCCATTTACAAAACTGTAGAGCATTTTTTAGCGTTGGCTGTTACCACCATGGCAAAAAAAACCACACTACAGTTTTGTAAAAGGGGGAGGGGTTAGTTTGTGATTACATACTAAGCGAAGGTGTTTTCTGTGTTCTGTGTGTTCGAAAAGACATGGGTTTTCTGTTAGGATTGACTGTGTAGGATTGATCTGTACTAGTCTGGCTTGTTTAGTTTTACAATGGGTTTATTGATGTACTGCTCACTGCAGTATGTAAGATGCTGCCTTTTCCTAGGTACATTCTTGTGTGACGTGTGGATTGTTACTAAAAATCATGTTATTCATACAGATGGGGGGGGTCAAAAATGATGGGCCCCGAGTGTCACCTGTGCTAGGTACGCCACTGGTCAAATGGACTAGGAGGTTATCTACAAAAGCAACTATTTTGAACAATTGTAGTCCTAAAGGAATACCTCTACTGTCAGAGTTACTCTGTATCTCTTAAATCAGATGATCTAAAGAAACTACAAATAATAAGGTAAAGAGAGAGGACATCCCTGACATATGCCTCTATAAATTTCAAAAGCATCAGATACAATCCCATTAACCCACACATAGGAGCTCAGTTTTTGATTAAGTTCTATACTGTGAATAAAGGATTTCCCTAGGCCAGGGGTGGGGAATGAAGGCCACAATTCAGTCAGATTTTCAGGATTTCCCCATCGAATATGTAAGAGATCTATTTGCATGCACTGCCTCTATTGTATGCAAATAGATCTCATGAACATTCATTGGGGAAATCCTGTAAACCCAACTGGATTACAGCCCTTGTTCTCCACCCCTACCCTAGGCTATATTTCTTCATGATGGCAAATAGAAAATTGAAAGCTTTTTCAGCGTCAAAATGTATCAAAATGGTGGAAATCTTATCATGCCATACTATAACAAGAGAGACTAAGATCTTCCAAAGATTTTTCTCCACTCACCTACCTTGCACAAAGTCCACCTGTGACTCAGTTACCAACTGAGAAAAAACCCTGGCCAGCCTATTAATCAAAATCTTCACCATAAGCTTTGTTTCATAATGTAACAGTGAAATTGGACTTGGAAGGGTATGAACTTTCCTCAGCTTTAGAATTACTATAATATGTGCTATGCTAAAGACATATTGGTAGTAGAGAGCTGCACGGGAACCCTAGGGGACGACGGGAATCCCGCGGGTTCCCCCTTCGGGTCACGGGGATCCCATGGGGACGCCCCCTAGGGTCATAGGAATCCTGTGGGGATGCCCCCTAGGGTCACAGGGTTCCTGCAGGGTTGGATGCACTCGAGCTGCGAGGCTCGTCTTCTTTTCCCTACCTGCCCTGCCGCAGCACACAGCTGACTGGAAGTCTTCCACAATGTCAGTGCTGATGTCAGAGGGAGGGATTAAGCAAAGCCCTCCCTCCCTCCCTCTGACATCAGGAAGACTTCCGGTTGGCTGTGTGCTGCGGCAGGGCAGGTAGGAAAAATTCAAGGCAGTGGCGTACTAAGGGGGGGGGGGGTGCAGAGCCGGCCAGATCTCCTTACCTTCATGGCGCTTTCCCCCGACCAACCGACCGATCGACAACAGGCCCGGTCCAACAAACCACCCTGCCCTGTAGCCGTGAATCTAAATTACCTTCTTACAGCAGCTAGATTTAGGGCAGGGAGGTTTGTCAGGCCGGGCCTGTTCTGCTGTCAGTCGGGCAGGGAAGCGCCACGAAGGTAAGGGGCAGGGAGGGAGAAAGGGAGGAAAGGTGGAGTGGAGAGGAAAAGACGCTGAAGGGAAATGGGGAAGAGAGAGTGGGGCGAAGACGCTGAAGGGAAATGGGGAAGAAAAAGTGGGGCGAAGACGCTGCAGGAAAATGGGGAAGAGAGAGTGGGGCGAAGACGCTGGCAGGGAAGAAGACAGAGATGCCAGACTATGGGGGGAGCAGAGGTAAGAAGATGGGTGCCAGACCAATTTGGAAGAAGGGAGAAAGGGAGAGGCACAGTAACAGAGCAAATGGAAGATGCAGAAAGAAGAGAGATAGTGGATGGAAGGAATTGAATGAGAACATGAGGAAAGCAGAAACCAGGCAACAAAGGTAGGAAAAAAATTCTATTTCTTTTTTTTTTTTTTTTTGCTTCAGGATAAAGTAGTATATTAGTTGTGTTGATAAAAATTTATAAACATTAGAGGCTCTGGTAGAAACCCGTTTACAAAGTATGCATTCTTCCCAATTAATATTTCCAAATTAATAAAGTCTCTTTGCATAATTAAATGAAATAACTATTTCTGAAGTTTATAGGGACGGGCGGGGACAGAGGGGATTCCTCGCGGGGATGGGTGGGGACGGAGGGGATTCCTCATGGGGACGGTTGGGACTTTGACGGAGATGGGTGGGATTTCTGTCCCCGCGCAACTCTCTAATTGGTAGGCAGCCTGTCTGAATACATTCTTATAGCCCACAGAGAAGGTATAATTTAGTCTTGGAGTAATTAATAAAATTCTGCCCGGAAACCATCCAGACCTCGAGCTTTATGGTATCTCTTCCTCCAGAAAAATCTCTTAAAAAAAAAAAGACATCCTCCAACAATCCAGAAAGAAAACCAAACACCCATAATCCATCCCCTCCCTATTTTCTCCCCATCTATCTAACTAAACAGTTCCTAATCCCCCTCCTCCTCCCTTTCCATCCCTCCAGTCTAAAAGCTCTACTATCTACCCAGAGCTATCTTTAATGGTGTTGTCCTCCCCCTCCACCCCCCCATGGTGTATGAACTTTGATATCAAAGGGCATTGTAAAGTTCATTGCTAAAACACAGTATATTCTCACACTTTCACCCTAAAATAATATTAAGTAAAATCTTAGTAAAAATCACTCAAGCACGCATCCATACTCACACAGACACAAAGCATTTCCCCTTATTCCCTTCCTGCCTCTCAAACCTAATGAATTACACAGCCGAGTTTCCATACATACTGTACATATATCCAAACCAATATCATTCATTCCTCTTTATCTTCTCAACATCTCACATCATATTAGCATTGCGGTGTATATATTCCAACATCCAATATTAGTGAAATATGTGTCAACACGATGACCAATCATAACAAACTCAGACATATTACAAAAAACTCAATCAACAGTTTCCTGCTCCCTCTTCCATCTTACAGTGCTCACTTAAATCCGCGGTGCAGCGGCTCCCATGCACCTCCCGTGGCTGATCTGGAAGCATTCCCTCAACACGCCCTTCTCCCTTCTGGGCTGCGGGCATTTACCTTCTTGCCTGCTCCCTCCTCCATCTTGCAGTGTTCGCTCAAAGCCATGGGCAGCGGCTCCCACGCGTCTCAAATGGCTGATCTGGAAGCATTCCCTCTGACGTCACGATGTCAGAGGGAACGCTTCCGGGTCAGCCGCAGGAGGCACGTGGGAGTCGCCGCCCGCGGCTTTGAGCAAATGCTGCAGCAAGATGGAGGAGGGAGCCAGCAAGACAGTAAACACCTGGGGGCGGCAGAGGAAAACACCGCATCATCCTCGAGCGGGGCTAAACAAAATACCTCATGGGGCTGCAGGTTGGCCACCCCCGATATAAATGCTCATTAGTAGTTTAATATTGTCATTAAGCCATGCAAAAAGCTCAACATTTTTTGGCATGTTGCTTGATTCAGGAGCAGTAGAACATAAATGAAATCAATAACAGTGAATATTAAATATAGTCCCCTTTTATCAAGCAGTGTTAGGGTTTTTTATTGAAGGCCACAGCGGTAAAAGCTATGAATGTCGGAGCTTTTACCACCACAGCCTGCAATTAAAAAACCCTAACACAGCTTGATAAGAGGGCCTTTAATAGCAAAACACTATGGGGGTAATAATTTAAAAAAAAAAGTCTAAAAAGTGTCCTAAATGGCTACTTGGACAAAAAGCCTAATCGTCCAAGTACCCATAACCAAAGCTGGTTTTTAGACTTATCTAAAACCAACTTAGGCCTTTCTCCTGCCACTAAATGCACAGAGAGAAAAGAGGTGTGTTTAGATGAGGGGAAAGGGCGGGCAGTGGGTGGGAGGTGGGCCGACCTACACCTAGCCGTACAACAGCTATAACCAAAACAGTTAAAGGTTGCCTAGTCGGCATTTAGACCTTTTTCACTTAGACGAAATAAAACCAGGTCTAAGTGCCAAAAAACGGGCCACTGAGCTGATGGCTGCTGGTGCCATCAGTTCAGCGGCCCGGCAACCTAACCATCGCGGCAGGAGAGATGCCTCATCTCCCCTACCGCGATGCCATCACTCTTCTACCCGAACTGCCGCGACCCGCAGCAGTTCGGTTAGAGGAGTGATGGCATCGCGGTAGGGGAGATGAGGCATCTCTCCTGCCACGATGAATCACTCCCCCCCTAAACACAACATCGGGGCAAGAGGGAGTTCAAGCCCTCTTGCCCCATTGAAGCCGTGACCCCCCCCCCCCCGATAACATCGGGGCAAGAGGGAGCCCAAACCCTCTTGCCCCAGGCACCCATGGCACCCCCAACTCGTTCGGGCCAGGAGGGAGCCCAAGCCCTCCTGGCCCAGGTGACCCCCTACCCCCACCCCCACTACAGTATGGGCAGGAGGGATCCCAGGCCCTCCTGCCCTCGACGCACCCCCTCCCCCCAACGTCTGCCCCCCAAGAACCCCCAATCGCCCCCCCAGCCGACCCGCGACCCCCCCGGCCGACCCCACGACCCCCCACCCCACCCCCCCTTTCCCGTACCTATTTTAGGTTGGCCAGACAGACTGGTGCCAAACCCGTCTGGCATGCAGCTCAATGAAGAATGGGGCTGGATTGGCCCAGGGGCACCAAAGCCCTGCCTCCTGGTGGGGCCTAAGGCGCCTGGGCCAATCAGAATAGGCCCAGGAGCCTTAGGCCCCTCCTGTGGGTGGGGCCTTAGGCACATGTGCCCACCCGTGCCATGTGCCTAAGGCCCTGCTCACAGGAGGGGCCTAAGGCTCCTGGGCCTATTCTGATTGGCCTAGGTGCCTTAGGCCCCACCAGTAGGCGGGGCTTTGGTACCGCTGGGCCAATCCGGCCCCATTCTTCGGTGGCCTGCATGCCGGCCGGACGGGTTTGGCACCCGTCTGTCCGGCCAATGACAAAAAGGTACGGGGAAGGGGGTGGGGGTGGGGTCGTCCAGGGGGGTCACGGGTCGGCTGGGGGGGCTGATCGGGGGTTCTGGGGGGGCGGATGTTGGGGGGGGAGGGGGGTTTGTCGAGGGCAGGAGGGCCTGGGATCCCTCCTGCCCGTAATGTAGTGGGGGGTTGGGGTAAGGGGGTCACCTGGGCCAGGAGGGGTTGGGCTCCCTCCTGCCCGAACGTGTCAGAGTGTAGCCTGGGCCAGGAGGGGTTGGGCACCCTCCTGGCCCAATCGAGTCGGGGGGGTCGCGGCTTCAACGGGGCAAGAGGGCTTGGGCTCCCTCTTGCCCCAATCGAGTCGGGGGGGGGTCGCGGCTTCAAAGGGGCAAGAGGGTTTGGGCTCCCTCTTGCCCCGAAGTTGTCGGGAGGGGGGGTTGCGGTTTGCCATGGCAGGAGGGCTTGGCACCCTCATGCCTGGATGGTTGTGGGGAGGGGGGGGATTCTGTAACCGGTGTTGTTTTTGACAGACACCGGTTACAGAATCCAGCTTTTAGGCGAAGGACTGGCTCCTCCTTCGCCTAAAAGCCCTTCTGTTGGACGTTTTTGGCTTAGGCGTTTTTTTGTTTCATTAAGGCTTAAAAGTGTAGATGTGCTGTGGGGGTACTTTTAGACGTAGTGGAGATTGGGCGTTTAGGCAGGGGAAGGCCATAATCAAAACATGGACGTTTGTTTTGGTTATGGACACTTTCCCTGCTTCTGGGTTGAACGTTTAGGGACTTAGGCCAAAAGGGGACTTAGATGCTTTTTTTTATTATGCCCCTCCACGGGTAAGAAAAGGAAAAAATTAATGAATGAAAAGCATACGCAGTTCAAAAAATGTTAAAAGATTGTGAAAACACCCCTCACCCCCACATATATAAACATTTTGTACAGAAAACTATACGTTACCACCACTATCAATGGAACATCTACACCAAGGCATCCAAGGGTAACAATCAGACACAAAACTCTAGAAACATGGAAACAAACAAAAGAAAAGAAAGCCAAAGAGTGAAACTAATAAATGAGAAACAAAATTATTCTGGCAAACAATTACCCTGGCTCAAAATCTAATTCTAAAAGCTAACAAAGAAAACATTACCAATAATTATAGCCAAATTATCCTGGCTCACTTTAAAAAGCCAGAGCATTTAAGAGAATGTAACAAATTATGAAAACTTAAGACGGTTAGAAAGCAGGAATTTTTTTTTAAAAAAGCAAAGCTCTCAGAAAAACCTAATTCAAAAGGAGAAACAGGCAGAGATATAACTCATAACTAAAAGATCACAAATTAGAATACATAATTATTAAACCAGTACATTTTTTTTAAAAACATAAAAAAAAGGAGAAAACCATTAAAGCAATCCAGACAGATCAAAAATTTTTACCTTTGGAGCAGATTATCAGCATAAGTAAGCCTGTACTAAGGGCCCCTTTTTCAAAGCTGTGGTAGTGATTCCCCTGTGGCAAATGCACTGAAGCCCATTCAGTTCTTATGGACTTTGGTGCATTTGTCACAGGACAATCACTGCAATGGCTTTATAAAAGGGGCTCTAAATCTGTGCAGCAAAAAACCTTTATAAATAGCTTTTCCCAAGAATCCAGGGATTAACTGATGAGTGAAAGGAATCAGTTTAAAAAATAAAAATGTACAATGAAAAAAAGATGCTTTGTATGCCTCAAAGAAAGCGAACAGAATGTTGGGCATAATCAAAAAAGGTATCACTACCAGAACGAAGGAAGTTATCTTGCTACTGTATCGAGCAATGGTACGCCCACATCTGGAGTACTGCGTTCAATACTGGTTGCCATATCTTAAGAAGGATATGGCGATACTTGAGAGGGTCCAGAGAAGAGCAACAAGAATGATAAAAGGCATGGAAAACCTTTCATATGCTGAAAGACTAGAGAAGCTGGGGCACTTTTCCCTGGAGAAGCGGAGACTCAGAGGGCACATGATAGAAACTTACAAGATCATGAAAAGTATAGAGAAAGTAGAGAGGGACAGATTCTTCAGCCTGGCGGGGGCAACTAAAACAAGAGGGCACTCAAAAATTTGAAAGGAGACAGATTCAGAACAAATGCTAGGAAATTATTCTTCACTCAGAGGGTGGTGGACACCTGGAATGCGCTTGCAGAGGAGGTGGTAGAGCAGAGTACGATTTTGGTTTTCAAAATGGGATTGGACGATTTCCTAAAGGAAAAGGGGATTGAAGGGTATAATTAGAGGGATACTATACAGAGCAAAATGTTTTTTGAGTAAAGAATTGCTTACAGGTCATTGACCTGGGAGGGCCGCCGCTGCGGGAGCGGACTACTGTGCATGATGGACCTATGGTCTGACTCAGCAGAGGCAATGCTTCTTATGTTTATATTTTTATTTTCTAAGTTGACCCAGTTGCTCTATTTTTTATTCTTGCATTTGCAATTTTAGGCTTACTGCTTGTTTTGCTGTCTTGTTTACTATATTTGTCCCATTGGAAGCCACCTTTGATACGGGTGGCCTTTCGGCTCCCGCATGTGTATTGCTCTAAACTAAACTAAACTAAACCTTAGGTTTATATACCGCACCATCTCCACAGTTTGACCTGTATATTTCCTTCTCGCTATGTATTTGTATACTTTTGTTATCTCTGTTTACTTTTTGAATAAAAATATTTCTAAAAGAAAAAAAAAAACAATGTATGAGATGAATTTTATAAATCCGCCCAACCACCAAGAAAATTTAGAAAATTCTGAAAATGAACCAGAATTATTTTAGGAGCAATTCTGACAATACATTGGTTAACTAGAGAAACAAAAAAATATCACTACACTTCTCCCTCCAAATTCGCGGTTTCAGCATTCACAGTTTCAATTATTCACGTTTTTTAGCTTGCTGATTCCTCCCCCAAATTTACATCAGCTTGCATAGAGAAATTGCTGATTCCAAGCATTTACAGAGAAAAATCACTGATTCCCAGCACTTTCTTCACCGTGTGTTGCCTCTCCTTCAGAAACAGGCCAGGTCTCCCACCATGTTATTTGCAATTTCACCATATTCACAATGGTTTATAATAGAAAACAGCAAATAACATATGAAAAAGCTATTCGCGGTTTTTCTGTATTTGCGGTTCTGTTAATCCCCTATCACAGCGAATACAGAGGGAGAAGTGTACTGTTAAACACCTTTTTTTCCAAGATGTTTCCAGCAGGTTTCTTTTTTGTTGTTGTTAAACGAGTCCTTTATTGAACAGTTGAAAAGAGAACAATAGTTACAATGTTCAAAAATCACATGCCTAGTAGCACTATAACAGTACTCTAGCAACAGTAATGGGCCCTCTTGCTAAAATGTTTTAGTTTTCATATAGGCTAATTAAAACAAAACAAAAGAGGAGAACACACTCTTAATGATTTTGCTCCCATAATGACAAAATTACCATTAAAAAAAACCTGTATTAGAGGAAAATTCCTATAAACAATATGGGAAACACCACATTTCTGGCTGCCCATCCCTAATTGGCATTAATATTTTTAAAAGGAACAGCTTTAAAAGAACCAGGGGAAAGTCAACAGTTGCTCAAGAGTACATGGTTTAGAAAAATGTATCTTTGAAAGATATCATTGTAACAGTGAAGCTAGGGCATTCCATTGTACCACAGGTTAGTCACTCCCATAGTAAAAGAATAATGCTGTTTACAATCTCACAAGCAGCAATATTTTTTCATTCCAGGAGCATCGGGCTGCGCAAAGCTGTAGCCTGATATTTCTGGGCTGCTTCTTAAAGCAGCCATGTGAAGCATTTTCCCACCCAAAGCCCTCCTCTTTGGCTAGAACTGTAACCAAAGTCCTCCTTAACTCCATTCCCCTCCCCCCTCACTCTGATCCTGCCCAAACACCCCACTCTTTCTCCAACTTACCCTTCCCTACAATCCAGTAAGCTACCACAAGCCTACCTTGAAAATCCGAGAGGATGGATCAGGGTTGGGGCAGGAGTGTTTCTCAGTTGTTACTGCCCCTTCTGGCACTGGGTTCAAAATGGTGCCATAACCCCTTAATGGTAATCTCATGATAGTGCCTCTACATATTTTCTGAAGAACCACTGATGAAAAATGTCATCTGATTGAACCATGCATGGGAACAATTCTTTAGCAACTTCATGAAATCTTTGAGGGTGATGCACTACGAATGTGCGCTCCTTCTCATTCATAACATAACATAACATAATTCTTTATTTATATACCGCGCATATGCCTTTTGGTTCATGGCTGTGTACAAAAGAATACAAGGAGATTGGTTAAACCATGTGATAATACAGCACACAGAATCTCCCTATCTGTCCCAGATAGAGATCATAATCTATGCCTGGCAAAAAAATGATGAGAACTATGTGCACAATAAGTCTAGAGAAAAAAATAGACAATATTCACCACTGTTGCACAGGACCAAGCCAAACTATTGCTATAGCTGAAAGAAGACAACCCCAAGGGGAGGCAGACAAGGTAGTGTAGATATTCATCCTGCTGTCCTGCTACAGGAGACTAACTGCTTTCTCTGAAGACAAGCAGGATGAAAAATCTGCATTGATGGGAATCCCTAGCCACCACTCTGTCTGAAATAAAAAGGGGAAAAAAACAAGGCCTGTAACAATCAAGGTATTATAGCGAACTTCTTTATTATTATTTTCATTTGACATCCTAGAACAAAAGCAAAAGGGCCTAAGGAGGTGGAGTTGAATTCTGAAACTTGGATAAATTCTGAAGGACTGATCAAACTGGCTGTTGCATCAGGAGTCCTATTCTAGACAGTATCGTATTATATGAATGTGTGGACTGATGACTATGTTGCAGCCCTGCAAATCTCTTCTACGGAGGCTCATCTCAGGGGACTACTAATGCAGCCAGGGCTCTAACATTGTCAGCCATGACATGGCTCTCCAGAGTCAGTCTAGCTTGAACATAAGCGAAGGAGATGCAGTCTGCTAGCCAAATGGATAATGTGTAATTATTTATGCCCCCATCATAAGAACATAAGAAGTTGCCTCCGCTGAGGCAGACCAGAGGTCCATCTTGCCCAGCTGTCTGCTCCCGCGGCGGGCCATCAGGCCTAATTGCCTGAACAGTGTCCCTGACTGATTTTGTAACTGCCTCTAATTTTCTAATCCTATCCCTATAACCTACCTCTACTCCTATCTGTACCCCTCAATCCCTTTGTCTTCCAGGTACCTATCCAAACCTTCTTTGAAGTCCTGTAGCGTGCTCCTGCTTATCACATCCTCCGGTAGCACGTTCCATGTATCCACCATCTCTGGGTGAAAAAGAACTTCCTGGCATTTGTTCTAAGCCTTCCCCCTTTCAATTTCTCTGAGTGCCCCCTTGTACTTGTGGTTCCCCATAATTAGAAAAATCTGTCCCTGTCTACTCTTTCTATGTCCTTCATGATCTTGAAGGTTTCTATCATGTCTCCTCTAAGTCTCCGTTTTTCCAGGGAGAAAAGCCCCAGCTTTTCCAGTCTGTCAGTATATGAGAGGTCCTCCATTCCCTTTATTAGCTTAGTTGCTCTTCTCTGGACTCTCTCAAGTACCGCCATGTCCTTCTTGAGGTACGGCGACCAGTACTGGACACAGTACTCCAGGTGCAGGTGCACCATTGCACGATACAGTGGCAGGATGACTTCCTTCGTCCTGGTCGTGATACCCTTCTTAATGATGCCCAACATTTTGTTTGCCTTCCTTGAGGCTGTGGCGCACTGCGCCGACACCTTCAATGATGTGTCTACCATCACTCCCAGGTCTCTTTCAAGGTTACTCACCCCTAGCGGTGATCCCCCCATTTTGTAAGTGAACATTGGGTTCTTTTTCCCTACATGCATGACCTTGCATTTCCCTATGTTGAAGCTCATTTGCCACTTTTTGGCCCACTCTTCCAGCGCTGTCAGATCTTTTTGGAGATTTTTGCAGTCCTCCGTGTTTTCAACCCTACTATATAGTTTGATGTCATCTGCAAATTTAATAACCTCACATTTTGTTCCTGCCTCCAGGTCGTTAATAAATATATTGAACAGGAGCGGTCCCAGCACCGACCCCTGCAGAACTCCGCTCGTGACCCATTGCCAGTCTGAGTAATGGCCCTTTATTTCAATCCTCTGTTTCCTGTCAGCCATCCTGTTGGGGTCAAAATAAACAAAAGCTAGGTGGATTGTCTATGGACTTTAAGCCATTCTAGATAGTATTTGAGAATATGCAGTGTTACTTTCATTTTGATTGGCATATGGTCTTGGAAAATAATGTTGATAGAACAATTAACTTTATTTGAATTTTTCCCAATTGTAGGATGTGTCCTGTTTGAACTATTTTAAGATCTGAGGTTACAAGGGGCCACCTTTTTTAGAAAAATTTCAGCCTCCAGGTAGGTCTCCTGGGACAACTACACTTCTCCCTCCGTATTCGCTGTGATAGGGGATTAACAGAACCGCAAATACAGAAAAACCGCGAATAATTTTTTCATATGTTATTCGCTGTTTTCTATTATAAACCATCGTGAATATAGTGAAACCGCAAATAACATGGTGGGAGACCTGGCCTGTTCCTGAAGGAGAGGCAAAACACGGTGAAGAAAGTGCTGGGAATCAACGATTTTCTCTGTAAATGCTTAGAATCAGCAATTTCTCTATGCAAGCTGATGTAATTTGGGGGGAGGAGCCAGCAAGCAAAAAACCATGAATAATCAACACCGCGATTGCTGAAACCCCGAATACGAAGGGAGAAGTGTAGTTTTATTTTGGCTATGCTCTCCTGGAGCCAGCCATAAGTTCATCCCCTGCTTTGACTGGGGAGTAGGATAGAATTTCTGAACCCTTTATTACATGTGTGGTAGAACACACAGAGCTTTTGCTAATGTGGTCAGAAGTGGGGAGGAAACCTATGCCTTGGAGAGTAGTAGGTCCTCTGTTGCCCTTTTCCAGAGTACCTCCTAAATGTAGAGGCTCAGTCAAATGCTTCTTAATGAGGTCAGTGATCTCCACCTTGTTACCAAAAACATTATCACTCTGGCATGGAATGTCCATCAGCTTCTCTTGAACGACAGATTCCAGGTCTGAGACACACAGTCAAGCAAGTCTACAAATCCTAATATACAGGAGGCTCTGGAGGTCATATTGAAAGCAACATAAGTTGCCTGGGCTAAGTGCTTTCCACACTCCTGCTACTTGGCTATAAGCTAATACAGCTCTCTAGCCTTTTCTTTTCCACCCTAAAGCTTCAGCACAGTGAGGGGAAGGGAGCCAATTGTCACTCTCACTGCACCGAGCCTCCAATTCAAACTTTCATCTTCGGCGGAAAGCCCCATCCCCTTCTCCCCGGAGCCTGCCTGTTTATCTTCAGCCCTTTAAAGGGCTCAGGGCTCCAGTGTTTTTTCCACTTTAAAGCTTCAGCACAGTGACTTTTGCTGAAACCAGTGTCCCATCTCATATAGCAAACTCAATCATGAATCTACTGCCAGTCATACCAACCCGCTGATTTTAGCTTCTAGTCTCTGGATTTTCCCCCTTAATCTTAGAGCTATCATGGCCAATGTCACAGGAAAGATCTTAGCCTTACTGGTCCTCTACTTACTAGGTATGAAAAGTCTGATATCAAGAGCTTTAGCATTTGAATCAATTCAAACTCACTTTACATGGGACAGAATCACCAGGTCCGAAAAATCTTTTTGCCCCTCTTGCTACCTTCATGACTGCATGGAAACAGGTCCCTTCCCAATCCCTGTGGTTAACTCTTCCTGCCATCCCTTAAGACCAACGCACAAAAGACAATGACTCCTAAAAAAAACCTACAACACTCAGAGCTGTTGACTCCTCTAGATCATTACAAGCTATCTGGAGCTTACCTGAACATTCGTTCAGTCAGGAATAAGGCACAACTGGTCAAAGACTGGCTGGAAGAAACCATTTGGATATTCTACTTCTAACTGAAACATGATTAATCTCTGATCAGGATATCATCATAGGTGATATACTACCTTCAGACAACAAAATTATCCCTTTAGCAATAATTCTCCAAGACCACTTAAAGTTCCAAGTGTTAGACTCCAAACTGACTACTGACCTGGAAATTCTCATCTGTAAAATATCTAAAGAGGATTGCAAAGACAACTTGATCCTCACAATATTTTACATCCCCCCCCCCCCCCAACAAATGGCATCTAGCAAAAGAGGAATTCTACGAATTCCTCCTTGCAAACTCGGTAGCTGGTGCCTACAAATTTATAGCCGGGGATGTTAATTTACACCTCGAACAGGCAGATAATTCCAATGTAATTGACCTACTTTCCTTCCTTACATCATTAGGGTTCTCCAAACCATCCCCAACTAAAACCCACCAGAAAGGTCACCACTTAGATCTGATCACATTCCTTTCTAATGCCCCAATGACCCCCAGTATAAGTCTCAAAGGTAAAACCTGGTCTAATACTCCCTGAACGGACCATCTCTTAAGCAACTTTGAACTATGCTAGATTAAAAAACAATTTAAAACAAAATCAAAGAACAACTTCAAAGAGAAAACTATTTGCACAAGAGGACAGCTGAACCCAGTAGAATTTTGGACGCACTATAGCTTAATCTCCAACCCAGCTTTTGACTCTAACTTCATTTTTGGATGGAAAAACTTTAGTGATCAGTTCTTAAACAACATAGCCCCTCTGAAAAAATGTAAAAAATACGTTTATCAGACAACTGGTATGATACCGACTTAATGGTCTTAAAGCGAGAATTACGCAAATTGGAAAGAATATGGTGCAAATCAGGGAAAGATGATGATAGACTGGCTTGACAACTAAAGGTTAAAGAATACAAAATAATGATCAAAGAAAAGCGTAGCAAACATTACTTCAAAAAAATTAATTCTCCTACTTTAAATAGTCACGAACTCTTCAAAATAGTCAATTCTTTGTTTGATATTGAATTCCACAAGCACTCCAATAGAGACTCCCCTCCCCCTGCGGAGATCTTAGCTGACTTTTTCGCTACAAAAATCCATAAATTGAGATTGTCTCTTGCAGGTTCAAACATAGATTTACCTATCATGTTTCCTGCCTTAGACAAAGAAGGTAGAGCTGTTGATATGGATCTGGAATCACTTTGAAAACCCAGACTGGAGCCACTTCCACAAGCTTTATTCAAAATATATAAAATCCAATTGCCTATTAGACAACTGCCCACTGACTATTGTGAAAACAGCTACTATCTCCTTCAAAGCTAAACTTTTTAACTGGGTTTCATCATGCATGCGTACTGGTAAATTTCTGGAGGAACTTTGTCATATCCTCGTGACTCCTATTATCAAAAACCCAAAGGAGTCCGTTTCCTTGACAGCCAATTACAGACCCATTGCCAACATACCATTCTTTCTTAAACTAATGGAAGGTCTGGTTAACATCGACCTCACGGAATATTTAGAGAAGTTTAACATTCTACATGATTCTCAATCTGGCTTCCGAACAAATTACAGCACTGAAAAATGACTGATCATCATTTCCATTTGTTTTCCCAGGAAAAAAGCACACTGGTACTGCAGTTCAACCTGAGCAGTGCATTCAACCTTGTTGATCATGACCTGCTTAGGTGCCTTGATTCCATCAGCACTTCTGGACAGGTACTAAATTGGTTCACGGGTTTCCTAAAAAAACGTATATACCAGTTCTACAGCAAAGGAGCCTACTCTCAAGCTTGGTCCAATCCCTGCAGAATGCCACAGGGCTCCCCACTCTCCCCCTCACTTTTCAATATCTACATGGCTTCATTGGGAAATGTGTTATCCGATTTAAAACTGAAATCGTACATACACGCGGATGATATAACAATTATTATTCCCATAATCTCATTGACCCAAGAGACAGAACAATTCATCTCATCCATCCTTACCAAGGTAGAACATTGGACTATGCACTCCAAACTAAAACTGAATCCTGAAAAAACCAAGATTTTCTTGGCAAGTCCCAATAACAAGATCGTGAACACCTATTTGAGAATAAATGGATCAGACTACCCAATTAATCCCACAACCAAAATCCTTGGCGTCACCCTGGACCAAAGCCTGACGTTTGAAGACCACATAATGCTCAAGTCAAAAAATGCTTTCTCACTCTATGGAAACTTTGTACCATTAAACAATACTTCGATTTCTTTTCCTTTCGACTGCTGGTTCAATCCCTGATCTTAAGTACCTTAGACTACTGCAATATACTTGGGATCTCTCAAGAAAACCAAACGACTGAGAGTCATCCAAAATGCTGCAGTCTGTCTCATTTATGGCCTCAAGAAATCAGATCATGTAAGCCCATATTACAAAAAACTACACTGGCTTCCTGTGGAAGCAAGGGTCATTTTTAAGTTTGCTTACCTGCCTTTGCTTCAAAACCATGACAGGTTCATCCCTATCCTATCTGTCTTACCAATTTGAATTCCCAGGCACAACTAATACACGCAGTACCTACTTGTTCGCTTTTCCATCCCTAAAGGGCTGCACCTACAAGAGATAACTCGATAGAATACTATCATTCCAAGCAGGCAAATGGTTTTTTAATAATTCTTTATTCATTTTTACAACTTACAACCAGTGTATACAGAAATAACATTTAAACTTACAAACATCACTTGAATTTCTATTACAATCATCTTAAATTAATGAAATTGATCCCCTCCCCACCTTTACCATATCATATGTAATCATGTATAACTTATAATATATTCTTTTCTATTAATCCAAGCACTTAATGTAAGATCAGAACCCCCACCACCCCCACCCTCTCAGTTACAATTATGTAAATAAGGGAAAAGTGTTATTTACTTATTACAATAATCTGTTAATGGTCCCCAAACATCTTTGAATTTATTAAAATGTCCTTTCTGTATGCCTAATATTCTTTCCATCTTATATATATGACACTAGCTGATGCCCCGGCATTGCACGGGTATTTAATTATAGCAATAACACTGTAAATGGATTCAAATAAAGATACTTTATAGTGGTGAATGAAATTATTTTTTTAACAGCTTTATAAAAAGTACAATATTCAAATTATAATGTGAAATATTTGACAAAATGAATACAATACAACTAACACAAAACTTGATTATAAACAACATTTTTAGTTTTACCTCCAGGAGCAAGAACATATAAATTCATGGGTGAACCCACCCTTGAGCAAGCAACATAGAGTTGTCCATGGGAAAAACAGTGGGATCTTAAATCCACTCCACAGTATGTAATAGTCTGTCCCTGTGATTTGTTGATTGTGATAGAGAATGCAAGTCTCACTGGAATTTGCAATCTCTTAAACTGAAAAGGAAGATCTGTTGGAATAAGTGGCATCCAAAAGTTTCAGTATTGATTTAAACAACGCAATATGTGGAAACTCAGGTTGAAAAGAAACTCCATGCAGTTTTTTCCCGGTTCAGAATGGAACCTGTGTTCCTAGTTCAGCATATGTGAGTACTCATGTAATGTAATAACATTATGAACTGGGGTGCATGAAGGAAACAGTTACAAACACAGTTAGAACATACAAACTCTATATGTATGGTGTCCGTGGTAGAATAGAAACGATGTCCCTAGTGGTTATAGTGTCATTGAAAGTGTTTTATAGTTGGAATTACTGTGAGAATGGCAGCTTTTTACATCCTTTCCATTGACATGAATGGGTGAAATCTGATTTTCTGTTTGTAGCTCCGCCCACGTGTGCAGGTGGGCCGCGAGACCCCCAGAACATATCACCCCAGGTAGTGAGGGATCTGCATACCAAGTTTCGTTCAAATCGGTCAAGCCGTTTTTGAATTACTGTGAGAATGGCAGCTTTTTACATTTTTTCCATTGACATGAATGGGTGAAATCTGATGTTCTGTTTGTAGCTCTGCCCACGTGTGCAGGTGGGCCGTGAGACCCCCAGAACATATCACCCCAGGTAGTTGGAATTACTGTGAGAATGGCAGCTTTTTACATTTTTTCCATTGACATGAATGGGTGAAATCTGATTTTCTGTTTGTAGCTCCGCCCATGTGTGCAGGTGGGCCGCAAGACCCCCAGAACATATCACCCCAGGTAGTGAGGGATCTGCATACCAAGTTTCGTTCAAAACGGTCAAGCCGTTTTTGAATTACTGTGAGAATGGCAGCTTTTTACATTTTTTCCATTGACATGAATGGGTGAAATCTGATGTTCTGTTTGTAGCTCCGCCCATATGTGCAGGTGGGCCGCGAGACCCCCAGAACATATCACCCCAGGTAGTGAGGGATCTGCATACCAAGTTTCGTTCAAATCAGTCAAGCCGTTTTTGCGTGATCGTGGCACATACACACACACACACACATACATACATACACACATACATACCTCCGATTTTATATATATAGATAAAGAATTCCATCAGAAATTAAAGTTTAATCTACTCAAATTCTTCCAATTAAAAGTAATTTGTTGAATGGTGACTCCAGTCATAATTAGTAAGAGCTTATTATTTTTTGAGGATATTTGATTCTTTGCCCTCATTGACATGCCAAATAAAATAGTATCATATGATAGGGCCACCGGATTTTCCAATAAATTATTTATTTGGCCCCATATTGATTTCCAAAAATCCAAAATAAATGGACAATAGAATAATAGATGATCTAAAGGCCCAGCTTCGAGATTGCATCTATCAGACTTAGAGCTATCTAATTTATGTAAACGAACAGGGGTCCAAAATGCTCTATGTAACAGAAAAAAATGCATAGATGCAGACATTGCACATCTTATCCTCCAAGACCAAATTCGTGGCCATTGAGACGCCGTAATTTGATGATTGATCTCAATGCTCCAAATGTCCCAAAGACCAGTTTTTTGTTTTTTATTTATAAATCCAGATATTAATTTGTACCACTGTGCGGCCTGGTGTCCCAGAAAGTCCAACTGAAACCATAATAACTCTAAACTATATTGATTAGTGAGATTTTTCCATTCAGGGAACCCCACCTGAATAGCCTGCTTCAGTTGCAACCATCTATAACTTTGTGAATTATTTAAAACCATATTTATGTTGCAACTGTGAAAACTCAAGCAGTTTACCATTAGAAATAACATCTTCTAATACACGTATTTGTGCCATCATCCAATGTTTCCAGATGACTTTATATCTGCCAATTTGAATCTTGGAGTTCAGCCATATAGTTTGATTTGTTGATTTATTAATTGGGATAGGTGTTAGATTGCTCACATATCTTATTGTTTTCCATGTGTCTACAAGTAATCTATTTTCTTTATATAATCTAGGCATTTTGATACTAAGTACATGGCTTAATCGCAGAGGAAACATGAGGCGCCATTCCAACCAAAACCAATCTGGGATATTATCAACAGGCTCTGGGAGGATCCAATACATACCCTGGTGCATAATATAGGATTGATGATACCTATAGAAGTTGGGAAAATTTACCCCTCCCTCTGTAATCGGATTTTGTAGAGATATTAAAGCAATTCTAGCCTTTTTACCCAGCCAAATAAATTTTGTTAGAATACAATTTAACTTTTTATAAAAGGACTCCTAAAAAAAACCTGGAAACATACCCATTTGATAACAAACCACAGGCAAAATCATCATTTTAATAGTTTGGACTCTCCCCCACCAAGACAAATGTAAAGGATTCCATTGCTCACACATTTCTGTTACCTTCTGTAATAAAATTTTTTCATTCACTTTTATTGTTTCTTCCAACGTGTTTTTTACTCATAGAATTAATCCTTTCTATATGTCTACCCCAATTTCTAGTTTAAAAGCTGCTCTGTCTCCTTTTTAAATGTTAACGCCAGCAGCCTGGTTCTACCCTCGTTATGGTGGAACCCATCTTTGCAGAATAGGCTAACCCTTCCCCAATATGTTGCCCATTTCCTAACAAATCTAAAACCCTCCTCCCTGCACCATCACCTCATCTACACAGAGACTCTGGAGCCTGTCTCTTGGGTCCTGCGCATGGATCAAGGAGCACTTCTGAAAATGCTACCCTGGAGGTTCTGGATTTTAACTTCCTATCAAATAGCCTAAATTTGGCTTCCAGAACCTCCCTACCACATCTCCCTTTGTCATTGGTACTGAGCATGGGGCATTGACGCCATTTGTGAAAGCTTCAGGTTTGAAAATAATTCTACATGCAAAATGACACCAGCGCAAGGTTTTAAAATTATAACCAGGATTTATTGAATTATTGGTTCTATTTTCCCATTATTAGATCAAAAGAATAGCATAATTGCTTACGTTGCGCTCATGGGAGATCATCATCGTGGCCAAAGACTGGCCTTCTCACAATGGTCTCGTTTTTCTATCTCATTACAGTCTATTATATAACTTTTGGTTTAGTGACATCATCAAGTTTGACGACCAATAACATTTCTATGGGTGGTCTCAAAGTTTAGACAAAGAAACATTCCTCCATGTTTAAAAGTTAGTCAAAGTTTCAGATGATTTCTGAATTAACATTAACATTCAAAAGAATTCACAATTATTAACATGGTAAATTCTCAGTCCTTCCATGCTGACAAGTTCTGAGCCTTAAAGAAAAAAAACTCCTAAGCTGACAGATTCAAATTGCACAGCCTTACACAGAAATCTTACTCAGGAGAAAAAGGGGGGGTTAAATCCCCCTCTCCTCTTCCTGTTTCTGCTTATAAAACCATTTATATAAACCATTTATATTTTCACAATCATATCACATCCATGGGCCCCAAACATTCATAATTTCATTCATATCTTGGCCATTCATACTTCATACATTTTATATCTCAGTTTGGAATATGGAATCTAATATGCTTTTTCTAACTGGTCTAAGCACATCTGTTTTCAATTAGAACCACGAGGCTAAAGGCAGGAAGCTGAACAAAGAACAGAAACTATTCACTGGCACAAGATGCTGGCCTAAGACAGGACAGTCATAGTAAAGAACCTAAACTGGACTCCATGTCTCATGTAGTCATGATTTCCACTATGATTTAGCTCAACAGCAAAATACACAAGAAAACACCATTCTTTTCCTTATATTAATCTTTAGTGTGTTTTTCTTTCTTCTGGCCTTGGCTACATTATATTTAAATGTTTTATTCACCTGTTTTTCGTACGCTTCTATTTGGGCGTAGTCCTTAACTAACACAGATGTTTGTCTAACTAGAATTACCCAGAATCATACGAAAAACTACAAAAATACTGCACTATCATGCTTCTGACCTCCATTGCATCGTACCATAAACAGCACCCCCTGCTGGCCACGAGCCACGCGCCACGACTCAGTCCCCTCTTGAATATTTCTGAATTTATGAAGTAATATTCAGAATTGAGCTCGTGGTCTTATCTGTGGCGCTGGGGTTCACTCAGGGTACGGTTCTTCTTATGGATCAGTGTGTTTGTGCAAGTATATTCTTTTAAATGCCAATTAGATAGCAAAAGCCAGAAAAATGTACTACCTAGGCCTGCAACGGCAGGTGCCTAGAAGATCTTACCCAAAGCTTACTTGAATTCTCTAGTGAGAATGCAAGCAAATCCCATCCACTATTCTAGATAAAACCATCTAAGTGTACATTTATGTAAGTTGCTGTCTAAACCATATCATATAGGAAACTTACCATTCTAGTGGTAGTTAGACAGTGTCTGTTCTAGGTGCAAGTACAGTCCTAGAGCAGAGACGTCTGTTGTTTTATTTATAGAGGTATTCATGAAACTCTAGTACTTTTAAAGTTTAAAAGTCAGAAAATTTAGAGAAAGTATAGTTAAAGAAAAATAGAACCCTAGATTTCCCTAAGATAAAGAGAACCTCAGTATTACCTAATTTAATTAGTCCCTATGCTCAAAAGTGTTATGTTATAAAATCTTGGAATTAAATCAATAAAGTGTAAAATAATGCACAGTGTTAAGAAAACCCAAATATATGCTTAATATGGAAATGTACTCATGTGCAGATAATGCATGCACATCAGATATAAGTTTTCTTTTTCTGTGTGTGTTGCAGGAACTCATTTCTCAAATTTAAATTAAAATCATTAAAAGGACTGATGATATCAGCTGTTAAACCCAATTAAACAATATTGTGGCACTGTGTTACAGTTTAGAAGCTGCCACTGTGTATGGAAATACAGTCATATGAAATAAAATTTAAAATACAGGATACACAAAATATTTTCTGAGAACAATGCATGAAGACAATGATAAAGAAAATACAGTTATTAATACAATATCAGAATAAGTCTATGAAATTATGCAAAAGCATAATTAAAGTTCAGAAGCCTAATTCAAATGAAATGATTTAAAGTAACGTGGTTTAAGATAAAGTCTGTTTTTTCATTCAAAATTTTTTATATGAGTCCAGAAATGTCTTTTGCAAATAGTTTTAGCAACTTGTAAGGTCGGAGTCTCTAAATTAATTTCAGTGAAATTTAAATCATGGCTTTAAAAAGTTCATGCTGCAACGTTTTCAGAATTCAAGCTTGGCTTTTCTGTAACTATGGAACTGTTTGTGTTCTGTCTTTCTTTCTGTTGCCCAAGGGAACACACCCGTACTGTTACAACTGCAAAAAAGCATATCTAATTAGTTGAAGACAAAGGAACACTGAAATTCCCGCCGAAAATTCAGCATCGGAATTTTTCTTTCTCTGTGTTCTCCACAGCTCTAGTGGTGGAATGTGGTACTGCTGGTCAGTGTAAATCCTGGAAGGAAAGCACATGTTCATTAACAAAAGAACAAAGAAAAAACACATAGCACGTTATCACGTTATCCCCTCTGCAAACTGTACTAATTCTTGTATTACAGAGCCACATTCTCTGTGTTGAATTGTTGAAAGGATTCAAAGAAGGTTCTTAACTGAAACACAAAACATACAGATTAAATAGACTTTTTTCAGGGTCCTGTAGTACCAAAATATGGCTACAGGAAAATTTAAACATGCAGACACATTCTCTACATGGTAAAATTAGACTTTCTTTTTTTCTAACATCAGGGAATTATTCTCAATTTCATATTTTTTATTAGGTTCCTATCCTGAAGAGCTTACTTGTAAAAGTAAGCAAAATTTCAATTCCGAATTCATCCACTTACATAAAAGTTTATTATAATTGTTCTTTTCCGTTAACTAAGTTAGCAAGCCCTTTGTTTCACATTTATTTCGATTTTCAAAAAAATATAGGTACTTAACCTCTATTTTTCTTAATCTTTTTATTTTAAACTTCCCAATTTAATTTTAAATGTATTTAAATTTAATTACTCCCTAATCATACATTTTGGACAATGCACAAGTTTAAAAATACTTTATAAACCATGCAGGGGCACAAAAATTCATATTCAAAATTAATTTGAACCCTGAGATAAAAATATAAAGGCAGGGATTTTATTTTTCCCTTATGCACACTTGCCTGCTTTTAAGCATGGTATCTGTTTTTTGGAATAAATCTTTTTCTTTTCCACAAAATTATCCTTTCATTCCCAAGTCCAGCAGAATTCTTTTCTCTTCTCCCATCTTCCCTATCGAACTTCTAATTAATACATTTCACAAGCTTTCTTTCCACATTCCTGTACATTCGTTCTACAAAACTATCTCCCTGCTTTGAAACAGCCAAACATTTAATTTTCTTTTCCTTTTCACTTATGGCAAAATCCACCTTGTTTAAATATCACATTCTGACCCAACATTTCTTTTCTTGCAACACTCTTATAACCCTTTTAAAAAATAAAGGAACAAGGGAAAAATTCAAGCTACATAACGTCTTTTTTTTTTTTTTTTTTTTTTTCTAGAATGCATCTTGCACTGAGCCCTTAGGCTACAAATAGCTTCTGAAACTTTCCCAAAGTACCTCCATTGTTCCTAACACCGCAGGGATCACTACAAAAACAACATACACAAACTTTACGGAACTCTAAACAGCATGCTGGTAAAGTTTTATCAGAGAGAGACCACATTGAATCTTTTTTCTACTACATCGGAAACAAATTTAAACCACGGATACATAGGATTCTCATGTCTTGCTAAACTACCAGTTCTCAATAAACCCTTTTAATATGCAAAACAGACTTGCTCCGAGATAAGCAAATACCTGTTGGAAATCTGTAGCCCTGAGACAAAGGACTCCATTGCTGCTATTCCCTCCCCCTCTTTCCTCACGTGATAGCTCTGTGGAAGGCGAGGGAGGAAAAAGGTGGGGGTGAAAATCCCCCATTTGCAGCCCGCTCTTTCAAACAAAGGAGACTGAAGGGAACGGGAAGCCATTAACTTTATTTTTCTTTTTCCAGAGACAAGAGAAAAAGTTAGGGCAGAGCAAAAAAGACTGAGAGACAGAACTGGAGTTTAGAAAGACAAAGCTGAGAAACACAATTTCTTTTTTCTTTTCAAAGTAGTTACTTCAGATAGGCACTGAAAATGCACAGAGGGAGACAAAGAAAGAGGGGGGGTGCCCTCAACCCGTTTTTTCAAACAAAAAGACGGGACAGAGGGAAACTTTTCAAAGTCAGATTAAAACAGACAGTTTTCACTTTCACAGAGAGAAACAAGTTAGTTCAGAGACAAAGCTTAGACACACAGCAGGAAAGAACAAATTTGTTTTTTTCTTCAAACTTAATAACGCATTTTCAAACAAGCAAAAACTTACGTGCACAGAGGAGACCTGCTCTCTACTGGGCACTTTTTTCTTCTTTCAGACGGGCACTGCTCAGTTTAAAAGCCAGATGGAAAAATGCCAGCACTGCAAGGTTTTTTTCTTTCTTTTCACAACATTCTTTCTGTGTTACTTTTATTTCTAATTTTTTTCTTTTTCTTTTTCCATTAATATTTAATTTCCACTAACTTCATATAATTATGTACAGATATATACAAGCATGCATGCTCATTATTGTTAAATAATATTTTTTATTATTATTTTTAATTAATTTTTTTTTTTTTTATTATTTTTAAATTTTTTTTTTTTTTTTTTTATTATTATTATTTTTTTCTTTAAACAGGCGTAATACTCACAATTTTCCAGTTTTCCGGTCCCGTTTTATCTCTAATTTCCGCCATATTCCTGCGCAGCCAGTCAACCTGTGACTACCTTTTGTTACACAACCATGCGAAATCTCTAGAATTTCTATGAATAACCTATAAGCTTTTTCAATGCGTCAAATTAGTTAGTTCCCGGGTTTCGGCACCAATTGAGCATGGGGCATTGACGCCATTTGTGAAAGCTTCAGGTTTGAAAATAATTCTACATGCAAAATGACACCAGCGCAAGGTTTTAAAATTATAACCAGGATTTATTGAATTATTGGTTCTATTTTCCCATTATTAGATCAAAAGAATAGCATAATTGCTTACGTTGCGCTCATGGGAGATCATCATCGTGGCCAAAGACTGGCCTTCTCACAATGGTCTCGTTTTTCTATCTCATTACAGTCTATTATATAACTTTTGGTTTAGTGACATCATCAAGTTTGACGACCAATAACATTTCTATGGGTGGTCTCAAAGTTTAGACAAAGAAACATTCCTCCATGTTTAAAAGTTAGTCAAAGTTTCAGATGATTTCTGAATTAACATTAACATTCAAAAGAATTCACAATTATTAACATGGTAAATTCTCAGTCCTTCCATGCTGACAAGTTCTGAGCCTTAAAGAAAAAAAACTCCTAAGCTGACAGATTCAAATTGCACAGCCTTACACAGAAATCTTACTCAGGAGAAAAAGGGGGGGTTAAATCCCCCTCTCCTCTTCCTGTTTCTGCTTATAAAACCATTTATATAAACCATTTATATTTTCACAATCATATCACATCCATGGGCCCCAAACATTCATAATTTCATTCATATCTTGGCCATTCATACTTCATACATTTTATATCTCAGTTTGGAATATGGAATCTAATATGCTTTTTCTAACTGGTCTAAGCACATCTGTTTTCAATTAGAACCACGAGGCTAAAGGCAGGAAGCTGAACAAAGAACAGAAACTATTCACTGGCACAAGATGCTGGCCTAAGACAGGACAGTCATAGTAAAGAACCTAAACTGGACTCCATGTCTCATGTAGTCATGATTTCCACTATGATTTAGCTCAACAGCAAAATACACAAGAAAACACCATTCTTTTCCTTATATTAATCTTTAGTGTGTTTTTCTTTCTTCTGGCCTTGGCTACATTATATTTAAATGTTTTATTCACCTGTTTTTCGTACGCTTCTATTTGGGCGTAGTCCTTAACTAACACAGATGTTTGTCTAACTAGAATTACCCAGAATCATACGAAAAACTACAAAAATACTGCACTATCATGCTTCTGACCTCCATTGCATCGTACCATAAACAGCACCCCCTGCTGGCCACGAGCCACGCGCCACGACTCAGTACCCATATGTACCAAGACAGAAGATTCCTCCCCAGCACTGTCTAAAATCTTATCTAGGTGATGTGTGAGGTCTGCCACCTTTGCACTAGGTAGGCAAGTGACCAAGCAATCCTCACATCCAACAGCCACCCAGCTATACTGCAGTTTTCTGCTAAGAATCAATGTGGTTTACAACAAGATTTAGATCATGTTTTGAGCTACATTGTTTGTGTGATCATTAGTTTAGGAGGAAAGTGGAGGGTTCAAAAAGAGGTAAGTCTATAGTTTCTTCTGAAATTCAAGGTAGTTGATGGGTTGTGGGACTTTTCTACAACGTCCCTGTAGGTCTCCTGTATGAAGCTCTCTGTCCCCCTCAGCTCCTCCAAGTCAGCTATTCTAGCCTCAAGAGATCGGACCTATTCCCCAAGTGGTAGGAGTTCTTTGCTCTGAGCACATATATAAAACCTCTCACCAACTGGGAAATAATCAAACATGTGACACTCAGTGCAAAAGACTGGATAGCCCCTGTCTAGTTGCTGGACTGCTGCCTGCATCTTAATATTGGTAAGAACATAAGAATAGCCTTACTGGGTTAGATCAATAGTCCATCTAGCCCAGTAGCCCATCCTCATGGTGACCAATCCAGGTCACTAGTACCTGGCAAAAACCCAAAGAGTAGAAACATTCCATGCAATCAATCCAGGGCAAGCAGTGGCTTCCCCATGTCTGTCTCAATAACAGACTATGGACTTTTCCTCCAGAAAATTGGCCAAACCTTTCTTAAAACCAGCTACGCTATCCGCTCTTACCACAACCTCTGACAATGCATTCCAGAGCTTAACTATTTTCCGAGTGAAAAAAATGTATTTCCCTGTAACTTCATTGAGTGTCCCCTAATCTTTGTCATTTTTGATGGAATGAAAAATTAATCATTTCATATTCGGCACATGTTAGAAGACACCTTAAAATGAAATATGCTAATTTGGAACAAACTATTAAGGATTTGGAGTCAAAATTGGCCTTAAAATGGGAACAAGTAACTTTACAGGCCCTCTTAAAAGTAAAATATAAATACAATAAGATTTCCTCTCAAATGGCAAGGAAAGATTTGTTTTATCAACAGGCTCTGTACTATGGAAACTCGAATAAAGCGGGAAGATTATTGGCTAACTTTCTTAAAGCAAAAAAAAGAAAAATAAAGATTGTGGCAGTTAAAGATGAGGAGGTTGAAACTCATTCTTAAATTGGAGATATTTTAAAACAATTTTTGAACTTTTATAAAGCCTTATATTCTTCTGAGCTTTATTCAAACAAGGAACGTGAGGGTTTAGAGTTTTTAAAGTTAATCAAAGGACCAAAAATTCCTGAGCATATAAAAAGAAGTCTCGAGGCGCCTATATCACTGAAAGAACTTCAAACAGTGTTGAAGTCCCTTAGAGTTGGATCCGCTTCAGGTGGTGATGGATTTACTGTAAAGTTTTATAAATCATTCCAAATTGTACTTTTACCCCATCTTTTAAATCTATATCAGGCTCAATTGATTAGAGATTGCATTACAGGTACTATGGCAGAATCTTTAAATATAGTTTTGCCGAAGCCAAATAAAGATCCTATGTTGGTTAATGCAGATGGCAAACTTTTAGTTCAGTTGTTGGCTTTATGCTTGCTCAAAGCTCTCCCTTATATTATTGGTATGTTGCTCAAAGAAATTCTTCAAATAGCACCAGATTGGCTTTTCATATGTGAAATTTAACAAAAAACATGGATGATCCGGCCTTCTCTGTATCCTTGGATGCAGAGAATGCCTTTGATCGTGTAGAATGGACCTTTATGTATCAAGCAATGGATTGGTTTGGTATTGGTTCCAGATTTGTACAAATGATTCAAACTTTGTCTAGTCCCCCTTCTGCCAGATTATATATTAATAATACTTTTTCTGAAAGTTTTTGTCTGGAGATGGGAGTTAAGCAAGCAATGGTGTCCGTTATCTCCTTTACTGTTTGATATTGTTCTGGAACCCTTGCTATTGGCTATTTAACAGGCAAAGGAGATACAGGGTATTCCTTATGCAAGTCGGGAATATAAAGTTTCTGTGTACGCAGATGACATTTTGCTTCATTTGAGGAACCCTGAATCACATTCCACATTTACTAGATATGATTGGCAGATTTGGGAAATTTTCAGGGTACAAAATAAATTGGAATAAATCAGAGGTTCTTCCACTGAATGTACATTGTACAAAAGGATTATTTGATATGTTCCCTTTTCTTTGGAAGGAAGAGGGTATAAAATATTTAGGTATTTGGATAAAAAGTACATTGGAAGAAACAATGAAAGTAAAGCACAGTTACTTACCGTAACAGGTGTTATCCAGGGACAGCAGGCAGATATTCTTAACACATGGGTGACGTCACCGACGGAGCCCTCGGTACGGACCTTTTTAACTAGAAGTTTCTAGTTGGCCGCACCGCGCGTGCGCGAGTGCCTTCCCGCCCGACGGAGGAGTGCGTGGTCCCCAGTTAGGATAAGCCAGCTAAGAAGCCAACCCGGGGAGGTGGGTGGGACGTAAGAATATCTGCCTGCTGTCCCTGGATAACACCTGTTACGGTAAGTAACTGTGCTTTATCCCAGGACAAGCAGGCAGCATATTCTTAACACATGGGTGACCTCCAAGCTAACAAAGAGGGAGGTGGGATGGTTGGCCATTAGGAAAATAAATTTTGTAACACAGATTGGCCGAAGTGTCCATCCCGTCTGGAGAACGCATCCAGACAGTAGTGAGTAGTGAACGTGTGAACTGAGGACCAAGTGGCCGCCTTGCAGATTTCCTCGATGGGCGTGGAAACAGAAGCAGCCATAGCTCGGACTCTGTGGGCCGTGACAGCTCCTTCCAGTGAGAGACCGGCCCGAGCATAGCAGAATGCAATACAGGCAGCAAGCCAATTTGAAAGTGTCCGTTTGGAGACAGGACGACCCAAACGGTTGGGATCGAAAGACAAAAATAGCTGAGGGGATGTTCGGTGAGCTCTGGTACGATCAAGGTAGTAAGCAAGGGCACGCTTACAATCCAGCGTGTGCAACGCCTGTTCCCCAGGATGCGAGTGAGGCTTAGGGAAGAAGACGGGCAACACAATGGACTGGTTGAGGTGAAAAGCCGAGACCACCTTGGGAAAGAATTTAGGGTGGGTACGCAGAACAACCTTGTCATGGTGAAAAACAGTGAATGGTGGGTCAGCAACCAGTGCATGCAGTTCGCTAACCCTCCTGGCAGAGGTGATGGCAATTAGGAAAAGCACCTTCCAGGTAAGAAGCCTGAGCGAAGTAGTGGCAAGAGGCTCAAACGGAGGTTTCATGAGTGCTGAGAGAACCACATTGAGGTCCCAGACGACAGGAGGAGGCTTGAGAGGCGGTTTGATATTGAAGAGACCTCTCATAAATCTGGAAACCAGAGGATGAGCCGTGAGGGGTTTTCCGAGAATAGGCTCATGAAACGCAGTGATGGCACTGAGGTGGACTCTGATGGAGGTAGTTTTGAGGCCAGCATTGGACAGCGAGAGCAAATATTCCAATACAGTTTCCACCGCTAAGGAGGTGGGTTCCTGATGATGCCGGAGACACCACGAGGAGAATCTGGTCCATTTCTGATGGTAACATTGCAGGGTGGCCGGCTTCCTGGAGGCGTCCAAGATGAGGCGGACCGGCTGAGATAGGTTCCCAGGAGAGGTCAGCCCGAGAGAAACCAAGCTGTCAGGTGGAGCGAAGACAGATTGGGATGCAGTAGAGACTGATGCTGCTGCGTAAGTAGAGTAGGAAACACAGGAAGGAGAATGGGTTCCCTGGAGCTGAGTTGGAGCAGGAGTGAGAACCAGTGTTGGCGAGGCCACCGAGGTGCGATAAGAATCATGGTGGCGTTGTCCTTGCGGAGTTTGGACAAGGTCCGCAACATCAGAGGAAGTGGAGGGAAGGCATACAGGAACCGATCCCTCCAGTCGAGCAGGAATGCATCCGGAGCCAGACGGTGAGGAGAGAAGAGTCTGGAGCAGAATTGGGGCAGCTGATGGTTGTGAGGAGCTGCAAAGAGGTCCACCTGAGGAGTGCCCCACCGAGCAAAGATGGAGCGGAGTGTGGGAGGATCCAGAGTCCACTCGTGAGGTTGAAGGATGCGGCTGAGATTGTCGGCCAGAGAGTTCTGTTCGCCCTGGATATAGACCGCCCTGAGAAAGAGATTGCGGTCCGTGGCCCAGGTCCAGATGCGCAGAGCCTCCAAACAAAGGGGGCGAGATCCGGTGCCGCCTTGCTTGTTTATGTAGTACATGGCGACTTGATTGTCTGTGCACAGGAGGAGGACTTGAGGGCAGAGAAGATGTTGGAAAGCCTTGAGGGCGTAGAACATGGCTCTGAGTTCCAGGAAGTTTATGTGATGACGACGCTCCTGTGGGGTCCAAAGTCCCTGGGTGCGTAGATCTCCTAGGTGAGCTCCCCACGCGTAGGGGGACGCATCGGTGGTGATGATCATAGAGTGGGGGGGCAGATGAAAAAGTAGACCCCTGGAAAGATTTGAGGAGTTCAACCACCATTGGAGAGATTGCTGAAGAGATGATGTCACAGAGATGGGATGAGAAAGAAGATCTGTAGTCTGTGACCATTGGTTGGCGAGAGTCCACTGAGGCGTACGAAGGTGGAGACGTGCCAGAGGAAGGACATGCACCGTCGAGGCCATGTGACCCAGGAGGACCATCATCTGTCGGGCAGGAATGGAGGGATGCATGAGTACCTGACGGCAGAGATGGAGCAGGGTCCACTGGCGATCGGAGGGGAGAAAGGCCCTCATCAGCGTGGTGTCCAGAACTGCTCCAATGAATTGAAGTCGCTGGGTGGGAAGCAGATGTGAGTTGGGGTAGTTGATCTCGAACCCCAGGAGGTGGAGGAGAGAGATGGTGTGATGAGTAGCTTGTAGCACGAGTTGAGATGAAGGTGCTTTCACCAACCAATCGTCCAAGTAGGGGAACACCTGGAGGTTGTGAGACCTGAGGAAGGCCGCCACCACTATAAGGCACTTGGTGAAGACTCTGGGGGAGGAGGCGAGGCCAAACGGTAGCACTTTGTACTGATAGTGGTGGTGTAGCACCTGGAACCGCAGGTAGCGGCGAGAATTCTGATTGATGGAGATGTGAGTGTAGGCCTCTTTGAGGTCCAGGGAACATAGCCAGTCGTGTTGAGAAAGAAGAGGGTAAAGCGTGGCAAGGGAGAGCATTCTGAACTTTTCCTTGACCAGACACTTGTTGAGGTCCCTGAGATCGAGAATGGGACGGAGGTCTCCCGTCTTTTTGGGAACCAGGAAGTAGCGGGAGTAGAATCCCTGACCCCTTTGATCTGGAGGCACTTCTTCGATGGCATTGAGAAGTAGGAGGGATTGAACCTCCCTCAGGAGGAGGGGGGTTTGAGATGAGTGTGAAGCAGACTCTACGGGAAGGTTGTCTGGTGGAAGAGTCTGGAAGTTGAGAGAGTAGCCGTGGCGGATGATGTTGAGGACCCACTGGTCCGACGTGATGACTTCCCAACGGCTGGAGAAAATGGTGAGACGACCCCCGATAGGCTGTGGAAGAGGTAGCGAGGGTGGATGACTGGCTATGCCCTGGAGAGAAGAGTCAAAAGGGCTGAGATTGTTTAGCAGGCTGAGGAGGCTTAGAAGGTTGAGTGGCCTGAGATCTAGCCTGGGCATGGTGCTGCTGTTGACGGGGTCGCCGAGATTGTTGGGGAGGCGGATTGAGTGGCCTGGCTGAGAACCTCCGCTGGTAAGATGATTGAGGCCGATAGGGTCGGGCAGGCGGAGCCTTCTTTTTCGGCTTGATGAGGGTGTCCCACCTGGTCTCATGGGCCGAGAGTTTCTGGGTGGTGGAATCCAGTGACTCTCCAAAGAGTTCATCCCCGAGACAGGGGGCGTTGGCCAAACGATCCTGGTGGTTGATGTCCAGGTCGGAGACTCTGAGCCAGGCTAAGCGACGCATGGCTACGGCCATGGCAGAGGCCCGAGAGGTGAGCTCGAAGGAGTCGTATATTGAGCGGACCATATATTTGCGCATTTGGAGAAGGCCAGAGATGTGTTGTTGGAATAGCGGGACCTTGCGCTCAGGAAGGTACTTCTGGAGGGCAGACAGTTGTTGGACCAAGTGTTTCAGATAGAAGGAAAAATGGAAGGAATAGTTGTTTGCCCTGTTGGCAAGCATGGCATTCTGGTAAAGCCTCTTGCCAAACTTGTCCATGGTCTTACCTTCTCTGCCAGGAGGGGTAGAGGCATAGACACTGGAGCCCTGAGTCTTTTTTAAGGTGGATTCCACCAGAAGGGACTCATGGGGCAATTGAGATTTGTCGAATCCAGGAATAGGGATGACCCGGTAAAGGTTGTCCAGTTTACGGGGGGCTCCCGGTACCGTGAGGGGATTTTCCAAGTTTTTGTAGAACGTTTCCCGTAGGATGTCATGCACGGGAAGCTTGAGGAACTCCTTAGGAGGTTGCTCAAAGTCTAAAGCCTCTAGAAAGGCTTGAGACTTTTTGGAGTCAGATTCTAGAGGAAGGGACAGGGCAGCAGACATTTCTCTCAGAAATTTAGAAAATGAGGACTGCTCTGGTTTAGAGGTGGCATCGGGTGCCGATGGTTCCTCATCAGATGAGGAGGGATCCTCCTCGGTACCGAGAGGAGTTTCCTCCCATAAGTCAGGGTCCCTGACCTCTGGTGCATGTCGAGACACCGGGGTGGAGGGCGCGGTATGGCGAGTCTTGGACAAAGACTTTCCAGAGCGCACCGAAACGGTACCAGGGGAGGACGACCGGCGTCGATCTCGGTCCCGAGAAGAATGCCGTACCGCCTGGTGCCGAGGAGGATCCAATGTGGCCTGAGAATGAACCACCGGATCGCCATGAAGTTGTTGGGCCGAAAGGATCGGCATGGAGGTGTTCACCGGTACCGAAGGGGTGGACACCGGGGGCTCGGTACGGGTCTCGGGTCGGTCTGGTACCGGAAGGAGCGGTGCCAGGATAGTGGGCAACAGTTGTTCAAGTTGTTTCTTCAACTGCTCCTGGAGTTGAGCCTTTAAGATGGCCGAGATACGGTCATCTAGGGGTGGCATCGGAACCGCTTTCTTTTTCTTCGGTTCCTTGGATGCCGCTCCACGCCCCGGCGATGAGGAGGCCGATGACGAGGCACTCACCGAGATCGGGGCGGAGCGTTTGCGGGACCGGTGCGATGCCGGTAGGGACGGTGTCGCCACCGTAGCTGGAGGGCGCTCGAGGGAAGAGGAAGGCTTCTTAGCCGGCTTACCTGGCGCCAGCGACGCCGATGTGGGGTCGGTCGGTGTCGAGGTCGACGGTGCCGATTTTTGAGGTACCGCCGTTGAAGGTGAGGAGTCCATCGCCGACTCGGTGCCGAAGAGAAGAGTTTGTTGAATTCTTCGGTTTTTAAGGGTTCTCTTTTGAAGAGTGGCACAGCGGGTGCAGGAGTCCGCCCGATGCTCCGGACCCAGACACTGCAAACACCAATTGTGTGGGTCAGTTATGGAGATCGGGCGTGCACACCGCTGGCACTTCTTAAAACCGACCTGCGGGGGCATGAAGGGGAAGATAGCCTCCGCAAAATCGAAGCCCGAGGCCTGTATATTGGCAACAGGCCCCGCCGGGGCAAAAACGAAAGAAAAAAGGCGAAAAAGCAAAGTTTTTTGTTTTTTTTTTTTGCAAATCAAAGAAAAATAAACCCGAAGGTAAGGAGAGAAAAAATAAGGAAAAAAGCGCGAGCGGGAAGGCAAAAAAGTGGTTTCAACGGCCGTTGAAAAAACACACGCGTCTTCTTCGCTCCGCGGAAATGAAGAAACTGGGGACCACGCACTCCTCCGTCGGGCGGGAAGGCACTCGCGCACGCGCGGTGCGGCCAACTAGAAACTTCTAGTTAAAAAGGTCCGTACCGAGGGCTCCGTTGGTGACGTCACCCATGTGTTAAGAATATGCTGCCTGCTTGTCCTGGGATAAATGAAAAATCCTTATTGCTGAAGGTCACAGAAATGTGTGAGCAATGGAACCCCTTACATCTGTCTTGGTGGGGGGAGAGTTCAAATAGTTAAGATGATGGTTTTGCCTGTGGTCTGTTACCAAATGGGGATGTTACCAGTGTTTTTTCAGGGCTCTTTTTACAAAATGTTAAATAGTATTCTTATCAAGTTTATTTGGCTGGGGAAAGCTGCGAGAATTGCTTTAGTATCTTTACAAAAACCAATTGTGGAGGGAGGGGTAAATTTTCCAAACTTTTATAAGTAGCATTAAGCCTATATAATGCGTCAGGGTATGTATTGGATCCTCCCTGAGCTCATGGAAACTCTTCCTGATTAGTTGTGTCACGTTTTGAGTATCAAGTTTCCAAGGTTATATGACAATAGAATTTTGATGGACACATGGAAGACATTAAAGTGTATCAATAATTTAATGCCCATTCCGGTACATAAATCTACTTGTCAGTCCCTTTGGCTGAACACCAAGATTCAAATTGGCAGGTTTAAGGTCATTTGGAAGCATTGGATGAAGGCAGGTATACATACTTTGGATGATGTAATGCCAGATGGTAAACTGCTTGACTTTTTACGACTGCAGCATACATTTGGTCTTGCTAAATCCCAAAATTATAGATGGATGAAGTTGAAGCAGGCCATTCAGGAGGGATTCCCTGAGTGGAAAAGTCTTAAAAATCAATATAGCTTGCCGGTCTTATGTTTTCAGGAGGACTTCCCGGGACACCAGGCCGCTCAGTGGTATAAATTAATATCTGGATTTTTGAATAAGAAACCATTTGGAACATTGAGATAAGAAGACATTTGAATAAGAAGACATTTGGAACATTGAGATAAAGCATCAGATTACTGCGTCTCAATGGCCATGAATCTGGATTTACATTAATGACTTCTATTCCGCCTGTACCTTGCAGTTCTAAGCGGATTTGGAGGATGAGATGTATGGTGTCTGCATCTATGAGACAAACATGGTTTTTCTTATTACATAGAGCATTTTGGACCCCAGTTCATTTACAGAAATTAGATAGCTCAAAGTCTAATAGATGCTGGCATTGTCATCTTGAAGCTGAGATTTTGGATCATTTACTATACTATTGTCCCTCGATACTTAAATTTTGGAGATCTATTTGGGATCAAGTGAACATTATATTAGAAAATCCAGTGGCACTGACGTACGATACCATCCTATTTGGTACGTTAATGAGGGCTAAAAGCCAAATATCTGCCCGAAATAACAAACTTCTCATTATAATGACAGGGGATGCCATACATCGCCTTGAATTTTGAATTGGCGATAAATCAAAATACTTAATAAACTTGGAAACTTGGATACAATTCATTTTGAGGAATTGGAAGAACTGTGATAGATTAAATTACACTTTCTGGTGGGAATATCTCTGTTATACTTTTAAAATGGAACGTTCAATGGCCGTATAATAGGGATGGTATAAGAAATTCATGGATGTTTGGGAACCATTGATTAAGTTCTGTAAGGAATGATAACTGATTTTATTTTATCGACCCTTAAGCATTCACATCCAGGGTGGGTGGAGGGGGGAGGGTTTTGCATTAGAATTTCATTTGGGAAATATATGGAGGGTTTCCTGTAGGTATGTACTTTTTCTGATTATTTGATGGGGGGAGAGAAATCGTTGTACATCAATGTCTATAAGTTTAATGTGCATTACGTGTAAACTTATGTATATTGAAATTGTTTGTTTGCACTATGGTAGTTTGGAAATTTAATAAAGATTTACAAAAAAAAAGATCCATCCACTTTTACCCGTTTTACTCCACTCGGGATTTTGTAGACTTCAATCATAACTCCCCTCAGCCGTCTCTTTTCCAAGTTGAAGAGCCCTAACTTTTTTAGTCTTTCCTCATGAGAGATGAGTTTCATCCCATTTACCATCTGACTCGCTCTTCTTTGAACCTTTTCTAGTGCCACTTGTGAAAAATCTAGCTCTCCGTCTAGCTTTGGCACAGGTTTAGCCAGGAAGAGCAGTAATACCCTATGCAGAAGAGCTGACCAGGTTGGCCCTGCCGATTATGAAAGTACTGACTTCCCTTGTACTAACTTTGATAAGCCAGACAGTGACTGCCAGGGAGAGTTCAGTCCAGTTGCAGGTTACTCTCCCAAGCCTGCTATTAGAGCTCAAAGGAACTCAGGAGCTAGGAAACTACAGCTCCCATAAGGCCTGAGTCATAGCAGGAAGTTGTCACATAGGCAGACACAGCTGCAGAGAGAGTTTTCTCCCTTCCCCCTCTTCAGAGCAGGGAGGGGCAAATTGGAACCTGTTAAAACAGGACAGCTGAGACCCAGAGTGGGGGAGGAGCAAAGGGGGCTACAAGGAGAGCCTCAGAGGCAACAAAGCTTGCCTCACCAGCTGAATTCTGATGAGCTGGGCAAGAATTGGGACATGGTGGACATTTCAGACAAGCCTGAGACTACAGCTGAGAGGCAGCTAGAAGGCTGGGAACCCATTGACATTAGTGTGCCGGTTATTCCTGGATGGAAACTGGATGCAATGGACACAAGTTGAGCAAGGTTGGAAGTGTTTTGCTATTTTTGTTTCTTACCTTTTTGTCTGAAAGTTTTGGGACTATGTTTGTTTGTATGCTGAATTGTTTGAGCTTCCCAGAGCTAGCCTCTGCAGCACTCAAGAACCTGAACTGTTGCCTTGGACTGTGTAACATTCCAAACGTTTGTGTTCTTCCCTCTCAGCTCAGCTGGAGGCTAATTAGTTGGAGATAAGATATTGAAGGAAGGTAAGACACAGGGGAGCTCCATGTGAATGAGTTCCCTATCAGCAGGTATTCTGTGGGAGAGCTTCAAGGTTAGCAGTTTTCCTTTTTGGTTTTGTAAAACTTTTTTTTCATACTGCAAGAGTTTTGTTTGCTCCTTTCCTGGTGAGGGAATATTACTGGGACTATCCTAACCTCAGAGGGCTGGTGAAGAGGACTGAAG
The DNA here is from genome assembly GCF_902459505.1 of Geotrypetes seraphini. Classification (NCBI taxonomy): domain Eukaryota; kingdom Metazoa; phylum Chordata; class Amphibia; order Gymnophiona; family Dermophiidae; genus Geotrypetes; species Geotrypetes seraphini. Next base: position 84,008,228 of record NC_047092.1, on the reverse strand, counting down.
TAGAAAGACTAAAGTCCAGCCAAAGTCTTGTATGATTTTGTGTTTTAATTTGAAGCCAGGCTATTGTTTGTGAAGCCAGTGTGGCCAGGTTGGCCCCAGAGCTCTATATTTTGGTTCTTATACAAAATGTATTGAAAAGTACTGCAAACTGCTAATGATACCAGGCAGTTTAACCAGAGGCCAAAAATAAAAGTACACCTTTACTTTTGGACATTCCTGTGTGTGTGTGTTTTCCCTTGCCTGTATTCACTGTGAACATTGGACCTTAATGTTTTCACCCTAGGCGGTTGCCTAGATAGCCTGAAGGATTCCCTGGTTGAAGGGAACGCGCTGGGTGCAGTTACGGTCGCGGTGAACCCAGCTCGCTGCGGTGATCAGGAGCCCGTGGGTTGTGACACACTATCTTTCTTGAGATAAGGAGACCAGAACTGAATGCAATACACCAGGTGAGGTTGCACTATGGAGAGATACAGAGGCATTATAACATTCTTACCCCCTCTTTTATGAAATTGCGACAGCAGTTTCTAGTGCGGTGAGCCGCACTGAATGACCCGCGCTGCTCCCGACGCTCATAGGAACTCAATGAGCGTCAGGAGCAGTGCATGCCAGTCAGCGCAGCTACCTGCACTAGAAACTGTTGTCACAGTTTTGTAAAAGGAGGCGTTAGTCTTGTTAACCATCCTATTTAAAAATAATTCATAGTATCTTGTTTGCTTTTTTGGCTGCTGCCACACGTTGGGCGGAAGGATTCATCATATTGTCTACAATAACACACAGATTTTTTCTTGGGCGCTAACACCCAAGGTACACCCTAGCATCTGGTAACTATAATTCGGGTTATTCTTTCCAATGTGCATCACTTTGCATTTGTCCATATTAAAATTTCATCTGCCACTTGGATGCCCAGTCTTCCAATTTCCTATGGTCTATCTGCAATATTTCACAATCTGCATATGTTTTAACAACTTTGAAGAGTTTAGTGTCATCATAGAGTAGTATAGCGTTCTTGGTTTTAAGAAAGGTTTGGACAATTTCCTGGTGGAAAAGTCCATAGTCTGTTATTGAGAGAGACATGGGGGAAGCCACTGCTTGCCCTGGTTTGGTAGCATTGAATGTTGCTACTCCTTGGGTTTTGACAAGGTACTAGGGATCTGGATTGACCACCGTGAGAACTGACTACTGGGCTTGATGGACCATTGGTCTGACCCAGTAAGGCTATTCTTATATTATCTACAAATTTAATCATCTCACTCATCCCAGTTTTGAGATAATTTAAAATAAGCTAAATAGCACTGGTCCCAGTACAGATACCTGCAGCACTCCACTGTTTACTTTCCTCCAACTTCTTCAAGCCAAGTACCCCCTAAGTCTAAAAAATATCAACCACGTGACTCCGCCCAGGCTCCGCCCCTGACCCCACCCCTATAATAATAGTACTAATAGTTGACTAATAGATGACTTTAAAATATGCAATGTCATCTCAGTAACTACAGAAAAACAGAAAAATATAGTGCAATATATAGACAGCAGATATAAATTCTCAAAATGGACACATTTTGATCACTAAATTGAAAATAAAATCATTTTTCCTACCTTTGTTGACTGGTGATTTCATGAGTCTCTGGTTGCACTTCCTTCTGACTGTGCATTTAATATTTCTTTCTTTCTGCCTCCTGCACACTTTCTCTCCTCTGGACCTCATTCCCTTCCCCAATCAATATCTCTCTATGTCCCTCCATGAGTCCAACATTTCTCCCTCTCTCATCCCCCAGATCATGCACAGCATTTTTTTACCACTGCCTACCAGCCCCATGCCCATTTCTCCTTCTAACAGCCCTCTCCAGAACCATGCTACATCTCTCCCTCCATCACTATGTCCAATATTCCTCCTCCTTGCATCTCCTTCAAACTGCCCCTCTTCTTCTGCCCTATCTGCCTTTGAATGCAAAATGGCTCCACTGACCTCTAGAGGTAGTGGCACTACCACTAGGGGTTGATGGTACCATTTTACATCCAGAGACAAGGTGAAAGCAGTCACCCTCTGCCCTTGCCCCTTCTGTCTCTGGGTGTAAAATGTTGTCACTGATTCTTAATGGTAGTCTTGTACATCTGACAGCGCTATAGAAATGGTAAGTAAAAGTGGTACGACCAGGGGACAGACTTCATGATACACTTACTGGTAAGAAGGAATGACTAAAACAATGTGCCTTTAAAGCCTTGGTTTTAGCCTTCAACATGACACCAAACTACATAGCATCAAAACTACAAATTCATGTCCCCCAACTGATCACTGAGATCCCAAGCAGAAAAACGGCTGGTCCTACCACCTGGCTTCTCAATTACGTCTGCAAAAGCCCAGAAACGCTCCTATTCACATTACATACCTAAACTATGGTACATCATCTCCCCATCCATTAGCTCGTTAAACAGTCTATTGAACTTCAGGAAGGCTGTGAAAACCTTCCCCTTTACAAACCCAGCTCCTTAATGACCTGGGTCTGCATTCCTGACTGATAGATCTCAAAAGCACTGCCTAATACACCAAAGGTTTATCATCAACGGACTCTTACTAGAACTTATATGCCACCGCAAGTATAACTCGAACTACTACCAAACTTAGAAATCACTCCAAACAAAATCAAATGGTACTATATTCTAAAAACCAACCTTATCTGTGATACACACTGGATCAAAAATGCCATACTTCAATGATGCACACACCTGGAAGCAAAGTTATTTTATCTCTATATTAGGCTATGTGTATACGGAAAATACTGCAATTTAATCCAACCTATTGTCTATAAGGAAAATGCTGCAATTTAAACCACCCTATATCCACTAAGTCTGTATTTTCGAGTCTGTATGTTATGACTATACTGTAAAGCTGAAATTTAATCCCCCCATGTCCTCCAAGTCTGTATTTTCCCACCAAAGCCTGTCCTGCATATACTGTGAATGTACTCTTGTGACCCATTCTGGGCTCCTTTGGGAGGACGGACCAAATCAATAAAAGATGTCTTGATGGACAGTATGGCTATGAACAGAGACCAAGAAAAGAGGAAAACTTCTATCCAGAGCCTAGTGCAGGGGTCCCCAAAGTCTCTCCTTGAGGGCTGAATCCAGTTGGGTTTTCAGGATTTCCCCAATGAATATGCATTGAAAGCAGGGCATGCACATAGATATCATGCATATTCATTGGGGAAATCCTGAAAACCCGACTGGATTCAGCCTTTAAGGAGGGACTTTGGGGACCCCTGGCCTAGTGTGTGATTGACCAGACCTTAAACAGAATCCTATAAGCCAGTGGTTCCCAACCCTGTCCTGGAGGACCATCAGCCAGTTGGGTTTTTGGGATAACCCTAATGAATATGCATGAGAGAGATTTGCATATAATGGAGGTGACAGGCATGCAAATCTGCTCCATGCATATTCATTAGGGTTATCCCAAAAACCCAACTGGCTGATGGTCCTCCAGGACAGGGTTGGGAACCACTGGCTTATAGGATTCTGTTTAAGGTCTGGTCAATCACACACTAGGCCAGGGGTCCCCAAAGTCCCTCCTTAAAGGCTGAATCCAGTCGGGTTTTCAGGATTTCCCCAATGAATATGCATGATATCTATGAATGCATATTCATTGGGGAAATCCTGAAAACCCGACTGGATTCAGCCTTTAAGGAGGGACTTTGGGGACCCCTGGCCTAGTGTGTGATTGACCAGACCTTAAACAGAATCCTATAAGCCAGTGGTTCCCAACCCTGTCCTGGAGGACCATCAGCCAGTTGGGTTTTTGGGATAACCCTAATGAATATGCATGGAGCAGATTTGCATGCCTGTCACCTCCATTATATGCAAATCTCTCTCATGCATATTCATTAGGGTTATCCTAAAAAACCGACTGGATGGTGGTCCTCCAGGACAGGGTTGGGAACCACTGGTATAAGCAACTGGGAGCCAGTGCTCAGAAATAAGGAAGAAGAAATGTGATCATATTTCTGCAAGCCAAACAGAAGTCTTAAAGATGTATTTTGAATTAATTGTAGACTGAAAAGCTGAACAAACAGAAAAACAAAATATGGAGAATTATAGTAGTCTAGTTGAGAGGTGACCAGTATCAGAATAAGCAATTGAATAAAGGAATGTTCAAGAATAGCATGCACAGAGTATATCTGGTAAAGAATGAAATAGCATTTAGATCAGACATAGGCATCTCCGGTCCTCAAGGGCCGGAATCCAATCGGGTTTTCAGGATTTCCTCAATGAATATTGTCGCAACCCGGGCTCCTGAACCACGCAAAGAGCCAGGTTCACAGCGACCGCTACTGCTCCCAGCGCGTTCCCTCCAACTAGGGAATCCTTCAGGCTCCCTAGGCACCGGCCTAGGGTGGAAACCAACAGGTGAAATGATCACAGTAAAAGCAGGCAAGGAAATCACACACACCCAGGAAAGTAAAAAATAAAAGTAACCTTTTATTCCTAACCCTGAGTCAGGTTGCTCTGATGTTGTCAGTAAGTTGTGATATTTTCCAGTACATTTGTTCAGAAACCAAAACATGCAAAATAGGGCCAACCTGGTCACACTGGCTTCACAAACACTAGAATGAATGTTATAACAAAAAATCAAAAACAAAGAAGAACACAAAACCAGATTTAAGGCTGGACTTCAGTCTCTGTGACTCAATCCTCTTCACCAGCCTTAAAGGATAAAGGTAGGTTCAGCAGTGCTCTCTTTCTATAGATGAGCAGTAAAGAAAAATTCACAAGGCTCTGGTTACATGAAAATAAAACTTTTCCAAAATCAAAAAGCTTAAAGCTAGAACTCTGGCACAGGCTGACTGCAGCTAGGGACTATACAAAACAGAGCTCCTCTGTGGCTGAGGTTCCCTGTAGTAGCTTATCAGTGGTTAATTAGCTTCCAGCTGTGAGGAGAAGAGAGCAAGCAGAAATGCTCTTGCAAATATCCCAGCAGTTTAAAGTATCAAACAGTGTGAGAGTATACCTCAGAGCCTAGCTCTGGGAAGTGAGACATTTCTGCCCACAAAATAAACTTAGTCACAAAACTTCACAAAAAAACAAACAAACAGGTAAGCATCAACAAAGTATCATAACATTTCCAGCCTCTTAGCGGGTGTCCATAGTTTCCAACCTCTCACTAGGAATACTTGGCATATCAGTGTCCATGGGTTCCCAACTCTGACTGTCTCTCTCTGGTAGGTTCAGATACCTCGCCAGCTCTTCAACATTCAACTGGGGAGTGGAGTTGTGCTGCCTTGCAGGCTTATGTTCCCAGCTTCTCTGCTCCTCCCCCCCCCCCCGGGTCCCAGCTGTCTTGTTTTAACAGGCTCCAAATCACCCCTCCCTGCTCTAAAGAGGGGGAAGGGAGAAAGCTCCCTCTGCAGCTGTGACTAGTCACATGACAGCTTCCTACTAGGTCTCTGCTGTTCTGGGAGATGTAGTTTCCTGTTCCCTGAGGTCTTATGAGCTCTAATAGCAGGCTTGCAGCTGGTCTGTACTCTCCCTTGCAAGGGAGGTCAGCGCTCTCACACTCAGCAGAGCCAACCTGGTCAGCTCTCCTGCATAGGGACTTCTGCTCTTCCTAGTTACTCCTGTGACAAAGCTAGGAGGAGAGCTATTATCATTATCTCATGCATATTATCACAAACCCGAGCCCAATGCCGGCCTTGTGCCAGTTAAACCCCGGAGAAAACGTCCACTGAAACTAGTCTGGGCTAATCACTGTGTCCCTGATATGCAGGAACAGGACCAGGAAACACAGGCTGTGTTCAGACCTGCTGCAGAACATAGCCTGGTGAAAACTGATAGGGCCCCTTTAAATCCTCCATTTTGTGAGAAGCTGGCTAAACAGGGTAGAAGGCAGCCTCAGCTGAAAGAAGTCAGGCCCCTGAGTAGAACTGGGCATGGTACAGCAGCTTGGCAGCATTTGGAAAGCTGACTGTTGAGGAGAAGGAGGGAGGCAGGAGAAGCTCTCAAGTGGAAGGAGCTTCCAATTCTTCCTGAACCAAATGGTGTAGAAATGCTGAACTCAGAGCCAGAAGAAACCACGCTGGTAAATGCTGAGCCAGAACCTATGGATTGGACTGCCTTACCGGAGGTGGATTTGATTGAGGAAATGGAAGTGAGTCATGTTTGAATTTATGTTTGGCATTCCTGGCTTGGAGGGGAACTTTTCTTTTTTGAGTTCATTGTTGAAATGTTTTTTTTCTGTGGGGCAATTAAGACTTGTCCTGAACATACCAGCCCAGTATATTGTGTGCTTGGAAGGGTTTGGTTTAAGATGGCTGCTGCAAGCCATGACTGGACAGTAGTGAAACAGCTTTAACAGTATCTCCCATAAGATGGGAATAGCCTGAAGGCTGGGGTAGGATTTGCCCAACACCTTAGCGGAGGGTTTGCGGGTTATTTGCTCTTTACAACAAGGAGCCGTTTTTGGCAAATCCGCCAGCCTTCTGCCACTGCATTTGAAAAGGCAGTGCTGCACATTGCCACGTGCCATAGTTTGCTTTTCAATTTGCAAGGAAGACTTTGAGAGTTAAAGACTGCCAGAGACTCTGCTATACCTGGGACATTAGTAAAAGAACTTTGGAAGAATTAACCAGACCAGGCTGGTAAACACAGTATGATTTTGCTTGCACTATTTTTTTTTTTGCTATTACCTTTTTGAGACTGTTATCCTTCATGCCTTTTTTGGTTGGACTAGTTCGGATACACAATAAATTTTATTTCCTTATTTGATAACTTACCTGTGTGAGGCCATTCTGTTTTTTTCACAAAGGATAGTTAATTCACAACAGGGTCTTCCTCCCTCTTGGGGAAGCACGCTGAGAGAATATTGTAAGCGTGGGCCGGTTACCGCAAGCCTCAAGGGCCGGCCATGCTACAATATTCATTGGGGAAATCTTGAAAATCCAAATGGATTCCGGCCCTCGAGGACCGGAGTTGCCTATGTCTGATTTAGATATTACAGTTGAGATTTGTGAATGAAAGGTGAGGGAACAGTTAAAGATGGCACCCATTATCTTCACAAAATCCTGAGTGGAAGATGAGTACTATGTAAGGAAAATGGGATTTGATATCACCTTTCCTTTGTATTAACCCCCTCTTCCCCCTCCCCCCCCCCAGATGACTACCGTTAAAAGTCACAGCAGCCATTTTTAACTGGAGCCATGATGCACTGGAGCAAGAGAGGTTTGCTCCTTCCCCAACCCCCATTAGGCCACCAGACTTCTTTGGGTAGGCTTAGATGGGTTCTGAAATGACTTGTGGGGAGGGCTGGGGAGGAGTGGGGCTTTGCTGGGAGTGAACTGTGAAGGAGTAGAGTCAGCCTTTGTTCAGTGGCAGGGGGCAATAGAGGTGGGGTCAAAATGGATCAACTGTTGACTGTGATTATATAAGTCCTGGCCAATATTTAGCTGGGATCTGCATAAGTATCTTTGACCGCCATCAGCTAAACATTGACTATTTTTTCAGATAAGGTGTAAATTTGTGCATATGAATACGCTATTGTTCCTGAATATAACTCACCTAGAACTACTGAGAAATGTAACATAGTAGATGATGGCAGATAAAGACCCGAATGGTCCATCCAGTCTGCTCAACCTGATTCAATGTAAAAATTTGTTGGGTTTTTTTTAGTTTTTTTTAGATGTTTCTGGGCAAGAATCCAAAGCTCTGCCCGGTACTGTTATTAGGTTCCAATTACTGAAGTCTCCGTCAAAGCTCACTCCAGCCCATCTACATCATCCCAGCCACTGAAGCCCTCCCCAACTCATCTTCCCCTAAACGGCCATATACAGACACAGACCGTGCAAGTCTGCCCAGTACTTGCCTTAGTTCTTCAATATTTACTATTATTTTCTGATTCTAGATCCTTTATGTTCATCCCACACTTTTTTGGTACCTGTTTTATAAAGGTACCTAGGCACCTACATTGCCTTCATAAAATAGGCTTCATTAACTTTTCACCTTCATGCCCTCATATAAAATTACCCCCACCCCCTGTATGGTTCTTATACAGACTTGCATAAATCTTAAATGCACTATACAAATCAGTAATAACATAAATAATAACTGATGCAAGACCTTTCTCACCATCAAGGAAGTACCAGTGGGGAGAGAGCTTCTGGGAAGAGAATAAATTGGATATGGAGCTTTCTTGTTCCTACAGGAAAACAAACAAACATTATTTTATTAGAAGATACCTGGATTATATACAGACCAATATTCAATACCTGGGATTTGCATTCTCCCTCTGAGGTAATTAACATCAAGCCTGCTTGCTGAATAGTAGGTGAACACATTTACAGAGTTTCCATGATAATTCCAAAGATAAGTACAGTTTTCATGTTTAAAAGACTTTGATATTCCATCATTGGCAGGGGAGCTTCCATAGTAATGAAATAAAAAAGAATTATCAGAGTTGAAAAATATTAAATATTTTGGCAATAAAAATATTTTAAAACGCAAAAAGTTATAAGGGCACGGTGGCTGATTTTAGTTTCATTAATTAGACACCTAATTTTGGTACTTATATTCAGTTAAATTTAGGTGCCTATATTATGGGCTATCTAGAGTCTCTCAAATGTTTAAACTCCTAAAATTAGAATTATCAGCATTTTGTGAATATGGCAGCTTAATGCCTAGAGATCCTCTATCCCTCCTTTTTGAAAAACATATTCAACTGATGACAGTAATATTTTTTTTAACACTTATGAGCAAATTCTATAAACGTCATCCCAATTTTAGGCGGCCAACTGCTGTCTAAAAGTCTATCGGTACGAACGTTAAAGGTGCCTCCGGGAACCTAATGAGACACGTAGGGCTGCCTAACCTCACCTAAGGCTAGATGTGGGCGTGGTTGTGCCCAGACGTGGCCTCAGGTGAGCTTATGAACATAAGAACATAAGAATTGCCGCTGCTGGGTCAGACCAGTGGTCCATCGTGCCCAGCAGTCCGCTCCCGTGGTGGCCCTTAGGTCAAAGTCCAGTGCCCTAACTGCGACTAGCCTTACCTGCGTACGTTCTAGTTCAGCAGGAACTTGTCTAATTTTGTCTTGAATCCCTGGAGGATGTTTTCCCCTATAACAGCATCCGGAAGAGCATTCCAATTTTCTACCACTCTCTGGGTGAAGAAGAACTTCCTTATGTTTGTACAGAATCTATCCACTTTTAACTTTAGAGAGTGCCCTCTCGTTCTCTCTACCTTGGGGAGGGTGAACAACCTGTCTCTATCTACTAAGTCTATTCCCTTCATTATTTTGAATGCTTCGATCATGTCCCCTCTCAGCCTCCTCTTTTCAAGGGAGAAGAGGCCCAGTTTCTCTAATCTCTCACTGTAGAGCAACTCCTCCAGCCCCTTAACCATTTAGTCGCTCTTATTTCAGGCCCATGGAAGGTGCCTGAAATGTAGGCCCTTTTAATATAGTTATTATTTTATAGCTTAATATTATATTATATTATTCTTTATATCAAGATAACTTATCTTATGTCGTTGTTGGTTCCCTGTCCCGACGCGTTTCGCTTATCTTTATCAAGGTCAGGGGAACTATAGTAAGGATTTAACTTTTGCCATTTCTATCTGCCGCTTTAAGGGTAATATCCTGTGTTTCCTCCATTAGTGGATTCTCTTCCACTCCACCTGAAATATTCAGTGATTTAGGTATTTCAGTAAAAACTAACTTATTAATCTGAGTGGAGGATACCACTTGTTTGTTGGAAATAGTAGGGTTTATATTCCTACTATCACTTGATACTGGATGAAGGGGAGGGGTCCGTTTGAGGGGACTCAATGAAGCACCCGACAAGTAGGAATTCATATTTAGTGGTACCACAGAAGGATTTTCAGTTAGTAGAGTTAAATGTCTATCCATAGGGCCAGATACAGCTGGAGTTGAGCTCTTAGGTTTAATTTTCCTTTTCCCCATAATCAAACTAATCCACTAAATGTATATATAATTAATTACTAACTTAAATTCCGGCTCCCAGGCTCCTTGTGGCTCCCAAGGGGCCACTCCCTGTGGCTGCAACCACGGCAGCGGCTTTGCTTTAAACAGTTGGAGATGGACCCGATGACGTCAGGGATCCGTCTCAGTCAGTGCCTGCCCGAAGGGCCGAAAAGAAGAGGAGCCGCTGCTGCAGTGGGCTCGGGGGCAGCCCAAAAAGTCTCCTCCTGCTTCCCTGCAAGTTCCTCAAGCTCCCGAGTTGGCCGTGGCAGCGGCTTTGCTTTAAACAGTTGGAGACGGACCCAATGATGTCAGGGGTCCGTCTCAGTCAGTGCCTGCCTGAAGGGCCGAAAAGAAGAGGAGCCGCTGCTGCAGTGGGCTCGGGGGCAGCCCAAAAAGTCTCCTCCTGCTTCCCTGTAAGTTCCTCAAGCTTTCGAGTTGGCCGCGGCAGCGGCTTTGCTTTAAACAGTTGGAGACGGACCCGATGACGTCAGGGGTCCGTCTCAGTCAGTGCCTGCCCAAAGGGCCAAAAAGAAGAGGAGCCGCTGCTGCAGTGGGCTTGGGGGCAGCCCAGAAAGTCTCCTCCTGCTTCCCTGTAAGTTCCTCAAGCTCTTGAGTTGGCTGCGGCAGCGGCTTTGCTTTAAACAGTTGGAGACGGACCCAATGATGTCAGGGGTCTGTCTTAGTCAGTGCCTGCCCGAAGGGCCGTAAAGAAGAGGAGCCGCTGCTGCAGTGGGCTCGGGGGGGGGCAGCCCAGAAAGTCTCCTCCTGCTTCCCTGTAAGTTCCTCAAGCTCCCCATGACAGAGATGTTTAAATACCTATATAGCATAAATACGCATGAAGCAAGTCTCTTTCAATTGATAGGAAACTCCAGAGTGAGAAGATATAGAATGAGGTGTGGTGGACATCTGGAATGCGCTTCCAGAGTGCGTAATATGACAGAGTACGGTACTGGGGTTCAAGAAAGGATTGGACAATTTCCTGCTGGAAAAAGGGATAGAGGGGTATAGATAGAGGGCTACTGCACAGGTCCTAGACCTGTTGGGCCACCGCGTGAGCAGACTGCTGGACACGATGGACCTCAGGTCTGACCCTTTGGAGGCATTGCTTATGTTCTTATATAGGTTAAGAGGTAATAGGCTTAGGAGTAATCTAAGGAAATACTTTTTTACAGAAAGGGCAGTACTGTAGATGCATGTAATAGCCTCCCTGTAGAGGTAATGGAGACATAGACTGTGTCTGAATTATAGAATGACACGGGGACAAATTTTCCCCATCCCTGCAGAAACTCAATTTCCCCATCCTGTCCCTGTAAGTTTTGTTGCTGTCCCTGTCTATACCCCATTCATGTAAGCTCTGCCTCAACTGCATAAGCTTCGGACGCTTATGATTTTAAAGTGTTTGAGACTTGTGCAGATGAGGGCAGAGCTTGCAGGAATGGGGCATAGACAGGAAAAGAACTAGATGGATTGGGACAGGAAAATGAGTTCCCATGGGGACAGGGAAAAATTTGTCCCCGTGTCATTCTCTAGTCTGAATTTAAGAAAGCATGTAGGGTCTCTAAGGGAGAGCAGGAGATAATGGATGCTGTCGATGGGCAGACTGGATGGGCCATCTGGCCTCTATCTGCCATCATGTTTCTATATTTCTATGTCAGACCCCAGAAACAAGATGTTACATCAAAACTTGATATAACTTCCTGTTTTGGGGTCAGGCAGAGCAACAGGCAGCATGCTCATGCTGACACTAACACTGCAGACACTTCTTCAGATGTGGAGAAGCAACAGAATATGGAGCACTACTTGATTGTGATGAAATTTTGTGGAAGGTAGATTCAGCACTAGGTCTTGAAGTTCACTGACCCTGCGAGCTAAAGTAACAGATATCACAAAGCAAAGTTACTTACCGTAACAGGTGTTATCCAGGGACAGCAGGCAGATATTCTCACATGTGGGTGATGTCATCCACAGAGCCCCGGTACAGACAGCTTTAAAAGTGCATTGCCACATTAAGAACTTGAGAAAGTTTGTGAATTGCCTGCACCGTGCATGCGTGAGTGCCTTCCCGCCCAATGTAGGCTCACGGTACCTCAGTTCCGTAGGCAAGTTAAGAAGCCAACCAGGGGAGGTGGGTGGGTTGTGAGAATATCTGCCTGCTGTCCCTTGGTAACACCTGTTACAGTAAGAAGCTGCTTTATCCCAAGACAAGTAGGCAGCATATTCTCACATGTGGGACTCTAACTTACTAGAATGGGATGGAGGGAGTGTTGGCCATTAAGAAAATTAATTTTGCAATACTGCTTGGCCAAAGTGACTATCCCATCTGGAAAAAGATTCCAGACAGTAGTGAGATCCAAGTTTCCAAGTTTTATTAAAATTTCATATACCACCTAAAAAATTGTCAAAGCGGTTAACATCAATCATATTACAAATTTTAAAATTTAGGGGGAACATAATTAAGACTGAGTACTAACAGGACTTACAGAAACAATCAGGGAAGGAAGAAGAAGTACAACATATAATAGGAAAGAAGAACATAAAAGGTTAGTTCACGAGGGGGATGTGAATGTATGAACTGAGGACCAAGTATCAGCTTTACAGATTTCATCAATAGGAGTTAAGCAGAGGAAAGCAACTGAAGCTGCCATAGCTCAGACTTTGTGGGCTGTGATGCAACTCTCCAGTTGCAGCCCAGCCTGAGCATAACAGAAGGCGACAGAAGCCACCAACCATGTACAAATAGTTCTCTTGGATCCACCACCAGTTCACTTATTCTTCGAGCAGAGATAAGGGAGATAAGAAAAACACTTTCCAAGTGAGATATTTAAGATGAGCCAAAGACATTGGTTCAAAAGGAGGCTTCAGAAGTCTAAATAGAACAACATTGAGATCCCAAACTACTGGAGGTGGTTTGAGAAGTGGTTTGACATTGAAAAGTCCTTTCATGAATCTGGACACAAGAGGATGAGCAGTTAGAGGTTTGTCATCAACCGAGCTATGAAACGCATTGATAGTACTGAGATGAACTCTAATCAAAGTGGTCTTGAGGTCTGAGTTGAATAGGTGTAGAAGATAATCCAATACTGAAGATATAGATGTGGATTGAGAATCATGATGGCGAAGAGTACATCAAGTGGAAAATCTTGTCCATTTCTGCTGGTAACATTGCTGCGTAGACAGTTTTCTTGAGGCTTCTAAGATAAGTCTGACAAGATGAGAAAGGTGAACCTCAGCCAATGTCAGCCCGAGAGGTATCAATCTGTGTAAAGACTGAAGATTGGGGTGCAGAAGAGATCTGTGACTCTGTGTGAGAAGAGTTGGAAAAATCTGAAGAAGCATTGATTCCCTAAAACTGAGTTGAAGTAGAAGGGAGATCCAGGGTTGCCTGAGCCACTGAGGAGCTATCAGAATCATTGTGGCCGATTCTTGTTTTAACTTGACAAGCATCTTAAGGATGAGGGATTGGAGGAAATACATAGAGAAACTTGTGCATCTAATCCAGAAGAAAAGCATCCGCTTCCAGACGTTGGGGAGAGTACTGTCTCGAGCAAAAATGGGGCAGCTTGTGATTGTTGGGGGACATAAACAGGTCTATCTGAGGAGTCCCCCAGAGAGAGAATATGTGATTCAGAACTGGAGAGTTGAGTGTCCGCTCGTGTGACTGAAGAAACTTGCTAAGTCTGTCTGCACGAGAATTTTGTTCCCCTTGAATGTATACTGCTTTCAAAAATATGTTGCGAGCAATTGCCCAGTTCCAAATCTGGGCCTCTTGACAAAGAAGAAAAGAGGCCATGACACCTTGCTTCTTTATGTAATACATTGCACCTGATTGTCCATGTGGATTAGAAGGACATGGTTGGGCACAATATGCTGAAATGCTTTGAAAGCATTGTAAATCGCTCTGAGTTCTAAGAGATTGATATGGCAAAGATGATCCTTGGTAGACCAGTGACCTTGAATACAAAGACCGTCCAGATGAGCTCCCCAAATGTAGATGGATGAGTCCATGGTTAAAACCTTCTGATGTGGAGGTATTTTGAATAAAAACCCTCTGGAAAGATTGGAAGAGTTCATCTACCACTGCAGAGATTGTCAAAGGGAAGATGTGACTGTAATATGTTGATACAAGTCCGCACTATCAGGCTCGAGTATTTCAGACCTCCTTAGATATAAAGCAATAGAAGACTAAATAGAAGAGGTCTTAAAGCATTTAGTAAATGTTCAGGCTAACAGACCTCAGAAGTACCATACTGTATGTCTATAAGCTTTAAAGAACATACAGATTCAATTGGCACCCATGGTCGTCATAGGCCTCTATAACACTTTTTTACAGATTTTTTTATATATATAAATATAGATATTTTAGATATCAAAATGTACTCATCTTTCATCTACGCGGGTGGGTGTAGGCACTCCGACATAGACTATGTTTCGCCCCAAATGGGCTGTATCAAGGAAAATCCCCCTTACATCCAACGGCTCATGCTTCCCGCGATAGATTTTTCCTGGATTAAACATAAGAACATAAGCATTGCCTCTGCTGGGTCAGACCAAGGGTCCATCGTGCCCGGCAGCCCGTCCCGCGGCGGCACCCCAGGTCCATGACCTGGAAGTGTTCCCTACCTAACCTAAAATATCCATACCCTATTCGCTCAATGTCCTGTAAGGTAACTCTATCTGTACCCTGTAATCCCCTTCGCTTCCAGGAAGTCATCCAGTCCCTTTTTGAACCCCAGAATTGTACTCTGTCTTATCACCTCTCCGGGAAGCGCGTTCCAGGTGTCCACCACCCTCTGAGTGAAGAAGAACTTCCTTGCATTTGTTCTGAATCTGTCTCCTCTCAGTTTTTCTGAATGACCTCTTGTTTTAGTTGTCCCTGCTAGTCTAAAGAATCTGTCCCTCTCCACCTTCTCTATGCCTTTCATGATTTTATAAGTCTCTATCATGTCCCCTCTCAGTCTCCGCTTCTCCAGGGTAAAGAGCCCCAGCCTGTCTAACCGTTCAGCATATGAAAGGTTCTCCATACCCTTTATCATCCTCGTTGCCCTCCTCTGGACCCTCTCGAGTATTGCCATGTCCTTCTTGAGGTATGGCGACCAGTATTGGACGCAGTATTCCAGATGTGGGCGCACCATTGCTCGATACAGTGGCAGGATAACTTCCTTCGTTCTGGTAGTGATACCTTTTTTGATAATGCCCAACATTCTGTTCGCTTTTTTTGAGGCCGCTGCACATTGCGCCGCCGGCTTCATTGTGTTATCCACCAATACTCCCAGATCTTTTTCTTGTTTGCCTTCCCTGAGTGCCCTCCCTCCCATCGCGTAGCTGTACATGGAGTTCCCTTTCCCTATGTGCAAGACCTTACATTTCTCCACATTGAAGCTCATCTGCCATTTTTTTGCCCACTCACTCAGTTTGTTCAGGTCGCTCTGCAGTTCTTTGCATTCCTCAACAGTTCTGACCCTGCTGGAGAGTTTTGTGTCATCCGCGAACTTGATAACTTCGCACTTTGTCCCCATTTCTAGATCATTAATAAATATATTGAACAGCAGTGGTCCCAGCACTGACCCTTGCGGAACACCACTTGTTACCCCTATCCAGTCAGAGTAGTGCCCCTTTACTCCTAACCTCTGTTTCCTGTCTGCCAGCCAATTTTTGATCCATCTGTGCACGTCCCCTTCCACCCCGTGGCTCCACAGTTTCTTCAGTAAGCGTTCGTGGGGCACCTTGTCGAAGGCTTTTTGGAAATCTAGATATATAATGTCTACTGGGTCACCTTGGTCCAATTGCTTATTTATCCCCTCAAAGAACTGCAGTAGATTTGTCTGGCATGATCGGCCTTTACAGAAACCATGCTGGCTCGATCTCATCAGATTATTTTTTTCTATATGCTCATTGATACCTTCCCTGATCAGTGATTCGGCCATCTTCCCCGGAACAGAGGTTAAGCTCACCGGTCTGTAGTTTCCCGGGTCGCCTCTCGATCCTTTTTTGAAGATCGGTGTAACATTCGCTATCTTCCAGTCCTCCGGGATTACCCCTGTTCTCAAGGACAGGTTGCAAATATGCTGCAGTAGCTCTGCTGTTTCATCTCTGAGCTCTTTCAGTATTCTCGGGTGGATCCCATCTGGGCCCGGAGCTTTGTCCGTTCTTAATCTATCTATCTGTCTGAGAACGTCTTCGAGGCTTACCTCCATGCATGATAATTTCCCCTCTTGATCTCCCCTGAAGATTTTTTCCGGTTCTGGCACACTGGTTGTGTCCTCTATTGTAAAGACCGACGAAAAGAACTTGTTTAGCCTACCAGCCACTTCTTTTTCCTCTTTCACCACTCCCTTCCGGTCACCCTCATCCAGGGGCCCCACCTCCTCCCTCGCTGGTTGTTTCCCTTTCACATATCGGAAAAATGGTTTGAAATTTCTTGCTTCCTTGGCCAGTCTCTCCTCATACTCTTTCTTGGCTTTCCTGACTACTCGGTGACATTCTTTTTGATGCTTCCTGTGCTCTCTCCAGTTTCCTTCAGTTTTATCTTTTTTCCACTTCCGAAATGATTTTTTCTTGTCTCCTATCACTTTCTTTACTTCACTGGTTATCCATGCAGGGTCCCTCGTCTGATTCTTCTTGGAACTTTTCCTAAATCTTGGTATATATAGGTTTTGCGCCTTGTTTACTGTGTCCTTGAATAGGGACCAGGCTTGCTCCACAGTCCGAGTTTCCTTGGAGCTGTTTCTGAGCTTCTTTCTCACCATTTGTCTCATGGCATCATAGTTCCCTTTCTTGAAATTAAATGTTGTTGCCTTGGTTCTCTTTCCCATAGGTAGTCCTACTTGCACTTTGAACTGAATCATGCTGTGGTCACTGGTACCTAGTGGTCCCATGACCTCCACATCCTTTGCTGGTCCTTTCAGCCCATTGAGGATCAGATCCAGAATTGCTGATCCTCTCGTTGGTGTCTCGACAAGTTGTTCCATGAAGCAGTCCTGGACTGCTTCCAGAACTCCGTTTCCCTTGCACATTTTGAATTTCCAAGACACCAGTCTATACCAGGATAGTTGAAATCTCCCATAACTATGGTGTTTGGGTTCTTGCATTCCTTTCTCAGCTCGGCTACCATTTCTGTATCCTCAGCTTCAGTTTGCCCTGGTGGGCGGTAGAACAGTCCCATCTTTATCTCGGATCCGTTGCTTCCTGGTACTTTGATCCACAATGACTCCAGTTGGGCATTTGTCGCAGCTGTGTCCACAGTGGTTGAGTGAATGGTATCCCTTATGTATAGTGCTATTCCTCCCCCTTTCTGGTAAGTCCTGTCTTTTCAGTAGAGTTTGTATCCTGGCAGTACTATGCCCCATTTGTGTTCTTCGTTCCACCATGTTTCCGTGATCCCTATGATGTCTAGTCTCTCATTATTGGCCATGACTTCTAGTTCCCCCATTTTGTTCCTTAGGCTCCTTGCATTAGTATACATGCAGTTCAACTCCCGGCATTTTCCCTTCCTTTCTATTTTCCCTTGCATTCCATTCTTCATTCTGTCCCCTTCCTGACCTGCCAACTCCTGAGTATTGTCTCTTTTGTCCTCTCTTTGTGGTAGATTCCTATTGCCTTCCCCTTGTGGCGTGTTCCTATTGTCCGCGATAGATTAAAAATCTATCGCGGGAAGCATGAGCCGTTGAATGTAAGGGGGATTTTCCTTGATACAGCCCATTTGGGGCGAAACATAGTCTATGTCGGAGTGCCTACCCCCACCCGCGTAGATGAAAGATGAGTATATTTTGATATCTAAAATATCTATATTTATATATATAAAAAAATCTGTAAAAAAGTGTTATAGAGGCCTATGACAACCATGGGTGCCAATTGAATCTGTATGTTCTTTAAAGCTTATAGACATACAGTATGGTACTTCTGAGGTCTGTTAGCCTGAACATTTACTAAATGCTTTAAGACCTCTTCTATTTAGTCTTCTATTGTAATATGTTGAGACATATACAGAGCTTGAGACCACTGAGATGCGAGATTACATTGAGGCATCCTGAGATGAAGTCTTTCAATGGAGTAACATGCACCATTGTTATGCCAGTTATACCCTAGCATATTATTGATAATTTTGTTTATGTATTCTCAAGTCTGCTGACCCAGCATATTACTGATAATTTTGTTTACTAATATGTATTCTCAAATCTGCTTACCTGAACTCCTGACCTCCAAAGAACAGTAAGACCAAATGGTCTCTGCAAAAAACTTGCTTATTTGAGATCCTGACTTCCTTTGTCTAAGTGTCAACTGGATAGCATCAAAGAGACTATAAACTGCAACACCTCCTTGCGTCCTGACCTCTTTGATCTCCACAGGACAGTAAGACCAGATGGTCTCTGCAATAACCTTGCTTATTTGAGATCCTGATCTCCACAGGAGCTAACATCCTGACCTCATTGATCTTCAAAGGACTGTAAAACCAGATGATCATCAGTAAAGACAGATGGGAAACTACGTCAAAAAGAAAAAGACAGTGACAAGTATCTACTATCTTGACCTCTTTTGACCTGGGTGTTGTCAAAACAGCTTCAAAGGGACCGACCTGGGGTGTGCCTGAATCAAAGGACGCTGTTACTGCAGGACCAGCTGTTTAACTCAGCAGCTTATAAGGACGGAATTCTGCTCCTAGAATCTAGAATCCTAGCCGGCTATCCAAGACGTCAGGTCTAACGGGGCAGACTCCTGTGTCCTACTCGCCTATCCATTGAGGGATTCCGAATGGTGAAGGGAGGGTTTACGTGAGATACGGTGATGATAATTTATTCTTATATATATATTAAAGTGTTATTGTTTATGCTTTATATTGTCTGTGTGTTTTTCTGAGTATCTCTGATCATCCCACTTGACAGAAATTAGTGGCGGAACAACCATGGAAGTCATATAACTCAGGAGTACCATCATTTGTCTGGCCGAGATTGGTGGAAGATAATAAATCTGATCACAAAGCTGAATCAAATTCTCTTGTCTTTGCTGAGGGAGAAATGCTCTGAGATGAAGGGTGTCTAGCAGAGCTTCAATAAATTGCAGATTCTGAGAGGGTTGAAGTTGGGATTTGGGGAAATTGATTTCGAAACCCAACTACTAAAGGAAGAGAATTGTCAACCGAGTCACTGCCATCACCTCTTGCATGGTTGGATCTTTGATCAGCCAATCGTCCAGATAGGGAAATACCTGGAGACCCTGAGCCCACAATGTTGCTGCAACTACAACCAGGCATTTGGTGAATACTCTGGAAGAGGATGCAAGGCCAAAGAGTAGGATTCTGTATTTATAATGGTGCTGTGCCACCTGAAATCTGAGGAATTTTTGGGAGGTCAGATGCACTGGAATATGAGTATAGGCTTTTTTCAGATCTAGAGAACATAACCAGTCGTTGGGATCTAAGGGGGGATATAAAGTTGCCAGGGACAACATACAAAATTTTGTTCACCTGGGGTCTAAAATTGGATGTAGGAAATACCAGGGATGAGGAAATACCAGGAGTAAAATCCCCGATTCCTCTGGAGAGGTGGAACCTTTTCTATTGCTTTAAGAAGAGATTCTATCTCCCAAAATAGAAGGGATGTCTGCTGATGGTTGAAAGAAGATTCTTCTGGAGGATGATCTGAAGGCATAAAGATGAAGTGAAGAGAGTATCCCTCTCGAATGACTAGAACCCAGAGGTCTGTGGTTATCAATTTCCAACGGTGATAATACAATTGGAGCTGACATCCAATTGGTTGAGGAAGAGGCTGGGGAAGAGGAACAGTGGCTATGCTCTCTAGAAGCTCATCAAAATAACTGAGCAGGCCATGGAGGAGCTGCTGATTGAGATTTCTGAAGGTGCTGTTGCTTCTACTTTTTCTGTTGCATTGTAGGAGGAGCAACTGATTTCGAAAAAAAAAATGCCTTTGATATGAAGAAGGCTTAAAAGATTTAGAAGTTGAGGGCTTAGGCTTGGATTTAACCAAAGCATCCCAATGTTTTTCATGGTCAGTGAGCTTTTGTGTAGTGTTTTCAATAGAGTCACCATAAAGCTCCTCTCCTAAGCAGGGAATGTTATTTATATTTGTTACTCAGAATTCTCTTGTAACTGTCCCTTGACAAGTGACATAGACTATAATGGTTTTTC
The DNA here is from genome assembly GCF_902459505.1 of Geotrypetes seraphini. Classification (NCBI taxonomy): domain Eukaryota; kingdom Metazoa; phylum Chordata; class Amphibia; order Gymnophiona; family Dermophiidae; genus Geotrypetes; species Geotrypetes seraphini. Next base: position 83,988,129 of record NC_047092.1, on the reverse strand, counting down.
TCTCATTTATATCATTGTATCTCTATAATTGCTTACTTTACCACTTTACCAGTATTATACATTTATATCTATATTACATTTGTATATCTATATCTCTTTTATTCCTACCAATAGGTTGCTCTAACATAATTTGTTGTTCTCAACTTTATCTTATTGTGAAATTGATATTAAAAAAGATTGAATTAAAAAAAATGATACTAAGAGGGGCTATTAACAACATGTCTTCCCCTTACTGTGAATGAGAGAAGTTTGCAAAGTGATGCATTTAGGCAGAAAAAATAAAGAACTCAAGTATAGTATGTCAGGTGTAACTCTGGGAAAGACCGAACAGGAAAAGGACCTGGATGTACTGATAGATAGGACCTTGAAACCGTCGGCGCAATGTGCAGCGGCGGCGAAGAAAGCAAATAGAATGCTAGGCATAATAAAGAAGGGAATTACGAGTAGATCAGAGAAAGTTATAATACCAGCATTGGTCTCCATACCTAAAGAAGGATATAAAACTGCTAGAGAGGGTGCAGAGAAGAGCAATGAAGCTAGTGAAAGGTATGGAAAACCTGGACTACGAGGAACAACTTAGGAGACTGAGGTTATTCTCCCTTGAGAAGAGGAGACTGCGAGGAGATCTGATCGAGACTTTCAAAATACTGAAAGGATTCGACAAAATAGAGCAGGGGAAGCAGTTATTTACAATGTCCGATGTGACACGGACAAGAGGACATAAACTGAAGCTGAGGGGGGACAGGTCCAAGACGAATATCAGGACGTTCTGTTTCACGCAGCGAGTGGTGGACACCTGGAATGCTCTCCCAAAGGAAGTAATTGCAGAATCCACCGTTCTAGGATTTAAGGGTAAACTAGATGCACATCTCCTTAAGAGTGGCATAGAGTGATATGGGTAAGGGTAAATTAGATGCACATCTTCCTTGAGAAGCATACAGTGATATGGGGACTAAAACTATGCCAGGGTACACCTGGTGGGGCCTCCGCGTGTGCGGATCACCGGACTTGATGGACCCAGGGTCTGATCCGGAGATTGCAATTCTTATGTTCTCCATGCTGATCCCGAGCTTGTAAGTCAGGTGGGAAGGCACCTGTGCATTTGTGGTGAGAACACTACCATAAGCTCTTAAAGGGATAGTAGATGCTGTTAACAACACGTCTTCCCCTTACTGAGAATGAAAGAAAGCCAGAAATTCACACCACAAACGGAGTCTGGTCCCAATCCCTCTGGTCAGGCCATTACATATATACCTTCAAAATAAACTGGCCATGGGGCAAACACAAACAATATAACCAAAGCTAAACCTATGAAGCATGTCAAAAGATTGTCACCCTCCCCCCAATTCTGGAACAAAGCAGACACCATGTTTCAAGACAGTAACCATCAAAGACTTCATTAGCCACTGGCGCACACTAAGTGCAACCCTCCTCAAAGATATGACCCAACTTCAAACAAAAAACAAAATCTGCAAACTACTCCAACTCAAACGGCAATGCAGACGACTAGAAAGAAAATGGAGAAAAAATAATCAAGAACACACAAAAAGAAGCCTGGAAAACACTAGACAAACAATTATTATTATTATTTTTATATATATCTTTATTCATTTTTAAGTGCAACACATTATACAATCATATTACACTATAAAAGCACTTAAAATCAATCAAATTGTAATTTATGACAAAAAGATATATCCCCCCATACTCATATTCAAAAATTGCACTCAAATTAAAGAATTAAAAAATATTTTCCAACTCCCTCTCCCACCTACCCTGGACATGCATGACCAAAGGGCAAAATCAACCACCACTCTGCAAAATTTTGGCAATGGTTCCCAAATCTTCAAAAACTTTTTGTAATGTCCCTGCTGTAGAGCCATAATACATTCCATTTTAAAAATGTGGCAGACTCCCACCAAAAGGTATAGTTCAATCGATCCCAGTTTTTCCAATTCCTTAAAATAAGCTGTATGGCAACCCCTGTCATAATAAAGAGAAGTTTATTATTATGAGATGATATTTGGCTTTTAGCTCTCATCAAAGTGCCAAATAGCACAATGTCATATGTTAGTGCCACTGGATTTTCCATTACTTAATTTACTTGATCCCAAATGGATCTCCAAAATTGAAGTATCAAGGGACAATAATATAATAAATGATCCAATGTCCCAGGTTCAAGATGGCAGTACCAGCATCCATTAGACTTGGAACTATCTAATTTCTGTAATCTAACTGGAGTCCAACATGCTCTATGTAACAAGAAAAACCATTTTTGTCTCATAGATGCAGACACCGTACATCTCATCCTCCAAGCCCAGATTCGTGGCCATTGAGACGCAGTAATTTGATGCTTTATCTCAATGCTCCAAATGTCACGAAAACCAGACGTTTGTTTCTTATTCAAAAATCCAGATATTAATTTATACCACTGAGCGGCCTGGTGACCCAGGAAATCCACCTGGAAGCACAGGAACGGCAAACTATACTGATTTTTAAGATTTTTCCAGTCAGAGAACCACTACTGAATGGCCTGCTTCAACTGCAACCACCTATAACTTTGAGATTTAGCAATACCAAATTTTTGTTGCAGTCGCGAAAACTCAAGCAGCTTTCCATCTGATACTACATCATCTAAAGTATGTATGTCCTCCTTCATCCAGTACTTCCAGATGACCTTAAACCCGCCAATTTGAATCTTGGAGTTCAACCAAAGAGATTGACAAGTTGATTTATGAATTGGAATATCTGTTAAATTATTAATAAATTTTAATATCTTCCAAGTGTTCAATAAAATTTTATTGTCCTTATAAAACCTAGGTAACTTGATACTCAAAACATGACACAATTTCAGTGGGGACAGGAGTTGCCATTCCAGCCACAACCAATTTGTAAGATTTTCCATGAGTTCTGGAGGGTTCCAATACATACCCTGACGCATTTTATAGGCTTAATGGTACCTATGAAAATTTACCCTACCCTCCACAAATGGCTTTTGTAGAGATACTAAGGCAATTCTTGATGTTTTCCCCAGCCAAATAAATTTTGTGAGAATACTATTTAATTTCTTGTAAAAGGACCTATGAAAAAACACTGGTAACACTGGGTTGATCTGAGCAGGAGAAAAGCAGTTGCAGAGAGAGGCAAAGGGAGAGAGAAGCCAAAGGGGGAAAAACCAGAAAAAAGAGCAGGAGAGAGAAGCAGAGGCAGGAGACCAAGAGGGGAATTGCGAGAGTTAACTCCGCCCATCCACCCCCAACGTCGACCATCGAAACCCCGTCTTAAAAGGGGAGGGGCCAATAGAACAGAGTTGATCTGAGCAGAAAAGCAGCTACAGAGAGAGGCAGAGGGAGAGAGAAGCCAAAGGGGGGAAAAAGCAGATAAAAGAGCAGGCGCAACCAAAGCAGACACAGAAGGCATCCGCAGCAGACCAGCAAGCAGGCAGCAATGGAAGCAGCAGATGGAAGCAAGATGTTGAGCTACCCAGTTTTCTGCATCGTCTGCCATATGTACGACTACCTCCCCTCTGGGAGGTGGTCTTACGTATGCGCTCGATGCGGAGAACTGGAGAGCCTGAAGAGACAAGTCAGACTCCTGGAGGGTAGAATACTGGAACTGGAGGCACTTCAAGCACCGCAGGAGGGAGACAGAGATGCAGAGAACGTCCAGACAGAGGAAGCAGAGAACAAGACAGAGGACACCATCGAGGAAGAAGTCCGAGAGCTTGGAGAAGTTCATAGAGGATGCATACAGGAAGGCCATGGAAAATGACCAGCAACAGTGGAACTGCTGAAAGACACCTACAGAGAGTGTGGACCACCCGACAGACAACCACTAGGAAGAAATGGGTGACAAAGCAGCGAGAACGAAAGATACGGACCTGCACCAGGAGAGATGGACATACACCAGGGATACGGACCTGCAGCTGGAGAGGACAGCAATCATCGTGGGGGGCTCCATAGCGGGAGGAAGACAGCCACATAGCGGGAGGAAGACTTCATCGGCTGGTGACCTGCCTACCGGGAGCCAAGGTAGAAGACATAGTGAGCTGCATTGACAGGATCCTCAACAGTATGGAAGAAGAAGATACGGCGGTGGTGATCCATGTGGGGACGAACGTGAGCAACAGGAACTACAACAGGGAAGTACTGAATGACCAGTTCTGGATGCTAGGAAGGAAGCTGAAGACCAGAACGCAGAGGATAGCATTCTCAGAGATCCTGACGGTATCCAGGGCAGATGAGAAGAGGCAGATGGAGCTACAAGCAGTCAACGTGTGGATGCGGCGCTGGTGTGAGGAAGGATTCCACTTCGTGTGCAACTGGACGACGTTCTGGGAGAAGAGCAAGCTCTACAGGAAGGATAGACTCCACCTCAGCAGAGATTGAATGAGGCTACTTGCAAGCTTGAGGTTTGGGCTCCCTCTTGCCCCGATTGAGTCGGGCTGTCGGCGAGGCAAGAGGGCTTGGGCTCCCTCTTGCCCCGATATGTCGGGGGTGCCGCGGTTGGCCGGGGCAAGAGGGCTTGAGCTCCCTCTTGCCCCGATATGTCGAGAGTGCCGCGGTTGGCTGGGGCAAGCAACATCAAGAGAGAAGTGGACAAGTTTTAAACTAGGAAGAAAGGGAAAGCCGACAGTCGACCGGACCGAGAGAGAGAGTCGATGGTTCAGGAATCAGTATACCAGGAGGATACCATGCAAGAAGATAGAGGGAAAGACTCACTGGATTACAGGCAAGACAGATCGAAAAGGGCACAAGAAGGAAGGAAATGCATGAAAGGAACAGGCTGCAAACTCAAGTGTATGTACACAAACGCAAAGAGCCTTAGAAATAAGATGGGTGAATTAGAAGCCATGGCACAAAAAGATAACATGGACATCATAGGCATCACGGTAACATGGTGGACTGAGGAAAACGTCTGGGACACTGTGCTACCGGGATACAACCTATACCGCAGAGACAGAGTGGCTCAAAAAGGTGGGGGCGTTGTCATATATGTCAAAGCAGAAATTGAATCTACTGGAGCAAACAGCCACAACTGATGGATAAGTTAGAGTCTCTATGGGTCAAAATTCCAGGAACAAATGGCCTGGAAATGAAGATCGGCATCTACTATCGACCCCCAGGGCAGTCCAAAGAAATTGACGGAGAAATGACAGACGAGATTAAATGCAACTGCAAGGAGGCAACAAAGTTATCATGGGTGATTTCAACCATCTGGGAATAGACTGGAACCTAGGCACCTCCGGCTGCATTAGAGAGACCAAGTTCTTGGATCCTGTAGGTGATTGCTTCCTGAAACAACTTGTCAAGGAAAACACTAGAGGAAATGCAATTCTGGAATTAATACTAAATGGCCTGCGAGGTCCAGCACAAGATGTAGAAGTAGAAGGGAAGCAGCGATCACAATATGATCTGCTTTGATCTGGACACAGGGGAGAAACATCAGCCCAAAACGACAGCCACAGCACTGAACTTCCAAAAAGGGAATTACGAAGGGATAAGACTCATGGTAGAGAAGAAGATTAAGAAGAGGATAAGCACTGTAAAAACGCTAGAGCAAGCTTGATCCCTATTTAAGGACACAGTCACCGAGGCGCAAAATCTATATATACTGTGTATCAACAAGGGATCCAAGAGGAAAAAGAACAAAGAACTGGCGTGGCTCACTGTAACAGACAAAAACTGAAACAAGCACAAACAACATCAACGCAGGCGCCATAAGGCGGTAAAAGCGGCCAAAAGAGACTACAAGGAAATAATAGCCAAGGAGGCGAAGAATTTCAAGCCATTCTTTTGATATTAAGGGGAAACGACCTGCAAAGGAAGCGGTGGGACCATTGGATGACCATGGAATAAAGCAATTGCCAACAAACTGAAAACATTTTTTTGCGTCTGTATTTACTGAAGAAGATGTATACAGCATACTGGAACCCATCAGGCTATATGCTGGAAACGAAGACGGAAATCTGACAGGATTGACGGTCAGTCTAGAGGAGGTGTGTAGGCAGATTGATAGGTTTAAGATCGATAAATCCCCAGGACTGGATGGCATCCATTCGAGGGTCATCAAGGAACTGAAAGGGACCATAGCTTAACTGCTTCAACTAATAGCCAATCTGTCAATCAAATCGGGAAAGATTATGGAAGACTGGAAGATGGCGAATGTTATGCCGATCTTCAAGAAAGGATCGAGGGGAGATCCGGGAAACTACAGACCTGCGAGTCTGACCTCGGTACCGGGAAAGATTATAGAGTCATTGATAATGGTCAGCATCATTGATCATCTTGACGGACACGGGATGATGAGGATCAGTCAGCACGGTTTTAGCAAAGGCTGATCGTGTTTAACGAACTTGCTGCACTTCTTTGAGGGAGTAAACAGATAGACAAGGGCGATCTGGTCGACATTGTATATCTGGATTTTCAGAAGGCGTTCGACAAGGTTCCGCATGAACGACTACTTCAGAAAATTGCAAGCCATGGAATTGAGGGTGAAATACTCATGTGGATTAAAAACTGGCTGGAGCATAGGAAACAGAGAGTGGGGGTAAATGGACAATACTCGGACTGGAAGAGCATCACCAGTGGGGTGCCGCAGGGCTTGGTGCTTGGACCCGTGCTCTTTAACATCTTTATAAATGATCTGGACATAGGTACGACAAGCGAGGTGATTAAATTTGCGGATGATATGAAGTTATTCAGAGTAGTAAAGACGTAGGGGGATTGCGAAGATCTGCAACGTGACATAATCAAGCTCGAGGAATGGGCATCGACATGGCAGATGAGGTTCAACATGGATAAGTGTAAAGTGATGCATGTAGGTAACAAAAATCTCATGCACGAATACAGGATGTCCGGGGCGGTACTTGGAGAGACCTCCCAGGAAAGAGACTTGGGAGTTCTGATCGACAAGTCGATGAAGCCGTCCACACAATATGCGGTGGCAGCAAAAAGGGCAAACAGAATGCTAGGAATGATAAAGAAGGGGATCATGAACAGATCAGAGAAGGTTATTATGCCACTGTACCGGGCCATGGTACACCCTCACCTGGAGTATTGCGTCCAGCACTGGTCGCTGTACCTGCTTCAGAGGGCTTTAAACTAGGTAAGTCGGGGGAGGGTACCCATTCACATATTAGTGCAGAAAGGAATTATCCTGATGAGGTGAGTCGAAACTCCGCTTCCATGTCCAAGGTAAGTACCCACATTGCAAACAGTTCTTTGGGAGTCACACCGACTCGGGTAGGATACGCCTCACAGGGACTTAGCAAACACAAGATATGGAGGGCCATGTATGTCAATGCACACAGTTTAGGTAACAAAATTCTAGAATTGGAGGCTGAAATAAGGAATGCCGACCTAGATGTGGTGGCAATATCTGAAACTTGGTTCACGGACTCATATGGGTGGGGTATGGCTATAACGGGCTACAATCTACTTCGTCAGGACAGAGAGGGCAGGTTAGGAGGGGGGTAGCTCTATACATTAAAGAGGACATCAAAACCACCAGGATCACAGATGTCAAGTACACCGGGGAGTCCCTCTGGGTAAACCTGGCAAGAGGCAGAGAAAAATGCCTGTATCTAGGTGTGGTATACAGACCCCCAAGACAACTGGAAGACATGGACGCAGAATTAATTGAAGACATAGAGAATATCACTCTACGAGGAGAAGCTGTACTGCTAGGGGACTTCAATATGCCTGATGCAGACTGGAACTCATTTTCAGCGACAACCAGCGGTAGCAGGAGGCTCTTAACCTCCATAAAGGGAGCACGTCTCAAACAAATGGTAACGGAGCCCACTAGGGCCCAGGCGATCCTCGACCTGGTACTCACCAACGGGGAAAGCGTCTCAGAGGTCTCAGTAGGAGACACGCTAGCCTCCAGCGACCACAACATAGTATGGTTCAACCTTAGGAAAGGCTTCCCTAGATCAAACACGAAAACAAAGGTACTCAATTTCCGGGGCACAGACTTCGCACGCATGGGAGATTTTGTCCATCAGACGCTGCAGGACCAAGCGGAGACCGATGATGTAGAAGCTAAGTGGTTAACACTGATATCAACCATACATGAAGCAACTAGCCGCTTCATAAAATCAGTAAATAAACGACAAAGAAACAATAAACCCCAATGGTTCACCGCGGAGATCTCGCACCTCATTAAGGAGAAGAAAAAAGCGTTTCTCTCCTACAAGCGCACGGAGAAAAGAGAGGCAAAAGTAGAATATAGGACCAGGTCTACAGCGGTCAAAATGGCAGTTAGGGAGGCAAAACTTCGAGTGGAAGAAATTCTGGCAAAAAACATTAAAAAGGGGGACAAATCCTTCTTCAGGTATATTAGTGACAGAAAAAGGAACACAGGCGGGATAGTACGCCTTAGAAGACCGGACGGAAGTTATGTGGAAGCAGATTCCGATAAAGCCGAACTACTGAATGAATACTTCTGCTCAGTCTTCACCTGTGAGGCACCGGGACACGGTCCGCAGTTGAAGGCAACACAAAGCACAGAAGACCCGTTTCAGAATTTTGAGTTCACACCAGGTGAAGTTTACAGTGAACTGGCAAGACTCAAGGTGCACAAAGCCATGGGACCAGACAATTTGCACCCAAGAGTGCTCAGAGAATTGAGCGATGTCCTGGTGAAACCGTTGGCTGAGCTATTCAATCTCTCCCTAAGTAAGGGGAAAGTTCCCCTGGACTGAAAATTAGCTAATGTCGTTCCTCTGCATAAAAAGGGTTGCAGGGCAGAGGCTGCAAATTATAGACCGGTGAGTCTTACATCAATAGTGTGCAAACTCATGGAAACACTAATTAAAAGCAAATTGGACACAATCTTGAATGAAGGGAATCAGTCAGCATGGATTCACCAAGGGTAGGTCCTGCCAATCCAATCTCATCAGCTTCTTTGACTGGGTAACAAGAAAGTTGGACTTGGGAGAGTCTTTGGACGTCGTGTACCTGGACTTCAGGAAAGCTTTTGACAGTGTCCCACACCGCAGGCTGCTAAGCAATATGGAATCGATGGGGTTAGGAGAGACACTAACTGCATGGGTCAATGATTGGCTGAGTGGCAGACTTCAGAGGGTGGTGGTTAATGGTACCCTCTCTAAAACATCGGAGGTGACCAGTGGAGTGCCGCAGGGCTCGGTCCTGGGTCCACTCCTTTTCAACATATTCAAAGGGGATCTGACTCAAGGGCTTCAAGGTAAAATAACACTATTCGCCGATGACGCCAAACTATGTAATATAGTAAGTGAATGCAGTTTACAGAATTATATGGCGCAGGACCTGCTTACATTGGAAAGTTGGTCCTCAACCTGGCAGCTAGGCTTCAATGCTAAGAAATGTAAGGTCATGCACCTCGGAAGCGGAATTCCATGCAGGACGTACTTCTTGAACGGAGAAACTTTAACTAGGACTTCAGCAGAACGAGATTTAGGAGTAATCATCAGTGCAGACATGAAAACTGCCAATCAAGTGGAGAAGGCTTCATCTAAGGCAAGGCAGATATTGGGTTGTATCAATAGAAGTTTCATCAGCCGAAAGCCTGAAGTCATAATGCCGTTGTACAGGGCCATGGTGAGACCTCATCTGGAGTACTGTGTGCAATTTTGGAGGCCACATTACAGTAAAGATGTGCGCAGAATTGAATCGGTTCAACGGACGGCCACCAGGATGATCTCGGGGCTCAAGGGTCTCTCGTACGAAGAGAGACTGAACAAATTGCAGCTCTACACTCTTGAGGAACGTAGGGAGAGGGGAGACATGATTGAAACATTTAAGTACCTCACGGGACATGTCAAAGTGGAAGATGATATTTTCTTTCTCAAGGGACCCTCGGCCACAAGAGGGCACCCGCTCAAACTCAGGGGCGGAAAATTTCATGGCGACACCAGAAAGTATTTCTTCACAGAGAGAGTGGTTGATCATTGGAACAAGCTTCCAGTGCAGGTGATCGAGGCAGACAGCATGCCAGACTTTAAGAATAAATGGGATACCCATGTGGGATCCCTACGAGGGTCAAGATAAGGAAATTGGGTCATTAGGGCATAGACAGGGGGTGGGTAAGAAGAGTGGGCAGACTTGATGGGCTATAGCCCTTTTCTGCCGTCATCTTCTATGTTTCTATGTTTTACTCGAAAGGGTCCAGAGAAGAGCGACTAAGATGGTTAAGGGGCTGGAGGAGCTGACGTACAGCGAAAGATTAGAGAAACTGGGCCTCTTCAAGGTACTGAAGGGGATAGACTTAGTAGATAAGGGCAGGTTGTTCACCCTCTCCAAGGTAGGGAGAACAAAAGGGCACTCTCTAAAGTTGAAAGGGGATAGATTCCGTACAAACGTAAGGAAGTTCTTCTTCACCCAGAGAGTGGTAGAAAGCTGGAACGCCCTTCCAGAGGCTGTTATAGGGGAAAACACCCTCCAAGGATTCAAGACAAAGTTAGACAAGTTTCTGTTGAACAAGAACGTGCGCTGGTAGGGCTAGTCTCAGTTAGGGTGCTGGTCTTAGACAAGAGGGCCGCCGCGTGAGTGGACTGCTGGGCATGATGGACCACTGGTCTGACTCAGCAGTGGCAATTCTTATGTTCTTATGCCTCCACATCTCCATTATGCCTACCTCCAACTTAGCCATTATATTCTCAATTGCTTTACCTTGCATGAAAATCTACCAACCGATCTATTATATCCTTTATTTGAACTTTGATTTCTCTAACTGCATCATGATTCTCCTGAAGCAAACCTTTCATCTGTAACAATTTCTCCATGGTGTCTTGTAGAGTAGGTTCCAATTTATTTTTTATCAGCCACAATTTTCTGTGAAGAAGGATGTTTTTGATTTAAATCTCTTAACTCCATGAGTAGGCTGTATGGATACATTTTTGCTCCCTTCGCTAGCTAACATATTCCACTTAAGAATACTACCATGATTGTGCTGAAATTCATCTGAGAGTAACCCATTCACATAGCCACCCTGCAATTTGCTCACTATCACACACCTAACAAGTAAAGTGAATTTCTATATTGTTCCTATTATTAAACAGTAATCAATTTTCTCCAGCTATATGAAATAGCTGGAGAAAAGAGGAGAGGAGAGGACATGTTTTAGCTTACCTGGTAATGAACAACTCTGTGTGCAGAAGTCACAGACTGTAAGTCCTAATAGTAAGAAAGAAAGGACAAATTTTGATAATAGACTCAAATTATGTATCTATTTATTTATTTAACAATTTATTTAACCCATCCTCCCAAAAGAGCCCACAAGAGTACATTCACAATATAAGCAGAACAAACTTTAAAGGGAAATACAGACTTGACAGACATAAGGGGTTTAAATTTCAACATTTACAGTATAGACATAACATACAGACTTGAAAATACAGACTTGGTGGGCATAGGGTGGTTTAAATTGCAACATTTTCCGTATAGACATAGCATAACATAAAAGTAAAATAGCTTGCAGGTGTGTGCATTATTGATGTAGGGCGATTTTTGATCCGGTGAGTATCACAGATAAGTTTACTGGGAATGGGCTTAAGCCAGCAACAAAGGTAAAAACCAAGTACCAGTTTTGCTTGCATATAAACAGATAAGCCAATATTCAGAGATTTAAATCGCTCAGGACGGCCCAACCTCTGATATTCAGTGGCATTTAACCAGGCAGTGTCGCTGAATATCGGCTTTAAGTGGCCATCAAAAAAAATGGACAGGTCAGGGGTGGTACAGGGAAAAATGCTGGGGAAGAGTCTACAGTTCCATGGATGCTGGAAATATTCATTTCTGGCACCTACATAGCTAACTGGGCAAGTTTAGGACTTCTCAAAAGCTGTCTTAAAATTTTGTCGATTAACTATGGGTGCCGGCACTGAATATCTGACGGTACCCAGATCAAATGTGCCAATCTCCTTTCTTTCCTCTCACTCTCCATGAAGCACATCATCCTTCTCTTTCTCCCACCCCATGAAGCACATCATGACCCTTTCCCTCCCTCTCAACCCCCCAGTATGTCTCCAACCTCCCCAAGGTACATCATGACCTCCCACTCCCTCAAGGTACATCATGACCTCCTCCCAACCCCCCTGAACCAAATCATGCTCCCCTCCACCCTCCCTCTCCCATTAAAATATATAACAATCCCCACCCCTTCCCTCTCATCCCCATAGGCCCTCCTACGTCTACTTTTCAAACATTGGTGGTGTAGTGGAGTCCTATGGGCAGGAGCAGTGATATAGTAAGGGGGGCTATTGGACTGCCTCAAGCGCCATCTTAGTAAGGGTGCCAGCACCTCTCCTCCTCTCTGTCCCCCACTCCTCCCCCCGCCGTGCACATGCTTTCAGTTCACTCCCACTGTACCTCTAGCTCTTTGTGGACATGAGCAGCAGTTCCAACCTGCTCCTCACACTGGCCTCTGTGCTCCCCTCTGACATCACTTCTGGGTCCCATGACTAAGAAGTGACATCAGGGCAGCAAGTTAGAGATTTTGTTTGTATGTGGAAGCTAAACAGGTAAAGGGGAAGGGAAGGGGAGCGTGTACAGCAGGGGGGTAGAGAATAGGGCCAGGGGGGCACCACCTTCATGGATGTCTCCCATCTTTGCTACGCCACTGGGCAGAAGCAATGCACACTTGCTCTTGCCTGGTGCACCTTCTTGGAGAAAATGGCTGCTGCAACCTCTATTGGCAACCTTGCAGTATTTCAAAGTACTCTAAGGTTGTGGCAGCCATTTTCTCCAAGTAGACACACTGGGCAGGAGCAAGTGAGTATCACTCCTTCCCATAGTAAATTAAACTAAACTAAACCTTAGGCTTATATACCACATCTTCTCTATAACAATAGAGCTTGGCATGGTTTACAATATTAGAAAAGATAACACGTACAATATGAATTTGGAATAGTATGGAGAGGAGTGGAATTTACAGCTTTGATCTCTGAATATTTAAACTTGGGATGGGTGGGAGGATGGAAGGATATGACTAATTTGAATAGGGTAAGGTTATTGGGGAAATCTATGCTTCTGTATTTTATTAAATAATCATTGGGTGGGTGGGGGTGGGTGGAAGAAAATGGTTGGTTATGTATATTTGTAAGTAAAGAGGGCAATCAGTGACAAGAAAGTGTCCTTCCGGAAATGGAAGAGGGATCCAACGGAGGAAAATCACCAGGAGCACAGGAAATGCCAAAAGGAATGCCACCGAGAGGTTAGAAAAGCAAAAGGGAAATACGAGGAGGGGCTGGCCAGGGAGGCGAAAAACTTCAAGGCATTCTTCAGTTAAGTAAAGGGGAAGCAACCAGTGAGAGAGGAGGTGGAGCCATTGGACGATGGGGATAGGAAGGGAGTGATTAAGGAGGATAAAGAGGTAGCTGAGAGGTTGAACACGTTCTTCTCGTCGGTCTTAACGAGCGAGGACACGTCCAATATACCGGACTCAGAGGAGCTCATTAGTGGGGAGCAGGCCAAAAGATTGGGGCATATAGAGGTAAGTCGGGAGGATGTCCTCAAGCAGATTGACAGACTGAAAAGCGGCAAATCACCGGGACCAGACAGGATCCACCCAAGGGTTCTAAAGGAACTAAGTCAGGAAATAGCGGGCGCAATCCAGCATGTTTGCAACCTATCCTTGAAAACTGGAGAGGTACCAGAGGACTGGAAACTGGCGAATGTCACACCTATCTTTAAGAAGGGTTCGAGAGGTGACCCCGGGAACTACAGGCCGGTGAGCCTGACTTCAGTTATAGGGAAGATGGTGGAAGCAATGATCAAGGACAGCATTTGCGAGCACATCGAGAAAAATGGCCTACTGCGGACAAGCCAGCACGGATTCTGTAAGGGAAGGTCATGCCTGACAAACCTTCTGTACTTCTTTGAGGGAATAAGCAGTCAGGTGGACAAAGGGGAACCCATAGACATCATTTACCTCGATTTTCAAAAGGCCTTTGACAAGGTGCCACATGAAAGGCTGCTTAGGAAGCTGTGGAACCACGGGGTGGGCGGGGATGTACACAGATGGATCAAGCACTGGCTGTCAGGTAGACTACAGAGGGTCGGAGTAAAGGGCCAATATTCTGACTGGCGGGGAGTCACGAGCGGTGTGCCGCAGGGATCGGTGCTGGGGCCGCTACTCTTCAACATATTTATCAATGACCTGGAAACGGAGGCAAAGTGTGAGGTTATAAAATTTGCAGACGATATCAAACTCTGCGCCAGAGTTAGGACCAGGGAGGAGTGTGAGGAACTGCAAAGGGACCTCGATAAGCTGGAGGACTGGGCAAACAAATGGCAAATGTGCTTTAACGTAGATAAATGCAAGGTCATGCACATAGGGAAAAAGAACCCGTTGTTCGAATATAAAATGGGGGGGAGATTGCTGGAAGACACCGGACTTGAGAGAGACTTGGGTGTGCTAGTGGATCCATCCATGAGACCATCCGCACAGTGTGCAGCAGCCTCGAAGAAAGCCAACAGGATGCTGGGCATCATCAAGAGGGGCATAACAACCAGGACGCGGGAAGTCATCATGCCGCTGTATCGAGCGATGGTGCGCCCACATCTGGAATACTGCGTTCAATATTGGTCGCCGCACCTCAAGAAGGACATGGCAGTTCTTGAGAGAATCCAAAGGAGGGCAACGAAACTGGTAAGAGGGCTGGAAAACTGCCCATATGCCGAGAGGCTGGATAAACTGGGGCTCTTCTCTCTGGAAAAGAGGAGGCTCAGGGGGGATATGATAGAGACCTTCAAAATACTTAGGGGCATAGAGAGGGTGGACAGGGACAGGTTCTTCAGACTAAAAGGGACGACAGGTACGAGGGGGCACTCAGAGAAACTGAAAGGAGATAGGTTCAAATCAAATGCAAGGAAGTTTTTCTTCACCCAAAGGGTCGTGGACAAATGGAATGCGCTCCCGGAGGAAGTGATCCGGCAGAGTACAGTACAGGGATTCAAACAGGGATTGGACAGATTCCTGAGGGAAAAGGGGATCGTGGGGTACTGAGGGAGGTGCTGGGGTGTTGCATAAGTATAGACAGCTCACCAGGTCGTGCAGGTGCAAGGCCGGAGGGTTAGGACATTGATGGGAAGATAGGACTTCGATGAGAAACCTAGGGGGCAAGGGGGCCCCTTCTGGTGATTAAGGCAGGTTGGGCCGCTGCGGGGGTGGACTGCTGGGCGGGCAGAGGCACTGCTTATGTTCTTATGATATATTTGTGTATTGTACTATTGAAGTTTGGAAAATCAATAAAGAATTAAAAAAAGAAGAAAATAGCCAAGTTTTCCGAAGTTTTCAAAATAAACTAAACTAAACTAAACCTTAAGCTTATATACCACATCTTCTCTATAAGGATATAGCTCGGCACAGTTTACAAGAGTTTTGAAGAAAGGAAAATATAATAAGAATTAGTGATTATATAGAGAGCAGCGGAATTTACATTTTTGAAAATAGCCATGTTTTCTGATGTTTTCGAAATAATTGGAAAGAGCCCAAATTACACAGCTGGACAGGAAAATTATTCCAAAACTCAGTAATTTTAAAGTAAAGAGATTTCCCTAATTTTCCAATATAGATAATGCCTTTTAACGAGGGGAAAGATAATTTAAGCTTTTGGATAGATCTGGTAACCCAGGTTAGAGGAATTAAAAGGGGAAGAGTGCCATGCAAGATCTTAAATGTTAGGCAGGCACATTTAAAGTAAACCCTAGAGATTACTGGGAGCCAGTGAAGTTTTAATAAAAGCGGGGATACATGATCATATTTGCTTTTTGCAAAGATCAACTTAGCTGCAACATTCTAGATCTGTTGAAGTCTTTGAAGACTTTTCTTGGTTAGACTTAGATAGACCAAATTACAATAATCCAACCTCGAAAGAATGATTGATTGTACAAGGACAGCAAAATGTTGTTGGTGAAAGAAGGATCTCACTTTCCTCAGCATATGGAGACTAAAGTACCTTTTTTTTAACCAGAGAATTAAGATGGTCATTGAATGAAAGTGTTGACACTCAAAACTTTACTTGAGAATTCAGTCTGCAGTGAAGATCCAGATGGCAATGAAATGGATGAAGGAAGTCGATCTAGTTTAGGGCCAAGCCACAGTAGTTTGGTTTTGGACTCATTCAGCTTCATTTGCACAATAAGGGCCCAAAATTGAAATTTCATTATGCATGCTATTGTATTCTCAGCGAGGTTTGTGAGATTCGAATCTATCTCAAGAAGGACAAAGATGTCATCTGCACATGTATATAATGTTTCAAAGGGGAGATAGATGGAAAAGTTTTAAAGTAGACATATAGATGTTGAAAAGAACAGGGGATAAAGGTGATCCCTGCAGGACTCCGCATAGTGGCTTCCAAGAAGATGACATGGTGCCATTCATATTGACAGTATACGAGTGAGATCTTAGGAATTTCGAGAACCAGTCTAAGACTGTAGAATCAATGCCTATCTCAGAAAGTTGGTAGGTCAAGTATTGTGGTGAACAACGTCAAAGGCCGCAGATAGATCAAATTATAATAGGATTGCAAACTTATTATGTGAATGTAGTTGCTGAACCTTTGAAATTAGTGAGACTAATAGAGATTCGGTACTGAAGTTGGGTCTGAAACCATATTGGCAAGGTAAAAGAATGGAAAATCTCTCTAAGTATGATGACAGCTGAGCAGATATGCTAGACTAACATTTTGGTCAGGAGAGGAGTATTCGCTATAGGTCAATAACTAGACGGTGAGGATGGGTCTAGATCAGTTTTTTTCAGTAATGGGGTCAGAGCAATGTGACCCATCTCTGCAGTAAATAGACCTAATATTAAGGCAGAATTTATAAGTCTGGTAAGAGATGAAATAGCCTGGGTGGAAATTTTCTCATATAGGTATGAAAGAAACTGATCCAAGGCACATTTACAAGATCTTAGTTTGTGACACAATTTGAAACCTGAGCCTAAGATACATACTCAAAGACTGTCCAGGTTCTGTCTACTGGGATAAGATTAGTGTTGCTAGTCACCAAGGAATTGTAAGAGACTAATGAAGGAAAAGAGTTTCTTATAGTAGCGACCTTTTCATTAAAAAAATTTTGCTAGATCATCTGCTACTGGAGAGGAAGGATGTATAGATGAATCATTATTAGAAATAGTTGGAAAGAGTCCAGATCACGCAGTTGAACAGAAAAATTATTCCACAACTCAGTAATTTTGAAAAGTAGAGATTTCCCTAGTTTGCCAATGTAGATAATGCCTTTTGACGTTGGAAAGGACAATTTAAATTTTTGAGTAGATCTGGTGATATCAGATCATAGAAACATAGAAAAAGACGGCAGATAAGGGCCGCGGCCCATCTAGTCTGCCCACCCTAATGACCCTCCCCTATTTAGCTCTGTGCAGGGATCCCACGTGACGATCCCATTTCTTCTTAAAATCAAGCACGCTGCTTGCCTCGATCATCTGAAGTGGAAGTCTATTCCAGCGATCAACCACTCTCTCGGTGAAAAAGTATTTCCTGGTGTCGCCATGCAATTTCCCGCCCCTGATTTTCCATGGATGTCCTCTTGTCGCCGTCGGACCTTTGAAAAAGAAGATATCATCTTCTACCTCGATAAGGCCCCTGAGGTATTTGAACGTTTCGATCATGTCTCCCCTCTCTCTGCATTCCTCGAGTGAGTATAGCCGTAATTTATCCAGCCGTTCCTAGTACGGGAGATCCTTGAGTCCCAAGACCATGCGGGTGGCCATTCGCTGGACTGACTCAAGCCTCAGTACAGAATTTCAGGACAGGGGAATTAAAGGGGGAAGGATGCTATGCAAGATTTTGAATGTTAAGCAGGTACATATAAAATAAACCCTGGAAATTATTGGAAGCCAATGAAGTTTTTGCAGAAGCGGAGAGACATGATCCCAATACCCCACCAATGATTGAAAAGGTAGGCCTGGGAGGGCCTACGTGGATGAAAGGGAAAGGTTGGGGAGGGTCTGGATGTGCTTCAGAGTGGGAGGATGAGAGAGAAGTGGGTTATGATATGCTTAAGGGGTTGGAAGGAAGAAAGGGATATGGAGATTGGAAATCTGGATTGGTGTGGGGGTGGGGTGAAAGAAGTACAATATTTTGTACTTAAGCGGGTCCCTTGGGAAATCCTGGATGATATAAGTATCTTATGTGGGACCTAGCTGAATTTTGGCCATGGTATACATATATTCCACCAGCATTTGCAATTTCACTTAGCACTGGATATTCTATGTTGGTGCCCGGACTTGGTTGGCACTGAATATCCAGAACTAATTTAGCCAGCCACATTTAATGCTACCACCAGCTCAATATTGGCTGGAGAGGATATTATTAAGCTTTACCCCACTGAGAATTTACATAGGACACACCAATTCTCTTCACATAGAAAATGCAACAGCAAGAATACAGAAATTGCACAGTCTACAAGGCTACTTTTGGTTATCTAGATGTATGCATGCATGAAAATTTTTTTAAATCTGATTTCTGTATATATAATAACACAGATGTCCTTTTATTAAAGTGTGGTAAAAATGTTCCTAATACCACATGGTAACATATCAAGCACCCAGGAGACTTCACATCACCATTACTAAAGGGAGTGCAGGGGAATAGCTCATCCCAGGAGCCAGCCCAGAAAATCCCTTGCATGCCAATGGAGGCCCCTGAACACCAAAGGTCCTATGCATTACTGCAGCAGCAAATTAAATTATAGTTGAAATGGTCCTGGCAAATTATGCACAACTCTATGGCTCTAAAAGTCAGAAATTGTCATCTGCCTCCAAAATTCTTCTATGGAATTCCATAGCTTGTGGTGTTATACTTATACAGATGTTTTGGTGTTTTAGAACCCAGTGTAATATTTGTAGTTCTACCTATATATAGGTTAATTATGGGGGAATTCTGCGCCACTGCGCAATGCAGAATTTTAGGCCGCTTAATTAACTTCAAGAACTCTAAACGCTCAAGTTCTTTATTTGAATAAAGTTCAGGAGAATATAAAGCTTTATAATATTTCAAAAATTGTTTTAAGATGTTTCCAATTTGAGAATGAGTTTCCCCATTCTCAACTGTGATAACCACAATTTTTACTTTCCTTTTTTTAGCTTCAAGATAATTAGCTAATACTCTTCCCGCTTTATTTGAGTTTCCATAATACAGAGCCTGTTGATAAAACAACTCTTTCCTAGCCATTTGAGAGGAAATCTCATTGTATTTATATTTAGCTTTTAAGAGGGCCTGCAAAGTATTTTGTCCCATTTCAAGGCCAATTGTGACTCTAAGTTCTTAATATTTTGTTCTAAATTAAAGAATTCCAATTTAAGTTGTTTCCTAACATACGCTGAAGTAGAGATAATTTGCCCTCTCATGGTAGCTTTGAAAGCATCCCATATTGTTTCTAAAGAGATTTCCTCTGAGGCATTAATTTGAAAAATATACATTAATTTTTAATTGAAATTCTTCAATAAAGTTAGAATCTGCAAGCAATGTATTATTGAACCTCCACACAGGTCTATTACAATCTTGATCTTCAAATTTGAATTCAATCCAAACTCCAGCATGATCTGATAAAACAATTGAATCTATGCCAGCTTTGGTTACCTGTTGAACTAATTGATCTGATACAAATACATAATCTATTCTTGAAAATGATTTATGAACCTGGGAGCAAAAGGAAAACTCCTGAGCATTAAAATGGAGAATTCACCAAATATCTTTTAACCCACAGGATTGAACTAAATTATCCAATCCCATTGATTTCAAAATCCTACTGGGTTGTTTATCCAACAATGGATCCATAACAGCATTGAAGTACCCAGCTACCACTAGATTAGAGGCAGCCAGTGGCAGAAGTACCTGTTGAAGAGCCTTAAAAAATTCTGCTTGATTTGAATTAGGGGCATAAACATAAAACAGCATCAGAGCATGTTTCTCCAAGGTCATCTTTACCTGAACCTGAAGGATCTGCAGAAATAAAATTATATATAGCTGATGTTTTCTGATATTTTCGAAATAATTGGAAAGAGCCCAAATTACACAGCTGGACAGGAAAATTATTCCAAAACTCAGTAATTTTAAAGTAAAGAGATTTCCCTAATTTTCCAATATAGATAATGCCTTTTAACAAGGGGAAAGATAATTTAAGCTTTTGGATAGATCTGGTAACCCAGGTTAGAGGAATTAAAAGGGGAAGAGTGCCATGCAAGATCTTAAATTTCTTATGGACTAAAATAGTCACCCTCGCTTTCTTTCCCACAGCCGGCACAAAGAAACTCTGCTTGACTCTTTCTAATTTCATAGATTCCCCTGCAGTCAAATGA
Source organism: Geotrypetes seraphini (assembly GCF_902459505.1). NCBI lineage: Eukaryota > Metazoa > Chordata > Amphibia > Gymnophiona > Dermophiidae > Geotrypetes > Geotrypetes seraphini. The sequence continues at coordinate 83,967,822 of NC_047092.1, read as the reverse complement.
ATTTCCTGTATCATACATATATCCGCATCTTGCTGCTTTAAAAAATTGAGAATTTTCTTCCTCTTAACAGGATGATTGAGGTCATTAACATTTAAAGAAAACAATTTAAAATTCATTGTAAAATTTCAAAGAAGAGAATCCATAATAGTATACCAAATACACCACACAAATACACCCTTTGTTCAATACATGTCCTAAACCCCTTAAAACACCCCTCTTTCCCCCTGATTCCCTACCCCCCTTATCATACGATTGCTTGAAGACATATATTTAGACTAGCAGCCAAATCCCTTCCCCAGGCAACCTAATTCATGACTTCCCCTGATATAATTACAATTAATCAACCCCTATAAACTAAAAAAATAAATAAATAAATTCATGAATACCGAAATAAATAGATAAATATTTTCTAAGAAGTGGACAAATAGTTAATAGAATATAAGAACAAAATAAATTTCATTCCCTACCTACATGGACATTAATTAATAAAATTTTTCAAACAAATATATTTTAATAATATGACCAATAAATACCCTTTAAATTCCCCAAAATCATACTAAAACCCCCTCTATTAAGTTATTAAACAAACTTACAGCAATGAGACCTGACTCCTGAAATTTTTTAAAAACATATATCGGGGAATAAATCTAAGATCTCAGGGTGCCCAAGTAAATTAATCTATAAAATATTAAATTTCCAAAATTCATAAAATAAATACTTTAATACCCTAAACCACCCCCTCTTTTTTCCCCATGAAATTAAAATTAATCAACCCCTAAAGACTAAAATATTTCATAAATACCTGAAAAAATAGAGAAATACTCAAAAAGAATGATTGAATAAATACTTGAGTATAGTAATAAAATAAAGTTACATTCTCTACATATGTGCACCAGCAGTGGCACCACAGCCATGGGGCAGTGCAGCAGGATCACAGGCAGGACTCTTCCATTTGCTTGCTGGTAGCACTCTCTTGTCTCGCTCAGTTGGGCATGAGCCACTCGGTATTCGTGGACTAAGTATTCCAGCTAATTATTAATATACTTCTCTCAATTGCCCACTTTCATAAGAACATAAACAATGCCTCCACTGGGTCAGACTTGTGGTCCATCGTGCCCAGCAGTCCACTCACAAGGCGGCCCAACAGGTCCAGGACCTATGCAGTAATTCTCTATCTATACCCCTCTATCCCTTTTTCCAGCAGGAAATTGTCCAATTCTTTCTTGAACTCCAGTACCAGTACCAATACTGTACTCTGCCCTATTACGCCCTCTGGAAGCGCATTCCAGGTGTCCCACCACACGTTGGGTAAAGAAAACCTTCCTAGCATTCGTTTTGAATCTGTCCCCTTTCAACTTTTCCAAATGCCCTCTTGTTCTCTTATTTTTCGAAAGATTGAAGAATCTGTCCCTCTCTACTCTCTCTATGCCTTTCATAATCTTGTAAGTCTCTATCATATCCCCTCTAAGTCTCCTCTCCAGGGAAAAAAGTCCCAGTTTCTCCAATCTCTCAGCATATGAAAAGATTTCCAAACCTTTTATCAGACGTGTCGCTCTCCTCTGAACCCTCTCAAGTAACGCCATATCCTTCTTAAGGTATGGCGACCAATATTTGACGCAGTAATCCAGATGCGGACGCACCATCACCCGAATCAACGGCAGGATAATTTCTTTTGTTCTGGTAGTAATACCCTTCTTGATTATACCTAGCATTCTATTCGCTCTCATAGCGGCTGCTGCGCACTGTGCCGTCGGCTTCATTGTCATGTACACCATTACTCCCAAGTCCCTTTCTTGGGTACTCTCCTTCAATAAAATCCCTCCCATCATATAGCTGTACCTCGGGTTTCTGCTTCCCACATGTAGTACTTTACATTTCTCAACGTTGAACTTCATCTGCCATCTCGTCGCCCATTCCCCTAGTTTGTTCAAGTCCCTTTGCAATTCTTCGCAGTCCTCTTTAGTCCGAGCTCCACTAAATAGTTTGGTGTCATCTGCAAATTTTATTATCTCACACTTCGTCCCTGTTTCTAGATCATTTATAAATAGCAGCGGCTCAAGCACCGAGCCCTGCGGGACACCACTCGTGACCCTCCTCCAGTCCGAGTAGTGGCTCTTCACTCCTACCCTCTGTTTCCTACCCACCAACCAGTTTCTGATCCATCTATGTACGTCTCCTTCCACCCCATGGTTCTTTAGTTTCCGAAGTAGGCGTTCATCGGGTACTTTGTCAAAGGCTTTTTGGAAATCTAGATATATGATGTCTATGGGGTCTCCTCTGTCCATCTGTTTGTTGATTCCTTTGAAGAAGTGAAATAAGTTCATTAGGCATGATCTCCCCTTGCAGAAACCATGTTGGCTGGTTATCAGAAGTTTGTTTCTTTCAAAATGTTCATCAATGTTGTCTTTTATCAGTGCTTCCGCTATTTTCTCCGGAACGGAGGTCAGACTCACCGGTCTGTAGTTTCCCGGGTCACCACTCCCTTCCTGTCTCCGTCTTTCAGCAGTCCCACCTCCTCCCTAGCCGGCTGCTTCCCTTTAACATATCTAAAGAACGGTTTGAAATTTTGTGCTTCCCTGGCTAGCCTCTCTTCATATTCTCTTTTGGCTTTTCGAACCACAAGGTGACATTCTTTTTGATACTTCCTGTGCTCTTTCCAGTTCCCCTCAGTTTTGTCCTTTTTCCATTTCTTGAATGAATTTTTCTTATTTCCTATCGCTTCCTTCACTATTTTAGTTATCCACACCGGGTCTTTTGTTTGACTCTTTTTGCACCCCTTTCTGAATCTGGGGATATACAGATTTTGCGCCTCGTTTATCATGTCCTTGAAAAAAGACCTGGCATGTTCTACTGTTTGCAATTTCTTGGAAGTGTTCCAAAGTTTCCTCCTTACCATTTCCCTCATTGCTTCGAAGTTTCCTTTCCTGAAGTTGAAAGTTGTCGCTATGCTTCTCTTTCCTTTCGGTATTCCTACTTCAACCTTCAACTTGATCATATTATGATCGATGTTTCCCAATGGTCCCACTACTTCCACTTCCTTTGCAGGTCCCCTTAACCCATTTAGGATTAGATCCAGAATGGCATTTCCTCTCATTGGTTCTCTAACAAGCTGCTCCATGAAGCAATCTTGTGTAGCCTCCAGGAATTCTATCTCCCTAGCGCATTTTGAGCTTCCAAGACTCCAGTCTATCCCGGGATAGTTGAAGTCTCCCATAGTTGAAGTCTCTCTAGGGTTTTGCTGGTTTCATTTTGAAGTTTGTCAAGATAGCCCTTGATCTCCTTTAAAGAAGATTCAATTGCTTCTTTATGTTAGTGCATTTGGTCCACATGAATTCTCCAGTCCTTGTTGTCTGTCCTAATTGTAACATTCAATTGAGAAAGAACACGTTCCACTTCCAGGTTCCACTCTGCTGCGTCTGTTGTTGATTCTAAAATTTCTTCTGGCTTTGAAGATTCACTTAAATCCAACTTTAGTGTTTGTGACTTTAAAACATTCAAACCAATAAGGTGATCATCTTCATTGTTTGTGTCCTCTTCCCGAGTTTCATCCTCAATTTTATTTAGTGTCAATTCTACATCATCTTCCAGTATAGTCTCTTCTTAGCTTGAAAGGAGAATTCCCAAAAGATCGCAGCTCTGATAAGATACTGGACATTATGGCATTGGGGTTATCGTATTCTTGTGTCTGTTCAAACTGATGTCCTGATTTATTAATTAGCCAAGCTGCAAGTGTACAAAACATGTAGAACTGTTCTCCTGGGTTTGTAGGCAGAGCAAAGTAATGTCTAGAAAGCGCCTTCATGTTGTGCTTCCATAGCACTTCTGCTCATATTTCAGTAGCTTCAGTTTATCCAGCAAGTCCTCCATCATCACAAACATCTGAAAGGCGGCCCCGGGATCATGATCCTTCTTGTCATCTTGTCTACCATCCTCTGCCATAGCGGCAGTGGCATCTTCAGCTGCTATCTTTGCAGTTTCTTCGGCTACTTCCGCCACAGTTGCACAACACGGGCCTTTTGCTCCCATTACTATGGGAGATGCGTCTCTGGTGATGGGGCAGGGCCTAGTAACAGTGGAAACTGTAGGCTCGTTAAACTTAATTTGTGTGCTGGTTCTACCCACCAGCTCAACCACCAACGCAAATCAAAGAGAAACACTCGCAGACCTGCAAACACTCACCACAGCTATGACTCCGCTACACAACAGCCCCCAGGCCACCAGGACCCGGCCGCAGAGATCCCCCTGGAAGCAGAAGTAGAAAGCGTGAAGTGAGAGAGAGCTGGCAGGTAAACCGCACAGAACTTTGCATCTGGGCCCGTGAATACCAACAGCCTCAGCCCCGACTCCGAACTCCTGTGTCGAGCCATGCACACTCCACCCTTCTCTCCATCGGGATCCCCAACGGAGGCAGCGTCCCATGGCCCTGCAATCAAACCAGTGGCGGCAGAGGCCCAAACAAATGGGCTCGTGGGACTGCAGGCATCAGAATGGAATGAAGACAGATGAAGGCCGCACTGACTGATCTGCCCACCTCCCCCACCATCACTAACCTCCACTTACGTCAGGTATAAATCTGTATAGTATTAATCTAATGAGCTGGCATTTCTTCTTAGATATAGAATCCTCTCCTGCTGTTGAATAAAAAAAAGACTGCTCACATAGTTCTATTATAGTTAAAAGTCTGTAGACAATTGAAACGTCCAATTCCATATATTAAAATAATTTAGAACCAAAACATTAAAACTCTTCTTTAATTGTTTGAAATCCAGACTCAGTAAATAAATATATAAATAAAGACAGATTTGTCCATTCAGTTCATTGGTGTTTCTTGATTGGACAAAAACTCTTTCAGCTTTTCAGGGTCTTCAAACTGGTAAAATTTTTCTTTATACGTAACCCTCATGAGAGCAGGATAGTAAAGCCCATATGTTGCCCCAATCTCCTTTAATGGTTGCCTCATTTGTAGAAATTGTTTGCGAAGATGCACTGTCGCACTTGCAAAGTCTCAGACAAACATAATATTTGAATCCTTATAAGACAGATTTTTTTTTTTGCCACCTTAAAATTTCTAAAACGTGCTGGAAACCTAGCAGGTCTAGGTCTCTCGTGGCCGTGAGGTCTCCTTTCCAGGATCCTATGCGCGCTCTCTATTTCCAGTGGCACCTTTAAGTTTAGGGGAGTATTTTTGGAATCACTTCTTCCAAGAAAGACAACATATTTTTTCCTTCCACCCAGTGGCGCTCCAAGGGGAGGACGGTCAGCCCCAGGTGCAAACCATGAGGGGGGTGCTCCCGGCCTTGGTGTCATGGCCCGGGAACTTCCCTTCTCATGGCCCGACCAAGGCTTTCGGTAGGCCCCGACCGTGGTCCAGCCTTCTCTCGTTACCTTCTATTCCGTTTCCCCACACCCCCCGTCGGAGCTTCTTTAAACTCTAAACGCTCTAATGTGGGTGCGCTTTCATCACCAGGCTGCCCTTGCATTTCACGTTTCCAATGACGCAACTTCCTGTTTCCGGCCGGGTGGATCGCGGCAGAGGCAGAAGCAGGAAAGGGAGCCGCGTGTGACATAGCAATTTTTCAGCTTAACCAAAGGTAAGTATTGCTGCTGAGCTGCTCTGTTCACTATTGGTGGTGTTTTGTGGAGTTTGCGCTAGTGCTGCCCGATTCAAATCGATTCACCGATTCATTTAGAGTGAATCGATTTGAATCCCCCCAAAAATCGGCCTCCCGTTTTACCATCTGACCCTCCCCCCTCGACCCCTAAAGCAGGATTGGCAATGCTGCCTCTTGCTGGCCGGCGCTGCCGCTCCTGATTTAGAGGGCGAGGGGGAAAGGTCAGTCGGGAAGTGCTGCAGTGTCCGGCTTCCCCCCTTGCCTCCTGCGCCTCCCTTTACCTGATTGCGGCAGAGAGCAGCCTGCAGAAAGGATCGCGGGTACTTTAGCGATCCTTGCAGATTGCCATAGGTCTCAGGAGCTGTCTTCCCTCTGCCGCAAACTTGCCTCTGACATCAGAGGAGGGATGGGACCGCGGCAGAAGGATGACAGCTCCTGATGACTATGTACCTTCGGAGGAGGTACAGTTCTTGGGGGGTGCAGGCCTTCAGGTGTGGGATGTAGGCCTTCAGGGCAGGTGCAGGACTTCAGGAGGCACACCTTCGGGGGAGGTACAGTCCTTCGTGGGGGGACAGGCCTTCTGTGGGACAGAACTTCAGGGGAGGGGGTCTTGGTGTGGAAGTTTATGGAGGGAGGGAGGGAAGGGGGGTTCAAAGATACGTGCATTTGCCAGACTTTGGGGGGAAGAAATAATGGGTCTAAAAACAGAGGAGTGGGAGAGAGATAGTGGATAATGGGATTTAGGGAGGGAAGGAACAGAAAGGGAGAGAAGTTAGACACAAGGGATGGTGTGGAGAGGGGATAGAGATACTGGATAGGAGGATAATTGGAAAGAGAAAGGGAGAAATGGTGGACCCTGGAGTGGTAGAGAAGGAGGGAGAGATGCTGGATGAAAGGGTAGTTGAGAAAAGGTGAATCTGTGGATGGAGATGGAAAAAAAGGAAAGATGCCAGACCTCCGGGGAAGGGAAGGGGAGGACAGAGATGGCAGATGGATGGTTAGCACGGAGAAAGAAGGAGACCCTGGCAAGCAAGACAACCAGAGCCTGGGACCAAAAAGATTTGAAAAATGACCAGACAACAAAAGGTAGAAAAAATAATTCTATTTTCTGTTTTGTGATTACAGTATGTCAGATTTGAAAAGTGTATCCTGCCAGAGCTGGTGTTTGACCGCAAACGTGAGCTAGGATTTAACAGAGAGAGGAAAAGTTCCTTTTGTTTCTTTATTTTATTTACACCACAGCGCCAGTGTGGTTAGGAGAAGCCAAAGGGGGTGAAAAAGCTATAAAATAAACCTACCAGGATGTTTGAAAAAACACCCAATTGGGCAGGAAAATCGAATCGAAAAACCAATTCAATAGAGTGAATCGAATCGAATAGAAATTTTTTTTCCTGAATCTGGCAGCACTAGTTTGTGCTACTGTCTTAGACTTTAGGACCTGGGAATGGGGAGAGATGGCATCCTCAGTACTTTATAATGCAAGTAAAACGAGGATTTGGTCAGACTTTTGAAGGGTCTGCAGAAGAAAAATATTATCTAGGCCGGGGACATGAGACAGCAGGAAATGGGAACTTTTCTTCCTTCTATTTTTGTGAATGGCAAGGTTGAGGATGTCAGAGAGTTCAGTTAAAATATATGCTTTATAAGAAAATATAATAATGTGTTTTATAAAGTTTATAAGCATTGCTGGCCTACCCAGTGAGGTGTTCCTAGTGGTGGTGGTGGTGGCAGCGTGTCAATGTGTTGAGAGGAAGAGGTGGTCTGGGAAATTCTGCTGAGCAAACTCCGGGCCCATTTCCACCCCCCAGTTAGTCCACTCCACTCAACCGGTTCATACACTGAGTGGGTCTTTGGGTGTTGTGCCTGGGTAGTTGTTTTGGGATCTCTTTCAGTGGTTTGTCAGTATCTCCTTGTGGTCCAAGGAAGGAAACTTTGTTAACCTTAGCATTGACCTTCAGAATATGTTTGTAACAGTGCTGCTTGTGTAGCATTAGGCTATGTAGTGATCAAAAGAAAAAAACAGACCTTTGCACATTTTTGCACTATATGGTTGGTGTATGAGGAGATTCACATTTCCTGCACAGCTAAGTCCGTGTGAAGTTACCTTGTGCTGTATTTGACATTTAGCAAGGTCTCTGGAAGGAATGATCTAAGCTTAAAAATGAAGTGGCCAGAAGTTATGGTAAAAGCAGATAGTGTAGCTGGTTTTAAGAAAGGTTTGGACAAATTCCTGGAGGAAAAGTCCATAGTCTGTTATTAAGACATGGAGGAAGCATCTGCTTGCCCTGGATCAGTAGCATGGAATGTTGCTACTCTTTGGGTTTTGACCAGGTACTAGTGACCTGGATTGACTACCATGAGAATGGGCTACTGGGCATGATGGACCATTGGTCTGACCCAGTTAGGCTATTCTTATGTTATGTTCTCATCTGTAGGGGCCTTTTTTTTCACTTCTTATTTTAATGTATTTTTTTTTCTGGGAACTTATCAGTGTTTTTTTTTATAATGGGAACAAAAATGGAAGAGAATTAATGTGTGTGGAATGGGGGTGGGTGGGGGGGGGGTTAACTAATTTCTTTAGCTAAATAAGTTTACTTTGGTGTTCAGAAGCCAGGCCATTACAAATGGATATACTAATAGTATAGGATCCCTAGAATAGAGGTTCCCAAACTTTTTAATGTCTCCTTTTTTTTTTTTTTACCTATCTTCCTCTTTCTTTCACCCCTCCCAGTATCCACTTTCCTCACATGTTCTTAAGATAAGCCAAGTTCCTTGGGCAGTCTGCATCACAAGTAGCTGGCAAATACCAAAGAGTAGATCATATTTTTCACAGTTGATCTGAAACAATATGATGGCTTTTACTGGTCTTTTCATTCAGCCATCTCTGTTCTGTTCTCCATACTCTCTCTCTTGTTTGTTCTCCTCTGCTTGGGCTATCGGTCCCAATCCTAACTTTTTTTTAACAGCAAATCACCTTATGTTTAAATATATTTATTCATTTTCAACGTGCATAGAAACATCCATAGCAGAACAGAACAAAATACTTACATTTGTGCACAAATATTATCCCTCCCTTCCCCCCCCCCCCCATTTCCCCGACTAGATACATCAACATAATAATCTCTGAGTACAGGGACCAATCCTAACTCTTTAAACTCCTACCCCACTGGTTCAAATTGCCACCTTTCCAATCTTATTCCTATTCCTCCTCTCTTTCTCAGGTACCCTATGAAAAGTCTTTTGTCTCCAACAAGTTTGCCTACATTCATCTTTCTCTCTCATACTTACCAACTCCCAGAGCAAGAAGTTGGAATTTCCCCCAAAGACTCAACTTCTTTGACAGAGGGCAGCACCTGAAGTAATGTTTTCTCACCTTGCCTGATTGGGCTTCTACTCTCACCTTCTTGTAGATTTCAACATCTTCTTCCACCTCAGTCTCGCTGCGCCTCTTCCTCTGAAGCTCACTCTGTCTGTTCACTACTGCTCTGGGTAGCAGAGAAGTCCCTCTCTTTCTTTCTCACTGTTTTTTATTCCTGGCTTTCCTTCTTTCTTGAACCATTCTCTGCAGCCGTCATTCTTGGGGATTTTAACATTCATGCTAAGGACCCCCCCCCCCCCCCCACACACACACACACACACTTCCCCTAACTTATGCTTCTAAGTTTGTTGTTTTAACCTTCTTACTCAGTCTCCAGATATGCTCCACTATCCCTACTAACCAGAATGGCCCAAGCATCACCTGCAACTACTCCATATGTACTTCTAATGTCATGACAATTCAGACATAATTTATGTTATGTTATGTTTGGAATAATGGTTACATATATGAGGTTCAATAAAAGAAAATTTTCACTGCCTGTTTGTATTCTGACCATTTATTCCATTTCATGGTTATTACAAAAATATTTTTTTACATAGAGGGGTGTCAAAAAATGATGGGCCCCGGGTGCCACATACCCTAGGTACGCCACTGCTTCCACCCCCTTCCTTTAAACCAAGGAACCTCACATTATTTCTTCTCGCCCGGTTCTCATAGTCTGTCATCCATTTTTCCATTTCTTTGATGACCTTATGATCATTTTTATAGTGTTGCTGCTCTTGTTCCACTTTCTCCATTCTGGTTTCCATCTGATCCATTCTGGCATTAACCATATCCATTTTGTTTCCCAGATTTGCCACTTCTTCTTTCACCACTACCACTTCTTCCTTTACCGCCACCATATGCTCTGTGATATTCTTTAAAGCTGACCTAATATTTCTTAGCTCCTCTAAAAGTTCAATCATATCTAGAGCATCCAAAGGCAGGAGAGTCTTGCCAGGATGGATCCTCTTTCAGTCTCTTTGCCTTCCCACTTGATTTTAATGTTGTTTCAGGCTTAGATTGTTTGCTAGACGCCATTAGTTGAATTCCAGACTTTCTGCCTTTAAGGAGAAGAATTATAAAGCTGAAAACCAACAAAAGGATGCCCAGGGATGAGAAATCAACAGCTACACAGCCATTTTCTATGTCTCCAAGTTCTGGAGCTGTGTGCTGGGAGGATAGGTATATGTTGTCATAGGGAAGCCCCTGTGAACTCTGATTTAAACCCAGAACTGTAAATTGCTGGCTGTCTTCAACCTGCCGCCAAGCCCAGGCATTTGACAGGAAGGAAAATAGATAGTGACAATTCCTGTTTATTTTTTTCTAAAAAAGACTCCAAAGGTGGGGATTGCAAAACAGCCAGGTGTAAGCCAACATGGAAAAATAAAGCAGGAACATATTGAATCCAAGTTGAGTGCAAACCTTAGGCAGAAAGCTAAGGTTAGTCAGGCAGACACACCTAACAGTGCAACACTAATAAGAGACAGACAGGCAGTCACCTGGAGTTAACCATAAGTATCTCAGCAATGCAAGTCAGGCAGCAGCAGCAGCAGTTCAAAGCCGGATCTCTAAGAAGAAACAGCCACAACCCAAGCCACGCTGAACTCAGGACAAAGATAAGGACAGGGGGATACAGCAATACAGCAACCTATAAGAATCTTGCAATAAGGACTGTGTTTAATGAAGAGGATGTTACCAGGAAGTCCAGCTGAGTAATCCTGATGTAGAAGCTCAAAGGCAGCATTTTGTCAAGTGTATTTGTTAGCAGTGAAGGGTGGTGAAAGTTTGGGGAGAAAATAATACTTACAACTTGCCTAAATTCTAGAAGCTTTTTGAAAGGGCCATGGTTGGGCCAGAGCCTAAATAAAAGGCTTTAAGCAGAGTAGCCTGTTACAGGAGAATGTAAAGGGCAGAGGAACGGTGGACTGTGCAATTCCTGCCTGGGCAAATGATATTGAATTGATTTTTGTCCTGGATATTGTTTGGCTAACATTTTTTTTCTTTCTTTTGAATGAACTAATAAGGGCAAGTACCCAAAGTGGGAGAAAGTGTTTTGAATCAAAATATAATCAGAGGCACAGACCAAACTAAAGAGGATCTGTGATTAAAAGCCCTCTGGAAAATAAAAGTTACAGTGAAGAACTGTTGGATCTATTTGAAAATATGTTGATTTTTCATTTTTATCATTAAACTTTTTATTGATTTATAATACTTCGCAAGTGGTACACTTGTTTCAGAAATACAGAACACAAAATTTAAAGAAGGAAAAGAAAAACATCATTAGTGGTATACAGCTTATTGTCTTTCTTAGACCACAAATTACCAGGAAGATCCATTAGGTTCATGGAGAAAATAAAAGAAAACTGATTAGCGGAAAGCTGACTATGCTTAACAACCCCATAATTAAATCCAGCTGATCACATCTAATCTCCAAAGATCTTTTTAAGGTCCAAGAAGGCTCTCAATTGTGATGGTAAAAAGAAAGTGTACTTAGTTCCAAGGTAACAAATCAAACATTTACAAATAAGATGTCCCCAGTTCCTTTGTTTCTTTACGCATAGAAAGAAATTCTTTTCTGCGATCCTGTGTTATCTTGGATACATCCAGATAAATCCAGATTCTTTGTCCAGAAAAATCTTGATATGAATTCCGAAAGTAAAGTTTCATTATATGATTTAAATCTTGTTCAAACACAAAGGAGACTAGAAGGGTCCCCCTTTTCTTTACATCGGAAAGGGATTCCTCCAAAATTGTAGTCAAATCTTTTTGTACCAACAAGTTCCCTTCTTTATCAGCCTTAGTCAGGTTAGTAGGAATATAATATATTTTCTTAAATGGAGGAATAGCTTGTTGAGGAATTTTAAGAATCTCCAATAAGTATTTTTTGAAATAGTTATAGGCTTTTTAAAGCTGTTGATTTGGGGAAATTTAGTATCCGTAAGTTTAGTCTCCTATTAAAATTCTCAAATTGTTCCAGTTTGGAGTGAACATGAATTTTATCTCTGACCAGGGTTGTTGTTATATCTTTTAAATCTTTTCATTCAATTTTAACAGATATTAATTGTTCAGCAGAGTCATGTTTGGTCATTTCTATAGTTTTTGACAAATTGTCTTCTTTCCTTGAAAGGCTAAGTACCTCTTGTGTCGATTCAGTTAACTTCCGTCAAACCTCTGTAGAACCTGCCATATGATATCCAGAGTTACCACCAAAGGGGACAAAGGCAGAGGTACATTCGCTGCAGGTCCCAAGGCTGTTTGCTCAAGTCTTCTCTGCGGGTGCTCCTCCCTCCAGGCTCAGCTCCAGATCAGCGACTTCCGCTCTTAGAGCCCCTGCCAGGGCAACCCGTGCTGACATCGGACACGGTGGTGCGCTAGAATGCGGAGGGGACAACGATGTTTCATGCCCCAAGAGGCTGGACGCTCCATCGTCTGAACCTAAAGCAGGGCCCTCTTCTCCGTGGGGCGGGGTTGAAAGCTGACTCAGAAACCTCTCAAGGGTTTGTTGTTGCACTGGCGTGGAGGTTCTGAGCTGCGAGGGAACTAACTTCAGAAGTCCCTTCCTTTTAGTATGCGGCATCGTGTAAGAAAGAAAATGCCGTGAAAAACAAACGCAGCATTAAAAGGCAAGCAAGGAATTAGCCAGCTCCACAGGAGAAGTAAGAGAGCCAGACTAGCATGCATCGATTTTGGATCCCCTCAATTTTTCATTTTTAATAAACATTACCATTTAATAAAACAGAGAGTGAGTTGGACCTTTTTTATTCTGTGCATACTAAAACTCCCCTAGCCTCAAAAAAAGAACCATTCGGTCTGTTTTACCTGTGTCCAAACCCTAGGCTTAGCTGTTGCACTGCCTACACCCAGTCACAATATGTATAGGCTTGCTTGAAGTCTAGAGAACAGAGCCAGGCAGTCTTCTCAGAGAAATTATTCAAAATTTCTCCTTCACCAAGTATTTGTTGAAAGCATTGAGGTCCAGAATCGGATGGAGACCTTTGGTAATTTCAGTATGAGAAAATACTGTGGAGTAGAACCCTCTGCCACTCTCCTGCAAGGGAACTTCTTCTATGGCATTGAGCTGGAGTAAGGCTGAAAGTTCCTGACAAAGGAGGGTCTTCTGCTTGGAGTTGAAGAAAGACTCTTTTGGAGGATGATTTGGGGGCCTTTTCTGCAATCAAAAGGCATAATCCCGATTTACCACTTGAAGGACCCAGTGATCTGAAGTTATAAGGGGCCAGCATTGATAATGGGTGAGTCATCCCTTGATAGGTAGAGTCTGAGGTGTAGATTAAGAAATACTGGCTATGTTCTCCAGAAGAAAGTCATAAGGACTGCTATGGTTTGGATTGAGAAGGCACACAAACTTTTCACTGCTTTTGTTGTCTGGACCGTCTTTGAGTTGTTAGTCGAGTAGATACAGCAGATTGGTGATATCTGTGTTTCAAGTAGAAATTCATGCACTTGAAAGTGCTTGAATATCTCCTTGTAGGATGAGGTTGAGACTTTGAGGACAAGGTCGTCATGCATTCAGTATGATGTTTGATTTTTCTGAGTGGCCTCCTCTATGCAGTCTCTGAATAAATCATCTCCTATGCAGGGTATATTAGAAAGACAGTCTTGAACATTGGAATCCAGTCAGAAATCTGCAACCAACCTTGTCTGCACATTGCAATGGATACTGCAAAGGCTTGAGACGTAATCTCAAAGGTGTCAAATGTAGAACAAGTCATGTATTTCATGTCTTGAGGAGATCATTGACTAGATGATGGTATGAGTGAAAATGGTCTAATCTAATCTAATCTTCATTTTATATACCGAATCTACACCCTAAGGAGCTCCTCAGTTTACAGTTCGTTAAAAAATGAAACATAACAAGTAAAAACTATGGGATAAAACCAGAAATTGGTTAATTAGATGGATGGAAAAAGTTAGAAAAAAGTATGTTGAATTGCTTAAAATTACTATACGACAGCTAAAATCAAATTAACTATTGTGAAAACAACCAGGTTTTTAAACTTTTTCAAAATTGAAATAATTGATCTACCAGTCTTAGAGAATCTGGAAGTCCATTCCAAATTCTCACCAATTTAAAAGTAAAAGATTTATTAAACTTCCCAGTGCATTTAATACCTTTCAGAGAAGGAAATGCTAATTTGTGAATTGTTGAAATTCTTGAATAGCAATGGGGAAACATGGTAGTACTTTCTCTTTCCAAAAATAAGTTTAGCCGCTATATTCTGTATTAACTGGAGACGATCTAAACTGCCCTGTTTAATACCCAAATAAATAGAATTACAGTAGTCCAACTGGGCCAACACAGTGGATTGTACCATTAATAAATGATGTTCTTGATAAAATAGTGCCCTGACTTTCCTCAGCATGCACAAAGTAAAGAAACATTTCTGGACACCTTACATCCCCTCTCCGAAACTTGAGCTCCCTCCAACTCTTCCGAAAACATCTGAAAACTTGGCTTTTCTCAAAAATGTAACATCCCCCCCCCTCTCTGGTACCCTATCACCCCTTTATCTTCCTTACACTTAATCCTATAACCCTCCTTTGGAGGTCCTTTCTATCTTAATCCCTGTAAACCGTGCCGAGCTCTACGATTGTGGAGATGTGGTATACAAACCTAAGGTTTAGTTTAGTTTAGTTTAGTTTGCTAAGGAATTTATCTGGTCATTAAAAGTGAGAGAGGAATCCAGAATAATACCCAATACTCTAGAAGTGAAGTCAAGTTGTAATATAATATTTGATTTCAATGCAATATTAGTAGGGAGATTAACTAATCTAGGTCCGATCCAAAGCAGCTTAAGTTTTGGCACATTCAGTTTCATTTGCATGAAATTCACCCAACTCTGGAGCTTATATATACAGCTATCTATGCTTATAACCAGGTCACTGAAATCATGTTTGACTTCCAATAAAATAAAAATGTCATCCACATAGATAAAAATAGATTCTGCAAACGAAAGACAGAAATTTTTTAAGACGTCATATAGATATTAAATAAAATAGGTGACAAAGGAGAATCTTGTGGCACACCACATTTGGATATCCATGAAGATGAGACCTGGCCCTCTAAGCATACCTCATAAAAACATCTGATGGAATATGAGTATATTGGTCATAAAGAGATATCTTTTGGACCAGAGATTTCAGATAAAATAACAGGTAAATATTGTAGTTTAAAATTCTGTTTGCCAGCATAGTTGCTTTGAACATTTTGGGCTCCTTTTACTAAGGTGCACTAAAGAAATTAGTGCACACATGAAATTACCGCGTGCTAAACCCACGCTATGCTTCTAGAACTAACGCCAGCTCTATGCTGGTGTTAAGGTCTAGCGCGCACAGCAATTCATCACACGCTATTCCACGTGTTACAGCCCTAACATACCTTGTAAAAGGAGCCCTTTGTGTCCAAATTTATCCAGAGTTCTACTTTTTTCCCCAGGGGAATTACTGTCATAAGTCCTGATACTGAATACCTTTTTCAAGGCAGATTCTACGACCAAAGATTGTTGTTGTAATTCTGGTCTATCAAAGCTAAGACAGAATTGGATTCTGTAGAAGATATCCAACTTACATGGCACTACTTGGACGTTAAGAGGAGATTCCCAATTTTTTAATAAGGCCTCTTTCATGAGGTGGTGGAGTGGAAACTTTAGGCATCTTTAGGCCATTCTTTGCAGTCAAGTGCATCCATGTATTCTGCTTGTGGTTGATTTTCAGATTCCATTTTTATAGGCAATGCCTGCCCCTTTTGTCTAATAAACTTAATAGTGATAATGGATGTCTCTGATGTGTGCTTACGTCATGCATTGATGATGAACACACATGATGTGCATCTGTATCATGAGTTGGTAGCCATTAGTGTTCTACTTCAGCATCGAGCACTGAAGGACAGTGGCAATGTGCCTCAGCCTCATGCACTGATGGACAGCAGCAATATGCTTCGATATCCTGCATCAACGATGGATATCTATGACATGTGAAGATGTCTTGCATCGATAATTAATGCCCATGATGTACACTGATGTCATGTGTCAATGATATCGGTGCTCAATGCTTGATCTAAACAGAGGCTTGGAATGTTGAGGCAGGAATTTGCACAATGTGCACTTGCAGCAGCCTAGCTAGTTCTTTCTACAACAGTTCAAGGTTTCAAGGTTTTATTAAAATTTGATTTGATCGCTTATCCAATTTCTAAGCGAGTTTACAATATAAAAAAGAAAAGAAAAATAAACCCAGAGCATGAACATAATAAAAATGCCATTAACAATACCATTAACACATACAGAAAGAATACAATTACAAAGAAACATCAACTAATACTTGGCATATTAAAAGGGGATAAATGAGACAGACAGACAGACGGATGAGAGACAAAAGGAAATAAGGTTGGAAATACAATTTGGATAGGAGTGAAAGCTAAATAAGGAAAAAAAAACCAAAAGGAAATTGCTGCTTAATTCCTAGAAGGAGTTAAAAGGATACTGTAAATTTTTCAATTAACTGTTAAAAGCTTCTTTAAATAAATGACTCTTGAATAGGCTTTTGAAATGTTCAAGATTAGCTTCTTCTCTTACAAGAGCTGGTAAGGTATTCCAAAGTTGTGGGGCTACAACTGAGAAAATGTCATGCCTTTTGGTTCCTATTATATGAAGGGAGGGGACCGTCAGCAAATTACGATTAGATGATCTAAGACTGCGGGGTGGCTCATATGGGATAAGATATTTATCAATAAATTGGGGCAGTTTAGAATGAATTGTTTTAAACGTTATTAAAGAGATTTTGTAAGTGATTCTTTGATTAATTGGCAGCCAATGGGCATTTTGAAGTAGGGGGGTTACATGGTCGTATTTTCTAGATTTTGTTATTAATTTAATTGTGGCATTTTGAATTATTTGTAAGCTTTTTAATTCTTTCTGGGATACTCCTATAAATAAACTAATACAGTAATCTAATTTTGCAATGATTAATGAATGGACCAGAATGTTAATGGATTTAGGTTCTAAGAATTTAGAGATTGAGCGAATCAGTCGCAGCTTGAAAAAACATGATTTGATTACAGAACTTATATATGGTTGTGGAAGGTTAGGTTTTTTTTATCAGATACTACCCGTAGGATTTTTATAGAGTCCACATGGTCCAGGGGAGAGGTATCAAGAAGAATTGGAGTGCTGAACTGATTGTGCAGTGATGTCGCCAGTACAGATACTTGCAAAGGTACCATGGGTGCAGGCTGCATCAAATGAAACATTTGTGACTCTGAGGCATGCGTCATAGATGATTCAATCTCAGTAAATTGGCGCTTAGAGTGCTTTGATGGTGAAGACTGTGTGGATACAGACTTAGGGCCTGTTTACAAAGCCGCGGTAATGGCCCCGAAGCCCATAGAGATTTAAAGGGCTTCAGGGCTGTTGCTGCACAGCAGCCGCTAGCGTAGCTTTGTAAAACAGGCCCTTAGAGGGAGAAATATGTTTATGCTTTTTAGCTTTTATATCTGGTTCCCCTGAGGCAGGCAGCACTAGAGAAACAGATGTTTGATGCTGTGCATTGGCTTCTGAATTTTCAGATATTATTGATGATCCTGAAGTTGACCCCAAAAATTTTTTGTATTTCAACTTTCAGGCTTTATGCAAACTCTTCTGCAACTTGGAGTACAGCATGCAAGAAATGTCCTGGTGTTCAGGCACTGGACACACCAGTTGTGTGAGTCTGTACCTGAAATGGTCCTTTGACACCAAGTGCACTGCTTGAACCTGCTTAAAACGTTGGGCATGGATGGGAAAACCACTGACACGAGGTCAAAAGTCTCAACAGTTAGAGGGATGTCAAGTAAAAGAAATACCAAAAAAGGGCAACATTCCCCGCTTTAGAACAGGCTGAAATAAATTAGTCAAAAATCAAAAATTGTAGTATCAAACAAATTGTATAAGAAGAAAATAAAAAAATTATAACTAGAAGATAGGGAGACACAAAAAGTATGCATACAATATGCATTAAATATGCGAATAAAAGGAGACTTCTGGCGGAAACATGGCACTGTAGGCAGTTAACTCCTGCAGCTCCATGACCCCCGACCACAGATCGACATATTATCTGCTTTTTTCCCTCCCATTTGTCGCGATATTCGGAGCGCTTTCCACCCGGGGTGCCCAGCAGTGTATAATTTGCTGTTTCCCAACGCCGAATGGCGGTGAAGGTAACTCGCAAAGCCCAGGATTGGAGTAGGCAGGTGGAACCTAAGATGGCGGCACACGTGGCTCCTTCTTTGCTGGAGTCTCAGAGTTCGCTGTGGGTGGTGGAGGTTACAGCTGAGGTCCAGGCAGCAATCAAGGACACCCTGGGAGATAAACTTCAGCGTATCCTGGACAAATTGGATACGTTGGACCAGCGGTTTGCCTCCCTAACATTGGAGGTAAAAGAGACCCAGCAGCAACTTAGTATGGCAGAGGACTCCCTGCAATGCCTGACCCAGGATCATACGGCCCATACCACTTCTTTGGCGGCGCTCCAATCCAAGGTGGAGGACCTGGAAAACCAGTCCTGGCATAATAATGGGTTCTGAGGTTAGTGGGCCTCCCTGAAAGTATTAGAGAAGGGGAGCTGGAGGAGTTTTTGGAGAAATGGCTCCGTGAGTCCCTGCAGCTTTCTCAGTTTTCGGGTCCCCTGTGGATCTAACGGGCACACTGCCTGGGCCAGTGCCAGGAGGACATGGATAGGCCCCGTGTAGTGATCTGTCACCTCCTGAATTACAGGCACAAGGTTGCGGTGCTCCGTGCCTTGCGCCAGGGGAGCAAGTTGCAACATGATAATAAGCACACCCTGTGCTTTCAGGACTACTTGGCAGAGGTATCCCAGGCCAGACGTCACTTCTCTCCCTTGTGCACCAGCTTAATTCGCAGAAAGATTGTCTTTGCTCTGCAATACCCGGCTCGTTTGAAAGTGGTTCACTTAGGCAGGGCTCACCACTTTGATTCTCCTGATTTGGCCAAGCACTTCATTACTGAACAGTTTCCAAAGGGCCCTGTTTAAGTGGAGGTTCAGTACTATGGATACTTACCTTTATGCCTGGATGGGACCTAATCTTGTGGTCATCGTCTTTGAAAAGGCCTCATGCTTATTCCTGGTTTTTGTTGTGTTCGATTGTTTGCTTTGAGACTCCTTCCGATTGCTGCTTGACAGAGGGAGATTGATCCTAGACTTTAGAACTGTTGGCCTGGACCTGGTCATTGGGGCCTTCCTGCTGCATTGCTTGTTTCCTGGACTTTTTATTTGTTGGCAGACAAAGGGCCTGTTCCCCAGCTGAAGATCCTGCGATGCCTTCTTATTTCTTCTCTCTCTGTCTATTTTCTTTCTTTTTCCCTGTTGGGCACTTTGGATGGGAGGGGGCTGGAGTATCTGGGGTAGCGGACAATTGTGGTGAGGGAGGGGGAATGATCTTGATGGGGTTCTGTGTGTGGGGTTTTTTGTTTCCTAGTAGTTACATCCAATTTGGGGGTGTTATGGGTATATGGGGGGATAGTAGGGTTGGGGGGTGGAGGGGGGGTTCAGGTATGAGGTACGGGGACAGGCCACCCATGCGTCTGCGTGGATTCTGGAGGTTGATAGCTGGTATCATTGCACACTTTTTGCTATACCCTGGTGGAGGGATTCCACCTTAGATGTTTCTGGACCTGAAATTGACTTCCTAGAATGTGGGAGGTATTTACTCGCTCATTAAACGTTCTAAGATCCTGACCTATTGAACCGCACGCAGACCCATGTGACATTTTTGCAGGAAACTAGACTTACTACCGTAGAACATGCTAAATTGTGTACCTGGTGGGTGGGGTCCCATTATGAGTCTCCTGCTATCCATAAAAAGGGGGGGGGGGTGATTCTCATTAGAAAAGGGGTGCAGCTGGAGATCCACTGGGTAGTTAGAAACCCCAATGGTCGTTATGTGATGGCTCTAGTCTCCCTTAATGGTAAAACTATGCTGCTTTGCAATGTGTATGCACCCAACAACCCTGGTGCTCATTTTTTCGGCACTTCCATAATAAAATTTTGGCATTTGGGGCTGTACCTATGCTGGTGGGTGGTGATTTCAATGAGGTTTTTGACCCTGCTCTTGACCCTGCTCAGGAGTGGGCAGAGAGACATCTAAATCCATTACTGGACCTGCTCTGTTAGCCCATGCTTTGAATTTGATTTGTGAATCAGTTGGATCTGCCCAAATCAGAAAAAGATTGTTCCGATTCGGGCAGGTTAGTGAATCTAGCCCTAGAGCATGGTTAGATTAGCTTTTGAAGGTAATAATATTTACTGCTCTGACACCTTCATATCACCCTTCCTTATCTTCCTGTCTCCCACCTTCCCCTCCTTCTTCCTGTAAGACTTGTTTGAATTACTTTGATGTTTTACTCTTATATACTGATAGCTGTCTTAGGGCTAGATTCACTAAGAACACCAATCGTGTCCCGACCACTTTGCGATCACTTAGCGACCCCAACCCAATTCACTAACCTTACTCCTGATCTGATCCGTCTCCGATCCGATCCGTGCATGAAAAATGAGGGGGAATGGTATGCAAATACAGGCAGGCAGCAATTCACAAAAAAAAAAATGAGGGACACCGACTGGGCTGGCCGATTGAAAAATAAGCGACTGCTAAGGACCAGTCACTCAGGTCCTTTCCGACTGCCCTGCTCTCTGCCACCCTGCTCTTTGCTCTTTCCGCCCTGCACTCTGCCCCAATTCTCTTGCTCTTGCCCTGATTCTCCGTTCTTATCTGCCCCGACTCTCTGCCCTGACTCTCCGCTCTTCTCTGCTCCGACTCTCCTACCCTTCCCAGTACAAGCCCGTGGTTTTAACCCATGGGTTTAAAGTGGGTTAAAACCACGGGCTCGCAATGTTAAAAAAAGTAAAACAAAAACGTTAAAAAAAGTTTCCGGCTCTGCTGGGCACGGAGGGCCAGCGCATGCGCAGACTATCTACAGGCAAATAAGATTATCTGCACATGCGTCGGGATCGCTGGAGAGTGATCCATGCAGTTGGTTGGGGGTGTGATTCTGATCACCCTCATTTGCATGAGGACGCTTTGTGAATCAGCCCCTCGGCCACGGATCAGATCGGATCAATCCTGCACAATCAATCCTAACAGAAAACCATGTCTTTCGAACACACAGAACACACCTTTGCCTAGTATGGAATATGTAATCACAAACTAATCTCTCCCCTTTTACAAAACTGTAGTGCAGTTTTTAGGCACTGTGGTAACAGCTCAGATGCTCATAGAATTCTGAGTGTTGGAGCTGATACCACCACAGCCGGTGCTAAAAAACACTCTACAGTTTTGTAAAAGGGGGGATACAATAGAAATACGTAGACAAGAAGCTAGACTCTGCATACAATGCAACACCACAGAAACTGTGATGTATGTCCCCAAAGCAAAAAGTAAATAAATAAATAGAAATTTTTTTTCTACCTTTCTCTTCTCTGGTTTCTACTTTCCTCATCTTCTTGTCATTCTCTTCCTTTCATCCACTGTCTGCCCTTCTATATGCTATCTTCTCTCCTTCTATGCCCCTTCCAGAAACTGTATGCTTCCCCTTTCCATCTCTCTCTTCACCCACATTGGTGTTGCATCCATCTTCTTCCCTTCCCTCCTCCAATGTTCTAGCATCTCTTTCCTCTCCTTCCCTTTCCTCTCCCACACCCCCATGGTCTGGCATTTCACTCGCTCCTCTCTCTACCCCTCCACTTCCATCAGCATTTGCCCCCTTTCTTTCCCTCCAACCCAATTCCATCCAGTATCCTTCCCCCTTTATGTCTCTCTCCCCTTTCACTGCACACCAATTCCATCAGCATCTGCCCCCTTTCTTTCCTTCCACCACCCTTCCATACCACCCTGCCATGCTGGATGCGGGCTACAAAGTTCCGTCTGCAGAATCAGAAAGAAGTAGGGAGATTGTGGATGTCTTTCAAGAGGCTCTGCTCAGACATATAAGAACATAAGAATTGCCGCTGCTGGATCAGACTAGTGGTCCATCATGCCCAGAAGTCCACTCATTTTTGTTCTATTACAAACTGATACAAACTGGTACAAATGGATAATGGGAGGGATTACAATTTATAGAAAAAAAAGAGGAACATTTAAGGTAAGAACACAAGGGATGGGATCGCTTAAGGAAAGGTATAAAATGAATAGAATGAAGATACTTTAATAACTCGTATAGTAAATTCAATTAGGATCTGAGGATATTGATTTAGATTAATTGAACTGTCCATGTGTTAATAGCCTCTTTGTAAAAAAGGTTTTAAGGAACGCTTAAATTTTTTAATTTGATGACCTATTCGTTAAATTCATTAGGGTCAAGATATTTTATTTAATTGATTACTCTGTCTATATATTGAATGCATCTTTATAAAGAAAGCCTTTTAAGGCGCGCTTGAATTTGTCTAAGGATGGTTCGCCACGTAAGTAAATTGGCAAATTATTCCACTGCTGGGGAGCTAATACTGAAAAGATGGTTGCTCTTCTGGTCCCAATTATTTTCAAAGAAGGAATAGTTAGTAGGTTTTGTTGTGTTGATCTGAGTGTCCTAAATGGAGAGTAAGGTATTAAGAGTCGATCCAAGAATATTGGCACGTGTAACTGTTGTATTTTAAATGTCAGTAATATGATTTTAAACATTATTCTATGTGTAATAGGTAACCAGTGTGCAGCTTGTAAAAGTGGTGTGATGTGATCATATTTTTTTGAATTTGTAATAATTTTTATTGCTGTATTTTGTATTATCTGTAATCTTATTTCTTTAATGGTTATACCATGGTATAAAGTATTGCAATAGTCTAGCCTAGAAATGATTAGTGAATGAATAAGGGTGTTGAGAGCTTCCGGTTTTAGAACTTTAGTTAATGATCTAATGAGACGTAGTTTGTTGAAGCAATTTTTAACTACTGAACTAATTTGATTATGATAAGTGAATTCTTGATCCAGTGTTACTCCCAATATTTTTGTTGTATTCACTTGTTGGAGAGGAATATTGTTTAGAAGTATCTGAGATGAAATTTTTTCTTTTAAATCCCTTTTCCATGGGAAGAACTTCACAGATGATTTTGTTGCATTTAACACCAACATATTGTCCTTGAGCCATTGGCTTATTTGTGTTAACTTATTATTAATAGATATTATCTCATTTGGATCTGCTGAATTTAGAGGGTAAAGTAATTGGATGTCGTCTGCGTATGCAAATGAAGAAAATCCAATAGATTGGCTGAGGGTTAGTAGAGGTGCCAGAAAAATATTAAATAGAAGCGGAGAAAGGATTGAACCTTGCGGAATCCCAAAAGAATTAATGAAGTTATTAGATATTGAATTATTGAAAATGACCTTAGCTGAACGATCTTGAAAGTATGTTTTAAACCAATTTAGTACTTGGCCAGAGATGCCAATTGAAGATAATCTTTTGATGAGTAGATGATGATCTATAGTGTCAAAAGCCGCGGATAAATCAAGTGAAATCAAAAGAACTGATTTATGATGATCTAAATGATATTGTATATTAGTTGTAAGCCCTATCATAGAGTGTTCAGTTGAGTGGTTTGGTCTAAAGCCTGTCTGATTAGGATGTAGTGAACAGGTGTCAAAGTCGGTCCTCGAGGGCCGGAATCCAGTCGGGTTTTCAGGATTTCCCCAATGAATATGCATGAGATCTATGTGCATGCACTGCTTTCAATGCATATTCATTGGGGAGATCCTGAAAACCCGACTGGATTACGGCCCTCGAGGAGGGACTTTGACACCCCTGATGTAGTGTGTGAGTTTTTTCTACAAAGTTAGTTATCTGATTAAAAACTACTTTTTCTATTAATTTGGCAAGGAATGGAAGATTTGCTATGGGTCAGTAATTTGATTCAATTAAGATTGTTTCTTTTGGATTTTTTTTATAATTGGTCGAATGGTAGCTTCTTTCCATTCTTTTGGTATATATCCTGTAGTTAAACTAGATTCTATCATACTCTGGATAAAAGGACTAAAGAAAGAAAAAATGTTATTTTAATAGAAATGGAGAGATTGTATAAATGTCTGTACCCTATGCATTGATACTTTGTAAAATAATTTTAAGATCTTCAAAAGTGGGAATGATAAAATTGGCACATTTGGAGGTGGGTATTGTTTGTATTTGTACTTCATATTGGCTAAGATTAATATTTGGGTTAACGCAATCTCTGATTTTATTGATTTTATTAACAAAGTGGTCCGCAAGATTTTGTGCGTTGGGTCTAGTTTGTAAAGATGAGTCTTCAATAACTTTAGGGGCTGTAAGGTGTTTTAAAATAGTATAGAGAGCAGATGAGTTTTTTGCACTTGTTATTTTGTTTGAGTAGTATGTTGTTTTGGCTACATTTATTTTATTTTGATAATACTGCATCTGTTGTTTATACTTGATTAAATTTTGTCTTGATTTAGTATGTCTCCATTTCCGTTCTTGAGATCTAAGTTGTTTTTTGATTAGTAAAAGTTCATCAGTAAACCAGGGGTTATTCTTTTTTTTGTTGTTGTTGATAGTTTTCTTGCGTATTGGGGCTAGTGTTTCTATCAGATGTTCTGTTGCGTTGCGCCAAGATTTGATTTGCTCATTTGTTGAGAGAAGACTGAACTCTTCAATTTTAATGTTAAAGGATGCGGCAATCGATGAGATTTCAATTTTGTTATAATCTCGGTAAGTAATCGTTTTTGAAATGGCAGTATTCTTATTAGATTTGAGATAGTAATTTGTGGTGATTAAAAAATGGTCTGACCAAGGAACCGGGGTTATGGTGGATTTTGTAAAAGTATCTTTTTGATAAGTAGAGGTAAGAATCATATCTAAAGTATGCCCTGCAGTGTGTGTAGGATCTTTAATTAGAGTAGAAAGATTTAAGTTTGAGATTAATTCGGAGAATTCTATTGTAAAAGAATTGTCTATATTATCCAAATGAATGTTAAAATCCCCTAATATTATCGTATTTGATGATAGAGAATTAAAATCAAATAATAGCGATTGCAAAGAGTCAAATATTTCCCTTCCCATGGGGGGGGGGGTATATAAAAGCAATAAATCAGTTTGTGGGGAAGTATTTATATTAAAGTGTAAAAATTCAATCAAAGCACCTGTTGGGGATTGGTCTACTTTAAGTAGTAAAGAGTGTTTAAAAAATACTGCTGGCCTCCTCCCTTCTTCCCTGTATGATGGTTATAAATGTATGAAAATCCTAACGGACAAGCATAAGAGAGATAAGCTTCCTCTCCCATAGTTAGCCATGTTTCTGTTAAACAAAGGATATCTAAATTATATTGTGTATTGTATCTTTGATAATGTGAAATTTACTTTTAATTGATACTTTTAATAGTATTTATTAATCCTATGTTTGTACTATTAGAATGGGTAGTAATTGGGTTAGTTAAAGGAATTTCGGAGTATTGAGGAGGTCGAGACGATGAGGACTCACCCCTTTTTGTTGATCTATTACCCCAGAAAACTGGTATCCGATGCAATGAGTCCTCCATAAAATCTTGATTTGGGAGTAGATGAAGGAGACTTAAAGTGAGCAGGAAGAAGAAAAGTTTGATGGGTGAAAATCTGATTGTGGAAGCGCATCAAGGCCACACACAAAGAAGCGCATCAAGGAGCAGGACCTACTCCTTGTTTGTGCTCCTTTGGCGCGTACCGAAGGCGCGCCCCGCAAAGGAGGTCAATTTAAGCGACATGTACCGGAAATCAGCTGGTAGCGGTCTTAGCAAGGATTAACCTGAATCGGAAGTGAGCTGGTAGCCGATCTGTTCGTAATCCCCTTCTTAATCATTCACAACATTCTATTTGCCCTTTTCACCACCACCGCCGCGCATTGCACAGACGGCTTCATTGACTTGTCAACCAGTACTCCCAAGTCTCTTTCCTGGGGGGTCTCTCCAAGTACTGCACCGGACATCCTGTATTCGTGTATAAGATTTTTATTACCGACATGCATCACCTTACACTTATCCACGTTAAACCTCATTTGCCATATTGTAGCCCATTTCTCAAGCATGTTTATGTCATGTTGCAGGTCTTCGTAATACTCCTACATCTTCACTACTCTGAATAACTTCATATTGTCTGCAAATTTAATCACCTCACTCGTCATACCAATTTCCAGATCGTTTATAAATATGTTGAAAGCATGGGTCCAAGCACCGAACCCTGAAGCACTCCATTCGTGATGCTTTTCCAGTCCGAGTATTGTCCATTTACCCCCACTCTCTGTTTCCTAACCACCAACCAGTTTTTAATCCACATGAGTATTTCAGCCTTGATTCCATGGCTCGCAATTTTTTGAAGTAGTCATTCATATGGAACCTTGTCAAACGCCTTCTGAAAATCCAGATATACAATGTTGACCAGCTTGTCCTTGTCTATCTGCCTGTTTACTCCCTCAAAGAAGTGCAGCAAGTTCGTCAAGCAAGATCTCCCCTTTGCTGAAACCGTGCTAGCTGGTCCTCATCATAAGAACATAAGAACATAAGCATTACCTCTGCCGGGTCAGACCAGCGGTCCATCGTGACCAGCAGTCCACTCCCTCGGCGGCCCCCCAGGTCCATGACCTGTAAGTGATCCTTTACCTAAAACGTGTAACCCCTATTAATTTAATGTCCTGTAAAGTTACCCTCTATCTGTATCCTTCAATCCCCTTCACCTTCAGGAAGTCATCCAATCCCTTTTTGAAACCTAATATTGTACTCTGTCCTATCACTTCTCCTGGGAGCGCATTCCCGGTGTCCACCACCCTCTGAGTGAAGAACTTCCTAGCATTCGTTTTGAATCTGTCTCCTTTCAATTTTTCTGAATGCCCTCTTGTTTTTGTTGTCCTCGCTAGTCTGAAGAATCTGTCCCTCTCCACCTTCTCTATGCCTTTCATGATCTTATAAGTCTCTATCATGTCCCCTCTAAGTCTCCGCTTTTCCAGGGTAAAGAGCCCCAGCTTCTCCAGCCTTTCAGCATACAAAAGGTTTTCCATGCCTTTTATCATTCTAGTCGTTCTTCTCTGGACCCTCTTAAGGTACGGCGACCAGTATTGGACGCAGTATTCCAGATGCGGGCACACCATCGCTCGGTACAGTGGTAGGATAACTTCCTTTGTTCTGGTAGTGATACCCTTTTTGATAATGCCCAACATTCTATTTGCTTTCTTTGAGGCCGCTGCACATTGCGCCGCCGGCTTCATTGTTTTATCCACCAATACCCCTAAGTCTTTTTCTAGGTTGCCTTCCCCCAGTACCCTCCCTCCCATCGTGTAGCTGTACATCGGGTTCCTTTTCCCTATATAAAAGACTTTACATTTCTCTACATTGAAGCTCATCTGCCATCTTTCTGCCCACTCGCTCAGTTTGTTCAGGTCTCTTTGTAGATCTTTGCATTCCTCTACAGTTCTGACCCTACTGGGGAGTTTTGTGTCTTCCGCAAATTTTATAACTTCGCACTTCGTCCCTGTTTCCAGGTCATTTATGAATATATTGAACAGCAGCAGTCCCAACACTGACCCCTGTGGAACACCACTTGTGACCCCTTTCCTGTCAGAGTAGTGTCCCTTTACTCCTACCCTGTTTCCTGTCCGCCATCTGTGCACATCCCCTACCACCCTGTGGCTCCAAAGTTTTCTTAGTAGGTGCTCATGAGGTACTTTGTCGAAGGCTTTTTGGAAATTCAGATATACAATGTCTATGGAGTCACCCTTGTCCAATTGTCGCTTATCCCCTCAAAGAAATGAAGTAGGTTCATTTGGCATGATCTTCCTTTACAGAAACCATGCTGGCTTGTTCTCATCAGATTATTTTTTTCTAAATGCTCATTTATACTTTCCTTGATTAATGATTCGGCCATCTTCCCCGGAACTGATGTTAGGCTCACCGGTCTGTAGTTCCCTGGGTCACCTCTCGATCCTTTTTTGAAGATAGAAACATAGA
Source organism: Geotrypetes seraphini (assembly GCF_902459505.1). NCBI lineage: Eukaryota > Metazoa > Chordata > Amphibia > Gymnophiona > Dermophiidae > Geotrypetes > Geotrypetes seraphini. The sequence continues at coordinate 83,939,873 of NC_047092.1, read as the reverse complement.
AAAATGACAGCAGAAAAGGGCCAAAGCCCATCAAGTCTGCCCACTCTATTGACCCTTCTCCTTGATTTTGCTCACCACCCCCTGCCCTTACCTCATTAGAGATCCCACATGAATATCCCATTTATTTTTTAAATCTGACACGCTGTTGGCCTCAATCACCTGTCGTGGGAGTTCATTCCAATGATCGACCACCCTCTCAGTGAAGAAATACTTTCTGGAGTCACCATGAAATTTCCCTCCCCTGATTTTCAGCGGATGTCCTCTGGTGGAAGAAGGTCCTATAAGACGGAAGATATCCTCTTCCACCTCGATACGACCCGTGATATATTTAAATGTCTTGATCATGTCCCCTCTCTCTCTTCGTTCTTCAAGTGAGTACAGCTGCAATTTATTCAGCCTTACGGAAGATCTTTGAGCCCCGAGACCATCCTGGTGGCCATCTGCTGAACTGACTCCATTCTCAGCACATCTTTCCGGTAATGTGGTCTCCAGAATTGAACACAATATTCCAAATGAGGTCTCACCATGGATCTGTACAGTGGCATTATGACCTCTGGCATCCTGCTGATAAAACCTCTACGGATACAACCCATCATTTGCCTTGCCTTAGAGGAAGCCTTTTCCACTTGATTGGCAGTTTTCATGTCATCACTAATGATTACTCCTAAATCCCGTTCTTCCGTGGTCCTAACTAAGGTCTCACCATTTAACGTGTAAGTCCTGCACAAATTTATTTTACCCAGGTGCATCACTTTGCATTTTTTAGCATTGAAGTTAAGCTGCCAAGTCGATGACCATTGTTCTAATAGTAGTAGGTCCTGTGTCATATTGTCAGGCATAGTGCTTTTACCTACTATGTTGCACAGTTTGGCGTCGTCGGCGAACAATGATATTTTTCCTCTGAGCCCTTGGGTCATATCACTTATGAATATGTTGAATAGGATTGGACCCAAGACCGAGTCCTGTGGTACTCCACTGGTCACATTCGATGTTTTGGATGGGGTACCATTTACCATCACTCTCTGAAGTCTACCGCTCAGCCAATCCTTAACCCATGCAGCTAGTGTTTCCCCTAATCCCAGCGATTTCAACTTGTTCAATAACCTACGGTGAGGGACGCTGTCAAAAGCTTTGCTGAAGTCCAAATACACTACGTCCAGGGACTCCCCGGCATCCAGTTGTCTTGTTACCCAGTCGAAGAAGCTAATCAGATTTGATTGGCAGGACCTGCCTTTGGTAAATCCATGTTGATGGGGATCACGTAGATCTTCTTCATCCAAGATTGTATCAAGTTTCTGTTTGATCAGTGTTTCCATGAGTTTGCATACTATGGATGTGAGACTTACCGGTCTGTAATTCGCCGTCTCTGTCCTGCAGCCCTTTTTGTGGAGTGGAATAACGTTAGCTATTTTCCAGTCCAAGGGGACTCTTCCCGTGCTTAGGGAGAGATTGAAGAGCACAGATAATGGTTCCGCCAGGACTTCCCTCAGCTCTCTGAGCACCCTGGGGTGTAGGTTGTCTGGTCCCATGGCTTTGTTTACTTTGAGTCTTGAAAGTTCGCAGTAGACGCTACTGGGCGTAAACTGGAAGTCTTGAAACGGGTCTTTCTGGCTTTCCCTTGTCCGTAAAAGTGGATCGGATCCTGGCTCCTCACAGGTGAAAACTGAGCAGAAGTATTCATTTAGTAGTTCGGCCTTAGTGGAATCCGATTCTGCATAATTCCCGTCCGATTTCCTGAGTCGTTCTATCCCATCTTTGTTTCTTTTCCTGTCACTAATATACCTAAAGACGGATTTATCCCCTTTCTTAATGTTCCGCGCTAGATTCTCCTCTATTCGGAACTTGACCTCTCTGACTGCCTTCTTGACAGCTTTAGACCTGTCCTGATAGTCTTCTTTTGCCTCCTGCTTTCCTAAATGTTTGTAGGCAATAAATGCTTTTTTCTTCTCCTTAATGAGGTCCGAAATTTCAGTACTGAACCACTGGGGTCTTTTGTTTCTCCGACTTTTGCTGACCGTTTTTGCGTAGCGATTTGTTGCTTCATGCAGGGTGGTGTAATATTTGCTATGCTCCAGTCCTCCAGGATTGCCCCTGTTTTCAAGGATAGGTTACAAATCTGCCGTAGTAACTCTGCTGTTTCATCCCTGAGCTCTTTCAATACTCTTGGATGGATCCCGTCTGGGCCCGGAGATTTGTCAGTTTTTAATCTACCTATCTGCTTGAGATTTGTCAGGTTTTAATCTATCTATCTGCTTGAGTACGTCTTCGAGGCTTACCTCCATGCATGATAATTTTCCCTCTTGATCCCCCTTGAAGATATTTTCCGGTTCCGGTTGGATGTGTCTTCTCTTGTAAAGACCGACGAGAAGAACATGTTTAGTCTGTCAGCCTCCTCTTTTTCCTCCTTCACCATTCCCTTCCTATATCCCTCATCCAGAAGTCCCACCTCCTCCCTCGCCGGCTGCTTTCCTTTCACATATCAGAAGAATGGTTTAAAATTTCGTGCTTCCTCGGCTAGTCTCTCTTTGTATTCTTTCTTTGCTTTCCTGACCACTCGGTGACATTCTTTTTGTTGCTTTCTGTGCTCTATCCAATTTTCTTTGGTTTTGTCCTTTTTCCATTCCGAAATGATCTTTTCTTGTTTCCTATCACTATCTTTACTTCATTGGTCATCCATGCCGGGTCTTTCATTTGATTCTTTTTGCATCCTTTTCTAAATCTGGGTGTATAGAGGTTTTGCGCCTCGTTTACCATGTCTTTGAATAAGGCCCAGGCTTGCTCCACAATCTGCACTTTCTTGGAGCTGTTTTTGAGTTTTTTCCTCACCATTTGTCTTATGTCATCATAGTTCCCTTTCTTGAAGTTAAACGTTGTTGCATTGGTTTTCTTTCCCTTTGGTAATCCTACTTCCACTTTGAACTGGATCATGTTGTGGTCACTGTTACCTAATGGTCCCACTACTTCCATTTCCTTTGCGGGTCCCTTCAGCCCGTTGAGGATTAGATCCAGAATCACTGGCCCTCTCGTTGGTTCCTTGACAAGTTGTTCCATGAAGCAGTCCCACACACCTCCAGGAACTCCGTTTCCTTTGTACATTTTGAAATTCCAAGACTCCAGTTTATCCCAGGATAGTTGAAATCTCCCATAACTATGGTGTTAGTGTTCTTGCATTCCCGCCTCAACTCGGCTTCCATTTCTGTATCATTTGCTTCAGTTTGCCCCGGTGGATGGTAGTACAGTCCCATCTTTATCTCGGTTCCGTTTATTCCTGGTATTTTAACCCAGTGATTCCAGTTGGTCATTGATCGCTGCTGTGTCCATACTGGTCAAGTGAATGGTATCCTTAATCACTGCTGTTGAGGTGATCAGTGATGCGGTCCTTTATCAGTGCCTCTACCATCTTTCCCGGTACTGAGGTCAGACTCAGCAGTCTATAGTTTCCCGGATCTCCCTTCGAACATTTCTTGAAGATTGGCGTGACATTCACCAATTTCCAGTCTTCCGGAATCCTTCCCAATTTGATCGACAGATTGGCTATTAGTTGAAATAGTTCAGCTATAGCCCCTTTCAGTTCCTTGATTACCCTCGGATGGATGCCATCCAATCCCGTGGATTTATCATTTTTGAGCCTATCAATCTGCCTGCATACCTCTTCTAGACTGACCATCAAACCTGTCAGATTCCTATCGTTTCCTGCATATAGCCTGTCGGCTTCCGGTGTGTGTTCAGTTTGTCTGTGACTGAGTTCAAAGAAGCGTGGGATGAACACAGAGGATCTAGAATCAGAAAATAATATTAAAAATTGAACTATGGCCAGTACTGGGCAGACTTGCACAGTCTGTATCTGTATATGGCCATTTGGTGGAGGATGGGCTGGGGTGGCCATTTGGTCTGTGTCTGTATATGGCCATTTGGCGGAGGATGGGCTGGGGAGGGCTTCAATGGCCGGGAGGGTGTAGATGGGCTGGAGTAGGTTTTAATGGAGATTTCGGCAGTAAGAACCCAAGCACAATACCGGGTAGAACTTTGGATTCTTGCCCAGAAATAGCTAAGAAGAAAAAATAAAAAAAAATTTAAATTGAATCAGGTTGGGCAGACTGGATGGACCATTCGGGTCTTCATCTACCGTCATCTACTATGTTTTATATGTTACTTTATAATACAAACATCCCAACTTAAAGATTAATTGAGCCTCGACCGGAAGCCAGTGCAGTTCAATGTAATAAATTGTTACATGGTCAAACTTCCTCAGACGGTAAATCAATCTTACCACCGTATTCTGCACCAAGGTCAATCTAGCTAGATTTTTTTTGGTGCTTTTCAAATAGACTATATTACAATAGTCCAATAGGTCCAAAAGTATTGAGCAAGAATTTTGAAAGCAGCAGTCTCAAGATAGGGTCTAATAGTACATAACTTCCATAAAGTGTAGTATCCTTTCTGGACTACTGTGTCAATCTGATTCTACATAGTTAGACTTTGGTCAAGAATGACCCCAAGTATTTTAATTGTAGGATTTAATGTATAAGATACTGAGTTATCACAATTAGAACTAGTTTGACAGTTTCAATGCAATGCCAATTTAGTCTTATATGTTGACGCTGTGTCTGGAGGCAAGAAAATAAACGGTGGGTAATGGATCAAAGTCATGATGGGTCACAAAAAATGTCTCTCTGTTAGCTCTGATCCTCTGTACAGGAGCCAACAGGAGCAACATTCTTCCACTCATGTTTTTTCCCACCATCAATGATTCCAAGTGACCAATCAGCACCTTTGGTACAGTACAATACCCACCTACACACCATTAAACAGAGATAACCAGTTACAAACACACAGACAATTGCAGTGGCGTAGCCAGACAGCCAATTTTGGGCAGACCTGAGCCTATAGTGGGCACCCCTTTCTCTTTTCCCACGCAGCCCATGCAGCTTCTCACTTTCTGTCCCTCCCCCCCCCCCCCCCCCCCCACCAAGCGCACTATTGATCCTTGCCTGACCCACACCTCTGGAGCTGGGACTGCAGTGGAAGGGAGTCACCCTTCCCTAGACGCAGAGTACTGGGCTGCATGGGCTGCTGTGAGTGGGACTGTCACTGCAGCCTGGCCCAGGCACAGTACCTGAGTCACTGTGTCAAGCTCTTTCATGGCCTGCACTGCATGGCAACTGTCAGGCCATTATTTCCCATAAGCTTGCCATGCTGCTATGGCAGAGCCTGAGCATGCCTGAGCTGAGATTGGGCGGGTAGGGCCCACCCACCCAGGCCCACCTGAAGTTATGCCCCTGGACAGTGGTAGATGGACACAACAGTTTGAGTGCAGGCTGAGGGAATTGGGGGGAGGGGAATTACAGGTGTTTAGAGTTTGGAGAGGATGTTTGGTAGTATGGGGTAATATGGAGCAGAATGGAATTTACTTCAGAAGGTTAGATAAAAGTTCAAAGGTGGATAGTCAGAGAAAGGGTGAGAGAAGCCAACCAGAATTACAAAGCAACTGCCTACACTCCAAGTCAAAAAGAACATTGCCTTTTCCATTTAGTCGTCTTTTAAAGATCATGTACATTTGAGTATGTCAGTTTGATATCATCTATAGGCACACTTTTTATGGAATATGTCCTGCTCACTCTGTTGCTTGTCCCTCCCAGCACTCACCCAGCTCTGCCCTAAGCATGCACTCTTTCATGGTACATATATGTAAATCAAAATATATATAGGCTACTGCCAGAGTCACAAATCCATATACCGTTCATTAAATTGAATTAAAAGGTTTATGATGGATCTCAAGTGCTCGCAGTCATACTGCTAATTGAACAAGTCACGGCATATAACTGTCTTGCGAGCTATCATTGGTCATTTAAACTCTTTATTATAATATTCAATTTAATGTATATGGAAATTTTTATTTTTATACTTTTTCTTTTTATACCATTCACTATAGTTATTCTACTTTGATTTTCTCCTTATGTCATTATCGTTATAGTACTTAGCTCAGGAGTAGTATGACTTGCGAGCACTTGAGATCCATCATAAACCTTTTAATTCAATTTAATGAACGGTATATGGATTTTTGGCTCTGGCAGTAGCCTATATATATTTTGGTGACAAGAGTTCGGTGCATAAGATTTTTTGAAGGAGCATATATGTAAATGCCATGGTGCACATGTAATGCCTATAATGTTGATATACAGTAGGTGCCATAATATTGATGCTGCAAGCAAATGGGGTGTGTAACATTTTATAGAACTGGCTCTTTATATTGTTAATGTAAAAATAATGGGGCTCATAATCGAAAGAGAAAAGCGTCCAAAACCCGGCCTAAGTCGGCACTTGGACGAACATTTCTCAAAAACGTCCAAGTGCCGATAATAAAAACGGGTTTTGGACGTATTTCTAAATGACCTAGGCCTTCATAGTGTCGCTCAACGTCCAAAGCTAAACGGGGCATTTCGGGAGGCATGTCGAGGGCGGGAGTTGGGTGGGACGTGGGCTGGCTTAGATTTAGTCGTACAGCATGTAAAACCGAAAGTTTTTACAACAGAGATTAGACGGAACTTGGACGTTGTGACTTAGACCATGTAAAACATGGTCTAAGTCACAAAAACCCACCTACACTCACCAGATAAGCACTTCAAACACACAACACAGACCCCCACACATTACCCCAGTGATCATCAACCCCCCCATAAAAATTTTATTCACAACTTTAAATTTCAGCCACCTGGCCACCTGGCATAGGAAAGCCTAATCGTCCAGCCCAGAGGCAGCTTAAGTCATCTTGGGGGTAGGTTAGGGACCCATAGAGAGGAGGACCCATGCCCATAAGCCCCTGTAATCACTGCATTGATACTTAAACATGTGCACTCCCCTATACACCCCCAAAACCCTTTTTTACTGGCATATAAGTGGCTCCTGCAGCCATAAGGGCTATTGGGGTGGTAGATAAGTGGGTCTAGGGAATTCTGGAGGTGGTTTGGGGGCTCACTGTGACCTATAAGGGAGTTGTAGGGAGGAGAAGCCATGGCACCCTTTTTGTGAAGTTCACAGCAGTGCCCTGTAAGGTACCCCACTATTTAGGTGGCATGTCTGGGTGTTCAATCCATCACTTTGCAGACCCTTCCCACGTCCAAACAGGGCTTGTCCTAGGCATTTTGGACTTGGACGGAAAGTTGGACGGAAATGTGGTATAAAGATGGATGATTTAGCGGCTTGGACGATCAGATCGGCAGGACAATTAGACGATTTTCAAAAGTAAAACAATTTGGATGTCTCTTTCGAAAATGTGTCTTAGGCTCTTTTTAACTTTGGACGACTTGTGAGATGGACGTAAACGGACTTAGACATCCCTTTCGATTATGCCCCTCAATGCCTCTGTGAATCAGGTCCTAAATATTTAGCAGAATTTTTAACAAAACCTTCATCCTTTCCCATGTCAGCAAACCATAGCTCAAGTTTCTTCACCTCCTGTAGTCGATCAATGTGAATCCGACAGGTCTCCAGATCGCAATCCCCTCGCACGACTATAATTCCCAGAGGAATGGCTGAGGAAACAAACAGAATTTGCTCTTTTTTATAGGTTGTCATTTATGATTACAATGACAATATGCACTTTCCTTAAAGAAAAAGAAATACAGTACTTCTACAGAAATATGAAAACATTGTTAATCATGTAACATAGTAACATAGTAGATGACGGCAGATAAAGACCCGAATGATCCATCCAGTCTGCCCAACCTGATTCAATTTAAATTTTTTTTAAAAAATTTTTTCTTCTTAGCTATTTCTGGGCAAGAATCCAAAGCTTTACCCGGTACTGTGCTTGGATTCCAACTGCCGAAATCTCTGTTAAGACTTACTCCAGCCCATCTACACCCTCCCAGCCATTGAAGCCCTCCCCAGCCCATCCTCCACCAAAATGCCATACACAGACACAGACCGTGCAAGTCTGCCCAGTACTGGCCTAGTTCAATATTTAATATTATTTTCTGATTCTAAATCTTCTGTGTTCATCCCACGCTTCTTTGAACTCAGTTACAGTTTTACTCTCCACCACCTCTCTCGGGAGCGCATTCCAGGCATCCACTACCCTCTCCATAAAGTAGAATTTCCTAACATTGCCCCTGAATCTACCACCCCTCAACATCAAATTATGTCCTCTGGTTTTACCATTTTCCTTTCTCAAGTATTTGAACGTCTGAATCATATCTCCCCTGTCTCTCCTTTCCTCTAGGGTATACATATTCAGGGCTTCCAGTCTCTCCTCATACGTCTTCTGGCGCAAGCCTCCTATCATTTTCGTCGCCCTCCTCTGGACTGCCTCAAGTCTTCTTACATCTTTCGCCAGATACGGTCTCCAAAATTGAACACAATACTCCAAGTGAGGCCTTACCAATGACCTGTACAGGGGCATGTAGAATTTGACTACTAAAAATTTCCTATGAGCACAGAATGGAATATCCCATCTTTAATTTAAGTGATGTAATATCTATCTCTAGATCAACCAAAAAAAAAATGCAAAACTCAATAGGAAATCAAGATGAAGATATACAAAATAAAAACTAAAGAGAAAAATTATGCAATGAAACATTTGAGTAGATGCTGGCTATATAAGAAAATTTTGTATTTTCCTTAGAGCAGTGGTCTTCACTAATTTTTAAGCGAGGGCCATTTTGGGTCCAAAAGGGCTGACGGAGAACCAACAAATATCTTCCTACTTGGGGCCATGACACCAATAACATTTCACAACATTCATTCCTACCAGAACACCTGGCCTTGGTCACAAATACAGAACACAGATAAACCCTATACAAATATAGGACCACAAACAAAGTTCTCATATATACTAATGAAACCCTAAGATGCCAGACTCTACATGCAGTACAGCACCAGAGAAATAGAAATAAATGCATTTATTCCTGAACAGTGCAAAATATAGGCAGCAGATTAAAATTTTGAAAACGGACACATTTCAGTCACTAAATTGAAAATAAAATCACTTTTCCTACCTTGTTGGCTGGTGATTTTACTTTTCTACTCATCTTTTCCCATCTCTGGTTGCACTTCCTTCTGTCTGTGTTCTTAACTCTTATCCATTTTCTGTTTTCTCTCCTTCACTTTCTGTCCTACATCCATCTTTAACACAAACAAAATCCCTCACCCGTCAAAAAATCTTTTACCATCAAAGTTGAAAAATGTTGCAAGAATCCACAAAAATTGCTCTTAAATTTTAGTGCTCATATATACTTCAACAGGGTGCCATATAGCGATACGAAGTTGCTAATACTGCATAGGTTCTTAATCACAGCACATTATATTAAGCGCTAAGGCTTCTATTTCACATTGAAATGTTCATATAGCTCTTCAAAAACAAAGATAAATCACTTATCTGAACTGCTGTATCTCGGCTTCAACACAGTCAGTGTTTCGCTAGAGCTATGTCAGGAAGTTGAATGTGAAGTCTATTTATTTTTTCTTTTGCTGTAGTGTGGTGCCTGTGAAGAATCAAACTCACTGTGAGAATTATGAACAAACTAAATTAGTATATAAAAAAAAATCTCATAATGACAAACTCTAAATGCAAGTAAATTCAAATTAGCATGGCTGGCAGGCTGGTACCTGAATCCTCTGGCTCTGATATTCCTTGTTTGAAAAAGACGCCCTGGAAAAAACTGTCACCAAAGGCTAAAAAACCGGCAATGACAACATCATAACCCACTTGATTGGAAATGTCTGTCAAAGCTGAGTCTGTGACTTAAGCTCCTCCTCAAAAGATTGATAATCTGAAAAACTTATGTAACCATGAATAATTTTATGGAAAAGCATTGTGAAAAAAATATATGAAAAATGAAAAGTAAACAAAAGAACTGAAACAGCTCAGTGCAGAGAAACCCCCCATCAGAAAAGTGCCAAACTGTTGCTAACTGGTCATAAAAATGCATACCATTCCACTTCTCTATTAAGTCTATCAGGATGCATAGAATGCAAAGGGTAAATCCAGTGCTGTTCATTCCTCCATAGGGCTCTAGACAAATCCCCTCCACGTGGTAATGAGACAGTGTCCAAAACTAAGAATCTAAGAACTGGTACTTGGTGGGAAAAATCCTTACAATGTTGTACTAAAGGACCTCCATAATCTCCCTGTGGATCCTACTGAGATGTTCCTGAATGCAACTCCATATTGATCTTGTAGTGCAGCCTACAGGCATGGGCAAAAAATTAAATATACTGCCGCTGTCGTGAGGCAATCAAATATGCCTCCTAATGTGTAAGTAATCCCATTGTGAGTAAAATCTTGTACGGTAACTGCATAAGCACACACTGTACAATGGCCACATGATGTATGTCCAACTGCTGGCTCCAAAATTTCAATAGGAGATGTACACTAGGATTTAGTGAAACCTTCCTTCAAATTGCGCTGTCAAGGGAATGCAAAGCGGGGAAATTTATTAAACACCCTATGGGTTCTCATCACATGCCAATGTTGTTTGATGATCTTTTTTTTACCATAAAGGCTTGTGCTGAATACGGTACAACACAAGTTAAACTTGAGTCAGAACTGGCCTTTGAGAGTTGCAATAGACATTCACGAGGAGCAAAAAGTGCATGCTTGTAAGCCTGTTTAACCATCTGGGCTGGATAACCCCTTTTCAAAAAACGATTTGTCATATCTTTTCATCGTTCAATTAACTCAGTTTTTTGTGAACACAAGCAGCAGACCCTCAAAAATTGGCTAATTGGAAGATTGTTTCTATAATGTCTGGGATGGAAACTCGTGTACTGTAAAAGATTGTTTCAATCTGTTTCCTTACGAAAAATGGTAGTTTAAAAACTTTTCCCATCCAGCGTAACAAAACTTGTGTGAGCTGAAAATTGCAAATGTGGGTTGCAATCATTTAACCATTGTAGAAATGATTGAAAAAGTTCAACAGATCCTGTCCACCCAAGGAAAACATCATCGATATATTGCTTCCACACTAACATGTATTGATAATACTTAGATAGATACAAAAACTCCTCTTCAAATTTAGTAACATATAAACATGCTACAGAGGGGGCCATAGAGGCTCCCATGGCTGTTCCACATACTTGCAGATAGAACTGATTGTTAAATTCAAAAAAAGTTCTTGCTGAAAGCTATATGCGCTATAGTTGTCAAAAAATCTCCTCTCCCTAGACTGATGCCCTGTGCTAACAAATGATGATGAATAAATGCCACAGCCTCCTCCTGGGGAATGTTGGTATATAACGCAGAAATGTCTAGTGTGGTCAATAATGCTCCTTGAGGGACGTCTGTAATTGACTGCAACAATAACATCATGGAAGTAGTATCTTTCACATATGATGTACCTTTCTGAACTTCAGACTTCAAATGAAAGTCAACAAGATCCAACAGGGGCTCCAAAACCAAGTCTATACCCGAAATTATAGGCCAGCCAGGGGGGTTGTCCAAAGATATGTGAATGTCTATTGCAACCCTCAAAGGATAGTTCTGCCTCAAGTTTAACTTGTGTTTTACCGAATTCAGCACAAGCCTTTATGTTAAAAAAAGATCATCAAACAACATTGGCATATGATGGGAACCCATGGAGGGGCATAATCAAAAGAAACATCTAAAGTCTGTTTTGGCCTAAGTTGCAAGTCACCCAAAGTCGGACACGGGAAAAAGTCCATTTTCAAAAAATATGTCCAGCATTTTTTTTTTTTGTTTCAAAAATCGTCCAACTGTACGTCCAGCCGTCTGATCGCCCAGATCGCTAAGTTGTCCATCTTTATACCCCATTTTCGTCCAAAAATTGGCCAAGTCACAAATGCCTAGACAAAGACCTTTTGGGTGCTGGAGGGGCCAGAAAAGTGATGGACTAGACACCCAGACATGGCACCAGAGTAGTGGTGTACCTTACAGGGCATTGCTGTGAACTTCACAAAAAGGGTCCCACACAAACATCTCACTACAGCTCCCTTATAGATCATAGTGAACCCCCCAAAACACCCCCAGAATCTACTAGACCCACCTATCTACCACCCCAATAGTCCTTATGGCTGCAGAAGCCACTTATATGGAAGTACAAAAGGGTTTGGGGTTTTTTTTGGGAGGTGCACATGTTTTCCGATGAATGCAGTGATTAGAGTGACTTATGGGCCTGGGTCCCCCTCTCCATGGTTCACTAACCCACCCCCAAGACCATTTAAGCCACCTCTGTGCAGCTCTACTAGTCTTTCCTATGCTAGGCTGCCAGGTGCTGATGACAGTGATGACTGGGGCAGTGTGTGGGGGTCTGTAATTTGTGTCTGAAGTGCTTATCTGGTCACTTTGGATACCCTTTGTGGACTTAGACCTGGTTTTAGATGGCCTAAGTTCCATCTTGGCAGTGTTGTAAAACGTTCGGTTATACATGCAGTACGACTAAGTCTAGGGTGGCCCACGTACCGCCCAAATCCCGCCCTTAACACTCCTCCTGAAATGCCCCATTTTAGCTCTGGTCATTCAGCAGCACTGTGAAGACCTAAGTCATTTTTAAATATGTCTAAAACCCGATTCGATTATTGGCATTTGGACAACTTGTGTAACCGATTGTCCAAGTGCCGATTTAGGCCGGTTTTTAGACGTATTTCTGTTTTGATTATGAGCCCCATAGTGAATTATGTGAAAAGATGTGCAAAAACACACAAATAATAATTATTCATCGATTATGATCTCTCCAATGTACTGTGTGCAATAAAAATTGCTACAAATTCCAAAACAATGGTGTTCAACAATGGGTCCACGCCGAAGCGCCATTTTCCTTTTGGAAGTCAACTTGTCACAACGTAGTTCCCTTCTGAACCTGAGAAGTCTATGCTTTAGCTCCAGACGAAAGATGCTGAGATCCTCCAAAACAGAGCCCCATAAAGCTTTCATTTTAACCCACATGGACAACATTACGGCAGGAACAAATGGACTGTCAGTGATTGTGAGATAAGTACTCTCTCATTCTATTTAGTTCTTTAAAGCTGGATACATCTCATATACTTGTTTCTAACATTGGAGGAGGACATAATTTTGAAAGTTGAACACCATTGTTTTGGATTTTGTAGCAATTTTTATTGCACACAGTACACTGGAGAGATAATAATCGAATAATTACTATTTTTGTATATTTGCACATTTTTTCACATAATTCACTATGGGGCTCATAATCAAAAGAAAAAAAAAGTCTAAAAAATGGCATAAATGGCTACTTGGACGATCAAAAAGCCTGATCGTCCAAGTACCCATAATCAAAGCTGGTTTTAGATGTATCTAAAACCAGTTTAGGCCTTTCCCCTGCTTCTAAAGGCACAGAGAGAAAAGAGGCATTTTTAGAGGAGGGGAAAGGGCGGGCGGTGGGCGGGAGGTGGGCCGACCTAGACCTAGGTATGCAGCAGGTATAACCAAAACTTTAGGCAGGTTGCCTAGTCGGCACTTATACGTTTTGACTTACACCAAGTCAAAACAGGTATAAGTGCTGAAAAAGGGGCCGCTGAGCTGATCGTGGCTGCTGTGATCAGCTCAGCGGCCCCAGCAACCTGCCTACCCTCTACTGCAACATACACTGCAGGAGAGATGGCCGGGATTCGGAGGAGGGTGGGCGATCACCATCGCTGGCAGGAGAGATGAGCCATCTCTCCTGCAGCGATCAGCCCTCCCCCGGCTCTTACGATCGGGCAGGAGGGATCCCAAGCCCTCCTGCCCCGGGCACCCCCGAACTCCCTGATGATATCAGGGCAGGAGGGAGCCCAAGCTCTCCTGCCCTGCAATCCCCAAACCCCACGATTATGTTCGGTGCAGGAGGGAGCAGAAGCCCTCCTGCACCGCGGCCCCCCCAATTACAATCGGGCCAGGAGGGAGCCCAAGCCTTCCTGGCCTCTGGCCTCCCCACCCCCTACAAGATTGGGCAGAAGGGACCCAACCCCTCCTGCCCAGGCGGAACCCCTACCCCCATCCCCACTACAATACGGGCAGGAGGGATCCCAGGGCCTCCTGCCCTCGACACAAACCCCCCTCCAACGACTGCCCCTCCAAACCCCCGATCGCTCCCCCGCCGACCCGCGACCCCCCCGCTGACCCCCCCCGACCCCCCACCCCCCTTCCCCATACCTCAAAACATTGGCCGGCCAGATGGGTGCCAAGCCCGCCCATCCAGTAGGCCAGCTGGCTCCAGAATGGGGCTGGATTGGCCCAGGCGGCTGAAACCCCGCCCACAAGTGGGGCCTGAGGTGCCTGGGCCAACCAGAATAGACCCGGGAGCCTTAGGCTCCTCCGGTGGGCGGGGCCTTAAGAACATGAGCCGGGTTGAGTCTATGTGCTTAAGGCCCCGCCCACAGGAGGAGCCTAAGGCTCCCAGGTCTATTCTGGTTGACCCAGGTTCCTCAAACCCCACCTGTGGGCGGGGATTCAGCTGCCTGGGCCAATCCGGCCCCATTCTGGAGCCGGCTGGCCTAACGGACGGGCGGGCCTGGCACCCATCCGTCCAGCCAACGTTTTGAGGTACGGGGAAGGGGGTGGGGGTGGGGGGGTCGTGGGGTTGGCAGTTGAGTCATGGGTCAGCGAGGGGGCGATTGGGGGCTTGGGGGGGCAGTCGTTGGGGGGGTTTGTGTCAAGGGCAGGAGGGCCTGGGATCCCTCCTGCCCATATTATAGTGGGGGTGGGGGGTAGGGGTTCCGCCTGGGCAGGAGGGGTTGGGCTCCCTCCTGCCCGATCTTGTAGGGGGTGGGGGGTGAGAGGCTAGGAGGGCTTGGGCTCCCTCCTGCCCCGAACGTAATCGGGGGGATTGTGGATCGTGGAGCAGGAGGGCTTGGGCTCCCTCCTGCCCCGATGTCGTCGGGGAGTTCGGGGGTGCCCAGGGCAGGAGGGCTCCCTCTTGCCCTGATGTCGTGGTGGAGGTGGGGGGGGATTGGTGTGGATTCTGTAACCGGTGTTGTTTTTGACAGACACCAGTTACAGAATCCAGCTTTTAGGTGAAGGACTGGCTCCTCCTTCGCCTAAAAGCTCTTGTTTTGGACGTTTGGGGCTTAGGCTTTTTTTAGGTTTATTATAGGGTGTAAGTTTAGATGTAGTGGTGGTCTGGGCGTTTAAACAGCTGAACGTAGAGGCAGGCCATTATAAAAAAAAAACTCCTTTTGGACTTTTTTTTGATTATGGACATTTTCCCTGCTTCTACTTTCAACGTTTAAGGCCTTAGGCCAAAGGGGGCTTAGACATTTTTTTTTATTATGCCCCTCCGCGGGTCCAGGGATGTTACATCAGTGAAAAACCCTGTTGGGTTACACTTTCTCAACTCCATATTACAGGCTGGCCCTGATTGTGAGTTGTATAAACCGAGGACCCATCACAATTTAACAAATTAATTTAATTCATCATTATTACATATTTTCATTTGTGATCTTCCAATGTATTTGTTGTTTATAGGAGGAATTTTTCTTGTACTATTTACAATAAAATTATTCATGGTTACATTAGTTTTTCAGATATCAATCCTTGAAGAGGAGTTTAAATCACAGCCTCGGCTTTGACAGATGTTTTCAATCATGTGGGTTATGATGTTGCCATTGCCGGGATTTTAGCCTCGCTTTGGTGACGGCAAGAAATGCCAGAGCCAGAGGACACAGTTACCAGCCTGCCAGCCATGCTAATGTGAATTTACTTGCATTTAGAGTTTGTCATTATGAAATTTTGTATATACTAATTTAGTTTGTACACAATTCTCACAGTGAGTCTGATTCTTTACAGGCACTACACTAAAGCAAAAGAAAAAAATAAATAAAGGAGACTTCACATTCGGCTTTCTGACGTAGCTCTAGTGAAACACAGACTGTATTGAAGCCAAGATATAGCAGTTCAGATAAGTGATTTATCTTTCTTTTTGAAGAGCTATATGAACATTTCAACGTGAAATAGAAGCCTTTAGCGATTAACATAATGTGCTGTGATTAAGAACCTATGCAGTATTAGCGACTTCTTTTTTTTAAATTCTTTATTCATTTTAAAACTTTCAATAAGTGCAATACAAGATGAAAACATTTTACACTTTAAGATCACTTAATATTCTATCAGAAATTAATTCAAATCAAATATCCCACTCCCCGGAAACCCAACAATTATCTTTAGTTTTAAGAAAACAAAAATTATCCCCACCCCCAATCTTGGACGTATATGTTCAAAGGGAAAAAGTAATATTAATTCTTTGCAATATTTTGTTAATGGGTCCCAAACATCTCTAAATTTCTTAAAATGCCCCTGTTGAATAGCTATAGCACGCTCCATTTTAAAGATATGGCATAAAGAGTTCCACCAAAAATTATAACATAGCCGATCCCAATTCTTCTAATTATTTGAAATATGCTGTATGGCAACCCCTGTCATAATAAGTAGTAACTTATTATTATTAGACAAAATTTGGCTCCTCGCTCTCATTGATGTACTGAATAGCACAGTATCATACAATAAAGCCACCGGATTTTCCAGTAAATTATTTAATTGACTCCATATGGATTCCCAAAAAATATGTATCAATGGACAATAGAATAATAAATGATCTAATGTTCCAGCTTCAAGATGACAATGCCAGCATCTATTAGACTTAGAGCTGTCTAATTTTTGTAAACAAACTGGGGTCCAAAATGCTCTATGTAATAAGAAAAAACAAGTTTGTCTCATAGATGACGACATTGTACACCTCATCCTCCAAGTCCAAATTCCATTGAGATGCAGTAATCTGATGCTTTATCTCAATACTCCAAATGTCATGAAGACCAGTTTTTGGTTTCTTATTCAAAAAATCCAGATATTAATGTATACCACTGAGCAGCCTGGTGACCCAGGAAATCCGCTTGGAAGCACAGGAATGGCAGACTATACTGATTACTACGATTCTTCCATTCAGGGAACCCTACCTGAATGGCTTGCTTCAACTGCAACCATCTATAAGTTTGTGATTTATTAAGACCAAATTTGTGTTGCAATTGTGAAAAGTCAAGCAGCTTATCACCAGACTTCTTATGGCACCCTGTTGAAGTATCTATGAGCATACTGAAATTTAAGAACAATTTTTGTGGATTGTTGCAACATTTTTCAACTTTGAGAGTAAAAAAATTTTTGACGGGTGAGGGATTTTGTTTCTGTTAACTATTGGTCCCAAGCAATTGTTTGGACTTAAATCCCTTGAGTTCTTTGGGGGGAAAAAAACCTACATCCATCTTTTGCATTAACTTCTAATATTCAACTTTCTTCCATTTGTCTGCTTCTTCCTCATTTCTATATACTTTTCCATGTCTTTCCTTTCCAACTATCTATGCACACCATCTCCTCCTTCTTTCTCCTCCCCTATTCCCATCTATCCATAAACAGCATTTCTTCCATCTCTTTTCCCTTCCCCATCCCTGTGCACCCTGTCTTCCTTCTCTCTCCCCTTCCCCTCCATCCCTATGCACCATCTACTTCTTTGCCTCTTCTATGGTTTGACATCTGTCTTCTGCCTTCCCCCCTCCTATGGTCTGGGATCTTTATCCTCTCCTTCCCACAGTCTGGCATCTTCATATAACATAACATAACTTTATTCTTCTATACTGCCATAACCGATTGATTTCTAGGCAGTTTACACCAAAGAAGACTGGACAGTCAGTAAAATACAAGATGGTAGGAAGGTACAAAATATTTCTTATAAGTACAAATATTCTTTTTTTTTTAAGTTCAAAACTATTTATTGACTTTTGTGAAAAACAATAACACAAAGAAAGCATAGCAACCATTACTTACTAAGTACAGTATATATTGTATGGATGTTAAGCTGTACGGTCACCTTTTATTTTATTTTATTCTATTCTATTGACTATAGTAATGCCCTTTATAAAGGTATAACCAAAAAAGAAATACAAAGACTTCAGATAATACAAAACACTGCCGTAAAAATCATATTCAATGCAAAGAAATCCGACCATGTCACCCCTTTGGTGCAAAAAGTCTACTGGTTGCCAGTGGAACACAGAATCACTTACAAAATTCTTCTGTTAACATTTAAGACTAGACAAAACAATCAACCTGAATTTATAAATAATCTTTTTATCCCTTATATTCCTTCTAGGTCCCTAAGATCAACAGCTAATAACCTTTTCTCTATATCATCACTGAAGTTTATATATACAATGAGGTCTACTATCTTCTCTGTCACTGCCCTCTCTCTTTGGAATAGTATTCCAAATTATTTACGCAAAGAATCAAATTTTAATAACTTTAAGATGAAGCTAAAGACATTTCTCTTCCTTGATGCCTTTGAGGCCTAACTGTCCTTTTAAGGGCAATCGAGCAAAAATACTATTGAGTTTAACAGCAGCCCTCCCTCTTGCTTTTACCTTAATTGTTCTCTTCTATTTGCCTAATGTAGTTCTTGCCTTTTACCTTTTGTTCTTGTTTGTCTTTGTTTTTAATAGTTTTTAAAAGTTTTTATAGTTATAGTTTGGCGATGTATTGTCACCTCAAACTTGTATTTTAGTTAAAGTTTGTTCTCTGTTTTTACAAATTTGTACACCGCCTAGAAGGCTGATTGGGTGGTATAAGAAATTTTAAATAAACTTGAGAAACGTATTTCCTCTCCTGCTGTTGTCTGGCTTTATTTTGTCTTATCTCTTTATTTACTGGTAATGTACATCTGTAGCCTGGAATCCCTGTAGACTGCTTGTACCATTAACATTACCTTTGTACAAATATTCTTTAAGAAAATACTATATCTTTCCTCTCTCCTTCCTTTCCCTCCTCGTCCATTTGTGGCCTGGCATCTCTTCATTTCTTTCCCCTCCCCTGCCTTAGTCTGGAATTCCTGCCTTCTCCTTCCTTTCCCTGGTCTGACATCTCTCTCTTCTTTCCCTTCTCCTTCCCCCCATCCAGTGGTCTGACATCTTCATCTGCCCCTTCCCTTCCCCTGGGAGGTTTGGCATCTTTCCTTCCCTTTTTTCCTGATCCCCATGGTCCAGCATCTCTCTTACCCTCCCCATGCTATCCCTGCCCCACCCCCATATCCGGTGTTTGCTCACCCAGTGCTGCTATAAGCCTTTAGACTGTTGGCAGCGTGACTGAAATAAACATGCTGCCTTTGGCGACGCAGAAGCTTTCTTTCTGCTACTGCTTTCTGCCTATGCGAGGATAGGAAGCAGTAGCAGAGGAGGAACTTCCAGGTCACTGAAGGCAGCGTGTTTACTTCAGTCACACTGTCAACAGCCCAAAGACTTACAGCAGCAGCAGGTGAGCCGCACCAGATCCTGAGGGGAGGGGGAGGAAGAGAGGAGGAGGACTCTGGATAGGTGTGCAAGCTGCTGTAGGGAGAACTAGATGTCTGGCTTCCCTGGACAAAAGTTATAAAATTAAAAAGCTGCCTGGACTCCCAACACAGTCCTCAAAAAGAGGACATGTCTGGATAAACCCGGACATCTGGTAATCCTATCCATAGGGCCTGTGAGCTTTGGAGTACTAGTACCTTTAATTTTCCCCTTATGTTTAATCATTATTAAAGTCAAAGAAAACAGTACCTTAAGGAGGAGACAATTCAAAATTACAACTTCTTCTAGCTCCTTCTGGGCTTCTAAGGGGCTCCCAAGGGACCTAGCATGCCTCGTGGTACACCCCTTAGGGCATACCCTGTGGCCGTGTGCCCAGTGGTTGTGGCGCCACAGGTGCATCTGTCTTTTAAATTAATTTTCTGGTGGCAGTGGATGTTGTCAGATGATAACTCCGCTCACACCCCAATCTCACTCACGGAAGGTTCCAAAGAAATGAGCATTCTCCTCTAGTGCAGTGTCCTGATCTCACTCCCAGGGGGGTAAGCTGCTGCTCCTTCCAATTACTGTGTTTCCCCGAAAATAAGACAGTCATATTCATTCTGGGACAAAAAATACATTAGGGCTTATTTTCAGAGGATGTCTTTTTTTTTCATGTACACCAATCATCTCTCCCTTCCTCTCCTCTATCCCAATTCTTCCTCTTTCATTTCTCCCCCCCCATGTGCAGCATCTTTCCTCCCCTGTCACCCATCCCCTTGAGTTGAAAAAAGGAAACCAGGGTTGTCTCAGCTATGAGGATCATGGTGGTTGATTCCTATCGCAACTTGAACAGAGTTTTCCCTATCAAAGGGATTGTAGGGAATGAATAGAGGAACTTGTCTGTCCAATCTAGAAGGAATGCATTGGACTCCAGATGATGAAGAGAGTACAGATGGGAGCAGAAGTGTGGAAGTTTGTGATTGTTGGGAGATGCAAATAGATTTGTGGAGCGCCACAAGTCAAGAAGATTTGATGCAAGGTAGTTGAACTGAGTGACCTCTCTTGAGGCTGAATGAATCTCCTTAATTCATCTGCCAGAGCATTCTGCTTCCCTGCTAGGTAAACCACTTTCAAAAAAATGTTGTGCAATATCACCCAAGACCAGATCTGTATCACCTCATGGCAGAGTGCGAGAGTCTGTACCTCCATGCTTGTTCATATACTACATGGCGACTTGATTGTCCATTCTGATCATAATAACTTGTTTGAGGAGGTGACTTTGAAAGGTGCAGAGGAGATTGCGAATGGCTTGGAGCAATAATGGAGAGAGGTGGTGAAGAGGAAAACGGTGACTGAGTTCAAAGAAGCGTGGGATGAACATAGAGGATCTAGATTCAGAAAATAATATTAAATATTGAACTAAGGCCAGTACTGGGCAGACTTGCACGGTCTGTGTCTGTATATGGCCGTTTGGGGGAGGATGGGCTGGAGAGGGCTTCAATGCCTGGGAGGTTTAGTAGGTTTTAACGGAGATTTCAGTAGTTGGAACCCAAGCTCAGTACCGAGTAGAGCTTTGGATTCTTGCCCAGTAATAGCTAAGAAGAAAAAATTTAAAAAAATTTAAATTGAATCAGGTTGGGCAGACTGGATGGACTATGTATATGAGTATCTTCTGATGGGATGGAACATGGAAAAGAAGTCCCATGAACAGGTTGGTGTCAAAGCTGAAGAAGAATGTCCAGTCTCTGCTGAGAAAGGAATGCCTGAGTTTATATTATATCCATGTGAGCCCTGATGAAGTCCAGAGACTGAGAAGGTTGAAGATGTGATTTCTGATAACTGACTTGAGAAGGTTGAAAATGTGATTTCGGATAACTGACTGTAAATCCCAAGAAATCTAGAAGATGGATGATTGCATTGGTTGCAGCCTGGACTGCTTGAGGGGAGGAAAGCTGTAAGAGTGGAGTGTTGCAGCCACTGTAACCAACACTTTGTGAACACTCTGGGAGCTGAGGCCAAGCCAAATGGAAGCACCTTGTATTGGAGATGATGCTATCCTATTTGAAATCTGAGGTATTGTCTGTGGGATTGCAAAATGGGGATGTGTGTATACGTTTCTTTGAGATCCAGAGAGCAAAGCCAATCGTTCTGGTCTAGTAAAGGGTATAAGGTTCCCAGAGAAAGCATTCAGAACTTTTCTTTGACTATTTGTTAAGAGCTTGGAGGTTGAAGATTGGATCTAGACCTCCCATCTTTGGTATGAGGAAGTACCTGGAGTAGAACCCCTTGCCCTTTTGCTGAGGGGGTACTGGTTTGATTGCATTGAGCTGCAGAAGGTCCGCGAGTTCTTGAAGAAGGGAGGTGTGCAAAATATAAAGATCACACATGCCAAAGATAGTGTTAGGCCAAGGAATGCAATTAGGGCAACTGCCCCCTTACTAGAGAAAGCCCTAAGCCTGCTTGAAGCTGAAGATGGCATGGGTCAGCAGTGGGCTTCGGGGGTCCCCTCCCAAATTTCTTCCCTGGGCCCTACCCATGTCTAACACCAGCACTGGCAGGATAAACATTTTAGTTTTCACATTTTCTAATCATAAAATAGAAAATATAATTGGGTTTTTTCCTACCTTTTGTTTGGTCATTTTATTTTTCAAGTCATGTTGGTCCCAAGCTCTGGTTTCTGTTTCTCTCTGTCGTCTCTTAACTCACTGGTCAGGGTCTCCTGCTCATTTAACACTTCTTCTTTTCTGTGCTCACCATCCATCTTTGTGTACCTATCTTTCCCTTCTCTGTGTCCCATCCAGCATATCCCCTGTGTCCTTCTCCCTGTATTTGTCATCACTACTCTACATCCCGCTTTACTTATCTCTCTTCTGTGTTCCTATTCTCTCCCATATCTAGCACTTTCCCTCTGTGTCCATATACCCCCTCCTATGTCTGGCATTGTCCCTCTGTCCATATAGCATTCTCATGCAGCATCTCCCTTTATGTCCAAGTCCCTATTCTCCTCTTCATGCCCATTATTTCCCCTCTGTTTCCAATACCTCCCTGTCTCTCCCTCTCCCTGCTGTGTTCAGTATTTCATTCCCTCTTCCTTCATCTGCATAGTATGGCATCACTTTTCCCTTCTCTTCCCTCCAGCAACCCCCCTTCCACAAGCACAGCACCTCTCCCCCTTCCCTCCAGCATCCCCCCTTCCACAGGTGCAGCACCTCTCCCTCTTCCCTCCAGCTCTCCCTCCTGTAGGTTCTGTAGTTTTCTCCCTTCTCTTTAGGTCCAGCCCTCCCCTCCATAGGTCAAGCACTTTTCCCTCCCTTATCTTCAGCTTCATCCCCCTCCTGTGCCCATCCCTCAAACCCTTCATGTGCCCTTTCCAACAACCTCAGCTCCCCCTCCTGTGCCCTCTCCTCCAGCCCCAACATCTGCTTTGCCTTGCCTTGCTCTCTCTCTTCCTTGGGGCCAAAAGCTAAAGTTCCCTCCCCCTCCTCATGGGTCCAGCAGGTCTAGCCTCCTCTCCCTCATGGGTCTGACTCCAGCCAGTTTTCCACCATCCTTGCCGCTGGCACACACCTTGCAGAAGAGAGAGCCGAGATGCTCAATGGTGCTCACGGCCTTCCCTCTGCCGGGCTCCTTCTTATGATGCAACTTCCTCTTTTTGTGAAGTTGCGTCATAAGGAGGGGCCTGCAGAAAGAAGGCCGTGAGCTTCATGGAGCAGGTAAGGGTGGATATCGGTTTGCTCTTCAAGGTGTGTGCCAGCAGCAGGGAGGGAAGCCAGCTAGAGCCACCAGACTTGCGAGGGGGGGGGGGGCTGGAGCCACCAGACTTATGAAAGGGGCTAGAGCCGCTGAACCCATAAGTTGAGGGAGAGCTGGAGCCGCCGGACCCGCAAGGGGGGGAGTGGTGACTGGAGTCATGAGAGGGCAGGGATGGCTGAAACTGCATGGGGTTCCCTACAGGGTCAATGCTTTTTACTGCTCATGCAGAGCAGTAAAAAGCTTTGTTCTCGCACCAGCAGTAGACAGATGAAATTTGTACCCATTCCTGTTTGCTGCGGGAATGGGTCACTGTGTCATTCTCTAGCTATAGGCACAAGGAGAGGAGATTTCCAATTCTTAAACATGGTATCTTTCATGAGGTGATGGAATGGAAGTTTAAGAAGATCTCTAGCAAGTTGGTTGAAATCAAGAGCATCAATAAGGTCAGCCCACTGTTCAGTTTCAGCCTCTGTCTTAACTGGAAGAGCCTGTCTCAGTTGATGAATATATTTAGTAAATAAAAGATTCTCCGGAAGTGACCTACATTGTGAAGGAGGAGGAGATGGATCAGAGTCTTCTAGACCATAAGATTCTGGTACTGAGTAATCGGGATCATCCGTGGGGTGGGGAGAAACATTGGAGTCAAAGGCATCAATACTAGGCGATTTAGCATGTATAATCCTGGAAGATGAACGATGTTGAGAAGATTGATGGCTACAGTACCGATGGGAGTGTCGAGAAGGACTTTGATGTCTCCTTCAGCACAGGCAGCGGAACACTTTTTTGTTTGGAGGGGCCCTAAAGCTCTGCCCAAACCCCATCCTAGACTTGTCCATCCTCTGCCTCAGACCCACCCAAGCCCCAGATCCTGCCCCCATAATAATAGTACTAATTGGAAATGTAATTTCTTCCATTCATTTTTCATATACACACAATATAATCATATTAACAATACATAATGGTATCTACAAAATTAACCTACACAAAACACACCCTTGTTCTCCTCCCCACCCCTTCACAGCATTTCTTCCTTTCTCCTCCACTCCCAGGTACATCTCACTCTCACTGTCAACCATCTCTCTCTCATTTCCTCCTTTGCTGCAAAGGGAATAGGGAGAAAGAGAGAGGGATCCAGGGTGCATCTCTCCAACTCCCTCTGCTGCCACATCCAAATTGTCTCCCTCCCTTATTCCCCAGACTGTGTGCAGCATCTTTCACCCCTGCCCATCAGCCCCAAGCCCACCATTTCTCCTTCTAACACCCCTTTCCAACACCATTCCACATCTTTCTCCATTCTCTTCACCACCATGTCCATTGTTCCTTCTTGCATACCTTTCCATCTGTCCCACTGTTCCCTCTCCACCATCATCTCTCCCTCTCATCTCTCTCTACCTCACTCCTCTCCCTCCACCATGTCCAACAATTCTCTCCCTTCCTCAGCCCTACAATTCTCCTCTTTCATTCTTTCCCCATGTATACCATCTCTTTCTCTCTCACTCACACCCATTCTCAACAATTCTCCCTTTCTATTTCCTCCCCCACCTCAACATCACTTTCCCTCAATCCATCCTCTACCCAAGTTCATGCCCTCTCCCTCCTTCCTTCCTTCTTTCCTTTGTCTCAAGTTCACACTCCCTTCCTTCCTTCCATGACTCAATGTGCCCCTCCCTCCTATGTCTCAACACACTCCTCTACCTCCCTTCCTTCTGTGTTCCAATTAAATGCCTCCTCTGAAGGGTGTGCACCTGTATTCTGGTTGGCTCTAAGACATCCAAGTATGCCTCCTCTTCCTTCCTTCCAGCTACACTTCTTTCTTCACAAAGCCACAGAAAGCAGCAGCAGAGTATGGCCAGAGGACCTGGTGTGCTGGCTGCACAACCTACTACTAAAAGGTACGCAGCCACACAGCTTAGAGAGAACATTGCTTTATTCCTTTTCATTTTTTATCTAATCAACTGTCTATCAACTTCTCTCATCCCCTAGCTTTCACATTTTTTTATCCTCGTATCCCCTTTTATCTGCTTCACATTACCACATTTCTACCTCATATACTCATTCTGCTCACTCATCTCCTTATAATTCTCCCACATGGATCAACCATTTCTAGCATCTCATAGTAACATAGTAACATAGTAGATGACGGCAGATAAAGATCCGAATGGTCCATCCAGTCTGCCCAACCTGATTCAATTTAAATTTTTTTTTTTTTAATTTTTTTCTTCTTAGCAAGAATCCAAAGCTTTACCCGGTACTGTGCTTGGGTTCCAACTGCCAAAATCTCTGTTAATACTTACTCCAGCCCATTTACACCCTCCCAGCCATTGAAGCCCTCCCCTGCCCATCCTTCACCAAACGGCCATACACCGACACAGACAGTGCAAGTCTGCCCAGTAACTGGCCTAGTTCAATATTTAATATTATTTTCTGATTCTAAATCTTCCGTGTTCATCCCACGCTTCTTTGAACTCAGTCACAGTTTTACTCTCCACCACCTCTCTCGGGAGCGCATTCCAGGCATCCACTACCCTCTCCGTAAAGTAGAATTTCCTAACATTGCCCCTGAATCTACCACCCCTCAACCTCAAATTATGTCCTCTGGTTTTACCATTTTCCTTTCTCTGGAAAAGATTTTGTTCTACGTTAATACCCTTCAAGTATTTGAACGTCTGAATCATATCTCCCCTGTCTCTCCTTTCCTCTAGGGTATACATATTCAGGGCTTCCAGTCTCTCCTCATACGTCTTCTGGCGCAAGCTTCCTATCATTTTCGTCGCCCTCCTCTGGACCGCCTCAAGTCTTCTTACGTCTTTCGCCAGATACGGTCTCCAAAACTGAACACAATACTCCAAGTGGGGCCTCACCAATGACCTGTACAGGGGCATCAACACCTTCTTCCTTCTACTGACTACGCCTCTCTTTATACAGCCCAGCATCCTTCTGGCAGCAGCCACTGCCTTGTCACACTGTTTTTTCGCCTTTAGATCTTCGGACACTATCACCCCAAGGTCCCTCTCCCCGTCCATGCATATCAGCTTCTCTCCTCCCAGCATATAAGGTTCCTTCTTATTATTAATCCCCAAATGCATTACTCTGCATTTCTTTGCATTGAATTTTAGTTGCCAGGCATTAGACCATTCCTCTAACTTTTGCAGATCCTTTTTCATATTTTCCACTCCCTTTTCGGTGTCTACTCTGTTACAAATCTTGGTATCATCTGCAAAAAGGCACACTTTTCCTTCTAACCCTTCAGCAATGTCACTTACATACATATTGAACAGGATTGGCCCCAGCACCGAACCCTGAGGGACTCCACTAGTCACCTTTCCTTCCTTCGAGCGACTTCCATTAACCACCATCCTCTGGCGTCTGTCCGACAGCCAGTTTCTGACCCAGTTCACCACTTTGGGTCCTAACTTCAGCACTTCAAGTTTGTTCAACAGCCTCCTATGAGGAACTGTATCAAAGGCTTTGCTGAAATCCAAGTAAATTACATCTAGCATATGTCCTCGATCTAGCTCTCTGGTCACCCAATCAAAAAATTCAATCAGGTTCGTTTGGCACGATTTACCTTTTGTAAAGCCATGTTGCCTCGGATCCTGTAACCCATTAGATTCAAGGAAGTACACTATCCTTTCTTTCAGCAATACTTCCATTATTTTTCCAACTGAAGTGAGGCTCACCGGCCTGTAGTTTCCTGCTTCATCCCTGTGACCACTTTTATAAATAGGGACCACATCCGCTCTCCTTCAATCCCCAGGAATCACTCCCGTCTCCAGAGATTTGTTGAACAAGTCTTTAATAGGACTCGCCAGAACCTCTCTGAGCTCCCTTAGTATCCTGGGATGGATCCCGTCTGGTCCCATCGCTTTGTCCACCTTCAGTTTTTCAAGTTGCTCATAAACACCCTCCTCCGTGAACGGCGCAGAATCTACTCCATTTTCTCGTGTAACTTTGCCAGACAATCTCGGTCCTTCTCCAGGATTTTCTTCTGTGAACACAGAACAGAAGTATTTGTTTAGCACATTTGCTTTTTCCTCATCACTCTCCACATATTTGTTCCCAGCATCTTTTAGCCTAGCAATTCCATTTTTTATCTTCCTCCTTTCACTAATATATCTGAAAAAAATGTTATCTCCCTTTTTTACATTTTTAGCCATTTGTTCTTCCGCTTGTGCCTTCGCCAAACGTATCTCTCTCTTGGCTTCTTTCAGTTTCACCCTGTAGTCCTTTCTGCTCTCCTCTTCTTGGTTTTTTTTATATTTCATGAACGCCAACTCTTTCGCCTTTATTTTCTCAGCCACTAGGTTGGAGAACCATATCGGCTTCCTTTTTCTCTTGTTTTATTGATTTTCTTCACATAAAGGTCCGTAGCCATTTTTATCGCTCCTTTCAGCTTAGACCACTGTCTTTCCACTTCTCTTATGTCCTCCCATCCTAACAGCTCTTTCTTCAGGTACTTTCCCATTGCATTAAAGTCCGTACGTTTGAAATCTAGGACTTTAAGTATCGTGCGGCCGCTCTCCACTTTAGCCGTTATATCAAACCAAACCGTTTGATGATCGCTACTACCCAGGTGAGCACCCACTCGAACATTAGAGATACGCTCTCCATTTGTGAGGACCAGATCCAATATCGCTTTTTCCCTTGTGGGTTCCGTCACCATTTGTCTGAGCAGAGCCTCTTGAAAGGCATCCTCAATCTCCCTACTTCTTTCTGATTCCGCAGACGGAACATTCCAGTCCGCATCTGGCAGGTTGAAATCTCAACTTTTGGATATCCACAATCAGATCCTTATCAATTTGCTGCGATTGAGTCAGAGGTCTGTAGACTACACCCACGTAGATAGAAGTTCTATCTTCTCTTTTCAGAGCAATCCATATCGCTTCTTCCTCTCCCCAGGTCCCTTGCATTTCGGTCGTACCATCTCCCTTCCTTGTTGCTTACTCCACACTTGTAATCCAGAATTTCTTTCTTTCTTTCCTTCTTTCTTTCTTTCTTTCTTTCCCACAAGTCCAACATCTCTCTTTCCACTCCCTCCTCCCAAGTCCGATATATCTCCTCCCTTCCCCTTCCAACCCTGAGTCCATATCTCCTCTGACTTTCCCTGTCCATTTCTCTTCTCCCTCCTCTGCTGTCCCTGAATCACCCATCTCTCCCTCCCCCTTCTGCCCCTCCCCTGAATCTCTTTTCCTTTCCACTTTGCCCTCTCCACCAAATCCATCTCGCCTTCTTCCCATTTTGTCTTCACATCCATCTTTCCCTTTCTTCCCCTCTTCCATCTCTCCTTTACACACAAAAAATATCTGCCCCATTTTAAAAATGAATAAAAGACAGGCAGACCTGTTAAAAAAACGTCACCCCCCTCGCCAACCCACTCCCCCAAATCCAAACCATGATAAATAAATGGCAGGAGGGATGCCAAATATCGGCGCTTCTCCCCCCCAAAAACACAGACCTCCACAACACGCTTCCCATCCCCGTACCTCTAAAGTTGGAAGCAGGAGGGGTGCTCAGTCCCTCC
Organism: Geotrypetes seraphini; assembly: GCF_902459505.1. Taxonomy (NCBI): domain Eukaryota; kingdom Metazoa; phylum Chordata; class Amphibia; order Gymnophiona; family Dermophiidae; genus Geotrypetes; species Geotrypetes seraphini. Next base: position 83,911,342 of record NC_047092.1, on the reverse strand, counting down.
TGCTCCTTAGGCCTCCAGTGTAGTCTTTGGGAGCAGGAAGAACCGCAAAGTTCTCCTGCTCCTGCCCCTCTTCCCGATGCAATGCCGGCCTTAGGCCCCACCCCAGTGCATCATGTGGGAGGGTCCTAAGGCCCTGGTTGGCTCAGGTGTCTCGGGCTCCTCCCTTGGGAGGCACCTGAGCCAATCAGTGACTTCCTTAGGGCTGAGCCAAAGGAAGTCCCTGATTGGCTACACAAATGGCCAATCAGGGACTTCCTTCGTGCAAATCATTTGCATGCAAAAATGATAGTGAATCAATCGCTGTTTTAAAATCAGCCAGGAATTGTCCAATAGCGATTGTATCGCTATCTTTAGTGAATCTGGGCCAAAGTTGTTAAATTTCAAGAGAATTGTGAAAAATTGCTCAAAAATGGCAGATGACATTTAATGTGAACAAGTGAAAACTGATGCATGTAGGAAAGAGGAATTCAAACTATAGCTGCATGATGCAGAGTTCCATGTTAGTAGTCACTGCCCAGGAAAAAGAGGGGCCTAAGGGGATCCGGCCAATTGGAATCTTAGGCCACTCCCAGGAAATCCCAGAATGCACTGGGAGATGGGCCTAAGATTCTGGTTGGCCCAGGTACCTAAGGCCCCTCCTACAGGGCCAATAAGGTCCTTAGGCCCCTCCCCAGTACATCCCAAGATGCACCGGGAAGGATCAGGCCCACCACATCAGCGAAGGCGGGCCTGCCGACCGGATGCAGGCAGGAGCTATCTGGCCAGCCAAATAAACCAGGTTAGGAGGGGGTCCAGGTGGGGTTAGGGGAGGTCCGGGTGAGGGCAAAATTTTGGAGGTGGGGTGAGGGGTGTCAGCAGGAGAGATTGGGCATCTCTCCTGCTGGGGAAGATTGTGGGAGGGTTTGGGGGATCGCAGCAGAAGGAATTGGACATCTCTCCTGCCGTGATCATTGAGGGGGAGTCGCAGCAAATGCCGGGCAGGAGGGACTGGGCATCCCTCCTGCTGCAATCATTGAGGGGGGGGATGGTTCCATGATTCTCTAACTGGCATTTATGACAGATGCCGGTTAGACAATGGTGCTTTTAGGTGATGGACTGGTCGCTCTCACACCTAAAAGGTCTTGTTTTGGGCATTTGGGATTTAGGCAAATTTTTTTTGAGAATAAGGCTTAAAGGTAGACGTAGTGGCAGTCTGGGCGATTAAACTCCTGAACATACAGATAGGCTTGGGCTCCCTCTTGCCCCGATGTTGTGTGTGTGTGTGTGTGGGGGGGGTGATGCATTGCAGCAGAAGAGATGCCTTATCTGAACTGCCACGACCCGCAGCAAGAGAGATAGGGCATCTCTCCTGCTGCGGGTCGCGGCAGTTCGGGTAGAAGAGTGATGGCATCACGGTAGGGGAGATGAGGCATCTCTCCTGCCGCGATGCTTGCGGTGGAGGGGTAGGCAGGTTGCTGGGGCCGCTGAGCTGATCGCAGCAGCAACGATCAGCTCAGCGGCCCCTTTTTCTGCACTTAGACCTGGTTTGACTTCGTCTAAGTCAAAAACGTCTAAGTGCCGACTAGGCAACCTGCCTACGGTTTTGGTTATACCTGTTGTACGCCTAGGTGTAGGTTGGCCCTCCTCCCGCCCACTGCCCGCCCTTTCCCCTCCTCTAAACACGCCTCTTTTCTCTCTGTGCGTTTAGAGGCAGGGGAAAGGCCTAAGCTGTTTTTAGATATGTCTAAAATCCAGCTTTGGTTATGGGTACTTGGACGATCAGGCTTTTTGATCGTCCAGGTAGCCATTTAGGATACTTTTTAGACTTTTTTTTTTTTTATTATGAACCCCATATTTTTTAAATTTAATTTTTATTCATTTTCCAACAAATACACAAGAACTCCTCTTGTTACAGATATCCTAACTTAATATAAGGATAAAAGGAATCTAAATCAACATCCTTAATTAAAACAAATTAAAAATATCTCTTAAGTTAAGTTAGGATTTAAATTTAACACCGTATTAATGCTCTTATTTGACCTCAATTAAGACTGAGAAACAAAGAAAAGATAAGGTGCTCTAACTTCTTAAACATCATTTATAATAAAGAAAGGCTTAACGTGGAGCGTGGAACCGGAACTGTCATCAATCCCTCCCTCCCGGCAACTTTGTGCAACTAACCCTCCCCTTCCGGTTCCCTTGCAGTTCTATCTTAGGTCCCTGGTGATCCAGCGGTAAGGCAGGGCTACAGCGATCCGTTTATGCTCCTGCCTGGCAGTCTCCATAGTGAAAAAATTACTGCTGCAAGATCCTGGGCAAACTTTGTAGCAGTCATTTTCTCACTACAGTGACTGCTGGACAGGAAAGGGATTGCTTCTGCTCTGCCTTACTGCTGGACCACCGGGGACCTAAGGTAGACCTGCAGGAGTACCAGAAGGGGAGGAGCAGACTAATTGCACAAAGTCGCTGGGAGGGACGGATTAACAGCAGCTCCCTGCACCACTGGACCACCAGAGCAGTACTGGAGACCTGTGATTGGTGTGTGATGGGGTTAGCTCAAATATAAACTGAAAGCCCCATTTTTGAACCATATTTTTGACCCAGAAATCTCAGTTTATGGTCGAGTATACATACTCCAGAGATTATACTGTGGAACCACAGGGTGGAAGGGGACGTACACAGATGGATCAGAAATTGGCTGGCGGACAGGAAGCAGAGGGTAGGAGTAAAGGGACACTACTCTGACTGGAAAGGGGTCACGAGTGGCGTCCCGCAGGGGTCAGTGCTGGGACTGCTGCTGTTCAATATATTTATTAATGACCTGGAAACAGGGACAAAGTGCGAAGTTATAAAATTCGCGGATGACACAAAACTCTCCAGTAGGGTTAGAACTGTTGAGGAATGTGAAGAACTGCAAAGGGATCTGAACAAGCTGAGTGATTGGGCAAATAGATGGCAGATGAGCTTCAATGTAGAAAAATGTAAGGTCTTCCACGTAGGGAAAGGAAACCCAATGGGGGGGAAGGTATTGGGGGAAGTCAACCTTGAAAAGGACTTGGGGGTCTTGGTGGATAAAACAATGAAGCCGGCAGCACAATGCACAGCGGCCTCTATGAAGGCGAACAGGATGTTGGGCATTATCAAAAAAGGTATCACTACCAGAACTAAGGAAGTTATCCTGCCGCTGTATTGGGCGATGGTGCGCCCGCAACTGGAGCAATGTTCCCTCTAAGGATTGATGAGGTATGTGAAAAAAAAAATATGTATGAGCGACAAGTTACATACTCCACAAATTTATGAGCAGGCGCGGAGGACGAGTGCCCGTGAGATTGTGGGAGGGTTAAATACTCAAAACTTAAAAGAATAACAATTTACTTAAAGTTTTTGCTTCGCCAGCTTTCTGGTATCTTTACATACAGTGGCGTACCTAGCATATGTAACACCTGGGGCCCATCATTTTTTGGCACACACCCCCATCTGTACGAAAAACATGATTTTTAGTAACAAGCCACACGTCACACATGAGTACCTAGGAAAAGGCAGCATCTTACATATTGCAGTGAGCAGTACATCAATACAACCATTGTAAAACTAACAAGCCAGACCAGCACAGATCAATCCTACACCATCAATCCTAACAGAAAACCATGTCTTTCAAACACACAGAACACAAAAAACACCTTTGCCTAGCATGGAATATGTCATCACAAACTAACCCCTCCCCCTTTTACAAAACTGTAGTGTGGATTTTAGCCACGGTGGTAACAGCTCTGATGCTCATAGAATTCTGAGAATCAGAGCTGCTACCACCACGGCTAGCGCTATAAAACGCTCCACAGTTTTGTAAAAGGGGGGATAAAATAGAAATACACAGTTTCAATGCTCTAGCTCAGAGGTGCCCAAACTTTTTGGGCTTGCAAGCTACTTTAAAATGACCAAGTCAAAATGATCTACCAACAATAAAATTAAAAAACACAAAGCACACTATACGCTGAGAAAATGTTAATTATCATTTCTATTCTGGGTTTTTTTCAGAGGTCAAGGCAGATGACTCTATGCATTGTCACCTCAGTAACAACCATACAAAAATAGACAAATATACCCCCCTTCCTTTTTATTAAACCAGAATAGCATTTTTTAGCACAGGGAACTGCGCTAAATGCCCAGCGTTGCTCTCGACGCTCAAAGGCTCCCTGCGCTAAAAAACACAATTGCAGTTTAGTAAAAGGGGGCTATAGTGCAAAATATAGACAGCATATATAAATGCAGACACATTTTGATCACTAAATTTAAAATAAAATCATTTTTCCTACCTTGTGTGGTGATTTCATGAGTCTCTGGTTGCACTTTCATCTTCTGACTGTGCATCCAGTCTTTCTTCCCTTCTTTCAGCCTGTATGCTTCCTCTCCTCCAGACCTCATTCCCTCCCCTAACTTTTATTTCCTCTCTCCCTGCCCTTTCTTTCTTTTTTCTCTCTTGATGCCCCCTTTCTTTTTTTCTGTTTCCCTTCTGTCTCCCTGCCTGCCCCCTTTCTTTTTCCCTACCCTCCACAAAGCCACTGCTGCCACCATCGGGGGAAACAGGCCCCAAAGCCACCGCCGCGGCTGCCCCAAGCTCTCTCTGCTTCCCACCGTCGGGCTGAACGGCATTCCCCCGATGTCAATTCTGCCATCGGAGAGGAAGTTCCGCCCAGCCAGGCAGCGATTGGCTGGCCCAAACTTCCTCTCCGACGGCAGCCTTAGGAGGGGTGCACAGCCGGCCAGATCCGGACCTGGCCATCTGTGCACCCCCCTAAGGCTGCACCCACGTCCCCCCCCGCCCTCCCCTTGGTACGCCACTGAAGACGTGGCAGCAGCTCCTCTCACGATCCCCACCTGCGTCGGAAGTGCATTGGGGATCTTACTTTGAAGTCCTCAATTTCCCACTGCAGTATTTTAGTGAGCGACACGAGAAAAATTATGAGCGACGACAATGAAAATAATGAGCGATCACTCATGCGCTCAGCTTAGAGGGAACATTGCTCCCATGACCTCTCATAGTTATTTGTCCAGAATGTGGTGGTGAGAGTGACTGGAGGAATTTCTCGCAGAGAACGTGTAACTCCATTATTGGACAAGTTACACTGGCTCCAGTTTCTTGGTGAATTCAGTTTAAAATCTTGCTACTTGGCTATTTGGCAGTTGCTGCCAAAGTCAATTTCAGATTTAATAGTATTATATGTACCTGCTCGTACATTGTGCTCTGAATCGCAGTGTTTGTTGGAAGTTCTCTCTTTGAGGACTATTGCCAAATCCACAATTCGTTCAAAAGTTTTTAGTGTAGTGGGTCCACGAATGTGGAATACACTTCCATACAGTATTTGTCTAATTCCATTGTTTTTATCCTTTCATAAGATATTGAAAGCTTTTTTGTTTAGGGAGGCTTTTGGAAATGTACCATGAGATATTTTTTGTGGTAGATAGATGTTATGTACTTTGGTTTGTTTAAATTCTATTTTTTAGGAGCATATTTTATTTAAGTATTATTATTATTATTTTAGTATTATTCTTGACATGTTTGTTTAATTTATGTATACTATACTATATATTCTAACCCACATAGATATTGTGATATGCAGGACATAAGTATATTAAATAAATAAATAAATACACACTTATATACAATAGCCATCTTAAACCTTTCCTCCTGGGCAGAAGCCTCTGGAGACACATCCTTAGTGTGAGAGGATACTGCATCCCCTGGATAGCAGATCCTAGCTATAGTATCACTTTCTATCTCTCCATGATGATGTTCTCCCTCCAGGAGACTTTTCTCCTCCATAGCATCATAGAGTTTGCAAGGTGGGACTTCTCTACTATGTCTCTTTAGGCCTCCTCTATAAACCTCCCTGCCTCAGCTCCTTCAAATCTGCTATTCTAACCTGCAAAGATTGGACCTGTTCCCTGAGTGCTAGGAGCTTTTTGCATTGAGTACACATATGCCTTCTCACCAACTAGGAGATATTTATTTATTTATTTTGATTTCTATCCCATTCTCCCAGAGGCTCAGAATGGGTTACAAATAGACATTCACAATCGTTTGAAAACAGACTAGTCATAACAACAAATAGGTTACAGTAGACAATAACAGAGCTTATTCTAGGGACCAGACTGGTCATAGCGAAGAGTACTAGGAGAAGTATATTGAGGACACTCAATGTAAAAGACTGGATAGCCCCCCATTTTGCAGCTGGCCTTCTGCCTGCATCTTAATATGGGTGATTTCCTTGTTAAGTTGCTAAGAGTGAGAATACCGTATTTTTCGCTCCATTAGATGCACTTTTTTCCCAAAAAAGTGGGTGGAAATTAGGGTGCGTCTTATGGAGCAAATATCCAAAGCACGCCCTCCCCCCATTACCTTATTCTAATGCGGCTGCCCTCTCTCGCTGGACATGGCGCACAAGGCAGGCCCTGGCCCTCTTCTTCCTCCCTATGCCTCCCGCACATACCTTTTTTTTTTTTTAAACTTCTGGACACGGTGCCTTGCTGAGAGCGGTGCACCAGGCTGGCTATCTGATTCCCGCCGCTTCATCCAAGAACTGCCAGCTGACTCCTCTTCCATTCTCTCGAGTAGCAGCGTGCCAGGTTGCCTGCCTGGTCCCGCGCTGCTTCCTCTGAGAATTTCCAGCTGCCTCCTCTTCCATTCACTCGCGTAGCAGCGCACCCGGTTTCCTGCCTGGTCCCACGCCACTTCCCGCGAGAACTCAGTTCTCACGGGAAGCAGCACGGCACCAGGCAGGCAACCTGGTGAAGGGGCACATATATTCTTTGTAAGTTTTTCTATTCCTGCTTGTGTAAAAGGAACTGCTGAAACAGTTATCATTTTGCCAAGAGAAAACCACAAGGTCTTTTCTTTTTGTGTTCTGAGCTCTGTCCCCATTTTGTTGACTTGTTTTGATAGAAACATTTGCTAAGAAAGAAACATTTGCTCGAACTTAGACAAAAGGACAGTATTATATGCCATAGTTACCCCCCCCCCCCTTTATGTTTGCTACCTTTTCTAGTTGCTTTTATGTATCCTGTTACCAAATATGGCCTTTCCTACAGTCATATGCTGAAAAAACTGACCCATGTGAAATGCTATATATATGTTACAGTACTCTGAATAAAGGAGATATACCTTGACATATCTGCAAGTGCATTTGAATGTGTGTGTGATTTCTTTCTAAAGAGGTGTCCCCGGGTGCATCTGTAGTGAGGACAGAAGAACGAGGCTAATACAAATTGGGACCTGGTTGTTTCAGCTGGGGACTCGCTCGGGAGTGGAGATTTGGTGCCGGATCTAGTGAGTATCTGTTTTCTAGTGCTCACTGGTCTCTGCCCTCTTTCACGCCCTTATTTGATTATTGAGGCTTTTGGCAAGACTCTTGAGGCTTTTGACCCTTTGTGAGTTTATATTGGGCTTTTGGGAAGTCCATAGTGGTGGTTTTGGCAACCCCACAGATTACCTGTCCTTTTGGGAAGGATCGATTTAACTATTTACCTGTCCTTTTGGGAAGGACTGATTTAACTAATTACCTGTCCTTTTGGGAAGGACTAATTTAACTAATTCAAATCTATACAAACTCGCCTGTTCTGCTGTTCTTGCATGTACTTTTTTCTTTCTATCGCATTGTATATTACGGTGTCTTGTTTATAAGGTCAGGTAAGTAAGATTTGTGTATTACCATGCTGTGTTTTGTAATAGGGAAAGAAAGTAGACATTGTACATTTGTATATACTGTATATATCTATATTAGGGTAAAGAATAGGGTTGAGTCCAGATCTGGCTTGAGTTTCTTCTGTGAGCACCCTGCACTTGTGTGTGTGTGAGATGTGCCAGGGGCACAAAGCGAGAGGGAGTCCTTATTTGCATTTCCATTGTCCTGCGAAGGGCGTGGCCAGAGACGGACGAAGCAAAAGATTTCTGTTGAATGCGGGGTGGCTCAAGGGGCCAGAATGGGGAGTAAATCAGAAGTGAGAGACCTCCCCAGACAGCAATCCTCTGGAAAAGCACGTAGAGAGGATCCTGCAGTGATAATGACAGTGTGTCCGGTATTAAGAGAAAAGATAAGAAGCAAATGATAAGTATTGATACTCCACCTAGCTTCTGGCCAAAGTTTAGTGCGGAGGACAAATTGGCTATGTCAAATTTTACAAGCAACACTAAGGAAGCTAGAAATGTTTCCTGTTGAAAAAACAAACAAAGGGGATTGCAAAGAGATTAAAAATCTGCCCATGAGACCCCTTAAACTATTTATCTCCTCTCTGTAAAACCCTCGAGGGAGAGGGGATGTTAGGAGAAAATAATTTGAGATGGTGCCTTAAACAGAGATGGGAGGAGCTGAATGAGTCAGGGGAAGAGAAAACTATACAGCACTTCTGACTAGAGTTGAAACTTATTAAACTTTCTCAAATTCAGAATAGGAAGGGGGAGCAGTAAGATGAAATAGATAAGACTCAGGCCCTCCTGCCCTCACCACAACCCCCCCAACGACCGCCCCCCCGAATCCCAATCACCCCCACATCGACCTGCGACCCCCCCTCTGACCACATGACCCCCACCCCCTTCCCCATACCTCAAAACATTGGCTGGACGGAGGGGTGCCAAGCCTGCCTGTCCAGCAGGCCAGCCAGCTCCAGAATGGGGCAGGATTGGCCCAAGCAGCTGAAACCCCGCCCACAGGTGGGGCCTGAGGTGCCTGGGCCAACCAGAATAGACCGGGGAGCCTTAGGCTCCTCCTGTGGGTGGGGTCTTAAGCACATGGGCCGGGTTGGGTCTGCCTGGGCAGGAGGGCTTGGGCTCCCTCCTGGCCCGATCGTAATCAGGGGGGGCCCGCGGGGCAGGAGGGCTTGGGCTCCCTCCTGCCCGATCGTAAGAGCTGGGGGAGGGCTGATCGCTGCAAGAGAGATGGCTCATCTCTCCTGCCAGCGATGGTGATCACCCACCCCCCTCCGAACCATGGCACTTCGGGGAGAGGATCGCCGGCAGGGGAGATGCCCTGCCACGATGCTCACCCTGAAGTGCCGCAGTTCGTAGGGAGGTGGGCGATCACCATCGCTGGCAAGAGAGATGAGCCATCTCTCCTGCAGCGTACATTGCAGTAGGGGGTAGGCAGGTTGCTGGGGCCGCTGAGCTGATCGCAGCAGCCACGATCAGCTCAGCGGCCCCTTTTTCGGCACTTTTACCTGTTTTGACTTGGTCTAAGTCAAAACGTATAAGTGCCGACTAGGCAACCTGCCTAAAATTTTGGTTTTACCTGCTGCACGCCTAGATTTAGGCCCACCTCCCGCCCACCGCCCGCCTTTTCCCCTCCTCTAAAAACGACTCTTTTCTCTCTGTGCGTTTAGAGGCAGGGGAAAGGCATAAGCTGTTTTTAGATATGTCTAAAATCCAGCTTTGGTTATGGGTACTTGGACGATCAGGCTTTTTGATCGTCCAAGTAGCTATTTAGGACACTTTTTAGACTTTTTTTTTTTTGATTATGAACCCCATATTTTTTAACAGAAGTCGCCTCCATAAATTCAGGCGAGGGACAAGAGCCTGAAACAATGGTTCCACATTCAAAGAATATAAACTGGACAGGTCAAGTGGAATAAGAACCTCCAAGTACTTCACTTCAGACTCCGCCCAACGTAGGGGGAATGGACCCCTCCACGCCATACGAACCTCAGGGCAAGATGGAAGGGTGACCGACTTATCCAAATTAAGAGATAGACCTGAGTAAAATCCATACTCGGAGATTAGATCCAGCGCAGACGGTAAAGAAACCTCTGGGCGAGTAAGAATCAAGAACTTATCATCAGCGAAAGCCAAGGTCTTCAAGTCTACACCCGCTACCCGCTGCACATCCTCAAAAAGACATAGAGTGCAGAGCAAGGGTTCCAAGGAAAGGAGAAAAAGTAAAGGAGAAAGAGGGCATCCCTGCCTAGTACCCCAGAAAATGGGAAAGGAGTCCGTGCGGGTGCCATTAACCAACAATTCTGCCCGAGAATTAGAATATAAGGAACAAATTATGCAAAGGAAGAACCCCATAAGCCCAACAAACTCTAGAGTACGAAACAAAAATGACCAATGAACACTATCAAAAGCCTTAGAGGCATCTAAACTAACAAATAAGGCCAGAATCTGGTGATGTTGACAATGAGCAAGCGCAAAAAGAACCTTCTGCACATTGCAAACTGACTGTCGGCTGCAAACAAAACTAACCTGGTCCTTGTGGATTACAGAAGGAAGGTGAGGGGCTCAGCAATTGGCTAGCATATGGAAAAGAAGCTTAAGATCAACGTTAATCATGGAGATTGGGCGATAGGAACCAGGATCATCTGCCCTCTTACCTGGTTTTAATAACAATGTGATAAGCGCCTCATTAGCAAAACGGGGGAAAGGATCCGCGATCAACAGCAGTGTTATAATAAGCCAACAAGGGACCACACCACTGAGGAGAGAGGAGTTTATAGAACTCACCAGAAAAGCTATCCGGCCCCGGGGCTTTTCCCGAGTGGAGGGTCTTAATGGCAGATTGCAATTCAATCGCCTGGAACGGACAATTGAGTGTATTCACTACATCCTCAGAAAGGCATGGCAACCCAGACGACTGAAGATAATCCATCAAGAGCTCCGGGGAAGCATCATCTGGAGCAGCATATAATTGCTCAAAGAATTCAAAGAGTAACGCAGACACCTCTGCGGTGCGAGATACCCTGCCCCCCCCCCCCCCCCCCCCGGAATCTGAAGTATCAAAATTGGTTGCCGATTAGTCTTAGTGTCAACCAAGCATGCCAGCAAATGCCCGGGCTAATTGCCAAACCATTGAAAGCAATGTTTATGATAGGCTGCCCACCGCTGATAGCGGGAATGAAGCAGAGTTGAGAGCTCCCTGAGTAGACAAATACAGCTCCCTAGTCATCTCCGAAGGAGCAGTGGAGAAGGCCCTCTTAGCAGCTTGTAAGGCCCGCTCCAAGATGAGAATGCTACGTGAATGTGTTTATTTCGGGCACAAAGAAAAGAAATCAGTTGGCCTCGAAATACCAACTTGGCTGCTTCCCAGAATAGGACAGGATCATCCTGATGTGCATTATTAGTCAAATAGTCATCCCACTGAGACTGCAGAAAACACCGAAACTCGACATCATGCTCAAGATAAAAAGGGAAGCGCCAAGAAGGAGAACAAAGGTACACTGCATCCAAGTGGATATCTAGCAAAGTCGGGGTATGATCAGAAATACTCAGAGGTCCAATCTCCGCCAAGACAACAGAAGAAAATAAAACCGGAGACACAAAAATATAGTCGATCCGAGACCAGGTATTGTGTGCACGAGAGAGGTGAGTAAAATCTCGGACCTCGGGATGTAAGAGACGCCAAGGATCCACCACTGACATAGTATCGCAGAAATCAGCAAGAAGGCGTCCTTTAGCCCCTAAGGGAGTAGATAATGGGCCAGACTTGTCACAATCCGGGTCACTAACCAAATTGAAATCACCCACCAAAAGGAGAGAATCACCAGAATAGCAAGAATGAAGGTGAACCAACTGTTGCAGAAATGAAGATTCAGATGAGTTTGGGCCATAGACAACCAGTAACAAATAGCTCCGATCCCCCAAAGTAAGGCACAGGAAAAGATAACGACCATCCAAGGACTTTTCCAAGACCTGTACGCCAAACGGCGAAGACTTACGGACCAGCACCGCAATACCCCCATGACGCCCCGATGAGGATGCAGAATAAACTTCATCCACCCAGGACCGACGCAACTTGATATGTTCAGTATCCGTCAGACGGGTTTCCTGTAGACAAGCTATATTTGAGCGATAACGTTGTAGAGCAACCAAAATTTTTGAGCGCTTAATCGGCGACGTTATGCCCCCTGCATTCCAAGAAGTAAGCCTAAAAGGGATACTCATCTATGAGGTAAGCAAAGAAAGAAGCCATAGAGCAAAAGGAAAGTGCATATGAGAATCCCAGGAGCCCAGCCTCCCCAGGGCAACAAATACCAAAATATACACAATGTTGAAACGTGTAAAGGGATAATATCAATGACCCAGGAAACCAGATACTAGAATGATTGAAGGAGGACTGTCCCACTCCCCCAAATCCAACCCATCCCAACCCAAAGCCCAACCCCCCCCAACCAAGCCAACCCCCCCCCCCCCTTTACCCAACCAAACCTTCTAAGCTCATTCTGCCCCACCTAGACAGGCTGGAATGACGGAGTCACACTTAGATGTGAGCAGGCCCTCAGCCCCATTCAGAAAGCCCAAAAATAACCCAGACAAAATGCCACAGACAGACCCCACACTTTCACACCAGCATGCCCTGCCCACGTCACTCACACACTCACTACCCTAGCCAAGCTAGAGTGAGCCCCAAAGAACCAGGCCTCAAAAGCTACCCCAAGAAAACTAGAAAAAGGCAGCCAGCGGGGATACACAAACGTAAGCCCCAAGACCCAAGGCCCCCAAAATCATAACTAGAGCTCAAGAAGCAAAATAGGATTAGAGCTCCCAAAAGCCCATCAAGAGCGAACTTGGACCCTACAAGCAATAACGCAAACAGAACACCCTACCCCCACAAGCAAACAACCAGTCAAGAACAAGTGTAACCCAAGGATTGGGTTACACTTACCTCTGCTTCCGGCAGCAGCAGGAGGCTATTAAACTCTATGAAAGGAGCAAGCCTCAGGCAACTGGTGTTGGAACTGACAAGGGATCAGGCAATACTGGACCTGATACTTACCAATGGAGAAAGTGTCACAGAGGTCTTGGTGGGCGACACATTGGCCTCCAGTGACCACAACATGGTATGGTTCAATATCAGGAAAGGTTTCACTAAATCTACTACACTAACCAAAGTCCTCAAATTGAAGGACACAAATTTCAAAGAAATGGGAGACTTCTTTCACCAGGCGCTACAAAGCCAAGAAGAAACCGATAACGTGGAAGACATGTGGTCGACTTTGAAAGCAACCATACAAGAAGCAACAAACTGCTATGTAAAATCAGTAAGTAAACGGCGAAGGAACAATAAGCCACAGTGGTTTACTGCGGAGATCTCAGACCTGATCAAGGAGAAGAAAAAAGCATTCATCTCTTACAAACAATCAGGGAAGCAGGACTCTAGAGCAGACTACCTGGCCAAATCAAAAGCCGTCAAAACAGCAGTCAGGGAGGCTAAATTCCTCATGGAGGAGTCTCTAGCAAAGAACATCCAGAAGGGAGATAAATCCTTCTTCAGGTATATCAGTGATAGAAGAAAAAACTCAGGCGGGATTGTACATCTTAGGAAACCAGACGGAGACTATGTGGAAAAGGATTCAGAAAAAGCCCAACTATTAAATGAATACTTCTGCTCAGTCTTCACCCGAGAAGCGCCAGGGCTCGGCCCTCAGCTACAGACAAGGGTTGGCTCAGTTGACCCGTTTAGTAACTTTGAGTTTACACCCAGCAGTGTCTACGGTGAGCTGTCAAAGCTCAAGGTTAACAAAGCAATGGGGCCAGACAACCTGCACCCCAGGGTGCTTAGGGAGCTGAGTGATGTCTTGGCGGAGCCACTGTCCATGCTCTTCAACCTCTCCCTTAGTACAGGCAGCGTCCCGTTGGACTGGAGGACGGCTAACGTCATTCCACTCCACAAGAAAGGCTCAAAGATGGAGACAGCAAACTACAGACCAGTGAGTCTAACATCGATAGTGAGCAAACTAATGGAAACTCTAATCAAACACCAATTAGATAAGATCCTGGATGAGGAGAATCTACGGGATCCCCGACAACATGGATTTACTAAGGGGAGATCCTGCCAATCCAACCTGATCAGCTTCTTTGACTGGGTAACGGGGAAGCTGGATATTGGGGAGTCCCTGGACATCGTGTACCTGGACTTTAGCAAAGCATTCGATAGCGTACCACACCGCAGGTTACTGAGCAAGATGAGTTCTATAGGATTAGGTAACACATTGACGAAATGGGTTGGGAGCTGGCTTGGAGGTAGGCTCCAAAGGGTGGTGGTGAACGGCACCCCCTCCGAAATGACGGAGGTGATTAGTGGAGTACCACAGGGCTCAGTCTTGGGCCCAATCCTATTCAACATCTTTATAAGAGACTTGGCAGAAGGGCTTCGAGGTAAAATAACATTATTCGACAATGACGCCAAACTGAGTAATGTAGTGGGCAAATGCACAACAGACGAAGATTCAGTGCCCGACAACATGATGCACGACCTACTCCTACTGGAGCGATGGTCTAGGACATGGCAACTCAACTTCAATGCCAAAAAATGCAAAGTTATGCACCTGGGCAGCCAGAATCCATGCAAGTCTTATACCCTTAATGGCGAGATCCTAGCAAAAACGGTAGCAGAACGAGACTTGGGGGTAATCGTCAGTGAGGACATGAAGTCTGCCAATCAAGTGGAGCAGGCTTCGTCCAAGGCAAGACAAATCATGGGCTGCATACGAAGGGGTTTCGTCAGTCGTAAGGCGGAAGTCATTATGCCATTGTATAGATCCATGGTGAGGCCCCACCTGGAATACTGTGTGCAATTCTGGAGGCCGCATTATCGCAAGGATGTGCTGAGACTGGAGTCGGTGCAAAGAATGGCCACCCGGATGGTCTCGGGACTCAAGGATCTACCTTACGAAAAACGGCTTGACAAATTACAGCTATACTCGCTCGAGGAGCGCAGAGAGAGGGGGGACATGATCGAGATGTTCAAGTATCTTACGGGCCGCATCGAGGCGGAGGAAGATATCTTCTTTTTCAAGGGTCCCACGACAACAAGAGGGCATCCGTTGAAAATCAGGGGCGGGAAATTACGAGGTGACACCAGGAAATTCTTTTTCACTGAAAGAGTGGTTGATCCCGGCATCGCTCCAGTAGGAGTAGGTCGTGCATCATGTTGTCGGGCACTGAATCTTCGTCTGTTGTGCATTTGCCCACTACATTACTCTGGAGGCAAAGCATCCAAATAAGCCTGGGCTGCTTCCACGGTGTCGTACGTCTTCCACCTGGTTCTCATCCAGATCTTCAGGAGTGCCGGGTAAAGCAGCATGAAATGTTGCTTATAGTCGTAGAGCTCCGAACACACCCGGGAAAAGTGCCAACGGCGTTCCTGTAAGCCCGGAGAATAATCCTGGAAAAGTTGGATCAGGTCCCCATTGTAGCAGATGGTGTTCTTTTTCAGTTTATATTGCTGCATCAATTTGGCCGTGTGGGCATAATTATGGACTTTAAATATGACCACCCGAGCACGTGTGCGGTCTTCTGTTCTCCTGCCAAGGCGGTGCGCGCGCTCGATCTGCAAAGGTCCCATGCCAGACGGCAGTGGAAGCTCTTCCTGGAGCCAGGACTCAAGGATGGACAAGAGTCGGGAGTCAGAGACAGCTTCTGGCAGGGCCTACGAGTCGAAGGTTATCCCTCCAGGAGCGGTTCTCAAGATCTTCGATTTTATCAGATTGCCGCTGCACTTGCTCCCAGAGGGAAAGCAAATCTGCCATGGAGGAGGTGTGTAAGTCTTCAACCAGCATCACCCAAGTCTCCAACTCACCGGTGCGCCTGGTCATCTTGGATAGAAGAGTCTCCATGGCCTATAGCTGCCCAGACAGATGATCAAAACGTGATTCAAGGGCACGCACCACTGACGCCGAAAGTGCCTCAATGTACGCCTCAGAGAGGGGAAGCGCGGGACCCGATTCTACCGCCGCCATCTTTGGGTCTTGTTTCTGCGACCGCGTGTCTTTTTCTTTATCTTTCCACTTAGCTCTCCCATTCATAGCCGGGCTGAGATGATAGACTAACCTGTCCATTCACTGCTCCCACTTCGATGTGTAGGATTTAGGCACTTTAGGAGGCTAAATGAGAAGGGGAAGGACCCGGGGCCCCGGAGCTTGAGCAAGACTCGTGTCACTCCGCTCAGTACATCACGTGACTCAAGATTGCTAGTTATATCTTAGACTATGCTGATATTTAGTTTTTATTATTACTTTGTAATGTTATTGGTAGGTTCCCCTCTAAAGATTTCTAAGAGCTAATTACTTACTACTAGTCTTCTAATTGGTTCAAGGGCCTATAAATTAGAGATCAGGCCAGGGTTGGGGGGAAGAATGAGAAAATTAAAGTCTAAACTGAGAGTTCCCGTGTCTATTAGCCATGCTTTATATTGATGCTATAGCAATTTTAAAATAGCCCCCTTAAATGCTAGCCTGTGAACAGTAACATAGACTTTCTATACTGCATCTCCTGGAGGGCAGGTCCTAGCTACAGGATACTAAAAAACAACTATCCCATAAACTCCCTTACTAAGTAAGCAGAATAGTTAAAATAACAAAGTCCCTGAGCTTACCTAGTCTCCCTTTCTCCAAGTTTACAAGCAGTTTCCCAGCAAATTCTTAGCAGTGAAGATCTTTCTCTCTTTGGAAGTCTTCTCACAGCACCTCTTGCAGAGCCAAAGGTAAATTATTTAATCAAACTTGCTTAAAAATTGCTGATAGGTATCTGCCACAGAAGCAATAGTGCTCGAAGACTTCCAGAAGATGACACAAAATGGCCTGAAGATGCCACAAAAAAGTGGCAAATTCCTTAACAGCGAGCATCAGAGAGGCAAAATTACTAGAATGCAGCACAGAAAAGGACTTAGATGAATCACTGTCCTGCCCTCATGAGATCAGAGCAGCCTAGATAGGGTTACCAGACGTCAGGATTTCCCCAGACATGTCCTCTTTTAGAGGACATATCTATGCGTTGGGACAGCTTTTCACAAGACGGCACTTTGTCCGGGTTTTGAAAAGCTGGTGAGATCGGGGCAGGGGCTTGAGTGCATACTCCAGCTCTGGCCCGAAGAGATGAGATTTGTGTGGGGCTGGGTTTGGGGGGTCGGAACGGGGTGGGGTTGGGGGCAAAATTGGGTGAACCCAGGGGCAGAATGGGCGGTCCCTGGGCAGAACAGGGTGGGGTCATGCATCCTCTTTTACAGAAGGCAAATCTGGTAACCCTAAGCCTAGAGGGCCTAAAGGATCAAGCTGCAGCGCTCAGAACTTACATATGGTTAGCTGACTAGAATGGAAAGGATGATAATGAGCTATTTAGGGATCTCTTAATCGTAGTTTTTGAAGAGGTGACAAGAGTGCTTCATAGCCTTCTCAATCTTGTGGTTAGTAATGCTGAATTAATCCCTTTTCTTCACTTCCATTCTAATCAGACTTCCTTACCTTTTGCCCTTCCCCCCAAATAAGCAGACAGACTCTACCTATTTCCCCCTCTTTGCCTACCTATTATTTTCCCCTATTTGCCTACCTATTCTCCAGGCACATCCAACTGCCTGACATAGCCAATGGACTCACTGAACATATGTTTAGAGTTCAAATAAACCACCATTTAATGAGACAAAAAAGCTAATGAAGCAGGCCCAAAACCTGAATCTAAACAGAGCAACAAGACTGGGAGGATAACATCCTGCTCCTTGTGACCCTGGGTGCAGCACATAAGATAAGTAGCTGTTACCTTTTACAGTGGTTTCTTATGAACTGTGATTGATTCCAAAGCAAAGCAGAGCTGCTTGTTAAGCTAAGCCAGTCTTTTGACGTTTTTGAACACCTAAGATTGATTAAAATTTACTGACTAGGAGGTACTTACCCTTTCTAGTCTTTTAACAAGATTCGTTCTGGATAAAGATGGGGATCTGAGGCTTTTTCCTCCTTGTAACAATGACAGTTTTGGTACACATTTATTGTTTGTTTTTTGTTTATACTAGAAATAAGAGCCTTACTCTAAATGAGAGGGGTCAAAATGACTTGAAACTACAAAAAACAGACCAGCTCTCTATTCTCCGGACACCTGAAGGGTTTCGGGCTAGCTGAACCGCTTATGCCAAGTGTTTATTGTGTTACATCAGTAAGTGGGAACTCGTGTGAAAGGTTTTGTCCGAGTTCACCAGGGTTCAACACCACCAAATGCACAAACGTGCTTGGCAGACATTACTCACTCACATCATTTTAAAACACTGTGGGCTAATCTAAAAATCTATAATTCATAGTGCAAAAAATTTTTTAAAACTGCTTTTTTACTTTTTCTCTTTAAGCTATAAATTAATGCAAGAATTGTTATCAATTGCCCAAAACCCTGGATGGACTTTCCAAAAAGTGGCAGTTTGTCCGGCCGTGCCTGGAGGGCTTTCAACAAGCACATGCGGATGATGTCACATGCATCTGCGTATGCTGGAGGCCCTCCAGATTCAGCCTAGAGGTCAGGAAAACTAGACGAGGCTTTTTTTGGGGGCGGGGCTAGAGGTGGAACGGGATGGGTTGGAGGCAGAACAAAGTGGGGCTGGGTGGCAGAATGGGGAAGGGCCATGCATCCAGGTTTGTCTGTCTTTACAGTGGCACAGTAAGATGGGCACAGTCTTTGTAAGGGTCGCAGGCACCCATCCTCCTCTCTACGCCCCCCCCCCTCCAGTGCACATGCGCCTCTTCCCTTCTACCGCTTTAATTTTCCCTGTGCAAGTAGCATTACGAATTTCTGCCCATGTCAGTGTCACCTCTCTCTGATGTCACTTCCGGGCTCCCTCTATGAAGTGACATCAGCAGAATAGCTGACACAATGCGGGCAACAAGTTCATGCTGTTCTTCGAGGCCTAAAAAATAAAAAAGGTATGGGGGAAGGGGGGGAGGGGAGGGGAAGGGGTAGAGAAGAGGGCAGGGTAGGGGTGCCACTGCCCTGGGTGCCACTCACCCTCACTACGCGTCTTTAAAATCTGGTAACCCTAATTATGCTTCTTTTACTATTTCTCTCAACACAAAAAGATCAGTGCTTACACGACAACTGTTTCATAAAAGGCATAATATCTGTACCCAAAGACAGACAGACAGGCATCTACTAATAATAATTATTGTATACTGTAAATACCTCGCAAACATGGTTTGTCATGGTTTACATAATAAAAGCAGGTACAATCAACTAGAATAACAAATAGGCAGAAACCAAGCCATAGATTTATCCTCTAGTTCTTCAATTCATATTATTGAAACAAAAAGGCTTTCATGGCCCTCCTAAACATTTTATAATTAGTTATAAACACTATGGGGCTCATAATCGAAAGAGAAAAACGTCCAAAAACGGGCCTAAGTCGGCACTTGGACAAACATTGCTCAAAAATGTCCACACACCGATAATAATACCGGGTTTTGGACGTATTTAAAAACGACCTAGGCCTTCATAGTGCCGCTCAACATCCAAAGCTAAACGGGGCATTTCGGGAAGCGTGTCGAGGGCGGGAGTTGGGCGGGACATGGGCCGGCTTAGACTTAGTCGTACAGCATGTATAACCGAAAGTTTAACAATAGAGCCTAGACGGAACTTGGACGTTGTGACTTAGACAATGTAAAACATGATCTAACTCATAAAAACATAGTAACATAGTAGATGACGGCAGATAAAGACCCAAATGGTCCATCCAGTCTGCCCAACCTGATTCAATTTAAATTTTTAAATTTTCTTCTTAGCTATTTCTGGGCAAGAATCCAAAGCTTTACCCGGTACTGTGCTTGGGTTCCAACTGCCAAAATCTCTGTTAAGACTTACTAAAGCCCATCTACACCCTCCCAGCCATTGAAGCCCTCCCCAGCCCATCCTCCACCAAACAGCCATATACAGACACAGACCGTGCAAGTCTGCCCAGTACTGGCCTTAGTTCAATATTTAATATTATTTTCTGATTCTAAATCTTCTGTGTTCATCCCACGCTTCTTTGAACTCAGTCACAGTTTTACTCTCCATCATCTCTCTCAGGAGCGCATTCCAGGCATCCACTATCCTCTCCATAAAGTAGAATTTCCTAACATTGCCCCTGAATCTACCACCCCTCAACCTCAAATTATGTCCTCTGGTTTTACCATTTTCCTTTCTCTGGAAAAGATTTTGTTCCACGTTAATACCCTTCAAGTATTTGAACGTCTGAATCATATCTCCCCTGTCTCTCCTTTCCTCTAGGGCACAGTTCTTCAACCGCCGGTCCGCAGACCGGTGTCGGTCCGCAAAAAAATCTTGCCGGTCCGTGAAGGATTCGGTCCCCGCCGCAACGAAAGGCCGGCGTCAGCTGACTTGCAACTTCCTGTTGCAGTCGCTGTGCCGGGACTCCTGCCTTCCACCACATTTGCCTCCTGCCTTGTCTCCGCACCTCCAGACCAGCAGCGTCAGCTCTGTGTGCTTTTAACTTCGGCACAGAGCTGCCCCTAATCAATAATTTAGCGCGGTTTCATGAGGTAGCCTCGGAGCCTTTGCTAGGCCGGCCCACATCACATCATCGAAGTGGCCGGCTATCAAAGGCCCTGAGGCTGCCTCATGAAACCGCGCTAAACTACTGCTTAGGGGCAGCTCTGTGCCAAAGTTAAAAGTACACAGAGCTGCCGCTGTTGGTCTGGACTCTTGGGCCACTGAAGGAGGGCAAAGAGCAGCTGTCCTGGAGGTTTCCCTTCCTCTCGCCTTTGCAGGTCCCTTTTTTCCACTTTTTTTTTCCTTCAAAGGCCAAGGGGCCCCAGCATCGACATCAATCAAGTTCAACTGTTCCTTGCAAGCGGTTCTGCTCGGTCAAAGCTTCCCCTCTGACATGAGCCACCCTCAGGGGAAAGAAAGTGACCCGCAAAGGTGAGGGGAAGGGAGGCAGATGATGGAAGTTGGGGGGGGGGGAGAGAGAGAAGGGGCAGATGATGGAATGGAGGAGATGAGAGAGAGAAGGGGACAGATGATGGAAGTGAGAAGAAGGGAGAGAGAGAGAGAGCAGAAGGCAGATGGATGCCAGTTGAGAGGGGAGAGCAGATGCTGAATGGAAGTGGGAAAGAACACATACTGGATGGAAGGAGGAGATAAAGGGGGAAGAAAATAGTAAGATAATGGAGGGGTGAGGGAAAGGGGTGACAAGCTGTGGGTAGACACAGTGAAAAGAGGTAAACGGGACTAAATAGTAAGAAAGAATTTAATTTAGATGGAGGAAGAAAATAGAGAAGGAAGACCAGAGAAGAAAAGGGAAGAGAGAGCAGAGAATGATATCAGATCTGAGTGGAGGAAATGAGAAGAGAGAGAGATGCTAAAAACCACAGGGGGGAGGGAAGGACAGAGATGCCAGACCAAATGTGGGGGGCAGGAGGAGAGTTGGCAGGGAAAGACAGACAGTGAATGGAAGGGGCAGATGCTGGATTGAAGAGACAGAGAAGGTTATCATGCCGCTGTACCAGGCTATGGTATGCCCTCACCTGGAGTACTGCGTCCAGCACTGGTCACCGTACATGAAGAAGGACACGGTACTACTCGAAAGGGTCCAGAGAAGAGGGACTAAAATGGTTAAGGGGCTGGAGGAGTTGCCGTACAGTGAAAGATTAGAGAAACTGGACCTCTTCTCCCTTGAGCAGAGGAGATTGAGAGGGGACATGATAGAAACATTCAAGGTACTGAAGGGAATAGACTTAGTAGCTAAGGACAGGTTGTTCACCCTCTGCAAGGCAGGGAGAACGAGAGGGCACTCTCTAAAGTTGAAAGGGGATAGATTCCATACAAACGTAAGGAAGTTCTGTGGCGGAAAGCTGGAACGCTCTTCCAGAGGCTGTTATAAGGGAAAACACCCTCCAAGGATTCAAGACAAAGTTATACAAGTGCCTGATGAACAAGAATGTGCGCTGGTAGGGCTAGTCTCAGTTAGGGTGCTGGTCTTAGACCAGAGGGCCGCCTGCTGGTCATGATGGACCTCTGGTCTGACCTAGCAGTGGCAATTCTTATGTTCTTAGGGCAGACACTGGCTGGAAGAGAGTGAAAAGGCAATGAAAGTAGAAACCAGAGACGACAAAAGGTAGAAAAAAATAATTTTATTTCTATCTTGTGATTCAAATGTATCAGATTTGAAATATGTATCTTGCTAGACATAACTGGGGAGTGCAAAGCCCAGGCAGTGCTTCTTTAGCTTCGAGCCCTAGTTCCACTCCCCTAACACCATTCCTGTCATGTGTGACTGTGGTATTCTGTTATATGATATTTGTGTAGCATTCTGTAATAATTTGGCTTATTCAGTTTTCTTGATAGTAGAGGGGATATATGTGAAGGGGAGGGGGAGACAGGGGTTTTGTTGATCTTTGCCCTGTATTATTTGTATTTATAAAATGACAATTATATAGAATATTGTTTCTTTTTATACTTTAATAAAATATGTTCAATATAAAATCATAACTATTTGAGGCTTGTGCGGATGGGATCAGATGGTTTGTGGGACCGAGCTCGTGGGGACGGGGTGGCGATGGTTTTTTAAAAAAAATTTCAGTCTTAGTAGTTTGCCAGTCCACAAAATAATTATTTTATTTCCGCCGGTCCATATGTGTAAAAAGGTTGAAGAACACTGCTCTAGGGTATACATATTCAGGGCTTCCAGTCTCTCCTCATATGTCTTCTGGCGCAAGCCTCCTATCATTTTCGTCGCCCTCCTCTGGACCGCCTCAAGTCTTCTTACGTCCTTCGCCAGATACGGTCTCCAAAACTGAACACTAATATATCTGAAAAAAATTTTGTCTCCCTTTTTTACATTTTTAGCCATTTGTTCTTCCACCTGTGCTTTCGCCAGACGTATTTCTCTCTTGGCTTCTTTCAGTTTCATCCTGTAGTCTTTTCTGCTCTCCTCTTCTTGGGTTTTTTTATATTTCAAGAACGCCGCCTTTATGAGTTGGCGTTCGTGAAATATAAAAAAACCCAAGAAGAGGAGAGCAGAAAGGACTACAGGGTGAAACTGAAAGATGCCAAGAGAGAAATACGTCTGGCGAAAGCACAGGTGGAAGAACAAATGGCTAAAAATGTAAAAAAGGGAGACAAAATTTTTTTCAGATATATTAGTGAAAGGAGGAAGATGAAAAATGGAATTGCTAGGCTAAAAGATGCTGGGAACCAATATGTGATGAGAAGAAAGCAAATGTGCTAAACACATAACACAGACCCCCACACACTACCCCAGTGATCACCAACCCCCCACCTACAAAAAATTTTATTCACAACTTTAAATTTCAGCCTCCAGACCATCATCACCTGGCCTCTTGGCATCTTAAGTCATCTTAGGGATGGGTTAGGGACCCATAGAGAGGAGGACCCATGCCCATAAGCCCCTGTAATCACTGCATTGATACTGAAACATATGCACTGTCCTATACACCCCCAAAACCCTTTTTTACTGGCATATAAGTGGCTCCTGCAGCCATACGGGCTATTGGAGTGGTAGATAAGTGGGTCTAGGGGATTCTGGAGGTGGTTTGGGGGGCTCACTGTCACCTATAAGGGAGCTGTAGTGAGGAGAAGCCATGGTACCCTTTTTGTGAAGTTCACAGCGGTGCCCTGTAAGGTACCCCACTATTTAGGTGGCATGTCTGGGTGTGCAGTCCATCACTTTGCAGACCCCTCCCACGTCCAACAGGGCTTGTTCTAGGCGTTTTGGACTTGGACGGGTTGTTGGACGGAAATGTGGTATAAAGATAGATGATTTAGTGGCTTGGACGATCAGATCGGCAGAACGTATAATTAGACAATTTTCGAAAGTAAAAAACAGTTGGACATATCTTTTGAAAATGTGTCTTAGGCTCTTTTTAACTTTGGACGACTTGCGATATGAACGTAAACGGACTTAGACATCCCTTTCGATTATGCCCCTCCACTTATATTGGTAAGTTTATCCAGGACTTTACAAACTGTTAAAAAGTTTACTAGACTGCTAATTTTAGAACTATGTTTTTTATTACAGCAACCAATCTACAATATAATAATAAATTCTATAAATTCTATTACATTTTAAATAATATAACATACTACAGTAAACAAGGTCAAACACATAGAATAAAATAGCCTGGGCTATTTGTCAAAAGAACCCAAAGCCACCCTAAGACACATCCTTAAATAACCATTGAAAAAATTATGTTTTAATTTGCTTTTTGATCTTTTTAAAAGATGCCTCTAGTCCTTAATATAAAAAGGTAGGCTATTCCATAGTGCAGGGTCGAGATAAGAAAACTTTGAAAGCAATACAATCTAATTGAATTTGAGAAGGAGGAAGCAAAGTTTCAAGTTTCAAGTTTTCAAGTTTATTTAAAAATTTGATTTGATCGCAAAATCATAATCCAATGTAATTTAAAAATAACAATAAAATCAGGGTAAGAGAAAAAAACACATTGATTAAACCAGACAATTAATACAACTTTTGTCAAAACAAGACACAAGAGTAAAAAAAAGGATTAAATACAATTCATAAACAAATAAAAAGGGCATAGGTAATGAAACAATAGGATGGGAAAAGATTACTCGCTTAAGAAAGAGATCTATGAGGATTGTAAGTTTCTTGTATGTATAAAAGGCATAAAAATATTAGATAAGTATAATGGTTGATCCATGTAAAATGACTAATACATTAAGATTAATATTTTAAATTTCATGCATTTACATTGACACCAATATTCAAAACAATTATCTTGGCAGGAACCTCTCCTGCCCACTTAAAATGCTTCCTGCTGCCTAAGTGGGGATATGGCACTTAACTAGAAAGTGCCGCTAAATATCCCCACAGACCACCCAACTAAAAACTGGGCAGGTTAGTTATGGTGCTGAGGGGTGGTACTGGGGAGGAGCCCCAGGTTATGCAGGTTTCTGCAATTTTCAGTGGCAGCATTCACGTAGGTATGTGGCCTAATTTTGGAAAGCTCCAAAGCTGTTCTACTAGCTCAGAGTGTTCAATCATGTGGGTGTCATCAATGAATATCAGTCCAGCACCCAGATAAATTTCAATTTAAAAAAAGCCATGTTACAGTCAGCAATAAACAACAGGAATAAAAAAAATTACAATTAACTTAAGATATTAAAAAACACATTAATAACCCTAGCCCACATAAAGGGAGGAACACTATTACATTTAAAGAAAAAAGAGGAAAAATATATGTAATTGCTAAGCAGGCTATAATAATAACTAACTCTTACAAACAACCTGTAAAACACATTGGGGAAAATTCTATAAATGACATCCCAATTTTAGGCAGCAGTAGGCATCCTACCACTATCTAACCAGCCAATTGGGACACACATTTTTAGAAAAAAACCTACCTGAGGCAGGCGGCCTACACTGTAGATGTTTTCACAGGTCTAGGGAGATGTGTAGGAACACCTAAGCTCACCCAAGGCTGGGAATGGTTTCGCCCAGAAGTAGCCTTGGATGAGTTTAAGCAGACCTAGGTGTCTCCCTAGAGCCACGACAGATGTTTGAAATGTAGGCCATTAAAATGAGGGCCTACATTTCAATAGATGTGGCCACTGAGCTGATCATGGCAAGGAGATCTCCCTGCTGCAATCAACTAGGCAGCTGCGGCAGGAAACTCCCCCACCCCACAAATCTGGCCAGCAGGAGGGATGCCTACTCCCTCCTGTCAGAACCCCAGAGCCCCTATGTGAACTCAGCCAGCAGGAGGGATACCCACTCCCTCCTGACGGAACTCCTGAACTTCCACTTGTGAAGCAAGCTGGGCAGGAGAGATGTCCATTCCCTCCTACCAGCAGGCCTCCCAACCCTCCAAGACTCAAACCCCCCACCCTGGTACCCCCTCCCCCAACCTGAACACTCCACTCTGGCACCCAACCTTCCCAAACCCCCTCTGTACCTTTTGTAGTACGGCGGGCCAGAGGAATACCTATTCCAGCCGCTAGGCCCACCTCTTCACAATGGTGGGCCTTCCACTTTCTGGTGCATCCTAGAGGAGCTTAAGGCCCTGACTGACCCAGGCACCTAAGGCCCCTCCCAAAGGAGGGGTCTTGAGCATCTGGGCTAACTGTAGTCCTAGGCCACTCCTAGTGCATCCCAGGATGCACTGGAAAAGGGAAGGCCCTCCATTATGAAGAGGCGGGCTTGACTGCCAAAGGTAGTAGGCTCGCCATACTACAAAAGGTACGGGGAGCCTGCTGGCAGGAGGGAGAGGGCATCCCTCCTGCCGCGGGACTTCAAGGGGGTAAAGGGGTGGCAGCAGGAGGAATTGGGCATTCCTCCTGCTGCGGACAGTGTCGGGGGGGAGGGGGAAGTCACTGCTGCTTCTGCTGTTCAGTTGATTGTGGCAGGGAGATTCCCTTGCCATGATCAGCTTAGCAGCAACGTGATTCTCTAACCAGCGCCTGTGACATGGATGCCGGTTAGAGAATCGGGATAGTTAGGCAGGGTTAGACATCTGTCCCTTAAGGACACTGGTGTGCAATTCTCAACTGCTTGTTTGGTAGCTGCCGAAACCGGAATCCTATACAGAATTTCCCCATCAAGTTCATGAAATTTTATCCCCCTCCTTAGATAACAAAAAATTCTTCATTTGCATAGATTCAAGAAAAACATAAGAATTTCCATCCAAACATTTACAGGGACATTTTAGAAAGAAAGTTCTTCCCACAGCTAAAACCCTTAGCTTCTGCTGCAGGAAAGCTTTATGTCTCAACTGAGTAGGCCTGGTGGCAACAGAGAACATAGCAATTGATTGACCATAAAATTATTTTTTGGGGAAAATCTGACCATAAAATCAACATTTTCTGTTCTGTAGATCCTAGAGAAATTAGCAAGACTCTCAGGAGAGTTTAAGGCTGTGGTGTCTAACATGTGACCTCAGGGCCTCAGGAAACCCCCAAATCTTCCATTGCAACCCTCAAACAGTTGGCTGAAATGCTCTTCAAATTCTTTAAATGCGTTAATTTCAATCTTGCTCACTTGATATAGTAACTACAAACAATCTCTTAAGTGTGTTACTCAAGTGTTTCATTTTTGTAATTTGCTACTGTTGACAATTCAAAAAAGTGAGTTTTTAAAATATATCCTTGAAGTGTTGTAGAATCATTATTATTAATTTTTAATGTTTAATACCCAGTCTGAACAAGCAGGTCAAGACAGTTTACAAAATTAGTAGTATGAATTAATAGCATGAAATCTTTGGGAGGTGTCTCATATTCACACTGCAGCCTTTTACATAAAAAAGGTTGGGGACCAAGCTCCCCTTCAATATTATTAGATCTCGTCACTTGTGGTAAACAGTAGCAATTTTTCATCTCAGGTTCTTCAAATGCTAATTGTAAAACATATCTAATATACATTTTCAGATTTATTTTTATTTTTTAACAACCCATAAGCCCCCAACTATGCATCCTCTTTACCCCACCTGCACAAGCGTAGTTTGGGGAGGTGAGGGGGGATTTTGCCCATTCAAATGAACTGCCCAGCCAACATCTCACCTCCCTTCCCCCAAAGGGAAACCTCTTTTCCTTCCCCACTTTGCAGTTTGCTATCTTTGGGCCACTGGCAGTATCAGTCAATAGAAGCTTAGACTCCACTATTGCATCCTGCTTCTGTGGGAACAGTAAGCTGAAACAGAGGGAAGGCTTCCAGGCCTGCTGTAAGCAGTAGGTTTAGTCTGCCAGCAGCCTGAACATTGCAAGCTGCATTGTGCAGGAAGGGAAACAGAGAGAGAAAGAGATACTGGATCCTGCAGGGAGAGGAAGAGAGAAATGCTATACCCAATCTGGGGGAGGGAATGGTAAGGAAGAAAGCTGTCAAATTAGGGAAGATTAGGAGAGGGAAGGTAGAGGAGAAGAGAAGAGAAGAGAGAGAGAAATGCCAGACCATAGGGAAGGAAGGGAAAGAGAGGAGATGAGAGATGCTAGACCATGGGGGACGAGGGAAAGATGGAAGGGAAGAAGACAGATGTCAGATCATAGGGTAGAGGGAAGAGAAGGAAATGAGGGGAGAGGAGAGAAACATCAGACCCTGGTTGGCGTTAGAGGGAAGAAAAGATGGCTAATTTTCAGTTTTAAAATAAATGTATGTATGTCCGTCCCGTGATCTGGCATCTTTCTTCTTTCCTAGTGATTGATGCTAATTGGCTTATTCTTCAATTAACTTGCATCCACAAATTGGGTGTGCACCCAAATTTGCACATGCAATTTTTAGCACTTTTTAAATAATTAGGCTAATATTGTATAAAATTAGGAGGACACTTTCCATGCACACATATGGTCATGCAATTGTATAGATTATTTTCTGCATATATAAAATAGATTTCATAAGTAGAAAAGACCTTATAAAATTTGCTCAATAGACCATAAACAGAAAGAAAGAAAGAGAATGGAACTAGATACATTGTAAGCAAAATGACACACTTACATGCTTCCCGGAGCTTTCCCTTGTCATAATTTAGTGCATAGTAGTCATGTAAACTTATCCTGTTTACTCTAACACGCAAGCGATCCAGTACTGAGTTAGGGCTGCAAATCAAGAAAAAAAAAAAAAAATTTGTCAACTGTTGGATTTGAAAGCAGGTAATATAGATTAGAAAGTAGAAAAATGAAGGCACTCTGACAACTTGCACAATAGCTTACTGGATTTGTTTGTCTTACTCTTGATGTTAGATGTTTACATTGTTTATTTTTGTTAAACATTGCTGATTGCCTATTTTCTTTCTTTTCTTATTTGTTGATGCTGCTGTTTCTTCATATCTCTCCGGGCTGCCAATTGCGCTTCTCTGAGATGTCCGCCGCTGCCAAGAGGTAGTGCCTCCAACTCTAGCCCCCAGATATCATCCTGGTAGCCAGCATTTAAATTTCACAGCTCTTGCAACGCATACAGAAGGGGCACGCTTAAGGAGCATTACATGCTCCTTCATGCACTATCTTCAGGTGCTATCTATCTACACACTACACCTTAAAATGCCTCTATATACATCATTTTTAATTTTTCTCTCTCACATACTTTTCTCCTCTTAATTCCCAGTCCGACCTCTTTACTATGGAACCACAGATTTCAGTTATATGGGGACGGCATCCTTATAAGCAAGTTTCCTACCCTATCTAATTCTAGAACCAGATGCATACAGAAGGAGAAGAATCTTATTTCAATCAGGCCTGCCCTAATGGCTACTCATTCAAACTGCACTGCCACGAATACAAGAAAGGCCGTGGCCTTGCAGTCATCTACCACTCCTCTGTTCCTTTCAAATATGAATCCTATTGTATATCGTCTCATATTGAACTTCTTCAATTCTCTATCACCAATGTTTCTTTCCCCCTTACACTTTCAGCTTCTTCCCCCACCAATTACTAAAGACTCTCTCATGGCTCTACAATTTGCCATCCTAGATTTTAGTATTTCACATAACAACTCAATCATCTTAGGAGACTTTAATATATATTTTGACAATTCTACCAATTCTCAAACTACAGATATCCTTACACTGATCAACAATTTTTCTCTAATCCCGTTACTCACCACCCCTACACACATTGCTGGACACACAACTGACAAGATCTTTGTGCCAAAAGCCCTCTCTTCACTATCCAACAAATCATCTCCCTTCCCTGGACTGATCATTCCTTAATTACGATATCTCTTCATGTTCCCCTTAATCGCACTCAATCACCTCCTCAAACCTACTTTTCAAGGGATTTAAGTAAAATTAATTCTACAGCGATCAATGACTCACTTGCTCTCAATCTTGAGGATTTTTCTAAACCCACCTAGAAGACCAATCATGGATCTGGATTTCTTCTACCCAAACTCTGATGGATAAAATAGCCCCTCTTAAAAAAACCTGGTTTTCTCAAGAATTATCACTCATCTGTCACCAGCTTCACTCCTCCGAACAGCGATGGAGAAGATGACATTCTCTGTCCTCCTTAAACCACTATAAAGAAAAAGCTTCCTTTTATAAACTCTCCATCCAAAAATGCAAAAAAGGAATACTATTCTGTTCTTTATGCTATCTTACAATCACTAACTTCCCAAAACAATCAAAAGATGTCTTGTTCATCTAGGCCCTCAATTCAAGAATTAGCAAATTATTTCCATCTACTATAATAAAATGCTAAGAGTGCATGCGCACTCTTACCGCCGTGTTCCCTGATCCCTGATCTGTAGTTCTCTGGTCGGCAGAGTGCGCATGCACGCTAAGGCACATGAAAGGCAGTGCAGAGTGGCGGCTGCCGGGAGAAGGGTTTCGCGGAGCGGCGCTGGTGGCGGCTGCCAGGAGGAGAGCTTCGAGCCGCTGAGGGTCGGACGCTGCTCCCGTGAGGATCGCGGCCGGCTGTATCAAACTTTGCAGGCTGCACAGCACCTCAGTAGAACGTTTCCTCTGACATATGTGATTGCGTCAGAGGGAACATACTTCCGAGGGGCAGAGCGGCCTACGAGGTTCGCAAAAGCCGGCCGCAATGCTCACAACGCTGCATACTGGACCGGGGAAACAGGTAAGGGATGCTGCAGGAGCAGGGAAGAGGAACAGGGAGAGCAGGGAAGAGTTGCTACTGAACCGGGGGAGCAGGGAAGAGGTGCTACTGGACTGGGGGAGCAAGGAAGAGGGACAGGGGAAGCAAGGAAGAGGTGCTACTGGACCGGGGGGAGCAGGGAAGAGGTGCTACTGGGCTGGGGGAGCAATGAAAAGGGATAGGGGGAGCAGGGAAGAGGTGCTACTGGACGGGGGGAGCAGAAAAAAGGTGCTACTGGACCAGGGAAGAAGGACAGGGGGAGCAGAGAAGAGGTGCTGCTGGATCGGGGGAGCAGGGAAGAGGGACAGAGGGAGCAGGGAAGAGGTGCTACTGGACCGGGGGAGCAGGAAAAAGGTGCTACTGGACCGGGGGAGCAGGGAAGAGGGACAGGGGGAGCAGGGAAGAGGTGCTACTGGGCTGGGGGAGCAATGAAGAGGGACAGGGGGAGCAGGGAAGAGGTGCTACTGGACCGGGGAGCAGGGAAGAGGGACAGGGGGAGCAGGGAAGAGGTGCTACTGGACGGAGGAGCAGGAAAAAGGTGCTACTGGACCAGAGGAGCAGGGAAGAGGGACAGGGGGATCAGGGAAGAGGTGTTACTGGGCCGGGTGAGCAATGAAAAGGGACAGGGGGAGCAGGGAATTGGTGCTACTGGGCCGGGGGAGCAGGGAAGAGGTTCTACCGGGCATGGGGAGCAATGAAGAGGGACAGAGGGAGCAGGGAAGAGGTGCTGCTGGACAGGGAATTGGAGTGGGGAGGGAAATGCTGCTGGTGAGAAAAGGGGGCTCAGGCTGAAAGGGAACAGATGGGAGAAGGGGGTTGGGGGGTAAAATGGGTTTGGAGCTGGGGCTGAAAACAGGGGACATGTGAGCGAAGGAGGCTTTACTAGCACCCGTTAATGTAACGGGCTTAAACACTAGTAATAAAATAAAAGCCATCCATAACAAACTTACACTATCCCCTACTTTGTCAACCCAA
Organism: Geotrypetes seraphini; assembly: GCF_902459505.1. Taxonomy (NCBI): domain Eukaryota; kingdom Metazoa; phylum Chordata; class Amphibia; order Gymnophiona; family Dermophiidae; genus Geotrypetes; species Geotrypetes seraphini. The sequence continues at coordinate 83,880,099 of NC_047092.1, read as the reverse complement.
AATTTTCCTATTACTTCCAAACATCTCTCATTTAGCAATTTATCTCTACCTTCTCTTGCTGATATCCTTAGAACCCTATAGAATATGAACATGTCTAACAACCCCTTAGAATCATTAACCCCCTTTACTCTAAAAAAAAATCTTCACATTTTTGGCCCTTTCATCCATAAGATGATCACCAATAGTCTTTCCACTGGAACAATGCCTAACCTTTGGAAAAAGGCTACAATATTCCCAAAACTTAAACAGTCAAATTCTTCAGATGAGGAATATTCTAACTATTTGATGTTCTTATGGGTCTAGCAATTCAGCATGTTTTATCAGAATGGAAAAATAATACAGTACAGCTCTTTCTTTTCCTGCAAGGTGGACGAGAGTCAGTCTTGAGCGTAAATATAAAGAAGTAGTTGCTGGTAGGTGATGTTCAGTTTGAAATTTTAGAGGGTTTGGGCTCTTTTAGATGACTATTGTAGAATACATGCTAATTGACTTTTCTTTCTGGTTTGTACTCCCAATTCGTCTACTTTTACAATTTTGTTGGGTTGAGGGGGGAAAGACTTAAATGTCATTAGATTAATTGTTGTGTTGAATATTGTATTTTATGAAATTCAACAAAAATATTTGAACAGAATAATACTGATGTTAAGATTATACTTGTAGTTTAGAGCATTTGACTGTTAGAATGAAGAGTGGTGTTGTGTATGTAGAAATTCCTTTTAGAAATGAATTCCTCATTCTATGGTTATGTGACTTTAATGGTGTTCTTTGTACTGGTATCAGATAATGAATGGTTACTTCACCTCTGTCTCCCATACTCTTCAACCTATACATAGCCTCCCTCAGCTCCTGCCTAGACAAACATGGCCTAATCTCCTACAGCTATGCAGATGATATCATCATTCTCCTCCCCTTCGACCATCCAGCACCTACCATGATAGGCACAATACACAGAACACTCGAAACAGTAGCAACATGGATGACAGAACACAAACTAAAACTTAACTCTGACAAAACAAACTTCATCCTCCTAGAAAACAACAAAACCCCAACCTTAACAAACCTAGTAATAAACTCAACCTCATACCCCATTCAACCCACGCTAAAACTTCTTGGAGTACTGATTGACAGAGGCTGTACCATGCAATCACAAATCAACAAAATAATAAAAACCTCATTCGCAACCATGAGAAACCTAAGACAAATTAGAAAATTCATCAACAGGAAATAATTCCAATTTTGGTACAATCTCTAATCATTGGACTAATAGACTACTGCAACATACTATACCTCCCCTGCCCAGCAATCATGATAAAACAACTACAAACAATACAAAATACAGCCCTAAGACTCATCTATTCGCTGGAAAAATACAACCACATCACAGAGGCATATCACGACTCACACTGGCTACCAATACAAGCAAGAGTATACTTCAAATTCTACTACCTACTATTTAAAGCTATAAATGGAGACAGCCTAACCTACTGGAACTAACTCAATCCACCTCAACCAGACACAGGAGAACCCACTCACTATTCACACACCCACAAACTAAAAATGTCAAACAAAGAAAACTATATGACAACCTAATGGCCACCAGAGCAGCAAAACTAGACAAACAACTCACCGATCTGCTGTCTTCGACCAGACTACAAAACCTTCAAAAACGAAACAAAAACCCTACTCTTCAAAAAATACATAAAACCTATTTAACATGACCAGATCCCAAGCTTCACCTACTATACTATCTACTCTTATCAAATCAAAAATGTTAAAATTACCCATTATGTATTACCTAATTTCATGACAGTTCTTATGTATTCCGCCTATATATGTCGTAACATCATGATAATTCTTATGTAATCCGCCTTGAACCGCAAGGTAATGGTGGAATAGAAATCACTAATGTAATGTAATTTATTGTTCACTGACACTGACACTTGATTATTGCAATGCCATCTACCTAGGTTTACTGAAGTAGTTTCAAGTTTATTAGGTTTTTTATATACCGCCTATCAAGGTTATCTAAGCGGTTTAACAATCAGGTACTCAAGCATTTTCCCTATGTGGTTCGGGAACTGCAATTGGTACAAAATGCTGTGGCATGATTAATTGTAGGGGCTACCAAGTCTGAGCTTATAATGCCAATTTTAGTTAAGCTTCATTGCTTACCTGTCTCTGCTCAGATTGAGTTTATAGTTCTCTATTTGATTTACAAGTTGTGATATACTCAACAGCCTGCAACGTTGAACAGTCTTCTCAATCCATATCAACAAAGGGATGTTGCGTTCTGATGAGCAATTTTGTTTAGAGGTACCATCTTTGAAGCAGGTGAGATTAGGGAATCATCGACACCCAATATTATCAGTTCAAGGCATGTTGTGGAATGCCTTGTGCTTGAAGAGAGCTTCAATCTTATTAAGCTTCAGGAAATTGATTAAAACAGTATTGTTTGAGCAATACTAATTAGTTTAATCTGCTATTAGTATTACAGTTCCAAAATGACATTGATTTTATGTTTATGTATTGTTTGTCTAATATATCATTGTTCTATTGTAGTATGTATTGTAATTATGTATGTATGTTTGTAACTTGCACAGAACTACAGGATGTAGTGAGTAAAAAATTTTTAAATAAATAAATAAACTACATAGGATAGGTGACAAAGATGTATAGGATAGGTGTGGATTAGGAATTGGTTATTGGATAGAAAACAGAGGTGTATAGGCCTGGTTTGGCACAAACTATGCAGAAGCATTAGCAGGGCGTGACAAAGACCTTTCTAGTCCTGATTAGAGGGTCTTATATACATGCAAACACATTTAAAGCTTTGAAAAGTCAGGATAATAAACAAAAGACCAGGAAACCAATATATAGCATAGTAAAATGGGAATTCACTATTTGTGTGAGGTGTTAGGTGGGGCAGGACCATATGGAAATCAGGTACCTATAGGTGTATAAATAATAATACATAGAGGTATTAATGACTCCATCTTGTTTTCTGACTTTCTGTGTGTCTCCTCGTGGTGTAAACCATACTGAAGTTTTCCCGCCTATAAAAGACCTGTGATTCTAGTGTTCTTTGTGTGGACGGCTATGCCTAGGAGGAATAAGAGAAACCTCATGGCCTGAGTGAAAACAGATGGTCCTAGCATTCCAATGCTGGGTATAGAAGAAAAGCTTTCTTGTATTAAATATGAATGAAATATGTCGTATGGATCTATGAATGTTTGGGGCCCTGAATGTGTGATGTGTGGAATGCAGGATGTGTGATGGAATGATTTGTATTTAATTTCAAATGTTTTTACATATATAAGATTCAAGAAACTTTAAGGAAGCCTAAGAGCAACATCTGTAGTTAGTTAGGACAAGAGTGAAGGAATGGTTACCATGGAAACCCTCCAGAGGCCCAGCAAAGGTCAGCTAGGTTGACTTCCAGCATAGGAAGGGGGGTCTGGGGGGTTTTCTGTTCATGTGTGTTAGTGAAACTTGAAGCTGTTAGTTTTCCAAGCATGGGTTCTACAAACACAGAAAGGCTGTTTGATTTAAACTTTTTGAGAATTACAAAGTGAATATTGGTTATGTTATAATGTGTTGTGCATTCAGAAATTGATGTAAACAAAAATATGATTTGTAAAACTTTTTTCTATGTTAAAAGGAATTTTCTTTGTTCAAAAAACCTAAGGACAGCCTCTGAAGGGGGTGATTGGTTGGCAGTTGTGAAATCATACTGGTCAGTGTGAAGGTATAAAGGAATGCACCAGTATTGATTTCTTGGGGGCCCTGTATGCTTCAGGAGAGGTGCAATTTTCACGCCTGAAGAATGCCTAACGAAAGTTATGTCAAAACGAATAAAAAATTAACTGATTGGAAAATATTCATGCAATTGTTATTATTCCCGGGCAACTAAGGGCAGGTAATTGCTAAGTTCCCTGCTCAGAAGGTAGGGTTAAATGATCATTTTTCTCAATGGAGGAGAGTAAACAGTGGAGTGGCGCAGGAGTCTGTACTGGGACCAGTGCTATTTAACTTATTTATAAAGAGGGGCATAATCACAAAAAACGTCTAAGTCCCCTTTTGGCCTAAGGCCTTAAACGTTGAAAGTAGAAGCAGGGAAAATGTCCATTATCAAAAAAATGTCCAGAAGGAGGGTTTTTTTTTATAATGACCCGCCTCTGCGTTCAGATGTTTAAACGCCCAAACCACCACTACGTCTAAACTTATACCATATAATCAACCTAAAAAAAGCCTAAGCCCCAAACGTCCAAAACAAGGGCTTTTAGGCAAAGGAGGAGCCAGTCCTTCGCCTAAAAGCTGGATTCTGTAACCGGTGTCTGTCAAAAACACCGATTACAGAATTCACCCCCACCCCCCTGACCCAATCCAGCAGGGGAGAACACTTTAAAAGAAGTGGTGCCAACGGCTCACCGAGACCAGCAGCAGTATCGGGAGCCCCTCTCCAGCAGGGCACCTGATCACAGTTACACCCTCCCCCGATCCAGCAGGGGTGAACACTTTAAAAGAAGCGGTGCCAACGGCTCACCGAGACCAGCAGCAGTATCGGGAGCCCCTCTCCAGCAGGGCACCTGATCACAGTTACACCGCTCCCCCGATCCAGCAGGGGAGAATACTTTAAATATATATTTTTTATTTCTCTTGATACTTATTTTTTATCTCTATTTTTTATTTATTTTACTTATTTATTTTTAATTCTATCTTTAAATTTATTTATTCATTACTTGGTGGAATACTCATTTCTATCTCTATCTCTATCTCTGTCTTTATATTTTATCTTTATTTTTCATAAATTGTCTCTTCAGGTACTTTAATTAGATTGTGAGCCTTTGGGACAGTTAGGAAATTTCCAAGTACCTATCTTATTTATTTTATTTATTGTATCTTTTAATGATTTCATTTTTGTAAACCGCTTAGAAACCTCACGGTTATTAGCGGTATATAAGAATTAAATTAAATTAAATTATCGGGGCAGGAAGGAGCCCAAGCCCTCCTGCCCCGCGGCACCTCCAATCTCCCCGACACTATCGGAACAGGAGGGAGCCCAAGCCCTCTTGCCCCGTTGACAGCCCCGACTCGATCGAGCCAGAAGGAAGCCCAAGCCCTCCTAGCCACGTGGCCCCACCCCCTACAAGATCGGGCAGGAGGTAGCCCAAGCCCTCTTGCCCCGTTGACAGCCCCGACTCGATCGAGCCAGAAGGAAGCCCAAGCCCTCCTAGCCACGTGGCCCCACCCCCTACAAGATCGGGCAGGAGGTAGCCCAACCCCTCCTGCCCAGGCGGACCCCCTGCCCCGCACTCCCACTAAAATATGGGCAGGAGGGATCCGAGGCCCTCCTGCCTCGATTCAACTTCCCGAACCCCCGCCCATGTGCTTAAGGCCCTACCCACAGGAGGAGCTTAAGGTTCCTGGGCCTATTCTGGTTGGCCCAGAAGACTCAGGCCCCACCTGTGGGCAGGGTTTGAGCCGCCTGGGCCAATCCAGCCCATTCCTGAGCTGGCTGGCCTGCCGGACGGGTGGGCTTGGCACCCGTCCATCCGGCCAATGCTTTCAAAGTATGGGGGGTGGGATTGGGGGTGGGTAGGGGGTCGTGGGGTCGGTGGGGGATCATGGGTCAGTGGGGGGAGCCAATTGGAGGTTTGGGGGGATGGTCATGGGGTTGTCGAGTCGAGGGCAGGAGGGCCTGGGATCCCTCCTGCCCGTATTTTAGTGGGGTTGGGGGTAGGGGTCCGCCTGGGCAGAGGGGTTGGGTTACCTCCTGCCCAATCTTGTAGGGGGTGGGGTCGCATGGCCAGGAAGGCTTGAGCTTACTCCTGGTTTGATCGAGTCAGGGCTGTCGACGGGGCAAGAGGGCTTGGGCTCCCTCTTGCCCCGATATTGTTGGGGGGGTGATGTATCGTGGCAGGATCATTCATCTACATGAACTGCCACAACGCAAGGCAGGAGAGATTGAGCATTTCTCCTGCCGCGGGTCGCAGCAGTTCGGGTAGAGGGGTGATCGCATCGCGGTAGGGGAGATGAGGCATCTCTCCTGCTGCGATGGTTGTGGTGGGGGGTAGGTTGCCGGGCCGCTGAACTGATCGCGCCAGCTGCCATCAGCTCAGTGGCCCCTTTTTCGGCACTTATACCTGTTTTGACTTGGTCTAAGTCAAAACGTATAAGTGCCGACTAGGCAACCTATCAAATGTTTTGGTTATACCTGTTGTACGCCTAGGTGTAGGTCGGCCTACCTCCTACCCACCGCCCGCACTTTCCCCTCTTCTAAAAACACCTCTTTTCTCTCTGTGCATTTAGAGGCAGGGGATAGGCCTAAGCTGGTTTTAGATACGTCTAAAACCAGCTTTGATTATGGGTACTTGGACGATCAGGCTTTTTGATCATCCAAGTAGCCATTTAGGCCACTTTTTAGACGTTTTTTAAAAAATTATGAGCCCCAAATGATCTGGAAATTGGAACAATGGGTGAGGTGATTAAATTTGCAGATGATATGCGGATTGTGAAAAATTGCAGGCAGACCTTAGGAAATTGGAAGACTGGGCATCCAAGTGGCAGATGAAATTTAATGTGGACAAATGCAAAGTAATGCACATTGGGATGAATAACCTGAATCACAGCTACAGGATGCTAGGGTTCACCCAAGAAAAGGATCTGGGTATCATTGTAGACAATACGATGAAACCTTCCACCCAATGTGCGGCGGCAGCCAAAAAAGTAAACAGAATGCTGAGAAATATTAAAAAAGGGATGGTTAATAAGACTAAGAATGTCATAATGCCCCTGTATCGCTCCATGGTGCGACCTCATTTGGAGTACTGCATTCAATTCTGATCTCCTTATCTCAAGAAAGATATAGTGGTACTAAAAAAGGTTCAAAGAAGAGCGACCAAAATGATAAATGGGATGGAACTCCTTTCATATGAGGAAAGACTAAAACAGTTAGGGCTCTTCAGCTTGGAAAAGAGATGGCTGAGGGGAGATATAATTGAAGTCTACAAAATCCTGAGTGGAGTAGAACGGGTACAAGTGGATCGGTTTTTTACTCCGTTATAAATTACAAAGACTAGGGGACACTCAATGTAGTTACAGGGAAATACTTTTAAAACCAATAGGAGGAAATTTTTTTCACTCAGAGAATACGTTGCCAGATGATGTGGTAAGAGCGAGTAGCATAGCTGTTTTTAAGAAAGGTTTGAACAAGTTCGTGGAGGAAAAGTCCATAGTTATTGAGAAAGACAAGGGGGAAGCCACTGCTTGCCCTGTATTGGTAGCATGGAATATTGCTACACCTTGGGTTTTGGCCAGGTACTAGTGACTTGGATTGGCCACCGTGAGAACAGGCTACTGGGCTTGATGGACCATTGGTCTGACCCTGTAAGGCTATTCTTATGTTCAATCTCCCCTTTATAGCTAAACTAACGGAGAAGCTAGTATTTAATCAACTTTCTTCCTTTTTGGAAAAAACCTAATGCCTTTCACCCCAATCAAACACGAAGAAAGATTTAAAAAATTGCGGCTGTACTCACTTGAGGAAAGAAGAGAACGGGGAGATATGATTGAAACATATAAGTACATCACGGGACGCATCGAGTCAGAAGATGATATCTTCTGGCTCATGGGACCCTCGACCACCAGAGGGCATCCGCTGAAAATCAGGGGAGGGAAGTTTCATGGCGACTCCAGGAAGTACTTCTTCACCGAAAGAGTAGTGGATCATTGGAATAGACTCCCACTCCAGGTGATAAAGGCCAGCAGCGTGATGGATTTTAAGAGAAAATGGGATACTCATGTGGGATCTTTAAGGGAGTAAATTCAGGGGAGGGGATACTTGGAATGGGCAGACTTGGTGGGCTATAGCCCTTTTCTGCTGCTTTTTTCTATGTTTCTAAACAAGTTTTCAACCCCACCACTCTACAGAATTTTCACTGGTCAATTTGATATATCTTGGATCATCGCAAATCTGTTCTCCTAGTCTTGTTAGATCTTACAGCTGCCTTTGACATGATTGATCACTCCCTACTTCTTAGGATATTTCAAAAACCTCAGGCATCTCTGGCACAGTCCTCAACTGGTTCTCCTCATTCTTCGAAAATTGCTCATTTCAAGTGAAATTTAAGAACACTACATCTGAAATCTTTTCTCCGAAATATGGAATACCACAAGGCTCTATCCTGTATCTGTTCCTCTTTAATCTCCTTTTAGCTCCCTTATTAACTCTGGCTCAATCCATAGGCTTTATCCCCTTTAAGTACGCAGATGACATTCAACTCTTGCATCCTCTGAACCAAATCATGTTCAATAAATAAACTGTAAACTTACCCAAATCAGTTCATGGCTGAATAAAAACATGCTTGCACTATACATTCAGAAAACAAAAGGTGTTCTGTTTCCTAGTTCAGATAAGAAAGATCTAATCCTGCCTATCTGTACTGAATCCACCCCTATTCAAATGGACAAGAAAATGAAACTACTGGGGGTAATTCTTGACAGAAAACTTACTTTTCACAATCAGATAAGCTCAGTAGTCTGGAAATGTTTCTATAAATTCAAATTAATATGTTCAGTATCTTCACTCCTAGATCCTTCCTCTCTTAACATTCTGATCCATTCTCTACTTATTTCTCACCTGGACTTTTGTAATTCCTTATATCAAGGTATAACACAGAAATAAATCAGTTGGCTCCAAATTCTTCAGAACACAGTAATAAAACTCATTTACAAAGCAAAAACATTCAACCATGTTACTCCTTTGCTCCGCAATGCTCACTGGCTGTCCATCCAATATCGTATAACTTATAAAATTCTTCTTCTCACCTTTAAAACTAGACTCGTGAACACTCCAGCTTTTATTGATAAACTTTTTACCCCTTATGCATCATCAAGAATGCCGAGATCAAATACCCACAATCTAATGGTAATCCCATTCATCTGTGAAATTGTTTACAATACTACTCATAAAACAATCTTTTCAGCTATGGCCCTTTCTCTTTAGAATGCTATGCCACTAGACCTCAGATTAGAATCTTCCCTGATAAAATTCAAATCTAAACTTAAAACATTCCTGTTCAAAGATGCTTTTGATACATGACACTGAATATTCTCTTTAAGGATGACAATTTATTCACCTTAATCTATTCCCATCCTACTGTGTTCTCCCATCCCCTCTCTTTCCCTAATTTTATCTTGATGTAACCATGTAATCCTTTCCCCTTCTTTCCTCCTGGTTTCACATCAGTAATGCTTAGTCTGTGAATTCCCCTTTGTTTTAATAGAGAGTTGCTATTTTACTCTTTTTACTAATATTTTATTGTAAACCATTTAGTTATTTATGATAGAAGATATATCAAATGACTAATAAACTTGGAAACTTGGTCATCTTCTATCCTTTTCTCTGCCTTAGAGATTAAATGTACTTATCCCAAGCTTTCTTTAATTAAAATACAGTTCATCTCCACCACCTCTGTCTGGAGGCTGTTCCACACATTCACCACCCTTTCTGTGAAGTAGTATTTCCTCAAGTTACTTCTGGGTCTAAACCTTTTCACCTTCAACCTATGACCCTTCATTCCAGAGTTTCCTTTCAGTTGAAAGAGATCAACTCATGTGCATTTATGCCACATATGTATTTAAACGTCTCTATCATATCTCCTCTCTCCCACCTTTCCTCCAAAGTAGACATTGGGAGTATATTCCCATATGCTTTATGATGAAGACAATTGACCATTTTAGTAGCCATCCTCTGGATCAACTTCTGTTTATATCTTTTTGAAGGTACAGTCTCCAGAAATGTACACAGTATTCTAAATGAGGTCTTGCTAGAGTTTTATGCAGGGATATCATTACCTCCTTTTACCTACTGGCCATTTATCTCGCTGGGCACTCAAGCATCCTTCTTGCTTCGCTGCCACATTTTTCTAGAGGTCCCTTGTATTGTATGATAAGTATATTAATAGGGATATAATATTGAAACAATTTAAGTCCCAATGTTTCAGTGCTGCTGAATTATAAGGGGATTCTAAATAAACAGCAAGTTAAAACAGATATATAAGTGGATGATGACATTCTTTGGCAATGATAAGGAGAGCTATTTCAGAGCTCAGAAAAAACTCACAGCCAAAATCTCATGAGGCCTCTCAGAATATTTCAGAGCTTAGTGTTAAGTCCCTTAGATGAAAGATTTATCCTGCTGTCTAGAAAGTACTTCCATTAAAGGTAAGCAAGTTCATTTTTTCCATTGATAAGCAAGTTTAATCAGCTCAGTCCAAATAGTTGAGGGATGCCCTTGGTTGTTTTAGCACTTAGGGATTAATTCTGCAACAGTGTGCCTATATATAGGTATCTAGAGAGCACCAACATGATGTCTATTCTATAAAAGAAAGTACGGTAGGCACACCTATAATTTTTGTGCAAGCACTATAGAGCTGCGGTAAGTGCTTCCAACTAAATGCTGAAGATATACATGTAACTTATGATATTCTATATATACGAGTCCCGCCTAAACCCATGTGTTTGGCTATCCATCTATAATAATAAAACGCTAAGCATGCATGCGCACTCTAACCGCGTATTCCCTGAGATCTGATCTGTCGGGATGTGCTGGCAAGAGTGCGCATGCGCGCTTAGTACGTATCCGAAGGTGTGCTAGAGAAGCGACAGGCGCATTCGGCGGAGAGACATTTAGAGGCAGCCACAGAGGGGGAAAATAAAACTGTACCATAGTCATCAGAGGGCGCGGGGCAGCGGTCTGAGAGTGACATAAAAGGAGAAGCGAGAGTTGGTGTCACTCGGAGACGGCCGCCACAGCCCCTGTCACCGCCTAGGCCTCCCGGCTATTCACACGCACCCTCCGAAGGGCTGGGGCACAAAGAGCACCTCCTGCCCCCCTTCCCGGGATGAACTGAGAAACGGAGCCGGCCAGGCCTCCATGACAGACCCGAGGAGCCCAGCAACTTTCTGCCCCGGCTCTTGCGCTGATCCCACCACCCGGGACCCGAGTCCTTTGCCACCCCCCTTCCCTTCCCGTGGTCCCGACTAAGAACCTGGTGATTCCAGCAGCATGTGCAGCAGGCTTCACATGCTGCTTCAGGTCCTTCAACTGCCCTGATTTGCTCTGCCGCGTCTCTGATGATGTCATCAGGGAAGTGCCAGAATAAATCAGGGGAGTAGAAGGGCCCGAAGCAGCATGTGAAAACTGCTGCACACGCTGCTGGAATCGCCAGGTTCATAGTCGGGACCAAGGGAAGGGAAGGGAAGAGGGGGGCGGTAAGGGACTAAGGTAGCCGGACAGACCATGGGAAGGGAAAGGGGGGTAGAGGAAATGCTACTGCTGCTGCTGCACAGGGAAGTGGTGTGGGGGGAGGGAAATAGAGGGGGAGGGAATGCTGCTTTGGCTGCTGCACAGGGAAGTGGTGGGAAAGAAATGCTGCTGCATAGGAGGCATGGAGAGAGACAGATAGATAGAAAGACAGACAGACAGTGGGAAGAAGGGAGACAGAAAGAAAAGAAGAAAGACACAGGGGCAGGGAGATACACAGAAAGACAGACAGACAAAGGGGGCCAGGGACAGAGACAGACAGAAAGACAGCGGGAGGGAGAGAGACAGAAATAAAGACAGACATACATATATTCTAGCACCCGTTAATGTAACGGGCTAAAATACTAGTAAAAAATAAACTAAGCAATACAGCAGACCCTCAATATTCATGGGGATTAGGGGCAGAGCCGGCCCACGAATAGGGAAATATCGCAAATATTTTTGGGGCCGGGTCTGACCCAACCCCACCTCCCTCCCACCTCCCTGCTGCATCCCCGACCTTACCTGGTGGTCTAGTGGTAACAAGGGGCAAGCGCAATCTTCCTACGCTCCTGCCCTATGCAGAATTGTCATCAAAATGGCTGCCATAAGTTCCCATTGTAGTCTCGAGATTACAATGGGAACTCACGGCAGCCATTTTGATGATGGCTCTGCACAGGGCAGGAGAGTAGGAAGATCGCTTTTGCCCCGCGTCACCGCTAGACCACCAGGTAAGGTTGGGGGATGTCCGGGGCAGCGTTTCTCCATTAAAAAAAGGGGCAAAAAAAATCATGAATAACCGAATTTGTGAGTGGGGAAACTGTGAATCGAGAGGGGAAGCTTTATATACATGTATTTACAGAATTGTGCTTAGGTATAATTTTGACACTTACATGTGTATGTTGTGGTCATCAGGGGTTCCAACTGAGTTGGCAAGAGTGCAAAACAGCAGGATCCATAGGCCAAATCACCAGCAATCTTTCTACAAAAAGTGCCACCTGACAAGGCTCAAAAAGGGTCTAAGTGCCCTTGGTGTTCTGGCTTCTCTTCAGGTCCTCTCTGTAGACTATTTTCACAGTCATGGTAAAATAGTAAAACTAAACACAAAGTTTAATAGTGATCCATTCCTTTTGTCTCCTGAGAAAATGAAAGAAGCAATAACTGAGGACAAGATACTCCCTGAGAGGAGCCTTAGGTGTCTGCACTAGGGCTGCCCGATTTACGATTCGAATCGGTTCACCGATTCGAATCAGGTGAATCGATTCGAATCGGTTCATTTTGGTAAAAAAACGGACTCACCGATTCAGCCCCGATTCCAGTTAATTCTTTATTTTACCACCGGACGCCAGACTCGTTCCCATCTAATGTAACTTCCGGTTTTGCGAAACCGGAAGTTACATCAGAAGAAATGAAAGGACGTGGGAGCGTCGAGGGGGGAGCGAGCAGACCTCGGAAGCAAAGGGTAACTGGCAGGAGGGCTGAGAATCGGCGGGGGGGGCTGAAGGCTGAGAATCGGCAGGGGGGCTGATAATAATAATAATAACAGTTTATATACCGCAGGACCGTGAAGTTCTATGCGGTTTACAATGATTAGAAATTTTACAGATTGAGTAAATAAACAAAGTTACAGATTGAATGAACAAACAAAGTACAGATTTAGCGACAGGTAGTTCTTGCGCTCGGTTGTTAAGGACTAAGATTGGTTTCCTAAGTATTTCAGGAATAGATGTGTTTTCAGGCGTTTCCTGAATTCTCCATAGGTAGTAGGCACAAGCAATTGTTCAAGGTCTTTACCCCATAATGCTGCTTGATGTGCGAGAAGATGTTGATGATGACTTTTAAATTTACAACCTCTAACCGGTGGAGAAACGAAGTTCAGGTGTGAGCTTCGCTTGTGTCTGTTGGTTGAGAAAGAGAAAAGGTCTGTTATGTATTTAGGGGCTAAGCCATAAAGTACCTTGAAGCAAAAACAACCAAACTTGAATTTCACACGTGCCTCTATCGGTAGCCAGTGTAAAAGTCGATAGGAAGGTGTCACATGATCAACCCTCTTCAATCCACAAAGTAGTCTAACCGCTGTATTTTGAACCAGTTGCAATCGCCGCATGTATTTCTGGGGGAGTGCCAAGTAGGCGATGTTACAATAATCGAGTTGATTCAGAATAAGGGATTGTACTAGAATTCGAAATGATGAGGCATCGAAGTAAGCTCTGATGGACCGAAGTTTCCAGAGGGTATAAAAGATTTTTCTGATCAAGGAGTCCACCTGGTCTTTCATGGTCAGGTTTTGGTCCAGTGTTACACCTAATATCTTCATAGTAGGTTGAATTGGATAGCTGAGGTTGTTGATGCACATTGGTGCTTTAGTGTCGAGTGGGTATGGCGCTGCTATGAAAAATTTTGTTTTCTCTGAGTTTAGTTTTAGTCTGAATTCGGTCATCCATTGCTCCATCCGATTTAATACTTTTGTTGCTTTGGGGGTGACTTCCGAGACAGAGTTGGTGAATGAGATGATGTCAGAGGGGCGGGACTGCGGCAGAGAGAAGACAACTCGGATGACGTATGGCAGCTTGCAAAGATCACTAGAGCCAGCGATCTTCTGCAGGGCAGGCTGCTGAAATTAGGTAAATTGATGCGGGGAAGCCGGACACCAGCGGGGAAGCCACTTCCCAACTGACCCTCCCCACTCACCCTCTGGTGCTGAAATTAGGTAAATTGAATATGCAGACCTTCAGGGGGGTGCAGACATTCAGGGGAGGGGGCCCTGGTGTAGAAGTACATGGAGGGAGGGAGGGAAGGGGGGTTCAAAGAGATGTGCATATGCCGGACTTCTGGGGGAAGAAATAAGGGGTCTAAAAACAGAGGAGAGGGAGAGAGATGATGGACAATGGAATTTAGGGATAAAAGTTACAGAAAGGGAGAGATGCTGGATGAAAGGGTAGTTGAGAAAAGGTGGATCTGTAGATGGAGATGAAAAAAAATAAAGATGCCAGACCTCCAGGGGAGGGAAGGGAAATGAAAGGGGAGGACAGAGATGGCAGATGGATGGTTAGCATGGAGAAAGAAGAAAGAAGGAGACCCTGGCAAGCAAGCTATCAGAAGACAACCACAGCCTGGGACCAACAAGATTTGAACAATGACCAGACAACAAAAGGTAGAAAAAATAATTTTATTTTCTGTTTTGCGATTACAATATGTCAGATTTGAAACGTATATCCTGCCAGAGCTTTTGTTAGACCACAAATGTGAGCTAGGATTTAACAGAGAGAAAAGTTCTTTTTTGTTTGTTTATTTTGTTTACACCACAGTGCCAGTGTGGTTAGGAGAAGGCAAAGGGGGTGAAGAGATTATAAAATAAACCCACCAGGATGTTTTAAAAAATCGAATCGAATCGAAAAATCGATTCAGTAGGCTGAATCGAATCGAATTTTTTTTTCCTGAATCGGACAACACTAATCTGCACCAATCTGGGCCTTTGGCCCTTCCCCATGCATCCCAGGATGCACCTGGAAGGCCTACCATTTTAGAGTAGTGGGCCTGCAAGCAGGAAGGAATGGGCAACCTTCTTGCTGTCAGCTGAAAACCCCATCACAGTATTTTCAGTCCCTGGCCCTCTCTCCCTCATACCAGCATGCAGGAGCACCACCAGGCCTAGCTCTCAACCCTACATGTCTTCCAGAAACAACATCATTTGCGCTCTCCTTGCAGGCCTTCTCTCTCCTCCAGGACGCTCTGCCACAGCAACCAATCAGCAGCCAACCCCCCACCCACCCCCCCACCATGACAATGGCGAATCACCAGTGAGGATTTCCTCTACATATCAGCGCTGAGGTCAGCAAGGACGACTCACCTAGATATGCCCACCTGAACTGGAAAAGGCACTGCTGCAGCATCAAGAGCCCTGTAAATGCTGCAGAATACTGTGGATCACAGCGCCAGGGAACGGTACATACCCCCACCATCAGATAGAGCACCAGCAGGAGTCACCATGATCCCTCCAGGCAGGGATCTTCACGGAGTTCACGCAGGAAGCACCATCACTGCTCCTCCTCCTCCAGGTCACAAGCATAGCAGAAACTGGGAGCCAAGGGAGAAGAGAAGCAGGCAGAACAAAAAAAGGATAAAAATTAAATATGATGTACACAAAATAACTGATAAAAGAAATATTAAAATATAAAACCAATATTAGTATACATATGCGATTAGTGAAAAGAAGCAATCAATACTGTCCAAAAACTAAGGGTAAAAAGTAAAATATTGTAACATCAAAAAATAATGAGTAAGCACATGAAGTTATAAAATGTATGCATTTTGACGTTTTAACTGTACATTTTATAACTTCATGAGGTATGTTCTTACTAATATTGGTTATATGTTTTAATATTTCTTTTAGCAGTTGTTTTGTGTACATCATATTTAATTTGTTTCCTTTATTGTTCTGCCTGCTTCTCTTCTCCCTTGGCTCCCAGTGTCTGCTATGCTTGTGTCCTGGAGGAGGAGCAGTACTTTAAAGTATTTTTATTTTTTACAACATACATGGTAGTGCTCACTTCATAATCATTTAGGTATAGGTTTTCAAATCTTTATATATTAATGCATTGGATATCTCCAACTTTTGAATTCTCTCTTTTTTTTAAAGAAAAATCATTTTACATAACAGTCATTATAACTGTCTAAACATCATAAGTGAAGCTATACGAAGACATTCAGTTAGGTCCCCACAACATTATATATTTACACATTTAAACATCACTTACGTTTAGATTCATTGCCCATCATTTTATATAACATTTTTAAAGAATCATTCTGTGAAACAGTTGTTATTCATAAGCAGTCTTTTATTTATTTTCTTTTTTAAAAAAAATTAAACCCCAATATGACACATCCATGTAAAAAGGAGGGATTTATGGGGGCGTCGCGTGCCTGCTTTCAAGATGGCCGCTTAGCGACTTTTCTCCGTTGCAGCCTCGCTCGCCGAACATATTTACAGCCCTCCCGCACACGCTCTCAACTCCCCAACCAGCTCTCGCAGCCGCCGGAATGTCCGCGAAAGCCAACAACAAGCAAGATGCCGCTTCTTCTGCGGGCTCTGCCGCGTCGCACTCGGCTTCAAAAAGATCCAAGCATGAGCCGCCATCACCCGCCAAGGCCTCCCACGCTGGCGACACAGAGACAAATTCCTCTATATCACAGGATCTACAGGTACTGCATGACCTAATGCAAGAAAATCTTGCTGCTACAGCTGATATCAAAAATGAAATGGGCACTATTCTAATACAACTAAAACAGCATAATGCCCGGATTGATCTTGCTGAGGAGCGCCTGTCAGCACATGACTCTCAATTCTTGGCGGTTCAGCGAGATCTCAAAAAATTAAGTACCCTGCAAAATGATCTGGAAGATATTTCCAACCGGATGTGCCGCTCTAACATACGCCTAATTGGTTTACCTGAATCTTTGGAAGGGAAAGACATGATAACATTCCTGCATGCTTTTATTCCTGAAAAACTGCATCTTCAATTCACTCCCCCACTTGAGATAGAACGGGCCCACAGGGTCCCCTCGGGCCCTCCTTCACCCTCTAAGCCTCCAAGGCCCATAGTTATGAAACTTCTGCGCTATCCACAAACTATTCAAATACTACAAGCAGCGAAATCTGCCTCCAGTCTCTCTATTGATGGCAAACGTATTTTCTTTGCTCCTGATGTATCTAAACTCACAGCGCAGAAACGGAAGGCCTTCCTGTCTATGCGCCCTCAGCTCAAAAGTATTGGGGCACAATACGGGTTATTTTATCCGGCCCGCATGAGAGTTACTTATCATAATGTAACCAAAAATTTTGACAGCCCAGAAGATCTCCAAAAATACCTGGATGAGCATGTGGGAGTAATGACCTGAGTTATTGTCACTATCTCTCATTTTTCCACTATTCCAGAGGGCTGTAACTGACTTTCTACCTTCTTGTTAATAGCGAGATGAGCGGTGGAGAATTTTGCTGAGCTCCTTTTGCCAACATGCGATCCCATCTTCGGTTCTTTACTTCTCTTACTAATCCAGACTGTTGCAAGTATGAATCCGTTATTTTTTCTTTTCGTTTACTTCTCATTTTGAATCAATGAAGTGATTGTTCACTTTTTGTACCTTTTTTGATGCACCTCATAACTTTTGCATTCATCTGGTTTTCATCACGTCTTGATCCCTCTCATGGTTAAAATACATCTTGTCTCACTTAACGTTAAAGGAATTAACAACCCAATCAAGAGGAAAAAGATTCTGCACTACTTCAAGCACCTAGAAGCCGACATCTGCTTGCTACAAGAAACCCACCTGTCTTCGGAAGAAGCACAGAAGCTAAATGGTGGCTGGGTCCAACACTGTTTTGCTGCCCCTGCACACAATAAGAAAAACGGGGTCATCACTTTAGTGAAGAAGTCACTCAACTTTCAGCTCACCTCTCACATTTTTGACCCTCAAGGTCGCTGGTCCCTCATTGAAGGTTCAATTGCAGGCCAACCTTTGACTCTTTTCAATATCTACGCACCCAATAAGGATGATCCATCTTTCTTCCAGTCCTTGCAGACAGTTTGCAAATCCTCATTAATGTCGAATATCATCTTTGCAGGGGACTTCAATTTCCCAATTGATCCTTTTATAGATCGATCTTCCACCTGCCGACCAGCCAAACTTGGAGTTCGCTCCACAGTTGTTAAAATGATGGATCTCTATGGATGGTCTGATCTTTGGAGGATCCTGCACCCCACCACTAAAGACTACACATTTTACTCGGCCCCCCACCAATCATACTCCAGGATTGACTATATCTTAGGCTCTAAAGACATGGTAAATCTTGTCTCCTCTTCAAGAATTCATGACATTACTATATCAGACCATGCGGCTGTCTCCTGTACATTCAACTGGTCTTCTTCCTCCTCTTCACGACAGTGGCGAATGAACAACTTTCTTCTTCATGATGAAGCTTTTGTTTCTCATATTAAATCGGAATCACAAGCCTTCTTTACCAACAACATCACTTCAGTTTCAGACTTCTCTATTGTGTGGGAATCCTACAAAGCCTGGCTCAGAGGTGAGGTAATTAGTTACTCTGCTTTTCAACTTAAAAAAAGGAAATCCACTTTACATCAGCTTGAATCAGACATACATATATATGAATCGCAACTATATCTTCGCCCTGACCCTCTCCTATACAAGAAACTACAATGTCTGAAATTCCAATACAATGAAATCTTCAGTTCACTTGCCTCTGCTTCCATATTTCGTAGTTCTGCTACCTACTATTCTTCCGCCAACAAATCTGGTCATTTGCTTGCTACTTATCTCAAAGACAAACGCTCCAAAAATCGGATCACACATATTAAATCCTCTACTGGTCAACTCCACACCACAACTAAAGATATACTCGAGGACTTCCGTTCTTTTTACAATAATCTTTACTCTTCAGAAACCTCCTCATCCACTGGTTCCACCATGGACTTTCTTCAATCAATCGATCTACCCCTCCTTACGGTGTCACAACAACATTCCTTGCAACAACCAATTACTTCAGTTGAGGTTCTTCAAGCCATTTCCTCTCTACCATCTGCTAAAGCACCTGGGCCTGATGGATTATCATCTGAATTCTTCAAATCATTTTCGTCTGATCTGGCACCTCATCTAACATCATATTTTCAAGGTTTATTGTCATCTCCAAGTGGTCCACGCCGTTTCCTTGAAGCGAACATCGTCGTCCTCCCAAAACCGAACAGAGACCCTCAACTAGTTCAAAACTATCGTCCTATTTCCCTACTAAACATGGATTATAAAATCTTTGCAAAAATTTTGGTGTTCCGTTTGGAAAAGGTTATATCTGGTCTGATCCATAGAGACCAAGTTGGTTTCATGAAAGGTCGCTATGGAGCCGACAACACCAGACTTTTATGTCATGTTCTCCACTCCACTCTGTCGGATGCTAACCCCGCTATTCTTGTATCCTTAGATGCCGAGAAGGCGTTTGATAGGGTGGAGTGGAGATATCTCTTTGATGTCCTAGCTAGATTTGGCTTTCCGCCTATGTTCATTCACATGATTTCCCTTCTATACAGGGCCCCCTTAGCTAAACTTATAGTTAATGATGAGGCCTCTTCATCATTCACACTGCATAGAGGTACTCGCCAAGGTTGTCCCATGTCCCCATTATTGTTTAACCTGGCTCTTGAGCCTCTCCTGGTAGCTATTAGACAGTCACCAGACATCAGGGGCATAACCGTTGCTGGCATTGAATTTAAAATCTCCGCCTATGCGGATGACGTGTTGCTGTATCTCTCAGATCCAAAAACGTCAGTGTCTTCATTAATGCAACTAATCTCTTCCTTCTCCTCTCTTTCTGGATATAAAATCAACTGGGACAAAACCGAGTTCATGCCTCTTAATGACTCCTGTCTTCCATTCAGCATTTCTTCTCAGCCTTTTACTTGGGTTAAGAATAGTATAAAATATTTAGGATTACAATTTGACAGAGACCTCCGTTCAACCATTCAACTGATATCTTCCAAGCTTCTAACTCAGATTTCATCTACCTTAGCATCATGGTCCCCTCTACATCTCTCTTGGTGGGGTCGCTTAGACACCATTAAGATGATGGTGGTTCCTAAACTCACTTACATTTTCAACATGTTTCCCCTTCTTTTTCCTCCTTCCTTATACAAAGTTTTGGAGTCGAAAATGCTTCGCTTTCTCTGGAATAACAAACCCCATAGGATTTCCCTCCCAAAACTGAAAACTCCCACTGAACTAGGCGGTGTTAATTTCCCTGACCTTAAACTTTATCACCGAGCCTTTATACTGAGGCAAGGTGCGGAATGGTTCTCTTCTTCTCCCTCGTCAGATATGCCTAATTGGTTACGACTGGAAACGTCTCTTATGAGTCCATTTCCCTTAATCAGATTGATGGGCACGAAGAACTTTCCTAATCTCGCCAAAAATCCCATTATGTCCACCACTCATAAAATCCTCTCCGAATTAGACACACAACTTGATATTCCTTGGAATAAATCCATATTAAGTCCTTTATGGTTCAACAAATCCCTCCTGATTGATAAAAAATCCCTCACTTGGCCCTCTTGGTTTTCTCATGATATTTGGGATATAGGCTCCCTCAAACATCCAGATGGGTCCCTTCTTACCTTCAATGAACTGATGGATTCCTTCTCGCTGGAGTCTTCTCAGTTTTACAGATGGCTGCAACTTAGATCCTCGCTCAAAAAATCTAGCCTCCTTTCAAGTGTCTCCAATTCTCCTCCCTCCTTATATACCTTCTCCCGACAATTTTTAGCTTTGGGGCATACCGCTTCCCATTTTTACAAACTTCTCAAATCGATTCTTCCCTCTTCTATGACTCCATTACTAACTAAATGGGAAACAGACCTTGAGATGTCGATCCCGGAAGAGGCTTGGTCCCATATTTTTCACTCCACCTTCCATACATCAAGATCAGCATCGAATCTCCAATCTATGGTCTTCCTACTCCACAGAGTGACATGGACTCCTCTAAAATCTCATAAAATTAATCCAACTTACTCCAAAAACTGCTGGACCTGCTTAACGCAAATTGGCTCATTGAAACATCTCATATTTGCCTGTCCCTCAATTAACACATATTGGACCTCGGTTTGGGAAACCATTAGTGCCCTCTTTCACATTAATATTCCTTTAACGTTTCAAATGCTACTGTTGAAGTCATTTGCTCTCTCCTCCAAAATCTCTAAAGCGGACCATTTTCTTTTTGACATTCTCCTCTCTTTGGCCCTAAAGGTTCTCCTTTCTCACTGGAAGGATCTAGCGAAAGCTTCTCATTCACAATGGTGGAATTTAGTTTGTCTCACCTTTAGAACTGAAGCTTATTTAGCTAAATCTACTAACAGATTCACTCTCTTTCAGAAGAAATGGTCCTTATTGAAATCTTATTTACAATCTATTTCTACATGAGTCACTCACTCCTTCCTCCTTACTTTCCTTCATTCTTTTGGATTCATGCTTGCTTGTTTAGTTGGGATATCTTCTTGTTATATAAAGGATATGTTTATATTACTGTTACTGTTATGTAACTGCATAACCATCGATTAGATATATATCTTTAAAGATATTTTGCTAGATTTTGTGCATATCTTTCTCTACTTGTTACTTATGCCTGTTTTTATCCGTGTCTTGTAAATTGAAAACTTTAATAAATAAACCTTGACACAAAAAAAAAAGGAGGGATTTATGGAGACATTTGATTAATACAACTGTCTGCATACTCCATTTTGAAAACATCACCACAGTAGTTATCATGGAGACAATTGGGCCCCGATTCTGCAAACTGCGCCAACCTTTAGGCGTGCTTTAGACGTTTGCGGGGCACATGTCTCGTTCAGTGTCAGATAGGCATCAGATGCACATCTCCAATAATTGCATTTTTTTCTCTTGTAGACACCAGTAGACATCCATACAATGTATTTAGTTATATGTAAAAATGTGGTTTTTTTTCTAATTCTTTTTCATTATTTCAGGATTGTCAGCTTTAACATAATAAAAATACAGTATACCATTTTTAAAAGGATATTTATAATATATTATTTTCAGTGGGAGTTGAACTGGAAACATCAGTGTGAATCTTAAGAATGGTTGAATAAATGTGACATGGAGTCAAATACTGCTGTTTAATTGCAAGCTCCACTTTTGAAATTTATTGCTTTTAGCATTTCTAATGTTGTGCTGTTTGAGATGAAAATTATATTTGATTGGTCTGTAGTTTGTAATTTTTATTAAAATGAGTATTGTGTCAGCTGAATTACACCAGGCTTACACGCTAACCTTCATTCTAACCGTTTTGCTAGACAACGAGCCATACAATAATAGCAATTCAGATTTTTTATACTGTTCCGTATAGGCGTTGTTATGGCAGTTAATTCTGCTAGGATAGATGCCAGGAGACAGCACATGGTGGATCTCACTGCCCTGTCATATTCATTTTCTTCATTATTTCAGGATTGTAAGCCTTAACATAATAAAAAAACAAAAAAGTAACAGTATGCTATCTTTAAAAGCATATTTGTAATATTTTATTTTCAGTGAGAGGTAGTTACTGGGAATTGAACTGGGAACATCCATGTAGAAGGGTGTAACTTTAACCTGTGTGCTACATTGGAAGCTGCATAGTAATTGTAAAATGAGCTCCTACAAGCAGTGTAAAGAATAGTAGTTTGAGCATTGTTTGGGCTTTAGATAGATATGGTTTGGGCTTCCAAAAGCTGTTAGTCAGATGGACGTGAGTTC
Source organism: Geotrypetes seraphini (assembly GCF_902459505.1). Classification (NCBI taxonomy): domain Eukaryota; kingdom Metazoa; phylum Chordata; class Amphibia; order Gymnophiona; family Dermophiidae; genus Geotrypetes; species Geotrypetes seraphini. The sequence continues at coordinate 83,857,484 of NC_047092.1, read as the reverse complement.
TATGGATGCTATTTAGGCAGCCCTGTAGGTCATCTATTGAGCTTTGTTTGGCGTCAGATAGACGTTATTTGATAAATGTTTCTCTGAATGGGATTTAGGCAGATTTTGAACGTTTACAAAGTGATCTAAATACAGTTCAGGGATTTTATTTTGTGATTCAGCCACCACATAAACAGGACACAATCATATTGAATTTAAAACTTACTCATTTCCTGGCTAAAGAAGAAATGTTATTAGCTAATTACAGCACATGAAAATCCCAGCTTTAAGTTTCTTGCTCCAAATAACACTTTCTTTCTCACTAAAAATTGCTCCAATCAGCTTATTCTTCAAAGCAAAGAAAGCCCATAACTTCATTGGCAAAGCTTAAAAACAGAATAAAATATATAACAGACCTGAATGTGGCTTCTAGTTCATTGCAAATGGAGGTGTGCAGTTGCACAATGCTGACCTCATTATGAGATCATCAAGTGCACCTGCAAGGTACAATGCCACCATTAAAAGATGGGGTGGGAGTTCAACTCACAACCTCTGCAAGATCAGCACAGAGCTTTTACACATTGAGCTACACCACCTTCCAATCCAGTTTCTCTGACTCCCCTGTCATATCATAGTATAGTGATCTGCTAAGGTATTTACTTAGCTATCATATCACAGTTAGCTGCGACAAAAGACTGTTAGCTCAATGGCTTAAACTACTGCTTTCATTGTCCCAAAAGCCTGAATCTCAAGTATGGTTGAATAAATGTGACATGGAGTCAAATACTACTGTTTATATCAATTGCAAACTCCACTTTTGTAATTTATTGCTTCTAGTATTGCTAATGTGCTGTTTGAGATGAAAATTATATTTGATTGGTCTGTAGCTTGTAATTTTTATTAAAATGAGTATTGTGTCAGCTGAAGTACATGAGGGAGTTGAAACCACACCAGGCTCACACGCTAACCTTTATTCTAACCACTGTGCTAGACAATGAGCCATACAATAATAGCAATTCAGGTTTGATTATACTGTTCCATGCAGGAATCGTTATGGCTGTAGCGGCGGTGATCTTGCGGCGCCATAGCGGAGCACCCAAAGCATGCCTAAATGGCTGCAGTTAAGCATAGCCTAAGCTGTCAGGGTAGGAAACTTCTCCCCTGACTAAAAGAAACCATTTCTGGCTCACCAAGTTAAGGCACCTTGTTGCACCTTGTTCATCCTCTCCAGCTCTCATATAATGCCATTTTCTCAAAAATTATGTTGTTTGCTATCTCTCTCTCTCTCTCTCTATCTCTGTCTTTATATTTTATCTTTATTTTTCATAAATTGTCTCTTCAGGTACTTTAGTTAGATTGTGAGCCTTAGGGACAGTTAGGGAATTTCCAAGTACCTATCTTATTTATTTTATTTATTGTATCTTTTAATGCATTCATTTTTGTAAACCGCTTAGAAACCTCACGGTTATTAGCGGTATATAAGAATTAAATTAAATTAAGAATTAAATTAAATTAAATTTGCAGGCTGTGAGGCAGTTTAGACATCTCATTGGACTGTTGAGCAAGTGGGAGACAGGCCAGCCCATGCCCCCCGAAACATAGCACAGCTACCCTGTTTGCCACCCACTAAGGGCCACCCCACCTCTCTCCTTTGCAACCCGGGCCTCATGGAACACTAGATAAGATAAAGGTGAATGTGACAAAGTAGTTGAAGTGGTACTTATTAAGGAAACACTAATGCCCAGATGCTACTCAATGATGTTGTCCTCATATCACACAGAGTTAGGGTTATCACACTATTGTATCTGAATGGGCCCTGGCCTTTCTTTTGTAAATAAGCACAAGGTCAAAAATGGTTTAATATTTTTATTGTAGAACGTCACATAACTTCCTAGACACTCAAATCTAGAATCATTGCACAGTCCATAAAAGCAGTATGCAACTGCAATTTGATGAGATGGATGACAGGTATGCAGAGTAAGCCACTCTTAGGTCCAACTGTGGTTGAATTGTTAAGGTCCAATAATCTTCTCCTGGTAGGAGAAGGCAGGCTGTACAAAAGGAAGATGGATTGAGACAAATTCAGAGTATATTGGTGCTAATGTGTTGATTTAGCGCACCTGTGTAAAAGAGAGCCTAAAACTCACCAATATACTGTTCTCTCAGAAAGTCATCAAGAAGTACACCCTTGTCAAGGTATGAGACACGATAGCAGGGAAAAAAAGTGTGAAACATGTTAGTATTGTGAATATATATTTAATCCATCACAAGGGCTACTCAGGGAAAAGGTATAGTTATAAAAGTGCAGATAGTAAGCACAATTTGCAGTCAAGTGAAGGATATCTAGAGTAAGCAAAGATTGCAATACATCATTCTCACCTATTCTTTCTGTTTTGGTATTTGAGCTGCTGGTAATAACTCTTTAACAAATTATTACAATGAATAAATATCATTTCCCTGGTTAGTACAAATGAAATAATGGGGATGAGGTAATTTTTTGAATTTTCACTAGGTGCTTTGAATGAAAGGAAAGTCTTTATTATATGATATACATATTATGATATATTGAAGAGTTGGGAGGGAATGGGATAAAATATATTGAGTATGATTAATTATAGAATTTCAAGTGATATATTTAAGTTAAAATGATGTTACTTTTTGTTACACTTGAGGTAAGTTATAAAAATTAATAAAGAATTACAAAAAAAGAAATACATTCCTAAAACAATGGCTTGTAGAGCAAATTAATGTATCTGATGCACAATGTAGACCTCATTGTGAGATCATCAAGATGCACCTAGATGGCAGATTGTCACAAAAAAATTGAACATGTTTTGGGGTATCCAAACATCATTTGGATTTGACTGTCAGAGGATGGGAGAGGTGCCATTAACTGTTGAGCCACAGCATTTGAGTTAGGGTTTTTTTTACCATGATAGCTTAGGATATCTTAGCCATGGCAAGATCAAAATCAGTGTGCCTGCAAACTGCACAATGCTGATGAAAAACAGCAAATGCACCATGTATACTCTTATGAGAGCTGTTAGGAAGCTGTTAAAATGAGTGAAGTGAGGGTGGGAGTTGAACTGATGAGCTTGAGAAGATGGACAAGATGCAACAAGGTGCCTTAACTTGGTGATCCACAAATGGCTTCTTTCTATCAGAGGAGAAGTTTCCTACCATGACAGCTTAGAATGTCCTAGCCATGTGAAGGTGAAAATAAGTTTGCCTGGAAAGGGTTCTGAAGGAACTAAAGGAGGAAATAGCATAACTACTGCGGCAAATTTGCAATCTATCCCTGAAAACAGGCGTGATTCAGGAGGATTGGAAGATAGCCAATGTTACGCCCATCTTTAAAAAGGGATCAAGAGGTGACCCAGGAAACTACAGACCGGTGAGTCTGACCTCGGTTCAAGGGAAAATGGCGGAAGCACTGATAAAAGACAACATCGATGAACATTTTGAAAGAAACAAACTTCTGATAACCAGCCAACATGGATTCTGCAAGGGGAGTTTGTGCCTAACGAACTTCTTGCACTTCTTCAAAGGAATTAACAAATGGATGGACAGAGGAGACCCCATAGACATCATATACCTAGACTTCCAAAAAGCCTTTGACAAGGTACCCCATGAACGCCTACTTCGGAAACTGAAGAACCATGGGGTGGAAGGAGACATACATAGATGGATCAGAAATTGGTTGGTGGGTAGGAAACAGAGGGTAGGAGTGAAGGGCCACTACTCGGACTGGAGAAGGGTCACGAGTGGTGTTCCGCAGGGCTCGGTGCTCGGACCGCTGCTATTTAATATATTTATAAATGATCTAGAAACAGGGACGAAGTGCGAGATAATAAAATTTGTGGACAACACCAAACTATTTAGTGGAGCTCGGACTAAAGAGGACTGAGAAGAATTACAAATGGACTTGAACAAACTAGGGGAATGGGTGACGAGATGATAGATGAAGTTCAATGTTGAGAAATATAAAGTACTACATGTGGGAAGAAGAAACCCAAGGTACAGCTATACGATGGGAGGGATGTTATTGAATGAGAGTACCCAAGAAAGGGACTTGGGGGTAATGGTGGACATGACAATGAAGCAGACGGCACAGTGCGCAGCGGCCGCTAAGAGAGCGAATAGAATGCTAGGTATAATCAAGAAGAGTATTACAACCAGAACGAAAGAAGTTATCCTGCCATTGTATCAGGCGATGGTGTATCCACATCTGGAGTACTGCGTCCAGTATTGGTCACCGTACCTTAAGAAGGATATGGCGATACTCGAGAGGGTTCAGAGGAGAACGACACGTCTGATAAAAGGTATGGAAAACCTTTCATATGTTGAGAGATTGGAGAAACTGGGTCTTTTTTCCCTGGAGAAGATGACTTAGAGTCCCAATTAATGCTTGTATAGACCCTTAAATCGCTCATTAACCACTTAAATTGGACGCCTAAATGACAGGCGCAACTTAGGCGCACTTTGCAGAATCGGGGCCTTGGTGTTTATTTTGCACCAATTGAGCACCAATTGGTCACCTTCATTGTTTGTTTCTTGCAATTCACTTGTGTTGAGGTGGCTTCTCCTGTTTGTTGTACAATTTATATTTCTTTTATCAGTTGTTTTGTGTACATCATATTTAATTTGTCTCCTTTATTGTTCTTTCAATTTTAGTTGTTTTGTCCCTTGAAGAAGGCAGTTTTCTGCCAAAACCAGGATCCTAGTTGGGACTATACTCATATCTATATTTATTCTAAATAAATTTGCTTTAGTTTTTTCAAGACATCAGCTTTGCCTTTATTTTTGTGCGGCTAGAGAGACACCAATTCCCTTCTGCTGGCAGGCCCACCTCTTCCAAAATGGCAGGTCTTCCCCTTCCTGGTGCATCCTAGGATGCACCAGGGAGGAGCCTAAGCACCCGATTGGTCCAGATATCTAAGGCCTGAGTGGAGTAGTGCTCACTGGCTGGGAGGGGGGGCACTATAATGTGGTAATGGAATGAATAGTGTGCAAGACGTGTTCGTGGAGTATTTTGTAGATTTTTTCTACATATAACACCTCCTTTTCGTATGGTTCAGGGTAAATCAAGTTAGAAACATATGTAATGTAATGTAATGTAATTTATTTCTTATATACCGCTACATCCGTTAGGTTCTAAGCGGTTTACAGAAAATATACATTAAGATTAGAAATAAGAAAGGTACTTGGAAAATTCCCTTACTGTCCCGAAGGCTCACAATCTAACTAAAGTACCTGGAGGGTAATAGTGAAGTGAAAAGTAGAGTTAGAGGAAAAATAAAAATAAAATAAACATTTTAAAAAGACAGCATTGATCTAAATACTTTGGAAGGTAGAAGAGAGGAGAGAAAGGAATAGAAGCAGAATGGGTCAGCGTCAGTGATGAAGTGGAGCAAGTAAGTTTAGGAGGAGCGATTGACGTATCCAGAAATATGCATTAGTTAAGGCCATGTCCAATAGAAGTGTACGAAAGTTGGTGAATAACAATCTGAATATGGATTGCAGTTAAGGCCAGAAAAACACTACAGATAAGGAAAAGCATAATAATATTCTCTTTATGTATTTTGCTATTAAGCCAAATTCTAGGGGAAATTAGGTAATGCATAACATACATCTAGAGGCATTAATGACTCTATTTTGTATTAATGACTCCATCTTGTTTTCAGTCTTTCTGTGTGAGTAAACCATACTGAAGTTTTCCTACTTAAAAAAGGCCTGGGATTCTAGTGTTTTTTTTTGTGGACTGCCATGCCCAGGGGGAATAAGAGAGATCTCATGGCTTAAGTATTAACAGATGGTCCTGGCATTCCAATGTGGGTATAGAAGAAAATCTTAATTGAATAGGTTTTGAATGCAGTATTGATCAGGAATGAAATATGAGTGTTGCTTGTGTATGGGTGAAGGGGCCTCGAATGTGCGATGTGTGGGATGCAGGATGTGTGATTTGTATTTAATTTCAAATGTTTTACATATATAAGATTCAAGAAACTTTAAGGGAGCCTAAGAGCAACATCTGGAGTTAGTTAGGACAAGAGTGAAGGAATGGTTACCATAGAAACTCTCTAAAGGCCCGGCAAAGGTCAGCTAGGTTGACCTCCAGCATAGGAAGGGGGGTCTGGGGTTTTTCTGTTTGTGTGTGTCAGTGAAACTTGAAGCTGTTAGTTTTCCAAGCATGGGTTCTGCAAACACAGAAGGCTGGTTTGATTTAAACTTTTTGAGAATGACAAAGTTTTCTTTGGGAATATTATAATGTTTTATGCATATTCAGAAATTGATGTAAACAAAAATATGATTTTAAAAACTTGTCTTTAAGTTTGTAACTATATAAGAGGAATTTCTTTGTTCAAGAAACCTAAGGACAGCCTCTGTTGGCTGATTGGTTGACAAGTGTGAAGGTCAGTGTGAAGGTATAAAAGGGATGCACCAGTATAGACTCTTTGAGAATTATATTTGCCAGGAGAGACATACATTTAACATGCCTGACTTTATGTGATATCTCCTGATGCAGATGCCTTCTGAACATTGTTATGATAAAATAAAACCAATATCTGATTTGGTAATACCTACATCATTTGTCATTATTCCTAAGCACCTAGGAGCGAGGTTGGCGCAGTGTGCAGTGTGTGCGCTAATCAGATGGTGAGCCAGCCAGGAGTTCCATCATGCTCTAGGTGTGTTCATATATTTTTTTTCAAAAAATTTTTGTGGAAAGAATTTTTCTCAGCAGTGTAAAAGTAGGTGTGAGGAGTCCGTATCCAGAAAAAAAAGACAAGTTATCCCATGGAATACGATAGATGTGTGTGTTTTATTGGCATGAAATGATAGGAAAGGGAATAAAAAGGGAAAAAAGGTGTAAATATGTAATTAGAGTTTAAATATGTAAGGAGAGGGGTTGTGAGGTAATAATATGAAAAAAATGCATGTAAATGTGAAAAGAAAAAAACTGCAGCTGTGGCATCTTTTAAACATTTTTTCCTCTCTGCTCCGATCCAAGCTGCTTCTCTGTGAAAGAAAAAAAAGAGAAATACCACTTGTCCCGCCTAATTTGCTTGCGAGCTTAACTTTTTAGAAAAAGTTTTCCTGCTCTGTTCAGATTTCTTTGTCTGAAAGGGTGGGCATGCCTCTGAGTGAGGGATTTCATCCCTTCCCCCCTCTATGCCTTCCACAGTGACTATCACTCGAGCTGGAAGGCAGGCTTTTGGAAGCCCCCCTTTCTCCAGGAGGGAGAGGGGAGGGGGAATGGAGAAGCATGGAGTTCATTTGTCTTGGGGCTGAAGACTTTCAGCAACAGATATCATGGTTAAATTGTTAAATAATGTTGTGTATATCAGTGTTTTTCTTTTTTTTTTTTCAATTGAAAAGCTTTTATTAAGAAAACACTCCAAACAGTACATAGCAAAAGCACATGAGATACAAGAACATAAATTCAATGAGCAGAACATCCCACTCCAGAAGCACACACGAAAACACAATCAGCAATGTAGTCATGTGCAAAGCGTACAAACTGAAAAGAACAAGCTATAATACCCACCCCACCACAACCTATACCCCCCCACCCCCCCCCCCCCCCGGGACAAAACATCATACCCACAGCTATCAATAAGGTCAAAACTAAACAATTCCAGACACAACCCAAACATTAAAAAGGAATATAAAGAAGGGCCCCCCCAAACCTCGCCCACCCAGGCCCAACCCCCAGTGTAGCTCAAGGTCCCCGACCACCCCTACCACACACCCCCACCGAGGCCCGAAATTGGCGCCACACATGAGCATAGCCATGTAATTTACCATGCCTCAAAGCTGTTAAGTAATACAGATTCTGCCAATTAAGCATGCGTTGCTCCACCAGGGCCCATGTGGGTGGAAGTACCTGATTCCACCGAGAGGCAACAGCCAATCTAGCAGCAGTGAATGCAAGTTTGCAGAACAGAGAGTCCCCCCGAGCCAGGTCTAATTGATGCCAAAACAACAAGGCGTGTCGCCAATCAGCCGGAATCTGGACATCCAGGATCTGGGACACCCGAGCAAAAACATCAGTCCAGAATCCACACACCCTCCTGCACTGCCACCACATGTGAAAGTAGGTACCTACTTCCCCACAGCCCCTCCAGCAAAGCACACTCGCACCCTCCTGCCACCGAGCCACAGTCTGAGGAGTATAATACCATCGGAAAAGAACCTTATATCCGTTCTCAATTATCAAAGCCGCTATACCCGCCGAGGAGATCTCCGCCCATATGTCACCCCAAGTGTCCCAGGAAATTACAGAGCCACAATCACCCTCCCAGGCCTTCATGTATGGAAGGGGGGCCCCCCGACCATTGAGACACCGATAAATCGCAGAGAGAGCTCCCTTCCTAAGCACTGGGCCCAATAATAGTTCAAAGGGCGTCTTACCACCCCTCAAGTCTCCCAAAATACCCGATGTCCTAACATAGTGAAGGACCTGCATGTAGGGGAACAGATCCCTTAATCCAAGCCCATACCTGCCCCTGAGGTCCGTAAAGGATCTCACCTCACCCAACACCGGGTCCCACAGCTGACCCATGCAGACTAAGCCCCGTGCCTCCCACTCTGCGAAAACTCCCCCCGCTCCCCCCGGTGGGAAATCAGGATTGAATCTCAACGGAGTAAACCAGGAATGACGCCCACGCCCCAGTAAACAAGCTCTGGTTTGATTCCATACCCTCAGGGAAACCGCTACCGAGGATATCTCCCCCATCAGGCGTGCCCTACCGGGTACCCACGGCCGATGTAACAGAGGCACCCCCCCACTTAACCTTTGCTCAATTTCCACCCACAGTTTCGGTGTCTGCGCCTGCCATTCTAAAAGGGCGCGTAGCTGAGCAGCCTGATAATATTTCACCACATCCGGAACTCCCAGCCCTCCGTCCCCTCTCCCCATGCACAAGACCTTTCTACTCACCCTCGGCCGTCTACCCGCCCAAATAAAATTAGAAATATGCCTTTGCACTCCCTCTAATGTTTTCCTCTCCACCCATAAAGGCAACACCTGAAATAAGAACAACAAGCGGGGCAGAATCATCATCTTCACAATGGCCACCCGGCCCAGCCAAGAGAAATACAGGTCCTTCCATTTAAGCAAATCCTGGCGGATGCGACGAAAGAGCGGAGGGAAGTTGAGGTCATACATCTCCACTCCCGGCGGTCCAAAATATACCCCTAGGTATCGCAATGAATGCGAGACCCACCGAAACGGATACCGATCTCTAAGATAGGAAACCCGGTCAGCAGGTAGGTTGATGTTAAGAAGCTCCGATTTACCGATATTGACCCGAAATCCTGACACATTCCCATAAATTTCCAACTCCTGCAATATAGCCGGTAAAGACTCGGCAGGGTCTTCCACCGTAAACAGGATATCGTCCGCAAACAGAGCCAACTTAAAGTCCCCTCCCGGCACCATGACCCCCTGAATATCCGGATTCATCCGCACACGCTGCGCCAGGGGTTCCACAGTCAAAGCAAAGAGAATCGGGGAGAGGGGACACCCCTGACGTGTACCCCTTGCTAGGGAGAAAGTCTCCGAATAACTACCATTTACTTTAATACAACTCAGGGGCCCATTATAGAGGACTCGGATCCAGTCTCTCATTCTCGGGCCCAAACCCACAGACTCCAAGACCCGAAACAAAAAAGGCCAAGAGACTCTATCGAACGCCTTCTCAGCGTCGATAGACAAAAACACTGTCTCTCTTACCCCACCCCTGGCCCGGTCGTACAAGTTATAGACCCTACGTGTGTTATCACCCACCTGTCTGCCAACTACAAATCCCGACTGATCCGGATGGATCAGCCGAGGTATCCAACTCATCAATCGGTCCGCCAGAATGCGCGTGAAGATCTTAGTATCCACCCCCAATAGGGATATCGGTCTATAGGATGCACACTGGAGAGGATCCTTCCCCTCCTTAGCCAACACTGTCACACCCGCCAGACGCATAAAGAAGGGGAGAGCACTATTCCCCTGCAAGGAATTAAGAAAACGCAATAGAGGGGGCAGCAGCAGATCCTGAAATCGTTTATAGTACCGAACAGTAAAACCATCCAATCCAGGGGATTTACCAAGTTTCATAGAACGCAGCGCACTACGAGCCTCAATCAATGTGAGAGGGCGGTCCAACCTTGCCACATCTCCCTGTGCAATCTGGGGTAGCTCAGCTGATATCAAATAAGCATCCTGTTCCTGTGAAGGCCCTGGATCTTCCGGGGTATAGAGTTGAGAGTAATATTCCACAAAACGTGCCCGGATAGCTTCCTCGGTCTGTAACACTTCCCCAGAAGCAGCCCGGAGTGAGAGAATCTGATTTCGTGTCTGTCGCACCTTAAGACGGTGTGCAACCAGGCGACTAGCTTTATTGGAGAACTCAAAGTATCGCTGCTGGAGGAGCTGCAAATTATGGTGCAATCTTTCCAAGTCTAAAGCCTGAAGATCCCTACGAGCCTGAAGCAAGCGCTCCCGCAATACCACATTCCAGGGGGAACGCTTATATAAACTTTCCAACCTACCAATTTCAATCAGCAGAGTAGCGGCTACCTCCCGCCGCTTACGCTGCCTAGCCGACGCCAGGGCTATCAGCCTGCCCCTAAGGGTAGCCTTCAACCCCTCCCAAACCGCCTCCAAGGAAGCTCCACACTCCACATTCACCTCCAAATAGTCTTGTATCCACCCCTCAATCTGCATTCCCACCTCTGGATCATCTAGGAGACTATCATTGAAGCGCCAAAATTTCCGTCCCCCACCCCCTCCCTCCCCCTGGAATCGCAACCACACCGGGGCATGATCCGACCACGTGAAGGACTCAATCCCTGAAGACTCCACCCTCCGGAGAAGTCCCCTCTCCACAAATATATAATCAATTCTGGAATAGGAGGAGTGTACTCCCGAAAAGTAGGTATAGTCTTTCACCGAAGGGTGGAGCCACCTCCAACAATCCACCACATTCAAACCAGCCAGTGTCTCACGCAATAATTTGCGATCTCGTCTCCCATAATAATCCGCCCTCCCAGAATTATCCAAGTGAGGAGCCACGGTAAGGTTGAAATCCCCACCAAGGACCAGGGCCCCCCCCTTGAACTTGAGGATCCGGGGGACCAACTCACGAAAGAAGATCCCCTGACCCTCATTAGGGGCATAGACATTAACCAGGGAGTATAAGACCCCCTCAATCGTAGCTTCCAACATAATATACCTGCCCTGGGGATCCCTCACAACCCTGTGCACCTCACAACGGATTCCCTTACGGATAAGAATGCCCACCCCGCACCTCTTAGAAGTGCCCACCCGGGAGGCCCAGAAGGCCTGCGGAAACCTATGATCCCCCCCCAAGGATTCATGGGCTTGCAGTAAATGGGTTTCCTGAACAAAACAAACATCAGCCCTCAAACGGATCAATTCCCTATAAAAGGCCCTCCGCTTGTTAGGGGAATTAAGACCTCTAATATTGTAAGATACTAGTTTAAACACCCCCATTGTTCAAAGGAGTACAGAGACAATGCAAGACCAACCCCAACAGACATGTCCCCCCTCCCCCCCTCTCTCCCCCCATCCCCCCACCCCCACAGTAAGAAGCTCCCCTATATAAAACCCTAGCAATCCTCTCCCCCCCACCCCCCCTCCCCTCCACCCCCCACTCCCCCATGTGAGAGTCCGCAGATCTCCCACCCACATACCAGGAAAGTAACAATCCCCGAAGCCCTTATCACCCCACCCCACAACTATACAAAATTGTCAAATAACAAATATCAGCAATCCCAAACAAACACACCCGTCCAGCTACCCTCCACCACCAACCCCCCACTACTCCCTCGTAATCCCTCCCAACACTCCCTCAGCCCCCCACTCCCCCACCCCTCCACAGAGCATCCAGGTCGAGGATGACCCTCCAAGCACACCTCCCCATAGTTAAAACATAGTAACACAGTCACCCAGGGCAAACCAAACCCCCACAGGCGGGGGGGGGGGCCTCTGGACAGTGCAAGGAGGAAGGGACAGCCAAGCAAATTATTAGCCCTCCCATCAGAGGAACCACATTAAGCAGAAGCATTGTTCTGAGGCGAGGGGCCACCGCCTCGACCCCCCCTCCCACTTCGTGGTCCCCGCTCCACACGCTGCCATCGTGAAGCAGATGAAGCTGATGGGAGTCCCACTCGACTGGGCCCCGCTCCCACAGAAGAAGCAGGTTCCTCAGGAATCTCGATGCCTGCTTGTTGCAGCAGGGTTCGGGCCTCCCGAACTGTAGTGACTCTGGTATGCACTCCATTGATAGTGATGACCACTCCAAAGGGAAAAGTCCAGCGGTAGCGCAGATTGCCTCGCTGCAGAGCCTTAGTCACTTCTCGGAACGCCCGGCGCTTCTGCAGCGTACTTGCCGCCAGATCTTGGTAGAATTCCAGCCGATGACCCTCCCAGGTCACTGTGCCCATTTCTCGAGCTCTGCGGAAGATCTGTTCTTTAAGCACAAAGCTCCGCAGACACAGCACAACATCTTTAGGCTGATCAGATGTGCGGGGCCCCAGTGCCCTGTGAGCACGCTCCAAGCCCGGATCCAAAGTATCATTTTGCAGCAACCAACGAAGCAAAGTAGTGATGGTAGCGCTAACATCCTTATATTCCTGCAATTCTGGTAGGCCCCGCACCCGCAGGTTATTACGCCGGGTACGGTTCTCCAGATCCTCCACCTTGTCCATCAAAAGCTGATGTTCCGCCGCGGCACTCTCCAGGGAGCGTTGCATCCCGGTCACCGAATCCTCGCAGCAATCCAATCGCATTTCCACCGCCTCTACGCGGTTGCCCACCTCCACGAGGTCCGTGCGCAGCTCCTGCACCACCTCCCGGACCTGCACTACCACAGCCGAGATTTCGGCTTTGACTTCGGTGATCCAGCCCTGCATATCCGACTTAGTGAGGGGGTCCGTGGGGGAGCACCCCGGGGCAGACGCGCTCGCCAGCGCTGTCACCTCTGCCGCAGCCCCACTCGATTGCGCCGCCTCACCACCGCCGGTCTCCAGTCCCCCACTGCCACGTGCTGTCCGGCTCAGCGCTTGTTCCAGCGTGCGCTGGCCGGTTTTTTCAGTCGGGATTTTTTTGCGCGTTGCCATGGGGTCTCCGCTCCCTGCGCTCTCCCCTCCGTCGCCAAAGAAAATATTTCAGCGCTTATTTCTCAGCTTATTTGAGCAATTTAGCACCGGGCCCGAACGGAGCTCTGAGATCAAGCTCCCGTTCGCATCGGTGACGTCACTTCCTCTCTATATCAGTGTTTTTCAACCTTTTTTGGGCAAAGGCACACTTGTTTCATGAAAAAAATCACGAGGCACACCACCATTAGAAAATGTTACAAAATTTAACTCTGTGCCTATATTGACTATATATAAAGTAATTCTCTTGAATAGGAATCAAATAAACACAAAGAAAGTATTTTATAATGCTGCCACCGCCAACAACACCGTTGGCGGCGGTGGCACTCAAGTGGCTAAAGAGCCGCAGTTTGCCGACCTAGGGACAACACTGGAGGGTGGCCAGCTGGGCACCCCCTTGGGACGTAAACCCGGGGTGGGGCAGACCGCCCCCCACCCCCACCCTGGTATGCCACTATCTGTACCTCACTCCCTCCCTATGACCAAAAATTCTCCTTTCTTCTATTCCCCGTGTACACAACCATCTCTTTCCCTCCCTTCCTCTCTCCAAAGTCCATGCCTTCTGTGTCCAAACACTCATTCCCTCCCCCACCTCAGCATCTCTTTCCCTCCCTTCCTCTCTCCCAAATCCATTTCTTCTGTGTCCAAAAACACATTCCCTCCCCCACCTCAGCATCTCTTTCCCTCCCTTCCTCTCTCCCAAGTCCATTTCTTCTGTGTCCAAAAACCCATTCCCTCCCCCACCTCAGCATCTCTTTCCCTCCCTTCCTCTCTCCCAAGTTCATGCCTTGTGTCCAAAACGCACTCCCTCCCCCCTTTTGTGTTCCGTGTTTGCCTCCCAGCCCATCTTTGCAACTTTCTCAGCAAAACAAAGCTCAAGCCACGAGGCTTGTCTTCTGCTTCCTGCCTGCCCTGCCGCGCACAAATAGCCGAACGGAAGTATTCTCCGACATCAGCGCTGACGTCGGAGGGCAGGCTTTGCTTAAGCCCTCCCTCCGACATCAGCGCTGACATCGAGGAACGCTTGCGATCGGCTATATGTTAGCTGCAGGGCAGGCAGGAACAGAAGACGAGCCTCGCGGCTCGAGATGTATTGAACTCCGCGGGTCCCCCGTCCAGCTCTCTCCTGTCCACGTGGGGCGGACCGCCCCTCTCCCTAGACTGGTGGTACTGCCCTGATGGCGGCCCTGACCGTACGGCACACCAGGCAACATCTCGCGGCACACTAGTGTGCCGCGGAACAGCGGTTGAAAAACACTGGTGTATATCATAGTCAGTTGAGGAATTTTAAAATGCGATAGTTTGCAATTACATTATAAGTGTGATGAGAACGAGAGGAGCTAGAAACTTTTAATTTGTTTGCTGTGGAAAGACCGGAGAGTCTTTAATGTCTAAGTGATACATGCTCTGTTTAAAACAATAGAGGTACTTTGGCTGACTTCTTTCCAGCATCTCAGGTAGATGTATGGATGAATCCTAGAAAAAAGAAAGGACATTATGTAGCTTGAATATTTTGAATTTGTAGCATTATAGGAAAAGTATGGAGAAAATAGGAGTCAGGAAATTAATTGGTTAGAACTGGCTGCCGGTTTATTGAAAGATATGCTTGAAATGATTACATTCCCCCGTCCTTTATTTTAAAAAGTTTTAAGAGGGGACAGCAAACATCTGGTTGAGTTTTGTAAAAGTTTTATAGGAAAGGAAACAGAATGAGTCTAGAGAGAATGAGGAACATGATTTTAGACAAATAACATTTGTCAAGCAAGTAAAGAACCAGAATTTGATATTAAATGAGGTGGATTTTGCAGCAAGAAAGTTTGAACAGCTAGACAGTTTAACATTGAAATGTCTATTTGTTTCAAAGCATGAAGTTAGTACTTATAAAGAACGTACAGGAATGTGAAGGAATGTTTGTGAGATGTGTTAAGAAAGGATGGGCTATGAATTATGACCTGATTGTAAGGGATATTTTAAGTGGGAATCAGGCAGAAAAAGAAAAAGATTTATTCCAAAACCAGATACCATGCTTATAAGAAAAAAATTCTAGAGATTGTTTTTATGAGCAAGCAAGAACAGAGATTGGGCATGCATGTGGGTTTTTTTGGGTGTGCATGAAAAAAAATTCCTGCTTTTGTATTTCTATCCCAGTGTTTCAAATTAGTTCTGAATATGAATTTTTGTTCCCCTGTATCTTATAAAGTATTTTTAGAATTGTGGATTGCCCTGAATGTATGTAGAGAGAACAAATTCTCCACAGTTTCATGGTCTAAATATGAAATAAAAAGAACAAGTGTAAACATGTTTTTTTAACAGCATACCTGTTGGAAAATATAACCATTACTTACTTTTTAACATTCACTGGTAACAGATTTTCTGGTAAGAGGTAGCTTATTTCTACAAGCAGCGTCCCGTACCTGTTTTTAAATGTAATGATAGATTCAGAGACAGAAAAAAAAATTGATATCCATTTAAACAAAATCCATTTCTACTCACCATGTTGGTGGTTGAAGCATCTGGGGTCTGATATAACCTCCACAAAACCAGCACACTGGTTGATCTTTTCTGTCAGGTAAAAGTTGGTCTTGTCACTGTATATTTATATATTCATACAACTCTCTATAGAATTCTCTGGTGGGTTATCCATTCACAGAGGCTTTAATTGACTTAACACCCAAACAGTACATTGTAGGAGAGTCTTTATTGTATGTCTGTGCAATGGCGTACTTAGGGTATGTGACACCCGAGGCTGACCATTTTTTAACATCCCCCAGAATATAAAAAAATCTTATTATAATCTTATAATTTTATTTTTTTATATAGCCCATCCTCCACAAAGAGCTCAGAAAGAGGTTACAGGTTCACATTCACAGTGTTATAATGTAAAATTAGATAGGGTAATAACCTCTCCACTCCCATGCTGGCACTGTAGTCTAAAGAAAATAAAAAAAGACATTTCCTCTCTCTGTTAGGTCCTAGCTCATGCTTGCTGTCTAACACCAGCTCTGGGAGAATACATATTTCAAATCTGACATATTGTAATCACAAAATAGAAAATAAATATTTTTTCTACTTTTTGTTGTCTGGTCACTTTATTATTCAAATCATGTTGGTTCCAGGCTCTGGTTTCTGTTTGTTTCTGTTAACTTGCTTGCCAGGGTCCCTTGCCCATTTGACGTTTTCTTCTTTTCCTATGCTCGCCATTCATCTTTTTTATCTGTACTAGAGAATGACATGGTGGCTGAGAGTACAGGGACAAGGCCATCCACCGCCCTGTGGAGCAGTGAATGGCCTTGTCTCCGTAGTTAAGGGAGGGAACACGTGCGGTCACCGATCGCACATGGCCCCCTTCCCACTTACCAGAAGTTGCATCAGAAGAGAAGCTTCTGCCCGCAGACGCACAAGACTTCAGGCAGGCTCTGGCGGCTTGCACAAATTACATTGTAATGCACCACGAAGGTGGGAGGGAGGGAAGGAGATGGTCGGACCACGCGAAGGGTGCTGAAGGGTGGTGAAAAGGAACAGACACTGAAGGGAAATGTGGAAGACAGTGTGGGGAGAAGACGCTGAAGGGAAATGGGGAACAGAGAGTGGGGAGAAGATGCTGGAAGGGAAGAAGACAGAGATGCCAGACTATGGGGGAGCGGAGGGAAGAAGATGGGTGCCAGATCAATTGGGGGTGTGTGGAAGGAGAGATAGAAGGGAGAGGCAGAGTAATAGAGCAAATGGAAGACGCAGAGAAAAGGCAGGCAGTGGATGGAAGGAACTGAATGAGGAGAAGATGAGAAAAGCAGAAACCAGACAACAAAGGTAAAAAAAAAATTATATTTATTTTCTTTTTTCTTTAGGATAAAGTAGTATATTAGTTGTGTTGATAAAAATTTATATCTCCAACTTTAGTCGCTTTAATTTTTCAAAACACCAATCAATATATCAAATCATCCTATAAAAACAGGCTTCTAAGTGAACGCTCAGACCCATAACCAAACTCTAGTGAAAATTCACAGAGCCAGTTAGTATAGAGACCATCATAGCTAGTTCACTGTCTCCGCCACCTGCTGTCTTAAAACAAAAATAAAATGCTGTAACAGTATTACACACAAACTGTTATAAGATATACTTATCTGACAGTGGTGATGCTGCTGCTTTAAAACTGCTCCGGTACATGCTTAAATTACAACAAAACTGCTGCTGCCATGCATGTCATGGCATTTTGTCTGTTTGTGGCCTGCTCCGCCAGGGCTGTTTGCGGCCTGCTCCACCAGGGCTTCTCTCTGCCCCATCATCAGTGATGCAGCAGAGGGAAGGCCTCGGTGGGCCAGGCCACAAGAAGCCTATTCACTGCCACCACTGCTGCTGTTTTAAAAGACAGGCCACTGTGTCTGTGGCACTTAGCTCTTGTTTGTCTTGGTTAGTCATTTTAGACATCAAACTGGCCCTAAAAGTCTAGAGCTTGTTCCTTATAATCTAATCTAATCTAATTCTTAGGTTTGTATACCGCATCATCTCCACGCATCACTTCCTGAATCATCACTTCTAGACAGGAAATGCAATCGGTCTAGAAGTGAAGATTCAGGAAGTTGTTGAACTTGATGTTCCATCCAGCATGGGGGTTCTCTGAAGAAGCCTGTCGGCGTCTCGCGTTAGGACCCACCTGTACCTGCTGTAGCAAGCTGGCTTCCTAAATACTCACAGTTAAGTTTTGCCTACTTTGAGGATCATAGTTTTCACTTAAACATTGGACATTTTAAATGGAAATTTAATAGAAAAAAGTAAAAAAAAGATATTCATCAAAATTTAAATACCTTTCTACCGTTTGAGGATGGTGCAATGATAGACTCTTTGAAAGCTCTTACAGGGGTTGTTGCCCCGGTTAGGTCACTTTCTTACCATATATTGGTTCTGAGCACCTTCGAGGTTTAAAGGCATTTTCATTTTGTTTTTTGCTTCCTTTTCCGTTTTTGTTAGTTTACAGTCCTTTGGAACTTTCTTTGTTTGAATTTCACCCAATTGTTATATGTTATATTGGGACTGTTACATTTACAACATGTTCCAGACACAGCCTGGCATACATTTTCCTGAGTTTCTTTCGTATATATTTTTTTCTCCCACCTCAGGCAATCGTGATATCTTTAACCTGGTTCCTTCAGTAAACTGGCTACACAGTCTTCCTCCATCACCACACACAGGCATTTCTTTATAATGCAATAATGTTACCCTTATAACTGATTTAAATATACTTTTTTGGAAAATACTGTGGACCAGTGTTGTTTTGGAAAGTCCCATGTCAGTCCACCAGCTAAAATCACAAACATCTTCAGGCCTTGATTTTCTTTTGGCCTTTTGGTTACATTCAACCACCGTTGGTTCTCATTGACAGAAACAGAAAAAGCATAAACATGATAGATTTATCACCGGTATATGCTCTGTATCCTTAGGTTCTTGTGGGTGTTAAGAGCTCTACAAAAAAAACAACAACCCAGAAATGAATTACTTCTTCTACCACACCTTTTAAAATACATGAACACAACTAGTTCATAAAATCCCCACTATTACAATAAAAAGTGCCTCTCTTACCATGGGAGATCCCAGCTTTTCCAATAAATATGTTGTTTCGACCTCTGCCATCTCCTGATACAGTTCCATATCCGTTGCCTCCACAGCTTTGTCATCTAGTAGTTCAAAGGCTGCATCTTAAATTTCTATGCCTGAATAATACAATTTTTGTGCTTCTGGGAACTCTTGAATTTCAGAGTCTGTTAATTCACATTTTATTTGTTCACTGGTATCTGCCAGACTCTTCTGTGAGTTAATCAGATTTTCTGATGGTGGGTACCCCTCTATCTCTGCATCAGGGTCTTTAAGAAAGTAACTGATTCTATGAACCCTCTTGGAAATCCTTGTTTCAGCTATCTATTAGACTTTTTATTTATTTATTGTATTTATATATCACGTATAGCCTAGGGGGCTCATAATTGAAACGGGAATACATCGAAAATCCCGATAACCGAAACAGATTTTAGACGTATTTAAAACAGCTTAGGCCTCTTCAATGCTGCTGTATGCCCAGAGCTGAAAGGGGCATTTTAGGAGGAGTGGTGAGGGTGGGATGTGGGCTGAGCTACACTTAGTCGTACTGCAAGTATAACCGAAAGTTTAACGAGACTGCCTAGATGGAACTTGTACGTTGTGACTTAGGCGATGTAAAAACAGGTCTAAGTGCCCAGAAGGTATCCAACGTGACCAGATAACCACTGCAGACACAAAATACAGACCCCCCCCCCCCAATCTGCCCCAGTGATCATTGACACCCTTATAACACCATAAATCTCAGAATAAAAATGTACATACCTGCCTCCAGAACATCGGCAGCTGGCATAGGAAAGCCTAGTAGAGCAGCACAGAGGTGGCTTAAGTAGTCTGGGGCTACTGGGGTTGTAGACAGTGTCACTGGCAGCCTCAGGGCAATTGGTCCTGGGACACCGGGACAAGAAAAACTCTTGTGAGCCGCTGCGGGCAGCACAAGGAAAGGAAAATAAATGTTAACAGAAGGAAACACCACCTCATCAGGCAGTTAATCTTCGAGTAATAACTGGGTTTATTCTTGAAACCAAAATAAATCAAGCTAACTTGCTTGCTTTCATATTAATCAATTCAAAACAAAACACAAACTTGTCAGGATGTTCAG
This sequence comes from Geotrypetes seraphini, assembly GCF_902459505.1. Classification (NCBI taxonomy): domain Eukaryota; kingdom Metazoa; phylum Chordata; class Amphibia; order Gymnophiona; family Dermophiidae; genus Geotrypetes; species Geotrypetes seraphini. The sequence goes on along the minus strand of NC_047092.1, from coordinate 83,837,644 downwards.
TGAACAAGAATAGTCCCAAAAACAATCAAAATATATCATTAAACAGTCTCTGAGTAAATGTAGGTTAGATGCAGTTCTAAACAAAGAAGGCAAATCTTCCCTAAAGCTGTGGCTGACTCTCCAGCCAATTAACAGTCCAATCACTTGGAAAAACTTCAAACCAAAAACAGTCTCTTGTACTGATATCTTCAGCCTGAGTCAGTGCTATGGCACTGACCCTCCCAGCAGCTGACGTGCTGGCCAGGCAGTGTGCTCCACGTGGTAACAACTTTGCCAACAATAGGCACTCTATCCCACCACTGAGAACGCAGGGCAAACCCCACTGCCTGGGACTGGAAGAGTCCTTTTTCCCCTCATCCAAGAGGAAGAAAAAAATTCAAAATTCAAAACATGTCTTTCACAGTTCCCATAGGAGCCCTCACAGTTTATCAGCTCCCACAGGGTTAGCAAAAACAACTTGGAGGCAGCTTAGATAAGCAAGGTTTCAGTTACTCACATAGGAAGTATCAACTACTTGCTTCTGGAACAGCAAACTTCCATGGGCAGGACTTCATTCAGTAACTCAGCATTTGGCTCTGGGTCCAGCTCTTTGTCCTGAGGAACTTCGGGCATGCAGAGAGGCAGTTCTGCTCCAGCCTCAGTCAACTCCATGCATTCCACATGGGGGCTGCCATTCAGAGCTCTCAGCCCTGAGCACCGCTGCCTGTCCTCTAGCTGTAGCTGCTCCTTCTGATTCTGCTTCTGTCTCTGCCTCTCTAATAGCTCAGCTCTCTGGGTTAATAGTCTGTAGCCACGCCCCAAACCCTCAGGTGAAAAGGATTTCCTAGGAACTAACCTAGGGTTGTGTGGGGGATGGGAAATCTGCTCCTCTGCTCTCCCGCTCCCTCTATAGGTCAAATAAGGAAAGTAATCCAACTTGTCAGTTTGGGGTTTAAATGGGGCAGTTTGTGTAGTGTCTGCTTTTGAACTGTGCACTGCTCTAGGGACAGACCTAGCAGGCATAGGCTGCATACCACAACAGGTGGGTCTAGTAGGTTTTGGGGGGCTCATCATGACCTATAAGGGAATTATGGTGAGATGTTTATGTGGCACCTTTTTTGTGAAGTTCGCAGCAGTGCCCTGTAAGGTGCCCCACTACTGTGTTGCTATGTCTGGGTGTCTAATCCATCACTTTGCTGGTCCCTCCCACGTCCAAAAGGTCTTGTTCTCGGTGTTTTTGACTTGGATGATATTTTGGATGAGATGGGGTTTAAAGATAGACTTAGCGGTCTGGACGATCAAACGGCTGGACGTATAATTAGACGATTCTCGAAAAAAATATTTTGGACGTATTTTTCGAGAATGGACTTTAGGCACTGCCAACTTTGGGTGACTAGTGACTTAGGCCCAAAACAGACTTAGACATATCTTTTGATTATGCCCCTCCATATGGTTTACATTCAGGTTCTCAAGCATTTTTTTCCTATCTGTCCCAGTGGGCTCACACTATCTAATGTACCTGGGGCAATGGGTGGTTAAGTGACTTGCCCAAGGAGCAGCATGGAATTTGAATTCACAACCTCAGGATGCTGAGGCTGTAGCTCTAACCACTATCCATTTTTATTTCTTTTTTATTAATAGCTCTGTGAGCGCTGTTTTTTTCCACACTGGATACTTGGGTTAACACAGCCTAGCTACATCTTTTCTGCTGTTTGTTTTATCGTACTTTTTAGTAGCATGAAGTTGAGAGTTTATGCTCCCAAAGCTCCAGGGTCACTTTTCTCCTGCTGCCATTCTATTAAGTGTTTTCTACTTGGTTTAACACAGCTTGTGATCACCTATTCTTTCTACAGTTTATAAGTATTTGTTCTAATCATGTGTTATTTATCATATAAGAACATAAAAACATAAGAAGTTGCCCCCGCTGAGTCAGACCAGAGGTCCATCTTGCTCAGCGGTCCGCTCCCGCGGCGGCCCATCAGGCCTAGTGCCTGAACAGTGGTCCCTGATTAATTTTGTAACTTACCTCTAATCCCATCCCTATAATCTACCTCTACTCTTATCTGTACCCCTCAATCCCTTTGTCTTCCAAGTACCTATCCAAAGCTTCTTTGAACCCCTGTAGCGTGCTCCTGTTTATCACATCCTCTGGTAGCGCGTTCCATGTATCCACCACCCTCTGTGTGAAAAAGAACTTCCTGGCGTTTCTCTGAGTGCCCCCTTGTACTTATTGATCCCCTTAATTTGAAAAATCTGTCCCTGTCTATTTTTTCTATGCCCTTCATGATCTTGAAGGTTTCTATCATGTCTCCTCTAAGTCTCCGCTTTTCCAGGGAGAAAAGCCCTAGCTTTTTCAGTCTGTCAGTATATGAGAGGTCCTCCATGCCCTTTATTAGCTTAGTTGCTCTTCTCTGGACCCTCTCAAGTACCTCCATGTCCTTCTTGAGGTACGGCGACCAGAACTCAACACAGTACTCCAGGTACGGGCGCACCATAGCACGATACAGTGGCAGGATGACTTCCTTTGTCCTGGTCGTGATACCCTTCTTAATGATACCCAACATTCTGTTTGCTTTCCTTGAGGCCGTGGCACACTGCGCCGACGCCTTCAATGTTGTGTCTACCATCACTCCCAGGTCTCTTTCAAGGTCGCTCACCCCTAGCGCTGATCCCCCCATTTTGTAAGTGAACATCGGGTTTTTTTCCCCTATATGCATGACCTTGCATTTCCCTATGTTGAAACTCATTTGCCACTTTTTGGCCCATTTTTCCAGTGTTGTCCAACCTTTTAGCTTCCCTGGGCCGCACTGGCCAAAAAAAATGTTTCTGGGGCCGCACAAACACGCAAACGCTGCAGCAAGACAGAGGAGGGAGTCGGCAAGACAGTAAACACCTGGGGGCAGCAGAGGAAAATACTGCCTCGCCCTCGACCAGGGCCGCACAAAATACTTCACGGGGCCACAGGTTGGACAGCCCTGATTTAAACCCTCTTCATGACAACAGAACTGCTACCCCCCCCCCCCAAATGGTCACTAGGGCATGTTGGACATGTCTCTTTTAAGATGTATTTTCTAACAAAAAGGTTTAGAATTCTGTTAAACTTTTCCACTACAGCCGCACAAAATAACGAACCCTTCTTTGTTTTAATAAATTGTTTAGAGACCTATTTCAATTTTTTTACCCTAGTCTGTTTGTATTTTTTCTGGTGTATGACCATATTAATACCAGAAGAAACACTATCTTTTCGGTAGTTGTCCCTTCCCTCTGGAATTCAGCGCCGAATGAACTAAGAGAGATAACCAACCTCGAGAAATTTAAGACATTCCTTTTTAAAGACACTTTTCAAATTTAAGTGTCCTTTTAAGGATTTTTAAATGTTTTTCTTCTATTAGTCCACTTGTATTGGACTCACTTCTTTTTAACTCCATCCTCTTGTTTTTCCTTTTATACCTTACTTTTCTTTAATTATTGTAGTTCTTCCCTTCTTCCCATTTGTTCCTGTTTGTCAGTAATGTTTTTTGTCTTTTGTGAAGTTATATTAAATGTTGTATTTGTTTTTACCCTAATTTTTATTGTACAACCACTTTGAAATAAATGATAAGGTGGTATATCAAATCTATATTAAACTTGAAACTTGAAACCTAGATTAAATATTGTTTCAAAGGCTTTGGCAAATTCATGATCGTTTTTTTGTTTTTAAACTCACGACTCGTACATATTTTGACAGGATATCTATAACTGTTAATATGTATTTGTAACAATTGTTATAATGGGCCAAGGCAGACATATCAACTGGCTCCCGATTGAGAGCAGGGTGAAATTCAGAACCACAATATCTAGAAACCAGAGTACAAAACCATGCACCCTTATATGTTCTACACTCGAGCTAAAAGTTCTTACTACAAATACCCTCAAGTTTCAAGTTTATTTAAAATTTATTATACCGCCTAATCAAACCTTCAAGGCTGTGTACAAAAATACCAAAACAGTGTACCAAATAGAGTCAGAGTGTAGTCAAAGACAAATTGGGGAAAGAGACAATTTTTTTTTTTTTTAAATTAAGATATTGACGAACGGGAATGAAGGGGAAGAGGGGTAGAACTACAATTGATAGAAAGAGAAAGAACATTTAAGGAAAAGAACAAAAGGAAGGGAGACTGGAGTTAAAACCCTCCTTCTAAGACATCAAATACCAAAGCTCCAGGGCAAGAATGTTCTTAGTAATAGCCCCAACATGGTGGAATGCTCTACCTAAGGAATTAAAGCTAGAAAAGGACACCAGAAAATTCAAGTTAGAGATTAAAAACTATCCTTTCTTAGACTACTTCAACTGAAATTATGAAGTTGACAGAGAGAGGAAACTAGAGCTTCCAGGGAAGCGTGTAGATAGATTATATTTAGTTGAAATAGTCAACCTCCTTAGGAGGTGTATAAATATAATGTATTTAGTTGCAATAGTAAACCCAGTATTATATGTGTATATACGTAGGACAATTGATTTGGTATAAATTGATGTGCATATAAATAGGATGATCAATGTGCCAGTAACATATGTAGGATTGAAGGCCAAGTGACCTTTCAGAATGATTGATTATAGCAGAATCATGTTGGTATTAATAACTGTATTGTAACATCACCACAGTTCTCCATGTATTTCAGTACAGAGCCCATGTATTGTAACACCTCGCAGAAGCTTTTTGTAACTCTGTATGGTAGCATCTCTACAGAAGCTCATGTATATCATTCTGAATTGACAACCTAGTCATTAGACACCAACTGCCAATTTCACTAGTGGCCAGATCGGGAGCCCTTTCCAGCAGGGCACCTAGCATCATCTACACCCCTCCTCCGTTCCAGCAGGGGAGAGAATTACAAGAGGAGTAACGCTGACGGTGCTCGGCACCAACTGCTAGTTTCACTAGTGGCCAGATTGGGAGCCCTTTCCAGCAGGGCACCTAGCATCATCTACACCCCTCCTCCGTTCCAACAGGGGAGAGAATTACAAGAGGAGTAGCGCTGACGGTGCTCGGCACCAACTGCCAATTTCACTAGTGGCCAGATCGGGAGCCCTTTCCAGCAGGGCACCTTGCATCATCTACACCCCTCTCCCGTTCCAGCAGGGGAGAGAACTACAGGAGGAGCAGCGCTGACGGTGCTTGGCACCAACTGCCAATTTCACTAGTAGCCAGATCGGGAGCCCTTTCCAGCAGGGCACCTAGCATCATCTACACCCCTCCTCCGTTCCAGCAGGGGAGAGCCGACAGAGGAGAGCTGCAGTCTGACGCTCAAACCAACGGGTCTCCTTTCTGACTAACTCACTGCCCTCCCCCTCCTTGGCTTATCGAGATCCACTGGGGGCCTAATTTTTATTACTGTCTATACTCTTGTTTTAGCTCCATATTTTTTATTATTGTCCATTCTCTTGTTTTAGATGCTTAAGTTTATTACTGTCTATGCTTTTGTTCAGTGCCAAACTGTATTACTGCCAAAGGTTTTGCCTTTCTTCCCTACTCTTGGCTATGCACTCAGCCAGCCTAATTAAGTCCCCTGCCCCTTCCTTAGCTAACACTAATCCCCCCCTGCTGCAGACTCTCACACACCAACCATCTGGCCCTAACCCCGCCATGAATCCTTTCTTCTGGTTCCTTCTCCTCCTATTCTGCTCACCTCTCTATTCTTCCTTCTGTCTGATACCCCCTTCCCCAACCTACTCGACCCACCAAACACCAATAATATTTGCCCTGGCCTCAGAATCCCCATGCTGATATGCACCAGAATTCCCCCTTTCAAGAAAAACCCCTGAAAAGTCAACCTAAACTCACTAAAGCCCCTGCCCCCAGCCAATCTTCCCAATGCTGTCTCTGACTCTCTCACCCCAGTCCCGACTTTTTAGTGCAATGCCAGATCAGCATGCAATAAGACCCAAATCTTGAAGGACCTTCTAGACGAGTTCGACCCTGGATTCCTGTGCATCACGGAATCATGGATCGCCACACGCCGGCTCGATCGTTTAACCAGCTTCCTCTCTCCACCTCATCTTAGTTTGCCGGCTTTCTTTTTCGGCGACCGGCACACTTTCAAAGAGCCACGCATGTGCGGCTGCTCAGTATTCAATCTTCTGCTCTGACCCAACCAGAAACAGGAAGTTGCAGCATAGCAGAAGATTGAACTTTGAGCAAAACAATCGAGCAGGTGTGTGGGTGGGGGCCTGCGGGGACCGCGTGTTCCAGGCTCACACAAGGAAGGAGGGAGTGAAAGGGAAAAAGTTTCTCTTCCTTGGAAATAGATTCTGAAGTGACCTCATCAACGAAGACCAGCACCAAATGTACAAGAAATCCCTTAAACAATGTCAAAAGAGCCCAAAAGAGAAAACTGCTACTGCCGTGAGACTCCATTATTGAAGGAATCAACTTGAAATCACAATTCAAGAGACAGGAAAAGGTTAAATGCCTCATGGAATCCTCAGCCACAACACAAACCAAATTGTGAATGAAATCAGAGCAGACAATAAGAATTCTAAAATTGATGTCTAATGCTGAGGCATTAGAAATAATGCCTCAGCAATACAATTTTCAAAAGTTCTATTTGCTCATGGTAAGGGAGAAGAGAGACTTCTAGTGATGGTGGGGGGACTGATAGAAGATTGTCACAAACCCGGCACTGAAGTTAGGTTTGTGCCAGGAAAAAGACAAAAACCCCTAAACTTTAGGAGAGCGGATCAATGTGGCAGCCCTTCTAACAGCAGACAGCAAGACTCTAGACCTTGTGAGAGTGCCCAAGAGCAGGAGCCCTGGGGGGAGGGGAAGCAGGATGAGGTTAGGAACTTACCTAAGTCTAAAGCAGCCCCTAGCAAAATGCACCCTAGTAGGCAGGCTCTTAATCAGGCTAGCACTCAGCTGCTGAAGCTAATTGAGCAGCAGCAGAAGGCTCAGCAAAAGCCAGCCCATCCCCCACTCAGGTTAGGGCATGGGTTTCTCAGGTCTGGTCAAAGCCAGCAGAGCAAGCTTGGAAGAGTCAGTCTGGATCCAGCTCTGGAAGGAGACTCGTGGCCAGGTGCTTCCAGGTTCCAAACCGAGAATGAGGTTGAGATGAGAGACCTGGATGAGCCGTCTCTGCCAAGTCTGCTTGATGGTCTACAGACTGAGGAACCTATGGACACTTACCTGGAACCCGAGGAAGCGCCCATGGAACTAAGCTAAGTTTGATTTTGGCTTTTTGGATTACTGACTGTGTTTTGTTTTGTGAATGCTGGGACTTGTGCTGGGAGAGTGAGCATTACCAAGCTCACTACTGAGGGACTGTGCAAGCTTTCAGAGGAAGTATGTTTTGTTTTTCTTTCCTCTGTTTGGAGAACTGTGCCACTGAATGTTAGTGGGAATTGAGGGGAGAATCCACAGAAGATCCTTGGGCTGGGATTGTGGGGCCAGTATTGGCAGCTTTAATTGTGGATTCAACAATTCCCCGTCTCCACCTGTTTACTGAAGCTGGGTGGAGAGGCCTGATTGCAGCTAGGCAATTACAGTGTGCTTTGAGCGCAATGAACTTTTAGGATTGACTGTTATAAGGACTGTGCTAGTGAATCAGCTCCTGTTTTTGCAGTTTTTCTTTTCTTTTGTGAAAAGCTGATTGAGGACTGTTGTACTTACCTGAGGGAAGGCTGAGTGCAGTCTCAGGTAAGACCAAGCTCTATTTATATTTGTTTCTTGTGTTTTTGCCGTAAACTTTTGAGTGTTAAGCACATGGCTGAATGAAGCTAGGTTGTGCATTAAAGACTTATTATTTTGAGGAGAACAAAGCTGTCCTGAACTTTATTTTTGCTCCGCATATTAACACCAGCAGGGCCTTCAACCCGTGAAAGCACGCCAGGGACTGTGTTTTGCACACCTCCTGGTAGCCATTCTGACTACTCGATACCGGGGGTGTGACAAGTGGTGTCAGAAGTGGGATACAGTGCCTCCTGCTGGTGACTTTTGAGAACTTTAAAAAAAAAAACGTTTTGGGTTTTTTTTTTGTTTTAGTTTTGTGGTTCCAGTAACTGTTTTTGGACTCTCTTGTTGGTGGTTGCAAGGAGGACTCTTGTATCTGGAGGAGCAGCCAGACAAACAGCCAGGAGCAGTGCAGCGGAGGAACCAGGAATCGGATCCGGAGGTACCTGACCTGAACCTGAGCAGCTGGAAGCTGAGGAGTGCAGGAGGACCTGAGCCAGAAGGCGGACAGCAAGGACCAGAGTTCGTGGGTTGCAGACCGGAGGCCGAGCCGAGAGAACGACTGAGGCCAAGGAGGCCTAATACCAAAGGCGCAGACTCATCAGTACCGCGGGTAAGAGTACCCAAGCTAAGGGGCTGATGAGGATAAAAAGTGACCCTAACTAGAGTGGCTGACATTTCCTTCGGGGGAAGGGTGTCAGGTTGTTTAAAGTGCCACACTTGGGTTTTCTTTTTTTGTGTTTGTTTGCGTTCCAGACCCAGCGAGGATGGATCAGCAGCAGCTGTTGGTGTTCCTTGCGGAGGAGAGGCAGAAGCAGAGTGAGAACCTGCAGGCCGTCTTAAAGGCGAACCAGGACTTATGAGATCGCAGCCAGGAACATGTCAGACAACAGCACGATGAACTTGGATTGGCAATGGGTGAGCAGACCAAACTACAGTGGTGCCTCGCATAACGGACGCCTCGCACAGCGAACGCTGCGCACAACGAACTTTATGTCTTGATCCGTACAACGAACTTCGTTTCACACAACGAAGTCGCCCGAGCTGCATCCTTCCGCGCAGGCACTGCGCTTAACTGCCCTCTCTCCGCCTGGTTCCCTCTTGCCCCCCCGACTCCCCGACACGATCGGGGAGTCGGGGGGGCAAGCCCTCTTGCCCCCCCGACTCCCCGACACGATCGGGGCAAGAGGGAGCTCAAGCCCTCTTGCCCCCCCGACTCCCCGACACGATCGGGGCAAAAGGGAGCTCAAGCCCTCTTGCCCCCCCGACTCCCCGATACGATCGGGGCAAAAGGGAGCCCAAGCCCTCTTGCCCCGCCGATTCCCCAACTCCCCGACAATATCGGGCCAGGAGGGAGCCCAAGTCCTCCTGGCCACGGCGACCCCCCAACCCCACCCTGCACTACATTACGGGCAGGAGGGATCCCAGGCCCTCCTGCCCTCGACGCAAACCCCCCCTCCCCCCAACGACCGCCCCCCCCAAGAACCTCCGACCGCCCCCCCAGCCGACCCGCGACCCCCACGACACCCCCAACCCCCTTCCCCGTACCTTTCTGTAGTTGGCCGGACAGACGGGAGCCAAACCCGCCTGTCCGGCAGGCAGCCATCGACGGAATGAGGCCGGATTGGCCCATCCGTCCCAAAGCTCCGCCTACTGATGGGGCCTAAGGCGCCTGGGCCAATCAGAATAGGCCCGGGAGCCTTAGGTCCCTCCTGGGGGCGGGGCCTGAGGCACATGGGCCCAACCCGACCATGTGCCTCAGGCCCTGCCCCCAGGAGGGACCTAAGGCTCCCGGGCCTATTCTGATTGGCCCAGGCGCCTTAGGCCCCACCAGTAGGCGGAGCTTTGGGACGGATGGGCCAATCCGGCCTCATTCCGTCGATGGCTGCCTGCCGGACAGGCGGGTTTGGCTCCCGTCTGTCCGGCCAACTACAGAAAGGTACGGGGAAGGGGGTTGGGGGTGTCGTGGGGGTCGGCCAGGGGGGTCGCGGGTCGGCTGGGGGGGCGGTCGGAGGTTCTTGGGGGGGGGCGGTCGTTGGGGGGAGGGGGGGTTTGCGTCGAGGGCAGGAGGGCCTGGGATCCCTCCTGCCCGTAATGTAGTGCAGGGTGGGGTTAGGGGGTCGCCGTGGCCAGGAGGACTTGGGCTCCCTCCTGGCCCGATATTGTCGGGGAGTTGGGGAATCGGCGGGGCAAGAGGGCTTGGGCTCCCTTTTGCCCCGATCGTGTCGGGGAGTCGGGGGGGCAAGAGGGCTTGAGCTCCCTTTTGCCCCGATCGTGTCGGGGAGTCGGGGGGGCAAGAGGGCTTGAGCTCCCTCTTGCCCCGATCGTGTCGGGGAGTCGGGGGGGCAAGAGGGCTTGAGCTCCCTCTTGCCCCGATCGTGTCGGGGAGTCGGGGGGGGCAAGAGGGCTTGAGCTCCCTCTTGCCCCGATCGTGTCGGGGAGTCGGGGGGGCAAGAGGGCTTGAGCTCCCTCTTGCCCCGATCGTGTCGGGGGTGCCAGGGACCACACGGAGTCACCCACCGTACCACCCGATTCGGGTAAGCGCAGGTATCGGTGGGTGGCTTATTTGCGGGGGGGTGCCTTATTTTACATTTTTTTCTAAAAAGGGGGGGCTGTCTTATTTGATGGCCCTGCCTTATCATCGGGGAAACACGGTAGAAAAAAAAAAAAATGAACAGTTAAGTCCCAGTTTTTGCCGCTGAGACTCTGCCCTCTCACTGTAAAATTAGACTCTACTTAGTCTGTCTTTAAATTTAAAAAATGTGTGTTGTTTTAAAAAACAATTATGTTTTTAGATGTATCTAAATAAAAATAATAACCAAAAATTTATCTTTTTTTATGTCATCTTAGCATATTTTATGCTACAGAACGAATTATTTTTTTTAACATGTATTGTTATGGGAAAACGCGTTTCACACAACGAACGTTTCACATAACAAACTTGCTCCTGGAACGGATTAAGTTCGTTGTGTGAGGCACCACTGTATTAACTCAGCTGCTACAGCGCCCATTCACAAGTACAGCCGGTGGGCCAGTCCAGAGCCTTGTAGCAGAAAGGACTACCTCCTTACAGGCCTCTGAAGAAAGTATGGAACAGGCCCAGGGGGATAAGAATACGGGATCCCAAAGTCAGACCCACAAAACGGGGTGGTCCAAGCCCAGGGAAGTCTCACGGGAGGGGCTACGTTGTTTCCGCTGTGGGAAAGAGGGGCATACACAACGATTCTGTAAAAAGAAAAGAGATTTTGTGTACGCCCGGGGACTAGCGGACAAGCACCCTAGGGTATATCAGGTGTCAGTCTCTGTGGCAGGGAGGAAGGTATTAGCCCTGGTTGACACAGGGGCTGAACAGTCTGCAGTATCCCGACAGATTTGGACCCAGGTGGTGGGAGTCAAGGGCTTGGGGAAGAGTGGTGGAAAGGTTCCCATTATGTGTGTTCCTGGGGTATCCAAGGAGTACCCACTCTGGCCCATAAACATCGAATATAAAGGGGAGAGCATGCACATCGAAGTGCGGTGTTAAACTCGGCCCTTCATCCCGTTATCCTGGGGAGGGACTGGTTAAGCCGGGCTGGGGTATGGACTCAGGGGGAAGGCCTGGGTAGTGAAAGGAACGGCAGCCCAGGGATCCAGGGCAGATGGATGTTGGGAGCCAAGGTAGAGGGGAAGGTTAGACTCCCTTCAGAGAGGAGGCGTCAATCCAGAGGGCCGGGTCAGAAGAAGTGGTACCCGACGATTTGCTGGGTTTCTCTCTCTGGCAAAGCCCATTCACCGACGCAAGCCTATGCTAGAGCAGCAGGGTTTGACCTGTATGCAGCTCAGCCACAGAACATCCCAGCTAAGGGAAGGGCTTTAGTATTTACCGACATCCAGGTAGCTCCCCCACCAGGTTCCTATTTAAGGATAGCTCCTCGGTCAGGGTTAGCGCTGAAGCACTCCGTGGATGTTGCCGCGGGAGTAATCAACCCTGACTTTAGAGGAAATTTAGCAGTGTTATTGGTTACCCAGGGGGATACCAAATACAGTGTCCAACCCGGGGACCGCATCCCCAGATGGTGTGCGAGCGAATTTGGCACGCCAGGTTGGAGCAACGGGTGCGGCTCCCAGACACAAAAAGAGGACAGGAAGGATTTGGGTCATCAGGAACTAACTCTCAGGAGACCCCGCTAACACCTAAAACCTCGGGTGGGGGACAAGAAGATCCTGTGGAGGGGACCCTAGCCGCGCTGCGGGCGGAGATGCTGGCCCTTAGGGGAGAACTAGGAGCAGCACAGCAAAAGTGGGAACTAGAGCTGAAGTTGCAGGCAGACGCTAATTCCCTCCCTTCAAAAGAGCCACCTGAACGTTCTGGGGAAAAGTTTGGAGAGGAAATTTTGGCACAATGCCAACAGGAGTCAGGAAATCTGAGAAAACTGTTGGCCCAGATGAACTCACAAATAAGTCAGGTGAAAATTCAAATGGCGGAAAACCAAGCCCAACAGCAGGGAGTAAAACAGAGTGTTGGGGAGGTAAAGTCATTATGTGAGGAATTAGCCAACAAACATGGGAAGACAGAAGGATGGGTTAAGCAACAACAGGCCCAGAAGGACCAACTGGAACATAGCCAGCATAGCCAACATAGCCAGCAATTTGGGCATGTTATAGAAACCTTCAAAGAAGTAGAGAAGGGAATAAGTGAAATGAGACAGCAAGTTGCTCGAATGAAAGAAGAGGAATTGGGGGAAATGGCAAATGTGATGACTGCCCTGGTGAAGCGTGTGGAAGGGTTGGAAAATGGAGAAATTGATCAGGAAGTAGTCTCAGGGATCAAATACGAGACCCCGATATTACAATGGCCTGATGATTTTGTAGACCCTGAACCACCGCCTGGCCCGCCAGGAAAGAAGTATAATAAAACACGTAGGCGATATTGATAGCTGCCTAGAATGCAGGACATCCCAGAGGTAGATGTAAAAGTAAAAGACAACCAGCATTTAAAGGTGGGGGTATGTCAAAAACCCAGCACTGAAGTTAGGTTTGTGCCAGGAAAAAGAGAAAAAACCCTAAACTTTAGGAGAGCGGATCAATGTGGCAGCCCTTCTAACAGCAGACAGCAAGACTCTAGACCTTGTGAGAGTGCCCAAGAGCAGGAGCCCCGGGGGGAGGGGAAGCAGGATGAGGTTAGGAACTTACCTAAGTCTAAAGCAGCCCCTAGCAAAATGCACCCTAGTAGGCAGGCTCTTAATCAGGCTAGCACTCAGCTGCTGAAGCTAATTGAGCAGCAGCAGAAGGCTCAGCAAAAGCCAGCCCATCCCCCACTCAGGTTAGGGCATGGCTTTCTCAGGTCTGGTCAAAGCCAGCAGAGCAAGCTTGGAAGAGTCAGTCTGGATCCAGCTCTGGAAGGAGACTCGTGGCCAGGTGCTTCCAGGTTCCAAACCGAGAATGAGGTTGAGATGAGAGACCTGGATGAGCCATCTCTGCCAAGTCTGCTTGATGGTCTACAGACTGAGGAACCTATGGACACTTACCTGGAACCCGAGGAAGCGCCCATGGAACTAAGCTAAGTTTGATTTTGGCTTTTTGGATTACTGACTGTGTTTTGTTTTGTGAATGCTGGGACTTGTGCTGGGAGAGTGAGCACAAGGGACTGTGCAAACTTTCAGAGGAAGTATGTTTTGTTTTTCTTTCCTCTGTTTGGAGAACTGTGCCACTGAATGTTAGTGGGAATTGAGGGGAGAATCCACAGAAGATCCTTGGGCTGGGATTGTGGGGCCAGTATTGGCAGCTTTAATTGTGGATTCAACAATTCCCCGTCTCCACCTATTTACTGAAGCTGGGTGGAGAGGCCTGATTGCAGTTAGGCAATTACAGTGTGCTTTGAGCGCAATGAACTTTTAGGATTGACTGTTATAAGGACTGTGCTAGTGAATCAGCTCCTGTTTTTGCAGTTTTTCTTTTGTGAAAAGCTGATTGAGGACTGTTGTACTTACCTGAGGGAAGGCTGAGTGCAGTCTCAGGCAAGACCAAGCTCTATTTATATTTGTTTCTTGTGTTTTTGCCTTAAACTTTTGAGTGTTAAGCACATGGCTGAATGAAGCTAGGTTGTGCATTAAAGACTTGTTATTTTGAGGAGAACAAAGCTGTCCTGAACTTTATTTTTGCTCCTCATATTAACACCAGCAGGGCCTTCAACCCGTGAAGGCACGCCAGGGACTGTGTTTTGCACACCTCCCGGTAGCCATTCTGACTACTCGGTACCGGGGGTGTGACAAGATATGAAAGAAGGGTGGTAGAAAGGAACAGATGGTAAAGGAGGGAGGGAAGGGTGGTGGTGGTGGAAAGGAATAGAACAGACATTGAAAGAGGGTAGAGAGGAACAGACCCTGAAGGGAAATGTGAAAGGCAGAGTGGGGAGAAGACGCTTGAAGGGAAGAAGACAGATGCCAGACTATGGGGGAGCGGAGGGAAGAAGATGGGTGCTAGACCAATTGTGAGAGGGGGTGAAGGGAGAGGCACAGTAACAGCAAATGGAAGACGCAGAGAGAAGACACACAGTGGATGGAAGGAATTGAATGAGAAGATGTGGAAAGCAGAAACCAGACAACAAAGGTAGAAAAAAATTCTATTTATTTATTTATTTTTTGCTTTAGGATAAAGTAGTATATTAGTTGTGTTGATAAAAATTTATAAACAAAGCCCTGCCAGCTGAACATCTCTTTCTCTAGTTCAGCAGCCAGAACTTTGATTTATAAGAAAGGAATAAGCTAAATATTGCAGTACTTAGGCTTATATGGATGCTGCGGGGACGGTGACGGGGCGGTGAATGGGATGGCAGTGGCGGTGACGGGGCGGTGAAAGGGATGGTGGTGGCGGTGACGGGGCGGTGAAGGGAACGGCGGTGACGGGGCGGTGCAGAGGATGGTGGGCCGGGGATGGTGCAGTGACGGGGACAGATTTTTTCCCCGTGTCATTCTCTAGTCTGCGGCCCCATAGAACTGGGATCTGAGCTGGATTAGATTCCATTAAAAAGTTGTTAATTAATAGGCAAAGGAATATTAAAGAAGTATGAAATTTAAAATGAGTGTTGCCAAAAAAGGGCAGTGAGTTAATTTTAGAGAGGAAAGATAATAGATCCCAGGCCCTCCTGCCCACGACCACCCCTCCCACCTTAAAATACAGGCAGGATGGATCCCAGGCCCTCCTGCCCATGATGCCTCCCCACTATTGCCCCCCAAACTTCCAATCTGCCCCCCTCACCCCGGTTTGCTCCCCCTCACACCCGACATCCCCCTCATCCCGACACCCCCGTTACTTACAGTCAATTGGATGGATGGATGGGTCCCAAGCCTGTCCGCCCGGCAAGCACTCCATCCTCCGAATGGCGAAATTGGCCCAGTAGCCTTAAGCCCCTCCTGTGGGTGGGACCTTAGGCGCCTGGCCCAATTAGGCCCTAAGGCCCGCAATTCTGATGGCGGGCCTGCCAGGCGGACGGGCTTGGGATCCGTCCGTCCAGCCAATTGACTGTATGTAAAGGGGTGGTGTCGGGGGTGAGGGGGGGTGTCAGGGGGGAGGGAGGGCAATCGGGGGTTTGGGGGGGGGTTGTGAGGGGCTGTGCCATGGGCACGGGGCTTGCACCTCGGCAGGAGGGGTTGGGCTCCCTCCTGCCATTATTGGTTCAGGAGTGGGGGGTGGATCGTGATTGCAGTAGGAGAGATTGGGCGGGTTGCGGAGGTTCGGGGAGGCCCCTCCTTCGTCTAAAAGATCTTGTTTTGGGCATTTGGGACTTAGGCTATTTTTTAGTTGATAATGCGTTGTAAGTTTAAACGTAGTGGTGGTCTGTGCATTTAAACTGCTGACTGTATGGCAACAGTCAGGAACTTATGCAGAAGCCATGGACATAAGTTGCTGCAAAAGTGAGTTGTGGGGATTTTGAAGCAGCCAATGTTTGTGCTAACTTGGGTTTTGAATTTTTGTGTTTGAAAGTTGCTGCTATGGAAAACTGTCTGCTAGGAGAGTGACTAAGTTAAAACAGGTAATGGAACTTGGAGGCTGTTTAAACAGCACAAGAAAACCCCCAGAGGTATTTTTTTCTGTGATTGCACTGCATTACGTTTTGAGCTGAACCAGTTGAGAAGAGGTTGGCATGGCAACAGCTGGAGAAAGGCTGCTTGTTTATAATGGCACAGTTCTTACAGAAGTGCTTTGAGCTCTGGGGTTAATAATAATTCTCTGAGGTCTATGAGAATATCTAGGGCATGTTGAATGTAAAACTGTTGTGACAACATCTTAACTGATTCCTCATGATTCCCAAAGAACTCTCTGCTCCATTTCTCAAAATCTTCTTGCTGTACTTTCCCTGAGATATATTAATACAATGCGCCCATATATTTTTTTAAAATTACCGCTCCCACTTTGTGGAACGCCACTCCGAAGTATTTAAGAGAAGACATGACTATTTCAGACTTTAAGTCTAAACTTAAAACCTATCTATTTAAGGATGCTTTTAATGTTTAACCGTCCTGTTAAGGATGCTCTCTCTCTTTGAACCTGATTGATTCATGTGGTATCAGCTCCCTTCCCAATGTCCATTCCACTTATTCTTTCTCTATAAATAATGTAGTTCTACTGCCTCCCTTCAGTACCAGTTTGTCCATCTGTCTTGTACTGTTAAGTCTTTGTAAGATATTCCTTTGTTGTACCCTGTATTTTTTAAATACATGTACTTCTAATATGGTATGTACACCGCCTTGTATGATTTGGCAGTATAATAAGATTTTAATAAACTTGAAAACTTATGCTGATTGTGGGAAGAACTCCATTTGAAACCTTTCCATGGGATTTACAAAGTTGGTTAATTAACCTGTACTCAAGGCTGTCCTGGTGAAGAGGACTATATCTTAAACTTAAAGTCCAGGAACCAGCAATTGGACTCTCAACTATTCTGACTTTAAATGAGAGCCTGTGTTTAATGGCCATTTTCTTTTCGTGCTTCCTATTTTTCTTGAAATTGTTTTGAT
The DNA here is from genome assembly GCF_902459505.1 of Geotrypetes seraphini. Classification (NCBI taxonomy): domain Eukaryota; kingdom Metazoa; phylum Chordata; class Amphibia; order Gymnophiona; family Dermophiidae; genus Geotrypetes; species Geotrypetes seraphini. Next base: position 83,820,963 of record NC_047092.1, on the reverse strand, counting down.
ATGTTTTTGCACTGCAAGATAGTGGTGAGCTTTAACCACAATCTGGCTCTTGGCCAGAATAAAAACTGGAAACCTCCTTTGTTGTCTGAGTCCTCTCAGAAGGAAAAGGAATACTTACCTGCAGCCCTATTGCAAGCAACAGACAGACTTTAAACCTGAAGGAGTCCCTAAGTCAGTGGGGATCACGCCAGCTCAATATTTGTTATAGTCACAGGGCCTGCTGTGCTATCCAGGAGTACAGACTGTGACATTTGCAGGAATCATTTCCGGAAATGTAGACAGGGGGGCTTTATTCTGGGGGCAGGCAGAGGGTAGAACTTGGATAGAGCTACCACCATTCATTCCTATGAGAGGGGCGGGGCATAGTCATGGTGGAAGACATGGTAGTTGGGGCGTGGGTGGAGTATGGGCGATACGGGTGTGGTGTGGGCGAGACTGGTGCAGTGTGGATGTGGCATGGCATGGGTGGGGTATGTGCACTATTTAACCTGGAAGTGAATGCTGATCTTATCTCACCTGTCAATCAGTTTGATAAATGGTGTACCTATTATATTAAGACCTACCTCAAAAATCATTCTAGGGCTTATTTTCGGGGAAACACGGTAGTAGTATAAGCCCTACCCCCAAAAATGAGCCCTAGTCAGCTTCCCCCTGCCCCGCCGCACAGCTGAATAGCCAAACCCCCACTGACTCTCCTTCCTTCCCTCCCAACTGAACCCCACTGACCGCGACCATAAATACCTTCCAACAGAATAGCGTCGGGCCAGCAGCACTCTAAACAGGTTGCTTTGCGTCCTTCATGCTGGGGAATTCCCTCTTCTGCATCACTGATGATGTCATCAGTAATGTGGCACACAGAAGGCCCCGACGAGAAGGCTGCGATGCAGCCTGTTTAGAGTGCTGCTGGCCCAACGCTGCTCTGCCAAAAGGTATTTATGGTTGTGGTCGGTAGGGTTCGGATGTGAGGGAAGGATGGAGGATCAGAGGGGGTTCGGCAGTTTAGCTGCATGGCAGGGGCAGGTGCTCAAGCATTCTGCTGCACAAGGGATGGGAGGAAGGAAAGATGGAAGCTGGGCAAGGGTTCTGCTGCACGAGGGATGGGAAGGAGCGAAGGATAGAAGCTGGGCAAGGGTTCTGCTGCTCAGGAGGATGGGAGGGATGGAGGGATAGAAAATTGCTGCAGAGGGAAGGCACAAGGGGATAGGTGAGAGGGGAGGAAAGATGTTGCACATGTGGGGGAGAGAAAGGAAAGAGGAAGAATTGGGGTGAAGGAGAGGAAGGCAGATATGATCATGTACATGAAAAAAATAAGCCCTATCCGAAAATAAGACCTAGTGTGTTTTTTGGGTCCCAAATGAATATAAGACACTGTCTTATTTTTGGGGAAACACGGTATTCTCGAAGAAATTAGGCATAGCAAAGCAGAAAGACAAAGAAAAGGAATTATTTAAATGAGAGAAGAAAGGATTTAGAAGAAAAATATCAAAAAAGAAAGTAAAAAGGGAACTAAAGAAAAATGAGAAAGGGTATATTGCAAAGACTGCCTTGGAAACTTTTATGAAAGCTATTACTCAGAATTTCATATTCTGCTCTTAACACTGATTATAGCATTTTACCTACCTAAATTCTCTTCTCCTTCCTAATTGCTTCTTGCTAAAAAAAAAAAAATTGTCCTCTTCTAAGTCATATTTCCTCTTCCTTCTCATAAGAAAAAGGGTAAGACTTATAGTCCCACCTACCCACCCCAGGGATCACTGCTCATATATAGAGAACCAAATAATCCAGACTACTCAAATCAATTCACTTTCCAACCAATCAAGATGACTTTTATTCAGTGCAATCACTGTGGTGCTTTAATTCCAAGACACACCATTTGGAGGCTTAAGGCTTGTTCCAATTGTCTTCAACTAGCTAGTATTAAAGAGGAGCTCTGCATACTTAAACAGGAATTAAATACAATTAAAGCAGCTTCTATCGTTCCATAAAATCATACCAATTTACCACCTCTGCCTCAAAGAATAAAACAACCCAGGAATAAATGGATTACATTAGGCTCAGGAAGACTGCAACATGTAACACAGAAACATCCATCTTCACAAATATTACTTCTACACAATTCCTTTGCTCCATTAGTGCATTGTGATACTAAGAAAACAGAATTGAGGTGGGACTGGACCAGTGAAAGTACTGTGTTTCCCTGAAAATAAGACCCATCCTGAAAATAGCTAGCATGATTTTTAAAGGTGCTCCTAATATAAGCCCTACCCCAAAAATAAGCCCTAGTTAAGATTAACCCCCAAAACCCCTCCCGAATGTCCCCGACTCCATCCCTGAGACTAGTACTGTCCGATTCTCTGGCGGCAGTGCTTTCTCCCCCCCCATGTGTAGCATCTATCCTCCCCTCTCACCCATCCCCTTGTGCAGCATCTTTCTATTCCTCCTTCCCATCCCCCTATGCAGCAGAACTACACCAACCCTCCCATCGTGAGACTGATATGCCATACCTCCGAGGCCTCCAGAAACAGCAGCAATGGCAGCACACTGAACGGGCTACTTTGTGGCCTTCCCCGCAGGGGCCTTCCCTCTGCTACATCACTGATGACATCATCAGTGATGCGGCAGAGTGAAGGCCGCAAAGCAGCCCGTTCAGAGCGCTGCCACTGCTGCTGTTTTTGGAGGCCTCAGAGCAGAGGTATGTCAGTCTCACAGTTGGAGGGTAGGCAGGGTTCTGCTGCAATGGGGGATGGGAGGGAGGGATAGAAAGATGCTGCACAAGGCGATGGGTGAGGGGAAGGAAGATGCTGCTCATGGGGGGGGGGGGAGAAAGGAAAGAGGAAGAATTGGGGTGGAAGAGAGGAAGGGAGAGATGATTGTTGTACATGAAAAAAATAAGATCAGCCCTGTTGCCTGTTGTTGTACCCTTTCTAATAAAAATGATTACAAAAAAAAAAATAATAAGATCTCCGAAAATAAGCCCTAGTGCATTTTATGGACCCAAAATTAATATATAGCACTGTCTTATTTTCAGGGAAACACAATAACTCGAGAGAGAAAGCATACTCTAAGCACAAATAAAGTCCAAAACAGAAAACTATTGCTGCTGGGGGATTCCATCATCAGAGACATTAACCTTGGAACACAGGGTGAGGAGACCAAAATAGTGACATGCCTTCCAGGATCCTCAGTTACCAGTAATACCTAGCAAATACTGACTATAATTAAGGAAGAAACTACGGATTCTAACACCGATGTTGTTATCCATCTGAAAACAAATGACCTGGCAACAACTCCACACTTGCAGCACAAAAAGCTTTTCAGCAGCTTGATGAGGGCTTGAAACATTTTGTAAAGATTGTACCTTTTTCAGAAGTATTGCCTGCACATGGAAAGGGAGAGGAAAGAGTAAAAAACACAGAGGACTTCAATAAGTGGCTCAAAGCCTGGTATCATCAAGAAGAATTTAGGTACATAGGTGAATGGGGAAATACATGGAAAGACAAGAAACTATATTGAAATGATGGGTTACATCTTATTATAGCAGGAAAAAGAATCCTTGCTGAGAAATGTAAACAATATGGGGCTCAATCAAAACACAAATACTTCTAAAAGCCCACACAAGTCAACACTTGGACGACCTAAAAGACAGGTCCAAGTGCCGATAATTGAATCAGGTTTTTAGATGTATCCAGAGACTTTTTAGGACTCTGAATCCCACTGTGCGCCCAGAGCTGAAAGGGGCATTTTTGAAGGTGTGGTGAGGGTGGGAGGTGGGAGGTGGGAAGAATGTGGGCTGACCTACACTTAGTCGTACTGCAGGGATAATCAAAAGTTTTATGAGGCTGCCTAGACAGAACTTATACATTGTGACTTAGATCATTTGAAACCAGGTCTAAGAGCCAGATTCTATATAGGACACTAGGTGTCAGAAGCCGCCTATGCCGCTTTTGAGATTCGCACACAGGCATCTTATATAGAATCGCCTAACACCACGATTCTCTAACCGACAACTATGTCATATGCGCTGGAGAATCAGATTCAATAAAAGGAGCAATAAAAATGGCTTCTGACATTTATGTGAGGAAAATAAATTAAAACAAGAGAAAAAGAAAACCAATATGGTCGCAAAGATGAAGCGGGAAACTACAGGCCGGTTCAGTTATTGTAAAAATAATCGAAGTGTTGCTGAAAGAAAGGATAATGAAATTCCTAGAGTCTAGTGGGTTACAGGATCCGAGGCAACATGGTTTTACTAAAGATAAATTGGGCCAAACTAATCTAATTGAATATTTTGATTGGGTGATCAGAGAATTGGATCATGGGCATTTGCTAGATGTAATTTACTTAGATTTCAGCAAAGCCTTTGACACAGTTCCTCATAGGAGGATCTTGAAAAAACTTGACGGGCTGAAGTTATGACCCAAAGTGGTGAACTGGATTAGAAACTGGTTGACGGACAGAAGCAAGAGGGTGGTGGTTAATGGAGTTCACTCGGAGGAAGGAAAGGTGAGTAGTGGAGTTCTTCAAGGATTGGTTTATGAGCGACATTGCTGAAGGGTTAGAAGGAAAGGTTCGCCTTTTTGCAGATGATACCAAGATTTGTAACACAGTAGACACCAAAGAGGGAGTGAAAAGTATGAAAAAGGATCTGCAAATGTTAGAAGAATGGTCTAATACAGGGGTGCCCACACTTTTTGGGCTTGCGAGCTACTTTTAAAATGACCAAGTCAAAATGATCTACCAACAATAAAATTTTAAAAAAACACAACACACACTGTACGCATAGAAAATGTTAATTATCATTCCTATTTCAGGGTTTTTCAAAGAGGTCAAAGCAGATGACTCTATGCACTATCACCTCAGTAACAACCATACAAAAATAGACAAATATACCCCCCTCCCTTTTTACTAAACCACGATAGCAGTTTTTTGAGCACAGGGAGCTGCGCTGAATGCCCAGCGCTGCTCTCGACGCTCATAGGCTCCCTGTGCTAAAAAACTCGATTGCGGTTTAGTAAAAGGGGACCTTAGTGTAAAATATAGACAGCAGATATAAATTCAGACACATTTTGATCACTAAATTTAAAATAAAATCATTTTTCCTACCTTGTCTGGTGATTTCATGAGTCTTTGGTTGCACTTTCTTCTTCTGACTGTGCATCCAATCTTTCTTCCCTTCTTTTAGCCTGTATGCTTCCTCTCCTCCAGACCTCGTTCCCACCCCCAACTTTTCCTTCCTCTCTCCCTGCCCTTTCTTTCTCTCTGCCTCCCTTTCTTTTTTTTCTGTTTCCTTCTGTCTCCCTGCCTGCCCTTTTTCTTTCTTTCTCCCTGCCCTCTCCCAAGCCACTGCCATCGGGGACCAGGACCCAAACCGCCACCAATAACAGGCCCCAAACCGCCACCAATAACAGGCCCGAAAGACGACGACGACGCCCCAAGCTCTCCCTGCTTCGGCCGACCAGCATTCCTCTCCCCGACGTCAATTCTGCCGTTGGGGAGAGGAAGGCTGATTGGCCCAAGATCGCGATCGACCTATTGGGGGAAATGCTGCCGGGTCCTGCCTTCGCGGAAACAGAAAGTAGGCAGGACCCGTCAGCAAGAAGAGCAAATGCTTCACTAAGCTGTCTCCCGCCTTAGCCCATAGCGAATGCTTGCTTCAGGGCTCTCAACATGTGCTTGCCGGCTTCTCTTCTCCCCCCCCCCCCGATCATAACTTCCGGTTTCGGAGGGAAGAGAAGGGAAGCCGGCACGCACACGTTAGAGCCACGGAGCATAAGTTCGCTACAGGCTGAAATCTCCAAGCCGGTTTTTTTTGTTTTTTTTTATGTTCAGCAGCGGCGGCAGCAGCAGCAGATGACAGCTGGGCGGACCGCCCAGCTAAAAGGCCCTAGAGAGAACACCGGAGAGGAAGGCTGATCGGCCCGGTAGATCAGGACGGCAACACGAGTCTATCACGGAGCCCGGGATGGGCTCCGCGATCGACTCGCGTTGCCTTCCTGAGCTACTGGTCGATCGCGATCGACGTGTTGGGCACCCCTGGTCTAATATCTAGCAACTAAAATTCAATGCAAAGAAGTGCAGAGTAATGCATTTGGGGATTCAAAATCGGAAGGAGCCATATGTGCTGGGAGGTGAGAGGTTGATATGCACGGATGGAGAGAGGAACCCTGGAGTAATAGTGTCTAAAGATCTAAAGGCAAAGAAACAGTGTGACAAGGCAGTGGCTGTTGCCAGAAGAATATTAGGCTGTATATAGAGAGAGGAAGGTGTTGATGCATCTGTACAGGTCATTGGTGAGGCCCCACTTGGAGTACTGTGTTCAGTTTTGGAGATCATATCTGGCAAAGGATATAGGGCTCCTTTTACTAAGCCGCGCTAGCGGTTTAACGTGCGCTAAACCGCCAGCTGCACTAGCCGCTACCGTCTCCTCTTGAGCAGGCGGTAGTTTTTGGCCAGCGCCAGGGTTACCGTGTGATGAAAAGTCACGCGTGTTAACCCTGCTAGCGTGGCTTAGTAAAAGGAGCCCTTAAAGTGGTCCAGAGAAAGGCGACATAGATGGTAGGAGGTTTGCACCAAAAGATATATGAGGAGAGACTGGAAGCCCTGACTATGTATACCCTAGAGCAGGGGTAGGCAATTCCGGTCCTCGAGAGCCGGAGCCAGGTCAGGTTTTCAAGATATCCACAATGAATATGTATGAGATGGATTTGCATGCACTGCCTCCTTGAAATGCAAATCTATCTCATGCATTTTATTGTGAATATCCTGAAAACCTGACCTGGTTCCGGCTCTCAAGGACTAGAATTGCCTACCCCTGCCCTAGAGAAAAGGAGGGAAATATGATTCAGACATTCAAATACTTGAAAGGTATTAACGTAGAACAAAATCTTTATTCAGAGAAAGGAAAATGGCAAAACCAGAGAGCATAATTTAAGGTAGAGGGGTGGTAGACTCAAGAGTAATATTAGGAAATTCTTCTTTACGAAGAGGGTGGTTGATGCCTAGAATGCGCTAGTGCTGCCTGATTCAGAGAAAAAAATTTCAATTCGATTCACCCTGTTGAATCGATTTTTCGATTCGATTCACTTTCAATGATACAGCTTTTTAAGTTTAAACATTTTATTTAACCAAGGCAATATAAAGTGAAAAATAGGAACATCCAAACTATAACATAGTTTTAAAATTAGTTAGAAACATGGATTACATTAATTAAATTTTCCAGTTCTTATTTAGAAATATTAGTTTGTCAACTTTGGCTGGCATCAGACAACTCTGACAAGCAGCAATTATTTGACCTGCTGCAGAAAATATTCTCTCTGAAGGAACAGAAGTTGCTGGCGAACATAGAAACTTGTGAGCAAGCTGGCTTAGTAAAGGTAATTTATCTTGTTTGTCATGCCAGTATGTAAATATATTATTATTAGGATTTTTTATATATTGCCTATCAAGGTTAACTAAGCGGTTTTAACAACCAGGTACCACCAGCTTCCAAGAGTTCTTCAAGTTTATAGCTTGCAAACTCTGATTTGCATGTGAGGCTATTTCACCATCATTGTCTGAAATCGATGGAAGTCTAGCTTTAATGGCAGCCAAACTGGTTTCCCAAAAGTTGCACTTGTCTCGCTGACAAGGTAAATATGTATTCTGAGTGTGAAGTTGATCAGGTACCACAAGAGTGCTTTCTGGCGCAGTTAGTGTTGCTGGTGGGACGCTCGGTGTTTGCATCTTCAGGATCTCTTGTATAACAAATGCAGTTATATCTTTTACCTCACCATATGTAGACTTGAATCTTGGGTTCAGAAAGCTGTTTAATCTGTAAGAGTTATTATGAAAATGTCTTGAAATCTTTGCAATAAACTCTTCAGTTCTTCTATGAAGGAACTGATGATTTCTATATTTCTTGACTTGCTATCATCATTACAGCCTTCTCTCTCTTCCCCATCATCATCAATTTTTATATTTGATTTGCTTGATTCATTGCCAAACTCGCCAATGGAATTTATCAGGTGTCCAACCATTGGATGAACAACAGACACAGTAACATATTGCTCACCAGATGCAATTGTACTTGCTTCTTAAAAACTTATATATATCATTAAGCTTGCATGCTAACTCATAGTCACATTCCAAAGGTGCTGATTTCTTTGTGGCTTTACTGTTACATAAACATAAGCTGATACGTTGCTGTAACTCAATCACATTTTGTAACACAAGGCAAGTACTGTTCCATCTAGTCTGTACGTCACCAATGAGTTTCTTTACATGAATTCCCAAAGTCTCTTGAGCCGTCTTCAAACTTTATGTGAGTATTGTACTATGTTGAAATGTGCTAACAATATCACAGAATTTGTGAATGGCATCTGTGATAGCTTGCTGAGACTGTAGTCCATCTTCGACACACAACTGGAGTGTATGTCCTAAGCAGAACATTCACTCATAGAAGTCCAATGTCCAGACAGGATTTGATTGAACAAACTAAATTTTTTCTACTGAATAATAAGTTTAGGTACAATGAAAAGTAAATAGCAAAAATATTGGTTGAGTAGATAGTTAAGCAAATTTCTGTTAGCCTACAAAGATGATTCTCAGCTTCCCCAGAGCATCCTCAAAGAAAGGGCCCCATATTCCCCCTCTCCAGCCCCTCTCCCCCCAATTCTCAGCTTCCCCAGGCCCAGAGCATCCCCAAAGAAAGAGGCCCCCTATTCCCCCTCCCCAGTCCTCCTCCCCCTGACTCTCAGCTTCCCCAGGCCCAGAGTATCCCCAAAGAAAGAGGCCCCATATTCCCCCTCCCCAGCCCCCCCTCCCCGATTCTCAGCTTCCCCAGGCCCAGATCATCCCCAAAGAGGCTCTATATTCCCCCTCCCCAGCCCCCCTCCCTGAATCTCAGCTTCCATAGGTCCAGGCCTCAGCTTACCCCCCAATTCCTATATGGCCTTGGGGAAAGAAGAGAGCAGCACTGCAGCAGAGATCTTTTACTTACACTACATTTAGATGCAGGGAGAAGAGGAGAAATGCTTCCGGGAACGAACCTTCTAACAAGTATTTAAAAAAATCAACATACTGCCACCGCCGCTGATCCGCACAAATGCACACAGAGGTCCACTCGTGCTCCCTTTGCCACAGTCCTTTCTTCTGATGTAAGTTCCGGTTTTGCAAAACCGGAAGTTACATTAGATGAAGGACTTCAGCAGCAGAGGGAAAACCTGAACGGGTCTCTACAAGGGGGGCAATGAATTGGTGAGTTTGTTTTTTTTCTACAAATGAATTGATTCAAATCGATTCACCCGAAGTGAATCGGTGAATCGATTTGAATAGTGAATCGGGCAGCACTAGAATGCGCTCCCGAGGGAGGTGGTGTAGAGGAAAACGGTAACAGAGCTCAAACAAGCATGGGATAAACACAGAGGATCTTTAATCATACTCTGTGTCCTGCATATGGCCATTCAGTTGAGGACAGGCTGGGGAGGGCTTTGATGGCTGGGATGGTTTAGATGGGCTGAAGTGAGCTTTACTGAGACTCCAGTAGATAGAACCTAAGCACACTACCGGGCAGAACTCTGGGTTTCTGGCGAAAAATATCTAGACATTATTCTGGCCCTATGCTATTATGCTATTAATTTTTAGCCATGATTTCTAAGTTGTATTTTTATGCAAAGTTATGTTATCATTTTTTAGCTATGAAATTTTAAGGTTTACTTGTATGTCTATTTTAAATTATCAATAATAATAATAAAACCCTAAGCACTTGCACACTTTTACCTCCGTGATCCGTAGCTCCGTGGCAGTGTTCGACGCGTTCAGCGGTTTGTGTGCGGCGGACCCTTTTGGTTTAGTTTCAGCGGGCGGCAGTGACGGCAGACCGGGGGCGGGGAATGTTTGAAGTAGCAGTAGGCCAGATGGTAGGTAGCAGCAGTGGGGGCCGGTACGGGGGTGCAGGCTTCGGCACTGGAGGAAGGCAGGCAGGCTGGCTTTAGCGCGGCAGATAGGGAGGGAGGTAGGCTGGCTAGCTTCAGGGGAGGGGGTGGAACATAGGCTGGAAGGCAGTGAGGGGGGACATGGGAAGGGACACTGGGGACACTAAGGACATGGGAAGGGGCACTAAGGACATGGGAAGGAGGCACTGGGGCCACTAAGGACATAGGAAGGAGGCACTGTGGGCACTAAGGACATAGGAAGGAGGCACTGTGGGCACTAAGGACATGGAAAGGGGCACTAAGGACATAGGAAGGGGCACTAAGGACATGGGAAGGAGGCACTGGGGGCACTAAGGACATAGGAAGGAGGCACTGTGGACACTAAGGACATGGAAAGGGGCACTAAGGACATGGAAATGAGGCACTGGGGGCACTAAGGACATAGGTAAGGGCACTAAGGACATAGGAAGGAGCCACTGGGGGCACTAAGGAAATGGGAAGGAGCACTAAGGACATAGGAAGGAGGCATTGAGGGCACTAAGGACATAGGAAGGAAGGAGGGGAAAGGGACAATTGTTGGGCCTGAGTGTAGAAAGCGGCCAAGGAGAGCGAAAGAAAGACAGATAGACACATCTATTCTAGCACCCGTTAATGTAACGGGCTTAAACACTTGTATATGTATATTCTGTTAACCGTTTAGTTGTAAATGGTATAGAAATTTTTTAAATAAATAAATTATTAATTTATGGAGCATGTGTGGTTGGGCATACTGGATGGACCATTCGGGTCTTTATCTGCCATCATTTACTATGTTACTATGTTAAAAAGTTAAATAGAGGGTTAAAGAATGGGGGAAAAGTGAGAAACTATAAAAATCTGAAAGCAAATGGGTCACTATTCCAAGGAAAGAGAAAGAAAATATATCATTGGTGTTTTAAACATGTCAAAAGTTGAAATAAAAAATGTAAATATACAACTGAATTTGACTTTTTCTGCAAACTTGTTTTCATCTGATGGATAGTCTATTAATTGGTTATATTTTTTGCTGCCCCAGCTCAATGCACTGCTGTCTAGTGGCTCTGGTTCCACTTCCTATTCCCTTTTTGTGCAGGCCAAGGTTGGTCCTGATCAGGGTTACCATATTTTAAGAAAGAAAAACCTGGACACATGGCTTCACCTCATTCCACCCCCAGCCCCGCCCCCAGAAAGCTTCATCTCTTCTTCCCTGACCTCCAGGCTGCGTCTGGAGGGCTTCAAGCATGTGCAGATGTGTGTGACATCATCCACACATGCTCAGAGGCCCTCCAGATTGGCTGCAGCTCGTCGGGGCTTTCCAAAACCCCAACAAACTGCCAGGTTTTGGAAAGTCTGTCCAGACATCTGGACAGTCCTCTAGAAAGAGGACATGTCCGGGTTTTCCCAGACATCTGTTAACCCTAGTCATGATTTTACCTCCTGTTCACTGCTAGCCATGGTTCCAGTTTCACTTCTTTACATATTGTATGTGTATTTGTGTCTAAATAAGACTTAGCATTTTGACTCACTCATTCAGTAATGGCATAGATGTCCTTCTCTTGCTCTTCTGCAGCATGTTAGCCTGATTCCTCAGGGAAATACGAATTAGAGAAGGTGCTAGTCGGCACGGTTCACCATCTACTTGCATCGGGATGGCCTTATATGTAAGAAGTGTCACCTCTCGACACTGGTGCAACCTCTCACCATGACCTCCGACTTGCAGTGCAGCCTGAAAAAATGCAAAGGTTATATACCTCTCTGCCATTTTCTTCACAAAGAAATACTAATGTTTTAGATCACATTTTTGGATTGTACATGTTTTAGACCTAAATATACTTCTTCATGTGGTCCACCTTGCACATCATTCACAATTTAAAAAATAAAAAGCCAGAGTTCAGAAGCACTTGTGCAACTAGCTTCTGGAATAGCTGCATAAGTGCTTATATTTCAATTTTCTCACATGTTAAATGCATAGGGCCTGTTTTACAAAGCCATGCTAGCGGCTGCAGCACGGTAACGGCCCCAAAGCCCATAGAGATTTAAAGGGCTTCGGGGCTGTTGTTGCGCGACTTTGTAAAACAGGCCCATAGACATCAATATTCAAAAGGTTTTATCCAAGCAGGAGAGGCTCCTGCCCGGTTAAATCCCACTGAACATATCAGCCAACAATATTTAGGAGCACCTCACTGATTAGTGCCACTGACTATCACCACTAACTGGCCATCCCCAGTATGTTCCTTGTTTCATGTCCATACCAATTTAGAATAGGGCAGAGGTATATTTCACTCTGTTATAGAATTCCTTACTGGCATGATTCAAATTATTTTGTCTGCCCTTATACAAGCTGTAGATCCCTAGGATATGGACAGGGGCATAGCTACCATTCTATGGGCATGGACATATGCCCAGGGCTGCCCCATAGTAGGAGCCATGTAAGGTTAATCCCTCACCCTACAAATCCAGGATCCATACTTTCACTCACTTTCATGCAGGTATGGCATCTTTCTAGCCCTCCCCTATCCACCCAGCTCTTACCCTACCCCTCCATTATCCTTTAAACATGAAGCAGGTCACCAGCAGAGGCAGCGGTGAAACAGGCTGTCTCCACCCAGCCTTGCCAGTGCCTTTTTGGTGCCATATTTGGCCTCTCTGAGGTCACTTCTGGTGGATGGGATACAGCACAGGAAAGACCCTGATGAGGTCACGTAAAGCAGCTTGTTTTCATTGCAACTTCTACTAGTATCCTGCTGTGTGTTTCAAGGACTGTAGAGGTTGGAGGTGGGGAGAGGAGGGTTAGAGAGATGCCAGAAATGTGCAGGGGAGAGGGTGTTTAGAGAGATGCCAGACCCATGAAGGAGGAAAAGATGTTGAACCTGGGTGTAAGGGGGGAACAGAGGATAGAAGGGGAGCAGGAAGAGTGGGAAAGAGACTTTGGATCTATGGAGGGGGGAACAGAGGGAATAAAGAGAGATACCTGGAGAAAAAGCAAGGAGGAAAAGAGAGAGAGAGCGAGAAACCTTGAGAAAAGGGGAGGGGGAGAGAGAGGGAGACATACTTGACCTGGTATCGAAGCAGAGGGAAAATAGAGAGAGGTGGGACACAAAAGAGGGAACACTTTTGGGGTTGGCTGAAGCAGCTTATTTTCAGTGATAAGTTATAACTGATAAGTTATACATTTAGGACCCTTTTCTATATATGTCACCTATGAAATGGGTGCTGAATAGTGTGGCGCTATGTATGATTCTTTTAAAGTTAGGCACATTGTATAGAATCGTGCTTGGCGCTGCCTAAGAAGACTTAAGTGTTGTTAGGCATCCTAACTTTTAGGCACACTTGGGCAAATTCTATAACCGGCATCCTGATTTTAGGCAGCCTACCACTGTATATCAGCCAATCAGGACACACGGTTTTTTAAATAACATCACAAGGAATGCCGCCTAAAATGTAGGCACCTCCACGAGTCTAGAGAGGTGTGTAGGGCTGTCTAAGCTCGCTTAAGACTAGGTGTGATGGTGGTTTCACCCAGAATTGGCCTTAGGCAAGCTTAGGCGGCCCTAGGCCAATCAGGGCCTTATGCCCCTACCCGGTGCATCCTATGATGCACTGGGAAGGGGCAGGCCCGCCATTCAGTGAACACATAATCCTTTCCATATATTCTTGTAAACGCTGCTCAGCACTCTGCATATCACACACTGCGAAGAACAAAATATCATTGGCATACAGCCGATACTGCACCCCCAACATTTGAAACATTGCCCCCAAAGAAGACATATATACATTAAAAAGAATGGCCAAAAGTGCAGAGCCTTAGTTCTCAATATATACCATTATTTTCTGATTAGAGATTCTCTGTGTTCATCCCATGCTTTTTTGAACTCTGTCACCAATTTCATTTCTACCATCTCCCTTGGGAGTGCATTCTAGGCATCAACCATCCTCTCCATAAAGAAGCATTTCCTAACATTACTCTTGAGTCTACCACCCTTTAATGAAAGAGGTTCTTATCCACACTTTATTCCAGGACCAGTGGGTTATTTCCATCTACCCACCAGGACTCTGCAGGAAGCCTCATCATTGTCCCTTTAAGCATCAGTTAGTCTTAAAGCACCCAGGAACATTTGTAGAGGATAATAACAAGTGAGAGGGGAATAAGAAAGCTCCCCAGTAAGTAAGTCAATTCTGTTCATATCAACAAATGCAAAACAGCAACAATGAAAAACGAGAGAACAGGTCATGAAACATTAAAAACCTGGGAGACTTGGGAGTTCTGATCGACAAGTTGATGAAGCTGTCAGTGCAATGTGCGGCGGCGGCGAAAAGGGCGAATAGAATGCTAGGAATAAGAACATAAGAACATAACAACTGCCTTCTCCGGATCAGACCTTCGGTCCATCAAGTCCGGCGATCCGCACACGCGGAGGCCCTGCCAGGTGTACACCTGGCGTAATTTATAGTCCACCATATCCTTATATGCCTCTCTTAAGGAGATATGCATCTAGTTTGCTCTTGAAGCCTAGGACGGTCGATTCCGCCATAATCTCCTCTGGGAGGGCATTCCAGGTGTCAACCACTCTCTGAGTGAAGCAGAACTTCCTGACATTAGTCCTGAACCTGTCCCCCCTTAGCTTCATTACATGTCCTCTAGTCCGTGTCAAATTGGACAATGTAAATAATCTTCTCTGCTCTATTTTGTCGATTCCTTTCAGTATTTTTAAGGTCTCGATCATATCCCCACGCAGTCTCCTTTTCTCAAGGGAGAACAATCCTAGTGTTATAAGTCTGTCCTCGTATTCCAGTTTCTCCATACCCTTCACCAGTTTTGTTGCTCGTCTCTGCACCCTCTCCAGCAGTTTTATATCCTTCTTTAGGTAGGGAGACCAATGTTGGACGCAGTATTCCAAGTGTGGTCTGACCATTGCCCTATAAAGCGGCATTATAACTTTCTCCGATCTACTCGAGATTCCTTTCTTTATCATGCCCAACATTCTATTTGCCTTCTTTGCCGCTGCCGCGCATTGTGCCGACGGCTTCAGGGTCCTATCTATCAGTACACCCAGGTCCTTTTCTTGTTCACTCCTCCCCAGAGTTGCACCTGACATTGTATACTCGTATTCCTTATTCTTATT
This sequence comes from Geotrypetes seraphini, assembly GCF_902459505.1. NCBI lineage: Eukaryota > Metazoa > Chordata > Amphibia > Gymnophiona > Dermophiidae > Geotrypetes > Geotrypetes seraphini. The sequence continues at coordinate 83,805,911 of NC_047092.1, read as the reverse complement.
GCCTAAATGCATTACCTTGCATTTCTCCACATTGAACTTCATCTGCCAATTCTCCGCCCATGTTTCTAACCGACACAAGTCGCTCTGGAGTTTCTCTCTATCCTCCTGCGATCTGATTGCCCGGCATAGTTTTGTATCGTCTGCAAACTTGATGATCTCACTGGATGTTCCTTCCTCCAGGTCATTGATATAAATATTAAAAAGGATCGGCCCAAGTACCGAGCCCTGGGGTACACCACTAGTCACTTTCTCCCAGTCGGAGAAATTCCCATTTATGCCCACTCTCTGCTTTCGGTTTTCCAGCCATTTGCCTATCCATCTTTGTATATCCCCCTCTATGCCATGGCTTTGTAGTTTCCTGAGAAGTCTTTCGTGTGGAACTTTGTCGAACGCTTTCTGGAAGTCCAAGTATATTATGTCCACCGGCTTCCCACTATCAATTTGCTCGTTCACGGTCTCAAAAAATTGGAGTAAATTCGTCAAACATGATTTCCCTTTCCTGAATCCATGTTGACTGGGTTTCATCAAGTCGTGTGCGTCCAAGTGCCGGACTATGCTATCCTTGATCAGTGCTTCAACCATCTTGCCAGGGACAGACGTAAGACTCACAGGTCTATAGTTGCCCGGTTCCCCTCTCGATCCTTTTTTGAAAATTGGGGTGACGTTCGCTATCCTCCAGTCGTCCGGTATCTGTCCAGTTCTGATTGTCAGGTTTGCAAGTTTTTGCAATAACTCTCCGATTTCAACCTTCAATTCCTTTAAGACTCTCGGATGAATCCCATCCGTTCCAGGTGATTTGTCACTTTTAAGTTTGTCGATCTGATAGTATATCTGGTCTAAGTCCACTTCAACTGTGGTGAGGCTGTCTTCTATTTCTCCTGCAAACACTTTCTCCGCTTCAGGTATTGTTGAGGTGTCCTCCTTCGTAAAAACGGACGCAAAGAAGGAATTTAGTTTGTCTGCGATTTGTTTATCTTCCTTGATGTACCCTTTTCTTCCCTGGTCGTCCAGGGGTCCCACTGCCTCTTTTGCAGGTTTTTTCCCTTTCACGTATCTAAAGAAGGGCTTGAAGTTTTTGGCCTCCTGGGCTATTTTTTCCTCATATTCCTGTTTTGCATCCCTCACCGCCTTGTGACATTTCTTCTGATCATCTTTATGTTTGTTCCAGGCTTCGGTTAAAGAAGGGGATCACAAACAGATCGGAGAAGGTTATCATGCCGCTATATCGGGCCATGGTGTGCCCGCACCTGGATTACTGCATCCAGCACTGGTTGCCGTACAAGGACACGGTACTACTTGAAAGGGTCCAGAGAAGAGCGACTAAGATGGTTAAGGGGCTATAGGAGTTGCTGTACAGTGAAAGATTACAGAAACTCAGCATTTTCTCCCTCGAACAGAGTAGATTGAGAGGGGACATAATTGAAAGATTCAAGGTACTGAAGGGAATAGACTTGGTGGAAAAGGACAGGTTGTTCACTCTCTCCAAGGTAGGGAGAATGAGAGGGCACTCTAAAATTGAAAGGGGATAGATTCCGTATGAACGTAAGGATGTTCTTCTTCACCAAGAGTGGTAGAAAACTGGAACACCTTTTCCAGAGTCTGTCATAAGGGAAAACACCCTCCAGGGATTCAAGACCAAGTTCGACAAGTTCCTGCTGAACCAGAATGTGCACAGGTAGGGCTAGTCTCAGGGCACTGGTCTTTGACCAGAGGGCCGCTGCGTGAGCGTACTGCTGGGCACGATGGACCACTGGTCTGACCCAGCAGCGGCAATTCTTATGTTCTTATGAACGACAAAACAGTGCTATAAGGAGACACAGCCTGCACTGTCAGAAAGGGACACCTGAACTAGGAACTCCCTCCCAACTAAGTGCTAAACCCATTCTGATAGCACTCTTTTATAAACGCTGTTCAGAAAGGCAGACAATCAGCAAATCAGCAAGGTATAGGGCAGGTTCCCAGAATAAAATGTGGATTTACAAGAAAGATTAGCAAAGGTAAGAACCTAATCTTTTGTTCTTGTACAATCCCACTTTATTCCAGAACCAGTGAGACGTAACAGAGCAGTCCTGAAAAATCAGGGTGGGACTGATGAGCCCACTGCCAAAACAGAGGCACCAAAAGCATAATCTTGCTTGGCCGCCACATCGATCCTGTAAAACTTTAGGAATGTATGCAAAGAGGACCAGGTAGCAGACCTGCAAATCTCATCCAGAAAAACAACCGACGACTCTGCCCAAGAGGATGAAACACTTCTAGAAGAGCCTGCACCATGAGGGGGGGCTTCTTTCCAGTCATCACATAAGCCACGGAAATGGCCATACAGATCCATCTGGAATTGGTGGTCTTAGAAGCTGGCCTACACTTGCAAGCAGGACCCACCAGAACAAACAAGTAGTCAGAGAGATGAAACTCGGTGACCTCCAGGTACTGCAACAATATCTTGCACACATCCAAGGACCACAACACCCGGTCCTGCTCTCTCAAACCAGAGGAAGCAAAAGTAGAAAGCTGGACTTCCTGATTCACATGGAAAGTGGAAACCACTTTCAGAAGAAAAGAAGGAACAGTGCACAGCATCACACCAGAATCCGTAATACACAGAAAAGGATCCTGTCAGGAGAGCCTGAAGCTCTGAAACCCTCCATAAGGAACACCTGCTCCAGAGGCTCATATAGTGGACATGCCAGAGAACGGAGAACCAGGTTAAGATTCCAAGTGGACAGGGAAGGTACAACATAGGCCTAATTCACAGAACACTCTGCAGAAAATGGACCACATGCAGATGAGCTGCCAATGAACCCCTCAGAGAAGGAGGGCCCATACACGAATTATCAGCAATCTGCACCCGGAGCAAGGCTATTGTTAGGCCCTTCTTCAGGCCATCCTGCAGAAACTCCCATAACCGAGGAATCGATGGAACAGATGGTCAGTGGTATACCAATGGGGGGTGGGGGAGAGGTCTGACTCAGGTGCAGACCATAAGGGGGTCATCTTGGGGTCATCATCATGGTCCAGGAACTTCATTGTGCTGTTGGTGACGGGCCTTCCTCTCTGCCGGGTTCTACCTGCACAGAAGCGGGAGGAAGGCCTGATGTCAGCAAAGCAGCAAGTTAAGGTTGTTGACAATGAGACAATGCTCTACTTCTATTAGCCTGCTGGGGCCTTCCCTCTGCTGCATCATTGAAGGTGCAGCAGAGAGAAGCCCTAGTGAAACAGGCTGCAAAAAGTCTCATGGGGGGGTGTTGGTTGGGTCTGGAAGTGCTGAACAGGAAGATGGGAACAGGGCTGTCATTAGGATCCCGCAGCTCTGCAGTGGGGGAGGGGGGGCTCCTGTGAGTTGGCATGCCTTTCTCTTTCTTTCAGCATCAGCCCACCGTCACCCTGTTTTCTCCGTCCCGCTGACAAACTGACCGAACAGCTGCCCGCTGACTTCTCCATGCTTTCTTTCTGCTGTGGTATGAACCCAAGAGGAAATAGGAAGTTGCATCATTGGGGGTGGAGTGCGGTGGAAGGAAATCATGGAGGAGGCCATGAGCAGCACTTTGGTCAGTTTGTCAGCAGGATGAGGAAAATAGGGTGACGTCAGATCGGCACCGAAAGAAGGGGAAAGGCAATGCATGCCGGCCGAGGAAGCCTTCTGGAACAGTTAGCTTGGGGTTTTTTTTTTAGTAAAATGGAAGAGGGTTTTAAAGACATTTCAGATTGGGGGTGGGGGGAGGTGACATGAAGGGAAAACCTTGTGGGGCTCAGAAATAGGAGTTTTAAAAAGTGTGGACAAAGGTCTGGAGAGAGAAAGGAGAAAAGTTGGACACAGAGTGGTGTTGAGGGAGGGAGAAAGAGTTACTTAAAGGGAGGACAGTTAGGAAGAGAAAGGGAGAGATGGTGGACCTGAGGGAGGGAATGATATAGGATTGGAGGGTAGGGTAGTTGGGAAGAGAAAGAGGGTGATGGTGGACCAGGGAGGGAGGAAGAGAGATACGAGGGCAGTTGGGAAGAGAAAGAGAGGTTGGGTCTTGGGAAGGGAGGGAGGGATTGAGGAAGAAATGTTAGGTCTGGGAGTGGAAGGGAGAGAGAAATGCAGCATCTCTTTTATTCCTTCCATCTTATTCAGCATCAAGAGGGTAGGAAGAAGAACAGAAAGGAGAGGGAGAAATGTTGCACCATGGTAGGGGGCGGGGGAGAGAGAGATAAGAAGAAGAGATAGACCCATGGGAGGGCAGGAAAGAAGAGATGTGGGATAAGAAGATGTTAGGAGAAGGGGAGAAAGGGACAGAGAGATATAGCCTGACAAGAGTGGAGAGGGAGGGGGATTCTGGAAATGATGGGGCCATGTGGAAGAGGTCAAAAGGATGATGACAAGAAGATAAATGAGACAACAGTGAGAGAGAAGTGAGAACAGTGGTAGAAATGTGGTAATGGGGAATAGGAAGAAGGAAACAGGAGGCTGGGAAAGGAGTGAGAGCTAGAGCATGATAGATGGAGAGAACTAGAGCATGATAAATGGAGATGGAAAGTTGGTAGGTAGCTGAAAAGTAAAAAGAAGGGTGAAATTAAGTGGATGGAGGAGCAGAAAAGAAAAAAGGGTGAGAAGAGCTAAAAAGAAAAGATCAATATAATAAAGACAGGTGTAGAGAGAGAATTATTCACAAACATTGAGAGGCTGCAGTCTGGACATTAAAAGAGTAGGCAGCATATGTTTCCAGAAGCTTAAAACCTATCTTTTCATTAAGATTTTTAATATTGTATATTATTATTGATGTTTAATGCAATTCTCTAGTTTGAGAGTTGTTTTGTGATCTACAATGAATCCTTGTTAAAGTTTTGCAGAATATAAAACATAATATAGAATATGATGAAGAATAAAACAAGACAGGAGAGAGGAGAAAAGGCATATGGACAGCAGCCACTAGATAGAGAATTATCAGAAGACACAGGAAAGCAGAAGTGACAAAATGGGACCAACATGATGGAAAAATAAAATGTCCAGACAATAAAGGTAGAAAAAGTGTTTTATTTTAAATTTATTAACCAGAATATGCTAGCTTTGGGATATGTTTATCACAGATCTTTGTTTTGTAATCAGTGGTTTAGCAGACAGCTGATGGGGGAAGGGGGGAAGAGGGAAGATAGGCAGTGGCCCTGAGCCCAAAATGGATGACCACCAAATTTTCTCTTTGCCCTTCCCCATGTCCCTTGCCCAAATGCAAAATATAAACAACTAAGCAAATGGGGTATCCCAGAGCCCTGGCAGCTAAAGACCTCTTCCTTCAGTCCATTAGCCAGAACTCTTCAAGCTCTGCAGCTGATGGCAGCTCAGGGACACTGCTGCTAGCTACAGAGCTTGGAAATTTCTGGCTGCCAGACAAGAGAAGGTGGTCTTCAACTGGTAGCGCCTTGGGATCCCCACCAGCAAGGAAGGTGGCTAATTTTAGGAGATTCTGGGCCCAGGACCCTTATGTGTTCAGTACAAAAAGTACATAACTGATTTTCTTTCTCTTGCTGAGTTTAATTTCTTGAGGTTTGCAGTTCTATATTTGGTAAAGGTCTGTGTTTTGTGTGTGAAGAAGTCATTTAAAGTTGTTTTTGTGTGTGGTCATAACAGCAGGAGAGAAGATTAGAGGGAGGAGGCAAGGAGAAGAGAGGATCAAGAGTCCCCTCCTTAATTTCTGCCCTGTTACACAGAGGATAGGAGGGAGGGATGGAAAGCTGCTGTACAAGGGGGGGAGAGAGGAGAGAGGAATAATTTGTTGCACATGGGCTGAAGATGAAGGGAGATGCAACAAAGAGGTAGAAAGGGGTGAGAGGAAGAAATCCTGCATATGGTGGTGGGGAGGGAGACATCCATAGAGAAGAGAGAAGGAGAAATGTTGGACATAAGGTGGAGGGGGGAGAGATGGTGCATGGGGAGAGAGAAAGCAATGTTGCACATGATAATGGAGGGGAGCAAGGGAGAGATGTTCCATGGTTGGGAATAGAGAGGTTTGACCCAGGGTATAAGGCAGGGAGAAAAAGAAAGAAGGGGTGCCCAGCATGTCGATTGCGTTCTACCGGTCGATCGCAAAGGCTATGTGAGTCGATTGCGCAGGAGACCATGCCTGAAGCTGTAAGTTGTGTAAGGGAAGCTCCTATCATGGCTAAAAGGACTGCTAGCCCAGTCAAGAATACAGCCCTCAAACCTGCAATCCCTAAAATAAAGCCTGTACACCCTGCTAAAAGCCCTAGTATAGGACAGAAAGACAGAAGAGAGAAAAGGCAGATGATGTCACAAACAGGAATTCCTGCAGGGAGGGCACATAAAACACTATCTATCCCCTATTATTCCTTTCCCAGAGCTATAGAGAAATACAAGATCAACCCAGAGGGGGTAGAGTTAACTCAGCTTCAAGCTGGACTGCAGGTGAATAAATTAACTCCAGCTGACTTTAGCGAGGGAGGCAGGCACACAAGGGGCAGCCCAGAAAACTTCACTTATCAACAATGCAGAAGTTTTGTTCTAGGGCAGGAACATTCCCTTCAGAGAGGCATGGTAATACCTCATATAAGCCTTGGGAGGTAGGACTAGAGGTTAGCTCAAGCCAGGAAGAATCCTCCTTTGAATCTGGCCCAAACATCCAGGAAGGGGGATGGGAGGTAGAAAGTGAAACAGGAGACTTAATGGACTATAGCCCCAGTGATACAGGGTGGGGGAGGGATAGTGAGACTGAACCAGAGTTCGGTGTGCTCGGGGAAGGCATGGAGATGTGATTCAAAAGTAACAAATTACTACCTTCCTCAAAGTAAGTCAAGGCTCTGCCCAGAGATGCATGAGCCTAATTGAAGCTGCAGGAAATAGCAAGGCAACAGTGCCTGCAGGGGAAAACATTTGTAGCCATATTAACAAGGTCCTCAAAGCAAAGAAATATACTGGACTTTGGGGGTATTTTGGGGGTCTGAAGAGCTTAGTGCAAAGGGAGGCTTGCTCCATACAGCCTGCAAAGCAAGGCTGTGAAAGTCCATATAGGGGACAAAGTGCTAGTGAGGAAAAGCAGTGGCAGAGAAAACGTTTTTTTCCCTTCTCAATGTGAAAAGTGTTTGAAATAGTGCAGGCACCAGCAGTGCCCAAATAGTGCTGGCAGAACTGTGGCCAGGAGCAGCCAGCAGCCCCAATAAAGGGGGAGCTTAAAAAGACAAGACTCTGGAAAGTACATTTGGTTTTTTTTTGTTTTTGTTTGGGGGATATAATGGCAATGACTGTCCAGTCCATGAACTGATTCACAGGAAGCAGACCCTGGAGTGTGGTAAAATAAACTGTAGTGTCAGAGACTGTAAAATACAATTTTCTGTTGTGAAGAATTTTTCTGTTGCAAACATTAAACCTGGTGAAGTTTTGTTTATAAGAAATCCAGTGTCCAGGTTTTCCTTACACCAGCCATAGAAAAGGCACATCAAAAATCTTCCCTGTGGTCTGAGCCGGGGTTTCCCACTCACTTGGTGCCTGGCCTGGCCACAATGTTCATCAGTTCACTTTGGTGAATCGATTCGTTTGTTTAAAAAAATTGGGCTCGCCGATTCGTTCAGGTCTCCTAAAGCAGGAGCGGCAGCACTGATTCTTGCTGGCCGTCCACTGTCACTGCTGCTCCTGCTTTAGGGGGCCCCTCAGGTCAGATGGGAACTGCTGTAGTGTATAGGTGCACTTTGTAGCGTCCTCCGGCTTCTCCCCTGGCCTCCCGGTCTCCCTTTCAGCTAATTAGGGCAGCCTGCAGAGGATTGCCAGTGCTGTAGCGATCCTTAATAGGCTGCTGTCAGCCTCCGTAGTATGTTCCATCTGCCGCGATCCCACCCCTGACTGTGGCAGAGGGAACGTGCTACAGAAGCTGATGGCAGCCTATGGATCACTACAGCACCAGTACCGTATTTTCACGCATATAACGCGCGCGTTATACGCGTTTTTACCTACCGCGCATACCCCTCGCGCGTTATATGCGTGAGCGCGGTATACAAAAGTTTTTAAACATAGTTCCCACCCCGCCCGACGCCCGATTCACCCCCCCCAGCAGGACCGCTCACACCCCCACCCCGAACGACCGCTCGCACGCGCTCCCACCCGCACCCGCATCCACGATCGGAGCAAGAGGGAGCCCAAGCCCTCTTGCCCGGCCGACTCCCCGACGTCCGATACATCCCCCTCCCCCCCCGGCAGAACCACTCGCACCCCCACCCCGAAGGACCGCCGACTTCCCGACAATATCGGGCCAGAAGGGAGCCCAAACCATCCTGGCCACGGCGACCCCCTAACCCCACCCTGCACTACATTACGGGCAGGAGGGATCCCAGGCCCTCCTGCCCTCGACGCAAACCCCCCTCCCCCCCCAACGACCGCCCCCCCCAAGAACCTCCGACCGCCCCCCCAGCCGACCCGCGACCCCCCTGGCCGACCCCCACACCCCCCTTCCCCGTACCTTTGGTAGTTGGCCGGACAGACGGGAGCCAAACCCGCCTGTCCGGCAGGCAGCCAACGAAGGAATGAGGCCGGATTGGACCATCCGTCCTAAAGCTCCGCCTACTGGTGGGGCCTAAGGCGCGTGGGCCAATCAGAATAGGCCCTGGAGCCTTAGGTCCCACCTGGGGGCGCGGCCTGAGGCACATGGGCCCAACCCGACCATGTGCCTCAGGCCGCGCCCCCAGGTGGGACCTAAGGCTCCAGGGCCTATTCTGATTGGCCCACGCGCCTTAGGCCCCACCAGTAGGCGGAGCTTTAGGACGGATGGGCCAATCCGGCCTCATTCCTTCGTTGGCTGCCTGCCGGACAGGCGGGTTTGGCTCCCGTCTGTCCGGCCAACTACCAAAGGTACGGGGAAGGGGGGGTGGGGGGGTCGTGGGGGTCGGCCAGGGGGGTCGCGGGTCGGCTGGGGGGGGCGGTCGGAGGTTCTTGGGGGGGCGGTCGTTGGGGGGGGGGGGGTTTGCGTCGAGGGCAGAAGGGCCTGGGATCCCTCCTGCCCGTAATGTAGTGCGGGGTGGGGTTAGGGGGTCGCCGTGGCCAGGAGGGTTTGGGCTCCTTCCTGGCCCGAACAACTAGCGGGGGGGGGGGGGGTTTCGCAAGAGCCAGGAGGACTTGGGCTCCCTCCTGGCCCGATATTGTCGGGGAGTTGGGGAGTCGGGGGGGCAAGAGGGCTTGAGCTCCCTCTTGCCCCGATCGTGTCAGGGGTGCCGCGGTTGGCTGGGGCAAGAGGGCTTGAGCTCCCTCTTGCCCCGATCGTGTCGGGGGTGCCGCGGTTGGCTGGGGCAAGAGGGCTTGAGCTCCCTCTTGCCCCGATCGTGTCGGGGGTGCCGCGGTTGGCTGGGGCAAGAGGGCTTGAGCTCCCTCTTGCCCCCATCGTGTCAGGGGTGCCGCGGTTGGCTGGGGCAAGAGGGCTTGAGCTCCCTCTTGCCCCGATCGTGTCGGGGAGTCGGGACCGCTAAGAGGAAGCAGCAGGACACCGGTAGGAGCTTCTACATGATGGGGGGGTCAGGAGGCTGTGGGGGTGCGAGCGGTCCTTCAGGGTGGGGGTGCGGGTGCGGGTGGGAGTGCGTGCGAGCGGTCCTTCGGGGTGGGGGTGCGGGTGCCTGCGAGCGGTCCTTCGGGGTGGGGGTGCGAGCGGTCCTGGGGGGGTGAAGGGGGAGAGGAGAGTCGGGCGGGCGAAAGGAGAGTCGGGGTGGCCAGAGAAGAGTCGGGGCGGGCAAAAGGAGAGTCAGGCGGCGACGGGAGAGTCGGGCAGCATGCGCGGTATACGGGTGTGCGCAGTATATAAAAATTTCTGTACATAAATGTGTGTTTTTTGCGCGCTATACCCGTGTGCGCGTTTTACACGGGTGCGCGTTATCTATGTGAAAATACGGTAATCCTCAGCCAATCAAGGCCTTAGGTCACTCCCCGTGCATCACATGATGCACCAGGGCGTAGTCTACAGCTGCAGTTGGTGTCGGAGGAGGCCTGGAACAGGAAGGACTGAGCACCCCTCCTGCTCCCAACGATTTTAAAGGTATGGGGAGGGGGTGGGCCCGGCATGGCCAGCTGGCCTAGGTAAAGATACAGGGAGGGAGGTGGGTTGGGCCCAGCCTGGCCAGCATGAGTTTGAGATGGCAGGAGGGAGTTGTCATCCCTCCTGCCTTTTGTTCTTCGGCAGGGCCACGTTTGGGAGGGAGCATTTTTTAGGGGCTTAGGGAAGGAAGCACTTCGGGGGGAAGGCCTTTTTTATTTTTAACCAAGCAGTTATTTTGCATGTGTAATACACGCAAAATATCTGCCCGATTAAAATTTAAAAAGCCGGCAGAAGCCCTGACAGCAGTAACAGGAAGCTGCTTCTCCTGTCACTACTGTCAAGGTCTGCACATGCTCAAGGATCGCTAAAGAGCATGAGGGCTGTGGGGGGGGGCGTGTCAATGATCGTCCCCATTTGCATGCAGGCCTTTTGTGAATTTGTCGGCCTGCATGCAATCGGGAACAGATCAGACATGGAATCGGGGGTTAGTGAATCTAGCCCATAGTGAGGGAATGAAGCAAGAGGGAAGAGAAGAAAAAAATGGAGAGTAGACACTGGAAGGAGAATTAGTAGAAGATAGACAAAAGCAGAAAGAGAAACTGGACCAAAATGATGTAAAAACAGAATGTCCAGACAAGGTAGAAAAAAGTGTTTTATTTTGAATTTATTAACTGGAATATGTTGGCTTTGAGACATGTGAATCACAAATATACTTGTATTTTATTCAGTAGCATAGCCACACAACTAATTTTTTATTTTTTTTTTGGGGGGGGGGTCTGGAGCCTAAAGTGAGTGGATGGGCACCAAATTTTCTTCCCATCTGAATGCAAAATATAAATACTTGAGCTGGTGGGGATCCCCAAGCTCTGCCAACTAAAGATTTCCTCTTCCAATCTAGCAACTAGAAATCTCCAAGCTTTGCAGCTAGTGGCCATATCTTCAAGCTGCCGCTGTTTTCATGCATGCATGAAAGCCAAGGGAGTGGGGAGGCAGCAGCTCTGAAATACTACTGCAAGCTGCAGAACTTGGAAAGTTCTGGTCTCTGGACCCGATGAGCTGGTTATCAGTGGGTGAGGCTTGGGGATTCCCACCAGCTAAAGCAAGGGATATGTTCATTTTGAGGGGGGGTTCCTAAGCTCAAAGTGGGAGGCCCAGCCCCCTCTCATGGTTATGCCACCTAATTATGTTTAGTACAAAATGAATTACTTGCTAAATTTGTTTTGGGGTTTCCGGTTCAGTTTTGGTATTCATATTTCTATTTTTAATTTGTGATCCATTATTCTTTATTTGGTGAAGTCTGTGTGTTCTGTGTGAAGAAGCCATCTAAAATTGGTATTATATGTATATGGTAGTAATGGTGGGTATGGAAATTGGGAGAGGGGCCCCCTCCTTAATTTCTGCCCTGGGTCCCAGCATGTCTAAAACCTGGGGGCCCTGGCCACGGCTGCCAGAACATTTAAAATAACAGCGATCTTGTGGGGGGGGGGCAGGTGTGGGGGAAGTCTGGAGCTGATGAGATCATGCTGCAGGGTCCCACTAGAGGGGGCAGGGGGGAGAGGGGAAAGAAGAACATACACTGCACGCTGTGGGTTGGGGCTAAGGGATTGGGAAGATAGGGAGGACAGCTGCTGCATGGGCTGGGGGAGACAGGGATGGACAGATGCTGCACAGGCTGGGGGGAGACAGGGAAGGACAGATGTTGCATGGGCTGGGGGATTGGAAAGGACAAATGCTGCATGAATGGGGTGCTGGGAAGAGAGGGAAAGAGATGCAGCCAGTGGGGGAGGGAAGAGAAAAAGAAAATTGTTATACATAGATTAGGAGGGAGAATTGTTGGACATGATAATGGTTGAGAGGAGGGAAAGAAAAATATTATACTGGAAAAGAGGACAGATAACTCAAAGAAGTGAGAGATGTCAGATTATGGAGAAGGGTGATAGAAGGAGAGAGCGAGAGAGGAAGGAAAGAAGAAAAAGATTCCAGACTCTGGGAAGGAGAGGAGGGAGATGTTAGACCATGGGAAGAGGGAGGGAAGAAGAGAGAGATGCCAGACCATGGTAGATGAGAAAGATGTCAGACCACCAGACCATATGAGAGGGTAAGGGGGAAGACAGATAGACTACTGGAGAAAGAGGGAGGAGATGGTGCACAGCAATGAGTGTGGCAGGGAAGAGAGATAGAACAAATGCTTCTTATGGGATAGATCGGAATAGGGGAGGAAAAAAGAAAGAGAAGATGGTACATATGGATAGATGAGAAGGGAAGACATGGAAAAGTAGATTTTGAGAAGAAAGCAGAAAAATGTAAGAAAGTTGAATGTTAAAAGTTAATGCGAAAGATGAATATAGGGCAGAAAGTGAAGAAGGAGAGAAAAACAGCAAATGGATAAGAAGGCCATGGAAACACAAGAACACAGAGAGAAGGAAGTGCAACCAGAGAATGGGAAAATATGATTAGATCACCCGACAACAAAGGTAGGGAATATGATTTTGTTTTCAATTTACTGATTGAAATGTATCAGTTTTGAGAATTTATATCTGCTGTCTATATTTTGCACTGTTCATGAAGAAATTAATTTCTTTCTATTTCTCAGTGTTATAATGCATGTAGAGTTTGGCATCTTATAGGTTTGTTTGTGTATATTAGGACTTTTTTAGTTTGTGGTCCTGTGTTTGCATAGGGGTTATTATCTGTGTTCTGCATGTGTGACCAAAGCCAGGTGTTCTGGTAGGAATGAATGTTGAGAAGCATACAGTGTGCTTTGTGTAGTTTAATTTTGTGTTTAATCATTATGGGCTAAGTCAGAGATAATAAGTAGTAAGGTAAATGCTCTCAAAGTATACAAAATAGAGAGGTCAAAAGCAATAACAAAAGTATAACTAGAACCAAGACTTCTCAATACATGAAAGTCAAATATGAGTCTTAAATATAGGTGTTGAAATAAGGTAATATAATTTTCACATACACTCAGATTTGTGTAATCCGACCAAGAGCCGTGGCTCCTATAGCCGAACCCACCGTCCCATCACTGTGTATGACTTTTGTGCAAAATAATAATAAATAAGGCAACGTGCTCTTTGAATGCTAGATTTGTTCTCAATGGCAATAAGAGGGAAAAACCACTCCACTTAGCTAACACACCTTAAAGCTAAGTGGAGTGGTTTTTCTCTCTTATTGCCATTGAGAACAAATCTAGAATTCAAAGAGCACGTTGCCTTATTTATTATTATTTTGCACTAAAGTCATACACAGTGATGGGACGGTGGGTTCGGCTATAGGAGCCACGGCTCTTGGTCGGATTACACAAATCTGAGTGTATGTGAAAATTATATTACCTTATTTCAACACCTATATTTAAGACTCATATTTGACTTTCATATATTGAGAAGTCTTGGTTCTAGTTACACTTTAATCATTATGGGCTCCTTTCACTAAGGTACTCTAGCGTTTTTAGCATTTTTAGCGTGTGCTAACCCCACGCTATGTGCCAAGAACTAACGCCAGCTCAATGCCCCCCCCCAAAAAAATATTGTATCTTCACTGGAAAATGTCCAGTCAAATCTTTTGTAATCCGCCTTGAACTGCAAGGTATAGGCGGAAAAGAAATCTGTAATGTAATGTAATGTAAAAGGAGCCCTATATGTTGTTAATAAGATTATATTGTGTGCATATATGAAAAATGAATGGGAAAAAATGGTATTACAATTAATACTATCATCATTATGGGGGTGGGGTCAGGGGCGGAGCTTGGGTGGGGTCTGGTCGGAGCTTTTGGATCCCCCCCAAACAAAAGAGTGTTCTGCTGCCTATGTTTGTATCCCATCCATGGGATTCACTGAACTATGGTCTGCCTTTAACATCAGAGCTTGCAGATCATGAACTTTGTTGTTTAGACTGCAAGTGTTTGTGGTCATTGCTTTCCAGCTATCTTTCAGTGGTAGTTAGAACTGGTATAATGTAATACTTGCTATTTTTAAGGTATTATTTTGTGGTTATGTCTAGTACACTGTTGGTAATGATTTCATTTTATTTTCAACTGCCTTCAGCCAGAAAAAGGCAGAATATAAGTTTTTAATTAAATTCAATTGATTTACTGAATACATTTATATAACCTGAATATCTATATGTTTCTCTATTACAAAGGCTAAAGAAAAACTTTTTTACTAATACTTACCAAAGATGCCATGGTAAAACCAATAACTTCAATATACCCATCATCATGGCGCTGAGGTTCAAAGTCTCGGTGCTCTCCTGGGTTCCCCCAGGGCATTGTGCCAGCACAGTACCTGCATCAGAATATAAGTATTAAAAGGCCATGAGAATCCTATCCAGGATATAGCCTATTATGGTTTGCTATTAAGTTAACCCTTATATATGTCAGAGTGATAATTAAAATTCAGCCAACACTGCAAAGAATCAGAGTAATATTTCTTGTATGAGGTGTGCACTGATCAATTTTGTTGTCCTGTTAATTCATCCTCAATGAGAAGCAGGAGAGGGGAGTTGAAAATGATGGAGCTCTTAACAGAAACAGCACAGTTACTTACCATAACAGTTGTTATCCAGGGACAGCAGGCAGATATTCTCGCATGTGGGTGATGCCATCCACCGAGCCTTGGTACGGACAACTTTAAAAGTGTATAGCCACTTTAAGATTTTAAGAAAGTTCACAAACTTCCTGCACCATGCTTGCGCGAATGCCTTCCTGTCCGACGCTAGCTCACTGCTCCTCAGTTCCGATAGCAAGCTAAGAAGCCAACCAGGGGAGGTGGGTGGGTTGTGAGAATATCTGCCTGCTGTCCCTGGATAAACCTGTTATGGTAAGTAACTGTGCTTTATCCCAGGACAAGCAGGCAGCATATTCGCACATGTGGGAACTCCCTAGCTTACTAAAAAGGGATGGAGGAAAAGTTAGCCAATAGGAAAAAAGATTTTGCAATACTGCTTGGCCAAAGTGACCATCCCGTCTGAAATAGGATTCCAGAGAGTGGTGCAATGTAAAAGTATGAACTGAGGACCAAGTAGCAGCTTTACAAATTTCCTTAATAGGAGTAGAGCGGAGCTGCCATAGCTCTAACCCTACAGGCTGTGACACGACTTTCCAGGTGCAACCCAGCCTGAGCATAACAGAAGGTGATAAACTGCGCCAATCATATAGAAATAGTTCTCTTGGATACTGGTTGTCCCAACTTGTTAGGTTTGAAGGAGATGAAAAGCTGAGATGTTCTATATGGCTGCGTTCAATGCAAGTAGTAAGCCAAAGCTCTTTTACAATCTACAGTATGAAGGTCCGTTTCACCAGGGTGAGAATGAGGCTTAGGAAAAAATACTGGAAGTACAATAGACTGATTGAGGTGAAAATCAGTGACTACCTTAGGAAGGAACTTCGGATGGGTGCAAAGAACAACTATGTCATGGTGGAACACTGTGAATAGTGAGTCCACTACCAGCGCTTGAAGCTCACTCTTTTAGCAGAAGTGAGGGCGATAAGAAAAACCACTTTCCAAGCGAGATATTTCATGTAAACTGAAGACATTGGTTCAAACGGAGGTTTCATAAGACCAACAAACTTGTGTACAAAAACCATTGAGATACCACCACCCCCAGGCATAAGTGGATGAGTCTGTGGTCAGAATTTTCTGATGATGATGTGTGTGAAGCAACAGCCCTCTGGAAAGATTGGAAGAGTTCATCCACCACAGCAAAGAATGACGAAGCAATGAAGTTACTGTAATCTGTTGAGACAACAGGCCGAGGGCTTGAGCCTATTGAGATGCAAGAGTCCATTGTGGCATTCTGAGGTAAAGTCTGGCAAAAGGAGTCACATGCACCATGGAAGCCATGTGACCTAGTAGAACCATCATATGTCTGGCCAAGATTGATGGAAAGTGATAAATTTGATTGCATAATTGGATCAAACTTTGTTGAGGAAGAAAAGCTCTGAGTTGAGTAGTATCGAGCAAAGCTCTGATAAACTGCAGTGTCTGAGATGATTGCAGTTGGGATTTGGGAAAGTTGATTTCGAAGCCCAACTGTTGCAAAAAAAGAATTATTGTTTGAGTTGCAAATAGAACTCCGTGTGACGAGACATCCTTGATCAACCAATCGTCCAGATACGGTAAAACTTGCAGTCCTTGAGCCAATAGTGCTACTACCACTACTACTAGGCAATTGGTGAAAGCTCTGGGAGAGGATGCCAGGCCAAATGGCAGGACTCTGTACTGGAAATTATGATTTTGTACTTGAAACCTGAGAAATTTCCTGGAAGCTGAGTGTGAGTGTAAGCTTCCTTCAGATTTAGAGTACATAGACAGTTGTTGTGGGGATAGTTTGCTTGAGCGAGGTGCTACAGAGAGGGGCTGTTTCCTACCTGTTGGAGAGTTCAGTGCTCTGCTTAACATCAACAGATTTTGGATGTCATTTCTCTGCAGGCATCTGTGGAGACAGACGCCCCTACATCATCGGGACCTTTCACCTGTGGGTGAAAAGTGAGCCACCACTGCGGTGCGCAGCCGGAGGGGCATGCCAGGCCCCTTAGGAGCCTCTTTGGAGATACAGGAGAAACGGGGAGTCTTTAAATTGAAGATAAGTGAGAAGTTATTATTTTCCTTTTTCTTTCAATGGGGAAGAGAAAAGTGAAGGCTAAAGTTTCCACGCCTATCTTATCTGGCCCCATGGATAGACACCTTGTACCAACTAGTGTGATTGGTCAAAATGTGAACAATGACTCTTTTTCGAGGGCATCTTTCAGCCCTTTAGAGTGTACTCCACCTCCTCCTCCAAATATATCTGGAGGTAGGGACCCAATGAGTAGGTCCATTTCTCTTCCGACAGGCTCTCCTGTGCAATTAGCATCTTCCCTATTGGTTTTTGGGGAGATGCCCAAGGCCTTATCCCTCCAGGATGATGCTTAACTTGCACAGGAGCACTGGGAAGAGCCTCAGGATATTTTCTTAAAAGATTTGTGGGCGATTAATACTAGAGTGGAGGGGCTATTGAAGTCAGTGGTAAATCGGAATATAAGATTCTACTGAAGTAGTACATAAATTAGAAAACGTTGATGATAATTTGAAAGTTTTGGAAAAATGTATTGTAACAATTGAATCCCAAATTACAGCTTTACAAGCAGTTTCTTCTTCAACTGTTAAGGATTCACATATTTATACTCAATTTGAACTCATGGAAAACATATTGAGGGCATAGAATCTGCGCCTAGTCAACTTTCCAAAAACTCATTTGTTAACATCAGAAATTTTGTTATGTAAATACTTCAAAGAAGTTTTGAAACTGACTGACGCAGAGACCATGCCCATAACAAATTCTTACTATACAGTATATTCTCATTATAACGGACTTGCTTATAACGAAACCTCGCCTATAGTGGACGAAGTCCGCTTGTCCCGGCCATGTGCCTTTATAAATATGCAGAAAATCACCACATATAATAGACTCGCATATAATGGACTTTCGGATATAACGGACAACCAATTTGGTCCCCAGAGCCGCGTCTACAACGGATATGCAGGCTCCGCCTACAAGGCGCGTGCCGTGCCGGTGATATAGTATCAAAATGCAGCCCAGAAGAAAATGACAGAATATTTTTCTTTACAGTACAGTACAACATAATGCTTTAGAAAAGTTGTCTCAATCTTGTGGCTCACCAGGTACTATTTTTAGGCCTTCGTTATGTTTATCATAATCACAAAAGTAAAATAAACAGTTTCTTGATCATATGTCTCTTTAGCTATAAATTACAATATGATTTTTCATGGTAAGGGTACGATCTAGAATTACACCACATATCTTTATGGTTGGCTGGATGCTATAGACCTTATCATTCAAAATAATAAGATGTAACATCTTCATTTAAATTTGGTAATGCAAAGAAAAATTTGTTTTTTTCTATATATTTTTCAATTTAAATTCTAACATCCAAATTCAATTATCTGTAGAATCTCAACAACAGTTTCATTGATTTGAGAGAAAGAAGTATGTACAGGAATTAAAACAGTGATGTCTGCATAGCTAAATAATTTAATTTTGAACTGGGATAATCTATTACCTAAAGAGGCCAAATAAATGTTAAAAAGCATATTGAACAGGATCGGCCCCAGCACTGAATCCTGAGGGACTCCACTACTTACCTTTCCTTCCTTCGAGCGACTTCCATTAACCACCACCCTCTGGCGTCTGTCTGACAGCCAGTTTCTAACCCAGTTCACCATTTTGGGTCCTAACTTCAGCCCTTCAAGTTTGTTTAAAAGCTTCCTATGAGGAACCATATCAAAGGCTTTGCTGAAATCTAAGTAAATTACATCTAGCATATGTCCTCAATCCAGCTCTCTGGCCACCCAATCAAAAAATTCAGTCAGGTTCGTTTGACAAGATTCACCTTTAGTAAAGCCATGTTGCCTCGATCCTGTAACCCATTAGATTCTAGAAAGTTCATTATCCTTTCTTTCAGCAACACTTCCATTATTTTTCCAACAACCGAAGTGAGGCTTACCGGCCTGTAGTTTCCCGCTTCATCCCTGTGACTACTTTTGTGAATAGGGACCACATCCGCTCTCCTCCAATCCCCAGAAATCACTCCCGTCTCCAGAGATTTGTACAAGTCTTTAATAGGACCCGCCAGAACCTCTCTGAGCTCCCTCAGTATTCTGGGAAGAATCCCATCTGGTCTCGTCACTTTGTCCATCTTCAGCTTTTCTTTTTTTTTTGAAAATCATTTTTATTAAGGAGTCAACAAGAGAAACAAGCGAAGTACATGGATAAAAGAGCAAACATAGGCAGCAACGGAAAAGAATACAATGTCCAATAATAAAAGCACTTAGCACATCAATAAGACACAGGAATATCCAAAAGCAAGAACAGTCCGTTTCCCTCATTAGCTCCATAAATTTTCAATAGAGCTTACCCACCCCAAGAGTCCTCTGCTTGAGGGATGACATTCACACCGCACTACGCAAACCAGCCACATCCACAAACATACACCACGCACACCCCCCATTCAGTCACTCCCCACCCCCTATCCCCAATTCTGGAGACCAGAGGTAACCGTAGGAACACCTTTCACAGGGCCAAATAGGCCAGCACCTCAGGGTTGGAGGAATGTTTATGATAGTAAAGCTCAAAACGTGCCAGCACGATCATCTGATGAATCCTGCAGTCCAAAGGGATAGGTCCTGCTTGAGTCCAATATTGTAATATCAGGCGTTTAACCGTCAACAAAGTCAAATAAATAAATCGCCTCTGAGGGACAGTGAGGCCTTGCTCTTCCAACAGGGTCTGGTCGCCAAGAAGCAACGTTTTGTAATCCCACTCTATAGTGCACTACAGAGCTAGGCGAAGCTGCGCAAAGGAGGAGTTCCATAGTGAGAGCTCAGGACATTCCAAAAAAGAATGCAGGAACGTCCCAGGAGCCCCTCTGCATTTGGTACACATAGACTCCTCCCACAAACCCAGGCGAGCACCCCGTTCTTTAGTGATGAAGAACTCTTCGGTGAAGGAGTTTAAATTGGGTCTCCTGCCAAGCTGCGGATTACACAAATGCATGCAAGGTTTGAAAAAGTTCCAAAAAGGATTCAGGAGTGTACTGTGTAGCCAGATCCCGGTTCCATTTATCGCGTAACAAGGTCAGATGTCCCTGAGAAGCAGAGGATTGAACCACCCTGTACCAAACCGAAAGAGAACTCAGAGCAGTTGGTACACACAGTAAATACACATCGAGGGGTCCGCAAGTCCACTCCTCGCCATACTGCAAACAAAGACTCTGATAGTAATGGCGAGCTTGTAAATAGGCAAAGAATTGAGTTTTGGGAATGTTCCACTTGTCCTGAAATTGGGCAAAAGAGTAAAAAAACACCCGTCGCCCTTTCCAGCATGAGAAAGAGTCAAGGCCCCCTTAGAAGCCCAAGCAGCAAATGGGGAATGGCCTAGTCCCGGGGGAAAGCCAGGATTACCCTGAAGTTGCAAAAAGGAAGAAGCCCATGAAGATCGAGCCTGCACCCGACGCCACCACCACCAAGCCTGGCAAAAAGGACGCAAAAACAGCAATTTGGATGGCAACGCTCCCCCTACACCACTAGGTGTATGTATATGATTCAAAAAGGTAAATTGTGCACACCAACCTGCCATCCATCCCAATGGGGAGAATCTAGCCACCCCCGTCACCCCCTCATGGACAAAGTGCATTAGAGCTGCCACATTATATGCACGAACATCAGGGAGACCCAGGCCCCCTCCTGCTTAAAAAGTGTCAACTTCACATAAGCAATATGCGCCGCATATTGGTGGCGCCAAAGAAACGCGGAGGAGAGAGATCAAAGTTTTTGGATATCCCGTTGCATCACCCAGAAGGGTACCGTTTGTAGAGGATATAACAATTTGGGCAACAGGATCATTTTAATCAACGCCGCCCTCCCCAATAGGGACAGTGGGAGATAACGCCATGCAGAACAGAGAGCTGAATTTTATCAATAGCAGCCAAAATATTACACTTGTACATAACCGTGGGTTCCGTGTACAGGTAAATACCGAGATACCGCATCGGTTGCGTACCGGAGGAATCTGTAGCCCAGCGTGCCAGGGCTCCCAACCAAGTTCCATCAGAGGTAACAATTCAGATTTCTCACAGTTCACTATAAGACCCGAAAGAGTACCAAACTCTGACACCAAACGCAGCGCCACAGGTAAGTGAAGTGGAGGCCTGGTCCAGAAAAAGCAAGATATCATCCGCAAACAAGGTAATATGACACTCTGCCCTCCCTATTTGGATACCACGCAAAGCAGAGCTATAACAGATCTTAGTAGCTAGCGGTTCGATGGCTAAGACAAACAACAGAGGAGAGAGGGGATATCCCTGACGTATCCCCCGACAAAGCGGGAAGGGCTGTGAAAGGGCTCCATTGATAATGAGGCGTGCTTGTGGCTTCATGTAAAGGCCCTGAATCCAAGTGAGGAAGGTCCCGTCCATGCCATATTCCCTTAGCACCCAAAAAAGTCCTGCCAAGATATACTGTCAAAGGCCTTTTCCATATCGAGCCCAACAATCGCGGAGGTACCCCTCCACCCCTGTGCTCATGAAGCACCGTCAGCGCCTTGAGAAGATTCATTGAGGCATAACACTGGGGAACAAATCCTACTTGATCATCCCCAATGAGCTGAGGCAGGAACACATTCAGCCGAGCTGCCAGAATAGAGGCCAGTAACTTAACATCCTGGTTTAACAAGGAGATCGGGCGGTAAGAACTGACTTGCATGGGGTCCTTCCCTGGCTTCGGGAGCAAGGTGATATGAACTAGATTGCTCTTGAGGCCCGATGTGGTATTGGAGAGGAAATTGAAATAATTTCCCAGGGGCTGTGCAATCAGATCAGGCAGTAGCTTATAATACTCTGGGCCAAACCCATTGGGACCCGGCGATTTAGTAAGTTTCAGCTTTTTGATCCCCAGCCGAATTTCCTCCAAAGAGATAGGGGCATTCAGCTGCTCTGACTGGATCTCGGATAGCCGTGGAAGACATATATCCCGGAAAAAGTGATCCCGGTCCGCTTCCGTGAAGTCCCTTCTCGCATAGAGTGCACTATAGAATTCCACAAATTGCCCCCGAATTTGAGCTTCCTGTGTAAAGCTATCTCCCCGAGAATTCCTCACCAACCAAATAATTTGGTTTTTCCTTTAAGGACAGACCAAATTCGCAAAGAGTTTGCCTGCCTTTCCGCCCCACTAATAGAGATGAAATTTCTGATAATAGATATCCTGGCAGGCACGTTGATCCAAAAACTCATTAATCTGGGATTGCTGACTGTCCGTCCCCGTTAAGGTCACTTGATGACGTTTACGCAACTCTGCCAACCACCCTGACAGGGCAAGAAGTTTCTCCCCCTGTTGTTTTTGGGTAGTGGCCAAATACTGGATGATATGTTCTCGCAGCACTGCCTTAGAAGCGTCCCAGAACACAGCTGGGTCGACATCAGAAGTATTGTTATACGAATCATATTCCAGCCACTGGGCTCGCAAATACTCATGAAACTTCCTATCATAATATAAGGCGGCAGGGAACTGTCAGGAGCTATTCCCCCGCCGAATGGTCCGAGAGCGTGGTGTCTTCAGTAGTAACTTTGTCCACCCGGAGAAATAGGGCATTGGACACCAGAACAAAGTCCAATCTGGAATACATGGAATGAGAATGGGAGTAAAAGGTATACTCTCGATCAAATGGATGAAGAGTTCTCCAGGTATCCACCACTGCTAAATGATCACAGAGGAAGTTCACTCCCCGATGCATAGTATTCTGGGGCCGCGGCAGTCCATAGTAGGGTCAGCAGTAAAGTTAAAATCTCCACCCACAACCAAGTGATAGGTAGGATATTGTGCTATAATACCCAAGAACCCCGAGTAAAAGCTATGGTTGTAGACATTCGGGGCATACAGATTACAGAAGAAAAACTGGAAGCCCCAAAGTTCCCCTAAGACCAAAACATACCAACCATCTTTATCCTGAATGGTTTTATGAATGTGAAGAAGTAAATGTTTATGAACCAAAATAGCCACCCCCCCATTGTCTACCATTATATGCAGAGTACTTCACATCCCCGACCCACTCCCTGCGCAACTTCTCATGCTCAGCACTAGTTAGGTGGATTTCCTAAAGGAAAGCAACGTCCGCATGATGTTGTCGAAGCCAAGTAAGAATTTTTTTGTGTTTGATAGGAGAGTGGATACTATCAACATTAAGAGTAACCACATCCAAATTAACCATAGCTGTATAACATAAAAACCCACCATTGCAGCCACATGGCACAAGGAGAAAAACTGACTAGAAACCAGACCACCCAGCTAGGCCTGGTTCCAAGTGATAACAGCGCTCTCAAGGTCCCTCTAGCCTCTGGCCTGCCAAGTCCCTCCCCCCCCACCTCCCCCCCTGAACCCACACATGCCACCCCACAATCATCCCCAGCCATACGACACACATACCCCCTACCCCGCCTCCCCCCTCCTGGAAAGCCTTCCCCAAACCTTCCAAATCCCTATCTCCCAAAAAAACTGCATGCACTCAACCTCCTATACCTTCTCCCCATCCCGAACTGAAGAGATAGTAAAGAAGAAAGAAAAGAAGAAAAATAAAAACTGCCTAAGACTGCCAAAGCCCCTACTTCCTCCCCCCTCAGCTCCCAATCAGCCTGAACCTTTCCCAAGTAAACTGCCCCTTCCTCCTCACACCTCTAACTGGCTCCAAAGTCCAATCATAACCACCCTAATAGGTAAGAAAAAAGGAAAGCCCCGAACACCAACAGGCAAGCCCCCATACCTCCTCCCCGCAGAATTGGACTAGGGAGAGCAACAGTCATGGGCCAGAAATCCATGCAGACAAATCTTAGCATCTAAGCAGTAGGATACCTGAACAATTGAAACATGGATATAACGATTGTCATCCAAGCCCAAATACCCGATAAGGGCCCCTGAAACACCCAACAATGTGGAAAGAGCATAGATATGTACCCAGGCATGTGTCCCCCCCTCAAACCCCCACCCCCCCTGTAATCCACCAGACCAACTCAGAGAAATAAAGGTATAGAGAAGAAGAAAGAAAGGGTGGAGAAAAGAGAGAAAGAAGAAAGAGGCCCAAAGAGGAGCAATCTGAGGATTCAGCTACCTACATGTGGAGGTAGCTGAATGTGGAGGTAGCTGAATGTGGAGGTAGCTGACGAAGGACTCCTGCGCTTCAGGAATATGAAGGAACAAGAACGAGAAAAGTATATAGGGCAAGGTCAAGGCAGGGCTAGAAAAGGAAGAGAAAAGAACCTGGCGGAGATCAGCGCTGCCGAACAAGGCACATCACAGACACACAGAGGAGAAAGTCAAAGTCCCGACCCTCCCCAAGGGAAGGCAAAAAGTCACCACAAGTGTCCAGGAAGCCACCCAGATAAGATATTCAGCCTGGCAGGCCTTCCAAGAAGGTGCGGATCTCAGCAGGGGTGGTGAAGTAGAGAGCCCGGTTCTTGTGGTGCATTCGCAGCTTGGCTGGATATTGGAGCACAAACCGCATCTACCGCTGATGTAGCTGTGTACAGTATGGAGCCATCGCCCTCCGCCACTCTTGGGGAATAATCCTGGAACATCAAGATTCAGTGCCCCTCGTAGGAAAGAGTGCCCTTTGCTATATAGCTGCTCGTGAGCTGTTGTTTGTCAGTGAAGTTTAAGATGTGTGCAATCACAGGCCTCGGTCTAGGATCTCCATCTCGACGGCACCCCAGCCAGTGTGCTCATTCAACTAATATTGAAGTGCTACCAGGATCCATGCCCAACTCCTTGGGCAGCCATGTGGAGACCAAAGTGTGGAGATCCACAGCAGTGAGAGATTCTGGCATGCCAATAAGCCATACAATATTACTAAGGCTGCAGTTTTCCAGATCCTCAGCTCGCTCCTCCAGGCGATGGCATTTGTCTTCCAAGGATTGGACCCCCACTTCCAAAGCCACCGTGCGATCTTCCTGTGCCGACACCCAATCCTCCATGTGCTGTATGCAGGTGGCCTGCCGTTCTACAGTGTCCTTCATCCCATCGACCGTTGTCTGCAGCCGAGTAAGCTTATCATCGAAAAATGCTGTAAGGTGTTTTTTCAATTCCTCGATCGCATCTGCCTGTAGGGTAATCGTTGGGCTAAGTTGTACCCGTGCAGATGAGGGTGCCGCCGCCATTTTTACAGGAGTGAAAGGGCCTTGCAGAGCTTTGGCAGCCTTCGAGGCTCTTGCCGGCATAACGCGAAACCCCAGCAGAATTGGTACCAGCAGACAGCCTGCAGCGAGTCCCTGTCAGTGGGGTAAGTTGCAAGTAGGCAGAACCAAAAATGTGCGATATATAGCCGATTAAACAGCTCCAAGATTGGGAGAGAGGTCTAGAGCCGTCCTTTCAGGTTGAGTGCATCACATGACCCCCCCCCCCCCCCACACACACACACACACACACACCTTCAGCTTTTCAAGTTGCTCATAAACACTTTCATCCATGAACAGCGCAGAATCTACTCCATTTTCTCGTATTACTTTGCCAGACAATCTCGGTCCTTGTTTAGCATGTTTGCTTTTTCCTCATCACTCTCCACATATTGGTTCCCAGCATCTTTTAGTTTAGCAATTCCATTTTTTATCTTCCTCCTTTCACTAATATATCTGAAAAAAATTTTGTCTCCCTTTATTACATTTTTAGCCATTTGTTCTTCCACCTGTGCTTTTGCCAGACGTATCTCTCCCTTGGCTTCTTTCAGTTTCACCCGGTAGTCCTTTCTGCACTCCTCTTCTTGGGTTTTTTAATATTTCACGAACACCAACTCTTTTGCCTTTATGGAGAACCATATCGGTTTTCTTTTTCTCTTGTTTTTATTTATTTTCTTCACATAAAGGTCCGTAGCCATTTTTATCGCTCCTTTCAGCTTAGACCACTGGTTTTCCACTTCTCTTATGTAACTCCGATCCTAACAGCTCTTTCTTCAGGTACTCTCCCATTTTATTAAAGTCCGTACATTGAAATCTAGGACTTTAAGTACCGTGCGGCTGCTCTCCACTTTAGCTGTTATATCAAAACAAACCAGACCAGAATTGAACGCAATACTCCAGATGAGGTCACACCATGGAGTGATACAGGGGTATAACAACATTCTTAGTCTTGTTAACCATCCATATTCTCAGTATCCTGTTTGCTTTTTTGGCTGCCGCCACATATTGGGTGGAAGGTTTCATCGTATTGTCTACAATGATAACCAGATCCTTTTCTTGGGAGCTAACCCCCACGGTGGACCCTAGCATCCGATAACTGTGATTCAGGTTATTCTTCCCAATGTGCATCACTTTGCATTTGTTCACATTAAATTTCATCTGCCATTTGGATGCCCAGTCTTCCAATTTCCTAAGGTCCACCTGCAATTTTTCACAATCCGCATGCGTTTTAACAACTTTGAACAGTTTAGTGTCATCTGCAAATTTAATCACCTCACTCGTCGTTCCAATTTCCAGATCATTTATAAATAAGTTAAATAGCACCAGTCCCAGTAAAGACTCCTGCGGCACTCCACTGTTTACTCTCCTCCATTGAGAAAAATGACCATTTAACCCTACCCTCTGTTTTCTTTTTCTTTTTTTAAATTCTTTATTGATTTTCAAACTACATATGCACAATAAATGATTCACAATTTTGTACATTATAAGCGCAACAAAACTTACAAATATTACTGCACAAAGAAATTTCCCCACTCCCCTCCCAGCTAATAAACAAATATATCAAAACCTTCATGAAACTATTCATAAAATCCCCAGATCAATTCCAATTCCACTCCCTTCCCTTACCCCCCTCCTCAGTATGTGTATGTTTACTTGTCTATAAAATAAAATTACTTATTTCTCTTTACAGTATTTAGCCAATGGCTCCCAAACATCCATAAAATTCTTAAATCACCCCTGTTGTAAGGCCATGCAACACTCCATTTTATATGTATAACACAGGGATTCCCACCAGAATGTATAGTTTAACCTATCCCAGTTTTTCCAATTTCTTAAAATAAGCTGCATGGCAACCCCTGTCATTACTAATAGAAGCTTGTTATTTCTCATTGATAATTGGCTTTTAGCTCTCATAAAAGTACCAAATAAAATAGTATCATATGATAAAGCCACTGGATTCTCTAATATAGTATTTACTTGGTCCCAAATAGACCTCCAAAACTACAGCATCAAGGGACAATAGTAAAGTAAATGATCCAAAGTCCCAGCTTCAAGATGACAATGCCAGCATCTATTAGACTTGGAACTATCTAATTTATGTAAATGAACAGGGGTCCAGAAAGCTCTATGTAATAAGAAAAACCAAGTTTTCCTCATAGATGCTGATACCGTACATCTCATCCTCCAAGTCCAAACTCATGGTCATTGAGACGCAGTAATCTGATGCTTAATCTCAATGCTCCAAATGTCACGAAGACCAGTTTTTGGTTTCTTATTAAAAAATCCAGATATTAATTTATATCACTGAGCGGCCTGGTGCCCCAGAAAGTCCACCTGAAATCATATCAGCAAGCTATATTGATTTGTAAGATTTTTCCACTCAGGGAATCCCTCCTGAATGGCCTGCTTCAACTGCAACCACCTGTAACTGTGATTTATTAAGACCAAATTTGAGTTGCAATCGTGAAAATTCAAGCAGCTTACCATCTGATCACATCATCCAAAGTGCGTATACCTGCCTTCATCCAATACTTCCAGATGACCTTAAATCCACCAATTTGAATCTTGGAGTTTAGTCAGAGGGATTGACAAGTGGATTTAAGTATTGGAATAGATGTCAAATTATTTATATATTTCAATGTCTGCCATGTATCTAGTAAAATTCTATTGTCCTTATACAGCCTAGGCATCTTGATACTTAGAACGTGACCTAATCGCAGTGGAGACATGAGTTGCCATTCCAACCATAACTAATCTGGGAGATTTTCCATGAGCTCAGAGAGGACCCAATACATACCCTGATGCATAATATAGGCTTGAAGATACCTATAAAAGTTGGGAAAATTTACCCCGCCCGCCTCAATTGGTTTTTGTAAAGATACTAAAGCAATTCTTACAGTTTTCCCCGTCAGAATACTGTTTACCTTTTTATAAAAGGACCCCTGAAAAAACACTGGCATCATATCCATTTGGTAGCAAACCACAGGCAAAATCATCATCTTAACAGTTTGTACTCTCCCCCACCAAGATAAATGTAAGGGGTTCCTTTGCTCACACATTTCTTAGACCTTTAGTAATAAAGATTTTTTATTTACTTTCATCGTTTCATCCAGTGTACTTTTTATCCAAATACCTAAATATTTTATACCCTCTTCCTTCCAAAGAAAGGGGAATGAATCAAATAATTCTTTTAGACAATGCACATTCAATGGGAGAACCTCCAATTTACTCCAATTTATTTTATAACCCGAAAATTTACCAAATCGGTCAATCAAATCCATTAAATGCGGAATAGTAGATTCAGGATTCCTCAAATGAAGCAAAATATCATCTGCATACGCAGAGACTTTATTTTCCTGACCTGCATAATGAACACCCTGCATCTCCTTTGCCTGCTGAATAGCCAATAACAGGGGTTCCAACACAATGTCAAAAAGCAAAGGATCCGATAACCAATTCCTAATCTACAACTGAACTTTGCCACCTGTCCCATGACATTTTAATTGTCTCAGGAGCCTCTCGTGAGGAACTTTATCAAAAGCTTTCTGAAAATCTAGATACACTATATGAACCGGCTCACTTTTATCCACATGTTTATTCACACCTTCAAAGAAGTCAAGCAAATTTTTGAGACAAGATCTCCCTCGGCTGAACTCATGCTGACTCCATCTCATGTTTGTCTAAGTGTTCCACAATTTTATTTTTTATAATCGTTTCTACCATTTTGCCCGGCACTGAAGTGAGGCTTACCGATCTATAATTTCCTGGATCTTCCCTGGAGCCCTTTTTAAACACATTGGCCACCCTCCAATCTTCAGGTACTACAGACGATTTTAGCGACAGGTTACAGATCATTAACAGCAGATCAGCAGTTTCATTTTTGAGTTCTTTTAATACCCTGGGATGTATACCATCCAGGCCTGGTGATTTATCACTTTTTAACTTCTCAATTTGGCTCAGTACATCTTTCAGATTCACCGAGATTTCTTTCAGTTCCTCTGCATCATCATCCTTGAAAACCATTTCTGGTTCAGGTAGATCTCTTACATCTTCTTCCGTAAAGACCGAAGCAAAGAATTCATTCAGTCTTTCTGCTTATGGCCTTATCCTCCCTGAGTGCCCCTTTCACTCGTTGATCATCCAATGGTCCCACAGATTTCCTCAAAGGTTTTCTGCTTCTGATATGCCTTAAAAAATTGCTATGAGTTTTTGCATCTTTTGCAAGTTTCTCTTCATATTCTTTCTTAGCTGTCTTTATCAATGCTTTGCATTTAACTTGCCAGTGCTTGTGTTTCTTCCTATTTTCTTCATTCTGATTTTTTTTTTCTATTCTTTATAGGATGTTTTTATAGCCTCTTTCACTTCACCTTTTAACCATGCCGGCTCTCGTTTCCTCTTTCCACCTTTGCTGATACATGAAATACATCTGGTCTGGGCTTCCATGATGGTATTTTTAAATAACATCCATGCCTGGTTTACAGTCCCAACCTTTGCAACTGATCCTTTTAACTTCTTTTTGACCATTTTCCTCATTTTATCATAGTCACCTTTTGAAAATTAAATGCTCCTATAGGGGCATACAAAATTTTTCTTTTACCAAAATTTGTTCAGGTCTCTGAGGTCTTAAATTGGACATAGACCTCCCGTCTTCTTTGGAATGAGAAAATAATGGGAGTAAAATCCCTGATTTTTAGATGGAACTTTTTCTATTGCATTTAGAAGAAAGAGAGATTCTATTTCTCAGAGAAGAAGGGACATCTATTGAGAGTTGAAAGTAGACTCTCTTGGAGGATGATCTGGAGGTATCTGTATGAAATGAAGAGAGTATCCCTCCTGAATGATTTTGAAAACCCAGAGGTCCGAGGTGATCAGTTCCCAGCATGGAGATGACCTCTGATGGGTTGAGGAGATGACTGGGAAAGGGCAACAGCGGCTATGCTCTCTAGCAGCATGTCAAAAAGACTGGGTGGATTCCTGAGGAGCTGCTGAGGCTTTTGTGACGCTGTGGCTTTCACTTCTTATGCTGTTGGTTTTGAAAAATAACGCCTTTGATAAGAAGAAGACTTGAATGATTGAGAAGTTGAAGGTTTTGATTTGGATTTAATCAAAGTGTTCTAATGTTTCTCACTCAGTAAGCTTCTGAGTGGCATTCTTGATAGTCACCAAAGAGCTCATCCCCTAATCAGGGAATATTTACTAATTAATCTTGAAGATTAATGTCCATATCAGAGACTTTTAACCAGGTAAGACATCTCATTGCTACTAACAAAACTGAGGCTCTGGAAGACAACTCAAATGCGTGATACGCTGATCTCACCAAATAACTTCTGGCTAAGGCAAGGGTACAAGATAGATGTTGAAAATCAAGCAGGTGTTGTGGAGGAATGTACTTGTCAAAAGAAGCTAACTTCCGAACTGGTTGATTGACATAGCAAGAGATGTAAAAAATTTTAGTTGAGAACTCTGTTCACCAACATAGAATTTTGACAAAGGCACCTACCAAACTTGTCCATAGTACACCCTTCATGCCCTGGGGGGATGGAGGCATAGACGTTCGATGGAGTATACTTCTTCAAAGTGGACTCAACCACAAGGGATTGATGCTGAAGTTGTTGCTTAACAAACCCTGGAGATGAAATTATTTTATAGAGAGAGTCCAATTTCCTGGGAGCCACTATGATGGTTATGTAAAGTTTCCTTGAGAATATTATGCAAAGGTATTCTAAGAAGTTCCTTAGGAGGCTTATCATAATCTAATGCCTCCAAATATTCAGCACTGTAGGCAGAGTTAGCTTCTAGCTTTACTGGGAGTTCTTTGCCCAATTGTCTAACAAATTTGGTGAAAATCACTCGCTCTTTAGGAGACTTAGAGGGGCATAATCAATAGGTCGTATAAAAGATCTGTGCGTCGGCAGCGTAAGACGTCCAACTAAGCGTGCCAATAATGGGAAGATGACTAAGTCATTTGATTATGGGTACAAAAGACTTCCAACATAAACATGTCCACAAACAGTATACAGAAGTGCCTAAAATTACCGACTAAAATGGCGATCGTCCAAACAAGACGTACAAATATTTTTGCCGCTATCCGCTGGACAACTAGCTAGTCATATAGCACTCCTTATCTATTAGTTATCCTGGCACATGTCCTACTGATGTCACACTGTCCCCAATAACGTCCTGCATTCCCATATATAAAACTCCACATGGAAGTACGACCCTTGTGGGTGTAGTAGGCATTGTGTGAGGAGTTAGGAGATTGGTAGGAGTTTGGTGGTGGATAGTTTAGATATATTGATTACTGAATGGCATTGAGTGATTGGAGAGTGATTCTGTGAGTGTGTTTGTGAGATCAAGTGAGAGAGAGTGTAAGGGTGACAGACAGGAGAGACAGTGTGAGTGATTGTGGGAATAAGAGATCTTGTAGTGAGGAAGGGTGTGCTAGGAAGAGTGTGTGGCCACCAGGGTGAGTGTGTGAGAGGGTGTGTGAGTGTGTGTGTGAGAGCTTGTGTGAGTGGGTGGGGTGTGATGGTGGAAAGAAGGGAACCAAACTACTCCCTAGGGGAGAAGGAGTCCCTGGTGGAGCTGTGCCTCCAGTATGAGGCCAGGGTTTTTGGCCACAATGGTAGAAGACCACTCCGCAATGTTGCGATGAGGGCTTGGTCAAGAATACGTGACACCCTGCATAGAAATTCACCCAATACCTATCACTATGTAAGACCACACATGTAACCAGTGTGTCCTAGTCTCTAAACCTGTCACCTATTGGGGTGGGGACCCCATCTTTCAAGGAACTTCTTGCTTATTGTGTGTGCCCCAGCACCTCAGCACTCTTCCCACTGCTGGACTCCTGCTTGGGATGGTGTGGGAGTTGGACTCTGCCTCCCGACGGCCCTAGCGGCACCTACTTTTTGAAAATCCACCCTCGGAGCAGCTCCACTGCCATCGGGAGCTGCCCCAGCGCCTCAGCACTCTTCCTGCTGCTGGACTCCTGCTCGGGACGGTGTGGGAGTCAGACTCCGCCTCCCGACAGCCCTAGCAGTGCCTACTTTGAGAAAAATCCACCCTCAGAGCAGCTCCACTGCCATCGGGAGCTGCCCCAGCGCCTCAGCACTCTTCCTGCTGCTGAACTCCTGCTCGGGACGGTGTGGGAATCGGACTCCGCCTCCCAACAGCCCTATCTGCACATAACCCTTAAAAAAAAACCAAAAAAACTAATCCCCTGCTTGGGTCGGTGTGGGAGTCAAACTCCACCTCCCGAGAGCCCTAGCTGCGCAAAACCCTAAAAATAAATAAAAAATAAAAATAAATCTATACTCGGGAACACAGGGTAGTGGAACTCCGACTCCTGACAGTCGTAGCTGCGTAAAAAAAAAAAAAAAAGAGCTTCCCATTTCTCACCATGAAGCCACCCTCGTGCTTTTTTCTCCTCCTACTTTGCTTCTCTCTCAACACCACCCTTTGCGTTATACCTCCCTCTCCAAATCTTCTCGATTCTGCGAGTCCCAACAATATCTGCCCTGGCCTCAAAATCCCCATGCTGATTCGCACCAGATCACATCCCCCCAAAAAGAACCTCCGAAGAACCACACTTCTTTAAAGCTTGTTTCCCCGGCCAATCTCCCCAACCTTGCCTCTGACTCACTCACCCCAGTCCCAACACTTTATTGCAACGCAAGATCCGCTTGCAACAAGATTCAAATTCTGAAGGATCTACTCGAGGATTCTGACCCCGGTTTCTTATGCATTACGGAATCATGGATTAATAAAGATGACCAATTTACACAAAATGAACTCTGCTCCCATGGCTACCAAGGTCTCTTCTTACCCAGATCTAGCCGCAAAGGAGGTGGCCTGGCAATTCTCTATAAATCTTTCTTCGATGTTCAGCTCCTTGAAAGGGGTAGCCACACCTCACTAGAATATATGCTAGCCTCTGTCAATGATGAACTTCATCCACAACCACTGGGCATCCTGCTCCTATATCGCCCACCTACCCTTTGGAACAATTCCTCCGAACTCGTCCTCGAAACCATAACAAACGCCTTCCTCAAATTTCAAAGATTATTGATCATTGGGGACATCAATCTCCACCTAGACGACATCACCAGCAAGGATACAACAGAATTTATTAACTTCCTCACCTCCCTGGGACTCCCCCATCCTGCACCATCCCCAACCTATGAAAAGGGTCACATACTAGACCTCATTAGCTTCCTCGATCTCACTTCTCACAAGACATCAGTTGACGACACTCGCTGGGAACATGTCCCCTGGTCTGACCACTTCTTAGGTGCTTTCTGTCTCCCCATCTTCATGTCGCATCTTGGGGCTCCACCCCGCATCTCCTACCCCATTACCTACCGCAAAAAAATTACAAGCGACCTGTTCTGGTCTAAATTTCTCAACCTATCCTCCACTGCCCCTAAGCCTACAGACTCAGGTACTAACTGACATAACTGGGTCGCTCTCTCCGAATCTACCTTCCACTCCTTCACCCCTCTCTCCACCAAATCCATCTCCTACCCCCACAAGGTCCCTTGGTACCTCCCTTACCACAGAGAACTAAAACAGAAATGTCGTGCTCTGGAAAGCATATGGAAAAAATCAAAATACCCCACAGACAGACAGTCCTGGAGAGTCAATATTAGGCTGTACAATACA
This sequence comes from Geotrypetes seraphini, assembly GCF_902459505.1. Taxonomy (NCBI): domain Eukaryota; kingdom Metazoa; phylum Chordata; class Amphibia; order Gymnophiona; family Dermophiidae; genus Geotrypetes; species Geotrypetes seraphini. Next base: position 83,772,530 of record NC_047092.1, on the reverse strand, counting down.
GCGCTAAAAAAAGCAAGGAAGAACTTCTACGGTGACAAAATCTCCAGATCCAGCAATCAAAGTAGTACACTATTCAACATCTGGCGCTCCCTAACCTCCAAAAGAGACCCCACCCTGCTCCCCTCTTCTCCCTCAGCCGACGTTCTAGCAAAATTCTTTAACGATAAGGTCTCTACCCTGAGATGCTCCTTCCCTCCCTCAGTCTCCTACAATTCCCTGGTACCCACTGACTCCATTCCCACCCTAACGGTCTCCAACCCTATCCCAGCTGACAGATCTTGGACTACCTTTGAACACGTATCAGAATCCCTGGTCCTCAAACTCTGCCTCAAACTGAAATCCTGTAACTGTTCCTTGGACCCATTCCCCTCCTACCTGTATGAGCACATTCCCGCACAGGCCATCTCTTCTATCACTAACCTCATAAACTCTGCCCTTCATTCGGGCCTTTTCTCCCCAGAAACGGGTCTTATTGCCTTGACCCCACTACTGAAAAAATCTGACCTTGACCCTTCCATACCTTCCAGCTACCGCCCAATTGCAAACATCCCTCTCTTAACCAAAATGCTAGAGTCTATCATTTCTACCTAACTCTCATCATACTTAGAGAGATTCTCTATTCTCCTACCCTATCAATATGGCTTTCGTCCCAACTTCAGCACCAAATCCCTACTGTCCTCCCTGATATCAAAGGTTCAACAACTTCATTCTCGAAACAAATTCGCCATCCTCCTACAATTTGACCTTTCTGCTGCTTTCGGCGTTGTCCACCATGACATCCTTGTCTACCAACTCTCTGAGATAGACATTAACTCCACAGTCCTAGACTGGTTCTCAAAATTACTTTGCTCTCATTCTTACATTGTCAGCATGAATGGCACCACATCCTCCCCCTGGAAACCGAATTGTGGAGTCCCGCAAGGCTCTCCCCTATCTCCTATCCTTTTCAACATCTATATGTCCTCCCTCAAACTCCTCCATCTATCCCCCCTTGAAACAATTTACACTTACGCTGATGACATCCTCGTCCTCCTCGAGACTGATTCGAACCTCACCAACCTGTCTAAAAACATATCCTCCTGTATACTGAACCTACAATCCTGGGCCCACACCGTGCAAATGAAATTGAACGAGTCCAAAATAAGATTTCTCTGGCTCGGCCCAAAACTAGACCAACAACCCACCTCCGTCCCACTGCCCTCTGGCTCCACTCTGCAGCTTGAGTTTTCGAGCAACGTTCTGGGCGTCATCATTGATTCCACTTTGTCTTTCAACGACCACCTCCAATCCTTGGTAAAAAATGCTTTTTCAGCCTTCATATGCTGAGGAAAGTTAGATCCTGCTTCCATCAAAACCATTTTACCCTCCTTGTTCAATCCATCATCCTTTCCAGATTAGACTACTGCAACTCTATCTACTTAAGCCTAACTAAGAAAAACCTTCATAGACTTCAGCGGATTAAGAATGCCGCAGCCAAGCTCATCTTCGCTAAAAGTAAATTCAACCATGTCTCTCCACTCCTGTCCAAACTTCCGATAATCGCCAGGGTCCACTTTAAATGTGCCTGTCTAGCTTTCAAGATCCTCCACGGTATCCTCCCTCCCTTTATCCCTCTTACTTGGAATTCTTCAAACTCCACTAGACCCCCCCACAAATTAAAACTTTCCTTCCCCTCACTAAAAGGCATTACCAATTCAGGAAAGCAGGGGACCTCCTTCCCCTTCAGAATCACTGAGCTCTGGAACAGCCTTGCCTCCCCTCTTCGGAACTTGAGCTCTCTCCAAGTTTTTCGCAAGCATCTGAAAACCTGGCTTTTCTCAAAAATGTAAGCCTCTCTCCAACTTTGGTATCCCAAGTCCTCAAAATCTCTTCATATCTGGCTTCCCTAGTCCTCTAAATATTCCTCATTCTTCGACCTCTAACCTTTTATTGTAGTTCCATCCTATTACTTCTCCTGTAAACCGTGCCGAGCTCCATGAACATGGAGAAGATGCGGTATACAAACCTAAGGATTAGATTAGATTAGATATATACACACACACACATATATATATATATATATATCACAGATATAAAGGAAACATAGGAGTTTGCTTGTGTGTGTATATGTATGTATATATATATATATATCAATAGATAGATAAAGAAGGATAACGATACGCCGACAGATGTTTCATCTCTGGATATGTCCCTACCTCATCAGAATATACATGACAGATGTGATGTGCTCAGTGCCCTCATAACCCTGCATATGCTTTATAAGGAGGGGATGCAAAGGACTGTCACCTGACTCCATTCTCCACCATGTTCTTCTTGCAGGCATTATGGTGTGTACCGTGACCTCGAGTCCCTGAGGCGCAGGTGACACAGGGTCAACCGGGACAATCCAGGCCTCATCAGGCGCACCAGACACTGCCTCAGAGCTGGATGTAAGTGGCAGCCCACCCCCACCCCCAACACAGTCAGTAGCACAGGTATGGCAGCTGCCTTGTAAGACATACCAGAAACCCTGAAACGTGTAGGTGACTATCAGATGCTAAAAAGCTATAATGGAGGAATGGGAGGTAATCTTCAGATCAATGAATGTCTCTCCAGTTGACATCGGCGCTGGTAGCATACTGAGTGCTCATTCTCTGAAACCCCTTTATCTGCAATGAACTGCATTTTCAAGGAGGCATAACTGAACAAGGGAAATATGCCTCAGAAGCTGCCGGGCAAATGTAGGTCTGGAGCTCACCTTCATAGCTCCAGACCAATGTCAGGCCTGCTGTTTCTGAGGCGTATTTCCCTTGTTCAGGTATGCCTCCTTGAAAATGCAGTTGATTGCAGATAAGGGGTTCAGAGAGATGCTATCCGATTCAAAGCATAATCTGTGATTCATAGTTGCACCTGTCAAGTTCTATCCTATGCCATGTCATGTCTGGCACCTCTCAAAGCTCACCTTATGATTGTGCTCTTCCTTGGCAGCTGTTCTAGTATGCAACCTATTACCAACCAAAATGTGGATGATGAAACACTGGTCAGTCCACTGTGTCAACTAATACATCAAGCCCATTCAGTGTCACCTGTATATGCCTGCCACCTTTTGTTTAGATGTATACCGGTGTAACTGTACACAGAAATTAGTTTACATATTTGTTCACACAGTGGCCTGACCTGTGTCCCTACACCCACTTAGTCTCAATGGGATGGGTGGGGGGTTGATATGTAATTGTGTTTGTAGTATGCAACCAATGCATGCTATGGTAACCCTAACTTCATATTCTTACTGCACACAGGTTGGGCACACTGAGGGCCTGGTCCAGGAGGTGCTCCATGAAATGTGCCTATAGGGAGGCAGTGGCAGAGGCAGAGGCTGAACAGGAGGTAGAAGGATACTCTGCATTGGAGGAAAGTCTGCCACCTGAGGATGTTGTAGAGGTATCTGAGGTGGAGGATGAGGCCCAGGTGGTAGAGGTGGAGGATGCAGCATAGGTGGTGGTGGAGATGGAGGCACAGGTAGTGGCAGAGGTGGAGGCACAAGTGGTGGCGGAGGTGGACCACATGCATGTGGTTGTGGAGCAGGGAGCATGGGAGGTCCATGATTTATATCAGGACATGCCCCCTCTTGAAGGGGATGAGGAGGTGGCCCCAATAGTTCCTCCCCTCCCCCTCCTGAGGCATATGGAGAGCTGCTCAACATTGTGGGCCAAATGCGCAGTGAACTGCAGGAGGGGAGGGCGAAACAATGCAGACCCTGCAGGATATTGTCAGCCTTCTGCAGCAGCTGGTTGCCATATTTAAGGAGCCAGTATAGGAGGTGAAGGGGCTAAACTGAAGGCCAAGCTGCCAATGGGCCATTGAGGCCCCAATCATGTTACCAACAATGTCCCTGACAGCTCACAAGTAGCTGGCAAAAACTCAATGATTGAAAGGACATCACACGGTCTCTCCTTCACATATTCAGGAGACTTTACCTACTGCATCTCATTGGGACATACTTGGATGTTATCAACCTACTTGATGTTACTGGCTGTTGTGTACAATGCTGTCACCATTTTCTCTGCCAATGATTTGAAGTGTTGAGATGTGATGTACAGATGCAAACTGTACAGTGTTGGTTAAGGTGTGCAATAGTTGCACTAAAGGTGTGTTCCAATCCCATGACTAGGGTAGGAAGACATGCATATGGTAAAACGTCCAAACTCCGACTTATGCGGTTTTTTTAGACGTCTTTGATTTTTGATTATGAACCCCTTAGCCTTTAGAGGAGATGTTTGAAGAGACTTCTGAGGAGACTTCTCTGATGTGGTATCATAAGGCTCAGTAATAGATTCAGAAGAATTACCATGATCAGATTGCATCAAAAAGATTGATACTTGCGTCGACTTTGGGACCAATCTGAAGATGAAAATGACATATGATGGGAAGCTCTCTTTCTCTTTGAAGTACTTGATCAATGTTGTGTAGGCTTTGATCAATGAGAAGAGGAAGAAGAGTAATGTCTCAATGAAGAACTGAAGTTGTGATGTCGATGATGAGACGTTGAGCGTTGAGAGGAGTGATGACCATGGCGATGCTGTACCGGAGAGCCAGTATCGGTACCAGAAGATCTAGTGGTCTGCTCAGGCTAGGCTGGCACCATGAAAGTCTGTGTCAGGGTTACAGCTGAAAAGCATTACCCAACTCTTCCTGGAAAAGCGCATCGAGCTTTTCTCGAAAAGAAAGTGCCAGTATCGGTTGTTTAGTTACCGGTACCAGTGGTGCACTGGTTCACCTCGGAAAGAGTGACCTCGAAGATGAGGCACCCCTTGATGTAGAAGAGGTGAGCCATAAATGAGGTCTTCACTTAGATGGCACCGGTATGGTACCTCTGGCTTATCTGCTGGTACCATTGGTGCGGTATGCCTTGGAGAGGGTGACTTGGATGAGGATGCATATCTCAATGTAGGTGAAGTGAGCCGGAAGGGAGGTCTTCACTTGGTCAACATTGAGGGACTCGATGTAAGGGTACCTGTTGGGAAGCTGGTGGCTTCTTGGCTGGCTTACCGGACGGAGCAATGTCACCCAACACTGACATCGATGCCGAAGGTTGAGTAATCTTCTCAGTGTCCATGCCAGTGCTGAACAACTTTTCCTGTTGGAAGTTTTCGACTCTTAATAGAACGTTTCTGCAGGGTAGAACACTGAGCGAAAGACTACCTGGTGCTCCAGGCCAAGGATCCGCAAGCACCAACTGTGAGGCACCTGCAACACTTTTTGAAGTTGGATAATGGCCGTGACATCGACGGAAAAACCGGCTCAGCCAAATTAAACTCAATGACTGAGGAAAAATATGGCTTCAATGGGCAGAGCCTATGAGGAAAAAAGGGGAAAACCCTGAAAGGGAGAAAAGAAGTTTAAAGAACTACTTTTTTTTTTTTTTTTTACTAAAAGAAAAAGTAAAGAAAGAAAAATGCGAGCGGGAAGGCAAATACAAAAAAATCTGAACAGCGTTCAGGAACCTGACTTCTTAACTCTGTGGAAAACTAAGAACTGAGGAGCTGCAAGCTACCATCGGGCGGGAAGGCACTCGTGCATGTGCAGTGCAGGCAGTTCAAGAACATTTTTAAAATCTTAAAGTGGCTATACACTTTTAAAGCTGTCTGTACTGGGGCTCTGTGGATGATGCCAACCACATGTGAGAATATGCTGCCTGCTTGTCCTAGGAAAACTTACGGTATGATGGCAGCTCCATTGTAAAGACTGGCAAAATACTGCATAGTATTTATAACCAGAAAAGTAAGACTCATAACCAAACTACTTCCAACCAAATTTAAATGTACTGGAGTTAATATTCAAAAGAATTTATTCCATGCTAATTAACAGATGACTTTTGGCCAGATAACTCAATATTCAGCCATTATCTATATAGTTATCCATTTAGTAAGAATTCTCAAATAGAAGACTAAACTAAACTAAACCTTAAGTTTGTATACCGCATCATCTCCATAAAGATAGAGCTTGGCATGGTTTACAGGTAAATTCAATAAATGAGGGAAGGACATAATAAGAAATTAGAGGTTATGAAGAGGATAGTTAGCTTTACATTTTAAATAGATAGCTTTATGTTTTGGAGAAAAGCCAGGTTTTCAGATGCTATCGGAATAATTGGAATGAGCCTAGGTTCAGCAGCGGGGCAGGGAGGTTATTCCAAATCTCAGTGAATTTGAAGAAAAAGGATTTCCCTAATTTCCATGCATACATGATGCCTTTTAACGAGGGGAAAGATAGTTTGAGTTTGTGGGCGGATCTGGTAGTGTCAAGTCTTGAAGAATTCCAGGATAGTGGAATTAGGGGAGGAAGAATGCCATGTAGGATCTTGAATATTAGGCAGGTACATTTAAAGTGAATCCTAGAAATCACCGGAAGCCAGTGAAGTTTGACAGAAGCGGGGAAACATGGTCAAATTTGCTTTTTGTGAAGATCAACCTAGCCGCAGTGTTCTGGATCCGCTGAAATCTTTGAAGATTTTTATTGGTTAGACTTAGATGGAATTGCAATAGTCGTCTGGAAAGAATGATTGATTGTACAAGGATAGCAAAATGTTTTTGGCGGAAGCAGGATCTCACTTTCCTCAACATGTGAAGACTAAAAAAACATTTTTTTATCAGAGAGTTGAAATGATAATTAAAGGAAAGTGTAGAGTCAATAATGATGCCCAAAACTTTGCTTGAGAATTCAATCTGCAGTGTGGGACCAGAAGGTAGTGGAATGAGCGTGTGTAACTTATCTAATTTTGGGCCAAGCCAGAGTAGTTTTGTTTTGGACCCATTCAGCTTCATTTGTATAGAGAAGGCCCAGGATTGGAGTTTCGTTATGCAAGATGTTATATTTTCGGTAAGGTTAGTGAGGTTCAAATTTATCTCGAGAAGGACAAGGATGTCATCTGCATATGTAAATAAAGTTTCAAAAGGAGATAGATGGAAGAATTTCAAAGAAGACATATAAATGTTGAAAAGAATAGGGGACAGATGTAATCCCTAGGGAACACCACATAGCAGACTCCAAGGAGAAGACATGGTTCCATTCATGTTAACAGTGTAAGAGCGGGATCATAAAAATTTTGAGAACCAGTCTAAGAAAGTTGGTAAATTAGGATATCGTGGTGGACAAAGGCCGCAGATAGATCGAATTGTAGTAGGATAGCAAACTTATTACGAGATTGAAGTTGTTGTATCTTTGAGATTAAAGAGGCCAGCAGGGATTCAGTGCTGAAATTGGGTCTAAAGCCATATTGGCAAGGTAATAGAATGGTGAATCTCTCTAAGTAAGACCCATCTTAAAAGAATAAGGTAGGGAAGATTTCAGTGTGGGCTATTGTCAAGTTGAATTATTTTACCATAAATCAAGTTATGAGACCCTGTGCTAAAGTAACCCATCATGCAGTAATCTGTTTTATGGTAAAATAAACCGATTTAACAGTGGATCACAATGATAACTTCTTCCTCTCACCAAGTTATCCATTTAAATTTATGGCCACATTCATCTCTCCTTCTCCTTTTACCCCTTCTAAGAAGCTGATATCTCCCCCCTCCTTTCTTCCAAGTGGCCATCATCTCCCCTACCCTCTCCTCGGTGTTCAGTCTCCATCCCTTTCATTAACTGTTTTTTGATGGCCTTACTTTCCATACTGGGCACTACCCAGTTGCTCCCAGAAACCTACAATCCTAGTTAGACACCTAGTTCATTACATTACATTACATTAGTGATTTCTATTCTGCTTGTGCCTTGGTAGGGCTGGCCCTGTATTGATTAGTTTATTTTTAACTTTTTATCTATGAAATTTTGAAAATTAATATTACATGACATATTTGCTGGTACAACAAGCACAAAGCATATATCATATATTAAGAGAAAATATGCAAATGAAAAAATCAGATTTTAAAATAGTTAACTCCTTCAAGTACCCAATGAAGATAATGTAAGATACAATAAAAGTCACAGTAACAAAGATATAATATTGAAATTGTTTTTGTATGTGAATGATATTGTATTTCCTAGAAATGTCCAGCTTTTTTGTACTGTGAGTCGCTCTGAACTGTAGAGGTATGAGCAGATTACAACTCCAGTTATAATTATTTTTAATTCAGTGTGACAAATATAATCAATAAAACCCATATCAGCCCCTTCCTCTTACCTGAGACAGCTTTTCCTAAGGCAGGGAGGAGGAAGGAAGAAATGTACTTTGGGACCAGCATAGAAGTTAACTCACATGATAGCCACTGGCACACTGCATATTAAAATAAATGATAACTAGGCTATTAGCTATTCTGCCCTAATGCAGAGAAGTACAGAACAAATTTTAAGGTGAGCATAGCATAAGAAATATACCACCAGTTCTGAGGCAGTGTAGAAGAATTAGTTCAATCTCTGCATCACATACTCCTGATCTACTCTCCAAAGTGACCCCCAATCCTCTGATTATCTACCTTCTGACCCCCCTGATTCCCTCCCCCCCAAAACCTGTCCTGATATCCAACAGCACCCTCACCCTGACCCCCAAACCAAAATCCCTTATAGTCTAGCAGTGCCCCCTCCTATGAGAATTGGTGTGCGACTACATAAAAAATGATGCCCTAGATGTAATCATGTGAGATTACCACTAGGTGCACCATTTTAAGGGAAGGTTCCAGTAGGGGACAGGAGTGATTGGGAATCACTCCTGCTCAAAAGATCCACTAGATTATGAGGTGCAGGGGTAGTCCTGGGGCAGGAGTAGTCCTTTCAGTGTAATGAAGTCAGATGGGGGCTATAGATCAGGAGGTTGATGTATAAGGGGTATTATGTGCAAGGGGGAGCTTATGTAGAGGATATATGAAGAGTGAAGTTTATGTGTTGGGGACTGGAGATCAAGGAAATTGTGTGCAGTGGGGTTGATGATCGAGGGGGCAGATGTGCAGGAGGGACTATGTGAAGGAAGGCTTGCAGATCATGATCAAGAATGGTTGGCTAAGTATGCAGGCCCTGACAGATGTGGCCTCATAGCATTGGGCCACAGTTTAGTGACCCAATGATCCTGACTCTGGTGTAGTAAAAGGAGGGGTGGAGGACAGTCCGCCCCAGGTGCCGTCTTAGGGCAAAGGCATCCATCCCCATCCTCCTCTCTGTCGATTGGGTAAGTTGCAGCTGTCAACTGGGTAAGTTGCAGCTGTACTCGACTGGGTAAGTTGCAGCTGTACTCACTCGAGGAATGCAGAGAGAGGGGAGACATGATCGAGACGTTCAAATATGTCACGGGCCGTATCAAGGTGGAAGAGGATTTCTTTTTCCTTAAAGGACCCACAGCAACAAGAGGGCATCCGTTGAAAATCAGGGGTGGGAAATTTCATGGCGACACCAGAAAATATTTCTTCACCGAAAGGGTGGTTGACCGCTGGAATAATCTTCCACAACAGGTAATTGAGGCCAACAGCATGCCAGATTTTAAGAAAAGATGGGATTGGCATGTGGGATCTCTTCATGGAGGTAGTTAGGGGGTGGGCCATTAGTGTGGGCAGACTAGATGGGCCGTGGCCCTTTTCTGCCGTCATTTTCTATGTTTCTATGTTTCACTGCTGCATATGTGTGCTGCTTCATACCCCCTCCCCCCAACATATCTCTGTAACATTCCTGGCACAAGCAGCAACCCCCAACCTGCTGTCGCGCCAGTGTTGGCTCTTCCTCTGACATCATTTCCTGGGCCCATGCCTAGGAAGGGGACATCAGAGTATCAGAGGAAGAGGCGATACTGGTACGACAGCAGCTTGGGGGTTGTTGCTCATGCCAGGAATGTTACAGATGTATGGTGGAAGGGAAGCTGCGTGCACATGGCAGGAGGGGGTGGGGAAAGAGCATTTGGAGGTGGGGGGTTGGAGTAGAGGGCAGGGGAGGGATGCCACCACCCCAGGCATCTCTCACCCTCACTACGCCACTGGATCCTGGGACAGTAAAATAGCACCATCAAGAATGAGGTTATTTTACCATCATTTCAGGGCAACAATAGAGCTTGCAGTGTGCACTAGAGGTCTGCACGGGAATGGGGATCGCGGGGATCCCGCGGGTCCCGCGGGGATCCCGCGGGTTCCCCCCCTGGCCCACGGGACTCCCACGGGGACGCCCCCTGGCCCACGGGACTCCCACGGGGATGCCCCCCTGACCCACGGGACTCCCACGGGGACGCCCCCTTGCCCACGGGACTCCCACGGGAATGAAAACAACCTACCTAAATTCTGGCGATGCAAGCATGCAGCTTACAAGTCTGGCGTCGCGTCGGGAAATAGCCATGTTGAGCAGTGAGCTCAGCACGTACACAGATGAAAGCCTTGCTTGCTGATTGGTCCGGCGGCCCCGCCCCACCGTGCCGCCGGACCAATCAGCAAGCAAGGCTTTCATCTGTGTACGTGCTGAGCTCACTGCTCAGCATGGCTATTTCCCGACGCGGGCATTAGGCTGTTTTTTGTCATTTCGGGTGGGGGATGGCAGCGGCAGCAGCAGCCTGAAAAAGAAATCATCCTGGCCGGGTTCGGTGTCATGCTCCGGAGCTTCTACAGCCTTCCTATCTCCCTCTCCCTTCTACCTGCGGCTCTCTTCGGCAACTCAGCAGCAACGATCGACACAAGCTTCTGGCGTCGGGGCCTACCCTCTGCGAGTCCCGCTTGTTTCAACTTCCTTTTTCCACAAAGGTGGGACTCGTAGAGGGAAGGCCTCGATGTCGGCAGCTTGTCTTGATCACCGCTGCTGACGAGTTGCTTAAGAGAGCCGCGGAGCAGGGGGGTGTTGCCAGGTGCAGGTAGAAGGGAGAGGGCCAGATGCAGGACTCGTGGGTGAGGGAGGAGAAGAGAGAGGGGAGAGAAACAAAAGGAAATATTTCATACTGGGCTGGGCCGGAGTGGAGAGAGGGTGGAAAGATTCTGGCTACAGGGTGCAGTAACAAAGGAAAAGGGGGGAAACCTGAAAATGGAGATAGTGACACAAAGAAGAGAAAGGGTAAGCAGGACCTTCTGAATAAGGATAGAGATACAGAGGGGACATGAAGAGGAGGTGAAATAGAGACATAGAAGTAATGCTGAAAAAGTGTGTGTGTGGGGGGGGGAGATAAAGACATTGAAAGGGCAAATGGTGAATATGGGGTAAAGACAAGGACAGAGACAAATGAAGATTCTGAAAAAGTGGTGAGATAGGGATATAGGTGAGATGGACACAAAGAAGGGTGATGCTGGAAAATAGGTGGAATGGTAATTCTGACAGACACAGAAGGGAAATGCTGGATCAAGGAGAGATGGGGCTCAGGCTGGATGGAATGAGGAGAAATGCCTTGTTGGCCTGGAACTTCCTCTCCTACGTCAGAATTGACGTCAGGGAGCGGAATGCTGGTCAGCGCGACGCTTCTGCAGGGAAAGCTTGGGACAGCGGTGGCTTGGGGACTATTCCCCGATGGCGGTGGCAGCAAACCGAGTGGCTTGGGGGAGGGCACGGAGAAAGAAAGAAAGGGGGCAGACAGAGAGACAGAAAGAAGGGGGAACAGGGAGACAGAAAGAAAAAGTTGGGGGAGAGAATGAGGTCTGGAGGAGAGGAAACATACAGGAGGCTGAAAGAAAGGAAGAAAGATTGGATGCACAGTCAGAAGAAGAAAGTGCAACCAGAGACTCATGAAATCACCAAACAGCAAAGATAGGAAAAATGATTTTATTTTCAATTTAGTGATCAAAATGTGTCTGTTTTGAGAATTTATATCTGCTGTCTATATTTTGCACTATGGCTCCCTTTTACTAAACCGCAATATTGTTTTTTAGCGCAGGGAGCCTATGAGCATTGAGAGCAGCGCGAGGCATTCAGCGTAACTCCCTGTGCTAAAACCTACTATTGTGGTTTAGTAAAAAGGGAGGGGGTGTATTTGTCTATTTTTGTATTTTGTTACCGAGGTGACATTGCATAGAGTCATCTGCCTTGGGAAATGTATATGGCAGATATCTTTGTTTTGTGTTCAAAAGAAAAGGAAATGCATTTCTGGTTTTATTTCTACAGTGTTGAAGTACTTGTTGGCCCTTGCTGTGACTGGTGGGGATCCCCAAGCACCGCCAGCAGAGGACCTCCTCTAGAGATGGTCAGAACTCCCCTCCACCAAGCGCAGCAGTCGCTGGCAGCATCCATGAGCCACTGAGGTGCCAGCATCTGTGACTCAGGGACGCTACTGCTGCCTGCCAAGCTTGGCAAAAGGGACCCCAGGCCAACTGCAAAGGAAGTCCTCAGCTGACAGTTTGTGGGTTCTCATCAGCTGAGTATTTATATTTTATATTTACATTAGAGGTTCTGGTAGAAACCCATTTACAAAGTATGTATTCTTCCCAATTAATATTTCCAAATTAATAGTCTCTTTGCTTATTTGTAAATGGGTCTCTACCAGAGCCTTTAATTCAGTAGCATAATTAAATAAAATAACTATTTCTGAAGTTTATAGGGAAGGATGGTGACGGAGGGGATTCCTCGCGGGGACGGGTGGGGACAGAGGGGATTCCTCGCGGGGACGGGTGGGGACGGAGGGGATTCCTCGCGGGGACGGGTGGGGATGGAGGGGATTCCTCGCGGGGACGGGTGGGGATGGAGGGATTCCTCACGGGGACGGGTGGGGACGGAGGGATTCCTCACGGGGACGGGTGGGGATGGGTGGGATTTTGGCGGGGACGGGTGGGGACGGGTGGGATTTCTGTCCCCGCGCAACTCTCTAGTGTGCACCTGGTGTTAAGTACAAGTTGCATAACAGAAGTTACATAGTAATGAGCTGCCTTTCATACACTTATATGTTTTGCATTATATACTATGTACTACAAGATAACTTATTTATCACTGCATTAGGACAAGAAACCCAGTGTCACATCCCAGTCATGATGGTTTAATGGGACAGAGTCAGAGTCAGCGGAGCTATCTCTCGCCGATGCCCCTTGCTCTCTCCTGCCTTCTGTTGCTCCTTCTTCCTCTCTCCTGTTCTCTACTCTGCTTTTCTCTCCTTCTCTTTTCCTGTTTCCCGCTTGCCTGCCCAAACATCCAGATAAGTCCCTACACGACCACATCACAGAGGCATACCTCGACTCACACTGGTTCCCAATTCAAGCAAGAATACTATTTAAATTCTATTGTCTGTTATTTAAATTCATAAATGGTGACAGCCCAGCCTACTTGAACAACCGCCTAATCCAAACTACCACAACCAGACACAGGAGAACCCAATCACCATTCACATACCCTCCAATCAGAGACATCAAACAGAAAAAACAACAACTGTACTATGGCCTTCTAGCCACACAGGCAGCAAAACTAGAACACCAACTCTCCAATCTACTAATCATGACCCCAGACTACAAAACTTTCAGAAAATAAATAAAAACCCTGCTATTCAAGAAATCCATGAAGACTAACTAACACCGTATGAAACATTTCAATCCTCTGAAGCAACCCACTCTACTCTGTAACACCTCTGGACATGTCCAGAAAACCTCTTCTGTAATCCGCCTTGAACCGCAAGGTAATGGCGGAATAAAAATCACTAATGTAATGTAATTTGCAAGGAACCCGGATTGCAGTTTGTTTTTGGGGCAGGCTGTTTCTACATATTTGTGTGCTCCTCCAAGTAATTTAAAGTGGTACAGTCGACTTCACCTAAGTGCACATCGGTTAAGCGCATGTGTTGGTTATCCACAGCCTACTACCATGGTCCCGGTTTTTTTACATTAAAGTCAATGGATGTAAACTCCGAATAATTGCAATTCTGATAAGCACACAATCTGCTTATGCGCAAACTGATATTATAGGTCCCACCTCTATTTGTTCATGTTAAGTTCACTTTGGTTTAAAGCAATCATGTTCTCACATGGATGAGCCACATGTTTCAGATCAGCAGTCTAGGCCTGGCCAGGTGTTCGAACTTTCAAAATTGCACCATAGTGTCGCATGGAGAAAAATCTTTGCCTTAACATGTCCAACACGTTGGTCAATTGTTATTGTCTTTGGCTGAACGTGTTGATATCTTAAAGAGACATGGCTAATGGGAGAGTCAGGTCTCTATTGCAAAACATTACAGCGTTCATCCTAGACAGATTTCTCAGATTCACAAAAAAAGCAAGCCATATTGAAAGACTGGCAAAACAACAGCAATCCTACCAGGAAACGGAAAAGAATTGGAAAGACTGGAGATGTTGAATAAGTGTTGCTGTGATGGTTTGTGAAGCTAGAAGTCAACTGCCAATCAGTGGGTCTCTGCTGATGGAGAAAGCAGCACAGCTATCCGAAGAACTGGGCGTAGAAGACTTCAAAGCAACAAATGGATGGCTAGAGAGGTAGAAAGTTCGTAACGGCATAAAATTTAAGCAGCATGGCGAAAAACAAGATGCTGATGAGTTTGGTGCAGAAAGAGGGTCATGGAAGTATTGCCATCAGTCACTGGTGGATATGAACCATGCGACATTTTCAATGCTGATGAGATGACATCCCTGGCTTTCAAACGCAGCAAAACTGTTGGCTTTAAGGTGCCAAAGGAACGACTGACATTGCTGCTCAGCTGCAATATGGACAGTAGTGAAAAGCTCGAGCCACTGGTGATTGGGAAGAATCAAAATCCTTGGTGCTTCAAAATCATTAAACGCCTGCCTGTTGAATATGAAAGCAACAAAAACGCATAGATGATGACAACACTGTGGATTGAATGGTTGCAGAAGCTTGACAATCTGATGAGAAGGCGTAAGAGGCACATTGTAATGCTATGTGATTACTGTGCAGCACATCAATGACTTAAGACTAACCAACATCAGACTCATGTTTCTGCCACCAAACACAACATCTTTGATCCAACCGATGGACCAAGGGATAATCACCAACTTCAAACGTCATTACAGGTCGCTCGTCTTAAGATATGTGATGGCAGCGATCAATGCAAGCATGGAAACCAGCCCACGAGCTGCTGAGCGCACGAGAAAAATGATGGTGCTCGACTCTCTTCACATGGTACGGGAAGCTTGGATTCGAGTCTCATCATCAACGATTTCAAATTATTGACGGGTGAGCGTTCACGCATCTGATGAGACAAATGAAGCTGACACTTCGTCCACTGAACTCCCAGTTGGACTCTCGCCACAAGAGTTTGAGCTGTATGTGCCCACAACATTTGACAGCACTAATTCCGATATCTGTACAGTCATAAAGGACACTGCAGACAACCAAGAGTCTGATGAGGATGGAGATACTGCTGCGGTCATCACGACTAATGAAACACCTGCACAGATTGTTTCCTTTTCGGACGCACTGAAGTCTATACACACGCTGCGTTGTTTCCTAGAGATAAATGGATGTCACAACTATGGACAGTTTTACAGTATCAGTAGTCAGATACACAGCCTGAATTGTGCAATCTGCGTACAGAAAATAATGGCTGATTATTTCAGTAGAATGTTGGTTTAAAAAAGGTTTACAGTGTATTGCATTAGATGGAACAGTGTTGTTTCTAAAACAACTGTGTTAAATTGTGGGTTTTTTTGCTGAAAAAGTTTTCTTGCATTTGACTACAGTGTACTGTGATTTTTCATGAATAAAAAGTGGTACTCCGATTAAGCATACATTCCATTAAAGCGCACTGGAGGGCTTGCACTTAAGCGGAGTCAACTGTAATTGAAATCACTCATTATTATTCTGTTGCCCAATTTGCCAGCTTTCCTAATCTCTGAAAATGTTTCTTCATCTTGAGATGGCGCTGTCTTGCGTATATAGTGCACATAGCAGGGCGTGACAGAGACCTTTCTAGGACTGGATATAAAGTGTGTATAGTTATATATTTATATAAGCAAACCAGATTAAAAACTTAAAAGATAGTTAACAAAAGACTAGGAAATTATATATAGAGAGATGGAAGAAGAATATATATATATATATATATATATATATATATATATATATATATATATATATATATATATGTGTGTGTGTGTATATATATATATATATATGTGTGTGTGTGTGTATATTTATATATATATATATATATATATATATATATATACATACAGTGGAACCTTGGTTTACGAGCATAATTCGTTCCAGAAGCATGCTTGTAAACCAAATTGCTCGTATATCAAAGCAAGTTTCCCCATAGAAAGTAAGGGAAACTCGCTTTTATTGGTTCCATCTCCTCCCCCCTGAGGCTACCGGCGCTGCTCCATTCCCCCCCTTGAGGCCACTGACGCTGCTCCATACCCCTCCCTGCGATCCGGCATCCCCCCCTGCAAACCGGCATCCTCCCCCCCGCTCACGTTACCCCCCCCCCCCCGAGCACGGCAATGACATCCCTTACCCCGACTGAGCACTAGTGCCAGTGCCCGAAGATCCTCCCTCTTCTGGCGCGGCCTTGGCTGGGCGGTGTGTCGGAGATCCTCCCTCTTCTGGGCTGGGCCGGGCTGGACTGGCTTTGAGCATTTTCGCATGCTCAAAGCCTTCTGGTCTTGCTCTCTCCGAGATTCTGAATCTGAGAATCTCGGAGAGAGCGAGACCAGAAGGTTTTGAGCATGCGAAAACGCTCAAAGCCAGTCCAGCCAGGTCCAGCCCAGAAGAGGGAGGATCTCTGACACACTGCCCAGCCCAGGCCGCGCCAGAAGAGGGAGGATCTTCGGGCACCGGCACTGGTGCCCAGTCGGGGTAAGGGATGTCATTGCAGTGCTTGGGGGGATGTAGGATCGCGGGAGGGCAGATGCAAGCGGGGGGATGCTGGATCGCTGGGGGATGCCAGATCGCGGGGGGGGGGGGGGCGCTCGTACAGCGAGGCAAGCTCGGTTTATGAGGCACCAAGTTTGCAAATGTTTTGCTCGTCTTGCAAAACACTCGCAAACCGGTGCACTCGTAAACCGAGGTACCACTGTATATATTTGTGTAATTTGTTGGTTAAGCAGGATTTGGGGAAAGATTTTAGTGCATAACATCTGTAGAGGTAAAGGAAAAGAAAAAAAGAATTATTTTAGTTCTGAACAAACTTCAAATCTTTGCCTCTTTGTACTTTGATCAAGTGGATTTCTACCACTCCCTTTTTATGAGCCATGGAGACAGCTGTTTTTCACTGTCCTTTGTTTAAACCTCTCCTCTCTGTTTTTACATAAACATTTAAATAGCTAAAAGTTTTACTTATTTAATAATGTTTTTATGAATGAATGTATGAATGACATTTGGGATCCCAAAAATGAAAGGTGACTGTGCAAATGAGTGAATTTGGACATTTTAGTAAAAGATGAGAATATGTATGGAAGCTGTTCAAAAAGTATCAGACATTAATTTTTCTTGCATAAACAAATAAAGCTAGGGAAGCGTGGTTTGGTGCACGTATGTAGGCGACCCTAATGCGCATGCTTGAATTTTTTCACACTTACTGAAGCTATCAGTCGCCGGCAGACTGCCGATGAGTGAAGAAGTGTGAGCTCCATCAGATTTTCATTTCTGACAAAATGACAGAAAAAGTTGAACAACGCTACTGAATTCAATTTTGTGTAAAGCTTGGTGATTCCCAAGTGGAAACAATGCTCAAGATTCAACAAGCCTTCATGGACGAAGCAATGGGCACCACACAGATAGAGGAGATGGCCGATGAAGAAGAATCCCTGTGGGACCCCCCCTCCCTGATGACCCTGGGTACACGAATATAGGACATGAAAACATGTCAAACTGAGCAAAATTGGCTTCTGAGTAACTTCATGTTTAACAAGGCATCTCACAAACACTTTGAAATGAGAATGTTGCCTGTGTGTTATGGGGAAATTTCCTCTAGGCTGGACTGCTGATCAAGATAAAACACACACACTTTGAAAGAAGGCGGAAGAATTTGCAAAACTACTGACCAGCTGAAATACAGAGACCTATGCAGTGCATATATGAGACCCTCCGACACCTGCTCCATACCCAGCTCCCATATTCCCTGTTTACAAGAACCAAGTTTGGTAGAGCAATGGACAATAAACCAAACATGAGGGCTATGCACAACATGAACATCGGTGAGTTTACAAAAGCTCCCTGACAAGCCTATGTCACTGACAGTTGCCAACCACTGATGGGGTAATTTCAGCCACTGATGGGGGGACATTTCTGAAATATCTTTGCACATCAGATGACCTTCATGCACAGCACAGATAACCAGAAATAGATGTTTATGCCTTGGCCAATGGAACCTGGGCAACTTTGGACAGCAGACCCCTGCACATATTCAAAACTACAGCACCTGCTCCTCTAAGAAATGCAGAACCAGGACAGGGTGTGGTCCGTTCTGGGAAGGGGCATAAGTCATGCACAGATGACCTCTGGAAAGCCCCAGATAAAAAGTATGTTAGGTCTAGGATAAGTTAGGTGGTTTGTGTCCATTACCCCAATCTGATAATGACCTACATAAATATTAATTATTCCAACGTCACTAGGACATGGCCAATTAGAAGACATAAAGATCTATGGCCAATTAGTTAGTAATTGATTAATTATGCTAAGTAATGCTAAGCAGGAAAAGTATATCCGTGGCTGTAAGATGAGAGGGAGTCAGTAGACAAGGTAGGTCTGCACACTGCAGGTGTGGGCTTTACTTTCTACTCCATACTGGTTGCTGTACTAATTTTCTGTTCTCTTCTGTATGCTGGTATTTACTTTATAAATAAATTCATATATCTAAGCAGCAGCATTCAGTGTGTGGTCTGAGTCCTTTATGGTAAGGGTCCCTAGCATGTCCTTTCCATCTTGTGACCCCGATTTGATTTGAACACGCAGCCTTCTGATTTCATATCCCGGAATCCCAGAATGCCATTCCTGCTATTACTAATTTATATATCACGTTGGGGTGGTATTTACTTTATAAATACCAATAAATTTGATATCCGAGTCATGGCACAACCAAATACATTATCAGTTTTTCATATTATAGATTAGATTTTGGTAAACGGGAAACATCCAGTGGCGTGAGTGTTTGGTCCCTTCTTTACCTGAGAGTTAGATCAGTGGGGCTGGTTGAAGGGACCAACAGCTGCTTGGGAGTAGGACCAATAGCATCAATCGTAAGTTTTACTAGATTTGGTAAGTAATTTTTGGAAGTAATTTTTATATTGATCAATACTTTTTTGTTATTTTTGAGACTGTACTATTTTATACAGTAGGAGTACAGTTATAGCTATATAATAAGCATTACTGTTAGAATGCTGCCACTAAAAATTATTGACACTCTTAACTTAAAAATAGTAGCAGGCCCAGATGCTTCCCCCAACTTAAGGCACGCTACAGACTGCCAAGCCATAGAAACCTTGATAACCGGAGCACCTTATATGGACCTACTTCATATTTCTCATGCTTTTCCGGTTGAGCACCCGACAAATCTATTCCTATCATTACAGCTCCTAGCTGTTGGCCATGAATGTTTGCCTTTCCATAGGAATCCTAATTCCAACCCTCCACTTCTACCATTACTTTGGTGATGGTGTAGAGTGCCGTAATCACCCTGAAGGTAGGGCCGTAAACTGGAAATGCTGCTGGAAGACATGAAATCTCAGGTACTTCCGGTGTTCATGGAAGATGGAAATATGCAGATAAGCCTCTGTCAAATCCAGCAAAGCTAAAAACTCTACTGGAGTCGCCACCGCAATGATTGAATGCATGGTTTCCATGCAAAAGTGCGGGATTTGCAGGAAGGTATTGACAGATTTGAGATCCACGATGGGCCTCCAATCTTCTGAGCCTCTTTCGGTACCATGAAGCATAAGGAGTATCAGCTGGAGCCCAATTTGCTACGAGTAGGCACAGAGGTCCCACCCTACATTTCTAGGACTGCTGTTGTACATCCCTACCATCCAGAATGATACACCTAATGAACTAGAAAAAGAGATTTAGGTTCTTACTTTGCTAATATTTTTTTCTAGTAAACAGGTATGTCATTCTGGAACTCCACGCTGTCAGTATTTACTCTGCCTGCCTAGTGTCTCAAAACTGAGATTTTGAGGTCAGTCAGACCTTAAGGGTATGTAGAGTAATCTATTGCTATAACATTTGGGAGAAATGTTTGTGCTTTATAAATGTTTCTGATTGGTATGGTTATTTCGATGTTTCAGTTGTTTAATATGTGTGTTAGACTTTCAGAGCAGAACAGATTTGCTTTGGTACAAACTGAAGGGGGTGGCAGATGGAAGGAAGAGGAGTTGTAAACCTGGAATGGATTCCTTCTGCATGGCTCATGAGAATGGAGAGAATACCCTATTGTTCAGAATAATATACCTATCTACTAGAAAAGATATTAGCAAGATAATAACCTAATCTCTTTTTCTTTAAAGTCAAAAATAATAAATAAGGGATTAAGTGTAAAAACTCCCTTCATCCCTTATTTTAAGTTCCAGCCTTTCTTTTGATGAAGCCAGGTGTTATATCTCTTGGAGGGACCTTTTTCCTACGACACCCTTGCAAATGTGTAATACAGTACCATATGAAGAAATATGTATTCTTTGAGCCATTCCAGTTGACAGCTTTTCTGGCAGGAACTCGACTGGATGAAGGGAAATCAAGAGAGGTCCAATTGAATAAATGATATCCTTCCTCAGCTAAGGGACTTTGTTTTCCTAATATTTGATTTGATTTTCGTCAGCATCTGTTAATATGTCCGCCTCATCCATCTTGGATCTAATTTTGAGGACTTGAGCTGAATTTAAGCTAAACATTTATTTTATTTAGTTGATTATTATGTATTTTACCTATGAGTATTATTTTTCTGCTTTTCTTCAACTTTCTGTACAAGTGGATACTTGATTTATAAAATGTAAAATTTGATAAATATAAAATAAAAAAAAAATAAAAAAAAAATAAAAAAGTTCCAGCCAAAAAAAGCATATTTATCAAAACTGAGCTCTCTTCTCGACCCCCCTTCAATCAACATACTGATTCACTCACTTGTCATCTCGACCCTAGACTATTGTAATGCCCTCTACCAAGGAATAACCCAGAAAGAAACCCATCACCTCCAACTGATACAAAACATTGCTGTCAAACTTCTCTTCCATGCAAAACAATACGATCATGTTACTCCCCTTCTTTGCAAAGCTCATTGGTTGCCCATCACTCACCGTTCTACCTATAAAATATTATTTCTTGCTTTCAAAACAAAAAACAAGCATCAACCAGCCTTCACTGATAAACTTTTAATTCCATATGCATCTTGCAGAACGATCTAGTAATCAAAACCTGCTCACTATTCCTCCAATAAGAGAACTCTTTTACGACACCACACGCAAATCCATTTTCTCTGTCACAGCTCCCACACTGTGGAATGCTCTCCCCACTGATCTTCATTTAGAAAACTCTTTAGATACATTCAAATCCAAACTTAAAACATTCCTCTTTAAAGACGCCTTTACTTTGTAAATATTATTTCCTTTGAAATTCAATTATCCTTTACAGCAACGGTTGTCAATCTGTGAGTCACGACCTCCTGGGGGTCGAACGACCCTTTCACAGGGGTCGCCTAAGACCATTGGAAAACACATATTTTCGAAGGTCTTAGGCAGTGTTCTTCAACCTCCGGTCCGCAGAAATTTTCTGCTGGTCCACAGGGCTGGCACATCTATCGGGCCCATGACAGCGTTCTTCAGCTGCCAGTCCACGGTGCGATCAATGTGGCATCTTCGGGCTGGCTCCCTGAGTGCTGCAGTGTACAGAGCCATGAGAAAAGGCTCCTACGCATGGCCTAAGCCTGAACCGGAAGCCTTCTCTCTGGCGTCACAATGTCAGAGGGAAGGCTTCCAGATGAGGCGCAGGACGCGCATGAGGAGCCACTGCCCACAGCTTTGTGCAATGCAGCACTCAGGGAGCCGGCCCGAAGACCCTGCATTGATCGCACAATGGACCTGCCCAAAGATAACACCGGGGGGCAGGCCAGAAGGCAAGTTACATGGAGGGAGAGAGACAACAACATTAGGGGAAATGCTTTTATTTTTTTTATTTAGTGACTGATTTGTCTGCTTTTTTTTAATTTAGTGATTGATTTGGCTGTTCAGGAAAAAATGCATTTGTTTCTTTTCCTCTGGGGTTGTACTGCTTGCAGAGTCTTGCATCTTAGGGTTTGTTTGGAAATATTAGTACTTTTAGTTTTTGGTCCTGCATTTGCATGGGGTTATCTGTTTTCTGGTAGGAATGAATGTTAAACAGCATACAGTGTGCTTTGTGTATTTTAACTTTATGGGTAACCTTTATGTGTTGTTAATACAATTATATTGTGTGTCTATATATAAAAATGAATGGAAAAAATGGTGTTACAATTAGTACTATTATAGGGGTGGGATCTGGGGCGGAGATTGCTTGGAGATGGGCACGACTTAGCCCAGTGTTCTTCAACTGCCGGTCTGTGGACCGGTGCCGGTCCACAAAATAATTATTTTATTTCCGCCGGTCCATAGGTGTCAAAAGGTTGAAGAACACTGGCATTAGGAACTGAGACATTGCTCCTCCATCCGTCTCCAGGTGGGTCCGCCCACATGCAGATATGCCCACATACATTTATTTGTAATTAGAAATAAATATTTCACTATATATACCGTATTTGCCGGCGTATAAGACGACTTTTCAGTACCTTAAAATCCTCCCCAAATTCGGGGGTCGTCTTATACGCCGGGTACTGTTTACATGCCCTTACTTTACATTAGAGAGCTGCACGGGGACGCCCCTAGGGTCGCGGGGATCCCGTGGGGAAGCCCCCTAGGGTCGCGGGGATCCCATGGGGACGCCTCCGAGGGTCGCGGGGCTCCTGCGGGGCTGGATGTACTCAGTCTTCTGGATGTACGCGACTCTTCTTCTCCCTACTTTCTCTGCTTGCAGCACAGAGCCAAACGGAAGTCTTCCCGACGTCAGCGCTGACGTCGGAGGGGAGGGAGGGCTTAAACAAAGCTTAAACAAAGCCCTCCCTCCCTCCGACGTCAGCGCTGACGTCGGGAAGACTTCCGTTCGGCTCTGTGCTGCAGGCAGGGCAGATAAGGAGAAGGAGAGTAGCCTCGCGGTTCGAGTGGCTACCAAGGGAGAGGGGCGGCCCGCCCCGCCCCGGTTGCAGCACAGCCGGCCAGGTTCCCTTACTTTTGTGGCACTTCCCCGACCGACCGATAACAGCCCGGGTCCGACAATCCTCCCTGCCCTGTAGCCGCGAATCTAAATTACCTTCTTACAGCAGCTGTAAGAAGGTAATTTAGATTCGCGGTTAAGGGCAGGGAGGTTTGTCGGACCGGGGCTGTTGTCGGTCGGTCGGGGAAGTGCCACAAAAGTAAGGGACCTGGCCGGCTGTGCTGCACCCGGGGCGGTAGAGAAGGAGAGGGGGAGAAGGACGCTGAAAGGCCATGGTGAAGACAGGAGGAGGGGGGGGGAAGGACTCTGAAAGCACTTGAAGACAGAGGAGGGAGAAGGACGCTGAAAGCACATGGGGGAATACAAAGGGGTGGAGAAGGACGCTGAAAGGCCATGGGAAGGGCGGGGGGGAAGGACTCTGAAAGCACTTGTGGAAGACAGAGGGGGGAGAAGGATGCTGAAAGCACATGGGGAAGACAAAGGGGTGGAGAAGGACGCTGAAAGGCCATGGGGAAGACAGAGAGGGAGAAGGACGCTGAAAGGACATGGGGAAGATGGGGGGGAGAAGGACACAAAGGAAATGAGGAAGAGAGAGTAGGGAGAAGACGCTGGCAGGGAAGAAGACAGATGCCAGACTATGGGGGAGCGGAGAGAAGAAGATGGGTGCCAGACCAATTTGGAAGGGGGAAGAAAGGGAGAGGCACAGTAACAGAGCAAATGGAAGATGCAGAAGGAAGAGAGATAGTGGATGGAAGGAATTGAATGAGAACATGAGGAAAGCAGAAACCAGGCAACAAAGGTAGGAAAAGAATTCTATTTCTTTTTTTTTTTTTTTGCTTCAGGATAAAGTAGTATATTAGTTGTGTTGATAAAAATTTATAAACATTAGAGCCTCTGGTAGAAACCCGTTTACAAAGTATGTATTCTTCCCAATTAATATTTTCAAATTAATAAAGTTTTTTTGCTTATTTGTAAATGGGTTTCTACCAGAGCCTTTAATTCAGTAGCATAATTAAATGAAATAACTCTGATGTTCTTTTAAGTTTTATTTGTTGTGCAGAAGGTGTGCGGAAGAAGGGGTAGTCTTATATGGCGAGTATATAACAAACTCTATATTTTAATTGTAAAAGTTGGGGGGTCGTCTTATACGCCCAGTCGTCTTATACGCCGGCAAATACGGTAATTACATATTGTTTTTGTGATTATCACTATGTTTTAATTATGTTCAATTTGTAACAATGAAAATACATCCTGCATATCAGATATTTACGGAAAAATTATGTTCTTACCTGTTAATTTTCTTTCCCTTAGATGCAGCAGATGAATCCAGAGACCAATGGGATAGCTCACATCTACCAGCAGGCGGAGATAGAGAAACTGATTAACAGGTGGTCCTACTGGCTGGCACTCCTCCTGTTTATCTAGTATAGCTCCTTGCCCAAGCATCCGTAACCATCAATAGGCATAACATATAAAAAACTTCTTTCCCATAACAAATCTCAAAATGCAATAATACAGAAAACAACCTGCCATAATAACAAACTGCGAAAGTTGCAAAAGAAAAAACCGAGAGACAATATCCAGAAAGGGTGGGGCTCTGGATTCATCTGCTGCGTCTAAGGGAAAGAAAATTAACAGGTAAGAACATAATTTTTCCTTCCCTAGCAACAGCAGCAGATGAATCCAGAGACCAATGGGATGTAGCAAAGCAATCCTCAATCTGGGTGGGAAGCAAACGCCGCCTCCGCAACAACCGAAGCACAAAACGCCCCTACCACATGCGCCCCCACATCCAAGCAGAAATGCGGAGAGAAAGCATTCTCGGAAGACCAATTAGCCGTGAGACAAATCTCCTCCAAGGAAAAAACCTCTGGGCCGAGCTCAAGAAGTAGCCATCGCTCCGGCGGAATGGTCATAAAGTTCTTTCGCCAACCGCTTCCCTGCCAGCAAGCAAGCATAAAGAATGTCCTCCTGGACCCATTGAGCGATGGAGGCTTCGGACGCCGCCATACGTTTGAGGCGTCCCTTGAAGAATACAAAAAGGAGATATAAACAACTAAAAGTCGTTAGAAACCGAGCTCGCGGAGAACGCTACGTACGTATCAAAAAATGCAGTGAATAAACGCACTGCTCCCAATTTCTCCTCCCAGGAAGAAGGAAGGAAAAGCGAGCATGACATAAAAGAAAGGATGACACTCCCCTAGAAAGAAATAGTGGTACCATCCGAACTGATACCCCATATTTCAGAAATCAGAAATAGGAATCCCTGTTAAACAAGGCCTGCAACATAGAAAACTGCAGAGCTGAAGCCATGGCCACAAGAAACCCCATGTTCAACGGCATAGCCCTTTAGAGTCACAAAAGACAAGGATGAAATGAAGCCTTCGGTAAACTGAGAAGAAGTATGTGAAGATTGTACTCCAAACCGGGCTTTCTAAGAGGCACATGAATATACCGCACTCTGTTTAGGAACTGAACTACATGAAGCTGAGAAGTAAGCGAAGAGCAATATACCTAGCCCTTGTAACAAGCCAAGAATGGCACTAGAAGCTGAAGGGAATTGAAAGCTAAGCCCTCTGCAATACACTTGTGCCAAAAAGGAACTCTGGAGTGTTTCAAACATTAAGAAGCACCCAAAAACCTCCAAAAGGAAGCAGAAGCCACAGGAGAAGACGTCCGTAGCACCTGGATAAGAGAAGAAACAACCTGCTTCGCATAACCCTTACACGTCAACCAAGACTTTTCAAAAAACTAGGTGGTAATACTAAAGTAGTACAAATATCCATGTTGATCGGACCCTAGGCGAGCAAAGCCGGAGATACCAGGAAACTTCTTAGTCCGGCTGTTGAAAGACTCATCAAATCCGCATAGTAAGGATGGCGCCGCCAATCCAGAGATTCTACAAATACTGTGCCTGGAAAGCGAGCTCGAAATGGCAAATCCAAGCCATCATCAGCCAGCGGAAAACACTGAAAAAAAAGAAGGCAGAGGCGAGATAGGAGCCATGCAACTACCCCCTCTAACTCTCACTTCCTGGGCCCGCCGAAGAAGCTAGGAAGCTTAGAATTGAGAGACGAGGCCATGAGGTCTAGGTCAAGGAGATCTCACGTCCATAAAAAGAGCTAAAACGCCTGAGCCACAAATCTCAAAATCCAGGATGCAGAAGATTACACTATTACTAACATGCACACTTTTCAGAGCGTACACAGCGCTGTACACTGTAACATATAAGAAATGGGTCATGCTCAGATTCCGCGGAGAGAAAGTCTATCCAAACTCTTATCCTGATCCATAAAAGGATCTGCCAACAGAAGACGAAGATGAGAGTCCACCCATTGAAGCAGACCAACTTCACCTGCCAACTGAGTACAACACCTACTGCCCAAGCTGTAGAGAAATACCCCCATCATAATACTGACCAAAAGGACCCTCAGCGGCAATCCAGAAGAATGATCTGAAGCTCCCGAAAGGTAGCCTGACCCTGCTCAAGAGTAGAAGAATGAACAAGTACTGAGTCACCTCTGAAGACCAGACACCTGAAGCTGAGGATGGAAGCCACCGAGCTCCCCAACCCGACAGCCTGGGATAGTCGGTGGTCATGAGCTAGTCCAGCAAAGACCGAGGCATGCCTTGAAAAGAGAAATCGCGCTGAGCCACCAAATCATAAAGAGCGATGCAGGAGGAGCATACCAAATAATTAGAGCCCTGAGATACCAGGAACCACCGGAACAAAAGCGACTGCTGTAGCGTAAGAAGGGGAAAGCAAGCCGAAGTTCCCAGTGGAGTCAGCAATATGGATCACAGAAACTGTACAGAATCCCATACTCTTGGTCATGGTAAGCGAAGAAGAATACCAATCTGAGACCGAGACCTCACGCCCAAGTCTCCGGAAAGAAACATATGTCTCTCCTATATGAATAAAAACATTACCCCGATATACCTATAAATAGTACAGGAGAAAAGAACGCTGTGCAAATTCGAAGATGCACGTGTAAAGAACTGAGGAAAAGATACCACCCTTTTCGTGTCAGTCAAATGGCCCGACTGGAAGTCGTCCGAATCAAGCAGGCAGTCAAGAAGAAATTAGAGGAATCGCCTGGTAGCGCCAAAACGGTACCACCGCCCACATCACCTAAAACGTTCATGAAGCTTTGGGTAGGCTTTGGCATGTGCCAAAACCAAAAGCGCTGCTCCAAGGGAGGCAGGCAAACCAAGTGCCGATTCAGAGTCCATAGAGAAAATGTAAATATACTACTATGTTATCTGCAGAAATGTGTAACCCCGAGAAACTAATTCAGAAGAATGGGATCCAGCCTGCCCAATGCCCCCATCTCAGGCACCATGCAGTAAATGGAACAACGTCCCTTAGTTCCCGAAGAACTACAAGAACTGTCCTGAGGACCAGTAGCACTGAAAAGGGAAACACAAAACATAGAGACTCCAAGAACGAACTGGAAACCTGAGGAGGATGCAAAGATGCAAGCATCCTGAAAAATCTTCACAGCCCCCTGACCTGACATTATAGCGTCTTCTCCCTCATGAGAAAACCTGAAGAGTCATTGAAAGAAGTCAAGATCCCCTCAGAATGAAGTGCAGAAGGTCAGGGAATGGCAGGATGAGACTGTAGGATCTGCAAGAAGATTCTCCTAGGAAAATTCAAGTTTCACAATGTAAAGAGGAATATACTGGAACCATGAAAACAGTACTAACCCCATGCAACATGAGCGAAATACGTATGTCCTTTAAAGTGAATACATACTACACTCATCAAGATGCTGCATCTACCGCCCTGTGGAAAACAACAGCATCCTTACAGGTATCGGACAAAGCTCACATCGCTAATGGGAGCTTCAGGGATGAGGCTAACAGCCACATAGCGCGTGATCCTCTGCGGGTTTGATAGAATAGGTAACTGGCTCCTGGTTAAAAGGAGCTGTACAGCCCTTCCTGTCTGGTCAGGGGGCCCGTCTAGCATATGCCATGAGAAAACGGTGACAGGAGAAACCAGCGTGATAAGCATGGAAATCTGAAGTCCAGGCCCCCTCAGAAATAGAGAAAGAGAGTCCTGGCCGCAGGAAGATGCGCAGTGTCATTATGCCCATAGAGACAGCCCGAACTTGGAAACTGTTTGTACTACCTTTAGGCATATATATCCTGTGCCACTACTAGACACATGCAGCTCAGCACAGAGGCCCAAATAAGGACAGTTACCAACAGACAAAGGCTCAATCTGCAGGGACCCCAAAGAGAGACAATGAGATACCTGTGTGAAATACAGGGGACTATCTTACTGATGATCTCACCAGGGCACTATCTTACTGATGATC
The DNA here is from genome assembly GCF_902459505.1 of Geotrypetes seraphini. NCBI lineage: Eukaryota > Metazoa > Chordata > Amphibia > Gymnophiona > Dermophiidae > Geotrypetes > Geotrypetes seraphini. The sequence continues at coordinate 83,744,118 of NC_047092.1, read as the reverse complement.
TCACCATGCTGTGAGTTGCCGTATATCGCCCCAGTCCGGAGACAAACCGAGACTGGGTGACCTAGCACAGGGCAGAGTCTCTCTGGTAAACCCCTTGAGTGCTAACCCCAGAGTCCGATTAAACAAGCAGCTTCCTTCAAGGGAGTACAGCAGGAACACAGACATAGACATATAAAGCTGCCCAAGCTTGTCCCAAAGCTGGTGACACACACACATACAACTTGTCTGAACCGGAAAGGAGAGAAGCCCCGGCATACCCTGACCAAAGTCAGCTGGAAACAAACTACCGGAATGCTGCAGATCTCCCGCCATCGCCGGAGACCCAAGCGCATGCCGGATTCTCACTGACATGTAGCCGCTGCATCAACGCTCCTAGAAACATAGTTGGATTCAAGCCCCGCAAAATTTACCCTGCCGCGGCTTGCATAGAAATAAAATCAGACTCAGGGAATAACCAGAAGAACGGCCCACAGTGCCGGAAAAAACATGTCCCATCTCATGCTGCTATAAACCGGCACCTGCACAATCAGCTGCACATGGCCGTGACAAACACCGATGAAAGAGAGCCTCAGAATAAATAGGACTACTGCTGCACTGAAACCCAACAATGAGAACAAGTGCGAGCAAGAAATCGCACCGCTACTGCCGCGCTGTAACCAACAAGGAAACCAAGCGCGTGCATGCAAAGGGCGGGAAGTCCCGGCTCCCTCCAAGGATTTCTAGTCATAAAACTTAGCCACAATAAAATATCCATGCCTTAAATGTACGATGACCGAAACCACAGTACTAAGACTCCCAAACAGAACCTGAAGTTCAAACAACTGTAAAAGCCAGACATACTCACAGCTGGTTGTTAGGGCCGGTTGAAGCCAGTTTGCAGCAAAAGCATGGCATAATGTAGCAACTGTGGTCTCTTTTTTTTTTTTTTTTTTTACAGAGAAGGGAAAGAAGAAAAAAATTGAGACCCAGTCAGACCCTCTATCACTGGAGGGAGGGTGAGGCAGGGACCTGGGGGGCCCAGGTGTAACCCCTAAAGCCGGCACCGTTCAGCGGGACACCCCTGTCTCACTGAAGAGAAAATCTCAACAGGAGAAATAGCACTGCCAGCTCACTGAAGAGAAACCTCAACAGGAGAAACAGAATGGCAGACTCGCTGAAGAGAAACCTCAACAGGAGAAACAGAATGGCAGTCTCACTGAAGAGAAATCTCAACAGGAGAAACAGAATGGCAGTCTCACTGAAGAGAAACCTCAACAGGAGAAAATAAAGTTTCAGCCACAGCCAGAATTCAGGAGCTAGTTGAATAGCGACCTTTTCCTGCTGGGAGATAGAGAATACTAGATAAACAGGAGGAGTGCCAGCCAGTAGGACCACCTGTTAATCAGTTTCTCTATCTCCGCCTGCTGGTAAATGTGAGCTATCCCATTGGTCTCTGGATTCATCTGCTGCTGTTGCTAGGGAAATTACGATTCATAACAGTAGTAAAATTTCAGTTATGAAGTAGCAATGAAAATAATTTTATGAGGAACTGTATTAAAGGGCCACGGCTTTTCAAAATTCTTAAGGCAACCAAAACGCTTTTTTTAGAAGCGACCTCCCCAGCCTAATTGTACCTTCCTCTCCCATTTCCCTCTTTTATTTTTATCTCGATGTATTTATTACCTTTTCCTTCCCATCCTTTCCTAATGTATCATGTACCTTAATGCGTAAATGTTTCCCCTTTTTCTTAGCTTAGCCAAGTTTTTATTCTTTTTTTTAACTTTTACTACATATATTGAAAACCATTTAGATACATGTATGATAAATGGTATATCAAAAATAAAGAAAACTTGAAACCTGATAGAGAAAATAATTCAAATACTGTATGAGTATTCCTGTTGTAAAAGGGAAATACATGTACATTTTTCAGTCCACTCAAACCAGCCCCAAGATGCGTCCCCTTTGAATCTTTGCTGTCTAACTACCTACATATTAAAACAGCAGTTTTCTGAAATCAATATTTATACATATAACCAATCTACATTTCTCAATGTTGTTATTTACATGTTTGCATGCTTCTAAAATGATCTCCAATATGTGTTGGAACTGGAAGAGAGAATAAACCTGAATCTGCAGTTTCCAATGTATTATATTCAGCTTACCTGGGGATATTTAAAAACACTATACACTGGAGCTTCAGCTCTTGAATTTTGGATGTCATATCAGTCCCGTCACACTGTAACACATATGGAATGATAATAAGATACTCAGGTTTTATTTCAGAGTAAACAATAAAATGAGTACAACATGGTCTTGTCTTAAATAATATCTCATAATCATGAAGGGAAAACATGCAGATGCATGGTTTGAGGCAGGGCCAGTTTTAGACATGCTGGGGCCCATGGCAGAAATTGAGGAGGCCTCCTCTTCTACCTGTCCCAATTTCTCCACCCACCATTACTACCATAAATAAAACAACATTAAAGGTGATCCATCAAAAGCGCACCAGACAAAGGCGTGCTGACAATCCCGCAGTGACATTCGCGCGCAAGACAGATGCACGCCGCCTTTCAGGGCTTCCCCTTTGCGCTGTGAGGGTGTGTGTGTGTGTGGGGGGGAAAGCCCCCACTAAACTTACAAGTATTCGTGCTCCCATTGAGGGAGGGACCCCCCCCCACTACACTTAAAACTCCCGAAGAGCAAAAAAACAGAAGTTTTCAATTGTAGCGTGACTGGCCCATGGGCCTAGCAGTGACCGGCACATGCCTACAATACTGCCCTGGCGTGCTTCCCCAAATAGGAGGAAGTCCCTGTTGTGGATATTTCACTTTGTGTACAAAAGTCAGAATGACACAATTCAGGTAAGTATCAAAAGAAAGAAATACTATTTATTGTTCATCCAAAATGCAGGGAAAACAAAAGTCCAAAAGTGTCAGCAACTATAATGTACCCAGAATAATAGTGTCATCACCAGCCTGGTCTGGTTCATGCTCAAATGTATAACTTATGTCCCAGGTAAGTCCTACTTTGAAGTAGTAATAACAGCACATAGTACAATTTAGTCCAACCCACAACTCAGAGCTGTACAATGTTGCAGGGCTTCTCCCTTCTCTCCAAGCACTAAGGAGCGGAAGGTTACTGGATTTGCCAATTCAGCTCCTTGGCAAAGCAAAGCACCCAAAAAAATATAACCCATAAAACACACTACCTGGATGTCTGGCAAACCGGCCCCAACCTTCAGGGTTTTCACGGTATTCAAAAGTGCATTACCAAGATTGCTTAACTGTCCTTAAGCATTGTCCCCGCAGCAAGCCAGCCAGCACATAAAAAAAAAAAATCAAAAATCTGAACAACCTTGCAAGTCAAACACAAAGTCAGATCAGCTCACTTCCATGGCTTCTGGTAAAGCAGGTTCTGGCAGAACACTCCATTCCATGTCTTCCAATACCTGGTTCTCCTGTGTTTGTTCCTCTGCTTCTGGGTTTATCATTTCCACATCTGTGGTTTCCTGGGCTGGTGGAGGTTCCTTCCACATGGGACCTTCCCTGGACTCCTCTCTCCGAGACAGCCAGCTTTCTAAATGTTCCAAAGCTGCTGTGCCATGCCCAGCCCTACTCGGGAGAAGGGCTTTCTTCTGATGAGGCTGTCTTCTACCCTGTTTGGCCAGCCCTTTCCAAGATGGAGGATTTAAAGGGGTAGGACCTATTTTCACAGGTCTATGGGCTAAATCATGCTCAAACACAGCCTGCGCTTCCTGATCTTGTTCCTGGCTTGCAGGTACATAGTGATCAGCCCTGACTAATTTCACCGGGAGGTTTCTGAGGTTTTCCACTGGCACAAGGCCGACACTGGGATCGGGTTTGTGACACAATGTACTGGGGAAGGGGGGGTTGCCCCCACCTACCCCCACGGGAGTGGAGCACTTGTAAGTTTACTGGGGGGGTCCCCACCTGAAAGGTCACTTGGACACACAAAGTCAGAGGCGTGAAGAAAGTACAAGAGTTTTATTTACAGCATGCCGGACTCTTGTGCAGTGAGCAGCCTGCTTACAAGAGTGTCAGAAACAGTAAATGCACAGACTTTTATGCCCTTTTCACTAAACATATGCAAACTAATATATGTAAAAACTATAACTTCTCATTTGCTACTTCTATAACTTTTCTACAATTATTATTGATCCTAAGCCAGCACTTGCGATAGGTTCAGGGGTATGACTTATAGTCCTATAGGGAGCTAGTTCATTTATCTGCTTATCTAAGCCTTGCAGTTCTAAATGTTACATGTTTAGGAGGTCAGGGTACATCATGGCTCAAACTCTTATCTATTTAGTTTACAATGTGGTAAGGCAGGGACGTACATTTCAGACAGATGATGTCAGCAGATTGTACACAGTTTCCAGCTATGTAGGCCAGAGCAGTATTTCAAACAACAGTTAACCATTTCATGACCCTACAAACCTACACCCCTACTCACAGCACAAATGGAAAGCCCTCAAAGCTCAGGAAATGGCAGCGCACATTTGTCCTGCGCACAAATGTCATTGCGGGATTGTCAGCACGCCTTTGTCCAGCCTGATTTAATTAAGGCACCACTTTAAATGATGTCTTCACAAACAAAACACACAAAGGCCTTTACCAAATATAGAACTATAAATCACAAATTAGAAATATGAATACCAAAACTGAACTGGAAACACCAAAAAATTAAACTCAGCAAGTACTTCATTTTGTACTGAACACAACTAGTGGCATAACCATGAAATGAGGCTGGGCCTCCTACTTTGAGCTTAGGCCCCCTCAAAATGAACATCTCCCTTGCTATAGCTATAGCTGGTAGGGATCCCTCCTCTCCCTCCTCAGGTCCAAGTTCTGCAGCTGGCAGCAGTATTTCAGAACTGCTGCTGCCTCCCTTCCCCACCCTGGCTTGACTTTCATGCATGCACGAAAACAGTGGCATCTTGAGTATAATGCCACTAGCTACAAAGTTTGGAGATTTCTGGTTGCCGGACCAGAGGAGAAAGTCTTCAGTTGTCAGGGCCACTTAATACAATAAAATGTGTGATGTACATATCCCAAAGCTAAAATATTCCAGTTAATAATTTCAAAATTAAAACACTTTGCTATCCTGTTGTCTGAACATTGTGTTTTTCCATCATCTTGGTCCCAGTTTATCTTTATGCTTTTTGTCTATCTTCTACTAATTCTCTTCTGCTGTCTATTTTTTCTCCTCTTCTCTCTTGCTCCATTCTCTCACTATGCTTGTCTCCAACATATTGGATTATTCCTTTCAGTTTTCCTCCTCTGCCCACTCAAATCTTTGCCTCTTTCTAACTGTTTTTTTAAAAAAATTTACAGCTACCTAACAATTTTCCATCTCCTCTCAGTCTCTAGCTCTCCCGTTTCCCATCTCACTCCATTCCCAGCCTCCAATTTCCTTCTATCTACTCCCCATTCTACCACTGTACTCACTGTTCTCTGACTCATCTTCTTGTCATCCCCATTTTAAACTCTTCCACATGGTTCACCACTTCCAGAATCCCCCATCCCTCTCTCCACTCTTGTCAAGCTATATCACCCCATTCCTTTCTTTCCATCTCCTAGCACAGTGGTCTTCGCTAATTTTTAAGTGAGGCCTATTTTAAGTCCAGAAGGGTTGGAGAGCCGACAAATATCTTCCTACTTATTTTAAACATTTCTAGTCTGCCTATCTACTTGGGGTCATGATGCCAATAGCACTTCTCAACATTTATTCCTACCTGACCTTGGTCACACAATGCAGAACACAGATAAACCCCATGTAAATATAGGACCACAAACTAAAAGTCCTAATATGCACAAAGCCATAAGATGCCAGACTCTGTATGCAGTACAGCACCAGAGAAATAGACACAAATGCATTTCTTCCTAAATAGTACAAAATATAAACAACAGATGTAAATTTTCAAAAACTGACATATTTCAGTCACTGAATTGAAAATAAAATCATTTTTCCTACCTTTGTCTGGTGATTTTATTTTTGTAATCATCTTTTCCCAGTCTCCCTGCACTTCCTTCTGTCTATTCTTTTAACTCTGTTTCCAGGAGCTTCTTATCTATTTGCTGTTTTTCTCTCCTTCACTTTCTGCTTTAAGTTAAGCAATTTTTTTATTTTCTAATATTTATTTGGTATGAATTTGGTACAAATTTGGCACTATTTAATGCTTTAAAGTATGAAAGACTCAGCAATGATTGGGTGGTGAGGTTGCAAAATAGGGGGGGGTGTTACCTTCTGAAAAAGCCTCTCCATGTCTCTGAGCTGATCTTTACATATGTATAGCATGATTTAAGCTTTATTTAGGCACATTTTTTGGGTAGTGCTCTGATATCATAACATACTACATTCATCTTTGGCATTAAGCTTTAACATTCAACTTGCTTCCATATTTTTGCTTCCTTCTCAATCTATTTTTCCATGTCTTCCCCTCTTCTCCATCCATGTGCACTATCTCCTCCCTTCCTGGTCTGGCATCTATCTTCTCTCCTTCCCACAGTTTGGCATCTCTATCCCCTCCTTCCCTTCCTTCCTCGCCCCTATTGTGGTCTGGCATCTCTCTCTCCTTCTTCCCTTCTCTAGCATCTCTCCTTTCTTCCATTCCGCTTCTCATGGTCTGACATCTCTCTCCTTCCCCTGATCTGGTATCACTCTCTTCTCTTTCCCACAGTCTCTCTCACCTTCTTCTCTTCCCTCCTACTGTGGTCTGGCATATCTCTCCTTCCCTTACCCTTTTCCCATGGTCTAGTATATCTCCCCTCCTTTCTTTCTGTGCTCTCCTCTACTGTGGTCTGGTACCTCTCTCTCTCCTCCTTCCCTGGCATTTCTCTCTCCTTCCCCCTTCCCCTTTCTGTTGTCCATTTCTCTTCTTCCCTTCCCCTCTTCGGTCTTTCTCCTCTCCTCACTGTCTAGCATATCTCTCTCTCTCCTTCACTTCCCCCTCCTGTTATCTGGCCTTGCTGTCCTCCCCTTCCTTTTCCCTTACCTTCTTTCTTCCAATAGAAGTTCTGGCATCTTCTTACCCTTTCCTCATCATCTCCACAGTACATCATCTTTGTAGTACCCTCTCCCTCCCCTCAGCAGAATCCAGCGCTGTTTCACCCTTTTTATTTCCAGCACTGAACTCTTCGGGCCACAGGCAACATGAGTGAAGTAAACATGCTGCCTTCAGTGGTCCCAGAAGCTTTCCCTTCCTACCATAGGGACTGGAAGTTGTAGCAAAGGGAAAGCATTCGGGACCACTGAAGGCAGCATATTTACTTCACTCACAGTGCCTGTGGCTCAAAGAGTGTAGTGTTGGATAAAAAAGGATAAAATAGTACTGGATCCTCCCCAGCGGGGAGGGGGGAGATAAAATTCTGGATAGGCTCCAAAGGTCTCAGAGCCCTCTGGCGTCCGCCTGTCCCAGAAGTCTTCATTCAAGCTCACATTCCTGTTCCCACATAGGCAGACTTATGCTGAATGAAGGGTTCCATGGTAGGCTGACAGCAGAAGGCTCATCTCATGGATGATGCACCGTGGCTGCCGGAAGATTTAAAATAACAGCGACCCGGGGGGGGGGCAGGAGCTGAAGAAGTCATGCCGCAGGGTCCTTCTGAGGGGGGAGGGAGGAAGGAAAGAAGAACATACGCTACATGCCAAGGACTGGGGGTAGGGGGTTGGGAAGGCATGAAGGACCGATGCTGCACGGACTGGGGGTGGGTGGGAAGGCAGGGATGAACAGATGTCACATGGGCTGGAGGGGGTTGAGAAGGACAGATGCTGCATGGGCTGGGGTGGGTAGAAAGGCAGGGAAGAACAGATGTTGTTCGGGCGGGGAGGAGGATGGAAAAGACCGATGTTGCACAGGCTGGGAGTGGGTTGGGAATTACAGATGCTGCAGAGGTTGGGGGATTGGAAAGGACAGATGCTGCATGGATGCGGTGCTGGGAATGGAGGGAAAGAGAGATGCTGCCAGTGGGGCAGGGAAGAGAAAAAGAAAATTGTTGTACATAGGTGCATGGAGTGGGAGGGAAAGAGAGATGGTATGCATGGGGAAAAGAAGAAAGAGGGAGAATTGGACATGATAGTGATGGGAGCAGGAAGGGAGAAATGTTACAGTGGGATGGAAGAGAGATGAATCAAGGAAGGGAGAGATGTCATATTCTGGAGAAAGGTGATTGAAGGAGAGCGTTGTCAGACTATTGGAAGGTGAAAGACAGATGCCAGACCAGAAAAAGGAAGGAGAGGAGAAAGAGATACCAGACTGCGGGAAGCAGAGGCAAGGAGAGAGATGATAGACCATGGGAAGAGGGAGAGAAGGAGAAAGAAATGCCAGACCTTTGGAGAGGAGAGAGATACCAGACCATATGAGGGATAAGGGGGAAAACAGAGATGTCAGACCACAGGAGAGAGAGGGAGGAGATAGTACACAGGGATGGAGGGGAAGGGAAGAGAGAGGGAGGAGATGGTTCACAGCAATGGGCAGGGAAGAGAGAGAGAAGAAATGCTTCTTATGGGATAGATGGGAATAGGGGAGAAGAAAGAAAAAGAAGATGGTGCACATGGATAGATGGGAAGGGAAGGAAAGACATGGGAAAGTAGATTTTGAGAAGAAAGCAGACAAATGTAAGAAAGTTGAATGTTAAGTTAATGCCAAAGATGAATGTAGAACAAAACACAAAAGACCCCCCCCCCTCTCATCAATACTGGGCAAGTTTCTCAAATAATATCATCATATAACATTTAAAGGCTTTAAAATATTTAAATGTTCTCATAAGCTCTTCAGCAAGGTGCCACAGCAGCGGTACAAGAGCTTATGAGCACATTTAAATATTTAAAAGCCTTTAAATGTTATTTGATGATATTATTTGAAAAACTTGCCCAGTATTGATGAGAGGGGGGTCTTTTGTGTTTTGTTCTAATTTGAAAGTATTGCCCTCCTCAAGTGGACAGTAATTTAAAATCCCCGTTCTGTTTGGATCAAAGATGAATGTAGGGCAGAAAGTGAAGGAGAGAAAAACAGCAAATGTATAAGAAGGCCCTGGAAATACAAGAACACAGAAGGAAGTGCAGCCAGAGATTGAGAAAATATGATTAGATCACCAAAAGTAGGGAATATGATTTTATTTTCAATTTACTGATTGAAATGTGTCAGTTTTGAGAATTTATATCTGTTGTCTATATTTTGCACTGTTCAGGAGGAAATTAATTTATTTTTATTTCTCTGGTGTTATAATGAATGTAGAGTGTGGCATCTTAAGGGTTTGTTTGTGTATACTAGTACTTTTAGTTTGTGGTCCTGTGTTTGCATAGGTGTTATTATCTGTGTTCTGCATTTGTGACCAAGACCAGGTGTTCTGGTAGGAATGAATTTTGAGAAGCGTACAGTGTGCTTTGTGTAGTTTAATTTTGTGGTTAACCATTATTTGCTGTTAATAAGATTATATTGTGTCTATATATGAAAAATGGATGGAAAAAATGGTATTACAATTAATACTATCATTATTGTGGGGGTGGGGGGTCAGGGGTGAGCTTGGGTGGGATCTGGGTGGAGACTTTGGGGCCCCCAAACAAAAAAGCATTCCACTGCCTATGTATTATCCCATCCTCAAGTTTCAAATTTTATTAAAATTTTATATAAACGCTTATCAGTTTTCTAAGTGATATACAATTTAAAAAATGGGAGTTAACAATCATAGACAAATAAAATCAGATGTATGTTATACTTACTTCACCATTGGGATAGAGGGGTCAGGAACTACAATAAAATATAGTACAGAACATGTAAGGAAAAAACAAATTGGGAAGGGTATTAGTTGGAACTAAAAGTATGGGACTAGAATAAAAGGTAGTCCTAAATACAGCGTTCATGTTCAATTTCCTATGTACCTACAGTCTTTTTGATGACACCTGGCTTTGAGCCACCTATTGAAGTTTTCTGTATTTTGCACTCTTTCCTTTCCTTTTCCATAAGTAGGCAGGACTTCTGAAAAAGCTATAGTCTTTAGAAAAGGTTTTAGGCCCTCTACCAGCTACTGAAAGGCTTTCTATGCTAAAGGTAGGGAGTTGTCCAGGTCATTTGTTCCCAGGTTAGAATTCTTAGTTTCTTCCCTAATTATAGTTAGTATTTGCCTGGTACTCCTAGTGGCTGAGGATCCTGGAAGACATTTCACTATATTGGGCTCCTTGACCTGTGTTCCAAGGTTAATTCCTCTGATGATGGAATCCCCTAGCAGCAATAGTTTTCTGTTTTTGGCCTTTTTATTTGTGCTTAGGGTGTACTTTTCATCTTGAGTTACCTTCACTGGTTCTAGTTCAACCTCAACTCATGTGTCAAATTTCAGCTTGATTAGACAATATTTAGAAGTCATCCCAGCATGCACTGTTTGCTTGTGTGTTGTGTTTGCTTGTGTTCAATTCTGGTCTCCTTATCTCAAGAAAGATATAGAGGTACTAGAAAAGGTTCAAAGAAGAGCGACCAAAACGATAAAGGGGATGGAACTTCTCTCCTATGAGGAAAGACTAAAAAGGTTAGGGCTCTTCAGCTTGGAAAAGAGACAGCTTAGGGGAGATATGATTGAAGTCTACAAAATCCTGAGTGGAGTAAAACGGATACAAGTGGATCTATTTTTCACTCCATCAAAAACTACAAAGACTAGGGAAATACTTTCAAAACCAATAGGAGGAAATATTTTTTCACTCAGAGAATAGTTAAGCTCTAGAACGCATTGCCAGAGGTTGTGGTAAGAACAGATAGTATAGCTGGTTTTAAGAAAGGTTTGGACAATTTCCTGGAGGAAAAGTCTATGGTCTGTTATTGAGAAAGACATGAGGGAAGCCACTGCTTGCCCTGGATCAGTAGCATGGAATGTTGCTACTCCTTGGGTTTTGGTCAGGTACTAGAGACCTGGATTGGCCACCGTGAGAACAGTCTAATGGGCTTGATGGACCATTGGTCTGACCCAGCAAAGCTATTCTTATGTTCTTATTAGTTTGTATGGTGTCATCTAGTTTGTGATCTGTACCTGAAAACTGGTTCCATGGGAAGTCAGTCTGTCTCTCAGCTGTCAACTGTTTCAGATGACAGCATGACAATTCAGCTTTGTTTGTCAGTCCTGTGTACATTCAACAGTGGAATGAGGTGTCAGTGGGAATTAGGGCTCCTTAAATGACGTTGAACTGCTGTCTACTTTTAATAGATATCTGAATAAAACTGTTTCAAATAAGTTGCTCACAGCCATTTCCAGATATCTATGGTTTCTGTCCGAGCACTTAGCAGCACTTGTCTTTTTTGATGATAGAATTCACACCAGAAACAAATCTAACAATGGTGCAAAACTTAACTTTCACCATTGCAAGACATTCCACAATGTCTCATGTGTATAGAAAAAATGGAACCTGTGACCTATGAAAGTCTTGTAACACAGAGAAAACAGTCATTTTTTGATCTCTTGATTGAAGAAAGATCAAGAAAAATGAAAATATTCCTGAAGAAACATCCCACAGAGTGGACTGACAATCCAGTTTTCAAGGAACTTTGGAATCGGGCATCCAAACTGATTGTTGTTAATGATGCAGCAAAATGAGGGATAAGCCTCATTGAAAAATACAATGATACTTTGACAAAAGATGAAGAACAAAAGCAATTTGTTCTTCGACTAGTGGCCATCCAACGAAAGAAGTTTCCTTCTGCATGAAAAGATGGCTCTTATTTCATAGACCACTGATTATTTTTTGAGTGCATAAGAATTACAATATACTGTTAAACTTAGTGGTAGATTAATAAAACAGCGAGGTGGGGCAATTCTTAAACTTTGTTTGCTTTAAGTAAAATATTCATAACATAGTAAATGATGGGAGATAAATATTATCTTTGTGGACAAACAAAATGTGATAATTAATTTTTTGGACTACTCTACTGCTATAGGGATCTGTACTGGGACCAGTGATATTTAACTTATTTATAAATGATCTGGAAATTGGAATGATGACTGAGGTGATTATATTTGCAGATGACACTAAACAGTTCAAAATTGTTAAAACACATGCAGATTGTGAAAAATTGCAGGCAGACCTTAGGAAAGTGAGTATCCAAATGACAAATGAAATTTAATGTGCAAATGCAAAGTGATGCAAATTGGGAAGAATAACCCAAATCTTAGTCACCAAGATGATAAAGGCAATGGAACTCCTCTTATATGAGGAAAAACTAAAGAGCTTAGGGCTCTTCAGCTTAGAAAAGAGACAGTTGAAATGATTGAAATCTACAAATTCCTGAGTGGTGTAGAACGGGTACAAGTGGATCAATTTTTTACTCTGTCAAAAATTACAAAGACTAGGAGACACTCAATGAAGTTATAGGGAAATACTTTTAAAACCAACATGAGGAAACATTTTTCACTCAGAGAAGAGTTAAGCTCTGGAATGCGTTGCCAGAGGTTGTGGTAAGAGCAGTTAGCGTAGCTGGTTTTAAGAAAGGTTTGAACAAAATTCCGGATCTTGGAGGCTTAGCAGATGGCAGGCTAACTGCTGAACTCCCTCCTATGGGCATACTTTATTAATTTTAAAGTAATAAATATTCTTCAGATTCATTTTAAAAGCTGAAAGAATTTGAAAGAATGGCATCAACAAAATTAAAACTACAAGAAACTCCTGCTAAATCAACTGGGAAGGCTAAGAGATTAAAGGAAGATTCACAAACTGCCAGTGGAGTTCCATTACCTATGGACGCTCTGGACATTATTGAGGTAATGGAAGAATTAAGAAATATTAACTTAAACCTAATGGAAATTAAAAAAGAAGTGAATTTCATGAACAGTAAGTTTGATATTTAAATAATAGAATGGACAAAATTGGAAGACAAAGTTGGGAAAATTGAGCACATACAACTAACTTACAAAGAAGATCATAATATGTTGATGGAATTGAATAAGAAAGTAATAGATATGGAAAACAGATCTAGAAATCAGAACATTAGAATTATTGGAATAAAGGAGGAAGCTGAGGGGAAGAATATGATCTCTTTTTTGGAGGATCTAATACCAAAAATTCTTCCAATAAAAATAAAAGGTAATTTAGAAATAGAAAGAGCACATAGAACTGGAAAGAAAAATCCTCAACATCAAGAAAAATCTAGAACTATAATATTAAGACTTTTTAGATTCCATCAAGTACTGGATATTTTAAAAGCTGCAAAAGAGATTAAAAATATAACATACAAAGATTCCAAATTGATCTTTCTCCCAGACTTTGCAAAAGAGACTGTTCAGGTTAGGAAAAATTTTTTACAACTTAGACAACCTTTGAAAGAAATAGGAGCTCAATATGGTTTATATTATCCTGTGCTAATGAAAATTACATACAAAGGAAAATACCATCAGTTTAGCGATCCAGAAAAACGTAAGGATTTCCTTTCACCACAAGAAACATCTATGAATTAGAATTTAATTTACTTCATGATATGAAAAGTTGACTAAGGGATAATTAAAGAAAGTTATTAGTTAATTGAATATAAAAAGTTTGGCTAGGGGAAAAGAGGAATAAAAGGAAATTAATTTTTTTTTCATATACTTTAATGGACATTAAGATGACTGCTACAAATGACTCATTAACTGTAATAGAACAATTAGAAAGTTTCAAATTAAAACTGAAAAGGATTCTAATACAGAACTGAAAACAAATGAGATGATGAATATTCATAAATTCATATTTACCTGATGTCATAGGAGGGAGGGCGGAGCATCGAGTGAGGCCTTGAGGGAATTTCCTTTGGTAACAGCCAGGGAGATTCCTGAGACTAATCCCTGGAGGGTGAATGCTGTGAAACTTTGTGATTGGACAAAGGTTGAGTTGTAGGTGAGCTGCTGCTGCTCTGTGGATTGAATTCCCCTTATAGAGGTAAATAGCAGCTTACCTCATCCCTATGGTTTTTGGTGCGGTAGTTTCGCCTTGAGCACTAGGGTGCAGGAAGATTATGCACTTCGGTAGCTCCTGTGGCATTATGAAAAATTTTTGGACTGCAAATTGTTCAGCAGACTTCCTGGTGTCAAATAACTTCAACGCTTCCGGTTTCCAGTGTCTAATAATGCTAAAGGGAGCAGCCATTTGTCACAGCTCTGGAGCCTAGATCTGAGAAACTACGTGCTGAAGCAATACCCTACGGATCCTCCACTACCCGCTGCTCATCCTTAACCTGGCCAAAAACAGCTGGCATCGGATAGTATCAGCGCTTTTTGTTTAAGGGGATAAACAATGGCGCAGGAAGCTGACAATGTTCAAATGGCAGCACAATCAAATATGGCTTTTATGACAGAATCGGAAGAAATGTCTGAGCCCAAGGAGGTGAAGTTTAAGGATGTTGGAGTGTTTGGATTTACAATATGGACGGATTGTTGTTGGCACCAGCCGCTCCTGAAAATATAGATGCTGCCAGATTCGGTGCCTCAGAGAGAGCTATTATACAGACAAACCAAGGGACAAGAATACTTTGCTGAGGGTTTAATTTCAGTTTTAAAATTGTAGGCCTTTTCTATCATAATTCATATAGCAGCAAATTAAAATGATATTGATGAAAATATTAAGGCCAAAATGATGAGTCACGTTAAGTATATTCGATTTTATTTTTAGGAAAGTGATAGAGGTTAACAGAAATAGATTTATTATAGAAAGTGTAATGTTACAATAGTAATTCTTAAAATAAAATGAAATATTATATTGATATTATCTTAAATAAGATTTGAAAATTATTACATTTTCTGATGTCATAATATTAAAAAGAAAATCCTTATTTATTTTATTTTAAATCATTAATATTTAAATAATTATATAGTTCTGATGGAGTTTAAATTAACTCAATGGTTTTCATGAGCTGGTTAATTATTACTTTGGTGGTAAACATGCCTTAATAAAGTTATTGTTTAAATTAATTAAAGTGAACTTATAGCATAATTGATGTTGATACATTGTATTATTGTAATGCACTAATAGTTTTAAAGTCAATTTAACACTTTTAAGAGGGGATGTAAAGAACATTCTAATGCAGTTTTCGTATTTAGATGGATCTTATTAATATAATGCAATTCAAAGTATATATTCTTAACTGAATTGAATTCATGAAGATTTTATATAAAAAGCTAGATATTTAATTAAAAGGTAGTAAGGGGTTTTAATTATATAGATTGAACAATTTTTTTATATTAAAGGAGGAATAGTCAACCCAGTGGCATTATCATATGATACTGTGCTATTTGGTATGGCAATGAGAGCAAAAAGTCAGATTTCTACAAATAACAAATTATTACTTATAATGACTGGGGTTGCCATTCAACAAATTATGTATAATTGGAAAAATTGGAGGAAATTAAATTATAATTTCTGGTGGAATTCCTTATGTCATGTTTATAAAATGGAAAGATTTATTGCAATACAGCGTGTTTTTTTCAGGAAATTTTAGGATGTGTGTGAACCATTTACAAAGTATTGTACCGATTAGATGACATTTTATTTATTTTTTTTTCCCTTAAATTTACAAGTTTGATTTTGAGGGGGGGAGGGGAGGGTAAATTTATTGTTACATATTGTATAAGTTATTGATTATATGATAAGAAAGGGTGGGAAGGGTGGGAGATAAGAGCATATTATTTGTACCATTGATGATTATTAAGTATTATATTTATTGTTAATTTGTTTGGATATATTGTTACACTTATTGTAAATTTGAAAATGAATAAAGAATTAAAAAAAAAAATTACAAAGACTAGGAGATGCTCAATGAAGTTATAGGGAAATACTTTTAAAACCAACATGAGGAAACATTTTTCACTCAAATAGTTAAGCTTTGGAACGAGTTGCCAGAGGTTGTGGTAAGAGCAGTTAGCGTAGCTGGTTTTAAGAAAGGTTTGAACAAAATCCTGGAGGAAAAGTCCATAGTCTGTTATTGAGACAGATATGGGGGAAGCCACTGCTTGCCCTGGATCAGTAGTACGGAATGTTGCTATTATTTGGGATTTTGCCAGGAACGTGACCTGGATTGGCCACCGTGAAGAAAGGCTACTGGGTTGGACCTAGTAGGGCTATTCTTATGTTCTTATGATCCAGGGCAAGCAGTGGCTTCCCCCAAGTCTGTCTCAATAGCAGACTGTTTGTGGGAATGGGGCAGGGATGGGGCAGGGACAAGGTCAAATTTTGTCCCTGTGCCATTTTCTGCTTCACATAAAAGGTCTCAGGTACACATCATATTATAACCAAATTATATTGTATGGAGAATCTTCCAGGAATAGCAAAAAAGTACTGTACCAAACTGTTTACCACTATAATAACCCTTATGCCTGCAGTTATCACCTATATGTAGGTTCAATAGGTATTTTGTTGTTTTTGTGGTGCTCACACTTTCCACCATAAGTATACCATTATTTACAGCCCACTGCACTGACCACTAAGCTACTCCAGGGACCAGCTTGCTGTTTTAAGAGGAATGCCCATTATATCTACAACTGTCATAGTGCCTGGTATGTACTGTCAAATTCAGCTCTTAGGGGGGTGGGGTGGGGGGAGGATGCCAATGACCACTGGGGGATTAAGGGAGGGTCATGCTTTTATCCCTCCAGTGGACACCATTTAGAGAATCGCACCTCCGGCAAAGGTAGGCACCGTAAATGGAGGCTAGGGTTTTTCAGCTCTTACCTTCGATATGAATCACACCTCCATAGGCATTAGTCATGCCTACAGTGGCGTTAGGCGCCATAAATGCCATTAGAGGCGTGATTCTGGGGCCATTTGTTTAGATGCTGGTAGGTACCATGAAAATCAGTTTAACATGTCATTTTAATGGTGTTTTTTAAACTTAGCTTGGGTACCTACCAGTGCCTAATAAATCGGTACCGTTTATAGAACATGGGCCTTAGTTGTTATTGAAATAGGTGTAGCCAAAAACATTGTATTTTTTGCCCTGGTCATTTTTACTATGTTGTATTATTGCAGAAAAGCATCCAAATCATAAGCCTGCCCTAGTATTGCCCAAAACATGTCCCCATCTCTTCCTCTTGAGATTTAGATGAACTGTGGAGAAAAATGTTTAAAAACAAGTTTCAAAAATATCACTTTGATCTGCTGCTTTGTGCTGTTTTTGGACTTTTTCTATTTCAAAAATAAGTGAGCCATATTAACATTAAAATTATAATGCTTGGTTTCTCTAACAATGAGAGAAGAAAAGTCTTGCTAAAGTCTGGTAAACCAAGGGTCACAAACCAGGACTGCAGATGGAACTTTCCTCCAACCTGTCAAAGACTCCAAATTCCTTTCTAGGGTAACCAAAAAATACTTGATACTCCAATCCAATCCAATCCTTGGTTTTATATACCGATTCATCCCTTACAAAAAGGGCTCGACTCAGTAAACAAGATTTCCTAAATTTAACTAGAGAATGAGATGATTCTATTCCAAAATTATCTTAGAACAGAAAAATCAACCAGAAATTTTTTTAAATAGATAAGTTTTTAACATTTTCCTGCTAAGATTCCAGAACTGCTTCACCTGGGTGGCGAACAGAGGTTTGCCTAGCCTCCTTGGGGTTTAAAATCACATTTATAGCTAAGAGAGATGCCACTTCTCCAATCGAGATCCACTATAACAAAAAAGGTAGTAACAAACTCTGAAAATTTTCAGCAGAGACTCTCTGCCCTCTTCAATTCAAAAAGCTTACAAAGGAAATGTCTTAAGAAGCAATATATTTAAAATTATTTTTATACATCTTGTCCTTTTTTGAATCAGCACAATGCATACTTTCCTTTTTTGAATCAGCACAATGCATACTGAGAAGAGAAGAGTACTTACTTCTCCAATCGAGGTCATACTTCCCAGTGCATGGACTCTCAAGACATCCATCAAGCCTAAGCCAGACTGTATAAAACTGTCCAAAAGGACCAATGATGGCTAAGACCACTGGGTGCCTTGCCAAAGCACATGGATGTACTTTCTATTTACACATATAAGAAACTTTTTGTGTGCTAAGAAAGTTAAGGCTGCTTAGAACTCAGTATGGCTGCCATCTTGCTCTGCTTCCATATTTTTTTATATATATTTTCTGGATTTTTAAAACTACAGACTGAAATTAGCTGTAGCTCTAAGCACCTCTACTGTTTGTGGGCATGGAGAAAGAAAAACAGACATACAGAAAGAAAGAAAGAAATGCCTAAGTCTACACATCTATTCTAGCACCCGTTAATGTAACGGGATAAAAAACTAGTAAATCCATAATTCTA
The DNA here is from genome assembly GCF_902459505.1 of Geotrypetes seraphini. Lineage (NCBI taxonomy): Eukaryota > Metazoa > Chordata > Amphibia > Gymnophiona > Dermophiidae > Geotrypetes > Geotrypetes seraphini. Next base: position 83,725,870 of record NC_047092.1, on the reverse strand, counting down.
AAAACAGTGGATACAGTAAAATCCCAGTTAACTGGCACTCAAGTAGCCAGCATTCTCAAGCAACTGGCAATAAAAAAAAATCCCCCCCCCCCCCCTCTGAGACCTCCTTCACTGCTACCCTCCACTCTTAACCCTCCCCCAAGGTAAACAGTGCTGCTATCCTCCAATGCAAACCTCCCCTCCTCTCCAGGCCACTGGCACTGCTCTCCTCCCTTCGCACCCAAGATGATCAATGCTGCTGTCTACATCCACCCCCACTGACCGGCACTGTGCTTACCATATGAGTGACAGTGCTGAAAGAGCCTGCTGCTGATGTTCTATGCTGGGCCACTGTGGGGCCTTGAGCATATGTTGATGCTGAAGGCTTTCCAGCTCCCGCCTTCTTCGAGATTCTTATGAGTTCTCAGAGAGAGTGGGAGCTGGAAGGCCTTGAGCATGCACAGATGCTCAAGGCCCTGCAAAGAATATTGGCGGCAAGCTTTTTTAGCACTGGCACGTGTATGGTAAGCACAGTATTGGTCAGTGGGGAAAGGAGGTGGACAGCAGCACTGATCATCTTGAGTGCGAAGGGAGGAGAGCAGTGCTGGTGGCCTTGGGGTGGGGGAGTGGGTTTGCAGTGGAGGATAGCAGTGCCTGAGGCCTCGGGGAAAGGGAGGGTGGATTGGAGGGTAGCAGATCCAGTGGCTTCAGGGGTGAGCTTGGAGTGGGAGGACAGCAGTGACAGTAGTCTTCAGGAGGGGCTTGAATATAAACCGAGACCCCCATTTTTGGCCCATTTTTTGGGCCAAAAATTTGTTTATATTCGAGTACTGTATATATGGTAGTTAGGCCTATTTTTAATAGTAACTCTCAAGCAACCAGAAACTACATTTATCCGGCATTTAGCAATCCCCATGGGTGCCAGTTAGGGTTGCCAGACTTTCTAATCGGAAAATCCAGACCCCTAGACCCGGCCCAGTTCCGCCCATCCCTGACCTGTAATGCCATAATCCTGCCCCCAGTCCTGCCCTAGCCCTTCCTGCTCTTGTCAGGCAGGAAGTCCATGCAAGCACGGATGCCATTCAATGACATCACATGCACGTGCGCATGATGTCATCGTGTGGCATCCGCGCATGCGTGGATTCCCTCCCTGCCCAACGCGATTTGAAGAGGCTTTTCAAAACCTGGACAAAGTGCCGGGTTTTGAAAAGATGTCTGGTTAAAATCCGGACGTCTGGTAACCCTAGTGCTGGTTAACTGAGACTCTACTGTATATTGCTCCAGCACTTCTCCTTTTCCTAGCAGGCTGAAAAATAGATGTATTCTTTCATCAACATTTTATTAGTTTTTGACAATGTTTCAAGAACATAAAAATATACTTTTGGTTTTTATTTCATCATCATTCCATGACATTAGCATTGCTATTCTAGAATGTTGCATGATTAAGACCTGGGCTTCAGTGTCTCTCTCTTATATTTTTAATTTTTTAGTTTTATTTAGTTTTATTTTGCTGGTTTTAACTTTATTTTGTTTCTTTCATCTACCTTATTTATAGTTTTATGGTGTTCTGTTCTTTTTTTTTTTTTTGCTCGGGGCGAGTCAGAAATCTTGGATTGTATGAGTTTGACTGTTATAGAATCGCAGCCTAACAGTCGATCAACCTAAAGGCCTGGAACGGTTAATTTTTAGCAGATGCCCTTCCTACCTCTGTTTGGTGATGGCTGAGGATCGTTGCAGGATCGCAGGGGGGGTGACTGGAGATCACTGCAGGGAGATCATTGAAAGAGGTGGGACCAGTGGAGGCATGGTTGATTGCTGCCAGTTGTTGCCTAGGATGGGGCAGTGTCTGCTCTCTCAACAGGGAGGAGCTGGAGGTATCTCCGGATCTACTGAGTGGGGCTATGCCGAGGACTCCTCCTCCCGATTTCCTGATGCTGGAGTCAGGTGGAGTGAGCTCGGAGGCAATGGATCCCACCATTTTCCCCGGCTTTCAACTTATGCCCAGCCTCCGGGGCTTCCCTTTCTAGAAGGGTGCTGGTGGAGTTGTGGCTTATGTTTATTTCGATCCAGTCACCATCCTCCTGCTTTATTCAACTTTCTACTCGACTTCAGAGATCGGCTGGATTCTCCAGTGTGCAGCAGACAGTTGGGAACCCAGCTGAGAGCTGCCTGTGGAAGTCTTCCAACATCAGGCAGCCAATTCAGATGCATCTACCAACTACTAAGCCAGGAGTAAAGGATGAGACTATGGAGACTGAATAGGATTTATTTTTATTATACCTTTCTTTTGTGGGGTTGCCTAATTTTGTCCTTTCTTTTGTTTGCTGCTTCTTTGTTTGTGCCTTGATGCTATATTTTGTAGTTTCTTTGTCTTTATCTACAATACACTTCTTTTCTTCATCTCTCTTGAGGAATTAATTTTTCTTCTATAGGGAATATAATTTAGAATGTAAATCGTTGAAGTCTGTAATATGATGATGCGGTATAACAAATGATAATAAACATAACATAACTACTGGCATAGACACACAAACTGAAACATATGTGCTCAGGGCTAATATTATTGCTGCAGTATACCCACCCTTGTTGAGTCACTAAAGAATAATATTGCAGTGACCAAATGGAGTTTTATCACATTTCTTCTGATAAATAGTCACATACAACTTACCAGTGGAAGTCAGTACACCAGTCACTGAAGACTATAATCACCACTGGAGTGGCCCAATAGTACTCATCTGAAGAATATCATACATTGCCACCAGAGTGGCCCTGCAGTGTCTATCTCTCTTGCCCATATAGCACAGTTGCTTACCTGTAACAGGTGTTATCCAGGATCAGCAGGCAGATATTCCTACATGAGGGTGATGTCATCCATGGAGCCCAATACGGACAGTCCACAAGTGTATTGTCACTTTAAAATTTGAAGACTGCTGCACCGCGAATGCATGCATGCCTTCCCACCCACCATCTAATCACGGGACCATCAGTTTAGTAAAAAAGCTAAGAAGCAAACTAGGGGAGGTGGGAGGGTTGTAAGAATATCTGACTGCTGTCCCTGGATAACACCTGTTACAGGTAAGTAACTGTGTTTTATCTCAGGAGAAGCAGGCAGCATATTCTTGCATGTGGGACTCCATAGCTGAACCCAAATGGGTTGGAGGGAAGTTGGCTTCTAAATGGAAAATAAATTTATCAGACCTGTTTGGCCATACTGACTATCTCCTTTGGAATGATTCTCCAAACAGTAATAAGATGTGAAGGTATGGACTGAAGACCAAGTGGTTGCCTTGCAGATGTCTTCAATGTAACATAGGTGAAGTATTAAAATCACCATTGTTAACACTTTATGTGCAGTGACATGGTCTTCAAGCATCAGCCAAGCCCGAGCATAGCAAAAAGATATACAGTTAGCCAGAGATGGTTCTCTTGGTGAAAGGATCTCCAATTCTGTTTGAATCAAATGATAGGAACAGTCGGGTAGAAGTTCTTTGAGGCTTAGTCTGATCCAAGTAATATGCAAGGGCTCGTTTACAGTCCAATGTTTATAGTGCTGCTTCACCAAGATGACAATGCGGTCTTGGAAAGAATACAGGTAGAAATATAGTCTAGTTCAGATGAAATTCCAAGAGGACCTTGGGGGAGGAACTTTGGATGAGTACAGAGAACTACCTTGCATTGGTAGAATTTTGTAGAAGGTGAATCTGATACTAGTGCTTGAAGTTCACAGACTCTGCGTGCAGATGTGATAGATATGAGGAATATTACTTTCCAAGTGAGATACTTGAGAGATAAAGTTGAGAGTGATTCAAAGGGAAGCTTCATTAAAGTAGAAAGTACTACATTAAGATCCTATTCCACTAGAAGAGGTCTCAGAGGTGGCTTGGTATGAAAAATAATAATAATAATAATTTATTTCTTATATACCGCTATACCGTGAAGTTCGAAGCGGTTTACAATAAAGATACATTTGACAGTACATGGGATAGAAGCGGTTTACAATAAAGATACATTTGACAGTACATGGGATAGAAACGGTTTACAATAAAGATACGTTTAGGCAGTACATGGGATGCAAGTCCTTTCATTAATCTAGAAACCAGGGGATGAACAGACAATGGTTTATTGTCTATTGGTAAATGGGAAGCATTGATAGCACTAAGGTGAACTCTAACTGAAGTAGTCTTAATACCAGTTGGAAAGGTGCAAGAGATATTCAAGCACCAATGGTAGTGGGCAAGTGACCAGATCCAGCGAGTGATGATCACACCAGACTGTGAAGTGAGTCCACTTGAAATGGAAACAGCATTGCGTGGATGGTCTTCTAGAAACTTCAATAATGACAGATCTCCATCTCCGGGGACGATGGATTGACACCCCCAAAAGAAGCGTAGAGTAATAGCCATTGGGGACTCCATGTTGAGGGGCACCGAGGGACCAATATGCAGACCGGATATGCAGTCGAGGGAGGTCTGCTGTCTGCCCGGAGCCAGAATAAGAGATGTGACCACCTGTCTCGATAGACTTCTCAGGCCCCAGGACCACTTCCCCATGCTGCTCATCTACGTCGGAACGAATGACACTGCCAAGAACACCCTGGAGGACATAGCGAGAGACTTCGGAGCTCTGGGAAAGAGACTGAAGCAGATAGGAGCACAGGTAGTATTCTCTTCCATTCTTCCTGTTAGGGGCAGAGGAAGGGATAGGGACGAACGCATCCTGAAGACGAATGAGTGGCTACAACGATGGTGCCAGGAGATGAACTTCGGATTCCTGAATCACGGAGAGACACTACAGGGACTACAGGGACCAGACGGACTCCACCTGACCAACAGAGGTAAGAATGTCTTCGGACACAGACTAGCCCGCCTACTTCGAAGGGCTTTAAACTAGGTAAGTCGGGGGTGGGTACCCACTTTTACACTGGAGCAGTAAGTAACGATCCTGATGTAGCGAACCAACATTACGCTTCTAGGTCTGAGGTAAGTACCCTTACTGCGAGCGAATCGCTAGGAGACAATTTGACTCAAATGGGTGGCTCACAACAGGAGCTTAGCAAAAAGAAAGAGTGGAGAGCTATGTATGTTAACGCACACAGCCTAGGGAATAAATTTCTAGAACTAGAAACAGAAATAGTTAATGCAGACATAGACATAGCAGCTATATCCGAAACATGGTTCACAGACTCTCATGGGTGGGATATAACCATACCAGGATACAACCTGATTAGACAAGATAGAGAGGGCAAGTTAGGTGGTGGGGTAGCACTTTATATCAAAGAGAACATTAAGACAACCAGGATCACAGATGTCAAGTATACTGGGGAATCCATCTGGGTAAACTTGGCCAGAGGTGGAGAAAAATGCCTGTACCTTGGTGTGGTATACAGACCTCCGAAACAATCGGAGGAAAAAGACGCAGAATTAATTGAAGACATTGAGAATATCACCTTACAGGGGGAGGCTGTTCTATTAGGAGACTTCAACATGCCTAATGTAGACTGGAACACACTATCAGCGACAGCTTGTGATAGCAGAAGGATATTAACATCCATGAAGGGAGTACGGCTCAAACAAATGGTACTAGAGCCCACTAGGGCCCAGGGTATCCTGGACCTGGTACTTACGAATGGGGAAAGCGTCTCGGATGTCTCGGTGGGAGAGACGCTAGCCACCAGTGACCATAACATGGTATGGTTTAACCTTAAGAAAGGCTTCCCTAGATCACAAACAAAAACAAGGGTACTCAATTTCAGGGGCACGGACTTCGCACGCATGGGAGATTTCATCTACCAGACGCTGCAGGTTCAAGAAGTAACTGATAATGTGGAAGCTATGTGGACAACCTTGAAATCGATCCTTCATGAGGCAACTATCCGCTACATAAAATCGGTAACCAAACAACAAAGAAAAAGGAAACCCCAATGGTTCACAGATGAGGTATCATACCTCATCAAGGAGAAGAAAAGAGCATTTCTATCATACAAACGCATGGGGGAAAAAGAAGCAAACATTGAATACAGGACAAAGTCTGCAGCGGTCAAAACAGCAGTCAGGGAGGCCAAACTTCGTATGGAAGAAACTCTAGCGAAGAACATCAAGAAAGGAGACAAATCCTTCTTCAGATACGTTAGCGACAGGAAAAAGAACACAAACGGGATAGTACGCCTTAGAACGCCAGACGGGAATTATGTGGAAACTGACTCCGATAAAGCCAAACTACTGAATGATTACTTCTGTTCAGTCTTTACCTGCGAGGCACCAGGGCATGGGCCTCGGCTGGATGCAAAGCAAAGCATGGATGACCCATTTCAGGAGTTTGAGTTCACACCAGCTGATGTTTACAGAGAACTGTCAAGACTCAAGGTGAACAAAGCCATGGGACCGGACAATCTGCACCCAAGAGTGCTCAGAGAGCTATGCGATGTTTTGGCGGAACCGTTAGCCATGCTCTTCAATCTCTCCTTAAGTACGGGGAGGGTCCCCCTGGACTGTAAAACTGCCAATGTTGTTCCTCTGCACAAAAAGGGTTGCAGAGCGGAGGCTGCGAATTACAGACCAGTAAGTCTCACATCAATAGTGTGTAAACTCATGGAAACTCTACTTAAAGGGAAATTAGACACGATATTGGATGAGGGGAATCTGAGGGATCCCTGTCAACATGGATTCACTAGGGGCAGGTCATGCCAGTCCAATCTCATCAGCTTCTTTGATTGGGTGACAGGAAAGCTAGACTCGGGAGAGTCTCTGGACATAGTATACTTGGATTTCAGTAAAGCTTTTGACAGTGCCCCATACCGTAGACTATTAAACAAGATGAAATCGATGGGGTTAGGCGAGAAACTAACTGCATGGGTCAACGATTGGCTAAGTGGAAGACTTCAGAGAGAGGTGGTCAATGGCACCCTCTCTGAGACATCGGAGGTGACTAGCGGAGTGCCGCAGGGCTCAGTCCTGGGACCATCCCTTTTTAACATATTCATAAGGGACTTGACCCGAGGGCTTCAGGGAAAAATAGCGCTGTTTGCTGACGACGCCAAACTGTGTAATATAGTAGGTGAAAGCGATCTCACGGATGGTATGGCGCAGGATCTGATCAACATGGCAGCTGGGCTTCAACGCAAAGAAGTGTAAGGTAATGCATCTCGGCAGCAGAAATCCATGCAGAACATACACCTTGAATGGAGAAACACTAGCTACGACCTCAGAAGAACGGGACTTGGGAGTAATCATCAGTGCAGACATGAAGGCTGCCAAACAGGTAGAGAAGGCCTCATCCAAGGCAAGGTGGATGATGGGATGTATCAATAGAAGCTTCGTCAGCCGTAAACCTGAAGTCATAATGCCACTGTACAGAGCCATGGTGAGACCTCATCTGAAGTACTGTGTGCAATTCTGGAGGCCACATTACCGTAAAGATGTACTTCGAGTTGAGTCAGTCCAGCGAATGGCCACTAGGATGGTCTCCGGACTCAAGGGTCTCTCATACGAGGAAAGACTGGGCAAGTTGCAGCTCTACTCTCTAGAGGAGCACAGGGAGAGAGGTGACATGATTGAGACATTTAAGTACGTCACGGATCGTGTCGAGGTGGAAAACAACATATTCTTTCCTAAGGGACCTTCAGTCACAAGGGGGCACCCGCTCAAACTCAGAGGAGGGAGATTTGGTGGTGACACCAGGAAGTATTTCTTTACAGAAAGGGTGGTGGATCACTGGAACAATCTACCGGTGCAGGTGATCAAGGCCACTAGCGTGCTCGACTTTAAGAATAAATGGGACATCCACGTGGGATCTCTACGTGGGTCGAGCAGCACTCTGACTTAATGGGGTGGGACAGTAGAGTGGGCAGACTTGATGGGCTATAGCCCTTTTCTGCCGTCATCTTTCTATGTTTCTATGTTTCTATACTGATGCAGAAAGTGTCGAGGTATCTAATTGTTGGGAGAAAGATACCACGCTGTGAGTGCTAATGAATGTAGATTGGGATGGAGTGGTGAATCCTCGCTCTGTGTTAGCAAGGTTGGAAAGATCTATACTGTGATGGGTTTTCTTTTGTTGAGTTGGAGGAGGAGTGGGAACCAAGCTCAACGAGGTCACCATGGAGCTATAAGAATCATGGTGGCCTTATCATGTTGAAATTTGAGGAGAGTCTTCCTGATTGGAGGACTTGGCGGGAGTGTGTACAGAAACTGGTTCTGCCAGTTGAGGAGAAAGGCATCCGACTCCAGATGATTAGGAGTGTACATTCTGGAACAGAAGACTGGAAGTTTGTGGTTGAGGGGGGGAGCATATAGGTCTATCTCTGGAGTCCCCCAATCCACAAAGATTTGATGAAGAAGTTGGAGTTGGAGTTGAAGGTCCACTCATGAAGTTGAAGGATTCTACTCAATTTGTTGCCAGTACATTTTGCTTTCCTGCCAGGTAAACTGTTTGCAGGTAAATGTTGCAAGGGATCACCCAAGACCAGATTTTTATCACTTCCAAGCAGAGTCAGAAAAATCCTGTTCCTCCCTGCATGTTCACATAATACATAGCTACTTGGTTGTCCATGCAGACAAGTACCACTTGATTGAGGAGACAATTCTGGAATGTGAACAGAACATTTCAGATCACTCACAGCTCAAGCAGATTGATGTGGAGAGTTTTCTCCTGAGGATTCCTGGTTCCCTGGGTAGGCTCCCCATCCAATCATGGATGTATTCCTTGTTAGAATCTTTTGATGTGGTGGTACTTGGAATAAAAGTCCCTTGGAAAGGTTACTAGGTGCTAGCCACCACTGGAGTGATTTTTGAAGTTGTGATGTCACTCTGATCTGCTGTGAAAAAAGGCCTGTGGCTTGAGACCACTGGGTAGAAAGAGCCCATTCTGAGACAGACAGGTAAAGGGAGTTGCATGTACTGTAGATGCCATGTTCCCAAGGATTTGTCGCATTTGGTGTGCTGAAATATAGTGAGAAGAGGAGACTTTTTGATAAAGTTGACTTAGAGTGTTGAATATTTGTTGTGGTAGGAATGCATGAGTTTGAATGGTGTTCAAGAGTTCTCCAATGAACTCGAGTCTGTGTGGGTTCCAGATATGACTTGTGGTAGTTGATTGTAAACCCTAGAAGGTGAATCATTGCATCCCTGGTTTGCTGGCCTACAAAGATATGAAGGCTTTGATCAACCAGTCATCTAAGTATGGGAATACATGAAAGCTATATGTGCAGAGCAACGCTTCTATCACTACTAGGCATTTCGTGAAAACTCTGGGTGCTGATGCCAAGCCAAATGGTGCATTTTGTACTAGAATTGGTGTGTTCCTATTCAAAATTGGAGAGTTTTTTTCCTGTGAGCAGGAAGAATAGGAATATGGGTATGCTTCTTTGAGATCTAGATATTTCTTTGAGATCTAGAGAGCAAAGCCAGTCATTCTTTTCTAACAGCAGTAGTAAGGGTCTTTTTTGGTATGAGAAAATACTTGGTGTAGAATCTTTACCCCTCTCCTACAGAGGAACTTGTTCTATCACATTGAGATAGAGGAGGACTAAGAGCTCTTGAATAAGTAGATTTTGTTGTTGGGAGTTGAAAAGAGTCTTTTGGAGGATAGTTTGGAGGTTTCCTTTGAAAGCGAAGGGCATAACCCCGTCTGCCAACCTGGAGACTCATCTGTCTGATGTTATCAGGGCCAAGCATTAATAGTAATGGGTATGACAACTCATTATTGAGGTGGAGGTTGAGTATTGCTGGCTATACTCTTCAGAAGTAAGTCAAAAGGATTGCGCATGTGGATGGAAATTTATTGAAATATTTGAAAAGTATTTATTATTGAAAAAGTATTTATTACTGAAGGTAGGCATACTTGGAGGAGGGGTTTTTTATGCCAATGAGGCAATTCTAAGAGTAGCCTGAATGCTTATAAAATTAGCAGCAGGCACAAGTCTGAGGCTTTTTCTCCCCCTTTACAAGATTCCTGAAGCATAGTAGTGGCTTTTTGAGTTTTAAGTCTACAATGCGTTGTTGAACCTTAGGAAAAGGCTTAAAATTATGCTATTGTAAAGGAGTAAAAAGTGAAATCTCTTTTTTTTGAGAACAGGATTTGCACTAAGGGTATTTGAGGGTATTTTTAAATTAATACATTCCCTTTGTGGTTGTGAGTGTGGAGTGAGTTATTAGGTTAAATAGTGAGGCTCCCCAGGACAGGAGTCTGTGCTGGGACCTCTGCTTTTTAACATATTTGTCAGTGATCTAGAGATGAGAATAACTAGTGAGATAATTAAAATTGCTGATGACACAAAGTTGTTCAAAGTTGTTAAATCTTATGTTCTTATGCTCCACCCTTGTGTTTGCCCCCTTACAAATGTGTATTATATAATGTAAGTGGCTATTTACAAAATAGCACTTAAGCACCCTGCTTGCACTTTCACAAGTATGTGTATATATGTAAAGTGCTAGCATTCTAGATATTTAAAAAACAAAAGAGGGATATAAATATAGGCACTTATAGGCTCATAATCGAAACGAAAATACGTCTGAAAAACCGCCTAAATCGGCACTTGAACGATCAAAAAATCAGGTCGTCCAAGTGCCGATAATCAAATTGGGTTTTAGATATATCTATAATTAGCTTAGGCCTTTTCATTGCCGCTGGGTGCCCAGAGTGAAAAGGGGTGTTTTTCAAGGAGTGGTTAGGACTGGAGGTGGGTGGGATGTGGGCCAATCTAGACTTAAGGCTCCTTTTACTAAGGTGTGCTAGCATTTTTAGCGCGCGCAAAAGATTAGCACGTGCAAACCATGAGCTAAATGAAAATACTAACGCAAGCTCTATGGAGGCGTTAGCATTTAGCGTGCACGCTAAAACCGCTAGCGCACTTTAGTAAAAGGAGCCCTTAGTCATCCTGCAGCAATAATCAAAAGTTTGACAGGTTGCCTGGACGGAACTTATACGTGTTTAAAAAAAAAATTTATTGAGTTTAGAAAATAATATACAAGATAACTCTTGCAAAAGAAATACAGATAGAAAAGTCAAAATGAGGTATATTTAAACATAGATAGCAAAAATAAATAGCTTCCTTAGACCACAATAGAGCCCTCCAGGGAAAGGAATCAGAAAATGGTGAAGAGATCCCTCTAAAGAAAACATACAGGTATTGGCTTCACAGAAAATTTCAACCTTTTACATTACTGTCTTATTTATAATTGTATTTTTTACCTTACCCTCTAATGTCTTATCATTTTGGTTATAACAGGCTCTCTTGCTCCCAGTGAGGACTGCCAAGTGGTGGCGCTGACAACTCCACCCACAAATTTCCACCGGTAGCCTCCCCTTCAAAACTACCTCCTTTGCGGCACATGCCAAAGGAGCGCACTTAAGGAGCAGGTCCTGCTCCTTTATGCACTCCTTCATGCAGCTTCTTTGTGCACTACTATTTCCAAGTTCCTCTAATACTATTCTCAACAATTCAACTGGTAATACCATATTCCTTTTTCTAAATATTCTTTTTCTCCATCTCTTTACCAATTGGTTCTTTCTATACTTTTCCCCTCACATGCTCTTCTCCCCTCTTAACGACATCATTAATCCAATGGCCTCTATTCCTGTTACTTGGGGGCCACAGAACCCCCTCTCGAGTTTTTTCTGGAAATCGGCCTAGGTGTCTTACCACCATTTCCTCAACTCCAGTTCAAATAACTCACACTATACCACTGTACCAAAACATCAAACCCAACATAGGTCTCTTAAGTGTACGATCCATTAAAAATAAACATCACTTAATACACGATTTAATTCTTCAACATAACCTACATATTCTCTGTCTGACTGAGATTTGGCTAACTCAAGGCGAAGAGGCTTACATCAACCAAGCCTGCCCAAACAACTATAAAGCTAAATTTCAATGCCGCCCAAATAAAAAAGGAGGAGGCCTAGCCATGATTTATCACTCTTCTATTCCCTTTCAATCTGACCTTCTTTCATCATATAACACTTATCCAGTGGAAACTTTCCAATTTTCTATTTAAAAAAAAAACTCCTTACCTCTTAATTTTCTTCTCATTTATCTCCCCCCTCCAGTCACAAAACCTTCCCTAACTGTCTTCATGTCTGTAATTATGGATTTCAGTATTTCCCACCCTAACCCTATAATCCTCGGAGACTTTAATATACACTTCAATTGCCCTAATCACTCTAACACATCAGAACTTCTAACCTTAATTTCAGATCTCTCCCTGACTCCACTACTCTCATCTCCCACTCATTCTGCAGGAAATACTATTGACATGATACTTAGCCCAACAGCAATTAGCCATATCTTTCAAAATTTCCAAACTTACTCCCTCCCATGGTCAGATCACGTTCTTATCAATTGTCAAATAAATTCTCTTACTCAACAATCTACTACTTCACAGAGCACTTATATTTCTAGAGATCTTAATAAGATTACAACCTCCGCCATTCAAAATTCTTTTAACTTGAACCTACAAGATTTCACTAATCTTACATTAGAAGAACAATCTTCTCTCTGGAAAATTACAACACAATCCCTCATGGACCTTCTTGCTCCCCCTCAGGAAAAAACATCCAAATTACAATCTAAAAAGAAACCATGGTACAATGAAAATCTCAGTCTCCTCCACCGACAACTCTGCTCCACCGAACATAAATGGCGGCAAACACGGTCTAACAACTCTCTCCATTGAGTACTATTCAAAATACATAACTACAGCTCAAATTTCTTCAGCACTCTTCAGTATAGTACGATCCCTATCTCCCTATTCAAACAAGAAACCTCCCCCTTCACTTAAACAACCACCAGCTTCAGAACTAGCAATTTTTTTCGACAAGAAAATTAAGGATATCAAGTCTAGGACAATCTACACCCATACAACCCCCAGATCTCTTCAACCAGACAAATTTTCTACCTTTCAGTACTTTTTCTAACTTTAGACTTCCATCTTTAGCAGACCTCCAAAAAGTCTTTCAAATGATAAATGCCTCTAATAACCCAATAGAAAGCATCCCCCCCTCAATTCAGAAAAAATTCTTTTCTATTTTTGGCCCATTCATACTGGAAATGATAACTAAAAGTCTCACTTCTAATTTTGTCCCAAAAGCTTTGGAATCTGCTTTAGTTTTCCCAAAACTGAAAAACCAAAATCTTGACAACCCAACCAGCAAACTTTCATCCCATTGCTAACCTTCCCCTCATTTCTAAACTCAGAAAAAATAGTACATAACCAGCTTACAGAATTTATTGACAAATCCAATGCGCTTCACCCCCACCAAACAGGTTTCCGCTCTAATTACTATACTGAATTATCCTTACTTGGTCTCACCACTACTATATACTATTTTCTTGAACACCGAAAATCTGTCTTTCTCATCTCTCTAGACTTGTCTGCAGCCTTTGACACTGTCGATCATCATCTTCTTATTGATCATCTTAGGAATTGTGGTATCACAGGTTCAGCCCTTTTATGGTTCATCTCCTACTTCAACGATTGTAACTTTAAAGTTCACTCGAAAGAGAAAACCTCATCACCTATTGTTCAAACTTACAGCATTCCCCAAGGCTCTATTCTTTCTCCTTTACTATTCAATATCTTCATTGCTCCTCTTCTCACCCTAGCTCAGTCTATCGGCTTTACTATTTTTGCATATGCAGACGACATTCAATTACTCCACCCTGTTGATTCTTCAAATATAAACAAAATACAAGAAATTAATACCAAACTGGACAAAATCAGTGATTGGCTCCACATAAATAAACTTTCCCTTAACATCAATAAATCCTGTGGCATACTCTTTCCGATTAGGAACAATGAAATAATAAATCATGCCCAATACAAATGGTATAAAAAATAAAACTACTTGGTATAACTGTAGACAAAGATTTAACTTTTCATGACCAGATAAGCTCTGTCGTAAAAACCTGTTTCTACAAACTTCGGCTTATCCGTTCTCTAACTTCAATTCTCGAAACTAATGCTATCACAACCAGTGTTCCCTCTAAGCGGGCGGGTGTTGTGAGCAAACTTTTTTCACTGTGAGCTAAAAATATCGGGCGCCAGCAAGTTATGAGCCAAATAAATATGTTGTCAAGGCATCAGGCCAGCTTAAGTTCCAGGCCAGTTATGGAACTGAATTTAAGATTTGTAGGTTCATGGGGACATACTCTAGTCCGTATAGTGTAACAGGAAAATTTACAAAGGGAAACTCTCTAAGGCATAAAGAACACATGGGATTTGCTTATGAAACTGATATGTATTCTCAGCCACATAAACTTCAGCCCTGTCTCTTTTCGGCCAGGTGATATTAACTATTCTATTTCAAGCATGAGTAGGTTTCATTGCAGATGGAAGGGCTATTTTAGTAATCATTTAACCTGTCTTAACTGTTTAGATACAAGGATCCAATGCTGGTAGAGCTATCCTCCCTATTTAACCCGATTAGTATCTGGCCCCAAACTGTTGTCAAGTACCAGCCAGACTCCACTGAAGAACACAGTATACATAGGCAGCGGAACGCTTTTTTGTTTGGGAGGCCCAAAAGCTGCACCTTAGACCCCTACCCCAGACCTGTCCAAGCTCCTCCCTTGACCTCACCCCCATAATAATAGCACTAATTGTATACACCATTTCTTCCATTCATTTTTCATAGACATACAATATAATCTTATTAATAATACACAATGGTAATCACAAAATTAAACTACACAAAGTGCACTCTTTTTTTTCTCCCCACCACTGCACAGCATTTCTTCCTCTCTACTCCACCCCCCATGTGCAATGTCTTCCTCTCTCTCTCTCATTCCTTCTCTTGCTGCAAAGGGAGTGGGGAAAGCTTGTCACCCCTTTCCCTCACCCCTCCATTATCTTACTATTTTCTTCCCCCTTTATTTATCTCCTTCCATCCAGTATGTGTTCTTTCCCCACTTCCATTCAGCATCTGCTCTCCCCTCTCAACTGACATCCATCTGCCTTCTGCTCTCTCTCCCTTCTTCTCACTTCCATCATCTGTCCCCTTCTCTCTCTCATCTCCTCCATTCCATCATCTGCTCCTTCTCTCTCCCCCCCTCCAACTTCCATTATCTGCCCCCTTCCCCTTACCTTTGCGGGTCACTTTCTTTCCCCTGAGGTGGCTCATGTCAGAGGGGAAGCTTTGGCCGAGCAGAACCGCTTGCAAGGAACAGTGGAACTTACTTGATTGATGTCGATGCTGGGGCCCGTTGCCGTTTGAAGAAGAAAAAAAAAAAGGTGGAAAAAAGGGACCTGCAAAGGCGAGAGGAAGGGAAACCTTCAGGACAGCTGCTCTTTGCCCTCCTTCAGTGGGCCAAGAATCCAGACCAGCAGCGGCAGCTCTGTATATTTTTAACTTCGGCACAGAGCTGCCCCTAATCAATAGTTTAGCGCGGTTTCATGAAGCAGCTTCGGGGCCTTTGCTAGGCCGGCCCACATCGCATCATCGAAGCGGGCCGGCATAGCAAAGGCCCCGAAGCTGCCTCATGAAACCGCGCTAAACTATTGATTAGGGGCAGCTCTGTGCCGAAGTTAAAAATATACAGAGCTGCCGCTGCTGGTCTGGAGGTGCGGAGACAAGGCAGGAGGCAAACGCGGTGGAAGGCAGGAGTCCCGGCGAAGGCAGGAGTCCAGGCACCGCGACTGCAACAGGAAGTTGCAAGTCAGCTGACGCCGGCCTTTCGTTGCGGCGGGGACCGAATCCTTCGCGGACCGGCAAGATTTTTTTGCGGACCGGCGGTTGAAGAACTGTGCTCTACACTGTGTGCGCTGTGACGATAAACTTGTGCGCTGCGAGGTAATATTTTGTGCGCAAGCGCACGCCAGCGCAGCTTAGCGGGAACACTGATCACAACCCTCGTTCACTCATTGGTCATTTCTCATCTAGACTACTGTAATTTGCTATATAATGGAATTCCTCAAAAAGAATTACGCCGTCTGCAGCTCATCCAAAATACAGCAATTAAACTTATTCATAAGGTAGGGAAATATGATCATGTTACTCCTCTTCTGAAAGAAGCCCACTGGCTACCCATTACACACCGTATCACTTATAAAATCTTAATGCTGGTCCTTAAAATCAAACTTTCCCATCTTCCATCTTTTCTCGATAAACTTATCATTCCTCTTTGCCCTTCTCGGACACTTAGATCAGCAGATCAGAATCTACTGACCATCCCTTCCATCAAAGAATTCTACTACACCAGGAAAACTAACTTCTCCGTAGTTGCTCCAACCTTATGGAACACTATGTCACCTCAACTCCGCCTCAAAAATTTCCTCGACAAATTTAAGACTAAACTAAAATCGTTCTTATTCTAAGATGCATATCACAGGCCTTAAATACCTCCTCTCCAACAGCCAGTAAAACTTATCATCAACCGCTTTTAAGAAGTGACCCCCACTCCTGATGTCATATCCGTCCCCCTCTTCCTTGTTCTTTTATTTTGTTTTTAATGATGTATTTATCTACTCCCCCTTCCCCTCTTTCCCCTCAAGTCCAAGTTTGTATTCGTAAATTGTCTTTTAATGTTCACTCTTCCCCCATTTATAATTATTATATATTTTTAATTTTTTTAACTTTTAAATTTTTTAGCATTGTAAACCGCTAGATGCACGTCAATGGTCAGTATATTAAAATTAATAAAACTTGAAACTTGTTGTAAACACTAAACTCCCCCTGTCGACAATTTCTTCATATCTATAAAGGCACGTAGTTGTTCAGGTGAAAAAAACACATATTTTGTCCCCAAATACTTTATAATACACTTACAGGGATAAGCCAAAAGAAAATTTCCACCCAGCTTTACCACTTCAACTCTCATAGCAAGAAATAATTTCCTGCGCTCTTGTGTTTGTCTGATAATGTCTGGGTAGATCCAAACTTTTTCCCCTTGAATAGACTTGAGAATTACGGAAATATTGCTTAAGTAAAGCAGAAATGTCCTGCTCAAAAACAAAGGAAACAATTAACGTGGCACGCTCTGAGGTCTCAGTTAATGAAGTCTCAAGAAAATCTCTAAGATTCAAAACAGCTTCTGATGGATTCTGGACACTTTCATCCGGTGTGGCTCCCATGTCTTTTTTTTATAAAAGGAATATAGTAAACACAATTTACTGGTGGAATACAGTCAACGGAATAGTTGGAAGTTTCAATGAGGAATTTTTTTAAACATTTCCATGGGGGTCACTCCTAATAATTTTGGAAAAATTTAACAAGCAAGCATTAAGTCTTCGATTATAGTTTTCCAATTGTTCTATTTTTCTATTAAGAAGAATTTTGTCTTTAACCAATTCTGAGGATAAAGATTGGAGATCTTCTACTTTTTCTTTCACCTGTTTAACCTCTGAGGTTAATGGCTGCTTAGTTCCTTCAAATGTTTCAGATAAAGAATTAACAGTACTCACAAGCGTTATTAGCTCCTGGGAAGATTTGTCAACAGAAGAGTTAAGCTTCAAGAAAGCATTCCAAATGCTCTCTAATGTAACCACCAGAGATGATCTTGCTGGAGTGGAGGTTGCCACCTTCTCCTCCAGATCTCGTTGTTCAACCGAGACTTCGACTGCTTCTGCCCCTGCAATTGGGGTCTCACTCATGAGAGAAAGTTTGCTGGGCTCCCTCAACTAAGCTGCAGGAAAGTCTGGGCATGGTTGAGGCACAGCAGTCGGAGGGGAGAGAGAAATCTCCAAGTCTGATACCTCGGGTCCTTTTCTCCCCGAGGAAATGCCAGACATCCCTCCGACATTTGGTCTGGAACTCCCAGGTACGGTAGCAAAGTCCAGAATGGAGCGTTGAGTGGGGGTTGAAGTCCGGAGTGCAGGGGAATCAATCCGGATCGTCCCCTTACGCTTCGAATGCGGCATTAGATTTTTTAGGAATCAGAATAAACTACTCTATAGATAACAGTTAGAGACACCGTCCCGGGACTGCTGCCATCTTGGATTTCCTCCTAAGCAGGTAACTTGTACGTTTTGATTTAGACGAATTCAAAACAGGTATAAGTTCCAGATCAGGCCACTGAGCTGATTGCAGCAGTTGCAATCAGCTCAGCGGCCTAGGCAACATGTCCCCCCACCCCCATAACGAACATGACAGGAGGGATGCCCAGTCCCTCCTGCCCATACCCACCACAATTCCCCTGCAATGATCACCAGAAAAAGTTGTTAAATCTTATGTTCTTATGCTCCACCCTTGGGGATGCACCAGGGAGGGGCCTAAGGCCCTGAATGGCCCAGGCGCTTAAGGCCCCTCCTGGAGGAGGGACCTTAGGCACCTGGGCCAACCAGAATCTTAGGCCCATCTCCCAGTGCATCCTGGGATGCACTGGGATTGGCCTAAGATTCCAATTGGCCAGATCCCTTAGGCCACCCCCAATAGGAGAAGCCTAGTGGATCTAGCCAATCAAAATCTTAGGCCACTCCCAGAATATCCCAGAATGCATTGGGAGATAGACCTTTATGCACCTGGGCCAATCAGGGCCTTAGGCTCCTCCCCAGTACATCCCAAGATGCACCAGGAAGGGGCCTAAGGCCCACCATTCCAGTGGTGGGTGTCCAACATGAGGGACTGGGCATCCCTCCTGCTGGAGAAGTTTTGACGGGAGGGGGGGCTGTTGGCAGGAGAGATTGGGCAACTCTTGGGTGAACATTAGGGGGCTCGGGGGTGTCTGGCAGGAGAGATAGGGTATCTCTTCTGGTGATCGTTGCGGGGGAGTCGCGGTGGTGCAGACAGGAGGGACTGTGAATGTCTAATATAACTGACAGTGTGTTCTACTGTAATCTACTGTGAATGTGCTTTTGTAACCTATTCTGAGCTCATGGGAGGACGGGATAGAAATCTAAATAAAGAAATCCCTCCTGCCACGATCGTTGCGGGGGTTGTAGCATGTTCCAGTAGGGGACTGGGCATCATTCCTGCCATGATTATGCAGATGGATCTATGATTCTTTAACTGGCGCTTATGACAGAGGCCGGTTAGAGAATCATGATTTTGGGCATTTGGGACTTGGTTTAAAGATAGACATAGTGACAGTCTGGGCGATTAAATGCCTGAACGTACAGGTAGGCCATTCTTGAAAAAATCTACTTTTTTGATGTTTTTTTTCAAGAATGGACATTTCCCTGCTACCTACTTTTGGCGCCTAGTGCTTTAGGCCAAAAAGGGACTTAGATATTTTTATTATGCCCCTCTTAGGTTATAGAATTGCTCTTTTCCTGTCTACTCCTATATAATCCCAATGCATCCTAAGTACAAAGCTCTCTCTCCCCCTTCAATCAATCTACATCCCCGGTCATTAATGTTTCCTATGTTATTGCAAATGACAGCTCATCTCTACTGCTTACTGCCCCAGCAAACCCCACACTCAACACACACAAATCCCCTACATATGCATTTTCTTATCACACACATATACCATAGAAACATAAAATACTACTTTTACTTTGTCATACAATTCTCCTTTTTTTGTTGCTACAGCTCTATTTTTTCTTGTCATTTTTACCATTGAGTCCCACACTTACCACAACCTTCACATGCTTGGATAAATCTCTGGAACTCCTTTGCAGGAAATCTGAGAATGCAGCCTACAACATACAAAGAATTCAATGGACAATGGAAAAGTGATAGAGAAAATACAGAGAGAAAAAGAAAAAATAAATATCAAGTAAATTAAAAAAACAGAAACAACAAAATGGTGAAAGGACAGGAAGAATGAGAATATGTAATAAAGAACAAAGGAAATAAAGGAGAAAAGAGACAGAATTTAGAATGAAAAGAATCACAGCAGAATAAAGAGAAAGAAAAGAACATTTTAAATAAACAGTTCTTAAATTATAGAAAGCCATCTTTCCTCCCATTTCATCTAATTTTTTATTCGGTGTACTGAAAAACAGTGTGTCTTATTTCTATAGCAATCTCTACTCAAAAACAATAACTATGAGATAGATTTGTACAAAATGCATGCAAACCTATCTCATACATATTTATTATAGGTGTCCTGAAAATTATACTGGTTAAGGGGTACTGTTAGGACCAGTTTGAGAAATACTGCTGTCAAACACCAATGCGTAATGGTATAGTGAGGGAGGTTGGCAACTGGGACATTGTTAACTGCCATGTGTCCCCCCACCATTCTTCCCCACCGCTTGGTGTCCTTCCCCGCATATCTTTTGAAATGTTCACCAGTGCAAGCAGGTCCCTCCACCCACTGCTTGTGCCTGCCTCAGCTCCCTTCTGTTGTCATCTCCTGGTCCCGCCAAGAAATGACATTAGAAGGGAGCCAATGCTGGCGCAAGCAGTAAGTGGAAGATGCTACTCACATAGGGGGTAGAGGTGCCAGCGCCCCTTGCGAAGATGGCGCCTGGTGTGGCCCACCCCTTACTACATCATTGTATAAGACAACCTCAAGGTTGGATACAGTGCAGCTTTGTGATATTCTGGAGGTATTATCCAGTTCAACTAATGATGTGCACTTTGGTATCATTTTGTTTCATTTTATAATAGTATATGTTATTTTATTAAATAGTGCGAATATTTAGTAATAGTGCATACTGTGAAACAAAATAGCACAGTTATTTACCTAACAGTTGTTATTCAGGGACAGCAGGCAGATATTCTCAACATATGGGTGACGTCATCCACGGAGCCCCATTGCGGACAGCCTCACAAGCAGGCTTGCTTGTAAAACTTTCAAAGAGTTTGCGAGTGCTGCACAGCGCATGCGTGAGTGCCTTCCCACCGAACAACACCTTCCTGTGCATGCGTCTCCTGTGAGGTACCTCAGTTCAGATAGCTAGCTAAGAAGCCAACCAGGGGAGGTGGGTGGGTTGTGAGAATATCTGCCTGCTGTCCCTGGATAACAACTGTTACGATAAGTAACTGCTTTATCCCAGGACAAGCAGGCAGCATATTCTCAATATGTGGGTGACTTCCAAGCTAACCAGAATGGGATGGTGGGAGTGTTGGCAATTAGGAGAATAAATGTTGTAAAATGACCTGGCCAAAATGGCCATCCTGTCTGAAGAAAGTATCCAGACAATAATGAGAGGTGAATATATGAACTGAGGACCAAGTGGCAGCCTTGCAGATTTCCTCAATAGGAGTTGATCTGAGGAAAGCTACAGATGCCGCCATAGCTCTAACTTTATTGCCCGTGACTCAACCCTGCAAAGGGAGACCAGCCTGAGCATAGAAGAAAGAAATGCAAGCAGCCATCCAGTTGGAGATGGATCGCTTGAAAATAGGATGCCCCAACTTATTTGGATTGAAGGAGATAAAAAGTTGAGGAGCAGTTCTGTGAGGTTGAGTGCGTTGAAAGTAGAAAGCCAAAGCACGTTTACAGTCCAGAGTATGAAGAGGTGTTTCTCCAGGATGAGAATGAGGCTTTGGAAAAAACACTGGAAGAACAATGGATTGATTTGAGATGAAATTCTGAAACCTCTTTAGGTAAGAATTATGGATGAGTACGGAGGACCACCTTGTAGCTCACTGACTCGTCTAGCAGAGGTGAGCGCAATGAGAAAAACCACTTTCCAGGTGAGATATTTCAAATGAGCCGAATCTATTGGTTTGAATGGAGGCTTCATCAATTGAGCAAGAACAAGATTGAGATCCCAAACCACTGGAGTGGCTTGAAAGGTGATTTGATATTGAAAATTCCTTTCATAAATCTGGAAACCACAGGATGAGCGGAGAGGGGTTTCCCTTCAATAGGCTGATGAAAAGCAGCAATGGCACTAAGGTGGACTCTAATAGATATGGATTTGAGGCCAGAGTGAGATAAGTGCAGCAGGTAATCTAAAACTGAAGACAAGGAGGTAGATTGTGGCTCCTTGTGATGAGTAGTACACCAAGTAGAAAATCTAGTCCATTTCTGGGTGTAACATTGCCTAGTGGATGGCTTCCTGGAAGCCTCTAGAATGTCCTGTACAGATTGAGAAAACTGTAGAGAGGCAGTTAGGTTGAGAGGTACTAAGCTGTTAAGTGTAGAGACTGCAGGTTGGGATAGAGCAGAGACCCTTGACTCTGTGTAAGCAGAGAGGGAAATACTGGTAGAAGTAGAGGCTCCCTAGTGCTGAGTTGAAGTAGAAGGGAATACCACGGTTATCTGGGCCACTGAGGAGCTATCAGAATTATAGTGCCATGCTCCATCTTGAGTTTGACAAGAGTCTTGAGAATCAGAGGGAATGGAGGGAACGCATAGAGAAACTGATTCGTCCATTCCAGAAGGAAAGCATCTGCCTCGAGGCAATGAGGAGAGTATATCCTGGAACAGAACTAAGGCAGCATGTTGTTGTGGGGAGACGCAAAAGGCCTATCTGAGGAGTTCCCCACTGAGCAAAAATATGATGTAGAGGCGAAGAATTGAGTGTCCATTCGTGAGGTTGTAGAACACGACTCAATTTGTCCGCCAGACAATTTAGCTGCCCTTGGATGTAGACAGCTCCGAGGAAGGTGTTGTGAAGGATCACCTAATTCCAAAGCTTCAGAGCTTCTTGACACATAGGGAGAGATCCCGTTCCTCCCTGATTGTTGGCATAATACATAATGACTTGGTTGTCTGTCAGAATGAGGACCACCTGGTCGTGAAAAAGATACTGAAAAGCTTTGAGAGCATTGAAAATCGCTCTGAGTTCCAACAGATTTATGTGACACTGACGATCCATGCAGGACCATGCGAGACCGTCGAGATGAGCCCCCCAAGCATAGGTTGAAGAATCTGTTGTGAGAATCTTCTGATGAGGGAGCGTGCGGAAAAGCAAACCTCTGGACAGATTGGAAGAGAGCATCCACCAGTGGAGAGACTGTCTGAACGAAGTAGTCACAGAAATGTTTTGAGAGAGTGGGTCACAAGCTTGCTGCCACTGAGATGCCAGGGTCCACTGAGGAATTCTGAGGTGAAGTTTGGCAAAAGGAGTCACGTGAACTGTAGAAGCGATGTGACTGAGAAGAACCATCATGTGCCTTGCCAAGAATGAGGTGAGGGAAGACACTCGGTGGCAAAGTTGAATGAGAGCATCTTGACATGGTTGAGGCAGGAATGCTCTGAGTTGAACAGTGTCCAGTATGGCTCCAATAAACTGTAGAGTTTGGGAAAGACTTAACTGGGACCTTGAAAAATTGATTTTGAACCCAAGACTTTGGAGAAACAGTATAGTCTGTTGGGTCGCTACAATAACCTCCTGTTGAGAAGAGGCTTTGATGAGCCAATCGTACAGATATAGAAAAACTTGAAGACCCTGCATCCGCAGGGCTGCCGCCACACTACCAGGCATTTTATGAAGACCCTGGGAGATGAGGTGAGTCCGAAAGGATGGACTCAGTACTTAAAAGATGGAGATTCCCCACCCGAAATCTCAGGAATCTGCATGAATTGAGATATGAGTATAAGCCTCCTTGAGATCTAGAGAGCATAACCAATCGCCTTGATCCATCAGGGGATACAGTGTTGGAAGAGAGAGCATGCAAAACTTTTCTTTGACAAGAAATTTGTTGAGAGCTCTGAGGTCCAGGATAGGTCACAAATCTCCCTTCTTCTTTGGGACTAGAAAATAATGGGAATAAAAGCCCATGTCCCGTTGGGTCAAGGGAACTTCCTCGACAGCTCGGAGGCGAAAAAGAGCCTGAGCTTCCTGAAGAAGAAGGGGAAGTAACGACATGCTGGAAGGAAACTGTCATGGTGGGAGATCTGGTGGAACTTGAAGGAATTGAAGTGAGTAACCCTCCCGAATGATGGTGAGAACCCAGAGATCTGATGTAATCTGTTGGTAAAAATGATGGAGCCGACCTCCTATGGGAAGAAGAGAAGTCTGATGGATGCAGGCGGACGTTATGCTCAGACTTAGATTGGCAAAAAGATTATGCTGGCTTAGCTGCAGCAGGAGTCTGGGGGTTTTGTTGATGCTGTTGCTGTGGTTGTCATCTAGGCGGAGGCCTGGAGAAGGCTGGAGTAGAATTTAGAGGATAACGACGCAGAGGTGGACTATAAGGCTTGGAAGCTGGAGCTTTAGGCTTAGGTTAAACCAAAGAGGCAAATGACTGCTCATGTTGAGAGATGCTTGGTGGCAGTCTCGATGGAGTCGTCAAAAAGCTCATTACCTTGGCATGGCAAATTAGCTAGACGATCTTGTAAGTTGGGATTCATGTCCACAATACATAGCCAAGCCAGACGTTGCATTGCCACAGCAAAAGCAGTAACCCTAGAGGATATCGCAAAGGCATCATAAGTGGCTTGAAGCATGAAGAGACGTATTTGAGAGAGGGTCTGCTGAAGTTGTTGAAATGCAGGTAACCTGTGTTCAGCCAAATCAGGAAAGAAGTAGGGCATGGTTTTAATGCAGTACTTCAAATAGGAAGTAAACATGAAGTTGTAATTCAAGATTCTATTTGCCATCATGGAATTTTGATAAAGACGGTGTCCAAATTTATCCCTTTCTGCCTGGAGGGACTGCAGCATAGACCTTGATGGGATTATATTTTTTAAGAGATGATTCCACAAATAAGGATTGGTGAGACAATTGTGGCTTCACAAACCCCTTGCAAGCAACTGTATGGTAACGAGATTCCATTTTAGAGGGAATAGCCAGGATTGAATATGGATGGCCCAGAGCTCTAGACAATTTATGGACCGCATTTTATGATGGTGAGTCCACTGGCATGGAATTGAGCGGTCCCCACGAGCTCCCCAGTTACTTTGAGGCTCTGGGAGAGATGGTGAAGCAGACAGGTATGCAGGTGGTATTCTCATCCAGCCTCCCTGTCGAGGGTAAAGGCTAGGGCAGAGAAGCTCGCTTCCTGGAGATGAATGCATGGCTACGTAGTTGATGTTGAGAGTGTTTTGGCTAAATGGACCATGCGATGATTTTACAAGGGATGCTGAGTAGGGATGGTGTGCATCTATCAAAGAAGGGAAGAAGTGTCTTTAGCAGCAGACTGGCTGATCTACTGAAGAGGGCTTTAAACTAGAAATGATGGGGCAGGGTGATCAAAGCCCCCCCGGTGAGTATAAGCCCTGAGGTAAGTAAATCACTGAATACCTCTTCATGGATGGGAAAATGGGGTAATGTCTGGAAAGCAGTGTATACTAATACTCAAAGTATGGGAAACAAAATTCAGGATCTAGAAGCTGTGATGGAAGAAGATGAATTGTATATAGTGGCTATCACAGAGACATGGTTCAAGGAGAACTATGGATGGGATGTAGTTATACCGGGCTTTAATCTGTTCAGGAAAGACAGGGTAGGAAGAAAAGGAGGGGAATAGCGTTATATATTAACGATCATATTAAAGTCACACAATTGCAGGATCTGCAGGGCAAGGAAGAGGCACTATGGATCAATTTAGAAAGAGGGAATGGTGAATATATTTACATTGGTATGATAAACAGGCCTCCTTCACAGATGGAAGAGGTGGACAGAAATTTAATAGTAGAAATTCAGAATATATCTAAAAAAGGGGAAGTTGTACTAATAGGTGATTTTAACATGCCAGATATTGATTGGAGAATCCCTATTGCGGGGTCTTCAAGAAGTAGGGAGATCCTGGATTCTCTACATGGAGAACTGTTCCAACAGTTGACAGTGGAACCCATGCAGGATGGGGTCATACTGAAATTATTTCTGATGTTACAGTAGGTGATCAACTGGCATCCAGTGATCACTGCATACTATGGTTTAATATTAAGACAGGTATAGAAAGGGCACATTCAAAAGTAAAGGTTCTAGACTTAAAAAAAACTAACTTTGTTCAGATGGGGGATTATGTCAAAGAATTATTGTCTTGATGGGAAGGTCTGGAAGGAGTAGAAATGCAGTGAGCAAAACTGAAAGGAGTTTGCACCAAAGTTTGCAACTCACTGACTTGTCGAGCTGAAGTGAGAGAAATTAGAAAGACAACTTTCCAGGTGAAGAAATTGAGATGAGGCGTGGCCATTGGTTCAAATGGGGGCTTCATCAACCTGGAAAGAACCACATTGTGGTCCCAGATGACTGGAGGAGGCTTGAGAGGTAGTTTGACATTAAAAAGTCCTTTCATAAATCTGGAGACTAAAAGGTGTGCAGTAAGAGGAACTACCTTGTTCTAGAAAATGGAAAGCTGTAATAGCACTGAGATAGCACAGTTACTTACCTTAACAGGTGTTATCCAGGGACAGCAGGCAGATATTCTCACTAATGGGGTGACATCACCACGGAGCCCCGGTACGGACACTTCAAGAGCTTGAAAAAAAGCTCTTGACGCCCGCACCGTACATGCGCGAGTGCCTTCCTGCCCAACGGAGGCACGCGGTCCCTCAGTTAAGATAAGCCAGCTAAGGAGCCAACCCAGGGAGGAGGGTGGGTTGTGAGAATATCTGCCTGCTGTCTCTGGATAACACCTATTATGGTAAGTAACTGTGCTTTATCCCAGGACAAGCAGGCAGCCTATTCTCACTGATGGGTGACCTCCAAGCTAACAGAGATGGGATGGTGGGAGAGTTGGCCAAACAAAATACAATTGAAAACAGAATGGCCGAAGTTCCCATCCCGTCTGGAGAAAAAAACCAGACAATAGTGAGAAGTGAAGGAATGAACTGAGGACCAGGTGGCAGCTGTACAGATTTCCTCATTAATGTAACTATAAGGAAAACAACAAAAACTGCCAGAACTCGAACTTAAGGACTGGGACGCGATATCCCCATGCCAGGCCAGTTGAAGTAAAGGAGAATGAAAGGGAGGCAATCAGCCAAGTGAAAATCGTTTCCATGAATATAGGAAGTCCAAACTGAGTTGAATCAAAAGAAAAAGTTGGGATAAAATCACTGCGTCTCTGACCTGAGTAAGAAGGAGGAGAAAAAAAACGCTTATAGGACAAAACATAGAAAGCCAGGCTCCTCGTAGGAAAAAACGAGGTGCAGAAAACAACACAGACAGAAGAACTGACTGAGCAAAAAGAAAACAGTAGAAGATACTGTAAAGATGAACACAGAATCACGTTGAGTTGCTGAAAGACTGATAAGGATGAAGCTGCTAGTAGGGCATGAAACTCACCGATCCCCTTGGAAGAGGTGAGAGACACAAGGAAAGACTATTGTCCAGGAAAAATACTCAAGTGGAACTGATGCCAGTGTTACAGATGGTAGCAGCAACAACCAATAAAGAACCACAGGAATAGTCCAGAGGACAGAAGAAGGAATGAGGTGTGGGTACACACAAGATAAACCTCTGTCATGATCCTGTGAACCAGAGGAAAAGACAGAAAGATGTTGCTCCTCAACAGATCAAGGGAAAAATTACAATATCATTGAAAAGACTAGAAGCAACAATGAAAAAATACCACCGGTAGGAAGGTGGAAACAGGCAGAAAAAAAGACACCAGGAAAGAAGATGAAACCACTTATGACAGGGGTGTCCAATGTCGGTCCTCGAGGGCCGCAATCCAGTCGGGTTTTCAGGATTTCCCCAATAAATATGCATGAGATCTATTTGCATACACTGCTTTCAATGCATATTCATTGGGGAAATCCTGAAAACCCGACTGGATTGCGGCCCTCGAGGACCGACATTGGACACCCCTGACTTATGATAACAACAATGGCAAATGGCTGGTGTCCTGGCAGAAGTCAACAAACGGGCTGAGAAAGATGTAATGAAACGGACTCAGCCCAAAGAAAAGAAACCAATAAAGATTGGAAGACATCAAAGATTCCTGAGTCAAAGTGAACCGAGCAGGAGAATAAAAAGAGAGGGCTCCTAAAATTTGAGTGGACGAAGAAGGGAGAACCCATGTTGACTGGGTCACCATGCATCAATAGCGCTTGAGAGTTTGATGAAAAAAGGTGAACAGGAGAAGAAACATAGGGAATGCATAGAAAAATATGCTCGCCAAATCCAGGAGAAAAAATAACTGTTATCAGACGAAGAAAAAACCTGAAGTAAAAGAAGGAAAGAATCCTGCTGAAAATGGCTGCTACGAAATTCAGCTTTTCATGAATAGCAGCAAGAGCAGATGGCCAATTGCCTCCAAGGTCACAAAAACAGGGCCTCCTGAGATAACCGGAGACAGCCCTAGACTCCTTACTCAATTATATGTAGTGTAAAACCCCGGAATTGGCTGTGCAAGGAATGAGGACTTGAGGACAGAGTAGATGATGAAAATCATAAAGTCCTAAAATTTCTGCAGAAAAATGAGACAAAATCCAATGCCTGACAGTCGAAAGACCCTGAGGCTGAAGAATGCCTATAGGAACCCCCAGGCAGAAAATAGATGCAACAAGCCTGAAGACCATGCAAGAAGGCAACAATGAAAAAAGGGGACCTCCGTAGAGACTAGAGGAGATCAATGATACACATGCGTGGAGAGACAAGCCCTCATCTAGTACCACTGGAAAACAAAAGACCACTGAGGAGTACAAAAATGTAGTCTGACTCGTGGCAGGACAGAACCAGGAGAATGCCTGTTGGTCAGAAGAAACAATATGGGTAAGATTGAAAACAATCTGAAAAAAAAAAACACTCAGCAGAGTGAATTCAAGAAGTACCCCAAAGAAACACAGCCATTAATATGATTACGGAAAATCAAAAGCAAAAGAAAATGAGATGGGTGAGAAAAAACGTCTGAACCATCTATCAGAAAAAAAACAACCGGGTAAAAAACCGGATGTTCAAAAAATGGATAAAGAAGAAAGCCTTGTAATCGAATAGATGTGGCCAGCACAAGCAAACACCCTCTGAATAATCTGGGAGGAAAAAACCCCAAACTGGTAAGTAGAATGGGTGAGAAACACAGCTCGAAAGCGGCTGTCTGGAAAATCAGGAAAAGAGCCATGAGGTCTGAGATCCAGAAAAAACACAGTCATCCAGTGTCCTTGACAATGAAGGGAAAGAAGGGAAGGGATTCTCTAACCCCAGTAATCGAAGAAAACCCTTCAAGGAGAAGTAGTAGTAGAAAAAACAGGAAGTACTGCTTAAGATACCCCATAGACTCTCAACAGAAACAGAGTCTAAGAGCAGAGTGAAAAGATTAAGTGAAGAAAGCCTCCACATGAATAGAACTCAGAGCTAGGCTCGTAGAAGTATATGAACGCAGAAAAGACAGTCGCCGTGAAAGAGAAAACTACTAAACAGAAGCGGCCAGAAAACTCACCATGCCATAATGGAGAGGAAACATGTTCTAGCACAGCCCCAGGAACATCTCCCCAAATCAGCCACTGCAATAACCTGTCGTGTGGAGGAATGATAAAAACAGACACTCAGATGCAGACCAGATCCATAAAACATAGAGCTGAAATTGAAAAGCGGCCACATGGAATGTGAGCACAAATATATACCAATGAAAACCAGGTAGGCAGGAAAGAAATCTAGGAAGCCCATTTGGCTAACTGGGCCCCAGCCCTGTCCCCTCTGCCCAGAAAGACAGAGGCGTACATACAAGCCTTAAGGAGGAACTCCACCAGGAGGAAAACAAGAACACATGTGAACTGTTTCATAGGGCATGTCACCAAAAGGCCCCATAGAAATCAAGGAAGGGAAACAAATTCCGTAGGGAAAGAAATGACTGTACAAAATCAGCTCTTAAAGGAATGCATTTACAGAAAATTTCCTAATGGATCAATAAAAAACGATGTCATGCAAGTATGAAAGATTTGTGAACCCCACTCAAAGGAAAAAAGCACATGCGATGCAGAAACACCCACTACTTCATAGAGAGAAGGAGCATAGTCCCAAAAGACACCCCAAGCCTCTCAACCAGTCAAAACCAAGACCAGCAAGGAGTTGATGTCAAAGGGCAAATACAGCTTGAAAACTGCAAAGCGTTTCCATATCGGAACAACACCGACACCGGTAACTGCAACTACAACTAGTGTCACGGGATAGGAGTCAACAAAAGCAGAGAAGACTCAAGTGAAAATGTCCCCGGAAGTAAAAAACTGAACCGGGTAGGACTAGAACAGATGGTGTCGACAGGGCGTAGAACCCAAACAACTGGATCATCGTTGAACATGGTGATGTCGACAAGAAAATCCGACATCGACCTGGATGTCGATATGGGCTGCGACATCGAGCAGAACTGACTACAATAACATGGCATCGAGAGAAAAGTCGACATCGAGTAGGGAGGTCGACACCAATGTAACACGTCAATATCACTCCCAGGGACAGTGAAAACATGCTGATGTGGACCGAAATCGTGGGCATGAAAGAAACACTGTTAAAAAGGGAGAACTTGTACCAATGGATACAACGCCGGTACCAAGGATCAACACTCCTGAGATGAATAAAGCCGGTACTAAGGCACACAGCACCACTGGAGCAGATAAGAAAGGACACCGGTACCATTGGTCTATGACCGGTACCTATGATGTGACGATACCAAGGGTGTCAGTAGCAAGTAGAGAAAAAAGAACACCAGCACCATGTGTCCATGATTGGTACCCATGGTGTCATTGCCAAGGAAGAAGAAAAAAGCATCGGTACCATTGGTCCAATACTGGTACTGATGGTGTCATTGTCAAGGAGACAGAAAAACACATGGTATCATTGATCCATGATCGGTACCCATGATGTCGGTCCAGAATAGAAAAAAAAAGCACCGGCACCCAAGGTCCATGACCTGTACCATCGGTGCCACTCCTGGAGGAAAAAGAAAGAAAGAACACCGGTACCCATGGTCCTCGACCGGTACCATCGGTGTCGCTCCGGAATAGAAAGAAAAGAACACTGGTACCCTTGGTTGATGACCGGTACCATAGGTGTGGCTCCAGAATAGAAGAAAAGAAAAAGAACACCGGTACCCTTGGTCAATGACCAGTACCATAGGTGTGGCTCCATTGTGCAAAAATGGACTGGAGAGTTGACGAACTGAGTTTCCCTTCGTGAGGTTGAAGAATTCTGCTGAGGTTGTCTGCCAAAGAATTCTGCTCCCCCTGAATGTAGATTGCTCGTAAGAAGATGTTGTGGCCATTGCCCAAAACCAGATTTTCTGGGCCTCTTTGCAAAGCTGGAGCGACCTCATGCCTCCTTGCTTGTTGATGTAGTACATCGCTACTTGATTGTCCGTGCGAAGGAGGAGGACTTGAACGCTCAGGAGATGTTGAAAAGCCATGAGTACATAATAGATCACCCTGAGCTCGAGTAAATTGATGTGAAACTTGCACTCCTTGATGGACCACAGACCCTGAGTTTGAAAGCCGTCCAGGTGCGCTCCCCAGGCATAAGGAGATGCGTCTGTCGTTAGTACCTCGTGATGTGGAGGCAAGTGGAAAAGAAGACCTCTGGAGAGATTGGACAGCCGAAGAGATGATGTTACAGAGATATGCTGTGAGAGATGATCTGTCGCTTGAGACCATTGAGAAGCGTGTGAAGATGGTGTCTGGTGTGCGAAGATGGTGTCTGGCGTGCGAAGACGGAGTCAGGCGTGCAATGATTGAGTCTGGCAAGAGGAGTGACATGGATGGTGGAGGCCATGCGGCCCAAGAGCACCATCATACGTCTCGCTGAGAGAGTGGGGAGGTGCTATAGCTGCTGACAGTCAAAGAAGAGTGAGCTGATGATCTGATGGAAGGAACGCCATCATGACTGTTGTTTCCAGAATGGCTCCAATAAATTGGAGACGCTGAGTTGGATGGAGGTGTTGAGTCGTGGCTCGTGGCCAGCGTGCTGTTTATGGGACGATATTGGAATGGATGTCAGGAGCATGATAGTGCAGAAAAAAGCGCCAGTTTTTTGTATGATTCTGGGTAATTCTAGTTAGACAAACATCTGTGTTAGTTAAGGACCACGCCCAAATAGAAGCGTACGGAAAAACAGGTGAATAAAAATTTGAATATAATGTAGCTAAGGCCAGAGAAAAACACACTAAGGATTAATATAAGGGAAAGCATAATAATATCTGTGTATGTACTTTGCTGTTGAGCCAAATCATGGTGGAAATCATGATTACATGATTACATGGAATCCAGTTTGGGTTCTCTGTTTGGACACCATCTTGTGCCAGTGATTAGTTTTCTGCCTTCTTTGTCCTCTCTGAGTTTTCCCGCTCCCAGCCTCGTGGTGTTAATTAACACCAGCTGGGCTTGCTTTAGACTGGCTAGGAAAATAACATGTTCTAAACTGATATATAAAATGTATGAAGTATGAATGGCCAAGATATGAATGAAATTATGAATGTTTGGGGCCCCTGAATGTGATATGTGGTGATATAAATGGTTTATAAGAAGAAACACTAAGGAAAATCCTAAAGTAACATCTGGAAGTAGTTAAGTTAGAATCTGAGATGCTGTATCAGTCTCCAGCAGAGGGGAGGGGGATCTACCCACCCCCCTTCCTCCAGAGTAAGGTTTCTGTGTAAGGCTGTACAATTTGAACCTGTCAGCTTAGGAAGAGTTTTTTCCTTTAGGGCTGAGAATTTCTCAGCACCATGTTAATAATTATAGATTCTCTTGAATGTTATAATGTTAATTCAGAAATCAAAAGTAATTTTCTGAAAACTTTGTATAACTTTTAAACATGGAGGAATGTTTCTTTGTCTAAACTTTAAGACCACCCATAGAAATGTTATTGGTCGTCAAACTTGATGATGTCACTAAACCAAAAGTTATATAATAGAATGTAATGAGATAGAAAAATGAGACCATTGTGAGAAGGCCAGCCTTTGGCCACGATGATGATCTCCCATGAGCGCAACGTAAGCAATTATGCTGTTCTTTTGATCTAATAATGGAAAAATAGAAACAATAATTCAATAAATCTTGGTTATAATTTTAAAACCTTGCGCTGGTGTCATTTTGCATGTATACTTATTTTCAAACCTGAAGCTTTCACAAATGGCGTCAATGACCCTTGCTCAGTGTGACTTTGAAAAATTGATTTTGAATCCCAAAAGCTGAAGAAAAGCAACGGTATGAGTTGTCGCCAGAGTCACAGCCTGAGACAATGGCACCTTGACCAACCAATCGTCCAGATAAGAGAACACTTGGAGTCTGTGGGATCTCAAAGTCACCATTACCACAATGAGACATTTCGTGAAGACCCTGGGAGAGGACGCAAGTCCGAACGGCAGGACTTTGTACTGATAATGAAGGTGATTTATTTGAAAACAAAGGTATTTTCTGGAAGTCACGAATTTGTATGAGTGTAGGCTTCCCTGAGATGCAGAGAGCATAGCCAATTGTTCTGAGCCAACAGGGGATAGAGAGTGGCTAGAGAAAGCATTCAAAACTTTTCCCTGATTAGAAGCTTGTTGAGAGCTCTGAGATACAAAATCAGACGCAGTCCTCCTGTCTTCTTTGGAATTAAGAAGTACTAGGAGTAGAATCCCTGATTTTGCTGGTTCATCGGTACTTCCTCAGTGGAATTGAGGAGGAGAAGGTATTGAACATCCTTAAGAAGGAGAGAGGACTGTGGATGGTTGGAAGCAGACTCTCTTGGAGGATGATCTGGAGGGAGAGTTGAGAAGTGGAGTGAATAACCCTCCAGGATGATGGTTAACACCCAGAGATCAGAGGTGATGAGATTCCAATGATGAGTGAAGTATTGGAGCTGACCCCCAATAGGCAGAGGAAGATCTTTTAAGAGATGAACTGGCTACGCTCTGAAGGAACATGTTAAAAAGACGGTGACTGTTTAGGTTGAGCAGATTCCTGGGTCTTCTGTTGGCATGGTTGCTGTTTTGGCTTCCTAGGTTGTTGATGAGGAACAGCAGTAACCTTGGCAAAGAACCTGCATTGATATGAAGCAGCAGGTTTGAAGGGAGTGGAAGTATTGGGCTGTTTCTTAGGCTTGACTAAAGAGTCCCAACGGGTTTCATGAGCTGAGAGCTTTTGTGTAGTAGTGTCAGTAGAAGGACCAAAAAGCTTATCTCCCAGACATGGAGCATTGGCCAAATGATCTTGATGGTTTACATCCATGTCCGAAACCCAGAGCCAGGCAAGGCGGCACAGAGCTACAGACATAGCCGCTGCCCGGAAAGTGAGTTCGAAAGTATCATATGTGGATTGAACCATATACTTTCTGAGTTGAAGCACCGAGGCGATGAGGTGCTGAAAACTTTGTCGCTTGCATGTAGGGATGCATTTGAGATAAGGTAAAAAATTGCTTAATAAGATGTTTGCTAACATTGAATTTTGGTACAATCTTCTACCAAATTTATCCATGGTTTTCCCCTCCATGCCAGGAAGAACAGAGACATACACGCTAGCTGAGGAAAACTTCTTCAAAGTAGACTCAACCATAAGGGACTCATGAGGAAGCTGTGCCTTATCAAATCCCGGTAAAGCTACCACCTTATACAGAGATTCCAATTTCTTTGGTGCTACCAGGATAGAAAGAGGAGTCTCAAGATTTTTATAAAAAGTCTCTCAAGATTTCATGGAGCGGCAACTTGAGCATTGCCTTAGCAGGCTGGTCATAGTCCAGAGTCTCCAGAAATTGTTTACTGTATTTAGAATCAGCTTCCAGTGGAATAGATAAGTCTTTCACCATATGACGAATAAACTGTGAAAAAGAAAATTTCTCGAGGGAGGAAGCTCTAGTTGGAGACCTATCTGAAGAGTCTTTTTCAGTGGTAGACAAATAAGGAGTGTCAGAATCTCCTAGTAAATCTGAATCTTGCAGTAAAGAGGGAGAACGATGCTGACTCCAAACCTGTGTCGAGGGCTTTGAATGTTTAGACTTTCTTGAGGCCTTTCCCGACTTAACGGGCGTAGATTCCACAGAAGAAGAAGATTGGTGTTGACGTTTGGAGGTTCTAGTAGATGACCTGGAACATCGAGCTTTCTCCTGCTGTAGAGAAAGGTTAGCCATGGTGCCCATGGTCAGTGTTGTGGCATGCTTAGTCTGGAGTGGCACCGGGACAGTCGGTGTGGACACCAGGAGGAGCGATGTCAGCAGCAGCAATTGAAAATGCTCGCCAAGCTCTTCCTTAAGCAAGGCATCAATTTTTTGCTTAAGCATAAGCGTAGGCTTTTTTGCTGGTAACAATGGTGCAGTAGCATAGTCTGGTGAGGATGATGCCGATATAGAGGCACTTACTGACCAGGCGCTGGTGGGACTTTTGCGAAGTCTGCATGACTTGGCTCAATGCTTTGACCTGTGTCCCGGAGATAGAAGGGGAAGGCTTAACTGGCTTACCCAATGTGATAGCATACTGCGATACCGGATCCAATGTTGAAGGTTCCACTGGTGTTGAAATCCTCGGTGTCGTCTTAGTAGGCACAGATGGTGTGGGAGATGATGTTGGCTTGCCCTCCACAGCAGCACCAAAAAGTTGACGCTGCTGTAACAGATGGTTTTTTAAAGTTCATTTCTATAGAGAAGAGCAGCACGTGCAGGTCTCAGCGTGGTGGTTGGGTCCCAGACACTGGAGACACCAGCAGTACAGGTCAGTTACCGAAATGGCCTAAGCACAACGACCACACTTCTTAAATCCCTTAGATGGCCGAAACATGGACGGAAATACCATCTCTGATAAATTGAACTCGATGATTGAGATGGTAAGAAGGCCACACCAGACCGTGAACCCATCAGCAAAAAAAGAAAGAAAAGTTAAGTTGTTTTTAAAATTATTATTATTTTAATAAACTACAAAGAAAAAAGAAAAAATGACTAAAAAGTCAAATTCTGTGAGAGCAGGAAGGCAGAAAAAAGTTCAACAGCCGTTGAAACGCATCTTCTTAGCTCCATGGAAACTAGAAAACTGAAGGGACCGTGTGCCCACTTCGGGCGGGAAGGCACTCGCACATGCATGGTGTGGGCTATCACGTACTTTCTAAAAGTATTAAAGCTCCCTCCAAGTACCTACAAATCCAAAATGTGGCCCTGCAAAGGGTTTGAGTTTGAAACCACTGAGCTTGAGGGTTTGCATCAGAAGTCCAAGGCTTGGGGCTTATTTTCAAAAAAGATAGACATCCATAAGATGGCATAAACCAGCACTTGGACATCTTATTAGTCAAAACGTTCCAGTGGGCATTTTCGAAACTGACTTTTTAGACATCTTTCTGGTGGTTTTATCTCCAGTGCATCTAAATTATAAGGGATGTGTGTTAGAGGGTGGGATTAGGGTGGGCTTAGCACTTGGATGGTTTACAGTGATAATCATAGAAACAGAAAAATGATGGTAGATAAAGGCCAAATGGCCCATCTAGTCTGCCCATCCATTATCTCTTTCTCTCTCCGAGAGATCCCACATGCCTATCCCAGGCCCTTTTGAATGCAGACACAGTCTCTGTCTCCACCACCTCTTCTGGGAGACTGTTCTACCACCCTTTCTGTAAAAAAGTATTTCCTTAGATTACGCCGGAGTCTATCATCTTTTAACTTCATCCTATGCCCTCTCATTGCAGAGATTCCTTTCAAATTAAAGAGACTCGACTCATGCGCATTTACATTACTAATCTAATCTAATCTAAACCTTAGGTTTGTATACCGCATCATCTCTACATTCGTAAAGCTCGACACGGTTAACAAGAGTTAGGGTAGAAAGGAACTCCAGTGGAGGGAGGAGGCAAAATGAAGAGAAAATTTAGAGGACTAGAATAACCAGAAAGGGAGGAGGAGTTACATTTTTGAGAATAACCAGGTTTTCAGATGTTTACGGAAGAGTTGGAGGGAGCTCAGATTCCTAAGAGGGGAGGTAAGGTTGTTCCAGAGCTGAGTGATTCTGAAAGGGAGGGAAGAACCTAGTTTTCCTACAAGTGAAACGCCTTTTAGAGAGGGAAAGGAAAGTTTCAGTTTTTGGGTGGATCTGGCAGAATTGGGGTTAGAAGAGTTCTAAGAAAGAGGAATGAAGGGAGGGAGGATACCGTGTAGGATCTTGAAAGTGAGGCAGGCACATTTGAAGTGGACTCTGGAGATAATCGGAAGCCAGTGGAGCTTGGATAAAAGCGGTGAGACGTGGTCGAATTTGCTTTTTGCGAAGATAAGCTTAGCAGCGGTATTCTGAATCCGCTGGAGTCTTTGAAGGTTTTTCTTTGTTAGGCTAAGGTAGATAGAGTTGCAGTAGTCCAGTCTGGAAAGGATGGTGGATTGGACAAGGACAGCAAAGTGTTTTTGATGGAAACAGGATCTCACTTTTCTCAGCATGTGAAGGCTTAAGAAACATTTTTTTACTAGGGAGTTGAGGTGGTCGTTGAAGGAAAGTGTAGAGTCAATGATGACTCCCAGAACTTTACTAGAATATTCAAGATGCAGAGTGGGGCCAGAGGACAGTGGGATGGAGGTGGGCAGTTGGTCCAATTTTGGGCCGAGCCAGAGAAGTTTTGTTTTAGATTCGTTCAGTTTCATCTGCACAGTGTGGGCCCAGGATTGAAGGTTCGATATACATGAGGATATGTTCGCCAAGAGGTTGGTGAGGTTCCGGTCGGTCTCGAGGAGGACAAAGATGTCATCTGCGTAAGTGTAGAGTGTTTCAAGGGGGGAGAGATGGAGGAGTTTAAGGGAGGACATATAAATGTTGAAAAGGATAGGAGAGAGAGGTGAGCCTTGCGGGACTCCACAGATCGGGTTCCAGGGGGAGGAAGAAGTACCCTTCATGTTGAATATGTAGGAGCGAGAGCGTAAGAACTTCGAGAACCAGTCAAGGACTGTGGAGTTTATGCCTATCTCGGTGAGTTGGTAAATTAGAATATCATGATGGACGACATCAAAAGCTGCAGAGAGGTCGAATTGAAGAAGGACAGCGAACTTGTTGCGAGAATGGAGATATTGAACTTTTGAGATTAAGGAGGTCAGAAGGGATTCGGTGCTGAAATTGGGACGGAAGCCGTATTGATAGGGTTGAAGAATGGTGAATTTCTCAAGGTAGGAAGATAGTTGAGTGGATATGATGGACTCTAGCATCTTGGTAAGAAGGGGAATGTTAGCTATTGGACGGTAGCTGGATGGTGTAGAGGGGTCAAGCTCAGGTTTTTTCAGTAGTGGGATTAAGGAAATATGGCCCATTTCTGGGGAGAAGAGACCCGAATGGAGGGTGGAGTTTATGAGAATGGTAAGAAATGAGATGGTCTGAGGGGGAGTGTTCTCGTAGAGGTAGGAGGGGAAAGGATCCAAGGTACAGTTGCAGGATTTCAATTTGAGGCAGAGATTATAGACTAGGGATTCGGAAACAAGTTCGAAGGAAGACCAGGTGGGAAGGGGTGCCTCAAGGTGGAGACCTTATCGTTGAAGAATTTTGCTAGAGAATCGGCTGAGGGGGGGGGGAGGGAAGTATGGAGTCATTTTTGGAGGTTAAAGAACGCCAGATATTAAATAATGTGCTACTCTGATTGTTGGATTTGGAGATTTTGTCACCATAGAAGTTTTTCCTTGCTTTTTTTAGAACAGTATTATAGGTATTTAAATGTCTCTATCATATCTCCCCTCTCCCGCCTTTCCTCCAAAGTATACAGATTGAGATCTTTAAGTCTGTCCCCATATGCCTTATAATGAAGACCACATACCATTTTAGTAGCCTTCCTTTGGACCGACTCCATCCTTTTTACATCTTTTTGAAGGTGCGGCCTCCAGAATTGTAAACAATAATCTAAATGAGGTCTCATCAAAGTCTTACACAGGGGCATTAATACTCTTTTTTTTATACCTCTCCCTATACAACCTAGCATCCTTCTAGCTTTCGCCGTTACCTTTTCCACCTATCTGGCCATCACATACAATCACACCCATGTCCCACTCTTCTGTCATGCACATAAGCTTTTTACTCCCTAATCTGTACTGTTCCTTCGGTTTTTTGCAGCCCAAATGTATAACCTTGCATTTCTTAGCATTAAAATTTTAGCTGCCAAATTTCAGACCATTCTTCAAGCTTTGCCAAGTCTTTCTTCATGTTCTTCACACCATCCGGCGTGTCTACTCTATTGCAGATTTTGGTATCATCTGCAAAGAAGCAAATCTTACCCGACAACCCTTCAGCAATATCGTTTATAAAAATGTTAAAAAGAACAGGCTCAAGAACAGAACCTTGAGGCACACTACTGGTAACATCCCTTTCCTCAGAGCGATCTCCATTGATCACTACCCTCTGATGCCTTCCACTCAACCAGTTCTTGACCCAGCCCATCACTTTGGGACCCATCCCAAGGGCACTCAGTTTATTTATTAGACGTCTGTGTGGAACACTGTAAAAGGCTTTGCTAAAACCTAAATACATCACATCTAGCGCATATCCTCTATCCAATTCTCTGGTCATCCAGTCAAAGAAATTGATCAGATTTGTCTGGCAAGACCTACCTCTAGTGAATCCATGTTGCCTCTGGTCCTGTAATCCACAGGATTCCAGAAACTTGACCATTCTCTGTTTTAAAAGTGTTTCTATTAATTTGCTTACCACAAAAATCAGACTTACCGGCCTGTAATTACTTACTTCTTCCTTACTTCCACTTTTGTGAAGAGAGAACACATCCACCCTTTGCCAGTCCTCCGGTACCACTCCTGACTCTAGAGACTCGTTGAAAATGTCAGTCAGCGGACCCACAAGAACTTCCCTAAGTTCCTTCAGCACACTAGGATGTACACCATCCAGCCCCATTTTACAACTTGTCCAGGACACAATTTGGACATTTTGGACTAGACCTGTTTTTAACATGAATAAGGGCCAAAAAGGTACCCAAACTACCAGATGACCACTGGAGAGATGAAAATATGGCCCTCACACACTCTCCCAGTGGTCACTGACCCCATCTCACCTACAAATATCTGCATGAAATAATACATATGTGTCTCTATGACAGCTGCAGATACTATGGTCAGTCCTAGTAGAGCTGCAAACAGGTTTCTGGAGTAGCCTGTTGGGCAGTGAAGTGGACTGCAGAGAAGGGGATCCAGGCCCATATACCACCCTAACTAGTACACGTGTTATAAATTGTAAGCCCAACAGAACCCTACTATACTGTCATGTTGGTGACATCTGAAGGCATAAGGGCTATAGGGGTGGTAGACAGGTGGATACAGTAAGTTTGGGGGTAGTTTTGGCGGGCTCACCATGTCATGTACGAGGATTATGGTGAGATGTTACCTGGCACCCTTAATGTGAAGTTCATAGTAGTGCTCCCCACGGTGCCCCACTGCTCTGCTGACATATCTGTATGGCTAGTCCATTACACATGCTGGCCCCTCCTACATGCAAATGGATTGTTTTGAACGTTTTAAATAACTCTTTGAAATGCAATTTATTGTGAGTTGTTTTAGTTTCAACAATTTTATTGATGACTGCACAACTGTACAACAGTTTGGAATAACCTTACTGCCCCACTACAGAATCTGGGCTCCTTTCAACTATTCCGAAAGCACATGAAAACTAGGCTATTCACAAAATTGTAATGCTCTCTTCTCCCCTATACTCAGCCTCCAACCCCATTATGCTGTTCCTTCCTTAATTAAGCTCTTGTAAACCATGCCGAGCTCTATAATTATGGAGAGGATGCGGTTTATAAACTTAAGGTTTAGTTTAGTTTAGTAATGGTACAATGTCATCTAGTTTTATCCAGTGTCATATTTCGCCTACCCTCCCCCTCTCTTACTGTATGTGCAACAATTGTATGGAAAACCGTACAAGGAAACCACAATAAAGATAGAAGAACAATACAATCGTGCCATCATTTATATAGAATGTGATCCCGTCCCACCCTGCTCACCCCCTCACAACAGTGCAATAACCTCAAATGGTACAGCCCATACAATACATAACAAAAGTACGTAGGACCCACCAGTCATCCCAGGACAGAGACCTTCCCCACCCACCCAAGATCCACCTCCCTCCACCAAACTCACTATCTTCAAAATTCTCCTCCCCCCCAATCCCCTCCCCCACTATTGTCCCCAACAACACATCGGTACCTGAGAAGTGGTTTCTTATAGTTTATAGTTTATTTGGTTATATCCCCTCTTTAAGAAGGTGGGTTACAATACCACATTCACAGTAAACATTCCAAAACAGCCATAAGACACATACAATTTGACTAATAACAGATGCTCAGCATCCATACTTCATTGTGCAAAAAAGATGTCTCTTCAAAAGCCTCTTAAACACAATCACAT
This sequence comes from Geotrypetes seraphini, assembly GCF_902459505.1. Classification (NCBI taxonomy): domain Eukaryota; kingdom Metazoa; phylum Chordata; class Amphibia; order Gymnophiona; family Dermophiidae; genus Geotrypetes; species Geotrypetes seraphini. Next base: position 83,684,900 of record NC_047092.1, on the reverse strand, counting down.
CTTTTTGCTTTCCTATACAATGGAATGGCATTCAAGTTTCAAGTTTTATTTAAAATTTGATGTACACGCATTGTCAAATATTTCAAAGTGAATTACAATTCTAAAATGGGAAGAACAATACAATACATCGACAACTTTAGACAGACATACTTATCCAAACTGGTACAGGAGGGAAGAGGGGGAGAACTACAAAAACTATAGTGAAGAGAGAACATATAAGGTTAACACAACCAGGAAGGGAAAGAAGATTAAAAAAATAGAGAATACATAGAAAGGAAATCAGAAGATATATGCGGAAAAATGAAGTGGCTAGAACTAAGACCAGCTCTAGCGCGCGGGGCAATGTAGTGCGCGTTAAAGCCCTAGTGCACCTTAGTAAAAGGAGCCCTTGGTCTTTGAGTCTAAATTTCAAGAACGCAGCTGGACCAGCACAAGAAAAAGCTACCATTCTTGTGACTTTCAACCTTGCCTGCTTTAAAGTAGGAACAAATACTGTAGCTCTCCAGCTTGGACTGAATGTAAACTATGTAATGGTATATACTCAGATATAAAGTTGATTAAATATCTTGGCGCCATTTCATGAAGGCAAAGATAGATTAATAGCAGCAATTTATATCGTATCTTAAAATCAATCTTCAACCAGTAAAGTTCCTCATAAAATTCAGACTCATGGTCAAATTTCCCAATACCGAACAGAATGCGAATAATCGAGTTCTGTGTAACTTGTAACATCTGAATCACACTCTTGAGAACACCTAGCAGTACCAAGTTACAATAGTCCAAACTGGACAACACCACAGATTGTAGGACACACTTAAAATTAGCACCAGACAAATAAGACTTAGGGCTCCTTTTACTAAGCTGAGCTAGTGTTTTTAGCGCATGCAGGAAATTACCACGCGCTAATCTTCTAGAATTAACACCAGCTCAATGCTGGTGTTAAGGTCTTGTGCACGTAGCAATGCAGCGCACACTATTCCATGAGTTAAAGCCATAACGTGGCTTAGTAAAAGGAGCCCTTAGATTGCTCAGCAATCATAATTTAAACTAAATCTTCTTAACCATAGCATGAATGTGTGGTTGAAAGTATCTAAAATGACTCCCAGGTATTTAACCTCATCTGAGAGGTGGATAGTTCTTCCTAAAACTTGTACAGAATTAGGGATATTTATATTCGTGGTTCGTGACAGAAACATCACCTTTGTCTTAGAGGCATTTATTTATTAATAAATTTATTTATTTAATAAATGTCTTAGAGACATTTTTTTAATTCTTTATTAATTTTCAAAACTACAACAGTGCAATACAACCAATTCAACTCATAGTAATACAATAAAAGCACATTCATCTTTCTCATGCTCATAATCATCCATTCCCCCACCTACTCACACATCCACCAAACAATTATCATTCCGTATAACACAAACATATATTATCATAAATATCCTATCTATTCTGAATAATGATATCTTCACACCCATCCCAATTATAAATATTCAAAAATTAATTTATGACATAAAGAATTCCTCTCCCCCCCCTGCCCTGGATATGTACCATAGTAAAGAACAAACTGATTCACAGTCAACAAACAATTACAATGAGGTAACATAAGATGCCAATGGGCCCCATATTAATTTAAATATATTACCATGTCCTAAATTTTCAGCATTTATTCTTTCAAATCTATAACTAGAGCAAACACTTGCCCACCAGAATGAAAAATTTAAACGATCACATTTCTTCCAATTTCGGGTGATCATCTTGATTGCTATCCTAGTCATTATAAGAAAAAGACAACTTTTATATTGATCTATAAGGGGTTTGACATGTAATATTGCACCACAAATAACTGCCTCATACGTTAGAGGAATTGATGATTCCACATTGTTATTTATTCTACCCCATATTGATCTCCAGAAACTAAGTATCAAAGGACAATAGAACAACGGATAATCCATTGTCCCAATGTCTAAATGATAGTGCCAGCATCTACTAGATTTAGAATTATCTAACCCATCCCAGCCCATGTGCCTAAGGCCCCGCACACAGGAGGGACCTAAGGCTATTGAGCTGATTCCGGTTGGCCCAGGCACCTCAGGCCCCACCTGTGGGCGGGGTTTGAGGCGCCTGGACCAATCAAGCCCTAAGGCCTGCAATTTGTCGGATGGCATGCCTGTCGGACAGACGGGCTTGGGACCCGTCCGTCTGTCCAATGTATTTACAGGTACGGGGAGGGGGGGTTTTGGGGGTCGAGGGGTCAGCTGGGGGTCATGGGGTTGGCAGGTGGGGTGCCGATCATGGGTTCAAGGGGGCCGATCGTGGGCGGAGGGTGCGCCGAGGCAGGAGGGCCTGGGATCCCTCCTGTCCGGATCTTGGTGGGGGATAGGAAGAGGTCACCTGGGCAGGAGGGCTTGGGCTCCCTCCTGCTCAGATCGTAGTCGGCGGGTTGGGGGTCACCGAACCAGTAGGGCTTGGGCTCCCTCCTCCCCGGATCGTTGTCAGGGGGGGTTTCTATAACTGGTGTTGTTTTTGACAGACACTGGTTACAGAATCCAGCTTTTAGGTGAAGGACTGACTCCTCCTTCGCCTAAAAGCTCTTGTGTTGGGCGTTTGGGACTTAGGCTATTTTTGGTTGTTAGTGTAGACGGAGTGAGTGGTGGTCTGGGCGTTTAAACAGCTGAAAGTAGAGGCAGGCCATTATTTTTAAAAAACCTCCTTTTGGACGTTTTTTTTATAATGATCATTTTCCCTGCTTCTACTTTCAACGTTTAGGGCCTTAGGCCAAAAAAGGACTTTGACGTTTTTTATGATTATGCCCCTCTACACGTTTTACATAATAACAGGTATAAAATGTTAAACAAATATACATAATTCAATTATTACAGAACACTCCTTAAAAAATGATCAGTAAGCACCAAAAAGTTTTCAAATCCAGTTTGAATATAAAATTTCAACTCAAAAATGCATTCACAAACAGTTTTTAACATTTTCTTAAAATTCATTCTGTCAGTACAAAAATGCAAAATTCCTGGCAGAGTTTCCACACCTTTACACCCACTACTGATAACATGGTTGCACCAATCTTGATGTGGGAGATTAGCATTTTACCCTCTGAACATCATTTTATGCTGTTTTCTGATCTCAAACTTCTTTTAGGTTGATAATTGTTTTTTAAAAAACTTGAAAAACAGCATAAGCTTATTTTTATCCATCCATATTTTACCTCAAGGAGCACTGTTTCTAACCTCCCAGTAGATTTTATCAATGATTCTTCAATCAGGAAAAACAGTTGTATGTCGTCTGCATCCAACCTGTATGAGATATCCAAATGATGTAGTAATACACACAATGGATGGATGTAAATATTGAATAATGTCAATGAAAGGGCTGACCTCTGAGAAGCACCAGTTTTTATTTCCCTTTGACCTGACAATTTGCCATTAACATAAACTTCCTGTTTCCTACCATGGAAGAACAAACTGAACCATGCATGTACTGTTCCCCCCAGACCAATGTCACTGAGTCGTTCCAATAGTATCACATGATCCAGGGTATCAAAGGTGGCCAATATGTCCAGAAAAACCAATAGATATTCCTCCTCTTTCTCAAACCCACATCTCATTTCATCCAGAACTGAGACTAGCAAAGTTTCAGTGCTGTGATATTTATGAATCACATATTGATGGTTATCTAATATCCCATTCTATTCCATATATTTTTCTAATTGAAGACTACTTTTTCTATGATTTTTGATAGTACTGGCAAAGCTGGATGAGAATTTAAAATCATCTCTACGTCTATCTTTCTACCCTTGATAATGGAACGAATTGTAGCCATTTTTAATCTATCTGGAACCATTCCATTCTGCAGGATGATGTTAATAATCTTCACTAGCACTTAACAAATCTCCCTTCCAGACACTGAAGAATCACTGGCGAGCACAAATCTCCAGTCGCAGCTGTCAGCTTACAAGTCCGAAGTACACTATTCACTATACCGTCCGTCACAGGTTCAAAACAAGTCCACTTTATATCCATACTCCCCAGAGCACTAATACTAACAGCTGCCATTGGGATTGCATTCACAATAGAATCTACCTTATTCCCAGGACACCCTAAAACTAAACAAGGAGCCCCCTCCCCCTGCCCTAACCCCAAACCCCCAAGGGACAGAGAGATATGCATCTCACTAACAAAGGCTAAAGGCTAGACTGCGGATTTAGGAGACAAGAAATCCAAGTAAAGACCCTTTACCAGTTGGAACCACTTCCAACAATGAAAGGTAGAATTGTACCCTCAAATCTCCCACAGGAACAAAGAATGCAACTTATTCCTCCACTCCCAAAATGTGGGAGGCTCGGAAGAGACCCAATGCTATATTGGCCCACCAAAAGAGCTTTGTACAAAAAATGTTTCCTTTCTCTTCCCAAGTGAGCTAAGGAAAGGGACCCATCCAGCAAAAATAACTGAGGTTGAACCCCAAGAGGCCAATGCAGTATGGTAGATAAGAAGACACCCACCCTTCCCTGAAAATGTCTAATAGGAGGTCCCTTCCCGATGACAGTATGAGACAAGACAGGCTGGGTTTGGCAGTAGAGAGAGGAGAGGACATGTCAGTTGCCGACAATCCCAGCGGAGTGGAATCCACCAAGGGGGAGGCGGCGCTCAACCGTCATTACCCTTCGAGTGCTGCAACGGATGGCACGGCATTTGTGATGTTTTTATCGGGCATTGTTGGGGCAGGTCGTGTCGGTGAGGATTGCCGAGTTGGAGCTGAAGTATGCGGGCAAGGAGATGCCTCCGGCGCAATCGCTCACCCAGCCCCTCCATCCCATCATCGCCGTCACCCCTGTCACCGAGAAGCCGGCAGCCAACCCGGCGCTCGCCTGCCGCTAGAGGCACCCAGCCCTGATGCCAGCCTGGTTCTGCTGAGCAGCATCGACTCAGAGAAGACGCTGCAGCCGCTAGCTTCGGCCATGATGAGGAGCGACCCCCACGACCACCACGAGGGGGAGGCCATGGTTGGCGCTGCAAACGGTCAGAAAGACGCGAGCGGTGCCTGTCCTGAAAGGAGACAGATTCAGCAAATTTGACATGCAGGAGGAGAGAGTGAATGTCTTAGATGAGTTGATGACCGGAGACACTGGATTTGGGGCTTCCGGTTTGCTGACAAGGATCGGATAACATCTGGAGAAGTTTCGCAGCCAAAGCAGTGAAGTCATTTCAAGCTGGACTTCAGTCTTGACTGTTTGTTTTTATTTTTTCACTTTCTTTTTTAGTTTATGATATTTTATTTTTAAATCTCATTCATTGTTTTGCCACTTGGTTTTTGTTTCCTACTTTATTATTTAAATTTCATTTAAATTTCCCAAGAATTCTATAGTTTCAACGGTTCTCCCTTCTGCTTCTATTTCCTATCTCCCCTCTTTTTTCAACCTTTCAAAGTCCTTTAGACCATTGTAGTCTTATTAGAATGTTTATTTTCTTATTTTTTCTCATCTATCTCTATTTTATTTTTTCGTTACTCTACTAATTGTCATTTTTCTAGGTACTTTAGTTAGATTGTGAGCCTTCGGGACAGTAAGGGCAGTACCTATTTTACTTATAATTTTAATAGGCAGTACCTATTTTACTTATAATTTTAATGCACCCTATTGTCTATTTTTTCTGTAAACCGCTTAGAATCCTAACGGAGTTTAGCGGTATATAAGAAATAAATTACATTACATTACATTACATCCAAAAGGAATGAAAAAAGTTATTATGTCCCTGGGAACATTTAACACAATTCACTGTAGAAATATGACACACTCTATAAAGTTGGGACTGTGTAATATAAGTTCTGTGTATTATTCTATACTGACATTCCTGAAAACAAGCCCCAGAAATCAAAAGAAGGATCCCTTTTAAGCTATCCTTAACATCCCAGGAATCCAAAACCATCCCAAGGTCTGTCTCCCAATGAGCTCTTAGTTCCCCATAATCCCTGGGAAGCAGCAAAGTACAGAGCAACTTGTGTGCTTCAGAAACTGAGATATGTTGTGCTTGAAAAGTTTGAAAAAAATAAGCATGCCTTCCAAGGCCCGATTTTAAACCAAACTGATGCAGGGATAGAATGTAATGCTTAAGTTGACAATATGCAAATCTATCTCCCCATCTTGGCACAGTGCGCTCCTGAATAATAGTGAGGGGGTATCAAGACATTGTCTGGGCCCAAAATATCTGCCAAGATAGTACTGCCATATTGTCTCGACTTGGTGGGAACTCCTTATTCCCCCAATATAGGAAGCGATCCAACACTATGGGCTCCTTTTACTAAGCTGCGATAGCGTTTTTAGCACATGCAGAATTTTAGCGCATGCTAAACCCACGCTACGCAGCTAGAACTAACGCCAGCTCAATGCTAGCATTAGAGTCTAGCATGCACGGCAATTTAGTACATGCTAAGCACGTGCTAAAACTGCTATTGCAGCTTAGTAAAAGGAGACCTATAGGATTAATGCTCCATAGATTTAACAACACTCGCCAACCGACACGCAGCGGGCCCAAAATCAAAATACCTCAAAATTTAGAGAGAACTTGCCTAGAAACTGCATGCAACATGTAACAAGGTTCCAAAGGTGCGAATAGAGCCCTTTCATGCTCATACCAACCATATAGTGATGTCCCCAGCAACCAATCATGCAGGTGGCTTAGGAGGTAAGCTAAGTTGTACAATCTAAGATCTGGAAGGCCTAGACCAGTGGTCTGAAACTCAAACCCTTTGCAGGGTCACATTTTGGATTTGTAGGTACTTGGAGGGTCACAGAAAAAATAGTTAAAGTCTTATTAAAGAAATAACAATTTTGCATGAGGTAAAACTCTTTATAGTTTATAAATCTTTCCTTTTGGCTAAGTCTTAATAAAGAGACATATGATCAAGAAACTGTTTTATTTTACTTTTGTGATTATGATAAACATACCGAGGACCTCAAGATAGTACCTGGCAGGCCGCATGTGGCCCCTGGGCCACGAGTTTGAGACCACTGACCTAGACCTCCTTCTGCCCAACTGCCATAAAACAAAAGAGATTTTATTCTTGGTTTCTTCTGCCAGCAGAAAGAGAAAATCAGTCGTTTAAAGTGTATAGAATCCCTCCTTTGTCTAAGATTTGCATAACATATAAACCCCTAGGAAAAAGAGTCATTAAGATTAAGCAAATTCTCCACAGTAGGGATAGAGGTAAAGAAGACCAACTCTGTAACCACCGCTTGGAGGAGAGCATCAACTGAGAAATATTAAGTGCATATATGTGCGACACCCAGGGAGAAAGAAGGATCCCCAAATACCTAAATGATCCTTCAGCCTCGTGTAAAGGAAAGGTGTCCCTCCACCAAGAGTGATCTGTAGTAGCTGTGGCCAAGGCTTCTGATTTCTACCAATTCAGTTTATAATCAGACAGAAAAGTCCTTATATTTTACAAAACTCTCCATCAAGACCGCAAAGATCTGACTGGGTTAGTAATATGGACCAAGAAGTCATCAGCAAAGGCCAATATCTTAAATATTTCCCCTCCCAAGGAAACACCTTCAATCTCGGATTCGCATGCAGCTCCTGAAGCAGTGGGTCCAGAGACAACACAAATAAAAGGGAGGACAGCGGGCAACCTTGTCTCGTGCCACGTGCTATGAAAAATTCATGGGAAACACACCCATTCACCAACAATTGTGCCTGGGGACAAGCATATAACATTTTCACTGTGGATAAAAACCACCCATATTTCGTTAGCACCACTTACATAAATTCCCACTGGACCCAGTCAAAAACCTTCTCCTTGTCAAAGCTTATCAATAGAGAAGGCAACACAGTCCGCTTCACCACCTCCAAGGAAGCCATTATAGTTTTAACATTTTTCACAGCATGTTGCCCCTTGACAAAACCCACCTGGGAAGAATATAACAGAGCAGACAACACCTGAGACAAGCGATTAGCGTCAATTTTCCCTGAGTCAGCAAAGAAATAGGCCGATATGAACCAGCCTCAAATAGATCCTTATTAGGTTTCAACAAAAGTATAATCTGGGCCAAATTCAAAGAAGGGGGCAGTTTACCCTGCTGGATCACAGCATTAAAAAAAAGAGTCAACAATGGTACAATCTCTCCCTGAAGCAATTTATACAGCTCAGCTCTGAAGCCGTACAAGCCTGGAGCCTTTCCCAGTGAGCTGAGATATCGCCCAACTTACTTCATCCTCGGAAATAGCCACATTCAACATCAAGCGCTCTGCCTAAGTGACCTGGGGCAATTCAAGACTAGCCAAATAAACTGACCCCTCTAACCCCCTTCCCCAAGAAGGACCTGAATATAGGTTTGCATAATAAGAACAAAAAACATCACAAATTTGTGAATCCACACTAGTCTCCTTCCCACCCCGAGTACGCAGCCATGCAATCTTATGCCGCCCCTCCCAAGTATGCAATAAATGAGCCGTAGTAGCTCCCCCTTGTTGCCATACTTATATAAATGATAACAATAACACAGATGAGATTTAAAGGCCTGGTGACGCAAAAGCTTTCTGCCTGGTTGCCACCAAAGTAGAAAAGTTCTGAAAACAAAGGATCTTAATATTCTGATTCTCCAACACTCTGCCTCACCACAGTTCTTGCAAAATTGCCTGTTTATGCACATAATTAAACACATGGACAATCACTACTCGGGGCCGGGCAGAACCTTCTTTGAGAGGGCCCAGTCTATGTGTACGTTCAAGTTTCACAGGGCCCAAAGTGAAGTCAAGCTGCATCAATTTATCAAACATAGCCTCCACAAGCCCCAAAAGCTCAGTTTCTTTTATTGACTCCGAAATACCAATCAAATGCAGATTGTTATGCCTGGACCTATTTTCCAGGTCATCCAACTTCTGCTCCAGGAAAGAGACCCGCTGCTGTAAACATTTTTGGATCTGCACTGTAGACTCCACAGAAGTTTCTAGGCCTTCTGTACGCTGAAGGTGGGCATCCATCTTTAAGCCCATTGAGTCTAAACACTTGTGGGCCGTCTCAATTTTATCCTCTATTTGCTGGAGGTATTGTCTAGTGTCTCTTCCACTACTGCATGAATCTCCGCCACAATCTTTAATGTCCACACTGAGCTGATGGAAGAGAAGAAACAGGTACCAGGAAAACAGGTAGGATCGTTCAGGATGCAAATTCAGATGCCTTGAAATGCTCTGCGATGACCCGATATGTACAAATATGGGCTGTAGAAAAGGCAAAAGAAGAAGCCGAGCAGATTAGCCTCCACGCCTGCTCATGGCATCACATGACTCTCTCATTTTGGATGTTTTTAATTTAGACTTTTTTTCAATATGGCAAAAAAATTTTACCATTTTCGGAAAAAAAAAAAAGAAAAGATATTTATCTTGCGGGTTTGAAAATGAACATTTACTCCACCTGATTTTTGGATGTTTTTCTCAAAACATGCAAATACGGGCTTAAATGTCCTATTAAAAATGTTCCTCTTTGTCACAGAGATACTAGCAACAGCAGCAGTCTTTCTAAACACCTAAGTGTCACAAGTAGATCAATCCCTCTGGACAAATTTCTCTGAACAGGATAAAATTTGATATAATAGTGTAACTCCTTTGCTTAGGACTCTCCATTAGCTGCCAGCAGGGCTGGATTAATAAATAGGCCTAGTAGGCATGTGCCTAGGGCCCAAAATAGTCAGGGGGACCCGCTGAAGGATGATGTACCAATATGCCAATTTTTTTTTTCAGACGGCAATGGGCCCCCACCTGATGACAACGACGATGATGACAACACTGGCCGCCCCTCGATGGACAGCAACATGGCCTTCCGCCGGCATCAAAGGCAATGCAGCCAATGCAGCTTCAAAAAGATCCCGCAATGAATGTGTCTGCCAATCCATTCTCCTCCTACCTCACTTACTTCTTACGGCAGACACAGTCATCGCAGGATCTTCATGGAGCTGAGCCGGCCGTGTGCCATTGTTGCACCTTGTTCATCTTCTGAAGCTCCCCGGTTCAAATCCCACCCTCACTTTCATTCATTTTAACAGCATCCTAACAGCTCTCATAAGTGGTAGACTTTGCTGTTTTTCATCAGCAATCTGCAGTTTGCAGGCACAGGTGCATCAGATACATTCATCTTCTCTCTGCTACAAGCCATTGTGGTAGGAATGGATTTCCTTCTATGTAATATCCGCACAGGGCAACAGGTAGAAGAGTTTATTAAAACTTCAGAGAGCTTAGACAGGTATTGAAGGAAGGTACATGTTTTTGAAATGTACCCTAGAGACATTCCTGTTGGTATATTCAGCTTGGCTGGTTGTGGTTTCATGCTTCAGGAATGTGTGTTGGGGTGGGGGAGGGGGGTTAGGATGAGAGAGAACAGGCTGCTTTAGACATCTGAGAATTGCTGCAGATCATTTTAAAAATCAATTTAAATATGTTTAAGCAAAGGAATGGCCAAAGAGTTTGAAGGTTTTCTGGTAGAAAAATGAATATCAAATATTTGCTAACCACACTCAAGACTTGAACCCTTGACGTATGGAAGATAAAAGCAGCGCCTTAAGGCATAGACCTATAGAGAGAACTTCGTTTAGAATTTGGTAACAGAGCTTCTACAGACTAAGCAGATGACAAAAGCCTTCTAGTAAAAGCTTTGAGAAGGAAAGGATTTGATTAAAAGTCAGTACAGGTGTGTTTGCTCAAACCACACCTAAAGCATACCCAATCAGATTTGAAAGTTTTCTGGTGGAAAGTCCAAACGATGCCTATGATGTCAGACGCTACTTAGGCATGCTTAATATAAGAAGGTCCATCAGAGCAGTGTTTTCTCTTTTAGGACTCTTATTCTGTGCTAATGCTTATTTCTGAGACTACTTTTCTTGATTATCTTTTTACCTTTTCATTCCTATATCTGCCACAACTCTCTCCATTTCACAGGACCATTAGCAGCTATAGTAATTTGCAATTTTGATGTTTGTCTAACTTTTTTCATCTTTCCAGGAACTCCTTGCTAGCAGCTAAGATAACAAATCTAGGTGAGAATGATATATTGTTAGCTTCTTAGGTGTCTTTATTAGATAAAAGCTCAGGCAGAACTGACTTCTTCTTTGGGAGTCCCATTCTGTGTTATTGCTTAAGGTGATTCTCCATTAACTTTTTCTCCCCCTGATATCTGCAATAACTTTCTCCATTCCACAGGGTCATTAGCAGGTCTGAGAATTAGTGATGATAAAAATTGGTTCCAGGAGTCTCGGCTGAAAAAACACCATGCTGTTTGAAACTTTGGTGCCAGCAAAATGGATATGCAAGTTACATGAATATGTGGAACCTATGATGTTGGGAAGATGGAAGCAGTGCTTTTCCTCATAGAGCTAAAGGTAAATCTTTTTAGAGTCATAATTGATAGGCATCCTTATTATAAAAAAGGAACAGTGTTTTTTTGCCTCTGTTCATTCTAGCTGTTATTCTGAAACTGTGGTGTGACATATTCTCCCAAGACTTCTGTTTATTTTTGCCACAGATGTCTGTCTTAACTTTTCCCCCCTTTATCTCCTGATTTCAGGCTCCCAGAGTGGCTGACTCCCCTTGTGTTTTCCAGAGACCAGAGCAGGTCTGTTCAAACTGGGTTCAGCACAACAGCTTTCACCTGGCCAAAGCTCAAATCCCAAAACTGAAAAAATAGGTGAAAATGATGTACTGCAACCTTTTTTTGCCCTTGTGATGAATTATCTACATTTTCACAAAATTAACATGTTTCACACTTTTTTTCCTTCAGAAGGGTGTAGTTATAGAAGATTTTCTGGGAAAACAGTCAATTGGTGAGCTTTTTTAAAAAGGTGCGCTAAATCCACGCATGCGCTGACTACTAATGCATGCATAGGATAACATGCACACGTTAAGTTTTACCGTGCACTGAAGCGGCACCGTTTAGGTGCCGTTAGCGTGTACTAAAAGTTAATGCTTGCATGTTATCCTATGCATGCATTAGTAGTTAGCACATGCGTGGATTTAGTGCACCTTTATAAAAGACAGCCTAAAACTCACCAATCAACTCTTAATTTGTCTCAATCCATCTTTCTTTTTCTTCAGCCTGCCTTCTCCTACCAGGAACAGATTCTGGGACCTTAACAATTCTACCACAGTAACAACTGGGATCAACGAGTGCCTTACTCTGCATACCTGTCATCCATCTCATCAAACTGCAGTTGCCTGATATTACACTTGCATGCTGCTTTCCTGGACTGTGCAATAAAAATTTTATATCATTTTCCACCTTGTGCTTATTTACATTGAGTAGTAGCCGGACATTAGTGTTTCCTTAATAAGCACCACTTCAGCTATTTGGTCACATTGACCTTTGTCTTAGCTAGTGTTCCATGAGGCCCAGGCTGCAAAGGGGGGGTGGAGGCAGCAAACAGGCAAACAGCCTCACAGCCTGCAACCAGCATAATATTTGAGAACAGGAGATTAGTTGAGAGGTGGAGAGAATGAACCAGGTGCCTTAACTTGGTGGCTTCTTTCAGTCAAGGGAGATGTTTTCTACTCTGACAGCTTGAGATATGCTGAACTGCAGCCGATTCGGCATGCTTCGGGTGCTCCTTTATGGAGCCGCAAGCATGCCGATACTACTGCCCAAATGACGCCTAAATCGAACAGTATAATCCAATTAGAATTGCTATGATTTTATGGCTGATTCTGTAGCACAGTGGTTAGAATGAAGGTTGGGGTATGAGCATGGTCTGGGTTCGACTCCCTCATGTCCTTCAGCTGACAAAATATTCATTTTAATAAAAATGACAAGCTACAGACCAATCACATCTAATTTTCATCTCAAACAGCACAACATTAGCAATACTAGAAACAATCTATTCCAAAAGTTGAGCTTGCATTTGATACACAACAGCAGTATTTGAATCCATGTTACATTTATTGAACCCAACTTGAGATTCTGGCTTTTGGGACAATGAAAGCAGTGCTTTAAGCCATTGAGCTACCAGCCTTTTGTCTCAGCTAACTGTGAGATGATAACTAAGCAGATTTTACCTTATCAGATCACTAAGATATGATATGACAGGGGAGTCAAAGAAACTGGAGTAGAAGGTGGTGTAGCTCAATGAGTAAAAGCACTGTACTGATCTTCCAGAGGTTGTGAATTCAACTCCTGGCCTGTCTTTTACTTGTGGCATTCTACTTTGCAGGTGCACTTTGATGATGTCACAATGAGGTCATCATTGTGCAGTTGCATACCTATATTTGCAATGAACTAGAAGCCACATTCAGGTCTGTTCTGTGTTTTATTCTGTTTTTAAGCTTAGCCAATTGAAGTTATGGGCTTTCTGTTTGCTTTGAAGAATGAGCTGATTGTAGCAATGTTTCATGAGAAAGAGAGTGTTATTTAGAGCAAGGAATCGCTTCTAAAAACCTCTATTAAATAACATCTGTGGGATGCCCAGAGAAAGCTGATTGGATGTCCTAAATAGCATGTATCGTGCTAAAGCCTTTCTGGAGCTTAAACCATGACTATCTGAAGCCTATACGATGCTCAAAGCCCTATGCTTTACACTTCTTATAGGAGCTCATGATACCATTGCTATACAGGTTTCTGTGTAGCATAGGAGTGAAGCTTCCCCCCCTTCCATGCTGATGTTTGCAGTTCAACTCCCACTAGTACCTCTCAGTTAAACAGTAACCTTATACTTCTCCTTTTAAACGTGGTATACTGTGTTTTTATTATCCTTTTAATGGTGGTATACTTTGGTTTTATGTTAAAGCTTACAGTCCTGAAATAATAACAAATCAGTAAAAAAACATTTTTATATATAACATCATAGGGATGTCTATCTGACGTCTAAATGAGGAAAAAGTGGATTTTTGAAAATTAATATCGGACATCTATCTGACACCTAAGTAACGCTATTTGACACTTGCGCCACAAGGATGTCTAAAGCACACCTAAAACTAGACGTAGTTTATAGAATCAGGGCCTTTATGCCCAAATACCTTTTTTTAAAAAAATTGCTATATCATCTAACAAATCCACTGTTAGGTCTAATTAAATTAATAAGTTGCAATAGCCTCCCTTTTTTTATCCAAGACTAGTAGTGTCTACTAAGAGGCTTTTTACTTTTGCAGTTGCCCCTATGTAGACTTCTTTATCTGTTGAAATTTAGGCAGAAACTAATTATTTAAGTTTTCATAAATTACTTAAATCATGGCTATTTTACTTAACATTTTTTAAACCCTGTATTTTTGTTGCCCTATTTAGTTTTTCGCAGTTTGGAGTTGCTTTAATGTTTAAATTACAAAAAGAAATAAGAAAAACATTTTTAAACTAACTCACTCAAGTCCTCAACTTATGATTCCAATGTTACACAAAGGCGAAGAAATAAAGGGGAAAATACAATATAGCAAGATAAGCTACAGATAGTGCTGAGGTAGGAGCAGCTTCATTAACTATTGAGCACTTGATTTTCCTTCATCCAGTCGGGAAATAAATAATGCATTAAAATTACATCATCCATCAGGCTGCCAGGTGGTATAAATTAATATCTGATTTCTTGAATAAAAAACCAAAAACTGGTCTTCGTGACATTTGGAGTATTGAGATAAAGCAGTATATTTTTACATCTTGTATTTGGACTTGCAGGATGAGATGTACAGCATCAACATCTATGAGACAAACTTGGTTTTTTTGTTACATAGATCTTTTTGGACTCCGGTTAGGTTACACAGGTTAGACAAGTTCTAAATCTAATAGATGCTGGCACTGTCATTTAGACATTGGGACACTGGATCATCTGTTGTTCTATTGTCCTTTGATACTTAACTTTTGGAGGTCAATATGGGGGTAAGATTAACAACATATTGGAATCATCAATTCCACTGACGTATGAGGCGGTCATATGTGGAACATTATTGCATGTCAAGCCCCCTATGGATTGATATAAATGCCGTCTTTTCCTTATCATAACCGGGATAGCCATGCAGATAATAACCCGAAATTGGAAGAATTACAATCGTCTAAATTTTCCTTTCTGGTGGGAAAATCTGTGCTCCAGCTATAGATATGAAAGAATGAATGCCAATAGTTTGGGGCACAGTAATTTATTTAAATTGGTTGGGGGTCCATTGACATCTTACATTTCTTTACTATAGTAGTTCTTTGATTAGGAGTCAGTTTTTGTTTGTCTTCATACACATCCATGGAAGGGGGGGATTATTTCTGTCTTAACTTTGTTCTTTGAGTATTTACACTTGAGGAGGATGGGAGGATATTATTAATTAGAATAGGGTAAGGTTTTTGTGATAATCTATGTTTTTGTGTTTTATTGAATAATCATTGAGGGGGAATGGTTGGTTATGTATACTTATAAGTTGAATGTGCTTTTATTGTATTATTATATGTTACATTTTTATATATTGCACTATTGAAGTTTAGAAAATCAATAAAGAACTTAAAAAAAATAACTGCTGCCTTTGTGCCCTCTTTCTTCTTAAAGTATGTTGGACCATTTCTTTCTCCCTAGCTTGCTATTCTACATTCTTTCACTCTAGGGCAGGGGTGTCCAACCTGTGGCCCGAGGGCCGCATGCGTCCCCCGTTAAATATTTTGTGCGGCCCCGATCGAGGGCGATGTAGTGTTTTCCTCTGCTGCCCCCAGGTGTTTACTGTCTTGCTGGCTCCCTTCTCTGTCTTGCTGCAGCATTTGTGTGGCCCCAGAAAATTTTTTTCGGCCAATGCAGCCCAGGAAGGCCAAAAGGTTGGATACCCCTGCTCTAGGGCACTGTTGTTCAATGTCAATCCTTGATGGATGCAACCCAGTCAGTTTTTCAGGATTTCCTCAATGAATATACATGAGATTTATTTGAATACAATGGAGACAGTGTGTGCAAATGGATTCATTGGGGAAATCTTGAAAACTTGACTGGGTTGCAGCCCTCGGGGATCAACATTGATTACTACCACTCTAGGGAGAAAAATCACTTGCTTGGGTATATTTGTATAGAGTCAGGTTTAGAGACTGTGACTTTTCTGTGCATGTGAAAATGTGAGATGTGCATAAATTACCCCCTCCTTTACAAAGCCGCACTAACATTTTTAGCGCCGGCAGTGGTTGTAATAGTTCCGATGCTTATAGGAATTTTATGAGTGTCGGAGCTGTTACTGTGGCAGCCGGCGCTATAAACACCACCTCAACTCCCTGGTAAAAAAATGCTTTTTCAGCCTACACATGCTGAGGAAAGTAAGATCCTGTTTCCATCAAAAGCATTTTGCCGTTCTCGTCCAATCCATCATCCTCTCCAGACTGGATTATTGCAATTCTATATTCATAAGCCTAACGAAGAAAAACCTTCACAGACTCCAACGGATTCAGAATGCCGCGGCTAAACTTATCTTTGCAAAAAGCAAATTTGATCACGTCTCACCGCTCCTGTCCAAGCTTCACTGGCTTCCGATAATTTCCAGAGTCCACTTCAAATGCATCTGCCTAACTTTCAAGATCCTCCATGGCATCTTTCCTCCATTTATTCCATTCTCTTGGAACTCCTCAAATCTTAATACCACCAGAACTACCCAAAAATTGAAACTATCCTTCCCTTCATCAAAAGGCATTTCCCACCCAGGAAAGCTGGGGACTTCCCTCCCCTTCAGACTCACCGAGCTCTGGAACAACCTCACCTCCCCTCTTCGGAACCTGAGCTCTCTCTAACTTTTCCGTAAACATCTGAAAACCTGGCTTTTCTCAAAAATGTAACACTCCCTCCTCCTTCGATATCCTAGTCCTTTGATATCTTAGTCCTCTAAACTCTCTTCTTTCCTCCTTCCTCATCCTTTCCTTGGAGTTCCTTTTCCATCTCAATTTCTGTAAATCGTGCTGAACTCTACGACTGTGGAGATGGTGCGGTATACAAACCTAAGGTTTAGTTTAGTTTAGTTTAGTTTAAAGGAGGGGGGTTAATGATGATCTGAAAAAAATCATCAAAATTATTTTTACCTATATCTACAGAGATAGAGGTAACATTCCACAGTAAACACTTGTGTCGTTTTAATATCAATGTGCCCCTGAGTTTCCATTGTTAGCTGACTCCTCTCTGTCTTCATCTGGATTTAATGTGCACACCAACTCCAGTATGAAATGTGTTATGACAATGGATCATTTATTAGCAGCCATTTTCTGTGTAATAAAGATAGCAAGAGTAATAACATCTGCATTATTGATCCAATTTGCCCTAACAAATGCATTATAGCTTACATTAAGTCCTTTAAACTGTGAATAGGATTATGCATAAAAAACAGCAAACTCATAAAAAGGTCCTCTTGATTTGTATTATATTTTAATTGTTCATTTTTCATTGTCTGTGCCTTGTAATTTTTCTATACTGCTTTGAGCAATCTTTTTGATTGAGAATGCAGCATAAAAATATTAATGGATTCATTAAAAATTATTCTGTTAAATACATTTCTTGATTCACTTCCACAGGTTCAAACAGAATGAACTTTCTATATTTCATTTTATTTGGGTCTAAGGAAAGGAATGTTCACGCTAAAAAGCTAGTCAAGAAATATATTTAATCCAATGAAAAGGTATTACTTTTATTTTCATGCATTCAAGTTAACTAAAATGGAAACAGTACTACTTTATCCAGAAAGTAATGGGAAACTCACCCCTGCATAGAACATTTTATTCCGAAAACGGCTGTTAAACTTCTCAGGGTTGGCTTCTGCAGTAAAAAGAAAGTTAACTTATAACAAGGTGCCCAACAGTAGTAGCTTCTGGCATCAAAGTGACTAAAGCCTTTCATTGATTTTTTTCAAGTTACTAAAGCTCTATAAATCTGAATTTTTCATGTATAGCCATGATAATTTTCATTAAGATCTCATTTTAGAGCTGTGGCGTACAGCATATTTTACTATTCAGCTGAATATAAATAATGAAAAATATTATTCAGCCAAATTCAAATACCAAATAAAAATAATTAGCATTTAGCTTTAACATAACAAATAATCCCCCCCTTTTACAAAGCTGTGTTAGGCTTTTTTATCGCCAGCTGCAGGAATTCTATGAGCATCAGAGCTAATATTGCCATGGCCAGCGATAAAAAAAGTATAACACAGCTTTGCAAAAGGAGGGAATAAAAGAAGCAATGTGAAAATCAAGTGTTTATTTTAGTAGGATTTAACATAGTAGATCCCCAAATTATTCATATTCATATTTAAATCATTATTTGGCTGAATATGAATAATGTATTTGGGGCACTATTCAAAGCCAAATTGAATATGAATATTCAGTATAGCTGTACTCATTATCTCTAATTACCTGTGGAAACAAGGAGTCACTCCTTTAAATACAGTACAATTGAAAAGGAATTTTCCATAATGTTCTAATTATTGCAATTTGTTATATTTTTGTGTATTGGCCACTTACTGTTGATTTAAACAAGATGATATACAAGAACAAATTACAGGGTCCTTTTACCAAAACACCCTAACATTTGCAAGTAGCTCAGCTTAATATGGGATTTTCACATGTGATACCTGCAAATTTTGCATATTTGGTTTTTAGAACATATACTTTTTTGGTTTTGCAGTCACGCACTAATATTACCATTAGTGTGCAAAACCTGCAAAACCTTTAGCACCTCCTATTTAAGTGTTCATAAGAATAGCCATACTGGGTCAGACCAATAGTCAATCTAGCTCGATATCCTGTTTCCACAGTGGTCAATCCAGGTCATAAGTACCTGGCAGAAACCCAAACAGTAGCAATATTCCATGCTACTGATCCCAGGGACAGACAGTGGCTTCCTCCATGTCTGTCTCGTGTCTGTATCAACTGTGTTATATCTGCATTAATTTTCAGCAAATTCTTAGGGCCCCTTTTACAAAGCCGTAGTAGTGAATCCCAGTGTAGCAAATGCAACAAAGACCCATAGATTGATGCAGTGGGAATCACTACTGCAAAAAGGGGACTTTAATACACAGTTTAGCATGCTAGAACAGGGAAATTACCGCATGTCATTGTAACATGTTTGTGAAGTAGCCTGTTCTCATGACATGGTAAGGGGTTTAGTAAAAGAGCCCTTACATAACATAACACCATTTATTTTCTTTGGAAGATAATGGAC
Organism: Geotrypetes seraphini; assembly: GCF_902459505.1. Taxonomy (NCBI): domain Eukaryota; kingdom Metazoa; phylum Chordata; class Amphibia; order Gymnophiona; family Dermophiidae; genus Geotrypetes; species Geotrypetes seraphini. The sequence continues at coordinate 83,665,768 of NC_047092.1, read as the reverse complement.
ACAAATCTAAAACTGGGCACTACAAATTTGGTATCAACATGCCTGAATTCCATTATAGAATACTAGCATAAGAACATAAGAATTGCCGCTGCTAGGTCAGACCAATGGTCCATTGTGCCCAGCAGTCTGCTCATGTGGTGGCCCTTAGGTCAAAGACCAGTGGCCTGAGACTAGCCTTACCTGCGTATGTTCTGGTTCAGCAGGAACTTGTCTAACTTTGTCTTGAATCCCTGGAGGGTGTTTTCCCCTATAACAGCCTCTGGAAGAGCGTTCCAATTTTCTACCACTCTCTGGATGAAGAAGAACTTCCTTACATTTGTATGGAATCTATCCTTTTTTAGCTTTAGAGAGTGCCCTGTCATTCTCTCTACCTTGGAAAGGGTGAACAACATGTCTTTATCTACTAAGTCTATTCCCTTCATTATCTTGAATGTTTTGATCATGTCCCCTCTCAGTGTTCTCTTTTCAAGGGAGAAGAGGCCCAGTTTCTCTAATCTCTCACTGTATGGCAACTCCTCCAGCCCCTTAACCATTTTAGTTGCTCTTCTCTGGACCCTTTCGAGTAGTCATCTATGTACCTGTACTTACATTTAATGCATCCATTTATGCTATGTCAATAACAGGCATATGTGGGTGCATACAATTGTGGCATATTAGTGCATTAGTTATCAAATACTGTAAGTCAGGCACATAAATGTTAGACATGCCCATGCCCTGCCCGTGTGCCTCCCCTGTACATACCCTGTTGCATTTATACACTAAGCAAATTGAACATTAAAGTTATAGAATGCCGCTTAATGCCCAATGAGCACTTATATGTGTAACTGTAAGCACCAAGTTATAGAATGAGGAGGAATATGATTCAAAAAAATTCTTGGCATGGGAATTCATACATGGGATATCCAATTGCTGTATTAAGATAGTGGTTCTCAATGCTATAGCCACCTAACTAGTCTCATTTTCAAAATATCATTAATAAATATGAATATATGCTGCTATAACTGAAATCAGACCCAAGCGATTAAATAAAACATATAAAATGGAAAAGAACTCCAATATTAATAGGAAAAACCTAACATCAAGCACACTGTCAGATCATACATACTCACAAGATATAAAAAATAGAATGTTCAAAAATACTTCACTTTAATAGAGATATCCTGTAGTACCGACCCATCACCAATCAAAATCAGATATAGTAACTAGTAAATGGCACTGAAAAATAAGTCAGACGATAAATACAACAAAAGACTGTGGATGATGATGTTCTAAAAAGATGATTTATCTATTGCTTCTTCCAAAAAAACCCACAAATAAATACAAATATAATAGTCCACATATGTACATAAGAACATAAGAACATAAGAAGCGCCATCTCCGGATCAGACCTTCGGTCCATCAAGTCCGGCGATCCGCACACGCGGAGGCCCTGCTAGGTATTCACCTGGCTTATTTTATAGCCAACCATATCTTTATATGCCTCTCTCAAGGAGATATGCATCTAGTTTGCTTTTGAAGCCTAGGACTGTCGATTCCTCAATAATCTCCCCTGGGAGAGTATTCCAGATGTCAACCACTCTCTGTGTGAAGCAGAACTTCCTGACATTAGTCCTGAACTTGCCCCCCCTTAGCTTCATTTCATGTCCTCTTGTCCGTGTCAAATTGGACATTGTAAATAATCTTCTCTGCTCTATTTTGTCAATTCCTTTCAGTATTTTGAAGGTCTCGATCATATCCCCACGCAGTCTCCTTTTCTCAAGGGAGAACAATCCCAGTGTTTTAAGTCGATCCTCATATTCCAGTTTCTCCATACCCTTCACTAGTTTAGTTGCTCGTCTCTGCACCCTCTCCAGCAGTTTTATATCCTTCTTTAGGTAGGGAGACCAATGTTGGACGCAGTATTCCAAGTGGGGTCTGACCATTGCCCTATAAAGCGGCATTATAACTTTCTCTGATCTACTCGAGATTCCTTTCTTTATCATGCCCAACATTCTATTTGCCTTATTTGCCGCTGCCGCGCATTGTGCCGACGGCTTCAGGGTCCTATCTATCAGTACACCCAGATCCCTTTCTTGTTCACTTTTTCCCAGAGTTGCACCTGACATTCTGTACTCGTATTCCTTATTTTTACTGCCTAAATGCATTACCTTGCATGTAGTTCTACAAGACCCTACACCGTCCATGTTTCAGCGAACACGCCTTCCTCAGGGGTCCTAAAGGTAATAAGTATATTCATGTACTGAATTAATGTTATTATGAAACCACTGTAGTAGAGTGATTAGGTGACTAAGGTGCAAATATAAATACATACTGAAAGTGTGAGTGAAGGTGATGGCTGTGAAATACATATAAATAATGTGTGATGAGAACTTATTTGTATGTGAAAAGTAGTGATGACCAAAGGGGTGTAAGAACCATGTCAAACCTAGGGATACATGAAGAAGTAAAAACCAAAGATAAAATAAATTAAAGAAGACCAAAAATCATGTGCATAGGGTGCACATTAAAACTAATAGTGCGTGATGGTCAAGAAAGACATACATATAAACAAAACTTAATGACCTACATACCAGTTGGAAGCTATGGTCTCAGAAAACAAATATAGACTAAAAACAATGTGAGTGACCTTAAACTGTGAATGGAAATTAATCAATAATGCATGTAAACCACATCATACATAAAAATCTAATATAATCTAAAAACAGTATGAGTACCTTTAAACTGTGAATAAATAGGATTATGCATAAAAACAGCAAACTCATAAAAAGCACATATCAGGGCCATTATTGCCAGAGTAAATTATGCTTTTATTGATTTTCATGGATGATGTAATTTTAATGCATTATTTATTCCTACAATATGGGTTTCCTGGAAACTGGATGAACTGGAAAGTGAGTGTAAGCTTCCTTCAGATCTAGAATACATAGATAGTTGTGATCTATGAGGGGATATAGGGTTAAGAACATAAGAATAGCCTTACTGGGTTAGACCAGTAATATTACTGTGAAACCACTGTTATAGAGTGATTAGGTGACTAACCCCCTCTTCTATTAAACTGCGCTAGCAGTTTCTAGCGCAGGGAGCTGCACTGAATGGCCCGCTCTGCTCCCGACACTAGGGAAAACTAACTATGTACCATCCACACCCTCATATACGTTCTCCTTCAGCTCAGCCTTCCTAGATTGAGTGCTTGCCACTATCTGGGTCATTTCAACTAATAGCTGAGGGTTACTATCCACTAGGACATCCTGGACTTCTCCTGACATCCAGGGTGCCCTAATCTGTCCCTGGCCAAAACCAGACTCCCGTCCTGGACAGGCTATGGTCTCATTAGAATAACATAGACAGGGCAAATTAAGCACAACAGCCATTGGGTCCCATCACACCAATGGCCTTGCTTCATCTGAATTTAGCCATCTCTTCTCCATTTTCAGGTACATCCTCAGGTAAGCGCTCCATTCTCCATTAGCCATCTCTTCTCTATTCTCAGCTACATCCTCAGGTAAGCGATGGTCCAAGACTTTGTTTCACACCCAGGGACTAGAGATTCATCCCCGTCCCCTCACCATCCCCACAGTGAAAAGCATTTTTCATCTTTGCCCCCTCACTATCCCCACATTCTTCATTTCTGTCCCCACAGTCTTAATTTTCTTCCCCACATCTCCCTGCTCATAGCACAAAAACTATTTTAGGCAATTTTTTGGGCCTAAGGCATTGCAAGTAAACTCTGCTACACTTTAGTAAGGGGTTGAGTTACCAAAGATTAAGTATAGCTAATGCAGATAATATGTCTTATCTATATTAGAGCTGCAGGTCGAGAACCATACATATAACAATATATCAATTCATTACATATCTTATTTCATGATAAATAGTGAAAATATTAAAATACTTATAATACCAGCTATATCTCATCCCTCCCACCCCACCCTCTTCCCTCCTCCCACCTCGGTGGGAGGATGTGTGCAGGAAATTCCTAAAATATAGGAAAAAAAATTTTTGTTATATATAAAAAAGAAAAAAGGGGGAAATATTATAAAAAATCAATCAGGCTATCTTTTTGGGAATTAATCCAAATTTCATATGCACCCTAGATGGTGTTATAATTATGTATCTAGTTTCTCTGAAAAGCAGTCAATTTTGACATTTGTTGTATATATTGAACTTTAGCCAATAATACTTTGGGCACTGGTAAATCTGATTGTTTCCAGGCAGATGCCAGGACAAGTCGACCTGCTGTCATTATCAAATGTATCCATTTCTGATGTTTTAAAGGCAGGGCAGCTGGTCCCTTATTCAACTTGCAGCATTCTATAGTTTTAGGAATTAAAATACCTAGTACTGCTTCAATGAAGGAAATTACTTTGCCCCAATAAATCTGTGCTTTAGTACAATACCACCAAATATATTTGAAAGTACCCACTTCTGCACATCCTCTCCAGCATTTATCTGACCCTTTCCCATACATAGCTCGCAGTTGTACTGGTGTGTAATACCAACAGAACAACATCTTATATCCATTCTCTATCATATGACTAGCTATAGTACCATATAGAAGAGAATGCAGTATTTTAAATCATTTTTAATCAGTATAAGATTTACCAATGATCTTTTCCCAACGATGTCTATATTTTGAAGGGGGATGAAGATGCTCCAAGTGTGCATTGTATAATCTAGTGATACTTCCCCTCCTGCTCTCCTTTATCATAGCCTTTCCTAAATCCGACTGTTGAACGATAACTAATTCTCTAAGAACCACTTTTCTAATAAAGCTTTCAATTTATCTATAATAAAATAGATTGCTTGGTGCAAGGCCATATTCTTCCCTCAGTATTTCAAAGGGGATAATTTTCTCATCTTCCAACAATTGGCCTAATGTTTTGAGACCTTTCTTTCGCCAAAGATGGAAGGCCACATCAACTTCTCCTGGAGTAAAATTAGGCATATGTATAATAGCTGCCCCATAAAGTAATTTTTATCCCCATAACATCACCTACATACCTGAATCCACAAATCAAGAGAATGCCGTAATACAGGGTTGGACTTCTTGGCTATTACAGAGAGTTGTGAAAGTTGGAGCCAGGGTATCACCCACAAGGGAGGCGCACCCAGTATTTCCTGTTCCATACACACCCATGATTTTCCCCTATCCCATTTCCAGTTAATTAAATATCGCAATTGGGCTGCTTGATAGTAAAATCGAAATTGTGGTACTGCCATTCCTCCCAGTTTCCTAGGTTGATACATCATCACTCGATATACTCTTGGGGTCTTATGTTGCCAAATAAAAGCGAATATCTTCTGCTCTAATTGCATAAGGAATTTTTTAGATAGAGGGATCGGTAGAGCTGAAAAAAGGTATAACAACCTCGGGAGTACCACAATCTTTATTGTTTGTACCCTACCCAGCCAGGAGATATTTAGATGTTTCCATCTCTCCATATCTTGCCAGATCACTTTCAGAAGAGGAGGGTAATTAGCAGCATATAGTAATTCTACATGCTTTGTTAAATTAATCGTAATGATTGTTGTGCCCATTAAATAGAATAATTACTAGAAATCCATCTGTGATCTAAATCTGACAGGGTAAGATCCAAAATTTCTGACTTTTTTAGACATATTTATCCGGAATCTGTCCAAAAATCATGAGAACTTCTACTATAGTTTTCAATGAGGTAGAAGGATCTCGTACCGTAAACAAACAATATAATTTTTGTCTCCAACCTACTACAACTTATACTTGAAATATTTGAAGTCTGTCACACCAACTGTGAAAGAGGCTCCATAACTAGTGAAAAAAGCACAGGTGACAAGGCACAGCCCCGACAGGTCCCCTTCCCCAAAGTTAATCTTTCAGTATATCCTCCATTGATATTAATTTAAGCCAAGGGGGCCATATATAACAATCGTAGCCAATGTAGGAAATCTCCAGATATCCCCATCTTTTCTAATACTTGGAATAGATAGGGCCAATAAACCCTACCCTTTTCGGCATTAATACCTAGAATAAGTCAAATCATTTCCACCATTAACTTGGCATAATATATGGCAAACTCAGCGAATATTATTGAAAGTCTGACAACCTCGGACAAATTTAGATTGATCATCAACTATCAGATGTGGCATAAACATTTGAACACGTTTAGCTAAAATCTTAGTAAACAATTTTTAATCCACATCTAGTAGTGAAATAGGTCTATAAGAAGTGCAAGATATTGAACTGAGTTGGTCCGGGGGTATTGTGGATGGCTTAGTTGGACTGAATGTCGGATGGGAGTTGGTGAGCTTGTTGTGTGTTTGAATTTAGCGGGGTAGGGAGTGTGTTTCTGGAAATGGGTGTGGGGCTGTTGGGTTATAGAGTTGGATAGCTGTATAGATCGGGTTAAATAGCCTTTCGATGGCTATGGATTTTCTTCCCTATCATGTTATTTGCTTTTCATGACCAATCCTTTTTCTGGGATATGTGAGGTGTATTTGTGTGTGTGTTGGGGAGTGACTGTATGGGGGCAATGTGATGCTTGAGTGAGCCTGATGGGGATTGGGGAACTTTACTTTAGGCATCAGAGTGTTTTAGTTATAATGGGAGGGGGGCTAAGGTACAAGAAGGCCTCTTTGATTTGACCTCATTTTCCTACTATGGCTGATCTGAATACATCTGGATCAGATTCTTGGAGGGGGGAAGGGGGATAGGGATAGGGGTAGAGTACGGTCCAAGGAACTTCAGCAAGAGGGGAGGGATGGGGTGGGATGGAGAACAGCGGAACTATTGATTGGTTCTTGGAATGTGAATGGACTAAACAGTCCGGGGAAACAAAGTATAGTGTTTAGAGAACTGAAACGCTTGAAGTGGGATATTAGTTTAATTCAAGAGACCCACTTGAGACTCAGAGATGCTGCTTTGCTGCAAGTGCCTCAATTCGAAGTGGTTTGGACCCATCAAGCATAGGGGTCTACCAAGAAGACAGGGGGGGGGAGGTTGGCAATCTTGGTGAGAAAGGGGCTGGGGTTACAAATTGTAAGGGGTATTGGAGATTAAATGAATCTTTGTTGAGTGCTCCTCAGGTAGTGGTGGAGGTGGACAGGATGATTGAAGAGTTTTTAGCCTTTAATGATACGGGGAGGACTCTGATGCGACCTTGTGGGACGCATTGAAGGCAGTAGTAAGGGGATTTTTTATTAAGTGGGGGGGGGGGGGGCTCGCTTTAAATGGCAAAGAGCTCACCGCCAGTTAGAACTCCGGGAACAGCTCATTAAGTAGGAGCAGTCCCACAAACACAATCCGGACCCTTAGTGTCTGCTACAACTGTTGAGAGTGAAGGAAGAGATTAATCAAGATCAGATGGAAGCGATTGATCGTCTTAGGGAGAGATTTAAATTGAACATTTATGAGCATAGTAATAAAACAAGCTCTCAACTGGCTAGATATATTAAGCTTAAGCAATCTAAATCTACCATTGTCAGGGTAAGAAATAGCAGGGGAGGACTACAGGTGACTGATATCGCTATCCATCAGGCTTTTTTGAGCTTTTATAAAAAAATTGTACAGTGGGCTTGTACAGGAGGATTTAGCTGTTTATCAGAGATTTTTGGACACCTTGCCTCTTCCAGAGCTCACTGTGCCAGATAGAGAAATGCTTCACAAACCTATTTATTATTTGCTTGAGGTACAGGGAGTGATTAGGGAGCCCAAGAATGGGAAATCTCCAGGTCTTGATGGCTACTCCAGCAGGTTTTATAAACAATTTGTGGAACTTGTGGGTCCTATTTTGGTGAGGGTTGCAAATGGGGTACCGGAGGGGGGTCTTTTGCCTAAATCTATGAGAGAGGCTGGGGTGGCGGTTCTTTTGAAGCCGGGTAGGATCCCCAAAATTGTGGTTCATACCGGCCAATTTCTTTGTTGAATTTGGATGCTAAGATTTTAGCTAAGGTGCTTGAATTGAGGTTGGGCAGGGTCCTGCCGAGTTTGATCCATTTGGATCAGTCAGGATTTAAACAAAGAAGGCAAGTGAGTGACAATATTAGGTGGACTTTACATCTTCTTTGGGAAATGCAACAGAGACCAGTTAAGGCAATTTTGATGGCCATTGATTCAGAGAAGTTCTTTGATAGGATGCTGTGGGGCTTTCTCTGGGAGGTAATGGGATTGGCTGGTCCCTGTAGTAGTTGGGTGAAGGCTTTTTATGCCTCATCAAGGGCTTGTCTCGGATCAATCAATCTTATACAGACTACTTTCCTATAGAGCAGGGGACCCATCACATTATTGTTCACTCTCTCTGTTGAACCTTTGGCTATCTGTATTCGTAATCATCCCTTGTTATGGGGGTTTGTACAGGGAGGGGTGGAACATCATATTGCGCTTTTTGCGGATGATATTTTGTTGTATGTAAGGGATCCAATTTTCACTATTCCTCTTTTGCTACAGATTTTTGAAGATTATGGTATAGTGTCGGGGTTTAAAACAAATCTCGATAAAACGGAAATATTGAATTTGACATTGGATGCCTTGGAGGTCAACAGGATTCAGGCGTCGTTTCCATTTCGGTGGGATTCACAGGAGCTTCGGTATTTTGGCATACAGTTGCCAAAAAATTTGAATAAAATTTTTGAAGTAAACTATCCACCGGTGTTCCATCAGATTAGATGTGATCTACAATGTTGGCATGGTTTATGTTTTCTTGGTGGGGAAGGATAGCTGTCATTAAGATGAACATGCTGTCGAGGTTGTTGTTTCTTTTCCAAACATTACCAGTGCAGGTACTTAGGGTGGCGTTAGCCGCTTTGGATGTCGAATTGAGGAGGTTTATCTGGCAGAGGAAGCCTCCCCGGATTTCCCAAAAAGTGATGTGGGCTGCTAGGGAATTAGGGGAAAGAGGAGTCCCCAATCTGATTTGGTACTATCAGTCGGCTCAGATTCAATTGTTATAAGAGTGGGAAATAGGGGAGTTTAAGAGTGGGGTGCAATTAGAGCAGGAATATGGGGGCCTAAAACCACTTAAATATAGGCTATGGCTCTCCTGCACATTTCGTACCTAGGCGAGAAATCTGGATAATCTCTTCCTATGACACCTTTTCTTATTGTGGCAGCGGGTTCGAGATCAGTTGGGTAATGGATCGCTGGTGTCCTCATTGGTGCCTATTTGGTTTGAGCCTCATTTTGTAGAAGGACAGGAGAATAGAGTGTTTCGGACCTGGGCAAGGTTGGGTTTCATTACTTTTTGTGACTACATGGGTGAAGAGGGGATGATTTCTTTTGCTCGGCTCCAAGAGAAGTATGGGATGTCCAATGGGGACTATCTAGCTTATCTTCAAGTGTGATATTTTTAGAGAGCCAGGGGTTGGGATTCTAGATCGCCTATACAGGGGGAACATCTGGAGAATTTGTGGCTTTCATTGCAGAGGGTTCGCCACCCTATTTCTGTTTTATATCAATCAATATCAATATCAATGACCTGGCCAACAACTCCACACTTGCAGCACAGAAAGCTTTTCGGGAGCTCGGTGAGGGCTTGAAACCTTTTGTAAAGACTTTAGCTTTTTCTGAAATACTGCCTGCATATGGAAAGGGAGAGCAAAGAGTGAAAAACACAGAGTACTTTAATAAATGGCTCAAAGCCTAATGTCATCAAGAAGGCTTCAGGTACATAGGAGGATGAGGAAATCCATGGAAGGACAAGAAGCTATATTGCACTGATGGGCTACATATTACTACAGCAGGAAAAAGAAACCTTGCAGAGAAATTTAGACAATACGTTTCTAGGCATTTAAACTAGAAGGTGGGGGTGGTGTATGTATGAAGGACAATTCTCCAGCCCCGGCAAAAGAAAAGATGTGATAGTAGTAAAGATTGCATCATAAACAATATCAGCAACTCATTTCTTAGCATTGCAACGGAAAGTGAAACGAAACAAAAATCTATACGAAAAAGGAGATTACCACTGAAAAATAGCTGGAAAGTGATGACCACAAATGCTTGAACTCTAAGCAACAAAGTTCATGATCTGCAAGCCCTGATGTTAGAGGTAGATCTAGATATTGTCGCTATCACAGAAACGCGGGTCAGTGAATCACATGGATGGGATGCAAACATACCGGGATATAATCTTTTTAGGAAGGACAGAGATGGTCAAAAAGGTGGAGGAGTAGCTCTCTCTGTAAAGATCAATATCCAAGCAACCGAAATGCAAGGAACCTGGGGAGAGGAAGAAGCGATAAGGATCACTCTGAAAAGAGAAGATGGAACTTCTATCTACGTGGGTGTAGTCTACAGACCTCCGACTCAATCGCAACAAATTGATAAAGATCTGATTGTGGATATCCAAAAGTTTGGAAGGAAAGAGGAGGTTCTGCTATTGGGAGATTTCAACCTGCTGGATGCGGACTGGAATGTTCCGTCTGCGAAATCGGAAAGAAGTAGGAAGATTGTGGATGCCTTTCAAGAGGCTCTGCTCAGACAAATGGTGATGGAACCCATGAGGGACAAAGCGATATTGGATCAGTTCTTCACAAATGGAGAGAGTATCTCTAATGCTTGAGTGGTTGCTCACCTGGGAAGTAGCGATCATCAAACGGTTTGGTTTGATATAATGGCTAAAGTGGAGAGTGGCCGCACGATACTTAAAGTCCTAGATTTCAAACGTCCAGAATTTAATGCAATGGGAGAGAACCTGAAGAAAGAGCTGTTAGGATGGGAGGACATAAGAGAAGTGGAAAGACAGTGGTCTAAGTTGGAAGGAGCAATAAAAATGGCTACGGACCTTTATGTGAAGAAAATAAATAAAAACAAGAGAAAAAGGAAACTGATATGGTTCTCCAAACTAGTGGCGGAGAAAATAAAGGCGAAAGAGTTGGCGTTTGTGAAATATTAAAAAAAACCAAGAAGAGGAGTGCAGAAAGGACTACAGGGTAAAATTGAAAGAAGCCAAGAGAGAGATATGTCTGGCGAAAGCACAGGCGGAAGAACAAATGGCTAAAAATGTAAAAAAGGGAGACAAAAATGTTTTCAGATATATTAGTGAAAGGAGGAAGATGAAAAATGGAATTGCTAAACTAAAAGATGCTGGGAACTGATATGTGGAGAGTGATGAGGAAAAAGCAAATGTGCTAAACAAATTCTTCTGTTTTGTGTTCACAGAATAAAATCCTGGAGAAGGACCGAGATTGTATGACAAAGATACACGAAAAAATGGAGTAGATTCTGCGCCGTTCATGGAGGAGAGTGTTTATGAGCAACTTGAAAAACTGAAGGTGGACAAAGCGATGGGACCAGACGGGATCCATCCCAGGATACTAAGGGAGCTCAGAGAGGTTCTGGCGAGTCCTAATAAAGACTTGTTCAACAAATCTCTGGAGATGGGAGTGATTCCTGGGGTTTGGAGGAGAGCGGATATGGTCCCTATTCATAAAACTGGTCACAGGGATGAAGCGGGAAACTACAGGCCGGTGAGCCTCACTTCGGTTGTTGGAAAAATAATGGAAGTGTTGCTGAAAGAAAGGATAGTGTACTTCCTTGAATCTAATGGGTTACAGGATCCGAGGCAACATGGCTTTATAAAAGGTAAATCGTGCCAAATGAACCTGATTGAATTTTTTGATTGGGTGACCAGAGAGCTGGATCGAGGACATATGCTAGATGTAATTTACTTAGATTTCAGCAAAGCCTTTGATACGGTCCCTCATAGGAGGCTGTTGAACAAACTTGAAGGGCTGAAGTTAGGACCCAAAGTGGTGAACTGGGTCAGAAACTGGCTGTCCGACAGACGCCAGAAGGTGGTGGTTAATGGAAGTCGCTTGGAAGAAGAAAAGGTGAGTAGTGGAGTCCCTCAGGGTTCGGTGCTGGGGACGATCTTGTTCAATATGTTTGTGAGTGACATTGCTGTAGGGTTAGAAGGAAAAGTGTGCCTTTTTGCAGATGATACCAAGATTTGTAACAGAGTAGACACCAAAGAGGGTGTGGAAAATATGAAAAAGGATCTGCAAAAGTTAGAGGAATGGTCTAATGCCTGGCAACTAAAATTCAATGAAAGAAATGCAGAGTAATGCATTTGGAGATTAATAATCGTAAGGAACCGTATATGCTGGGAGGTGAGAAGCTGATATGCACGGACGGGGAGAGGGACCTTGGGGGTGATATTGTCCGAAGATCTAAAGGTGAAAAAACAGTGTGACAAGGCAGTGGCTGCTGCCAGAAGGATGCTGGGCTGTATAAAGAGAGGTGTAGCCAGTAGAAGGAAGAAGTTGTTGATGCCCCTGTACAGGTCATTGGTAAGGCCCCACTTGGAGTATTGTGTTCAGTTTTGGAGATTGTATCTGGCGAAGGATGTAAGAAGACTTGAAGCGGTCCATAGGAGGGTGACGAAAATGATAGGAGGCTTGTGCCAGAAGATGTATTAGGAGAAAAAGGAAGCCCTGAATATGCATACCCTAGAGGAAAGGAGAGTCGGGGAGATATGATTCAGACGTTCAAATACTTGAAGGGTATTAACGTAAAACATAATCTTTTCCAGAGAAAGGAAAATGGTAAAACCAGAGGACATAATTTGAGATTGAGGGGTGGTAGTAGATTCAAAGGCAATGTTAGGAAATTCTACTTTACGGAGAGGGTGGTGGATGCCTGGAATGCGATCCCGAGAGAGGTGGTGGAGGGGAAAACGGTGACTGAGTTCAAAGAAGCGTGGGATGAACACAGAGGATCTAGAATCAGAAAATAATATTAAATATTGAACTAAGGCCAGTACTGGGAAGACTTGCACGGTCTGTGTCTGTTTATGGCCTTTTAGGGGAAGATGGGCTGGAGAGGGCTTCAATGGCTGAGAGAGTTTAGATGGGATGGAGTAGGTTTTAATGTAGATTTTGGCAGTTGGAACCCAAGCACAGTACTGGGTAGAGCTTTGTATTCTTGCCCAGAAATTGCTAAGAGAAAAAATTAAAAAAATTTAAATTGAATCAGGTTGGGCAGACTGGATGGACCATTCGGGTCTTTATCTGCCATCATCTATTATGTTACTTTGTTACTGGAGGGGTCATACTGTGTTCCAATTTTCCTTTATGGAAAAATGGGAAGGGGATTTTGGAAAGGTTCTTACTAGAGAGTTCGTGGGGATAGAAATCCCACCCGTCCCCGCCAAAGTCTCACCCGTCCCTTTGAGGAATCCCACCCATCCCCACCCGTCCACACTAGGAATCCCTCCGTCCCTACCATCCCCGCGAGGAATCCTTTCCGTCCCAACCCGTCCCCGCGAGGAATCCCCTCCGTCCCCACCCGTCCCTATAAACTACAGAAATAGTTATTTCATTTAATTATGCTACTGAATTAAAGGCTCTGGTAGAAACCCATTTTTATCACACAACTAATAAACTACTTTATCCTAAAGCAAAAAAAAAAAAAAAAAAGAAATAGACATTTTTTCCTACCTTTGTTGCCTGGTTTCTGCTTTCCTCATGTTCTCATTCAATTCCTTCCATCCACTATCTCTCTTCTCTCTGCATCTTCCATTTGCTCTGTTACTGTGCCACTCTCTTTCTCCCCTTTCCAAATTGGTCATGCACCTATCTTCTTCCCTCCGCTCCCCCAATAGTCTGGCATCTCTGTCTTCTTCCCTGCCAGCTGTAAGGTTTGTTAGTCACCCCCACAATGTATGGTTGGTGGGGTTACGTGAGAGGCGCCCTTACACACGCCAGGTCCCATGTTCAGTTCCCTCACAGAAGATTCACCCGGAGTAGAATCAAATAAGAAACACAGCCAGAGGTGATTGCATAAAGAATATATTATAGAAATAGTCTTACAGAAAAGCAATATTCATAGGCATTACAATTAAGCATTACAATTAATGAGAGAGCAAAGCAGTTTCTCTGCCTTACAGAGTTCAGAGGCAAAGAGACAGAGAGTCTGAAGTTCTAGGGAGAGCCAGAGAGAGAGAGAGAGAGAAATTTCGGGTTCCATAGATAAAGAGAAGGATAGACAGAGAGATAGACAGAGAAAGAGAGATCTTTATGTGTGTTGCAGAGAGGAGGCTTTTATAGCTTGGAAGCTTATTCTAAATATAGAATCTATTGAGCTTCAATAGAAGTTAAACTTCCCCTCTCCTTCGTAGACAGGAGAAAAATAGACTGTAGTCATATATGTATTTCCAGTATGTCTCTGACAATAGTTTCTGATTAACTTTAGTTATCTGTGCACCTGGACTCATTGTCCTAAGCATCCTCTTAATCAGACATTAACACATTAACACCTTTTAGCTAATCATGATTTAATCAGGGCTACTTGAAACCATCTTCCTGGATGCTTTCTGTGAATAAGCATTCAGGATCTATTTGCATCTACATTCCAGAGTGAGATTGATATAATTTCCCATAGGCCTTCACTGACATTAGTTATGCCAATTGAAAATGCTGATTGCTAGCAATAGCTATGCTGACATCTCCCATACTTTTTTTATTTTTATTCTTTGAAATGAAGGCAAGCTTGCGGTACCCTTCTTTAAACAGCCAGTCTGCATTTCACAGATGCCTCGCTTCCGTCCAACAGCACATCCCCTGTCCTGCAGAATCTCCAAGCTATGAAGATAAACAGTTCCCATTATGAGTTCAAACCTCTGTCTTAGGTTGTACAGTCAGTATGCTATATCTTACCCGTCATTGAGCGAATGAACGGTGCATAAGGGATGCAGGAAACTTTCTCAGGAGGTTCAGGCATAAAGGTACCAAGATGTCAGGAGAGAGTATGCAAGTATGGGATATGAGATAATATATTATGTCTGACCCTGGTATGGCCATGCCAAATTAAAACCAAATAGAACCAAATTAGCCAAATTAGCAAGTGTCAGAGAAGGTACTGGAAATACATGTATAACTGTCTTAAAAGCTAGAGGGAAATTTTTGAGATAAAGAAATGTACATGTAGCAAAGGAAAATCATAACAATGATAGGGTGAATTAAAACATTAAATACGTGGTTTGCAGTGGGCGAATACCCAAAGAAAAGTTCCCAAATTGAGACATTGGCGTCTCGTAGCAAATTTTGTACATTTTGTGCAATCTGTTCATTTTTGAAAGTGATAGTATGATTCACTTGTGTGGAGGTTTTCTTAAGTTGTTCAATGTATGCATGGAGTTCAGTAAAGTTCAGCAGCTTTTGAAATGTCTCGTTCCCCATACCAAGAGGTAGTGGATGTACAGCATATGAAATAAAGTCTGGAATGTCCATAGAATCATTAGAGATGTGGAGTAGGTTAAATAGGCAAAATAATGCACAGAATTTAAGAAGTTGGTTGGTTGGGCTGAGAACTTTTCAGCACCCCCTCATACACCTTTCTTGGAGTTACACACCATAGCACGTATATGCTACTTTATCTGCCAGGAACACACCGGAGACTATCACCAGAGACTTTGGAGCATTGGGTGAGAGGCTGAAGCGGACAGGAGCGCAGGTGGTTTTCTCATCGATCCTCCCAGTTAGAGGCAAGGGAAGAGCCAGAGATGAACGTATCCAGAGGACGAACGAGTGGCTACAGGGATGGTACCGCGATATGAACTTCGGATTCCTAAACCACGGGGAAGCGCTACAAGGACTTCAGGGACCAGACGGACTCCATCTGACCAGTAGGGGTAGGAACGTCTTTGGACACCGACTAGCCCGCCTGCTTCACAGGGCTTTAAACTAGGTAAGTCGGGGGAGGGTACCCATTTACATATTAGTGCAGAAAGGAATTATCCTGATGAGGTGAGTCGAAACTCCGCTTCCATGTCCAAGGTAAGTACCCACATTGCAAACAGTTCTTTAGGAGTCACACTGACTCGGGTAAGATACACCTCACAGGGACTTAGCAAACACAAGATATGGAGGGCCATGTATGTCAATGCACACAGTTTAGGTAACAAAATTCTAGAACTGGAGGCTGAAATAAGGAATGCCGACCTAGATGTGGTGGCAATATCTGAAACTTGGTTCACGGACTCATATGGGTGGGATATGGCTATACCGGGCTACAATCTACTTCGTCAGGACAGAGAGGGCAGGTTAGGAGGGGGGAGGGGTAGCTCTATACATTAAAGAGGACATCAAAACCACCAGGATCACAGATGTCAAGTACACCGGGGAGTCCCTCTGGGTAAACTTGGCAAGAGGCAGAGAAAAATGCCTGTATCTAGGTGTGGTATACAGACCCCCAAGACAACTGGAAGACATGGACGCAGAATTAATTGAAGACATAGAGAATATCACTCTACGAGGAGAAGCTGTACTGCTAGGGGACTTCAATATGCCTGATGCAGACTGGAACTCATTTTCAGCGACAACCAGCGGTAGCAGGAGGCTCTTAACCTCCATAAAGGGAGCACATCTCAAACAAATGGTAACGGAGCCCACTAGGGACCAGGCGATCCTTGACCTGGTACTCACCAACGGGGAAAGCATCTCAGAGGTCTCAGTAGGAGATACGCTAGCCTTCAGCGACCACAACATAGTATGGTTCAACCTTAGGAAAGGCTTCCCTAGATCAAACACGAAAACAAAGGTACTCAATTTCCGGGGCACAGACTTCGCACGCATGGGAGATTTCGTCCATCAGACGCTGCAGGACCAAGCGGAGACCGATGATGTAGAAGCTAAGTGGTTAACACTGAAATCAACCATACATGAAGCAACTAGCTGCTTCATAAAATCAGTAAATAAACGACAAAGAAACAATAAACCCCAATGGTTCACCGCGGAGATCTTGCACCTCATTAAGGAGAAGAAAAAAGCGTTTCTCTCCTACAAACGCACGGAGAAAAGAGAGGCAAAAGTAGAATACAGGACCAGGTCTACAGCGGTCAAAATGGCAGTTAGGGAGGCAAAACTTTGAATGGAAGAAATTCTGGCAAAAAACATTATAAAGGGGGACAAATCCTTCTTCAGGAATATTAGTGACTGAAAAAGGAACACAGACGGGATAGTAAGCCTTAGAAGACCGGACGGACGTTACGTGGAAGCAGATTCCGATAAAGCCGAACTACTGAATGAATACTTCTGCTCAGTCTTCACCTGTGAGGCACCGGGACACGGTCCGCAGTTGAAGGCAACACAAAGCACAGAAGACCCATTTCAGAATTTTGAGTTCACACCAGGTGAAGTTTACAGTGAACTGGCAAGACTCAAGGTGAACAAAGCCATGGAACCAGACAATTTGCACCCAAGAGTGCTCAGAGAATTGAGCGATGTCCTGGCGAAACCGTTGGCTGAGCTATTCAATCTCTCCCTAAGTAAGGGGAAAGTTCCCCTGGACTGGAAATTAGCTAATGTCGTTCCTCTGCATAAAAAGGGTTGCAGGGCAGAGGCTGCGAATTATAGACCGGTGAGTCTCACATCAATAGTGTGCAAACTCATGGAAACACTAATTAAAAGCAAATTGGACATGATCTTGAATGAAGGGAATCTTCGGGATCCCAGTCAGCATGGATTCACCAAGGGTAGGTCCTGCCAATCCAATCTCTTCAGCTTCTTTGACTGGGTAACAAGAAAGTTGGACTTGGGAGAGTCTTTGGACGTCGTGTACCTGGACTTCAGTAAAGCTTTTGATAGTGTCCCACACCGCAGGCTGCTAAGCAAGATGGAATCGATGGGGTTAGGAGAGACACTAACTGCATGGGTCAATGATTGGCTGAGTGGCAGACTTCAGAGTGTGGTGGTTAATGGTACCCTGTCTAAAACATTGGAGGTAACTAGTGGAGTGCCGCAGGGCTCGGTCCTGGGTCCACTCCTTTTCAACATATTCATAGGGGATCTGACTCAAGGGCTTCAAGGTAAAATAACACTATTCGCCGATGACGCCAAACTATGTAATATAGTAAGTGAATGCAGTTTACAGAATTATATGGCGCAGGACCTGCTTACATTGGAAAGTTGGTCCTCAACCTGGCAGCTAGGCTTCAATGCTAAGAAATGTAAGGTCATGCACCTCGGAAGCGGAAATCCATGCAGGACGTACTTCTTGAACGGAGAAACTTTAACTAGGACTTCAGCAGAATGAGATTTAGGAGTAATCATCAGTGCAGACATGAAAACTGCCAATCAAGTGGAGAAAGCTTCATCTAAGGCAAGGCAGATATTGGGTTGTATCAATAGAAGTTTCATCAGCCGAAATCCTGAAGTCATAATGCCGTTGTACAGGACCATGGTGAGACCTCATCTGGAGTACTGTGTGCAATTCTGGAGGTCACATTATAGTAAAGATGTGCGCAGAATTGAATCGGTTCAGCGGACGGCCACCAGGATGATCTCGGGGCTCAAGGGTCTCTCGTACGAAGAGAGACTGAACAAATTGCAGCTCTACACTCTCGAGGAACGTAGGGAGAGGGGAGACATGATCGAAACATTTAAGTACCTCACAGGACGTGTCGAAGTGGAAGATGATATTTTCATTCTCAAACTCAGGGGCGGAAAATTTCATGGCGACACCAGAAAGTATTTCTTCATAGAGAGAGTGGTTGATCATTGGAACAAGCTTCCAGTGCAGGTGATCGAGGCAGACAGCGTGCCAGACTTTAAGAATAAATGGGATACCCATGTGGGATCCCTACGAGGGTCAAGATAAGGAAATTGGGTCATTAGGGCATAGACAGGGGGTGGTTAAGCAGAGTGGGCAGACTTGATGGGCTGTAGCCCTTTTCTGCCGTCATCTTCTATGTTTCTATGTTTCTAACTGTACAGCAAAGCTTTCTTAGGAAGGTGGCTATCATGAATCCGTAGATCCAATGAACAGGAAACAGCGAACAGGAAACATTGTGAACAGCATGTGTGAGAAGGTAGAGAAGTCTTTGCATTCAGGGTGCAGGAAGATGAATTAGTCCAGCAGGAACTGACAGTCTCTTTAAACTGGTGAGATGCATACTTGTGATGAAGTGATGTCTGCACAGGATCTGTGAATCACTGGAAACTGGTGGTGTTCACCCTTGGGATGAAATGATATCTGTGTACAGGGAGGAATACACCGGCTTGAAAAGAGTCCAGATAACATTTAGCCGCTGTACTTCAGTGTGATCCAAATGAGAGAAAGAAAAAGAGAGAGAGAAACCAGGTTGTCTGTACTGAATGTAGAGAGAGAGAGAGAGAGAGAGAGAGAGAGAGAGACCAGGTTGCCTGTACTGAATGTGGCAACATGTGACAATATTAATGCATTTATTTGGTATAGTAATGGCAAAAGAGAGACAATATTCAGTTACTTAAGGCTCTTAATCGAACATTCCAAAAAGATATGAGTAAAACCTTTTCTTAAAAAAATAACCCCTAACTTAGCTACATTTAGGATATGCAAACTATAGGTAAAAAGAACATTGCGCAATTGGGCTAGTTAAAAAAAATGGGGAAAAGAGCTCTAGAAATGGCCAATGTAATGTATCCTGGGGTATCCCTCAAACTAAAACAAATAGACAAAACACAGACCACATGGCACAGACAAAACATAAAACACAAAACATAAAACATAAAACACAAACTATTCTTCCAGCTGTCAAGTGTTCAGGGCTGAACTTATCTCTGGAAATAAACACATTGTTATAGAACAACAAAACAAAGATGAACACATGAGTAAAGTATATAGACAAATAATGCATAGAATAACCATTCCATATTCAGAAAAGGCATAAAGCTAATATCTTCTTTGGAATGTCTTTATCTCTGCAGTGATAAAGAGGATCCTTGGAAAACACTAAAAATATATTTGTGCCAAAACTGGTCTGGGATGGCTATGTATATATCTGAACTGCTGCTAAGAAAAAGAAAAAATATTTCAAATTAGCAGCATCTTCAAGGTCACTTAGAGCAAACTTCATCCCTGTTCCATTCCGGCTGACCTTGATGACATGTCTGCCACCTGGGTCCCACTGCACTCGGAGGAGTGGGCACTGCGGTGCAGAAGTCAGGTGTAGGCTAGATGTGTCTTCTTTTGTCTGCACTGTCGTGTCCTGGCATTCAGAGGCAAGGGGCAAATTCCGAAAATCATTAGTCATGTCTAGGACAGAGAAAAATGCACATTTAGGGTTAAATTTCACAGTAATGTCAGAGTAAGAGGTTGCCACTGGTACTACAGGCTTTGAAATTTTAGTTAGGGCACGAGAGTCTATAGTGAGCCTACTGGAGCTCTCTGATTTAGCAAATGACCAAGCTGGAGAGCCACATGCTAAAGAGATAGGTCCGCTCAGACCCCTCTCCTCCATCTTAGACACTAGTTCTGTTGCTGGAAGAAGTACTGGTTGCTGTGTTTGTGGTTGAGGATCTTCGGCCTCAAACAAAATTTCTGTGTACCTTTTCCCACAATCTTGTGCCCAAACTGAAACATCTGCAACCTCTGAGTGAGTTATACTATGATCTTGCTGCTGCATTAGCATGCTACATTGAGTGGCTAACTGCACAGGAATAACCTCATGAACCAAAGGTTTAGAAGCATTTAGAATTCCTGTACCTAATGCAAGACCAGCCACCTCAACTATTTCTTTGCCTGTATTCTCACTCATGCTGGCAGTAGTTTCTACAATGTCTTTCATTTGTTCCTTTTGTGGGATAGACACACACTTTGAAGCTTTGTCATTTAGACCCTGAATCTCACAAATTTCCATATTTTTCTGATCTCCAGTAGGAGGCGCTCTATCTGTAAAACTGATTCTGGCCCCTGTATCAATTAAAGTTAATTTTTCCTGACCCTCTATGGTAGTATTAACATTGGGGCAGCTGCAAGTGTCCAATATCAAAGGTGCCACATACCTCAAGCTGAATTCTGAGTCTGACTTCTTTCCCTTATCCTGCGTCTCCAAAAGTGAGTCCACAGGTAAGTGAAAGGAGTTCGGCTGGGCTGTGAAGGCTTGAGTCACCTTGGTATTTGGACACAGAGAGTCAGGACATCCCTATGCACTAACACTGTTTTTCCTGGCTGTCAAATCACTTTTTACTCTGTCCAATTCTATCTGCATTGTGTATTTATCCTGTTCCCATTTCATTTTCTCTTTTTCTAATTTTTCCTTTTGGTCTCTGAGTTCATGGAAGGGAATGTAAGTGGAGGAATTTCTGTAACTACCTCTGACATGCCCCCTATTTCCTGTGTGTGGTGTTTTATTGTATTGGGGTGCTCCCTCAGCACGCCACCTTCTAGCTTCTGATACTGAAATAATTTGAGCTGGCTGGGTCTTCCACACAGACCCAATCCTGAGCAGTAAAGTGTCAAAAGGGGTAGTTTTAGGATCCTCCGAAAACAACAGAAGGTGTTTAGCAATCTCGGGGAATAATAATTCTAATAGAAATTCTTTATGTTCTCTCTGATCATAATCAGAAGAAATGGGCCAGTGTTCCTTCTCTTTAAGTACAGCGTGTATTACCCAACTCTATATGCAAACTGCTCTAGTGTATCACTTGGCATGGGTGAAAGAGTTCTAAGTACCTGTAGGGAGCTGCATCGAAATAGTTTTTCGATGCCTATCTTTACAAACTGGTATGGATGAACAAGAGATCCAAATTTATAATAATGTGGACCCATGGCTAGGTGCATAAGCTTATCAAAATCTGCAGAGTTCCTTTTGTATTTCCCTAGACCCCAGTGAATCAGTATGTCAGTACCCATTTGCACCATTCATTTATGTTAAAAGGCATAGGTCCCACTTTTTGTACTATTCTTTCAATGTCACTGTCCTTCATATGTCCCTGCAGCACTACAGTTACTAGAGCTGTGTCACTTATAGGGGTACTATTGGTATTGCTCTAGCCTGGTAATGAATTTTCCTCCTCTTCATTTGTCGGTTCTTCTTCCTGTTCTACATCTGTAGCTAGTTTACCTTTTCGCTGGCCTGCTACAAAAACAGTGTTCTGTTTCACTATAAACTGACTACATGGATTATATGGTGAAGGTGGCAATGGTGCAGACGGCAGAATCTGTGAGGAGACAGCATTAACCTGTCCCTGTGAGGCATATTTTGACTTTAAATACTTTAATTCTGCCTTGGCCTCTTCTAATTGTTCATTTACAGCTAAAAAGGAATTTGTAGCTTGAACAATTTAGGTTCTTAGCATGGATATATTAATTTGTGCCTCATCTAAGTCTTTGGACAGCTGATGGCACTGAGTGTTCAAGTCAGTATTTTTTTGTCTTAGGCTAATAAGTCCTCTACATAGGCCCTGAATGAAAAGGCATTTTCGTTTATTTGTTTTCTTTCTAAACTCCTGAGCATGAGAAACCATTTGTTTCTGAATATCGTGCCATGTGTTTTCTGGAAAATTACCCTCATATGGACCCCCTTTCTTGTCAAAATATTTGTGTACAATATCTGTGAGTTATTGAAAATCAAAAGGGTTCATATTTGAGGCTGCAATCTGCCTTGGTACGTGGGCCTTGCTCATCCCTGTCTGTGTGTAGCCTTTGAGACGGAAATGCTCCCACTGATGAAGGAGGGAGACTTTAGTTAATAGGTAGAAAAATGAGGTAAAGCATGTAAGGCAACAGTCACCGGCATAAAGAATACACTTTTGCCCACATTTGCCCACACTTTAAATGCAAAGGTTACTACCTGAAATTTACAGGCAGAAGTTTAGCAGGAAAAAATAAAAGAAATCTGTTAGAAGAGGAGAGATGCCAGCTGTCAGTTCCAGTCCAGTGTGCACTGGGCCTTTCACCAGAGCAGAGACTGACAAGAAATAGAATTAAAAACACAAGGTAAACAGTAAAAGTTATTAGTACAGATATGGCATGTCTTAATTGAGTGACTGTTTTAATATGGGATCATGCTTTTCTTCAGAGCAGCTCAAATATTCTTACATGCAACACCCTCTAGCAAGCCTATAATAGCAAAGCATAAAATGCAAACTGGCACAGGTAACACTACAAAGCCTTTTGATAGTAAAATCTCACCAAATATAAAACCCAAAATATTACTGGAACTTTTCACAAATGTGTCATTCAGTCTAAAACAATTTAAGGGTTCTAGAAGGTCTTTTGATTTCTATCTCACTCTGTCTATCAATCAAAAATACAAAGTCTATTGATAAGTAAAATCTCACCAAGTATAAAACCCCACAATATTACTGGAACTTTTCACCAGTGTGTCATCCAGTCTAAAGTATAATCAATCTAAGGGTTTTCCAAAGTCTTTTGATTTCTATCTCACTCCTATTGCACAGTGCATACAAGGAAAAAAAAAATTGAATTCTACTTACCCAAATGAAATCATCAGGAAGGACCGAGACAAGCCCCCAAAATGTAAGGTTTGTTAGTCACCCCCACAATGTATGGTTGGTGGGGTTACGTGAGAGGCGCCCTTACACACGCCAGGTCCCAGGTTCAGTTCCCTCACAGAAGATTCACCCGGAGTAGAATCAAATAAGAAACACAGCCAGAGGTGATTGCATAAAGAATATATTATAGAAATAGTCTTACAGAAAAGCAATATTCATAGGCATTGCAATTAAGCATTACAATTAATGAGAGAGCAAAGCAGGTTCTCTGCCTTACAGAATTCAAAAGCAAAGAGACAGAGAGTATGAAGTTCTAGGGAGAGCCAGAGAAAGAGGGGATGGGGTGATGATCTAAATTTCGGGTTCCATAGATAAAGAGAAGGATAGACAGAGAGATAGACAGAGAAAGAGAGATCTTCATGTGTGTTGCAGAGAGGAGGCTTTTATAGCTTGGAAGCTTATTCTAAATATAGAATCTATTGAGCTTCAATAGAAGTTAAACTTCCCCCCTCCTTCGTAGACAGGAGAAATATAGGCTGTAGTCATATATGTATTTCCAGTATGTCTCTGACAATAGTTTCTGATTAACTTTAGTTATCTGTGCACCTGGACCCATTGTCCTAAGCACCCTCTTAATCAGACATTAACACATTAACACCTTTTAGCTAATCATGATTTAATCAGGGCTACTTGAAACCGTCTTCCTGGATGCTTTCTGTGAATAAGCATTCAGGATCCATTTGCATCTACATTCCAGAGTGAGAATTATATAATTTCCCATAGGCCTTCGCTGACATTAGTTATGCCAACTGAAAATGCTGATTGCTAGCAATAGCTATGCTGACACCAGCGTCTTCTCCCCACTCTCTCTTCCCCATTTCCTTTCAGCGTCCTTCTCCCCTCATCTTCCCAAGGCCTGTCAGCTTCCTTCTCCCCCCTCTGTCTTCCCCATGTGCTTTCAGTGTCCTTCTCCCCCCTCTGTCTTCCCCATGTGCTTTCAGTGTCCATCTCCCCCCTTTGTCTTCCCCATTTCCTTTCAGCGTCCTTCTCCCCCCCGTCTTCCCCATGTCCTTTCAGCATCCTTCTCCCCCTCTATCTTCCCCATGTCCTTTCTGCGTCCTTCTCCCCCTCCGTCTTCTCCATGTCTTTTCAGCATCCTTCTCCCCCCCGTCTTCCCCATGTCCTTTCAGCGTCCTTCTCCACCCTTTTGTCTTCCCCATGTGCTTTCAGTGTCCTTCTCCCCCCTCTGTCTTCCCCATGTCCTTTCAGCATCCTTCTCTCCCCGTCTTTCCCATGTCCTTTCAGCGTCCTTCTTCCCCCATCTTCCCCATGTCCTTTCAGCATCCTTCTCCACCCTTTTGTCTTCCCCAGTGCTTTCAGCGTCCTTCTTCCCCCTTAGTTTTACCTTAAGCGTCTTTTCCTCTCCACTCCACCTTTCCTCCCTTTCTCCCTCCCTGCCTCTTACCTTTGTGGCGCTTCCCCGCCTGACTGACAACAGAACAGGCCCGGTCCGACAAACCTCCCTGCCCTATAGCCGCGAATCTAAATTACCTTCTTACAGCAGCTGGAGTATTGAAGCGCTGACATCGTGGAAGACTTCTGTTCCAATTGGCTGTGTGCTGCGGCAGGGCAGGTAGGGAGAAGATGAGCCTTGCATCCAACCCCGCAGGAACCCCGCGACCCTCGGAGGCATCCCCACGGGATCTCCGCGACCCTAGGGGGCATCCCCACGGGTCCCTGTGTCCCTAGGGGGCATCCCCACGGGATCCCTGCGACCCGAAGGGAGAACCTGCGGGATGCCCGCGGGTCCTGTGGGTTTCCCGTCGTCTCCGTTCCCATGCAGCTCTCTAGTTCTTACCTCCAGGGAGTGGGAGATCATATGTGGGGAAGTGTACAAGGCGTCCTCTTGTGCATTAGTACAGGAAAACGCCTATAAGATTCTGACTCGCTGGTACTTTACACCGGAGCGATTGCACAAAATGTACCCCCAAGTTTCTAATCAATGCTGGAGATGTAGTACTTTAGTGGGCACCTTCCTGCACATTTGGTGGGATTGTCCGGTATTACACCCTTTTTGGAGGAGTGTGATCTTAACAGGCCTGGTGGGTAAACAGGTGGGAGACTCCCCTATCGATTGCTTGCTTGGTCTGTATAACACTGGGGAATATAAATGGCAAACTAAACTTCTTTGAATAGGTTTGTTAGCTGATAAATGCTTAATAGCAAGATGTTGGAAACGCAGCACAGCTCCTTCACACTCTGAGTGGGTAAATAAGCTAGTGTCCTTGGGAAGAATGGAAATTTCTGTAGCAAAGCAGCATCATTATTATATGTCTCAGGTATCCCTTTGGAAGCAGTTGGAAGACACATTAACTGTTCTTTAGTTCCTGCACTTTGGGCTCCGCTGTTCTGTTGGAGTGCATGGGGAGGGAGGGAGGGGGATAGGGGATAGGGAGGGGGGATTAAGGTTGACATGTGGTTGATAGGGGTATACACAGTTTCTTGTTTGGAAGTACAGGAGCATTTCACTTTGTGCTGTTGTATACGAGTGTTCCTAATGATTTGTTTTTTTTGTTACCTGTTCATTTGGAGGTCTTGTTTATTTTATTGTTCTTTAATATAAAATTCTAATAATAATAAGAGCAAGATACTGGATCTTTACTTGGTTTTAATATCAGTGTTATTCCAGCTAGGCGCCATGAATAAGGCAGTTCCTGTCTATCTACCAAGGTGTTAAAAAAGTGTAATGGGGGATCAAATTAATTCAAAATGTCTTATAAAATTTAGCAGTGAAACCATCTAATCCTGGTGATTTTCCCACCTGCATGTCTTTTATAGCCCAATTTAATTCTTCCACTGTGACAGAGAGGGAAAGTTCTATAATTTCTCCACGAGTAAGAATAGGTAGCTGTATATGATCTAAGTAGGCACGAGTATCCGCTTCTTCCATTATATATTCAGGTTAATATAATTGCTGATAGTAATCAATAAAAGCTTGCTGAATATGGCATAAAGTAGTACAATCTCCAGTTGTACCCTGTACGCAGGTAATAATGGTGCGGGAGTTGCTGTAAGTCATGACCAGGTGCTTTTTGTACCTTGTACTTTAACTTTAAACATTTGGAGGTTGTGGATACTGATAGGGGTTTCTGCCAATTAGTAAGCTGTAAGTCCTGCAGTACTTGATGCATTGGTAGTTCAACTAGCTCTTTTAATAAGGTTTTAAAGGATTGGAGGATATTCGGAATCCTTACCTCCTGTAGGTGTTGCAGCCTGATTAAGACTCAGGAGATTAGAAACCTTTTGTAAAAAATTTAGGGTAAGAGTATTCCTCTATTGGAGTTGGTTGTGTAGGCAGAAGGGGCTTCCCAGTTATAAGGAAAAATTGTACCCTCTGCTGGAGAAGAACAAATAGGAGTGCAGGGACCCCAATTCATATCTTGAGGTACTTCCAAAGGAGTGGGTAGAGTAATGCTCTCTGAAGGGTTCTGCTCTACACATTCTGGACATTGCTGGGCCATTAAAAGAGGCATAGAAGGAGCAGGAGGAGAAGGCAGTAATAAAGTAGCACTATCCTGCATAAACTTTTGTAAAAGTATGAAAAAATTTGAGACTATATTAATGGAGTCTAAACGGTGGGTAGGTGGCTCTGAGAGGCGACCCGGGAGAGAGGGTCACTTAGGAAGTACTGGGTCCTGACCCAGGAGAGGCTCTTCATTTAGATTTTGATAGACTCTTTGTAGGTTTAGTGTTACCTGGATTTACAGATGAATCCTGCTGAGTGAGGCCAGGAGAGGATCGCAAAGTCGAAACTGAGCCCACAGGAGCCTTCACTGGAGCCTCATAAATCACAATAGCCACTCCAGCTTCCTTGAGAAAGTTCCATGCTGCTGAAGTTGTCGCTGGTGGAGAAGGGGTAGTGTATCTGTAAGCACTGGGAGCTTTTTATGGCCAGTCGAGTATACCAACTTTTTCTTTGCTGACGGTGTCGGTGGCAAATTGCTTGCCTCCCCTTGTGGTATCAAGACAGGACTCTGGGGCAGGGAGAGAGCAGCGAAGTCAGAAGTCTGTAAGCCTTCTTTGAAGTTCTGGTGCAAAGTGGAACTGTGAGGGAAGCGCCGTCCATCACAGTAACTGAAAGAAGAAAAGGCACCTTCACAGTCCTAATGCCGGCAGCTAATAAAGCTGCCAGTGTGGAGTATTCATTGTTATTCTTTTCTTTTCTCTTCTTTGTTGGGTTGTTGTTTTTTTTTACCTCCCTGGTTTGAAGTAGTAAAAGAAAGGGCTCCTTTTTTAAATAATTAAGGGGATATATTGCTATTCTGGGTGTTTTCTTGTTTTTTCCCTTTTCTCTTTTTTTTCTGTGAGGAAGAGAGGGGAGAGATGCAACCTTTCAGGAGCATCCAAAAAAAAACAAACCTGTCAGAGTGAGGGGAGGGGCTCCAGGAGTAGAGCCCCTGTATATGCCCAGTAAGCTTAAAAGCTTACCAATAGCTAGGGGAGAGCACCAGCACTGAGACTCAGTCAGAGGACTTCACTTTCAAGTGTGCATGCATATCCCCTGCTTGTCTCCGGAGAACTTTTGTTCTAGAACTGTGAGCAATAAAGCTAGCTTATAAAGCAAGATGGCATATGCTGCTAGCTAAGAGGAAATAAGATGCTTACAAATTATCCAAAATGCCTCTATTAAACTCATTATGAAAGCAAAGAAATTTGACCATGTTTTGACACTCCTTAAAAAATCCCATTGGCTCCCGGTGTCTCATCGAATAACCTATAAAATATGGAGCTCATAATCGAAAGAGAAAAACGTCCAAAAACCAGCTTAAGTCGGCACTTGGACGAACATTTCTCAAAAATGTCCAAGTGCCGATAATAAAACCGGGTTTTGGACATATTTTTAAAGATAAAGATAAAAAACGTATTTCTTTTTCTCGTTATTATTCTTACTCTCATTTTCATTCTAATTTTTATTCTCTTCTTTTTTCATTCTGCTTCTCTAAACCCTTCCTTTTCTCTTATCCCTTATTTGTTTCATTTCCTATCTAATATTGTATTTCTTACCCAATATTGTATTTCTTACCCCTTTTCCCATTTGTACTGTATGTCCTGTACGTTGAGTCTATGTCTCATATATTGTTTCCCTGACCGTTGTAAACTTTTTAGCCATGTTCATCGCTTAGAAGTATGATTAAGCGATTAAACAAATTTTAAATAAAACTTGTATGCTTGGAGAATTTGTAAGCAAATTAAGTTTTTAATTAGTTTGTGCATTATGATATAAGAAATAGAGAGTGATCCGTTTTTGCTATTTTTTAGACACACTTTTTAGTTTAAGGATTGCAATTTGACTTCTGGGGAAAACTGTGCCTAATTTCCCCTTTAGGTATATGTGTCTCTGAGGCCCAAATTCTGTAATCAGCACCTATTTCAGAGGCGCCCAACTAGATAGGCGCCTATCTAAATTGAATAACAAGCTCAATTAAGCTTTTAATCAGCACTGATTGAAACACAGGCACCTATCAAGAAAGCGCGATTCTGTAACAAGGCGGCTCTAAAAATTTAGGCGGCCTTCAAAAAAATAGGCTCTATGCATGTTAGTCATGGGCGTGGCTACGTATTAGGCGCCTTCTTACAGAATCACTATTCTTAAGCGTGCTTAAGCGCTCGCATGGGTGCCTAAGTTTTAGTTGTGCCTAGAGCTGGCCTATTTAATGGGCGCCTCCAAAATAAGTGCCGCTCAGCATGATTCACTAAACAGCACCCAATTTTACTTGAATCACGTTGAACAGTGCCTATATCGGCTCCTAACTTTTGGGTACTTCTTATAGAATTTGCCCTTGAGTGTTCCTGTTATCTGTTTGGAAATCACAGTATTACATAAACACAAGCATGTTTTACTGCTGCACTGAAAGCTTATGATACATGTTATAGTTTATGCTTTAAATGAAAACTGGTTATATATGGAGACCCTTTACATCTTTCTCACATTTACTTATTTTTATCTATTTATTTTAAAATGTATTACTCGCTATATCCCACAATTCTATGTGAGAAAAAAACACATTCAAAATTAAACACAAAGGCAATAAAATAACATTCTACAAACTATGCAAAGTATAGAATCATGTGTAAATAACATAGCAATTCTTTGTATCATTACATCGGTTCACCTTTACTAAACACACTAATATCGCTTTGTTCTGCCTTTTTTATGGTTTTATATATTTAAACAGTATGCCTCATTTATGGAGTTTTATATGGTTTGTTTATATTATTTATTAATCTTATGATCATCATTATTTGGTTTTAATTTGTATATGTTCATATTAACAGCCCCACCCCTGACACAGCCTGGTGAGGCAAAATGTGGCCATGTCAGGTGTTTGTTTTAAATAAATTGTGCTTTGCTATTTGCTGGTCTGCTATGAAGAAGTGATACTTTATAAAAAAAATATATATTTCATATACTGCCTTTTTGAATAGTTTCTCACCAAGACCCATGGATTAGAAGTATAGTACCACCAAAAAGAAGTACTCACCTCGAGATTCATGAAATTCTAGGGTGACATGAGCATCAAATCCAAGACTGAAATAATTATTGAACACGCTGAGTGGAAGCTGGAAGATAAAACAGATGCTTGGTAAGTTTTAAAGAAGCTGAAACTTTTTTACATCTTTATTCTCTTCTCCCTGCCCCAATGTGAGAATTAGATCTGCTACTCAGACCACTCTTTCTATTCATCATAAGAACATAAGAATAGCCATACCGGATTAGACTAACAGTCTATCTTCTTCCAACAGAGACCAATCCAGGTCACAATTACCTGGCAGAAGCCCAAATAATAGCAACACTCTATGCTACCAATCCCAGGGCAAGCAGTGGCTTCCCTTATGTCTATCTCAATAGCAGCAGACTGTTCAAACCTTTTTTAAATCCAGATATGCTAACTGCTATTATCACATCCTCTGACAATGAGTTCCAGAGCTTAACTACTCTTTGAATGAAAATATATTTTTCCATATTTGTTTTAAAAGTATTTCCTTGTAATTTCATTAAGTATCCCCTAGTCTTTGTTCTTTATAAAACAGTAAAAAATCATTTCACTTTTAGCCATTCTACACCACTCAGGATTTTGAAGACCTCTATCATATTCCCCCATAGCCGTTTCTTTTTCCAAGTTGAAGAGCCCTAACTTCTTCAGCCTTTCCTAATATAAGAGGAGTTTCATCCCATTTATCATTTTGTTTGCTTTCTTTTGCACCATTTCTAATACCACAATATCTTTTTTGAGATATATTGACCAGAACTGAATGCAATACTCAAAGTAAGATCACACCATCTTTACTCTGAACTCTGAGGACTTTCTTAAGAGATCAGACTCCACAGGTGACCCTTGAGGGTTGGAATGCTGACCTAGTGCCTAACCCTCAGTAAGCCTGGTTCTAAGAGAGAGGTTGTAGAGCAAGGGGGCATGAGGGGAGTGGTGGTCCGCCCCGGGTACACACCTTAAGGGGGTGCACAGCCGGCCCACCGGGTCCGGAACCACCCTCCCTACTCTGCCGGTGCTACTTTCCTGAACCATCAGCAGCGGCAGTAAACTTTGAGTCATTGCAGGACTTTTCTGCTTCTCCCTGTGGCTGTCAGCCCACCCCCTCTGATGTCACTTCCTTGTTTCGGAGCAAAGCCAGCAGCCATGGGGAGGTACAGCAAGATCCCGCGATGACTACGTTTAATTTTATAACAATCCGCATTCCAACCACCCAGGGCCAGCATTAGGGGGGGAGCAAACAGGGTAGCTGTCCTGGGTCCCACAGCTACAGGGGCCCCCGACTGCTTGGTGAGGTGATATAAGCTTCCTTCCCTCCTTTTGACTCTCTCGCTGTCCTATCTCCCGCCATAGCCTGTAAGTGATTTGAACTCATGCTCTGGGGCTCTAACACTGTGCTTGCCAGCTTTCCTTCTCCTCGGAAACTGGAAGTTATGTCATGAGGGAGGAGGGAGAAGAAGGGAAGCTGGCACACACAGTGTTACTGTTAGAGCCCCAGAGCATTGGTTAAATTCGCTTACAGGCTATGGCGAGAAATAGAGCAGGGAGGGAGTCGAAGGGAGGGAATCTTACAACTCGCTGCTCTTGCTTGCTTCAGGTCGTCCTCTCTGCCGTGGCCTGCCTTCACGGAAACAGAAAATAGGTGGGACCCGGCAGCGAGGAAAGCCTAAAGCAAATAAGAGCAGTGAGTTGTGAATGCTGTGCTGCTGATGGGTGTGTAAGACAGGGGAGGAGGGGATGGGGGAAGAGAAATGCTGCTGATGCTGCACCCAATTAGGGAGAGGGAGACGAAGACCAGGGAAGGGTGCAGAGAGAAGAGGAAAGAGAGATGCCAAGACCATGGGAGGGAGGGGAAGGAAAGAAAAGAAGGAAATGAGATACCAGACCATGGAGGGGGAGGATGAGATGCCAGGGCATGGGGGGAAGGAAAGAGACAGATGCCAGACAAGGGGAAAGGAAGGAAGGAGAGATGTCAGATAACGGAGGGGGAGAGGAGAGAGATGCCAGGGCATGGGGGAGGGAAGGGAAACTAAGGAGACAAATGCCAGACCAGAGGGAAAGGAAGGAGAGGAAGTGCCAGAGCATAGAGGGAGAGGGAGAGAGATGCCAGGGCTTGGGGGGAGGGGAGGGAAGGAAATAGACATTCCAGACCATGGAGTGGAGGAGGAAAGAGAAGAGGAGATACCAGACCACAAAATGTGAGAAAAGGAAGGAAGGAATGGACAACAAAGGTAAGAAAAATAAATTTATTTTCAACCTAATGATCTTTGAAATATGTTGGTTTTAAGAATTTACATCTGCTGTCTTTGCATTTGTTTCTATTTCTCTGGTTTTGTACTACATGCATGCAGAATCTGACATTAGGGTTTTGTTTGTGACTTTTAATTTGTGTTCCTGTATTTGCATAGGGTTTATCTGTGTTCTGCATGTGTGATCAAGGACAGATGTTCTGCTAGGAATGAATGACGAGAAACGTTATTGGTGTCATGGTCCAAAGTAGGAACATATTTGTTGGCTCTCCTTCACCCCCCTTTTGGACTCAAAATGGCCCTCATTTTATTGAAGCGGGAAGGAGAGAGGGGGTAAAGGCAGGCTTTTCTATTGCCAGACTAAGCAATATTAGCTCCAACACTCATAGGAATTCTATTAGCTTCAATGTTGTTACGCTGTTGCTAGTGCTATAAACCGCGCTATGATTTTGTAAAAAGAGGAGGTGGGGGTAGTTTGTGATTATATATTCCATACTGGATGAAGGTGTTTTCTGTGTTCTGTGTATACGAAAGACATGGTTCTGTGTTAGCATTGACTGTGCAGGATCAATCTGTACAAGTCTGGCTTGTTTAATTTTACAGTGGGTGAGTATATAAGATGCTGCCTTTTCCTAGGTACATTCTTGTTGTGCAATATGTGAATTGTTACTAAAAATCATGGGCCACGGGTGTCACATATGTTAGGTATGCCACTGTTGTAGAGGCTCAGCATTAAAGCAACCTGTGTGGGAACTACTGTCTGGGAAAGGTAAACTTTGGTTTCAGTAGGTTATATTGTAGTTCTCTTTTTTAGCTCAGCAAAATCAGTTAGGCAATATACATAGTAACATAGTAGATGACGGCAGATAAAGACCCGAATGGTCCATCTAGTCTGCCCAACCTGATTCAATTTAAATTTTTTAATTTTTTTTTCTTCTTAGCTATTTCTGGGCAAGAATCCAAAGCTCTACCTGGTACTGTGCTTAGGTTCCTACTGCCGAAATCTCCGTTAAAACCTACTCCAGCCCATCTACACCCTCCCAGCCATTGAAGCCCTCCCCAGCCCATCCTCCACAAAATGGCCATATAGAGACACAGACCGTGCAAGTCTGCCCAGTACTGGCCTTAGTTCAATTTTTAATATTATTTTCTGATTCTAGATCCTCTGTGTTCATCCCACGCTTCTTTGAACTCAGTCACAGTTTTACTCTCCACCACCTCTCTCGGGAGCGCATTCCAGGCATCCACCACCCTCTCCGTAAAGTAGAATTTCCTAACATTGCCTTTGAATCTACTACCACCCCTCAATCTCAAATTATGTCCTCTGGTTTTACCATTTTCCTTTCTCTGGAAAAGATTATGTTTTACGTTAATACCCTTCAAGTATTTGAACGTCTGAATCATATCTCCCCGACTCTCCTTTCCTCTAGGGTATGCATATTCAGGGCTTCCAGTCTCTCCTCATACGTCTTCTGGCGCAAGCCTCCTATCATTTCGTCGCCCTTCTCTGGACCGCTTCAAGTCTTCTTACGTCCTTCGTCAGATACGGTCTCCAAAACTGAACACAATACTCCAAGTGGGGCCTTACCAATGACCTGTACACGGGCATCAACACCTTCTTCCTTCTACTGGCTACGCCTCTCTTTATACAGCCCAACATCCTTCTGGCAGCAGCCACTGCCTTGTCACACTGTTTTTTTGCCTTTAGATCTTCGGACACTATCACCCCAAGGTCCCTCTCCCCGTCTGTGCATATCAGCTTCTCTCCTCCTAGCATATACGGTTCCTTCTGATTATTAATCCCCAAATGCATTACTCTGCATTTCTTTGCATTGAATTTTAGTTGCCAGGCATTAGACCATTCCTCTAACTTTTGCAGATTCTTTTTCATATTTTCCACTCCCTCTTTGGTGTCTACTCTGTTACAAATCTTGGTATCATCTGCAAAAAGGCACACTTTTCCTTCTAACCCTACAGCAATGTCACTCACAAACATATTGAACAGGATGGGCCCCAGCACTGAACCCTGAGGGTCTCCACTACTCACCTTTCCTTCCTCCGAGCGACTTCCATTAAACACCACCCTCTGGCGTCTGTCCGACAGCCAGTTTCTAACCCAATTCACCACTTTGAGTCCTAACCTCAGCCCTTCAAGTTTGTTCAACAGCCTCCTATGAGGAACCGAATCAAAGGATTTGCTGAAATCTAAGTAAATTACATCTAATATATGAACTCGATACAGCTCTCTGGTCACCCAATCAAAAAATTCAATCAGGTTCATTTGGCACGATTTACCTTTTGTAAAGCCATGTTGCCTTGGATCCTGTAACCCATTAGATTCATGGAAGTACACTATTCTTTCTTTCAGCAACACTTCCATTATTTTTCCAACAACTGAAGTGAGGCTCACCAGTCTATAGTTTCCCGCTTCATCCCTGTGACCAGTTTTGTGAATAGGGACCACATCCGCTCTCCTCCAATCCCCAGGAATCACTCCCGTCTCCAGAGATTTGTTGAACAAGTCTTTAATAGACAAGTCACCAGAACCTCTCTGAGCTCCCTTAGTATACTGGGATGGATCCCGTCTGGTCTCATCGCTTTGACACCTTTAGTTTTTCAAGTTGCTCATAAACACACCCCTCAGTGAACGGTGCAGAATCTACTCCATTTTCTCATGTAACTTTGCCTGACAATCTCGGTCCTTCTCCAGGATTTTCTTCTGTGAACACAGAACAGAAGTATTTGTTTAGCACATTTGCTTTTTCCTCATCACTCTCAACATATCGGTTCCCAGCATTTTTTAGTTTAGCAATTCCATTTTTCATCTTCCTCCTTTCACTAATATATCTGAAAACATTTTTGTCTCCCTTTTTTTACATTTTTAGCCATTTGGTCTTCCGCTTGTGCTTTCACTAGACGTATCCCTCTCTTGGCTTCTTTCAGTTTCACCCTGTAGTCCTTTCTGCACTCCTCTTCTTGGGTTTTTTCTATATTTCACGAACGCCAACTCTTTCGCCTTTATTTTCTCCGCCACTAGTTTGGAAAACCATATTGGCTTCCTTTTTCTCTTGTTTTTATTGATTTTCTTCACATAAAGGTCCGTAGCCATTTTTATCGCTCCTTTCAGCTTAGACCACTGTCTTTCCACTTCTCTTATGTCCTCCCATCCTAACAGCTCTTTCTTCAGGTACTCTCCCACTGCATTAAAGTCTGTATGTTTGTACGTTTGAAATCTAGGACTTTAAGTAACGTGCGGCCGCTCTCTACTTTAGCCGTTATATCAAACCAAACCATTTGATGATCGCTACTTCCCAGGTGAGCACCCTTTCGAACATTAGAGATACTCTCTCCATTTGTGAGGACCAGATCCAATATCGCTTTTTCCCTTGTGGGTTCCGTCACCATTTGTCTGAGCAGAGCCTCTTGAAAGGCATCCACAATCTCCCTACTTCTTTCCGATTCCGCTGACAGAACATTCCAGTCTGCATCTGGCAGGTTGAAATCTCCCAATAGCAGAACCTCCTCTTTCCTTCCAAACTTTTGGATATTCACAATCAGATCCTTATCAATTTGTTGCGATTGAGTCTGAAGTCTGTAGACTACACCCACGTAGATAGAAGTTCCATCTTCTCTTTTCAGAGCGATTCATATTGTTTCATCCTTTACCCAGATCCCTTGCATTTCGGTCGCTTGGATGTTGATCTTTACATAGAGAGCTACTCCTCCACCTTTTTGACCATCTCTGTCCTTCCTAAAAAGATTATATCCCGGCATGTTTGCATCCCATCCATGTGATTCACTGACCTGCGTTTCTTTGATAGCGACAATATCTAGATCTGCCTCTAATATCAGGGCTTGCAGATCATAAACTTTGTTGTTTAGACTGCGAGCATTTGTGGTCATCGCTTTCCAGCTATTTTTCAGTGGTAATCTCCTTTTTCGTATGGATTTTTGTTTCATTTCACTTTCTGTTGCAATACTAAGAAATGTGTTTCTGATATTGTTTATGATGCAATATTTACTACTATCACATCTTTTCTTTTGCCGGGGCTGGTCTCTATAATTGTCCTTCATATATACACCACCCCTACCTTATAGTTTAAATGTCTAGAAACATATTGTCTAAATTTCTCTGCAAGGTTTCTTTTTCCTGCTGTAGTAATATGTAGCCCATCAGTGCAATATAACTTCTTGTCCTTCCATGTATTTCCCCATCCTCCTATGTACCTGAAGCTTTGAGCCATTTATTAAAGTACTCTGTGTTTTTCACTCTTTGCTCTCCCTTTCCATATGCAGGCAGTATTTTAGAAAAAGCTAAAGTCTTTACAAAAGGTTTCAAGCACTCACCAAGCTCCCGAAAAACTTTCTGTGCTGCAAGTGTGGAGTTGTTGGCCAGGTCATTTGTTCCCAGATGGATAACAACATCAGTGTTAAAATCCTTAGTTTCTTCCTTAATTATAGTCAATATTTGCCTGGAACTCCTGGTAGCTGAGGACCCTGGAAGACATTTCACTATTTTGGTCTCCTCATCCTGTGTTCCAAGGTTAATGCCTCTGATGATGGAATTCCCCAACAGTAATAGTTTTTCTGTTTTTGGCTTTTTTATTTGTGCTTGTTCTCTTGAGTTACCTTCATTGGTTCCAGTCCCACCTCCCTTCTGTTTTCTTGAGTATCGCAGTGCACTAGTGGAGCGAAGGAATTCTGTAGAGGTAATATTAGTGAAGGTGGATGTTTCTGTGTTACATGTTGCAGTCTTCCTGAGCCTACTGTGACCCATTTATTCCTGGGCTGTTTTATTCTTTGAGGTAGAGGTGGTAAGTTGGTATGATTTTGTGGAGTGATGGAAGCTGCTTTAATTGTATTCAATTCCTGTTTAAGTTTGTAGAGCTCCT
Organism: Geotrypetes seraphini; assembly: GCF_902459505.1. NCBI lineage: Eukaryota > Metazoa > Chordata > Amphibia > Gymnophiona > Dermophiidae > Geotrypetes > Geotrypetes seraphini. The sequence goes on along the minus strand of NC_047092.1, from coordinate 83,628,889 downwards.
CCTTAATACTAGCAAGTTAAAGACAGACGGGGCAAGCCTTAAGCCTCCAAATAGTCTGTCTTGGAATTAAAGCACCACAATGATTGCATAGAATAAAGGTCATCTTGATTGGTTGGGAAGTGACTTGATTTGAGTAGTCCTGATTATTTGGGTCTCTATATATGAACAGTGGTCCCTGGGGTGGGTGGGACTATAAGTCTTACCCTTAGTCCTATGAAGAGGAAGAGGAAATAAGATTTAACAAAGGAAAGAGAAGGGTTTACTTTTTGTTTGTTTTTTAAGTAAGAAACAGGGAGGAGAAGAGAAATTAAGCAGATATAATGCTGAAAAACAGTGAAAAGAGCAGAATATGAAATGCTGAGTAACTTAGCTTTTAGAAGTTCACAGGGCAGACTTGTTCACAGCACTGTCCCAAAGATAATGCAGTTAACCTTAGTAGTAAATCAGATAGTGTAGCCTTTAGAGTCTCTGTTAGGGTTTAATACAAAACAGTGTTTTAGCCTAGATTAGTCTTTTAGGTTCCATTTAAGGGCATAATATCAGATTAGGGCACAAATACCTGTTGAAGAATGGTCTGGTGTTAATTTAATTCCCTCTTGCTCACCGCAAGACAGAGCTTTTTGATTTATAGGCTCTTCAGCCAATCAGGAACAGGACATTACTTTAGTAGAATTTTTCTGCCCTTTCTTTAATCTTCCAGGTATAAGTACTTCTGCATGACAGTAGGGCTGGAAAACATCTTATCACCAAAGCTGCTGTTCAGATTACAACTTCTGTCTCTGTGCAGACAGAAAATGTTACCCAGGCAGAGGGAGTGGTTCCATGTGCAAGATGTCTTCAGCTTGAATCTCTCATGAAGGAAGTATAGGAACTGAGAGAGGAGCTGGCAAGACTGAGAAGCATCCATGAGAATGAGAGGTATATTGATGAAATGGTTCATGAGGCATCAAAGATTTCCAGCAGTGGGGAAGAAGAGGCTGTGCTGAGGGAAGACAGCTGGATTCTGATTATGGAACACTGCAAGATTAACGCCCTTGAACTGAAGAACTGGTATGTTGTCCTGGAAGTGGAGGAGATGAAAGCATCCCAAAGAGAGGAAGAACCAAAACTTGAATCACAAAAATTACTGGATCTGTAACCACTAGGAAGCGTAAGGCTGTGGTAGTTAGCAATTCCCTTCTGAGGGGTACAGAAGCATCCATCTGCAGACCAGACATAATGTCACAAGAGGTATGCTGTCTGCCTGGTGCAAAATCCAAGATGTTACGGAGAGGGGCTCCATTGAGCTGAGATCCAAGATGGCATAAAGCTGCATAAAGCTTCCTATCCTCTCTACAGCTGCAGAAAATCGATTTGAGCACCTTATTATTTTTCAATTTTCATACTGAAATTTGCTGCATTTGCATTTGGAAATGTCTGGGAGCAAATCTACCAAGACAGATCTTTCTAATGCTCCTACATCAGGCTCAAAACGCCAAAAGCACGATCTTCCTTCTGAAAAATCCCTGGCTAGCAAGCACTTGGACTCAGCTTCAGACTTAATGCTGGAAGAGCTTTGATCCCTTAAAGACCTCATTACTAAGCACTATGAAGTGACCTGTGATCTCAAGCAAGATTTAACCTCTCTAAATTCTTCTCTTCAATCCTGACAATCCAGAATAGAGACTTTGGAAACCAGGGCTGACACAGCTGCACTTTTCGCAGCTCAGTTTGAGGATCAAACCCAACAAAAAAATCAGGCAACTGGAGCAGTAAATTGAGGACCTTTCCAACCGGAGCAGACGGAATAATATAAGAATTATTGGTTTACCAGAATGCTCAGAGGGTTCGGATCTCACTAAATTTCTGGTTGAACAGCTTCCAGCACTTCTAAATATTTCTACAGATCTTCCATTGCAATTTGAGAGAGCACACCAGGCTCCCTCATTTCTCAAACAGGGTCTGCCTCACCCCAGACCCATAGTTGCTAAATTGCTCCATTTTCCACTCGTAGAGCTCATCTCTTCAGCCATCCAACTCTAAAGGCTTGCCATTACAAAAGATACCTGAACAGAACATTTGCCTTCCAAGCAGGTCATCTAAATGATTGGCTGAGCAATATTATCTCACGCTCCTCATCCTACCTAAACTTCAGAAAATTATTAAAAACTAACCTATTTAACCGATTTGTAACCTAAGACCTCTTACCCGACCCTTGTCTCCCAAGATCTCTTTTGTCATACCTCTGCTTCCTGCCCATCGTACATTTGACCCCTTATATTGTACCTGTTCCCTGCTTACATATATTAATTATATCTGTATTCGCTGATTGTACTCATTTGCTGATTGTCCAGCCCTTCTTTGTTGTAAACTGCCTCGAACTACTACGGCTTTGGCGGTATATATGAAATATAATAATAATAATAATTATTATTATTATTAAATAAGAAGCCTTTAAGGCCACCCTTGAATTTATCTAAATTCTGTTCGGACCTTAAGTATAAAAGTAACAGTCATTGTGAAAGAAGAAGCCCTACGGGTACTAATGATTTCTAGAGATGGAACATGAAGAAGATGCTGTGATGCAGATCTTAAGGTTCTCGGAGGATCATGTGGAATCAGGTATTTATGGATAAAAGCAGGTTCCTTGGTTTTCATTGTTTTGTAGGAGATTAAAGCTATTTTGTAAGTGATACAGTGATGAATAGGTAGCCAGTGAGCACTTTTTAACAGAGGAGTATTCTTATCTAATGATATGTCTTTATTTACTGATTGAATATAAACTTATGGATACCTTTCCAAACTCCACCTTGCCATTTTCCCCATTCTGTTGCTGAGAGATTCGGGGCCTGCTGAGAGAAGGCAGCGACTGTGGCTCCGACACTGTTTCTGTGGAGTTTGGGCGGTAGCTGCTACTGGGCATGGCACTCCAGTAGCAGCTCAAGTTCGGTGCTCATTCTCCTTGCGCTTTACTGATAGGAGTGAGGCCTACTGCGTAACGGTCCCAGTGCCATCTGTGGCGGGGTTGGGGCAGCGGTCGCCGCTATCATGATTAACACCTGAACTGCAGACTTCAGTGAGGCCTCTATTGCTCCGAAGCTCTCTACAAGCTAGAGAGTTTTCATCTAAGCCGAAAAAAAAACAAAAAACTGCAGCCCTAACCTCGACTGTGGACAGACTGAAGAAGAGGTATCACTGACAATAATAATTTTTGCAGAACACTTTCCCTTAACCGGCCTTACCCTGAGGCCCGCAGCGGCGACCCCAGTTAGTCTGATGTGCTTTCTTTCAAGACATTTCACTCACTTCCTACTTTCTTCTGTTTTCTATGCTGCTGTGTATCATTATTACTCTGATATATTTCCTCAACAGGCTGACACCACTGTCTCTTTGGCAATCAATCTTCTCCCTGTATTCTTTTGGTGCCTCTCATAACCTAAACTGATTTTGTTATACCTGCATAACTGACTTTTCTTTTCTTAGTTCTTCTAATTACTGTGGTTTCTACTCTTAGAGTAACATGACACAAACTATTCTTATATATAAACTGATGTGTAATAATGTATTTTATCCAGCTCTAATTGCAGGCATCAGTAATCTTATGCTTGGACTTCCTCTCAATAATACTGACTAGTAATTTTTCCCTCCACTGAATTTACCTTTCCTTTTACTATCATACTGAGTCTAATGGTTCTCTAATGTTCAATTATATTTGTTGACCTCCTGATTTTCTACAACTGGTCTCTCTCAATTCTATTGAAATTTATAATTATAATTATATATATTTCTAGAATTGATTCATGTAACTAGCTATGTACTTATGAAATTGATGAATGTTTTATTATCATGATTCCACCTTTTGCTCTGAGAGTTGATATGACTGATAATTTCCATATGAACAACCATACTCACAGCTATAGCTCTACTTTTAACTTTGTGTTCTGCTTCACCTTTAGCCCATTCTAATGATGTACCTTCTTTTTTGATAGTGTTCCTCATAATCCTCATATATTTTATATCAGATTGTACCCATCTACAATATCTCTGATTATTATTGTTTTGACAAATTGATGATCTACTTGTGGTATGTTTCTGATATAATTCCACTAGATTATTCCACTCTACTTATGCTACATATTATGAATTCTTAACTGGAATTGTTGTTCTACACCAGGGGTGTCCAACCTTTTGGCTTCCCTGGGCCGCACTGGCCGAAAAAATGTTTCTGGGGCCGCACAAACGCTGCAGCAAGACACAGGAAGGAGCCAGCAAGACGATAAACACCCGGGGGCAGCAGAGGAAAACACTGCATCGCCCTCAACCAGGGCCACACAAAATACTTCATGGGGCCACATGAGGCCCTCAGGCCGCAGGTTGGACACCCCTGTTCTACACTGTACTAAAGCCTATTTTTAGATTAATTGTCAGCATATTACATCTTCTTACCTCCCTCTTGCTTCCTCATATGGGACTTTACCACAAGTTAATTTAAAGAGGTATATAAATTGGAACACATAACTTATGTAAATCAATATGATAACAATAGTGTTTTCAAACCTGTTTCTCATGGACCTATATAGTCAAATTCTAGGATTTTACTAGTCTTTCACCCCATAAACTAATTTTACCTCTATAAAGAATCCAACTCCTCACTTTAATGGTCTTCATTCTATATATTTAGACAACCTACATCCTGTTAGAGTTGTGCTATTTTTCTTTTTATTGATTACACTTCTGGACACTGCTCTGTTCAACATAGCTCCAGCAAAAGTGTCTCTATGGGATTCACATGTAATTGCATACTTTTCTATTTCACTTGCCAGTAGCTCAACCTACTTTTCCAATTTGTTTAATTTTTTTGAATCCTCAATGTAATGCTAGCACCCTAACATGTCTTCACTCTCTCTCTCCATTTTATATGTACATATCTCACCCCTTGGTTTCATGGGTGCTCATTTGTAGTACTCTCATCTTATACCTAGAGGGAATGGCTTATGTGCTCCATTCTCTGTTCTCAGCCAATGACCCCGTTGCATTGTTCCCCCTCCAGGTTGGAAACATTGTTGTTCCTGTTACCATTCATTTTAAGACTCACAAGTACACTGCAATATTTAATGCTCCTTCTGTTTATTGGTCATGTTTATACCACATTAAGAACATAAGAAGTTGCCTCCACTGGGTCAGACCAGAGGTCCATCGCGCCCAGCAGTCCGCTTCCGCGGCGACCCATCAGGTCCATGACCTGTAAGGTGACTGGCGTCTAAGTCCTTTTAATCCCCTTAGCCTTATCTCTACCTCTATCTGTATCCCTCAACCCCCGTGTCCTTCAGGAAATTATCCAATCCTTCCTTGAAGCCCGGTAGGGTACTTTGTCCTATTACAACCTCTGGAAGCGCATTCCAGGTGTCTACCACCCTCTGAGTGAAAAAGAATTTCCTGGCATTGGTTCTAAACAAGGTTTTAACAGATCCACATTAAGCAGCCCAAATGACTAGTTTAAATCGTCCCCCAATCACTATTGTATCTTGGAATGTAAATGGTCTTAAAAATCCCATTAAGAGGAAAAAATTCTACTTCATCTCAAGAAATTTGCACCCAGCATAATTATGCTACAGGAAACTCATGTATCAGATACCTCATACCTTATTAAGACATGTAACTGGATTAAAACTTCTACTGATTCTCCCTCCAAGGGTAGGAAAGGTGGAGTTTCTATTCTCTTCCATAAATCACTCAATGCCCAAATTCTACACCAATACATAGACATCAATGGCAGATGGATAATAGTACAAGTTAAATTGAATAATGTCATTTTATTGTTGATAAATGTGTATGCTCCCAATTCAGACTCTCCAGAGTTTTTTCTCAATCTTATCAATAAAATACCCACTGATAATAGCGGGAGACTTTAACACATTAGCTGATCACATTTTAAATAGACAATCTAAACACAAGCTCTCTCAACAAAAATCTACTTCTGCATTTCATTCTATGGTACAGCAATTATTCCTAACAGGCCCCTGGCAACTTCAACATCCCGATTCTCGAGAATATACACATCATTCTATTCCTCATCATTGCTTTTCTCGCATAGGTTATATATTAGTCTCCCATTCTCTCCTACAATCAATAACTTTGTCAAATATTTCCCCAATCCTCATATCGGATCATGCATTCATTTCTGTAACACTTGCATTACGGGGGACGGACACTCCCCGATCTCCTTTATGGAGGTTGCAATCCTCACATCTAGTAGAGGATAATATCCCTCACATCAAAACATTTATTCAAGATTTTTTTAGCATCAACAATAGTTCAGATAGAGCTTCTTCGACCCTTTGGGAAGCCTTTAAAACAATTTTACGAGGTGAACTTATCTCCATGGCGGCATTTAAAACCAAATCAGATAAAGCTGCTTTATCGCTTTTAGAATCTTCAATTAAAACAGAATAATCAAAATATATTGCTTCCAACGATCCTCTTGTATATAACAAACTCTGCCAATTGAAATACGAATACAATAAAAAAAACTTTCAACCTAAGCAGGACAGGAAATATATGTTACTAAAGCTTGATACTATCCTGAAAGTAATAAAGCCAGTAAAATTTTGGCCAATTATCTTAAATTAAAAATGGAAAAATTGCATGTTACAGCTATCAAAAATAAAAATGATGTTACTGTTACTGCTCTTCCAAATATCCTCGAAGTATTTTTCGAATTTTATGCCACATTATATCAATCTGAATCGAAAGCAGAGGACTCCCATATTCAATCCTTTCTCCAAAAATATCAAGACCCAAATGGATTCCTTCTGATGTTGATTTCTTAGACAAAGAGATCACTGAAGAAGAGATTCTTACTGCCATTAAACAAATGCCTACAGGAAAATCGCCTGGCCCAGATGGAATACCGATAGAATTCTATAGACTCTTTAAATCTAATCTATTGATCTGGCTTCTTAATTTTTATCATCATCTTTCCTCAGAGTCGGTTCCATCTACCAGATTCACAGAAGCGATCATTACTGTCATACCTAAACCTCATAGAGACCCTCTTCTTGTACAAAATTTTAGACCTTCTTAATGTAGAGTGCAAGATTTATGCAAAAGTCCTCTCTAACCGGCTTAAATCTATTATCAATAAGGTTATCCATCCTAATCAAATAGGATTCATGCCTGGTAGATTAATATCTGATAACACACGATTCTTCTTTCATGCTTCCCACATCACGCAATCTCTTTTAGCTTCTGCTCTGGCCCTTTCGATCGATGCGGAGAAAGCATTCGACAGAGTAGAATGGAAATATCTTTTTCTGGTTCTTAAATGGTTTGGTGCTCTGATTAGTCTCATCAAAATGATACAAACCCTCTATACTACCCCTTCTGCTAAGATTATAGTGAATAATTCCTTATCTCCTTCTTTTCATTTGCACAGAGGAACTCGTCAGGGTAGTCCCCTCTCTCCATATTTATTTAACCTTGCTCTAGAACCACTTCTTATTGCATTGCAGATGAATACGGTTTTTAAAGGGCTCTCGTTAGATTCTATGGCTGTCAAAGTATCCGCATACGCAGATGATGTCCTTTAGTATGTTTCTGATCCAACCACGTCGATCCCTGCAATCTTGAACATTATTACAGAATTTTCTACCTTTTCTGGGTACAAAATAAACCAACAAAAAACAGAATCCCTACCTCTAAATTCAGTCGCACACTCTGATTCGGTTACTTCGCATGGTCTAGTATGGGTGCCAACCAAACTGAAATATCTTAGTATAGAACTTTCTTATTCCTTAGTAGATACCATTGTTATTAATTGTGATCAACTGATATCATCATTAAAAAAGATAATTCATTCTTGGCATCCCCTCAATCTAACTTGGCGAGGTCGATTAGAAACAATCAAAATGATCGTGCCAAAGATAAATTATATTCTACAAATGATCCCTGTGCTATTTCAGATCTCCTTTTACAAAAATGTAGATTGTATCCTCTCTGCTTTTCTTTGGAAGCACAAACAACCCAGATTGGCATTGAAAAAGCTTAAACTAAAAAGAGAACAAGGAGGTGTGTTCTTTCCAGATTTTCTTAGTTATCAAAAAGTCTTTATTATTCAGCAAGGTCTTCATTGGTTTACAGACCATCTTACTTACATCCCTAATTGGTACTTTCTTAAAGAACAACTATCTAAATCCGTCCCCTTAAAGACATTATTATCAACTCCACATTCGCTCATTAAAAACCCACTTCTGCTCTCTACGTACTAATGTTTGCAGGAATTTGACAAATTGCTTGAATTCCCTTATCACTCATCCACCCATGCCTCTCTTTGGTTCAACTCTAAAATACTTATTGATAGAACTCCATTTCTCTGGAAAGAATGGATTGATAAAGGTATTTTTCGAATATAAGATGTCTTGACCCCTGAGAAAACCCTGATTCCTTTTTCTGAATTAAGAGAAAAGTTTTCAAATACTGTTAAAGAATACTATAAATGGCTGCAACTTTATCACTGTTTACACCACAAAAATCTCCTACAATCATTCCCCCTTTTTTATTACCTCAAGCTACCATTCTATTACACAATAGCAATACAGCCTCAAACTTATACAACTGCTCATGCCTGCAGACACCTCATCTGTGGAAAGTCTTCAACACATTTGGGAAAAAGATTGTGATTTCTCCTTAAACAATAAGGATTGGTCGCTATTTTGGAAGAAATCCGCAAGACCTCTCGTCTCTGCCAAAATGTCTCAATCCCTGTTTTTTCTTCATCAAAAAGCCTTGTGGACTCCCCACAAGCTCTCATTGGCAGGCCTTCTTCAGACCAATAATTGCTGGAACTAAGGGCAAGCTGCAGGTTCACTACTCCATATGATTTATGAATGTCCCTATGTAATACCATTCTGGAGAGACATATGGGAAATCATTCTAAAAAATTTTGATTTTCAATGTGATATTTCTCTGTTCATGGTAATATTCAAATCTCATGCTTTACAAGGAGTTATTGATGAAAGACACTACAGACTCCTAAATGCTCTTCTCTCCATAGCACTCAAACATATTCTTTCTAACTGGAAATTGGCCAACTCCCTTTCCTCACATCATTGGTGGCAATTGGTACTACAATATTATAAATACGAATTGACCCATGCAACAAAATTTACAAATACCATTTCCTTCAATAATCTAAGGTCCCCCTTACAGGTGTATATACAATCGTTACCAAACAGTGTTTAAAGGTATTTTTCAGTTTTTTTTTTTGTAATCTCTCTGTCTCAAGCCTGATGACTATTATCTGATGTTGCTCATCCATATTGGCACTAATGATACTGCCAGGTACCCCTATGAATGTATCAAAAGTGACTTTGTGGTTCTGGGAGAGAAGGTGAAACAGACAGGTGCGGAGGTGGTATTCTTGTCCATCCTACCTGTTGAGGGTAAAGACCAGGGCAGAGAAGCTCAGCATCCTGGGGATGAATGCATGGCTACGTGGATGGTGTTGTCAAGAGCATTATGGCTACCTGCACCATGGGATGATTTTCCAAAGGCTTCTGAGTAGGGATGGTGTGCATCTATTAAAAAAAAGGGAAGAAGTGTCTTTGGCAACAGGTTGGCTAAACTACTGAAGAGGGCTTTAAACTAGAAGTGATGGGGCAGGATGATTGAAGCCCCCAGGTAAGTATATCACTGAATACTTCTACACGGATGGGAAAAGATGGCAATGTCTGGAAAGCAGTATATACTAATGCTCAAAGTAGGGGAAACAAGATTCTAGATCTAGAAGCTAAGATAGAAAAGATGAGTTGAATATAGTGGCAATCACGGAGATGTGGTTCATGGAGAACCATGACTGGCATGTAGTTATACCGGGCTATAATCTGTTCAGGAAAGACAGGATAGGAAGAAAAGGAGGGGGAGTAGTGTTATATGTTAAAGATCATATTAAAGCCACAGAATTGCAAGATCTGTAGGGCAAGGAAGAGGTACTGTGGATCAATTTGAAAAGAGAGAATGATGAATATATTTACATTGGTGTGATATATAGGCCTCCTTCACAGACAGAAGTGGACAGAGATTTAATAGTAGACATTCAGAATATATCTAAAAAAGGGGAAGTTTTACTAATAGGTGACTTTAACTAATACTAATAGGTGACTTTAACATACCTGATGTTGATTGGGATATCCCTTCTAGAAGTAGGGAGATCCTGTATTCTCTACAAGGAGAACTGTTCCAGCAGTTGGTAATGGAACCCACGCGGGAAGGGGTCATATTGGACTCAGTGCTTACAAACGGGAAAAGTGTTTCTGTTATAGTGGGTGATCATCTGGCATCCAGTGATCACTGCATGGTGTGGTATTCAGCCTATGTTTATCTCGACCCTGAAGAAAAGTTTCCTTGTTGAAACATGTATGTCAGAAGGAGTGAAAAAAGAACTGATCACTATTAAGCTAAGTGAAGTTCTTTCATTGTCAAAATTGTTATTCTTTATCTTCTGTTGTTATTTCCACTTTATCCTTAATAAAAACATTTGAACTAAAAAAAAAAAAAAAGTCTAAAAGATAAAAATGAAAAAAATATATAATACGTCCTTTAGTAGCTTTACTTTTTATAAACTTCAATAAAGATTGGACTCACGAAGAGTTTAGCAACCAGCAGTTTTATGCCTGGATGCAATCCGAAAGTCCATACAAGCAAGAAATGAACACTGCTTAGAGATTGAGTATATACAATGTGATATGTGCTGCAGGTGAAGAAGTCACTATAGAGCTATAATAAAGACCCAATTCTATATATATATATTGTTAAATTACAAGACATTGAATATGTGTTTTGGGATCCCATTCAACTGCAACAATTTTTAATAGCTCGAGAACAGAAATGAGTTTTCTCTAAATATGTTTCACTACTGAGAAATAAGAAATGTAAGAATCCCAAAATAGTAGGGAATGGTTTAAGATTCATAAGGATGAATCAAGAACCAATTTCTTAGTTTTTTCTTCTTAAATTGATTGTTGAAAATGTAACATGTCTTTCCATTGTTGTGGGCTTGGAAAAGAATTTTGTATGTATAATTAGCATTGTTAAATTTTGTGTAAGAATCCTTTTTTTCTTGGTATCATCTGATATTGTAATCATTCAATTTATAAAAAAAAATAATAATAAGAGTTCCTATAAATATTATTTTCTAGAATTGTTTTGTTGTTGAAGTGCATTTATAAATGAGATTAGGAGCATCTCTAATTAATGTCCAACAATAGTCAGCCAGCATTGATGAATTCCATCTGCTCTATCGTTTCTCCATTTTAGCAATGTCCTGGTGAAACCTTTCCCCGTGCTCATCACTAACACTACCAAGATTATCAGGGGGAAAATCCAGATGTGAGTGGAGAAAATTAATTTTTAGTGACGTGTTGCATTTGAGATCGCAGAACGCTTTAAGCATTGTCTCCACCATTTGGACATAGTCTGGTGCCTTCCTATTCCCCAGAAAATTCTCGATTACATTCTTCAATGCTATCCATGCACTTTTCTCATGTCCTTACAAGACTTCATCAAAGTGCCTGTCTCTCAACAAAAATGCCTTCCTTTAACTTCTGAGCACTTATGAAAGGAAATTTTTCATGTAAATAGTGAAATCATTCACCTTCCTTGTTCATAGCCTTAACAAAGTTCTTTGTAAGTCCTAGCTTTATGTGAAGAGGTGGCAGTAGCACTTGTTTCAGATCAACAAGAGGATGGTGAATTACATTTTTTCCTCCAGCAGGATCCAAATTATTACGAAGTGGCCAGTCTTTAATGATGTAATGGGATCTTCTGTCTCGGCTATCCCACTCACAGATAAAACAGCAATACTTTGTGTAGCCCAACTGCAGACCAAGAACAATGTGATGACCTTCAGATCAGCACAAATCTGCTACTTGTACTCGCTATACTTAATATGATCTAAGAGATGCTGCAAATTTTCATAAGATTCCTTCATGTGGACAGCATGATCAATAGGAATAGATGGATATACGTTTCTGTTATGCAAGAGCACTGCCTTCAGACTTAGCTTTGATGCATCAAGAACAAGCACCATTCATTATGGTCATGACTTTGACCAAACGTTTGGAATAATCCATTTATGTCATGACAAAATGTCAATGAGTCTGTCATAGAGAAATGTTCCATGAGGGCCTTGTTACAATTTTGGAAAATGGAGTTGTTTGTCTCAGGTGTCAAGAGATTCCACTGACAAAGCCTAGAGCCTAAGAGTTTGGCTTGTCTCTTAGATAAAGTAAGATCTACGTGAGTTATTAAGTGAGGCTCACCTGGACTTGAAATCAAGAACTCAGGATCATTTTCGGATCCCAGTTCCATAGAGTCATCAGCATATGCTTCAGAGCCTTCTTCCAAATCCAATGTATAAGTTCCAGGTGGTTTCGGAATTGGAATATTGTCATCATAAGGCACAGGTCATATTGCAGATTCAAGATTAGGATATTGAATTTGACTCTTTGTTTTCTAAGAAAATCCATACACTTTTTTAAAGCAGAAATAACAATCTGTGCAATGGTCCTTCTGCTCCCTTCAAACCATTGGAACAGCAAATGGCATCAATGGATGAACGCCTTTCAGCCATGCTCCAAGGTTGTTGGCACAAGATTTACAACACACGTGAGGTGCCCAAACCTTATCTTGATCTTCAATTTTGCAGCCAAAATAGAGTTCATAGGCTTTCCTTATGAGTGGAGTCATATTTCTCTTCTGAGACTTAACTGCATACTCCCCACAGACGTAACAGAAGATGTCAGGGTGGTTTGCACACTTTCTGGACATTATACTAACAAAACAACAAAAACATTTAAAAAGCAACAACTAAGAAGCAAAACCCTGATACAAAATTGACGATTTAATCTCAACTGTGCTAATGAAGTTTGAAAATTGCTGATGATGCAATAGGCCTACAGACAACTGCATATTCCTGCTCCGCCTCCTCACCCATAATAATTTAATTATATAGCATATTAAAATCATCATTAAAATTAATACTTTAGCATCATTAAATTAATACTTTAGCTTAAAAATCTAATTTGAGGCAAACTGTTTTAATATTTCAGAGATTGTTATAACATTTACTCCAAGCATTAGAAATATAGCGAAAATGCTAATTTTTGCATTATAATGCCCTTTTGCCAAAAATCAGATGGTTATACTGAAAAATTAAGGTCAGTTTTGAATTCAGAGACCCCAAATCATTATAGAACACCCACTACAATTCATGCCCCAAAACCTCTGTTGCACAGTGTTTTTCAGAGGGTTGTGTTCATGAGGAGCTAGCTAAAATAAAAGTAGACAAAGCGATGGGGGGGGAGTTGATCTTGAACTCCAAGCTCTGAAGAAATAGTATGGTCTGAATTGTCACTAAGAGTACACCTTGAGACGAAGGATCCTTGATGAGCCAGTTGTCTAGGTAGGGGAAGACTTGAAAGCCCTGAGACCTCAAGGCTGCTGCCACCACCACCAGGCACTTGGTGAAGACTCTGGGAGAAGATGCCAGGCCGAAAGGTAGAACTTTGTATTGATAGTGGTGGTGTGCCACTTAAAATCTGAAGTACTTCCTGAAAGTTGGATGAATAGGGTTGGGCCATGTGCCTAAGGCCCCGCCCACAGGAGGGGCCTAAGGCTCCCGGGCCTATTCTGATTGGCTCAGGCACCTTAGGCCCCACCTGTGCATGGGAATTTGGGACGGCTGGGCCAATCTGGGCCCATTATGGAGTCGGCTGCCTGCCGGACGGGCGGGTTGGGCACCCGTCTGTCTGGCCAACTTTAAGGGGTACGGGGAAGGGGGGGTGGGGGGGTTGCATCAAGGGCAGGAGGGCCTGGGATCCCTCCTGCCCATAATGTAGTGGGGGGAGTGGGGGCTTGGCCTCCCTCCTGGCCCATTCCAGTCGCGGGGGGGTCGCCGGGGCCAGGAGGGTTTGGGCTCCCTCCTGGCCCAATCGTACTCGGTGGGGGGGGCACGATCACTGGGGATCATCAGGGGTGCCGCGGCTGCCATGGGGCAAAAAGGCTTGGGCTCCCTCTTGCCCCGATATCGTTGGGGAGTCAGGGAGTCGGCGGGGCAAGAGGGCTTGGGCTCCCTCTTGCCCCAATATCATCGGGGAGTCGGTGGGGAAAAGGGCTTGGGCTCCCTCTTGCCCCGATGTTGTCGGGGGGGGGGGGTCGCGGTTTGACATGGCAGGAGGGCTTGGGCACCTTCCTGCCTGGATCGTTGTAGGGGGGGTTCTGTAACCGGTGTTGTTTTTGACAGACACCGGTTACAGAATCCAGCTTTTAGGCGAAGGACTGGCTCCTCCTTCGCCTAAAAGCCCTTCTGTTGGACGTTTGGGGCTTAGGCGTTTTTTTGGTTCATTATGGCCAAAAAGTGTAGATGTCGTGGGGGTGTACTTTTAGACGTAGTGGTGATCTGGGCGTTTAGTAGAGGCAGGCCATAATCAAAACATGGACGTTTGTTTTGGTTATGGACACTTTCCCTGCTTCTGCTTTGAACATTTAAGGACTTAGGCCAAAAGGGGACTTAGATGCTTGTTTTGATTATTAACCCCTTAGTCTTGGCAGCATTTAATTTCATCTGGACCACTGAGAAAATTATATTACATTACATTATCATCCTGGGCGACCAGGATGATAATGTAATGTAATATAATTTTCTCAGTGGTCATTTTATGAATGCGAAAGCTGGACACTATAGAAACAAAACAGAAAGAAGATTGATTCATTAGAGCTATGGTGCTGGAGAAGGATTTTATGCATGTTGTGGACTGCCAGAAGGACTAACAAATCAATTCTGGAAGAGATCAAACTGGTTATGTCACTTGAGGTTACAACTGTCATATTTTGGTCACACTGTCAGAAGAGAAAGATCATTAAAGGACATTATGTTTGGGAAGACTGAAGGAACCAGGCGAAGAGAGCAACCTGTATTCAGATGGCTGGACAAGTTGAAAATAACCATGGTGATGATGCTGAATGACCTTACCAGACTAGAATAAAACCAAGCTCTTTTTAGATCTGTAATTCATCAAGTCACTAGAACTCGAGCACAAGTTCATGGCACTTAACTATAGTTACCTTGCTAAAAAGTAGTTTAACTACCTGGTTAACTACATTTTTCTTGTAGTAGTTTAACTACAAGAGACAACTACTGCAAAAATAGTAAGCGGGATTGTAGAGTAGTGATGACAAACACAGGGGAGATGCTGGATGGGACACAGAGAAAGAAAATATAGGTACATAAAGATGGATGGTGAACACAGAGAAGAAGAAATATCAAATAAGCAGGAGACCCTGGCTAGTGAGTTAAGAAAAGACAGAGGGAAACAGAAACCAGAGCCTAAGACCAATATGACTTGAAAAATAAAATGACCAGACAACAAACAGTAGAAATTTTTTTTTTAATTTTCTATTTTGTGATTAGAATATATGAGAACTGAAATGTTTATCCTGCTAGTGCTGGTGTTAGACATGGGTAGAGCCCAGGGCAGAAATTTGGGAGGTGGCGCAAAGGCCCACTACTAGCCCATGCCATCTTCAGCTTCCAGCAGGCTTAGGGATTTCTCTAGCCAGGGGACAGTTGCCCTAATTGCACTCCTTGACCTAACACCATCCCAGGCATGTATGATCTTTATATTTTGCATAGTATAGGAGGAAATAGATCTATTTATTTGGTGTTGTACTACATGGAAGGTATGGTATCTTGGAATTTTGGTTTATGTTTATCATTTTTGGTCAGCTATCATGTATTTGGCATTTGTGTTCTTTGTGTGTGACCGAGGTATTCTGTTAGGATGAATTTTCTATGTAGCGTTCAGTTTTTCTGATATTGGAGGGGATATCGTGAGGGGAGACAGGTTTTGTTGATCCTTTTTCTGTATTTGTGATTTATAAAATGACAGTTGTACAGAATATTTTTTTCTTTTTATACTTTAATAAAATGATTTCAATATAAAATCATAACTATTCAAGGCTTGTGTGGATGGGATTAGACAGAGTTTGCAGGACGGGGACAGAGCTCTTGGGGAAGAGATGGGGACAGGGACAGAGTTTGTGGGGACAAAGACAATTTTTTCCCAGCGTCATTCTTTACTTCATACTACATTAATTGTTGGTCTAACATTGATTTGATAATGAGTGTGACTGTTGGACAGACTAGAAGGACTATTCATGCCGAGCACAGGAGAGGTAGGAAGCAGCGTGCTCAGGCAGCCAGGAAGCGGAGAGAGTCGGGACAGAGCAGGAGAAGGAGGCAAGTGGGATCTAAAGGTTAGGGGAAACGGCGAGAGTACGCTCCACCCACCCCCACTGCGTCAGAAGCAGCGTCGGACACCCCCTTGAAAAGGGGCGGAGTCAACGCGGCAACACGCGGTGCTGGTGCCGAGCACAGGAGAGGTAGGAAGCAGCGTGCTCAGGCAGCCAGGAAGTGGAGAGAGTCGGGACAGAGCCGGAGAAGGAGGCAAGTGGGATCTAAAGGTTCGGGGAAGCGGCGAGAGTACGCTCCGCCCACCCCCACCACGTTGGAGGCAGCGTCGGACTCCCCCTTGAAAAGGGGCGGAGCATATGCGGCAACACGCGGTGCTGGTGCCGAGCACAGGAGAGGTAGGAAGCAGCGTGCTCAGGCAGCCAGGAAGCGGAGAGAGTCGGGACAGAGCAGGAGAAGGAGGCAAGTGGGATCTAAAGGTTCGGGGGAGCGGCGAGAGTACGCTCCGCCCACCCCCACCGCGTCAAGAGGCAGCGTCAGACTCCCCCTTGAAAAGGGGCGGAGCCAACGGCACACAGCCATTCGGCGAGCGGCAAAGGCGCTCGCCTTAGTGAGAGCGCCTTTGCGAAGGGCCTTGAGAAGGGCCGAGCAAAGACAGCCAAGGACTCCAGAACACCAGGTAAGGAAGAAGCGAGCACACACAAGTAGAAAACACGCATTAAGACACACACAAGACAGGAAAGGATAAAGAAGCAGCAGGTTCCGGGGACAAGAAAGAGGCCCAAGGGAGGATAACAGACCCACCAAGACAAAAAGCGGCAGAAAAAGTAAACAGGAAAGAGCCAAGCACAGGAGAGAGTACAGCGACCGCCCGCATAAAGACATAAGACAGGGGAGAGAGCATCTAGTAGACTGCGAAGAAAGAGAAATGGAAGCAGCAGGAACCCAGAGGAGCTTCCCAGTGTACTGCACGGAGTGTCATATGTATGACTACCTTCCCTCGGGAAGGCAAGCATACGTATGTAGTCGGTGTCAGGAACTGGAAAGCCCAGAAAGAAGTTGGTCGACTGCAGTGCAGGGTTCAAGAGCTGGAGGGCCTCCACATCTCGGAAGCACCGTTCAAGACAACTGAAGACCCCGCAGGAGAGAGCCACATCGAGGAGCAAGTAAGGGAGCTCGAAAGATTCATCGAGGAGGCCTACTGGCAGGTAGAAGAGCAGGATCAGCAGCAGCGCCGGAGCGAGGAAGCTACGTCTACATGAGATGGAGGACAGGGGCCAACAGATGGAAGACAGGAACCAACAGACGCCAAGGATGAAGGACCGCATAGAAGATTCAAGCAAGCAGAGAGGGCGAAGACTGGCCGGTATCCCGGAAGAGAAGTACTGAACCACACCGAGGATACATACTTGAGACCAGAGAGAAAGCTGAAGAAGGGAAATCTGCAGTCGTCGTGGGAGACTCAATCCTGAGAGAAGTGGACAGTCACTTAGCAGGAGGGAGAGAAGATCGGCTAGTGACTTGTCTCCCAGGAGCAAGAACGAAGGACATCACCGACAGAATCGAGAGGATCCTGGACGGCGCAGAAACAGAAGAGACAGCAGTGATAATCCACATGGGAACAAATGATGTCAACAGGAGAAATTACAGCAGGACTACGCTAACTGAACAGTTCAAGATCTTAGGAAGGAAGCTGAAGCTGAGGACACAGAAGATAGCATTCTCAGAGATTCTGCCAGTACCGAGGGCAGACGTGAAGAGGCAGACTGAGCTACAAGCAACAAACGCATGGTTGAGGAGATGGTGCGAAGAAGAAGGATTCCTTTTTGTGAGGAACTGGACAACTTTTGGGGGGAAGAACAAGCTCTTCAGGAGGGATGGACTACACCTGAGCACGGCAGGAACGAGACTGCTAGCAAACAACGTCAAGAGAGGAATTGAGCAGGCTTTAAACTGAGAAGAAGGGGAAAGCCGACAGTCGACCTGACATCGACGGTTCGAACAAGAGTATCCAAAGAAGATACTGAGCGGGGAAAATGCTGGAACAAGCAAGAGACAAACAACAGAAACTGTTGACCAACAAGAAGGGCAAACAGATAAAATTAGAGGAACAGGAGAAATCGGAAAATCAGGTTGCGGATGAAAAGGATGCACCAAAATATGAGGAAGAAAGGAGCAGAAATCAAGGACTGGCAGCTCAAATAGGGGATGGCAAGAGGAGCAAAACACATGAAAAACCAGCAGAGAAAAGAAAAGACTGGGACTTAAATTGTTTGTACACAAATGCAAGGAGCCTAAAGTACAAAATGGCAGAGTTAGAAGTCAAAGCCAAAAAAGAGGACCTAGACATCATTGGAATCACGGAAACATGGTGGAACGAGGATAACCAATGGGACGTAGTACTGCCAGGGTACAAACTCTATAGAAGAGACAGGACTCACAAGAAGGGTGGAGGAATAGCACTATACATAAAAGACACCATTCCCTCGTCCGCAGTGGATATAGAACCAAAGGCGGAAGGATTGGAGTCATTATGGGTAAAACTACCGGGAAAAAATGGCCTTGACATAAGATTGGGTCTATACTATTGTCCACCTGGACAAACGGAAGCAAACGACAAAGATCTGGCAGCAGAATTGAGGCGGGAAGGCACCAAAAGCAATGTGACAGTAATGGGAGATTTTAACTACCCTGGGATAAACTGGAATATTGGAAACTCGAACTGTGCAAGGGAAACAGAATTCTTAGAGGCTGTGAAGGACTGCTTTATGGATCAGCTTGTCAAGGAACCAACAAGAGGGAATGCCACTCTTGACCTAATCCTCAACGGACTAGGGGGACCAGCAAAGGAAGTGGAAATAGTAGGACCACTGGGAAACAGCGATCACAACATGATCCAGTACAAATTAGAAGTAGGTACAGCAAAAGGGAAGAGAACCACAGCGACAACGTTCAACTTCAAGAAAGGGAACTATGATGCTATGAGAGCAATGGTAAGGAAAAAACTCAGAAAGAGCTCAAGAAAAACAGAAACCGTAGAGCAAGCCTGGTCTCTATTCAAGTGCACAGTGCAAGAAGCACAACATATGTACATCCCCAGATTTAGAAAAGGGTACAAAAAAAACCGAGCAAAAGATCCCGCTGGATAAACGATGAGGTGAAGAAAGCGATAGGAGACAAGAAAAAATCATTCCGGAAATGGAAAAAGGACCAAACTGGGGAGAACTGGAAAGAACACAGGAAAAGTCAAAAAGAGTGTCATCAAGTGGTTAGGAGAGCGAAAAGAGAATACGAAGAGAGGCTGGCCAGGGAGGCAAAAAACTTCAAATCATTCTTCAGATATGTTAAAGGGAAGCAACCGGTGAGGGAGGAAGTAGGACCTTTGGATGATGGAGACAGAAAGGGAGTGATAAAGGAGGAAAAAGAGGTAGCCGACAGGTTAAACAAATTTTTCTCGTCAGTCTTCACAAGCGAGGACACATCCAGTGTACCAGAACCCGACGTGATCTTCCATGGAGTCCAAAAAGAAAAACTGTCAACAATAGAGGTGAGCCATGAGGATGTCCTCCAACAGATAGATAGATTGAAAAGCGACAAATCACCAGGCCTGGACGGTATCCACCCTAGAGTACTAAAAGAACTAAGAAATGAGATAGCGGGAATACTCCAACGAGTTTGCAACCTATCCTTGAAAACTGGAGAGATCCCGGAGGACTGGAAGATAGCAAATGTTACACCTATCTTTAAAAAGGGGTCAAGAGGAGACCTGGGAAACGATAGGCCGGTCAGTTTGACATCGGTTGCGGGCAAGATGGTAGAAGCACTGATAAAGGACAGCATCTGTGAGCACATCGAAAAAAATGGGCTGATGAAAGCGAGCCAACATGGCTTCTGCAAGGGAAGATCGTGCCAAACAAACTTACTGCACTTATTTGAGGGGGTAAACAGTCAGTTGAACAAAGGGGAACCCGTAGACATCATTTACCTCGACTTCAAAAAGGCCTTTGACAAGGTACCCCATGAGCGGCTACTTAGGAAGCTGTGGAACCACGGGGTGGAAGGGGATGTGCACAGATGGGTCAAACACTGGTTGGCAGGCAGAAGGCAGAGGGTTGGAGTGAAGGGTCACTACTCGGGCTGGAGGAAGGTCATGAGCGGAGTTCCGCAGGGGTTTGTACTCGGACCGCTGCTGTTCAATGTATTTATCAATGACCTGGAAATGGGGACGAAGTGTGAAGTTATCAAATTTGCGGATGACACTAAACTCTGTAGAAGGGTTAGAAATGCGGAAGAGTGTGAGGACCTACAAAGGGACCTAAACAAACTGGAGGAGTGGGCGAATAAATGGCAGATGGACTTCAATGTAGGGAAATGCAAGGTCATGCATTTAGGGAGAAAGAACCCGCTGTTCAGCTACCAAATGGGGGGATTAGTGTTAGAGAGAAGTAACCTTGAAAGAGATTTGGGTGTACTGGTGGACACAACAACGAAGTCAACAGCACAATGCGCAGCAGCCGCGAAGAAGGCAAACAGAATGTTGGGTATTGTTAAGAAGGGTATTACGACCAGAACGAGAGAAGTCATACTGCCGTTGTATCGGGCAATGGTGCGCCCGCACCTGGAGTACTGTGTTCAGTATTGGTCACCGTACCTTAAGAAGGATATGGCAATACTTGAGAGGGTCCAGAGGAGAGCGACACGAATGATTAAGGGCATGGAAAACCTTTCATACACTGAAAGATTGGAGAGACTGGGGCTCTTCTCCCTGGAAAAGTGGAGACTCAGAGGAGACATGATAGAGACCTACAAGATCATGAAGGGCATAGAGAGAGTAGAGAGGGACAGATTCTTCAAACTTTCAAAACATAAAAGAACAAGAGGGCATTCGGAAAAGTTGGAAGGAGACAGATTCAGAATGAATGCTAGGAAGTTTTTCTTTACCCAGCGTGTGGTGGACACCTGGAATGCGCTTCCAGAGGACGAAATAGGACAGAGTACGGTACTGGAGTTCAAGAAAGGGTTGGACAATTTCCTGCTGGAAAAAGGGATAGAGGGGTATAGATAGAGTGCTACTGCACAGGTCCTGGACCTGTTGGGCCGCCGCGTGAGCGGACTGCTGGGCACGATGGACCTCGGGTCTGACCCAGTGGAGGCATTGCTTATGTTCTTATGTTCTTATCTAGTGTCATCTATGTTACTACTATTATTAGGGCTGCAGGAAGTTTAAAAAGTAATATTTTAAAAGAAAATACAACAAACACAAAATTCCTGAAATCAAGCATAAACCAGCACTAACTTCCAAAACAAGGATCCTACTTATGAAAATACAGTGTCATAATTATTACAATGGGACCCTAAAATATCAATATATCTGTAGTGAAAACTGAACAGGTCAAATTACTACAGAATGCTACATAAAAAATTCATTCTAACAGAATATGTCATTCACACATATGGAAAGCAAAACGGAAAGACCCAGTGTTCCACAGAAAAAGGAGCAATCCAACAGCGAAACAAACTGGACGAAACACAATGTTCTTGACCTTCCTTTATTTCTTCAATCAATGTCAAGATGAATATCCACATCAACCGTATTAGAAACTAGCGGACCCGACCCAGGCCGTGTTTTGGCTAACAAAGCCTTTTTCAAGGGTCCAGTTGTTAGTTAATACACTAGTATTGTGGATTAGATTTCCAAATCGCAAATACCAATTTGTAGGAAGAAGTAGTGCTGACCGCTGGTACACAGAAACTGCTCTGTTAGCCAAAACACGGCCCGTGTCAGGTCCGTTAGTTTCTAATATGGTTGATGTAGATACCTTGACATTGATTGAAGAAATAAAGGAAGGTCAAGAACATTGTCTAATCTAATCTAGTATTTGCGTGTCGCACAAACCTAAACAGGCTCTAGGCGACTTGTAAGAGAAGAAGAGTTAGGTCAGGAGGGGGGCAGGGAAGAGAGGGGGCGGAGGGAAGGAGAACCTAGTCATATTAAGTAAAAGAACATGTGCGAGGATGGACTTATAACATTTGATTATCAAAGAGTAAAGTTTTCAGTTTATTCCGGAAATGGGTGTGGTTGGTTTCTGTTCTTATTGTCTCTGTGAGTTCATTCCAGATCTTGACTTCCAGGAAGGTGAACATGAATTAGAAAATTCTTCTGTACTTGAGGTTTTTTTGTTGAGGGAAGGTTTAACTGTATCCTGTTAAGAATTCTAAGAGAGGTGGACCATGCATTGGAGTGTTTTGTCCACAGTTTGTTTCGTTGTTGGATTCACACATATGGAACACTAATGCTAAATACAGAATAACTGACCACAAACTATAAACATAAATTAAACTGAAACCCCTTGCATGTAGTACAGTATCAGAGAAACAAGACAGATATTTCTTCCTATTTTTAAAATATAAATAATATGGCACATGCCAGGGATAGTTTTAGGAGAGTACAACTAGGGCAATTGTTCTTGGTTCCCAGGCTAGAGAGCCCCAAGCCAGCCAGAAGCTGAAGGTGGCTCAGCCAACCTACTAATAGACTTTGGGGGTCCTTCCCAGTTTTCTGTCCTAGGCCCTAGCCATGTCTTACACCAGCTCTGGCAAGATGTGCATTCCATCATATTCTATTCACAAAATAGAAAATAATATTTTTTCTTCCTTTTTGTTGTCTGGTCATTTTATTTTGCAAATCATATTGGTCCCAGTCTCTGTGTCCCTCTGTCTTCTCAACTCACTTGCCAGGGTCTTCTGTCCATCTGACATTTCTTCTCACTCCATGTCACCACCAATCTTCCATCTATGTCCCTATATTTCCTTGTTCAGTATAACCTATATTCATATTCCTACATTCATGCTCACCCCTTTGTGTCCCTGTGCCCCCCACCCATGTCCAGCATCTCCCTTCTGTGTTCCTATTCTCCCCCATGTCTAGTATATCTTTTCTGTGTCCAGCATTGCCTCTCTATTCCCATATTTTCCACCACACCCTCCACTCTCCACCCTCCATTTCAGGTATTGATGTATGGGGATGACATATGGAAACAGAGGGGCATCTCCCCTTTGCATCCCAACCCCTATGCTCCCACCTATCTTCCCTATGTTTTTATATACCACCCTGTATCCAACTGTTCCCCTCTCTCCCTCAACACCAATGTGGTCTCTCCTCTCTGTCCCTACCCCATCCAGCTTTTCTCTCTCTCTCTTCCCTCCCTTTTTCACAATCTGGTTCTTTCTCTAATTTAACCCCTTCTTCCTTCATCTCCTGGTCTGGCATCACTCTCCCTTCCCTCCAGCCCCCTACCCTATAGGTCCAGCACCTCTTTACCTCCTATGCAGGTCCAGCCCCCTTCTCTGCAGGTCCAGTACCTCTTTCCTTTCCTTCCAGCCTCCTCTGCAGGTCCAACCCCTCTCTTCATTCCCTCCAGCCCCTTCCTCTGCATATCCAGTCCCTCTCTTCTTTCCCTCCAGCCCACTCCTCTACAGGTCCAGCACCTCTCTCCTCTCCCTTCAGCACTCCACAGATCAGGTATCTCTCCTCTCCCTCCAACCAACCCTCACAGGCTCAGCACCTCTGTCCCGTCAGCCTCTAGCCCCCAATACAGGGTCCCCATTAGTTGCTCTCTCCCAGTTCTATTTCTCCAGTCATCTCCTCCTCTACAGGTCTAGCATCTCTATTCCCCTTCTCCCCATGCCACCAGAGGGCTCATGGGTACCAACTGATAGAGCAGCGCGTCAAGGATGTGGGTGGGGGGTGGAACATGTGGCCTGGTTGTTGGTCAGTGCACATGTGCGATGATACAGCAAATGGAAAAACATCATCAGATGTTTCATCTGCCAATGTGTGATGACCAACGACCAGGCCACAATCCCCCCAGCAGCTCCAACATGCTGTTATATTAGCCAGCACTGCAAGCTCAAAGAATTAGCCCAGCCTGCAACCTTCAGTCTCTTATCACAGCCGCCGTTGGACTTCTGCAAGCTGACATGGCTCCCAGCTCTCTTGCTGCCAATACCTCCCAGTGACCCGCTACTGACAATCTCCACAGCCCTTCCTTTGCCCATGGACCTGGCACTCCCAACCCCCAGGTATTTTTATTTTTACCTTTTCGGGTTACATGAATTACTACCGGGTAACGTCAGCAAGGTAAGATTTAAGCACCATGGTGGGGGTTCAGGAAAGGAAAAGGAAACATGGATGCTGGACCCACTTTTTAATATGATTAATGCATTAAAAATTTTAACACTCTAAAATTTTAGTGCATTAATCGCGTTAAAAATGTGTTAAATATGCAGCCCTAATTATTATTATTATTATTGCTACTATACAACTATTTTCCTTTTACCTTCAGGCATATGCATATAGGATTCTCTGTATTCAACTCTGAAATCAATCCAAATGGCACAAAATGTTTACCTTCTCAAACCCCATGTTGAAGCCTCTATTGTAAAGGCAATGCTAACCTTATGTGATGCATCATCCACATCTTCCTGTGTAAAATAAGGATTCTTCTCCACCTGTACATTCCAGCGATCCAGTTGAACAATGGTGCCATCTTCCACATGGCAGAGAATCTTTGAGACTGGTTCATCTGTGTATCCCTGGAGAATCAGAAAGAATTAAAAAGGAAACTCGGGCAATAGTTTCTTTGTTATTGTTGCTTCAGACTGAATACATGACTTAGATTCATTGGGCTCCATCCTTTCCTAATACATGGGAGAATTATTTAATGGGCACTAAGCAATTTAGCACATGCTAATAGTTTATAGCTTATAGTTTATTATTTATATTATACCTTTTAAACAAGGCAGATTACAACAATACATACATAATTAAAACAAACAACAAAACAAAATCAGTATATCAGAGTCATCAAAATTTACTAAATCCTATAAAGGCTTCAACCATCATATTTCATTTTACAAAACAGATGGTGCTTTAGCAGTTTCTTAAACGTACATACTGTACGGACTCCATCTGACCAGTAGGGGTAAGAACGTCTTCGGACACCGACTAGCCCGCCTGCTTCACAGGGCTTTAAACTAGGTAAGTCGGGGGAGGGTACCCATTCACATATTAGAGCAGAAAGGAATTATCCTGATGAGGTGAGTCGAAACTCCGCTTCCATGTCCAAGGTAAGTACCCACATTGCAAACAGTTCTTTGGGAGTCACACCGACTCGGGTAGGATACGCCTCACAGGGACTTAGCAAACACAAGATATGGAGGGCCATGTATGTCAATGCACACAGTTTAGGTAACAAAATTCTAGAATTGGAGGCTGAAATAAGGAATGCCGACCTAGATGTGGTGGCAATATCTGAAACTTGGTTCACGGACTCACATGGGTGGGATATGGCTATACCGGGCTACAATCTACTTCGTCAGGACAGAGAGGGCAGGTTAGGAGGGGGGGTAGCTCTATACATTAAAGAGGACATCAAAATCACCAGGATCACAGATGTCAAGTACACCGGGGAGTCCCTCTGGGTAAACCTGGCAAGAGGCAGAGAAAAATGCCTTTATCTAGGTGTGGTTTACAGACCCCCAAGACAACTGGAAGACATGAACGCAGAATTAATTGAAGACATAGAGAATATCACTCTACGAGGAGAAGCTGTACTGATAGGGGACTTCAATATGCCTGATGCAGACTGGAACTCATTTTCAGCGACAACCAGCGGTAGCAGGAGGCTCTTAACCTCCATAAAGGGAGCACGTCTCAAACAAATGGTAACGGAGCCCACTAGGGCCCAGGCGATCCTCGTCCTGGTACTCACCAACGGGGAAAGCGTTTCAGAGGTCTCAGTAGGAGATACGCTAGCCTCCAGCGACCACAATATAGTATGGTTCAACCTTAGGAAAGGCTTCCCTAGATCAAACACGAAAACAAAGGTACTCAATTTCCGGGGCACAGACTTCGCACGCATGGGAGATTTCGTCCATCAGACGCTGCAGGACCAAGCGGAGACCGATGATGTAGAAGCTAAGTGGTTAACACTGAAATCAACCATACATGAAGCAACTAGCCGCTTCATAAAATCAGTAAATAAACGACAAAGAAACAATAAACCCCAATGGTTCACCGCAGAGATCTCGCACCTCATTAAGGAGAAGAAAAAAGCGTTTCTCTCCTACAAGCGCACGGAGAAAAGAGAGGCAAAAGTAGAATATAGGACCAGGTATACAGCGGTCAAAATGGCAGTTAGGGAGGCAAAACTTCGAGTGGAAGAAATTCTGGCAAAAAACATTAAAAAGGGGGACAAATCCTTCTTCAGATATATTAGTGACAGAAAAAGGAACACAGGCGGGATAGTACGCCTTAGAAGACCGGACGGAAGTTACGTGGAAGCAGATTCCGATAAAGCCGAACTACTGAATGAATACTTCTGCTCAGTCTTCACCTGTGAGGCACCGGGACACGGTCCCCAGTTGAAGGCAACACAAAGCACAGAAGACCCGTTTCAGAATTTTGAGTTCACACCAGGTGAAGTTTACAGTGAACTGGCAAGACTCAAGGTGCACAAAGCCATGGGACCAGACAATTTGCACCCAAGAGTGCTCAGAGAATTGAGCGATGTCCTGGCGAAACCGTTGGCTGAGCTATTCAATCTCTCCCTAAGTAAGGGGAAAGTTCCCCTGGACTGGAAATTAGCTAATGTCGTTCCTCTGCATAAAAAGGGTTGCAGGGCAGAGGCTGCGAATTATAGACCGGTGAGTCTCACATCAATAGTGTGCAAACTCATGGAAACACTAATTAAAAGCAAATTGGACACAATCTTGAATGAAGGGAATCTTCGGGATCCCAGTCAGCATGGATTCACCAAGGGTAGGTCCTGCCAATCCAATCTCATCAGCTTCTTTGACTGGGTAACAAGAAAGTTGGACTTGGGAGAGTCTTTGGACGTCGTGTACCTGGACTTCAGTAAAGCTTTTGACAGTGTCCCACACCGCAGGCTGCTAAGCAAGATGGAATCGATGGGGTTAGGAGAGACACTAACTGCATGGGTCAATGATTGGCTGAGTGGCAGACTTCAGAGGGTGGTGGTTAATGGTACCCTCTCTAAAACATCGGAGGTGACCAGTGGAGTGCCGCAGGGCTCGGTCCTGGGTCCACTCCTTTTCAACATATTCATAGGGGATCTGACTCAAGGGCTTCAAGGTAAAATAACACTATTCGCCGATGACGCCAAACTATGTAATATAGTCAGTGAATGCAGTTTACAGAATTATATGGCGCAGGACCTGCTTACATTGGAAAGTTGGTCCTCAACCTGGCAGCTAGGCTTCAATGCTAAGAAATGTAAGGTCATGCACCTCGGAAGCGGAAATCCATGCAGGACGTACTTCTTGAACGGAGAAACTTTAACTAGGACTTCAGCAGAACGAGATTTAGGAGTAATCATCAGTGCAGACATGAAAACTGCCAATCAAGTGGAGAAGGCTTCATCTAAGGCAAGGCAGATATTGGGTTGTATCAATAGAAGTTTCGTCAGCCGAAAGCCTGAAGTCATAATGCCGTTGTACAGGACCATGGTGAGACCTCATCTGGAGTACTGTGTGCAATTCTGGAGGCCACATTACAGTAAAGATGTGCGCAGAATTGAATCGGTTCAACGGACGGCCACCAGGATGATCTCGGGGCTCAAGGGTCTCTCGTACGAAGAGAGACTGAACAAATTGCAGCTCTACACTCTTGAGGAACGTAGGAAGAGGGGAGACATGATCGAAACATTTAAGTACCTCACGGGACGTGTCGAAGTGGAAGATGATATTTTCTTTCTCAAGGGACCCTCGGCCACAAGAGGGCATCCGCTCAAACTCAGGGGCGGAAAATTTCATGGCGACACCAGAAAGTATTTCTTCACAGAGAGAGTGGTTGATCATTGGAACAAGCTTCCAGTGCAGGTGATCGAGGCAGACAGCGTGCCAGACTTTAAGAATAAATGGGATACCCATGTGGGATCCCTACGAGGGTCAAGATAAGGAAATTGGGTCATTAGGGCATAGACAGGGGGTGGGTAAGCAGAGTGGGCAGACTTGATGGGCTGTAGCCCTTTTCTGCCGTCATCTTCTATGTTTCTATGTTACTGTAGATCTTTTTGTTGCCTAATGTATACTGGAAATTTGTTCTACTCTACAGGTCCTACACATGAAACAGTACTAGTTCTCATAGCTTCTAGATGTAATTTCTTATGAATAAGAATGACCAAATCACATTGTGCATGATTTGTCCATGCTAGATGCTAAGATGCCCATAGGAATAAATGGGCATCTTAGCATTTAGCATGATAAATCATGCTGAATTCACCCCACAGTGTAACTGTAGGCATGCTTCACTATATAATAAGTGCAGCAGTGTATAAACCTTAAAGTTATGCTTCAAGTATTATTTATTGCAGATTCCTCAGAAATGCCACCAACCAGCTAATCACTAGTTCAACAGCTGTGTAATAAACATTTTTGTGACATATAAATCATCATCAAATCTGATTTTTTTAGTTAGGGAGTGCTTAGTGTTCAATATGCCTAATAAAAACTTATAAATCAAAAAGATATAAATATTTTAAATAACTTAACTTTTCCACCATTTCACTATTGGCATAGTTCTTTATTTTTCAAGCTTGTTAATCTGCGTTGGGAAGGGACCCATTCAACATGTTTCGCCACTCGGCTTTCTCAGGAACAGTCCCCCCTTCACTCTTGTCACACACCATCCCAACTAAATTTTCTTTGAGGTTTATACACTGCTGCACTTATATATGATTGAGACTATTTTGGCAGTAAATAAGCATATTGGGCTGCATTGATCACTATATAATAAGAGCATAAACATGCTGAACTGAGTCAGATTTGATGTTTATTTTTCTGATTAATGGCACAATTTAGATCATTGTTGTATATTCTAAGGGGTATGCGAGCCGCTTGTGGGGGGTATGCGGTGCTGGGCACTGTATGCCTCCCAACTTCCTTCTGCCGTCGTGTATAAGCAGTACCAGCACTCTATGTTTCCATTCCTTAATAATAAATAACTTTATTTTTATATACCACCATACCACAAACAGTTCAAAGCGGTTTACAAGGGAAGAGACTGTATATAGACAGCAACATTAGAGCGAACTTTCCTTCTGCCGTCGCGTATTCCCGCCTTCCTCGTCTTCTCTCCCCAGCCTCTCTTCCCTCCCCCCGCAACCCACTCGGAGATGGGCCGGCCTAGCAAAGGCCCCGAGGCTGCCTGATGGAATTGCCAGCTCAGCAGTACCTCTCCTCTCCCTAGCGGCAGCTCACTGCATACTTTTAACTTCCCCACACAGCTGCCGCTAGTGTTAGTTTAGCCGTGGTTCCATCAGGTAGCCTCGGGGCCTTGCTAGGCCAGACCGCATCTGATGAAAGAGGAAGTTGGACTCGACATATATCGCTTTCACTTCGTCAGGGATCCACACCAAGCCGCTAACACGCATCCCACATTTCTCCTTCTTGGCTGGCAGAGAGCACATTGCTGAAGGGATAGAAGGAAAAGTGTGCCTTTTTGCAGATGATACCAAGATTTGTAACAGAGTAGACACCGAAGAGGGAGTGGAAAATATGAAAAAGGATCTGCAAAAGTTAGAGGAATGGTCTAATGCCTGGCAACTAAAATTCAATGCAAAGAAATGCAGAGTAATGCATTTGGGGATTAATAATAGGAAGGAACCGTATATGCTGGGAGGAGAGAAGCTGATATGCACGGACGGGAAGAGGGACCTTGGGGGTGATAGTGTCCGAAGATCTAAAGGTGAAAAAACAATGTGACAAGGCAGTGGCTGCTGCCAGAAGGATGCTGGGCTGTATAAAGAGAGGCATAGTCAGTAGAAGGAAGAAGGTGTTGATGCCCCTGTACAGGTCATTGGTAAGGCCCCACTTGGAGTATTGTGTTCAATTTTGGAGACCGTATCTGGCAAAGGACATAAGAAGACTTGAGGCGGTCCAGAGGAGGGCGACGAAAATGATAGGAGGCTTGCACCAGAAGATGTATAAGTAGAGACTGGAAGCCCTGAATATGTATACCCTAGAGGAAAGGAGAGACAGGGGAGATATGATTCAGACTTTCAAATACTTGAAGGGTATTAACGTAGAACTAAATCTTTTTCAGAGAAAGGAAAATGGTAAAACCAGAGGACATAATTTGAGGTTGAGGGGTGGTAGATTCAAAGGCAATGTTAGGAAATTCTACTTTACGGAGAGGGTGGTGGATGCCGAGAGAGGTGGTGGAGAGTAAAACTGTGACTGAATTCAAAGAAGCGTGGGATGAACACAAAGATCTAGAATCAGAAAATAAGATTAAATATTGAACTAAGGCCAGTACTGGGCAGACTTGCACGGTCTATGTCTGTATATGGCCGTTTGGTGGAGGATGGGCTGGGAAGGGCTTCAATGGCTGGGAGGTTGTAAATGGGCTAGAGTAAGTCTTAACAGAGATTTCGGCAGTTGGAACCCAAGCACAGTACAGGGTAAAGCTTTGGATTCTTGCCCAGAAATAGCTAAGAAGAAAAAATTTAAAAATTTTAATTGAATCAGGTTGGGCAGACTGGATGGACCATTCGGGTCTTTATCTGCCGTCATCTACTATGTTACTATGTAGAAACCATTTCTGGCTAGTTAAATCACTTTGAATATTGAAATGATTGATTTTTCCAGATATCTGTAATACTACACAAGATAGGAGTAAAAAATTTCTGACTACTGTCCAAGATACAAGAGCTCTCAGGATGCAAGATTTTTATTATTTATTTATTGACTTGATATACTGCTTACGCTAGTCAAGGAACAAAGTGTTGTACACAAACAAATCAAATCATGAAAATGAAAGGAACTCCAATGAATGAAAGGAATGAATCAGCATACATCCATGACGGGATAGAAATAAAGTTATATAAATAAATAAAGGGATATAAATAAACAGGTATGATGGGATATAAATAAAGCTTTATTATTATTATTCAAGTCCATATGTGCAAATAAAAAGTTTAACCTATCATTTGACTTTAGCTGACCCATCTGCCAGTATCAACCCCTCCACCAAGCCACTTGAAATTTTTTTTGTAAATGCCTTGTGATATATAAGGCAAAGAAGCATCTTTTTATAAATGTTCCATTTTCTTAATTTTCTTGCATTAAAGAAGAGGACATCTGGGCCAGACAGAGGAGGAGATGGGACTGGTGGTTAGGAACTCTGAAATGGAAAATGTACCATCTGATATACAGTATTCTTATTTAATTTTGAGATAGTCACCAAGTTGTTTTCCTTACTTTGAATGATAATTTCTCTAGAAATTCTCTTCTTTTTTATTTCTAGGGTCTCTTCTTTTCTTTTGTTCTGGAAGAACGTAACCAGTGGGGTGCCACAGGGCTCGGTGCTTGGACTCGTGCTCTTCAACATATTCATAAATGATCTGGAAATGGGTACGATGAGTGAGGTGATTAAATTTGCGGATGATACGAGTAGTGAAGACGCAGGGGGATTGTGAAGATCTGCAACTCGACATAACCATGCTCGAGAAATGGGCAGAAACATGGCAGATGAGGTTCAATGTGGATAAGTGTAAGGTGATGCATGTCGGTAACAAAAATCTCATGCACAAATACAGGATGTCCGGGGCTGTACTTGGAGAGACCTCCCAGGAAAGAGACTTGGGAGTTCTGATCGACATGTCAATGAAACCGTCTATGCAATGTGCGGCAGCAGCGAAAAGGGTGAACAGAATGCTTGGAATGATTAAAAAGGGGATCACTAAGAGATCGGAGAGGGTTATCATGCCGCTGTACCGGGCCATGGTGTGCCCTCACCTGGAATACTGTGTCCAGCACTGGTCACCGTACATGAAGAAGGACACGGTACTACTCAAAAGGGTCTAGAGAAGAGCGACTAAAATGGTTAAGGGGTTGGAGGAGTTGCCGTACAGTGAGAGATTAGAGAAACTGGGCCTATTCTCCCTTGAAAAGAGGAGACCGAGAGGGGACATGATCGAAACATTCAAGATAATGAAGGGAATAGACTCAGTAGACAAAGACAGGTTGTTCACCCTCTCCAAGATAGAGAGAACGAGAGGGTACTCTCTAAAGTTAAAAGGGGATAGATTCCGTACAAACCTAAGGAAGTTCTTCTTCACCCAGAGAGTGGTAGAGAACTGGAATGCTCTTCCGGAGTCTGTTATAAGAGAAAACACCCTCCAGAGATTCAAGACAAGATTGGACAAGTTCCTGCTGAACCAGAATGAACGCAGGTAGGGCTGGTCTCGGTTAGGGCACAGGTCTTTCACCTGGGGGCCGCCACATGAGTGGACTTCTGGGCGCGATGGACCACTGGTCTGACCCAGCAGCGGCAATTCTTTTATTCTTATAGAACACATGATTTATGTTGCATTTTCTTAATGTTTCTGCTTTCTTTTTCAAGTTTATTCAATGTTTTAGTTTGGATGTATTTTGCTTTAAAAAAATATTACTTCCTTGGTGGGGGTACACTATAGGGGAGTTTGATGTGAGGAGATTGAGGTAGCATTACGTGCAGCCATCTAACTGGTGATCACGACAGCTAGTGCTTGGAACTGTCCCACATGCCAACTATGCCCTGCTACTTCCTCACCCCATCCCTACTTGTGCTAGAATGAGATTTTTACTGTGTTGCTAGGTTGTAGCATGTTGTTGTCATTATTGTGGATTTATGCTAACTGCTATCACACACAAACATCCATGCTAGATTGTAAGCTCTTCTGAGCAGGGCCGTCTATTGCATGTTAAATGTACAGCACTGCATACACCTTTCAGGGCTAAAGAAATGATAAATAGTAGTAGTAGTAGTAGTAGTAGTACTAGCTACTTAATATTTATTGTTTAGTAAACAGGCTCCAAAGAGCCATAAAGATTGTGATTAGGTGAAGATTGTCAAAGAAATCCACATTTTACCAGACATAATACTAATATCAGATATTTTACCCAGAGAAATCTCTTTCTTTGTATATAAGTAATTATTTCTGCAAGTTCTTACCCCACCCCAGTTAAGAGTGCGAGCAAGGTCATTCCCAGTACCCAGAGGGAGTATTGCTACAGGAGGTTGAGGACTGAGGTGCAATTCATCCAGTATAGAAAGAATCCAGCCCACCTGCAAAAGAGAGAACAGAATAAAGAAACCATACATACCATAAAAATGTATTTCTATACTGCAATACCATTAAGTTCTATATGGTTTACAAAATAGAATACAAAAAACTGCACATATACAGTTGAATGTAATACATTAATTTCCTAAGAACCTTGTACACAAATGCATTTTCAATTGTCTACTAAAATGCTGATATGAGCAAGAAGTCATTATCAGAAAATTCAAATCATTACCCCATATTGCAGCTTGAAATGACAGGAGATGATGATATTTTTTATATTGACAACCTTTGACTGAAGGAAAGGTAAATACAGCGTGTGTTGAGAGTGCTTTGAATTAACAAATGTGAATACAGTACAGGGAAGAAAGGAAGAGTGTAGGGAGTTAATGAGAGGAAGAAGGAACAGGTCAGATGAATAATCAATTACAAGACAAAATAAGGGACCAGTGTGATGAAATAAAATGGGACAAAATGAGGAATGAGTCACAGAGAAATATAGAAACAGAAAATGACAGCAAATAAAGACCACATGTCCTATCTAGTCTGCCCAAACCATACCATGAGCAACTTGAAAAACTGAAGGTGGACAAACCGATGGGACCAAACGGGATCCATCCCATGATACTAAGGGAGCTCAGAGAGGTTCTGGCGAGTCCTATTAAAGACTTGTTCAACAAATCTCTGGAGATGGGAGTGATTCCTGGGGATTGGAGGAGAGCGGATGTGGTCCCTATTAACAAAAGTGGTCACAGGGATGAAGTGGGAAACTATAGGCCGGTGAGCCTTACTTCAGTTGTTGGAAAAATAATGGAAGTGTTGCTGAAAGAAAGGATAGTGTACTTCCTTGAATCTAATGGGTTACAGGATCCGAGGCAACATGGCTTTACAAAAGGTAAATCGTGCCAAACGAACCT
The DNA here is from genome assembly GCF_902459505.1 of Geotrypetes seraphini. Taxonomy (NCBI): domain Eukaryota; kingdom Metazoa; phylum Chordata; class Amphibia; order Gymnophiona; family Dermophiidae; genus Geotrypetes; species Geotrypetes seraphini. Next base: position 83,594,618 of record NC_047092.1, on the reverse strand, counting down.
GATAGAATTTTTTGATTGGGTGACCAGAGAGCTGTATCGAGGACATATGCTAGATGTAATTTACTTAGATTTCAGCAAAGCCTTTGATACAGTTCCTCATAGGAGGCTGTTGAACAAACTTGAAGGGCTGAAGTTAGGACCCAAAGTGGTGAACTGGGTTAGAAACTGGCTGTCAGACAGACGCCAGAGGGTGGTGGTTAATGGAAGTCGCTTGGAGGAAGAAAAGGTGAGTAGTGGAGTCCCTCAGGGTTCGGTGCTGAGGCCATTCCTGTTCAATATGTTTGTGAGTGACATTGCTGTAGGGTTAGAAGGAAAAGTGTGCCTTTTTGCAGATGATACCAAGATTTGTAACAGAGTAGACACCAAAGAGGGTGTGGAAAATATGAAAAAGGATCTGCAAAAGTTAGAGGAATGGTCTAATGCCTGGCAACTAAAATTCAATGCAAAGAAATGCAGAGTAATGCATTTGGGGATTAATAATCCGAAGGAACCGTATATGCTGGGAGGAGAGAAGCTGATATGCACGGACAGGGAGAGGGACCTTGAGGTGATAGTGTCCGAAGATCTAAAGGCGAAAAAACAGTGCGACAAGGCAGTGGCTGCTGCCAGAAGGATGCTGGGCTGTATAAAGAGAGGCGTAGTCAGTAGAAGGAAGAAGGTGTTGAGGCCCCACTTGGAGTATTGTGTTCAGTTTTGGAGACCGTATCTGGCAAAGGACATAAGAAGACTTGAAATGGTCCAGAGGAGGGCGACGAAAATGATAGGATGCCTGCGCCAGAAGACGTATGAGGAGAGACTGGAAGCCCTGAATGTGTATACCCTAGAGGAAAGGAGAGACAGGAGAGATATAATTTAGACGGTCAAATACCTGAAGGGTATTAACGTAGAACAAAATCTTTTCCAGAGAAAGGAAAATGGTAAAACCAGAGGACATAATTTGAGATTGAGGGGTGGTAGATTCAAATGCAATGTTAGGAAATTCTACTTTTCGGAGAGGGTGGTGGATACCTGGAATGCACTCCCGAGAGGTGGTGGAGAGTAAAACTGTGACTGAGTTCAAAGAAGCGTGGGATGAACACAGAGGAGCTAGAATCAGAAAATAAAATTAAAAATTGAATTAAGGCCAGTACTGGGCAGACTTGCACGGTCTGTGCCTGTATATGGCCGTTTGGTGAAGGATGGGCTGGGGTGGGCTTCAATGGCTGGGAGGGTGTAGATGGGCTGGAGTAGGTTTTAATGGAGATTTTGGCAGTAGGAACCCAAGCACAATACCGGGTAGAGCTTAGAATTCTTGCCCAGAAATAGCTAAGAAGAAAAAATTAAAAAAATTTAAATTGAATCAGGTTGGGAAGACTGGATAGACCATTCAGGTCTTTATCTGCCGTCATCTACTATGTTACTATTTATGTTACCATTTACTATCTCTTCCTCTCCCCATGAGATTTTTTGTGCTTGATCCATACTTCCTTGAATTCAATTACAGTCTTTATCTCTACCTTCTCCACTTTACAAGAGAGCATATCGTACATTTAACTTAACTACCAATACAATTGTGCAATCAGAACCAGCTTCCTGAAGACACTCAGAAGCCGACGGGCGACCTATACAGAATCGGGCCTAAGGCCGTCTAAAATAAACCTGATTCTGTAACCAATGTCCATGTTACAGACGCGGTTACAGAAAAGGGTTATTGTAGATGCAGCCACTATACTTATCTTGGCAAGGGATCTCCCTACTGCAATAAGTATAGCAGCTGCGGCTGCCAGTCCCCCACCCCCCTAATGAATATGGCAGGAGGGATGCCCAATCCCTCCTGCCCCAAACAAACCCCACCCCTCCCCAAAGATCGCCGGCAGGAGGGTGCCCAATTCCTCCTGCCAGTCCCCCCAATGAACCTCCCCTCCAGCTAACCTTGAAAGTTGACCGGATGGACATGTCTTTCCACCTTCTGGCTGGAAAGTCCACCTCCATCGAAATGAGGTGGGCCTGCCCCTTTCCGGCCCATCCCAGAGGAGCCAAAGGCCTGATTGGCCCAGGCGCCTAAGGTCCTTCCTATGGGCAGGGCAGGGATTTAGATGATTACTTATCTATCTACTGGAAAAAAGCTTACCAAGGTAAGTACATAATATCTTTTTCCAGTGCAACAGGTAACACATTCTAGACAGATGGGATGTACAAAAGCCGTCTCCCAAAGAGCTAGGGTGCTGGCCCATAAGACAGAGGACCCAAAGGCAGAGTCCTGTCTCGCCACCATATCCACTCTAAGACTTAGCTAACATGTGTAGGGAAGACCACATTGCCGCCCTGCAGATCTCTTCAGGATAGACCACTCTAGCTTCGGCTCACAAAAAAGCTACACTCCTGGTAGAATGCACCTTGATGGAAACAGGAGACTGTTCCCTAGAAAGGATGTAGCCTGATGAAATGGCCCTATGGATCCATCTGGAAATCATGGCCGTAGAAATGGGAGCGCCCTCTTTACCGAATGAGTCAGCAGAAACAGATGGTCAGAGAGACATATCTTGTTAGTGACCTCCAGAAAACACAGAAGCACTCTGTGCACATCCAGTTTCTTCAACAGGCGATCTTGTGTCCTGGAACCAGTAGGCTGAAAGGCAGGCAAACACACTTCCTGATTAACATGGAAAGCCGAAACCACCTTCGGCAGGAAAGAAGGAACTGTCCTTAGGGAAACCCCAGTCTCTAAGATACGGAGGAATAGTTCCCTACAAGAAAGATCCTGGAGTTCCACCGAAGAAATGGCAACTAAAAAAATTGTCTTGAATGTCAAGTCCAAGAGGGAAACATCTCAATAGGGCTCAACATGAGCCTTGGTAAGGCTAGACAGCACCAGGTTAAGGTCCTAGGAAGGGTAAGGTTGCTTAACCAGTGGTCTGACACGAAGAGCCCCCTTCAGAAATCTAGAGACATCAGGATGAGACACCAACGAGGACCCACGATCCCGGGATCTAAAACAAGAAAGCCCAGCTACCTGAACCTGAAGAGATGCCACAGTGAGGCCCTTATCCAGGTCAGCCTGACGAAAGATGAGAATGATTGAGATCAGAGCTGAAAATGGTCTACCTGGTCTTGAGCACACCAATGTTGAAAGGCCTTCCAAGCCTTAGAGTAAGCAACTTGTTAGTCTTGAGACAAGTATCAATAATCACAGCAGAATATCCTTTTTGTGCTAAGGCTTATTGCTCATGAGACATGCCGTAAGATCAAAGTAAACTGGATCCTCCATGCAGACCAGACCCTGCGTAAGCAGGTCTGGATGGGAATTCATCTGAAGGCTGCAACCCCTCCACAGATGCATCAGATCTGCGTACCACAGGCTGCAAGGCCAATCTGGAGCCACCTGAATGACTGCAGCCCTGATGGACCACAATCCACTGAATGACCCGGCCTATCATTGGCCAAGGAAGAAAGACATACTGGAAAATCTCCTGAGGCCTCGGTAAAACTAGAGTGTCAAGCCCCTCGCTTCCAGTCTCAGATCTTTCACTTTCTTGTTTCTTGCCATGGCAATGTCAAAGCAGGGCCGACCCCAGCACTGTATTATGGCTCGGAATGTCTCTGTCCACTCATTCATATACAGAGTCCATCTGCTGAGGAAATCTGCCTGAACACTGTTGACTCCCGCTTCATGTGCTGCCATCAGTGCTTGGAGGTGACATTTCACCCAAAGAAAAAGGCAAGCTTCCTGAACAAGAGGGGTGCTCTTGATCCCTCCATGGTGATTGATGTAGGCTACTGCTGTCACATTGTCAGAGATGACCCTAACCACTTGGCCTTCCAGTCTTCTGCAATCACATCAGAGCTAGCCGAATGGCTCAACTCCAACCGGTTGATTGAACATTTCCTCTGAACAGGACAATTGTCTGCATCTGTCATCACATTGATCCTTGGGGCAATTTGCAGTGGTACACCCCTGCAGAGCGACTCTGAGAGAAGTCATCAAGGCATGCTGGCCTGAGCTTCCAGAGTCCAAGGAAGACAGGCCTGTAAAGCATCTCTGTGCGGAGCCCAGCGAAGAGGATGGATATGCGCCTTCACCCAAGGAACTACACCCAACGTGGCAACTATGGATCCCAGTACTTGAAGATAGTCCCGTGCTGAAGGAGCCAGCTGCTCCAGAAGGGAAGAAATCACTCAGTTTCTGCTTGCAGGCTTCTGGTAGATAGACGTTGCCCACAGCCATGTCAAAGAGAACTCCCAGATATTCCAGCAACTGCATTGGCATCAGACTGCTCTTTCTGTAGTTCAAAATCCAGCGCAGGTCCTCCAACACTTGGAGCACCTGCTCCACTGTGCGCCATTCCTCAGACAAGGGAGCTCTAATCAGCCAGTTGTCTATTTAAGGGTGAACGGAACACACAAGGGAAAAAGCGATATTGGATCTGGTCCCCACAAATGGAGAGTATCTCTAATGTTCGAGTGAGTGCTCACTGGGAAGTAGCAATCATCAAACGGTTTGGTTTGATATAACGGCTAAAGTAGAGAGCGGCCGCACGATACTTAAAGTCCTAGATTTCAAACGTACGGACTTTAATGCTATGGGAGAATACCTGAAGAAAGAGCTGTTAGGTTGGGAGGACATAAGAGAAGTGGAAAGACAGTGGTCTAAGCTGAAAAGAGCGATAAAAATGGCTAAGGACCTTTATGTGAAGAAAATCAATAAAAACAAGAGAAAAAGGAAGCCGATATGGTTCTCCAACCTAGTGGCTGAGAAAATAAAGGTGAAAGAGTTGGCATTCGTGAAATATAACAAAAACCAAGAAGAGGAGAGCAGAAAGGACTACAGGGTGAAACTGAAAGAAGCCATGAGAGAGATACGTCTGGCGAAAGCACAGGCAGAAAACAAATGGCTAAAAATGTAAAAAAGGGACACAAAAATTTTTTCAGATATATTAGTGAAAGGAGGAAGATGAAAAATGGAATTGCTAGGCTAAAAGATGCTGGGAACCAATATGTGGAAAGTGATGAGGAGAAAGCGAATGTGCTAAACAAATACTTCTGTTCTGTGTTCACAGAAGAAAATCCTGGAGAAGGACCGAGATTGTCTAGCAAAGTTACATGAGAAAATGGAGTAGATTCTGCGCCGTTCACGGAGGAGGGTGTTTATGAGCAACTTGAAAAACTGAAGGTGGACAAAGCGATGGGACCAGACAGGATCCATCCCAGGATACTAAGGGAGCTTAGAGAGGTTCTCGTGAGTCCTATTAAAGATTTGTTCAACAAATCTCTGGAGACGGGAGTGATTCCTGGGGATTGGAGGAGAGCGAATGTGGTCCCTATTCATAAAAGTGGTCACAGGGATGAAGCAGGAAACTACAGGCCGGTGAGCCTCACTTCAGTTGTTGGAAAAATAATGGAAGTTTTGCTGAAAGAAAGGATAGTGTACTTCCTTGAATCAAATGGGTTACAGGATCCGAGGCAACATGGCTTTACAAAAGGTAAATCGTGCCAAACGAACCTGATTGAATTTTTTGATTGGATGACCAGAGAGCTGGATCGAGAACATATGCTAGATGTAATTTACTTGGATTTCAGCAAAACCTTTGATACAGTTCCTCATAGGAGCCTGTTGAACAAACTTGAAGGGCTGAAGTTAGGACCCAAAGTGGTGAACTGGGTCAGAAACTGGCTGTCGGACAGACACCACAGGGTGGTGGTTAATGGAAGTCGCTCGAAGGAAAGAAATGTGAGTGGTGGAGTCCCTCAGGGATCAGTACTGGGGCCAATCCTGTTCAATATGTTTGGAAGTGACATTGCTGAAGGGATAGAAGGAAAAGTGTGCCTTTTTGCAGATGATACCAATATTTGTAACAGAGTAGACACTGAAGAGGGAGTGGAAAATATGAAAAAGGATCTGCAAAAGTTAGAGAAATGGTCTAATGCCTGGCAACTAATATTCAATGCAAAGAATTGCAGAGTAATGCATTTAGGGATTAATAATAGGAAGGAACCGTATATGCTGGGACGAGAGAAGCTGATATGCACGGACGGGGAGAGGGACCTTGGGGTGATAGTGTCCAAAGATCTAAAGGTGATAAAACAGTGTGACAAGGCAGTGGCTGCTGCCAGAAGGATGCTGGGCTGTATAAAGAGAGGCGTAGTCAGTAGAAGGAAGAAGGTGTTGATGGCCCTGTACAGGTCAATGGTAAGGCCCCACTTGGAGTATTGTGTTCAATTTTGGAGACCGTATCTGGTGAAGGACGTAAGAAGACTTGAAGCGGTCCAGAGGAGGGCGACGAAAATGATAGGAGGCTTGCGCCAGAAGATGTATGAGGAGAGACTGGAAGCCCTGAATATGTATACCCTAGAGGAAAGGAGAGACAGGGGAGATATGATTCAGACGTTCAAATACTTGAATGGTATTAACGTAGAACAAAATCTTTTTCAGAGAAAGGAAAATGGTAAAACCAGAGGATATAATTTGAGGTTGATGGGTGGAAGATTCAAAGGCAATGTTAGGAAATTCTACTTTAAGGAGAAGGTGATGGATGCCTGGAATGCACTCCCGAGAGAGGTGGTGGAGAGTAAAACTGTGACTGAGTTCAAAGAAGCGTGGGATGAACACAAATCAGAATCAGAAAATAAGATTAAATATTGAACTAAGGCCAGTACTGGGCAGACTTGCACGGTCTGTGTCTGTATATGGCCGTTTGGATGAGGATGGGCTGGGGAGGGCTTCAATGGCTGGGAGGGTGTAGATGGGCTAGACTCTAGAGTAAGTCTTAACAGAGATTTCGGCAGTTGGAACCCAAGCACAGTACAGGGTAAAGCTTTGGATTCTTGCCCAGAAATAGCTAAGAAGAAAAAATTTAAAAATTTAAATTGAATCAGGTTGGGCAGACTGGATGGACCATTCGGGTCTTTATCTGCCGTCATCTACTATGTTACTATGTTACTATGAACCTGGAGATCCATTTTCTACAGGTAACCTGCCACGACAACCATAACCATGGTGAAGGTCGGGGGCACTGTCGCCAGCCCAAAAGATAGAGCCGAGAATTGGTAATATTGTTCCAGAATATGAAATAGCAAGATTTTTTGGTGGGCCGGTAAAATAGGAATGTGCAATTACGCCTCCGAGAGATCCAGAGAGGCAAGAAACTCTCCTGGGACCACTGCTACAATGACCAAAGGCACTGTCTTCATGTACAAGTGTGAAACTTTGAGAGCCGCATTCATGTGTTGAAGATCCAGAATAAGCCTCCAATATTCAGAGCCTTTCTTTGGCATGATAGTATATAGAGTATCTGCCTGAGTCCGAGTGTTTGGGCAGCACCGGTTCTATAGTTTGAATATCCAGCAAGTGTTGAACAGTGGCTTGAACCTTGAGCGCTTTGTCCGGGCGACCTGTAGGAGAGTACACAAACCAATCTGCCAGAGGCCAGGTAGATTTCAGCTCGTATCCTGACCAAATAATGTCCAAGACCCACTGGTCAGACAAAATGCAAATCTAGGCAAGAAGATATGCTGAGAGCCTGCCCCCTATCTGTAGAGGGGCATCCCTTGGCCTGGCGTCATTGTGCCTTTTTGGCAGAGGGCGCAGAATGGGAGGTGGAAGGCTGGGATCACCTGTAGCCAGCATCGGGAGCCCTTAGAAAATCTCTGCGACATGGCACTTGCATAAGGGTGGGATCGCCGGGAGCCACGAAAATTAGAGCAACCAGAACCTCTAAAGGTCCTAGGTCTGCCATCAGAGAAAGTCTTAGGGCGACAATCCATCACAGAATCCATGAGGTCATCCAGATTCTGCCCCTTAAAGGGAAATCTAGCCAAAATAGCCTTGGAAGTGGAATCACCAGCCCATTGGCTGATCCAGAGCATCCTGCAAGCAGAGATAGAGTACACTGACACCTTTGCCAAAACTCGCATAAGGGTATACAATGCATCAGCAATATAATCTGTCTCAGCGAAAAGAAGTTGAGGAGGATTATCCACAGCCTCATTCATCAGTGTGCGCAGTTGAGAGAGACAGGCACGTGTGACAAAGGACCTCGCCTTTGTCACACGTGCCTAAAGCAGCTGATGCCTAAAGCAGCTGTAACAAAGAGTCTCCGGAGGACCACATTCACATGGCGGTCCTTTATATCTTTTAGCACTACACCACCTTCACTGGGTAGAGATGTACGTTTAGTCACCTGTGCAACCAAAGAATCCACCCTGGGCTGACTCTAAAGCTGCTGACACTCCTATGCTAGAGGATACAAGCGTGACATGACTCTGGCTATTTTAAGAGCACCTTCCGAAGAGTCATACTGCTCCTTGATCAGAATGCTCACATCAGGGTGCTAGGGAAAGGTAGCAGATTGCAAGTGCACACCGCAAAGCCAGGAGGAAGAAGTAGACAGAGCTGGTTGAGTGACTAAATTCAACTCCTGCAAAATTCAGAAATAAGATCCAGCAGAGCCGCAGACTAGAAAGTTGCACGGGGACAGAAATCCCACCCATCCCCGCCCGTCCCCGCCAGGATCCTCTCCGTCCCCACCCATCCCCATCAGGATCCTCTCCATCCCCACCTGTCCCCGTCAGGATCCACTACATCCCCACCCATCCCCGTCAGGATCCTCTCCGTCTCCACCCATTCCCGCAAGGAATTACCTCCATCCCCGTCCATCCCCATAAAAAGCAGTAATTACTTTTGACAGGATCATCAATTCCACAGTTCCTTTTGTGTTTGCGCTGCTGTTTTCCTTGAGGAATCTCTTTGGTGGAACCCTTTTTTTATTTTCTGTTCAGGTAATTAACTTATAAACCCCCTCTTTTACTAAGGCTGACGTGTCCATTATATTATATGGACAAACCCTGCTTCCAAAGCCTTCCATCCCCATGGGAGTCCCGTTGGCTAGAGGGGGGTCCCCGTGGGAATCCCGAGGGCCAGAGGGGGGTCCCTGTGGGAGTCCCGTGGGTTAGGGGGGATTCCTCCGATCCCCGTTCCCGTGCAGACCTCTACCGCAGACTTAAATAAATGCAGGACCATGGGGGTCATCCCTAGTTTCCAAAACCCCAGAAGGATCCACAGATGCAGCACACAGTCCCTGATCTCCCATCTCAGGAAGTGCTGTGCCTGTAAACAAGGGGTCAGCAAGCTGGTCATCTGCATCAGGATCACCCAGATCAGGATCAGGCAGTGCAAGAACAGCGGCAGGTTGAGCCAAGGATGTGTCCAAAGCAACACCACTGAAAGACACCTTGGAGGCAGATTTGGACTACACAGGGGGAGAATGCTGGTTTTGAAACTTGTTCCACAAAAATTTAATGAAGTCTGCTCTTTGGGGTAGAGTCACCCTTAGATGACTTAACTTTGTGTTTCTTAGGCTGTGGAGGGTCCGCAGCCAGGTGAATGGAACTAGAAACCATGCCAAGTCCTGAAAGTAAAGAAGGCCACCCAGCCGGCTAGCCAAGTGTTTAGTCACCTGCTTCAGCAGGGGAGAGGCTAAGCTTGACGCTGCCGCCTTTACCAGCTGTGCCACGCAACACATGATGCAAGGATGCTCTAAAAGTACTAAATTTGTACAATCCTGGCAAGAATCCACATAAGGAGAGCCCAAGGACTCCCTCCCAACAAGATTTTAGATAAAATTTGCAGTTTGGGAGAAGCAGGGAGCTTTAGAATAAAAGATTGCTATAAATCCAAGATGGCCGACATCAAGCAATTAGTGCCAAAATTGCAATATTTTTTTACACTTACCAAAGTCTATAAACTGTGATTTTAGGATTTTTCAGATGGCGGAACACAGGGGAACATGCAGAAACTCTGAAAATCCCACTTTTCAAACCTCCCTTGATTCACCTCACTGGCTGAAACAGCCTGTACTTTGTGACCTGTTTGGGGATCTGTGCTGCAGCCTGCCTCATCTCTCTAATAGCAGCCATATGAGAGAATTGCTGCCTCATGCTGGGAATGCCTCTGTAAATCTGATTTTCGGGCTACCAGTCAGGCCCCAAGCCTGACTGCACCTCCACCCCTGCGGACCAGTGGTCGCACACCAGGATGGGTGGAGGTAAGAAGATGCAGCCAGCACCCTGCGAGATACCGCCCAGTCTCCTAAGGGCATCCAACAGCCTGCACTTGAACCCTGCTTAACAGTAGGTGAGACCACTTCAAGGATAGCCCTGAGCTCCAAAGAAAACAATGCAGGATGGCTAACAGGTATCCACTAGGATTGGCCTGTCAGCTACAGACTGAAGTCTGTGTGTTCTCAAAGCAGGCAGAGCTATAAAATGCTCCAAGCATCAGAAACCCCGATAAAGAGATGATAAATACACCAAATAAAATAATAAATTGTGGAGAGCAGAACAAACACTCCTGCAGGTAAGCGTGCAGAAAAGAACTGCAGGTGGAGCTAAGGAGCCCAGTGAAGTACACAGAGGCAAAAGAAAAAATCTGGAGTGGATTTCTTCTGCAGGTGGCATGCGGCTATGGGGACACTATCATCTGTCTAGAACAGGGGTAGGGAACTCCGATCCTCGAGAGCCATATTCCAGTTGTGTTTTCAGGATTTCCCCAATGAATATGCATTGAAAGCTGTGCATGCAAATAGATCTCATGCATATTCATTGGGAAAATCCTGAAAACCCGACTGGAATACGGCTCTCGAGGACTGGAGTTCCCTACCCCTGGTCTAGAATGTCCCATCTATTGCATTGGAAAGTCAATTATACAGATTGTTGTACTTGTGAAAGAATTGTATATTGCACTGGTAACTGAAATCTATTACGGTAATTGTTCTGCAGAGAAAAAGACTGCATTCTGCTGTTTTGTTTGCACTTTTGCCTTACTTGGCTTTTTGTCCATGCTGCTTAGCTTTTGCATCTTTGCATTCACAGGTATCAAGAGACTAAGGCAACATCCTGAGAAATTGACCGTGTTAGACTTTGAGGGATCAATACTATTCAAAGCAATTTAACCAGCCGGAAATAGATCCTGGAAAGTTAAATCACCTGGTCGGGGCTAACCACTAATTTTCAGCAACATATAACTGGATAGTAGTATCATAGGCAGCACAATACTTTTTTGTTTGGGGGAGCCCAAAAGCTCTGCCCTGGACCCCGCCCAAGCATGCCCAAGCTCTGCCTCAGATCCTGCCTAAGCTCTGCGGTAGGGAACCCCATAGCCCCACCACAAGTCAGCCGGTAGGAGGGCTGCCCATTCCCTCCCACTGCCATCCTTAAACCCCCCTCACACACACTCACACTGTTCATGGCAGGAGGGTTGCCCAATCCCTCCTGCCGCAATCAGTGAAACAATCCCTGGCAGGAGAAATGCCCAATCTCTCCTGCAGCAAACTACATAACAATCCTCAGCAGGAAGGATGCTGGCACCCCCCTCCACACCATCACCAGTAGAAAAGGATGTCCAGTCCCTCCTGCCGCAAACCCCTAAACAATCCCCGGCAGGAGGGATGCCCATTCCCTCCTGTCAACCCCCCCCCCCCGCACAGAACCCCCAGCCTCCAAAGCCCACCTGGACTCCCCCGTACCTTTAACAGGAAGGTCTGGCCGGAGGGATGCATACTCCCTCCCGTTGGGATGCCTCCCTCTTCAGAATGGTGGTTCGTCTTCTATCCGGTGCATGCTGGGATGCACCATGGAGGGGCTCAAGGCCCAGGTGCCTAAGGCGCCTCCCATAGGCGGGGCTTTAGTTACCTGGGCCAACTGGAGTCTTAGGCCTCCTTTCCAGTGCATTCTGGGATTCACTGGGAGTGGCTTAAGACTCAGATTGCAAGATCTCTAAGGCTCACAATATACAATCTTATTAATAATACATAATGGTAACCACATAATTAAACTACACAAAGGACACTATATGCAGTAAAATTTTTAATTAGCTATCATTTATATACTGTTTTTTTCAGAGAGGTCAAGGCAGATTAACAAATAGGAATAAAACAAAAGATGGAAAATAAGATATCATTTTATTGGACTAATACAAAACCTCCTTCCTCTTTTCAGTTTCAAGTTTAATACAAGTTTGATATTGTCACATTATCAAATAATTTCAATGCGATGTACAAAATTAGAATATGAGTAGTACATGACAAAACAATTTGTTTACGGGGTTTGTCCAACAATAGACAAACAATTATTAACAAACAATTGTTTAGGGGGATCCAACAATAGACAAACAGTTAATAATGTGAAACATTAGGGAAGAGTAGAGAACTACAATAAGTAAGAAAAAGGAACAAAAAAGGGAAAAAAACAATAGTTATACTGTAGTTATGATATCCTGTCCTGACCTGAAGATGTTTATCAACACAGCTACAATATTACTTTATCCTGAAGAAAAAAATATATTTTTAACTTTGCCATCTCTGGTTTCTGTTTTCTTCATCTTCATCTTCTCTTCACTCTTTTTCTTCCATTCAGCAGGCACATCTCCAAGTACTGATTTTGAGTCTCTTCTAACCCAGCACCTTCTCCATCTTTCTCCCCTCCCCATCCTTGTAGCCTTTCATTTCCCTGTCCCATCTTTCTTCCCACATGGTCCATCATTCTTTCTCTCTTCTCTCACACCAATTGTCTGGCCTCACTCCCTTCTGCTTCTAGATTTAAGATCTTCCTTTTTCTCCTCTCTCCATTTCTTATGTATCTCTCCCTTCCTCTCATCCATTCCCATGTCCATCTCTCTCTCACTCTCCCTTGTGCCCTGGTTCCAATATCTCTCTTTCCACTCCCCCAATGCACCATCTGTCACAGGTCTTAGAAAATGCAGCAAATGCAGTTTGTTCCCTGAGTCTTGAAATCAATACATTTATACATTCTGTGACAGATGAAACTTATGATTTACATCACTCATCTGACTGCAATATGAGCTGTGTTATCTACATTATATTATGTCCATGCAAACCGATATATGTTGGCAATACAAAGAGGATTATTAAAACACGAATTATTGAACACCGCAGCAACATTAAGAGTCAAGTTTTATCTGTACCATTGGTTGGACATTAGTTAGATCTCAAACATGAGATCCACAACCTAAGATTTTTTTTTTTTAGATAATTAAACTGAATCCTAGAGGTGATAACAGGGCCAGATTTAGATGAAAAGAGGCCCTAGGCTATTCCACTTATGAGGCCCTTTCACCTCCCATTTTTAAGTTTGTAATTTACTTGAGAGAAAATAAAATACATCATTACTGTGATATATATCAATATGTTAAATGAAACATGTTGTTATTGGTACTAACCTTTATAAAAAATGTGACACGGATAATAAATAAAAAAAAGTCGAGAACACTTATTTGGACATTTATTCTCAGCACCATATATAGAACTTGTAACAATAACTAATCAAACATAACACACAACATTTCCCCTTCCTATGTCCATAGTGCCCCCAGTGCGTCCTTCCTCACCTCACCCCCCTCCCCTCCGATGCCCTCCTGCCTCCCATCCCCCTTCCATTGAACACCCCCCCCATGCCATCCTGCCTGCCTGCCTTCCATTAACCCCCCCACCCACCCCTCCGATGCCAGTCTGGGCCGCCCTGTCCTGACGTATCCATGTTTTGCCTCTCTCCCCGCGGGGCTGGGCTTTGCCCAGCTGTTTCCAGACTGATGTCTTTCCCTCCCCGATCCTCCTCCCAGGGCGAGAAAAAGAAAGGGAGAAGCCGAGTTGGCACCCCGTTGCGGCCGGTGCCGGTTCCGATCCCGAAGCGTAGAATTTTTCCTTATTTTCGGTTCAGTGTTTTAGTGTTCACTGTTTTTAGAATAGTGTAATTTTAATTTTACTATCAATTTGAATTTGAATGTAGGCCCCTCTTGATCTTGAGCCCTAGGCTGAAGCCTAGTTAGCCTATAGGAAAATCCGGCCCTGGGTGATAACATAACATAACTTTATTCTTCTATACCGCCACAATCATACGACTTCTAGGTGGTTTACACTGAAGAGAACTGGACAATCAGCAATTTACAAAATACAAATAGTAAAAGTACAACATATTTCTCAAGGATAATCAGTATAGTCATTGAAAAGAGCAGCATGCAGACACAAATTTTTTTTTTTTTTTTTGGGGGGGAGGACTATGGCCCCTGTTCTGACACCTGTACTGCTGAAAATAACCGGTAAGCACCAAAATAAAAAACAGATATTTAAGGGGCATCCTAAGGGCAGAGTTGGCATTTGGCTGGTTAAGTGGCAAAATTCAGCACTAGCATTATTAATAGGACTGACTTTTATGTGGTCCAATCTTTATGCAGTAACCCAGTAGCCAGTTAAATGTTGAATATCGCATTGAACCAGCTATACATTAGCTGGCTCTGGAAACCTGGAAATTCAATGTCAAGACCCAGACATTACAAGACCCAGACATCAATACCTTTCAGTTCTAGACGGTTTACAACAAGAAATTAGCCTGGGCATTCCCAGGGAGATTACAAGGTTGATAGCTATAGTATGTGTCAGGATTTGGGAAGGGTCAATATGGTTTGGTTAGATCATTTGACAAATTTCTTGAATAGTATAGTTTTCAGTTCTTTCCTGAATATTTTGTAGTTGGGCGTCATAGTTAGCAGATTTCAGAGGTGGCGGTCTATTTTCACTGCTCTGGCCCAGCATTGAATTTCTAGGTTCAACAAAAGTGGTGGTCAGCAAAATACTGATCAAATCCTGCTGAATATCAGACCCTGATTTTTTATCTACAGCTCCATTCACCTCAATAGCTCAATTGTTGGTTTACACACAGCTTTCTGAGGATCAAGAAAGTTTGCAGTCTGCGTAAGATGACACATGCATAGTATAGCCTGCAAGTTCACTGGCTGGCGGCATACGGAGATCTGAGGCTTTTTCCTCCCTTTAGCATAAGACACAATTGAGGACCCGATAGGACAAACCATAATCAGTTTCAAGAGTGAGAAAAAAGAAACGCAGATTTGAAGACACTGATAATCTATAAATCACAAAGAATTATATTTAATTGATTAAGAAGTATCAAGTAGTTAAGAGAGGATGATCTATCTACATAAATGATTGAATGATCTGGATTTTTGACTGGGAAAGGAATCCTAGTGAAGTGAGAAACGTATTAGATGTTTTGAAATAAAAATAACTGAGAAGTATAGTGTAGGTAAATAGGGGTCCTTTTACCAAGCTGCGGTAGGGGTTTAGCGTGCGTAATACCACACGTTAAACTGCCTGCCACGCTAGCCACTAACGCCTGCATTGAGCAGGCATTAGTTTTTTAGCAGGCAGCGGGGATTAGCGCGTGATGAAATGTCCAACGTGCTAACTCCACTAGTGCGGCTTGCTAAAAGGAGCCCATAGTGAGGTTTCCCAGGGATCTGTGCTTGGACCACTGCTTTTTAACATATTTATCAATGATGTAGAGATGGGAATAACTAGTGAGATAATTACATTTGCTGATGATACAAAATTGTTCAAAGTTGTTAAATCATAAGAGGATTGTGAAAAATGGCAAGAGGACCTTGTGAGACCAGAAGACTGGGCATCAAAATGGCAATGACTTTTATCCCCTTTTTTACTAAGGCACGCTAGCCGATTTAGTGTGCGCTGAATGCTAACGAATCCCTAGCATTTAATGGGCGCATTAGCATTTAGCATGCCTTAGTAAAAGAGGGGGTTAATAAGAGCAAGTGCAAAGTGATGCATGTGGGAAAGAGGGATCCGAATTATAACTACATGATGCTGGGTTCTGTGTTAGAAGTCACTGCCCAGGAAAAGGATCTAGGTTAAGGATACGTTGAAACCCCAGCTCAATGTGCGGCGAAGGATAAGAAAGCAAATAGAATGTTAGAAATTATCAGGAAAGGAATGGAAAACAAAGATGAAAATGTTATAATGCCCTTGTATCACTCTATGGTACAGCCGCAACTTGAATACTGTGTGCAGTTCTGGTTGATGTATCTCAAAAAGATATAGCAGAATTAGAAAAGGTACAGAGAAGGGCGACAAATGATAAAGGGTTTGGAATGACTTCCCTATGAGGAGAGGCTAAAGCAAGTAGGGCTCTTCAGCTTGAAGAAAAGACAGCTAAGGGATGATATGAAAGAGGTCTATAAAATACCGAGTGGAGTGGAAAGGAGAAATGTTAATCACTTGTTCACTCTTTCCAAAAATACTAGGACTAGGGGGCATGTGATGAAGCTACTAAGTAGATTTAAATCAAACTGGAGAAAATATTTCTGCACACAACGTGTAATTAAACTCTGGAATTCATTGCCAGAGAATGTGGTGAAATCAGTTAGCTTAGTGGGGTTTAAAAAAGGCTTGGATATTTTCCTAAAAGAGAAGTCCATTATTGAGATGCTTGGGTTAATCCATTGCTTATTCATTGGATAAGCAGCATAAAATATTTTTTTTCTTCTTAGAGTCTAGATAGGTACTTGGAACCAGGGTTGGCCACTGTTGGAAACAGGATACTGGACTTGATGGCCCTTCAGGCTGTTCCAGTATGGCAATTATTATGTTCTTACTGCTCTATATGAGCTCTTACAGGAGGCTGTCCTTTTGGATCTTATAGACAAGACAGTATTCCTGGTGGCATTTGCCTGCTTTCCACCCTACGGGGTCTAAGAAAAAATATAGAATATTGCATTTGCTGATGTGAAGTGAGTGCTTCTTCAGTACCTCAAAGTTACCAATCAGTTTCATCTATTGGAGTACCTCTTAGTTCTGACTAGTCATGCAAAGAAAATGAGGCCAGTGTCTAAAGCCTTGATTTCCAGATGGATTAAAATGGCCATTTCCTCACTAGAAGGGTTGTTACCTCTTGGGCGGAGACTAGGGCTGTCTTGTCTGAGGAGATTTGTAGAGCGGCTACATGGTCTACTCTTCATACCTTTACCAGGTTCTATAGGGTGGAAGTAGCAGCCAGGAAAGATGCCGTTTTCAGGTCCTCTGTTTTGAAGTCAGGCTCAGAGGGTCCACTCTG
Organism: Geotrypetes seraphini; assembly: GCF_902459505.1. NCBI lineage: Eukaryota > Metazoa > Chordata > Amphibia > Gymnophiona > Dermophiidae > Geotrypetes > Geotrypetes seraphini. Next base: position 83,577,707 of record NC_047092.1, on the reverse strand, counting down.
GACTCTGGGTACTGCTTTGGTATGCCCCTAACATTCAGGACCACTAGACCACATTGCACTAGAAAGAAAGATTAGGTTCTTACCTCAGTAATCTTATTTCATGTAGATGTATCTAGTGGTCCTGAAGCCGTGCCCTGTGTATGGGCTTTGCCTGCCTTCTGCCTTAGGATTTGAAGAATTTTCTCTCTCTCAGAGGAGTTAAGAGGATTAAAAAAAATAAAGATGATGCATAGGTACATCCTCATAAACATACAGTCTTGTTTAAGTCTCTGCTTAATAGCAGGTTATGCGAGTAGCTATGAGCTCTATACATAATTAGTGCTGGTTGCACATGTTTGGATGTTATAATGTAATATTCTTTGTTTGTTACAGAGCAGAACAGAATTGTGGTATTGGGGATTTTTCCAAAGCAAGGAAAACTGCAGACGGGCATACAATGATGCAGGCAAAGTTTATTATGACAATTGATAAAATGCAGTTAGAAGCAACACCTAAGGGCAAACAAACCATAGGACCCGACACAGTCCGTGTTTCAGAAAACATGCCTTCATCAGGGATTTTTCCACATTTTCCTCCTTCCTGTTTTGTTTTTTTATTACAGTGCAACTTGATTGTTTTTGTAAAAACTGAGGGGGCTGGAGCAGCTCCCTGGGAAAGAAGTGGAGTTAGAAAACATGAAGACTGTAGCATTCAGGACCACTAGACACATCTACAAGAAAGATTACCGAGGTAAGAGCCTAATTTTTCTTTATGAGAATAATAGCCATGTGTGTATAAGGATTATGGTTTAGATGCAGCAGGGAAAGTCTTTGTCTAATGCAATGTGCAGAGTACTGTACAGGTACGTAGGGGAAGGAGCAATCACTTAGCTGTTGCTATTTCACATATAATTTGAACAAGGTGATATATCAAATTGGAGGGGGGTTGCGCTATATGTTAAAGAGGGAATTGAATCAAACAAAATAAACATTCTGCACAATACAGGTAACAGTGTAGAATTCATATGGGTAGAAATTCCATGTATAAAGGGAAGGAATATAAGGGTAGGGTTATACTACTGTCCCCCGGGACATAATGAGCAGACAGATGAAGAAATATTTTCAGAGATTAGGAAAGCTGGCAAATTGAACAACAGTATAATAATGGGTGATTTCAACTACCCCAGCATTGACTGGATAAATATTAAACCAGGGAGTGAAGGGGGGTAAAATTCTTAGACATCATAAATGACTGCTTCTTGGAGCAACTGGCCCAGGAACCGACAAGAGGGGAAACTATTTTAGATTTAGTCCTTAGGGTAATGCAGGACATAGTACGGGAGGTAATTGTGTTGGATTCACTGGGAAATGGTGATCAAATTTGAGATGATTACTAGAGTGATGTCGCTAAAGAAATCTTCTGTAGCGGCATTTAATTTTTGCAAGGCAACTATGATAAAATGAGGAAAATGGTTAAAAAGAAGCTAAATGGGTCTGTTGCAAAAGTCAGAAGTGTAAACCAGACATGGATGTTATTTAAAAATACTATTGTGGAAGCCCAGACCAGATGTAATTCCACGTATTAAAAAAGGTGGAAAGAAGAGAAAACAAGAGCCGGTGTGGTTAAAAGGTGAAGTAAAAGAGGTTATTATAGCCAAGAAAACATCCTTTAAAAGAATGGAAAAAGGATCCCAATGAAGAACATAAGAAGAGATATAAGCACTGGCAAGCTAGATGCAAAGCATTGATAAAGAAAGATAAACAAGAATATGAAGATAAACTTGCCAAAGAGGCAAATACTCATTGTAACAATTTTTTTAGGTACATCAGAAGCAGAAAACCCATGAGGGAATCTGTGGGACATTGGATGACCAAGGAATAAAAGGTACGCTAAGGAGGCTTAAGGCCATAGCGGAGAGACTACATGAATTCTTTGCTTCAGTTTTTACGGAAGAAGAGTTAAGAAATCTACCTGAACTGGAAATTGTTTTCAAGGGTGATGGAGTTGGAGGAATTAAAAGAAATCTCAGTGAACCTGAAAGACGTACAAAACCAAATTGACAAATTAAAAAGTGATAAATCTCCTGGATCAGATGGTATACATCCCAGGGTACTGAAAGAACTCAAACATGAAATTGCTGATCTGTTATTAGTGATCTGTAACCTGTCACTAAAATCATCTGTAGTATATGAAGATTGGAGGGTGGCCAATTTTATGCTGATTTTTAAAAAGGGTTCCAGGGGAGATCCAGGGAATTACAGACCAATAAGCCTGATCTCAGTGCCAGGAAACAATTATAAAAAATAAAACTGTGGAACACAGATAAACGTGATTTAATGAGACAGTGCTAGCATGGATTTAGCCAAGGGAGGTCTTCCCTCACCAATTTGCTTGAGTTCTTTAAAGATATGAATAAACATGTGGATAAAGGCAAGCTGGTTGATGTAGTGTACCTAGATTTTCAGAACGCTTTTGACAAAGTTCCTCATGAGATGATCCTGAGAAAATTAAAGAGTCATTGGATAGCAAGCAATGTTCAATTGTGGATTATGTCACACCCACGCTCTCCGTGAACACCTTGAGCCGTCGGGTAGTGACATGAAGCTTGTTACTGGCATGGTCCCTTTAGAATTAGGGTCACCTTTCAAGTTGGTAGTCGCTGGCAAATGCCCAACTAAGCTTATTCTCCAAGGGTTTTGGAAAAAATCACACTTTGTCAGAATGGCCTTGGTGAAAACATAAGCTTTTATTCGGCCACCGGCCGTGGAGTTACTGTGCCACTCCAGGTTCTCCTGGGTAGCTTAAACATCATACAAAAATAACAGAAAAAGTTCATTTCATTCCTGGTCACCAAGCAAGCTGCTCTGGGCTTGATTGGTAAAACACATACAGTCCTTAATATGCCATGAGGCTAGGCAGTGAAACAGTTAACACAAATAACTTTCTCCTGTAGCTTTGACAGAAGAGACATTCCTGTTCGTGACTGAGGAATATGTTGTGCTGTCCTGCAGTGCATTCACTCTCTCTAGCTGGGTTGAACTTTCTCCCTAGTCCCGAGCAGGCTTTTCCCTGAGAGGGTTAATTTCTTTATCCCTACGAGGCAAGCAGACTAATTGAATTAGTTAGTTGCTATGGCAATTTCTTTACAGCTGGGCACTTTCACGGAGTGTGGAAGTCAGGAAATTCTGGGCTTTAAAACTAGCCAGCCTTACAACCTAGCGTTTGGTTCAGCTGTGCACATACCCTGCAGAGGAGATTACTGTATCCTTTCCACACTTCAGCAAAACAGCATGTGAAATTGCAGTACAGGATTATTTCCCTAGTAACTCCCACAGTCATTAGCTCAAAGAGCAAACAGCAAAATACAGCCTAAACAAGACCTCTGTTCACAGACCTTTTCAGGATATTCAGCTCTCCATCTCCTCTGACCAGCTTTCCTGTATAGCCCCACTTTCCTCCAACACCATGGGTTCTGGGGGAAGGAATTCAGTGGCCAAATTACCAGCCTGTTCCTCCGTCATTTCCCAGTCAGTGCTGAGGAACTGCTCAGCCCCGTCCTGCCTCTGCTCTACTGCCAAGCCTCGTTCTGCTCTTCCTCCCTCTGCTCTCTAATGAGCCTGGCTTTAAGCTGAGGGGAAGAACCACTCCCCCTTGGCTTTGGATGGGGGAAGGGAATTCCTTCCTCAGCCCATGCCGTTTCTCTGATTGGAAACTGCCTATGAGCTTTCTGCCTTACAGGCAATGGACAATAGCAAGGCAGCTTCTTCCTGCCTGGCTCTGGAACTGCTTCAGGTAAGTCTAAGCCTTCCTGTTCTATTTCCATTTCATTGTCACTCACCAGGTAGTCAGCTAATTTATTGTCCTGGGCCCTGACCTGGTCAGCCCTTCTGCACTGGGGTTTATATACTTTCCTTAATTTCCCTGTGGCAAACCTTGGGAAAGACGTCCGTTTGTCACAATTAAGAATTGGCTAATTTTCTCAATGGAGGAGGGTAAATAGCGGTGTGCCACAGGGTCAGTACTAGGACTGATGCTAATTAACTTATTTAACATAAGAACATAAGCAATGCCTCTGCTGGGTCAGACCTGAGGTCCATCGTGCCCAGCAGCCCGCTCACGCGGTGGCCCAACAGGTCCAGGACCTGTGCAGTAATCTTCTATCTATACCCCTCTATCCCCTTTTCCAGCAGGAAATTGTCTAATCCTTTCTTGAACCTCAGTACCGTACTCTGCCTTATTATGCTCTCTGGAAGTGCATTCCAGGTGTCCCTAGCATTCGTTTTGAATCTGTCCCCTTTCAACTTTTCTGAATGCCCTCTTGTTCTTTTATTATTCGAAAGTTTGAAGAATCTGTCCCTGTCTACTCTCTCTATGCCCTTCATGATCTTGTAAGTCTCTATCATATCCCCTCTAAGTCTCCTCTTCTCCAGGGAAAAGAGACCCAGTTTCTCCAATCTCTCAGCGTATGAAAGGTTTTCCATCCCCTTTATCAGACGTGTCACTCTCCTCTGAACCCTCTTGAGTAACATCATGTCCTTCTTAAGGTACGGTGACCAATATTGGATGCAGTACTCCAGATGCGGACGCACCATCACCCGATACAATGGAAGGATAACTTCTTTCGTTCTGGTTGTAATATAAATGATCTGGAATTTGGAACAAGTGAAGTGATTAAATTTGCAGATGACACTAAACTGTTCAAAGTTGTAAAAACGCATGTGGACTGTGAACAACTGCAGGAAGATCTTAGAAAATTTAAAGACTGAGTGTCCAAGTGGCAGATGAAATTTAATGTGGACAAATGCAAAGTGATGCACATTGGGAGGAATAATCCAAATCATAGCTACCGGATGCTAGGGTCCACCATAGGCTCAGCACTCAAGGAAAAGATCTAGGTATCATCGTAGACAATACTCTGAAACCTTCTGCTCAATGTGTAGTGGCGGTCAACAAAGCAAACAAGATGCTAGGAATTATTAGAAAAGGGATGGTAAACAGGACTAAAAATGTTATAATGCCTCTGTATTGCTCAATGGTGTGACCTCACCTTGAGTACTACAATCAGTTCTGGTCTCCTTATCTCAAAAAAGATATAGCGGCAGTATAAAAGGTTCAAAGAAGAGTGACCAAGATGATAAAGGGGATGGAAATCTTCTCGTATGAGGAAAAACTAAAGAGGTTAGGGCTCTTCAGCTTGGAAAAAAGATGGCTGATTGAAGTCTACAAAATCCTGGTCTACAAGGTCCATAGTCTGCTGTTGAGACAGACATGGTGAAAAGCCACTGCTTGCCCTGGATTGGTAGTATGGAATGCTGCTACTATTTGGGTTTTTGCCAGGTACTTGTGACTTGGATTGGCCTCTGTGAAGACCCGATACTGGGCTGGATAGATCATTGGTCTGACCCAGTAAGGATATTCTTATGTTCTTATAATAGTGGAGGCTACCTATGGGTGAAGCAAAACATAACACCTTGGCTCACAAAAATAAAATATTTTATATAAATGATAAAAAATTATATCAATACATTTTTTATATTTTTGTTATAGAGAAACTATTTACATTTTACAACAAAAACAAAAAAAAGGCCAACTGCCATGTTAAACAAAAGAAAAATAAAAGGAGTGGAGGTAAAGCTGGCTGAGGGGGAGACAGGGGTGATGTAGGATAATACAACCCCCACCACAGAGTTGCACCAGCCATGGAGAAACATAAAAATATGATGTCAGATAAAGACCAAATGACCCATCCTGTCTTCCCTAAGAGATCCCACATGCCTGTCCCACGCTTTCTTTCTTTTTTTTTTTTTTTAATGTCTTTATTAGCAATTGCAAAGGAACATACAATCAGGAGCGGAACAAGCATAGAAAAACATAGCAGGCAGAGAAAACAACACTGGAAACCTATAACAGCAGATAGTGCACAGTACAGGAACCCAATAACTGAATGCCCAACACAATTGACAGTTTTGAAATACAAAACCCCTCAATCAGACACACAAAAACCCCAAACTCATGGCCACAGACCACAACAATCAGCCAGCAACCACTCCACACCACAGGCATACCCCCAGACAACCAAACCCCAAATGCACACACACGCACAAGTGCAGCAACCCTGGGAAGAAACAACAAAGGAGAGCAGAAGCCCCACCCGTAGGAAAAAAAAAAATCAAGGTGAGGGGTCTGTGTCCTCTGGCTCCGATCTGGAACAAAAAGTTAACGCCCACTGCCATAGAGCCTTATAGCAGCAAAGGGTCAGAGTCTCAGACTTAGGGGCTCGTTGCAACTCATGCCGCCCCACCTCAGCAAAACAAGCAAGCCAGTGCGGGAAAGAGGCTACTGAGTCATCCATCCAGTGCTGCAACAGGAGCATTTTTACCACCAAGACAGCCATGTAAAGCACCTGGCGCTGGGGAAGCGTAAGCCCTCCCTCAATCAAATCGCGTTGATCTCCCAAAAGCAGGAAACCATAAGACCAGGGCACATCGCGTTGAAGAATGCGTTCCAGAAAAGGAAGAACTGTCAGCCATAAGGCTGAAGAAGGACATTCCAAAAAATGGTGCGTGAGGGTACCAAAAAAACGATTACATTTAGTACATACGTCTCCCTCCCAGAAGCCCATTCGAGCCCCCTGAGCCAGAGAGATATAGGCCCGATGCAGAATTTTAAATTGCATTTCCCTAAAATCCGTGGAGCCCCCCAAAGTATGCACAGCGGCAAAAAGATCAAGAAATGCCCTTCGATCCAGGGCAATATCAAGCTCTGACCGCCACTGGGAAGCCAATCGATCAATAGATCCCATATCCGATGCATTCTTCAGAATCCGATACCAGGTAGCTAATTTGTTAAAAGCAGGAATTACCTGAAAAAACTGAACATCCAAGGGACTACAGAGCCAAGCATCCCCCCATTTACGACCCAGAGACAAATAGTAATGCCGGACTTGAAGGTAGGCCCAGAAGTGAGTCCGGGGAAAATGCCAGTGAGCTTGCAGTAGGGCAAAAGTAGGAAATTGACCCCCCCCCCACAAGGTAAGGAGATCCTGCTCTACCCCCTCTCTGCTCCCACTGGCGAAACCAGGTATGACTCACTCCCGGGGTAAAGTCGATATTGCCATACATTTGTAACAAAAGGGAAGCTGCCGGAGTTTTGCCCTGCTGACGCCGCCACTACCTCCACGCATGCCGCAGGGGTAGAAGATACGCAAATTTGACCCCTCCCCCCGGTATAACAGACAGCGGAGCATGAAGAAGGAACAGTACCGAGTGGGGAGCACACCAGGACTCTACCCAACCCCGGGGAGAGAATCTATAACAACCCGACCATCCTTCATGAATAAAACGAAACAGAGCAGGAAGGTTCAATCCACCTCTATATTTATCCAAAGCCAAAGTGGCAGAACTAATCCGGGCTCGCTTATGCCGCCAAATGAAAGAGGAAATTATCGAACGAAACAGGCGCACCTCCTTCTCAGTAACCCAAATGGGTATAGCCTGCAAGGGATACAGAATCTTGGGGAGAAGTACCATTTTAGTCACAGCCACCTGACTCCATACACCAGCGGAAGATCGCTCCATTTATCACACAAACGCTGGATCACATCTAAATGGCGTGTCACATTATATTGATACAAAAGCTTGAGATCAGGACTTAAATACACACCAAGGTACCGCATCGGCCCCTGCACCGTTGGGATCTCTAGGCTTGCATGCCAAGTCTCCACCTTAGTGGACCGTAATGGGAGAAGTTCAGATTTATCGCAATTAATGCGCAGACCAGAAAGATCTCCAAAGAAGCGAACCAAAGCAAGAACCCGCCCCAGATCCCGTCAAGGTTGGTCAAGATAAAGGAGAATATCGTCGGCAAAAAGATTAATGCGACTTTCCTTGTCCCCAAGACGAATACCCTGAAAAGTCGGATCAACGCGAATCTGAGCCGCCAATGGTTCGATAGCTAACACAAAAAGTAATGGGGATAAGGGATATCCCTGTCGCATTCCCCGTCCCAAAGCAAACCGGTTCAGTAAACTGACCATTGACTAAAAGTCTGGCCTGCGGTTGTATATATAAGCTACACATCCGCTGATGAATAGAACCCTCTATGCCAAATTGGCGCAGAACCCAGAAGAGATATTGCCAGGAGATGCTATCAAATGCCTTCTCCATGTCCAATCCTACAATGGCAGACTCTCCCTCCAGTCCGTGCCGAGAATGAAAGGCCATCAAAGCCCGGACGAGATTCATCGACGCATAGCAGCCTGGCACGAAGCCCGCCTGATCTTCATGAATCAACATCGGCAAAAAGGCATTCAATCTATGTGCCAAGATCGCAGCAAAAAGTTTAGCATCCTGATTAAGGAGGGAAATAGGTCGATAAGATCTCACCTGGGCCGGGTCCTTGCCTGGCTGAGGCAAAAGCACAACGTGGGCCATATTGGGGGTCCCCAAACCCCGCTCCTCAGAGAGCACATTGAACGCCGCCGCCAAAGCAGGGGAGACCTGATCTGACAATATCTTGTAATACTCAGAGCCAAACCCATCAGGGCCAAGGGCTTTAGTTAACTGGAGCTTCTTAATACCTAGCTGCACCTCCCCATGAGTGATAGGCACATTCAATTGCTCCACCTGAGCTGTCGACAACTTAGGAAGCTGGAGCCCCTGGAAGAAAGCGTCCCTGTCAGATTCCAAGAACGGTCGATTAGCGTATAAAGATTCATAAAAGTGAACAAATTGTTGTTGAATCTGCTGAGCCTGGGTGAAACGATTACCAGCCTTGTCCTGTATAGACAAAATAACTTGTCACGTACGCGGGGGGCAAACCAGATTAGCCAACAGAAGCCCTGTCTTCCCCTCCCCCAGTAATATAGCTTATACCGTTAGAAATAAATATCCCGGGAAGCCCTCCTCGTTAGAATGGCATCAATCTGTCGACGTACAGTCAACAGCCGAAGTCGATCAGCCTCTGAAAGGAAAATACAATGACGCGCCCTCAACTGCCGAAATTCCCCTGAGAGAGCCAATAAATCAGCATCCAATTTTTTCCGCTGACGAGAAAGATAGGCAATAATAAAGCCCCGCAAAACTACCTTGGAGGCCTCCCAGAAGGTCACCGGGTCGATGTCGTCGGTATTATTATGAGAGCTATACTCCAACCACTGCTCCCGAAGATATTTATGAAAGTCCAGATCTCTATAAAGGGAACACAGAAATTTCTAGTGCTTTTCACCCGGCTCCGGCGCAACCTGAAGGTCCATGACAACGGGGGAATGATCTGAGAAAGGAGCCTCCTCGATATCAATCCCAGACACTCTGTGGAGCAGAGAGGGGGAGAACAGCAGATAATCTAACCGGGTATAGACATTATGGGGATGCGAGTAAAAAGTATAAGTGCATTCAGATGGATGCAAAGTCCTCCAAGTGTCCAATAACTGCAACTGGCTAAGCAAAAAGTTTACCCCCTTAGCTCCATGGTCTCTGTTCCCCTTCTTCGCCGGATTACAATCCAAACTAGGATCGACAGTGATATTAAAATCCCCTCCCACCAACGGTTGGTAACTGGGATACATGGCTATCTTGGCAAGCAGAGCTAAAAAAAAATTTATGATTATACACATTAGGAGCATACAGATTGCAGAATAACCAGTTGTGCCCCCACAACTCCCCCAACACTAGGACAAAACATCCCTTCTGGTTTTGAATGACTTTGTGAAGATGGAAGGGCAGTTGTTTATGAAGAAGTATTGCAACCCCTCGTTTCCTGGTACCAAAGGAGGAATAATAGACCTCACCCATCCAATCCCTACGAAGCTTAAGATGTTCCACCGAGGAAAGATGGGTCTCCTGCACAAAAGCAATGCCCGTTCCCCTCTTTCTGAACCAGTTGAGAACTTTCTTCCGCTTGACAGGAGAGTGAATCCCATCCACATTTAAAGTGGCTATAGTCAGTTTAGTCATGGAGGAAATATACTTCCAGATTGAAAATTAGGAAACAAAACTATAAAGTAGATGGAAAGCCCCCCAGCTAGGCCTCCCACCCAGACAAGCTTGGACACCAGCACCCCAAAAGGGCCCCAGGGATTCTGAATCAAAACCACGTCCTCCCAAGTGAGTTGCACCACCACACATCCATCCCCCCTCCCTGACCACAGACACACCCACCACTCATACCAACAAGCACACACATCAATCATCACCCCCCTACACCACTCCCATACCCCTCCCTCCCACGGTCCCAACCAAACCCACCCGATCCCCCAGAGAAACCTGAAAGGACACATTTTAATGGATAAGTTTTCTGTCTCTGTCTAAAAGGATGTCTTTTGTTCCTGCCTGTGCTGGAGGTAATCAGATGCAGAATGTTTGTGTTTACTCTCTCGATGGTTTGGGAAGAGGTCATTTAATCATGTTAATGAAGTTTCGTCTTTAAGACAATACATGCTCAAACCCCCTGCCATGTACATATCCTGCTCACGCACCCCCTCCCCTCTCTTGTCCATCCCCCTTTTCCTGTGATGGTTACCACTGACCCATGTAACAGATATATATATGAATGCACACTGATAATAAAAACAGGTAAAATCTCTTTAGAATACGGTCTACCTATCTTTCTTTCTAAGGGGAATTGCCTCCAGATGACAGAGTGTTTTGCAGGGCAGTTTCGGGACCAAGAAACGGATCCTGTTCGTTTCAAAACCCATCTCCAAAGGCCCCCCCAAAACTCCAACCCCCCACAGAACAGAAAAAACTACAAACAAAAAACAGCACTCCCGAAAACTGGAGCAACCTAAAGTCCAGGGCCGAACTTCCATAGACCCACAGTCTCCCACAAAGACAGCCATCGCCAGTTCAGGAGAGCGGTCAACCAGCTCGAAAACCCAAGCCGGTCTCACCATCAGGCCAGATCAACTATGTACCAGTCGGGATAGAAGTGCAGAAGGCAGGAGCTAAAGGCACGATATCCAGGAGCAGATAGTCCATCCCACCGGGCCAGAACCAGACCAGTGGCTCAGAATGGGATACCAGGCCCAGAGCCTTCCAAACAGGGCGGCATACCCTCCGCTCAGGGCAACAAAAGCCAAACACAGCCATCCTCAGCGGCCTCCGCCATCCGCTATGGCCGGCAAGGAGTCCATAAAATGCTGCGCTGTGGCTTTATCAGTGAAAGTTTGTGGCTTTCCATACCTCCAGATGCGCAATGACGCCGGATACACAAGCGCAAACCACACTCCCCGGCAATGAAGCGTAGAGCAAAGCGGTGCCATTTCCTTGCGAAGGGAAGCCACCCGCAAGGAGTAATCATTGAACAGCAATAGTTTTTTCCCTTCATATTCCAGCTGGCCAGATTGTCTAAAGGCTTGCAGGATGAGCTCTTTTTCCTTCCAATTGAGGTATCTAGCAATCGCTGCTCGGGGTCTGTTGTTATCCCCCATGTGCTGGCCCAGCGGTGCGCCTGCTCGCAGGTGAAGCCAGCTGCTGGTATCTCCAAGCCAAGCCTTGTGGGGAGCCAAACTTGAAAGAAGTGATAGAGATCCTGGTCCGCCCGAAGCTCAGGCAACCCCACAACGCGTAAGTTATTTCGACGCTGGCAATTCTCCTGGTCATCCAGCCGATCCGTCAGGGTGGCCACCTGAGCCTGCAGAGTAACCACACTCGCTTGGTCTTGCAGCGCTGCGTCCTCACCATCAGACACCCGTTGCTCCACTGCCGCTATCCACCCCGCATGCGCCTCGAAGCGCTCATTAATGCAGTCTACAGCCGACTGTAATTTGTGAAGCCTGTCCTCCAGGGCCGCGGTAACCATGCGGGATATCTCCTGGGCCCATTCACCCCATTGCGCTGGGGCAGGAGCGGGAGTCGGGGACATCGCCATCTTAGTCAGAGAAGCCGCTGGTTTGAGTCTCGGCGTTTTCGCCGATCTTACTGGCATGCCAGGTCAAAATATGCTGCGCTCCGGTCCCACACTTCCCCACCCCAATGCGGAACAATCCGGTAGACACAGAGCGGAGGGACTGTCCAAAAAAGGAAGTTAAGCCGGTTTTTAAGACTGTGGGTCAGAGAGCTCGCAGGCACACGTCTGCTCAAGTCAGACGCATCACGTCTTTTTCTGTCCCACGCTTTCTTGAATTCAGTCTTTGTGTCTACCACCTCTACCGAGAGACTATTCTACACATATACCACCACTTCTGTAAAAAAGTTTATCCTTAGATTACTCCTGAACCTATCACCTCTTAACTTCATCCTATGCCCTCTCGTTCTGGAGCTTCCTTTCAAATGAAAGATTTGCATCTTGCACATTTATGCCATGTAGGTATTTAAATGTCTTTATCATATCACCCCTCTCCTGCCTTTCCTTCAAAGTATACATATTGAGATCTTTAAGTCTGTACCCATTCTCCTTATGACGAAGACCACCAACCATTTTAGTATCCTTTCTCTGGACTGACTCCATCCTTTTTATATTTTTTTGAACGTGCAGCCTCCAGAATTGTACACAATATTCTAAATGAGGTCTCACCAGAATCTTATACAGGGGCATCAATACCTCCTTTTTCCTATTGGCCATACCTCTCCCTATGTACTCTAGCATTCATATAGCTTTCGCTGTCACCTTTTCAACCTGTTTAGCCACTTTTAGTTCATCACATACTATCACTCCCAAGTCCGGTTCCTCTTTCGTGCACAAAAGTTCTTCACCCTATAATTGCATGTCTCCCTAAGGTTCATGAAGGGGGCCCTCCACCACTGGTACCACCATTTTGTGGTGGTGTTACAATACAGAGTTATTAATATCGGCATGATTATGCTATAATCATCCTACTTTTGTTACTGCTACATTGATCATCCTACTTATATGCACGTTTGTACTAAATCAATCATCCTACGTATATACACATATAAACTAAGTTACTATTGTAGCTAAATACACTATATTTATACACCTCCTAAGGAGATTGGCCATTTCAACTAGCTATAATCTATTTACACGCATCCCTGAAAGTTCTAGTTTCCTTTCTCTGTCAACTTCATCTATAGCAGGGGTGTCAAAGTCCCTCCTCGAGGGCCGCAATCCAGTCGGGTTTTCAGGATTTCCCCAATGAATATGCCTGAGATCTATTAGCATACATTGAAAGCAGTGCATGCAAACAGATCTCGTGCATATTCATTGGGGAAATCCTGAAAACCCGACTGGATTGCGGCCCTCGAGGAGGGACTTTGACACCCCTGATCTATAGGAACACTAACAAGATGCTGGAGATTGCTGGAGCATATGGCCATGGCAGACAAGGGCCAAGACTGCACACAAATGGAAAGAGAGGAATGTGGGTGCCTATGCTAGACAGAATGAAATAGAGACACCTAGGTGAGATGGCAAACGTGGAGGGAAGAAAGCAACAGGGAGAGAATACCAGCCATGAAGGGGGCATGGGAAAAGGGACATTGAGGGAGGTTAAGACACTGATAGGCCATTAGGTGAACATATAGGGAGAGGAGGATACGTACAGGAACAAAGAAAACTGATACAGGACAGGAGGGATAGGGACACATGGGAAAGAGGGACAGGGGGAGAGGGAAAAGACATGGGCAAAGGACAGGAGACCCAGGAGATAGGACAAAAGCATCTCTCATGCAATAAAGGTACAGATGTTAGGTTTGTGTCCAAATTGGCTTTTATCTGCTGGCCAGTGGTATGTACCATCCTCCCCTGTGACAAAACTACCCAACCATATAATGAGGAGGAAATAAGGAGAAAGACCCTCAGGAGAGACAATGTGCTACAGAAATTGTAGATGACTGAAAAGCAGGTCTACTTTTCAGTGTTGTTTCAGCTTCAGCCAGACGCTACTTTCTGTGGGCGGAATATAGGCGTGCTTTGGACTTCCGTAATGCGATCTTCTAAATAGAGTTTAGGGATGTTATTTTTGCTTTATTTAGCTCCAAATACATTTAATAAGCCACCAAATAAACAAGGCACATCAATACAAACATATTGCATGCAAAACCTACTATTTTTCTGGCCAAACAGCAATGTTCTTTACTAATTACAGCACATGAAAAAACACAGCTTTAGGTTTCTTGCTCAAAAAGAACCCTTTTTTTCTCATTAAATAGTGCTTCAATCAGCTCATTCTTCCAAGAGATGCTAGCACATGACAGAAATATAGAGATTGCACAGAGAGCTTCATTTGCAAAAGGGTAAAAACTGAAAAAACAGATACAGACCTTAGCATGGTTTCTACTTCATTGCAAATGGAGGTGTGCAGCTGCACAATGCTGACCTCATTGTGAGATCATCAAGGTGCACCTGCAAGGTAGAATGCCACAATTAGCAGATGTGTTTGAGTTGAAGCCACAACTTCTGGAAGATCAGCACTGGGCTCTTACACATTGCGCTACAGCAGCTTCCACTCAAGTGTCTCTGACTGCCCTGTCATACCATAGCTTAGTGATCTGCTACGGTATCATCTGCTTAGGTATGATATGACAGTCCCCTCAAAGACAACATTTGTGGCTCACCAAGTTAAGGCACCTCATCCATTCTCTCAAGCTCACCAGTTCAAATCCCACCCTCACCTCCACTAATTTTAATAGCTTCCTATGGTGGACTTTGGCATTTTCATCAGCACACTTCCCTTTCCAGGCCAACTTATTTTCACCATCACATGTCTAGGATATCCTAAGCTCTCATAGTAGGAACCCCCATAACTAAAAGGAACTGGCTGTGATACACCAGGTAACGGCACATCTCTCAACCTCTAAAGGTCAGGGGTTCAAATCCCCCCTCATCTCCAGTAATTTTAACAGTTTCCTATTTGCTTATTACATATATTTTAAGCTAAATAAAGCAAAAATAAAATCCCTGGACCCTATTTAGAAAATCACATTGGAAACATCCAAAGCCAGCCTAAGTCTTGTCCAGAGAACTCACATTTATCAAATTAATGCCTCTCTAAAGCTCAAACGAAGCTCAAATGTAGACCTCTCTGGCTGCCTAAGTCCCGTCCATTGAACTCACATCTATCAAATTAACGTCTATGGGAAGCCCAAACTACACCCAAACATCTACTTCCACACAATGTCTATAAGACCTAGTTTTACAATTACTAAATAGCTTGTTAGCTTCCTATGTAGCACACTAGTTAAAGTTACAGCCTTCTACATTGATGTTCCTGTAACATTTTATATCTATAATGAAAAATGGTATAAATTCGTCATTCTAAGAACGTCAGAATTATAAGATTGAGGGCATTGTATGGACATCTTATCTTTCATCCTACAAAAAAACAAACAAACCTGATTCTGTAAAGTGCATCTAAAATGTTGTACGTCCAAGTGACACTGAACACCACTCAGCATTCTTAAGTGCGATTCTGCAGAGGGCATCTAGCGTGAATGTCCAAAGGACGCCTAAATCTAGGCACAGTTTGCAGAATCTGAACCTTCATATTTTCAGCTTTTCACTTATTGATGTCCTAAGATTGCCTCCTACTGGGTATGTCTCTTAACAACACTCAAATTCTTTTATTCCGATACATATACATCTAATATAATAAAACGCTAGGCCGTGCATGCGCACTCCCATCGCGTGCGTCCGTTTTCCGTGAGCTGTAGCGACCCGCAGATAGGAGTGCGCATGCGCTGCTTAGGGTTCCGTTTTTCCATCTGGCCTGCTCCCTGCCAGTTGGCCGCCTCCCTTGCCAGTTATTTTTTCTGTTTAAAGGTGCCGCCGCAGCTCCTGTCACTAGCCACACCTGGCTAAACACTAACAGGCCGCGACTCACCCCCCCCCTCCCCGACGACCCTACCCGGCACAACTGAAACCCCCGTTGACCCTCCCACCGCTACAAGGCTGACAAACCCGGCAGGAGCAGCAGCGTCCCAGGCACATTAAACGCTGCTTCGGGTCTTCTAATGGCCTAATTTCCTCTGCCGCATCCCTGATGACATCAAGATTGTGTGTGAGTGGGACCAAGGTTATAGTTGTAAGGATTAATTTGGAAGTACAATTTATTGCCCTTACTAGTGCTTGAAAAATACTTGCTAGCACAGGAAACATAGCATGGGATTATGGAGGACATAAGAGCGTTACGGCTTGCTTTGGCCTGCTGGTGAGGATTGAGCACACTCTGGCTGCAAATATTTCTACATCACTTTCATTTTGGATTTCATCCTAAACCAAGATCGGGGAGGGGGGGAGGCTGTGTTCTAGGTGGAGAAGTTACATACTGGGGTAGGGAACAGGTGTGGGGAGCATCCACTGACATCAATATCATAAGCGGGTCTCTTGTGTCGTGTGAAATGTGGTGTTTTGGCAACAGGGCAGGGATCTCATTTGTTCCCTTTTGAAAGGTGCATATCTCACAGAGACTGTGAAAGGGCCCTATGGTTTGGCCATCCTTTAGCCAGGCTGCATCTCAATCTGTACATAACCCCCCCCCCCTCTAAAACTGATGTTGTGAATCACTGCTAGAACATAAGTGCTGTCACTCTCTGACAGAGCCCCTGGTTGAACTGCATGTCCTTCAATAACCATGCAGGACATTTGCTAAGGTGAGATCTGAGTGTCATCTGCTCATGTATACCTACCTCTCTCGAATGCAGCCAGGTGGTTATAGTGCCTCCTGACTTGATACCACCAATGGTTGTACTCCTCCACTGAATAGGTGGAGGAGGAGCATGGTAAGAGCACCTCCTGGTACCTCACAATGAGGTGAACCAGGAGGTGCAGATTAGCTCTAGTAAAGCATAGCTTCCTGCTTTTTGGAGGCATGCTTGTAGAATGACATGAGGTAAAACAGGAAGTGATGTCATCAGTGCAGATTATAACATTTACAATATACACCAATATTCCAGGCACTAAGACCAACTCAGTGAGGTTGTGTGTGGGTTAGCCATCACACAGCATGTGAATAGTTCAATCATCTGGATTCCTCCTTACTGACAAGTTTTGTGACAGACCAACAGAGAGCCTGTGTTTTGTGAGTAGCTGGGATTTGAACCCCCAACTGCTGGATGTTAAGACTGGCATGCTAAGCACAGGACCACTCTTCCATATGCCAATCCTGGCCACACTGACCTGTGACCTCATTCAAACACTGAAGACGCAATGGATGTACCATGGATTTGGTGATTCGTCTCTACAACAGTCGTTCTTTACCAAAAGCTAATAAGCAAATAGAAATGGGAAGGAAGCGGACTCAAGGGTGCAGGTATGGCCTCTCAGCTGGTTAGCTATTTACTTCCCAGAACTGTGTGCCATCTGTACTGACTGATCCTGACTTTGCAAATCAGTGCAGCAGGCCCAGAATGCACCAGGTTGGTGATACCAGATAGTGACTATGAACTACCCTACCTACAATGCCCTGGTGCCTCCTACCCTCTCAGGCCTGGAGTCTATCAGCATTCAATGCAATGCATTTCCTGTCATTGTTCACCAAAATAACAGAAGGGGTGGTAAATGCTGAACTCTCCACATATCTGGAAAAATTCAATATCTTACATGACAACCAATTGGGCTTTCGTTCAGGCCACAGTACCGAAACCATTATAGCCTCACTGCTCGACCACCTGCACTCACTCTTTAGCCAGGGCTCTAGCGCCCTGATCTTGCAACTAGACCTGAATAGTGCATTTGACCTGGTCAACCACACTATTCTCCTGGACTGCCTGGCAAACATCGGCATCTCAGGCCAGGTTCTCAATTGGTTCCGCGGGTTCCTGGGAAATAGATCATACAGGGTGTTTACGAACGACTCTTTCTACTATAGCTGGGACAACTCTTGTGGGGTTCCACAGGGCTCCCCCCTGTCCCCCACCCTGTTTAATATCTATCTCATCTCCTTGGGAAACCTCCTGCAAAGTTTAAAGCTCAAATTATTCATCTATGCAGACGACATTACTATAGTCATCCTGTTTTACACCAGAGTTGCTAAACTCTCTATCAAGCATGCTTAACCAGATAGAACTCTGGATGCTATCTTATAGACTAAAACTAAACTCCCAAAAAACTAAATTCTTCCTAGCAACACCCAACGACAAAATCAAGGACACCACAATTCAAGTGAATGGATCGGATTTTCCCCTAGAACAAACTTTAAAAGTACTGGGAGTCCATCTA
Source organism: Geotrypetes seraphini (assembly GCF_902459505.1). NCBI lineage: Eukaryota > Metazoa > Chordata > Amphibia > Gymnophiona > Dermophiidae > Geotrypetes > Geotrypetes seraphini. Next base: position 83,559,614 of record NC_047092.1, on the reverse strand, counting down.
GCCCTGGAGAAACACACCGACCTTATATTTAAGAAAAGCATCTCGGTGCTCTGGAAACTCCACACCATAAAAAAATACTTCGACGACACCTCTTTTCGTTTGTTAGTACAATCCTCCATTCTCAGCATCCTGGACTATTGCAACATCATTTACCTGGGCTCCTTGAAGAAAACCATTAGGAGACTGAAACTGATTCAGAACACCGCCGTCCGCCTCATCTTTGGCTTGAACAAATGGGAACACGTCACCCCCTTCTACCATAAATTGCACTGGTTACCATTTGAATCCAGAGTCCTGTTCAAGTTCTCATGCTTCTGCTACAAAACAGTATTTGGTATGTCACCAAGATACCTCAACCCTCACTTCAATTTAAACTACAACAATAAGAGTTCCCACAGAATTCACCTGTTCGCCTTCCCCTCACTAAAATAATGTCATTTCAAAAGGTTCCTTGACAAAACCTTCTCCTTCCAGGCGGCTAAACTGAACCCATGGCTAGCCCAAATTGTGCTCGATGCCCCTGCCTACCTTGACTTCAGAAAACAACTCAAAACACACTTATTCCACAGACTGAACTCTTAATACACTTTACTTCTACTTCTTTCACCACCATCCACTAATGACCAGGAATCTCTTCCTACTCCTTTTTATTGTACATTCCTAACCTGTTAACTTCAATGACTTCATTGTTTGTACCTCTGATTAACTGATGTGAACTGCCTAGAACTCGCTGGGTATGGCGGTATACAAAATAAATTATTATTATTACATCTCCAAAAGGTATATAAATGCTGTTAAAGTGACCATTTCCAATATCATGCAACATAGTCCTTCTGAAATGTTTGCTACTGAAAGGATTGTGTGTGCACCTCTTTGTGTGTATGTAAGTATATCATAGGAGACTTCATATCCAACCCATTTGGCCACCATACTCATGTAAAGACCTTAGAGAGTGAGGCTACTAGGTACTATTGTACAAAGATGTAGATGTGATAGACTCTATGAGAGACTGCACCTAAGAAAACAATAGTCATCTGTCCCTGAAAGATCCTAATTACATTTCATATTTTAGTTTTCTCAGGGACCAGATGCACACATGCCTAAGTGGTGAGATGGCTGAAGCTGGAACACCTCACCCCTTACATACCTTATCAGAGTGTCCCCATCTTATGTATTTGGATACTTGAACATACTACCATTGCATGAAAAGGTGTCAACTGTGACTAACAATGTGTTGGCTATGCCATACTAAAGAGGGCCCTCGATTCTTTGGGAAGAGTTAGGTTGGGTCAACTCAGCTAGCACATATTCCACTTCTATTATGTACAATCTGGACACCACTGTAGCCAGTCACAGTATATCAAACCATGGCTGATCTCCTAGGATTTTCACACCTTAAAAGGAGGCTCTGATGTCACTGGTCTGAAATATGTGCCCTATATTACTCCTGGTGGAATTCTGTACAAAACAATTCAAAATTCTGCACAAAAAAAAATTCAAAATTCTGTGCACAAATTTAGCAAAATTCTGCAAATTTTATTTGTCAAAATTTAAACAATGTTTTTGCTAATTATTATCCATATTCCATTTAAAATATTCAAAATAAAATCTTTTTTTTCCTAGCTTTGAACATTTTATTTTTCCATCATATTGCTTCCAGTTTCTCTTTTCCGCTTTCCTATTGTCTGCTAATTCTCCTTCAAGCAGTTACTATCAATTTGTCTTTTCTCCTCTCGTCTTTCTATTCCCTCAGGACAACTGCCTCTGACATATTAATCATTCCTTTTTAGCTCTTTTCTGCCTCTTTCTTACCCTTCTTCTCGAACTCTTTTTCACTTTTCAGCTACCTATCAAATTTCCATCTTCTCTCCCATTCCCCATCTTATTCTCTCTTCAGTCCTCCATTCCCTTTCAACTTCAACATACCTATATTTCTAGTGTGGCACAGTGGTTAAAGCTACAGCCTCAGTACCATGAGGTTGTGGGTTAAATCCCTCACTGCTCCTTGTAACCCTGGGCAAGGCGTTTAATCCCACCTCTATGTACCTCCCACTTAATAAATTCAAAAATGTGTCTTCTATAAAATGTAAGTACACTCTTCTTCTGTCTAGTATCTTCTAATGTTGTATGTCTTTAACACCATTAATTAGGGCCACCGATAAACACGCTTCAAAAAACCTCTTAATTTTACAGTATCTATGCACTGATTCTGTGGACTGTGATGACATATTGAAAACAGCTTTAAGTAGAGATACCATATTTTTTGCTCCATAAGACGCACCGGACAATAAGACGCACCCTAGATTTAGAGTAGGAAAACCAGAAAAAAAAATCATTCTGAACCAAATTGTGTACTAATATAAACCAGGCTCTGCATCCAGCCCCCTTCACGCCCTGCCAGGCTCTGCAACCTGTCTCCCCTTCCATGCCAGGCTGTTCCTTTCATTTTTCATATACACACAGTACACACAGCAGATATACATTATCAAAACTGACACATTTTGATCACTAAATTGAAAATAAAATCATTTTTCCTACCTTTGTTGTCTGGTGATTTCATAAGTCTCCTTTCTTCCTCCTTTCTTCACTCAGGCCCAACAATTGTCCCTTTCTATTTCCTCCCTCCTATGTCCCAAATTCGTGCCCCCTCCCACTCACTGCCTTCCAGCCTTTGTTTTTCGTTCTCCCTCCGTCCCATGTCCTGAGTTCTTGCCTCCTCAGTGTCTTCCATCCTTTGTCATTCGTTCTCCCTCCCATGTCTCGAGTTCGTGCCTCCTCCCCTTCACTGCCTTCCAAGCCTTTGTCCTTCCTGCCGTGCCGGACACTGTCTTCCTCCCTCCCTGCCACGCTGATGAAGCCTACCTACCTTCCATCGATTCTTCCTTCTCTGGCCTGGGTCCACTGCCGCTGCACCGCTGCGCCGCTACTCAAAGAAGGGAAGGGCCAGCGTGCAGCAATTGCACGTCGTCGGCCCACAAGCCTTCACCCGACGTCAGAACTGACGTCAGTTCTGACATTGGGAGAAGGCTTGTGGGCCGGCGACATGCAATCGCTGCACGCTGGCTCTTCCCTTCCCTTCTTTGAGTGGCGGTGCGGCGGCGGACCCAGGCCAGAGGAGGAGGAATTGGCGGAGGGTAGGCAGGCTTCAATGTGGCTTGGAGGGAGGAAGGCAGTGTCCGGCGCGGCACACTGGCCCTTCTCTTCCTGGAGTTGCAGCGCAGTGGTGGCAGCATGGAGCAATGGCGGCAGGCAGGCGGGCGGCAGGCAGCCTGCGTACCCCCAATGTGTGGGACATTTTGAAGAGGAACAACGGGGTGGGTGGGGGTGTTTTTAAAAAGTTACCTTTGCTTCATAAGATGCACCCAAATTTCCATCCAATTTTGGGTGGAAAAAAGTGCGTCTTATGAAGCAAAAAATACGGTAAGTGAATGTCTGCTTTATATAAGATTGTGAACACATAAATTCTATTACAGAAGCACCATGAGAATCAATACAGATTTCTCCAATGAATTGTGAGGCATATCTAATTCTGGGAAACCCTTACATGCTTGATATATGATTTTTCTTTTATTTTCATATCTATAAACAGTGATCTCATGGACAGTTTCAGTTCTACCTGCCGACAATACAGTAGAGTTTGAAAAGCAGAAAGTGAAGTCAATATTATGGAGTATCATCTGTAAATGATGTAAGAATGAGAACGTGTCATTGATGACGTCACATGCTGTTACAAAACTAGCCCGCTCCGAACTGCAGCCATCTTTGTCGCTAGTATGAGCGCAAAGAATGAGCGCCGATTGTGGGTGTTTCATTTAAAGTTTATGGAGCCTGCAAAACTCCTCATTCTCAGTCTAGTTCAATGTCTCTTTTTTCTTCAAGGTGCGATTGAGTCCTTGGCCCTGACTCAGCTTTCCAGCAAAACGCCAGCTAGCCAAACACGTCGGCAGGGGACAAGAGGCACTGAAGAAATAAAGATCTTAAATAAGATAAGTTGGCATGTTTTGTTCTATGCAGATGAAGCAGCTGTATTCAGCACAGTTTAAACATTTTGAGTGATCTGCATGCATAGATAACTGTGAAACTAGGAGGTTTTTTGAAGCCAGAGAGGTGTTCTCCCTTTCAAGTATAGCCTGCGTAAGTTTTGTACTGGCGGCATACAGGAATCTGAGGCTTTTTCCTCCTATAGAAATAGGTCACTTAAAAAGAAATGTGTTTATTAGTGGCCCTAATTAATGGTGTTGCAGACATGCAACATTAGAAGATAACTAGAGAGAAGAGGGTACATGCATTCTACAGAAGACTTATTTTTGAATTGATTAACTGGGAGGTACATAGTGTTGGTTATAATTGTTCTCTCAGAGTCCTGCATACATAATTTGTGACAAGCCATTTAATCCCCCCAAATACTACTAATTATTTCATCTAAACTATTATGAGCTCTCCTGGTATAGAAAATGGAAGGAATAAATCCTTTTCCTTACCACTCCTTCCTCCCCTTCCTGGCCTCTCCTGAATAGTTCTACCATTCTCAGGGTCTCTTTTCCTCCACCCTTATAGTCTAGCATCTGCTCCCTCTTCCGTCCATCCCCCACCCTCGTAGCCTATCTGCCTGTCCTTTTCTCTTCCCTGTTGCACTCTCCCCCATGGTCCAGCATTTCTCCCACTCTCTTCCTTCACTCCCATTGCCAGGCATCTCTCCATCACTCTCTTCTGCTCCTGAATCTAACATCTCCCTCCATCTCTTACTCCATCCCTTATGTATCTCCTCCTCCCTCTCATCCACCGCCTTGTCTAACATCTTTCTCTCTCTCTCTTGCAGCATTCTTTCTCTTCCTTCCACTGCCATATCCAATATTTCCACTGTCCACCATCTTCACCATTTCCTCCCCCCCCTTGTGTTCTGGGTCAAACCTCTCTATTCCTTTCCCTGCAACATCCCTCCCTTCCTCCCCTCCATTATCATGTGCATAATTTCTTTCTTTCTTCCCATGCACCATCTCTCCCTCCCCTCCACCCTATGTCTGACATTTCTCTCTCTCCCTTCTCTATGCATGTTTCCCTTCCCCTCCACCAAATACAGAATTTGTTCCTCTTACCCCTATGCCTTTTCCTTTCCTCCACCCCATGTCCATCAATTCTGCCTCTCTCCTCTCTCCCCCTCCCCCAATATGCATCACCTTTTCTCCATCCCACCCCCGTGCACCAGCTTTCCTTCCTTCCCTTCATCCAGTAGTTTTCCATTCTCACTCCCCCCCATGAAGCAACTTTCCTCTTTTCTCTCCCAACCCCCTGTGCACCATATTTCCTTCCTTCTCTCCCTGTATGCAGCAGCTTTCCTTCCTCCTCTCCCCCTGTGCAGCATCTTTCCTTTTTCCCCTCCCCTCCCTGTTCAGGACTCTCTCTCTCTTCAATGCCTCGCAGCATCGATTCCCATACGCCTCCTGCCACTAACCCAGAAGTCTCTCCGCAGCAGAGGAGATGCTTCCAGGTTCACAGCAGGCAGCATATGGGAATCGCTGCTGATGCCATGACCATTCAAGCAATGCCATCGAAGAGGTATGAGATACTGCACAGAAAAGTGGAATTCTGTGTGACTGTGCAAATTCTGTGTAATACAGTCACGCAGAATTCTGCTAGGAGTAGTAAGATATATACACACACACATACACACATATATTGGCCACGTAGTTAGAAGGACATGTGTATTTGGTATGTGGCCAAATACACTTTGGTTCAAGTAGGATTTCTGAGCCAAGATCACCTGCAAAGGCACAGATGCACACAGAGATGAGCAAACACTTCAAATATTGCAAGAAGGTGTGCATAACATTATATGGTTAAATTGTCTTTTCTTTAATATTTCTAGGCAATAGGCCATAGAAGTTCACTTGGTGCTGTCTTTAGGTTCCCACTGCTGGAATTCCCATTGAAGCCCACTCCAGCCTATCCTAACCATCCTGTCACTGGAGCTTCAATTAAAGCCCTCTCCAGCTCATCCTAAACCAAATCACCATATATGGGACAGAGACTGTGCAGGATTGCCCAGTACTGGCCTTAGTTTGTTTAATACCATTCATTTTCTAATTAGAGACCCTCTGTGTTCATTTCATGCTTTTTTGAACTCTCATCACCATTTTCATCTCCACCACCTCCTTCGGGAGGGCATTCCAGACATCTACCACCCTCTCCATGAAAAATAATTTCCTAACATTACTCCTAAGTCTGCCACCCTGCTACCTCAATTCATACCCCCTAGTTTTACCATTTTCCTTTCTCTGGTAAAGATTTGTTTCTATATACCTTTCAAGTATTTAAACGTCTGTATCATATCTCCCCTGTGCTTCCTCTCCTTCAGAGTATACAAATTCAGGTCTTCCAATCTCTTCTTGTATGTTTTTTGGTGCAAGCCCCATACCATTTTTGTTGCTTTTCTCTGGACAGCTTCAAGTTTTTTACATCCTTAGCCAGATAAGGCATCTAAAACTGAACACAGTACTCCAGGGTAGGGCCTCACTAACGACCTGTACAGGGGTATCAATACCTCCTTTCTTCTGCTGGTTATGCCTCTTTCTATACAGCCTAGCATCCTTCTGGTTACAACCACCACCTTGTCACACTGTTTTGTTGCCTTTAGATCCATAGACACTATTACCCCAAGGTCCCTTTACCCATCCAAACATATCAGCCTCTCTCCTCTCATATCCAAGCATAACAGCCTCTCCCTCGGATTTCTACTCCTGAAGTGCATCATTCTGTACTTCTTTGCATTGAATTTTAGTTGCCAAGCATTTGACCATTCTTCTAACTTTTGCAAATCTTTTTCATGTTTTCTATTCTCTCCAGGGTATCCACTCTGTTATAAATCTTGGTATCATCCACAAAAAGGCAAACCTTACCTTCTAATCCTTTAGCAATGTCACTCACAAATATATTGAATAGAATTGGCCCCAAAACCGATCCTTATGGCATTCCACTATTCATCTTTCCTTCCTCCAAGCAAATTCCATTAACCACCACCCTCTGGCATCTGTCCATCAACCAGTACCTAATCCAGTTCATCACTTTGGGTCCTAACTGTGGAACTGTGTCAAAGGCTTTGCTGAAATCTAAGTAAATTATATCTAGTGCACTTCCTTGATCTAATTCTATGGTTTCCCAGTCACACAATTCAATTATATTCATTTGGCATGTTGTCTCAGATCTTGTAACTCATTAGATTCTAGGAATCTCACTATCCTCTCCTTCAGCAATGCTTCCATTATTTTTCCAATAACTGAAGAGAGATTAACAGGCCTGTAGTTTCTCTCTTCATCTCTGCTACCACTTTTGTGACGAGGAACTACATCTGCTTTTCTCCAGTCCCACAGAACCACTCCCATCTCCAGGGATTTACTGAACAAATCTTTAAGTGGAGCCGCCAGAACCTGTCTGAGCTCCCTCAATATCCTGGGATGGACCCATGGCTTTGTCCACTTTCAATTTTTCAAGTTATTCATAAACACTTTCTTCCATGAACAGCATGCCATTTTTATGTGTAATTATGCCAGCCAATCATGGTCCTTCTCCAGGATTTTCTTCCATGAACACAGAACTATTTGGTTAGCATATTTTGTTTTTCCTCATCATTCTCCAAATAGCAGTTCATAGCTTCTTTCAGTCTCACAATTCCATTTTTCATCTTCCTTCTTTCACTAATATACCTGAAAAAATGTTTGTCTCCCTTTTACATAAATATGTCTAGCACACATATCACTGCCTTATTAGCAGCCTTCCCCTGCACACACATGAGTATGTCGATGTTGCACCACCAAAAATGTGTTGACCTTATACCCCATCTCCTGCCTTTCACTTCTGATCAGCAATACAATAACATAGCTGTTGGGCTTACCCTGACCTACACAGTGAACAGTATTGGCTAGAACACTGCACTCACACAACAGCAGTAGAAATGCACATCTGCATTGCTCGCCAGCATCTGAAGAATCAACAATAACTCCCTAGCCCCATCCAATAAGATTGGAGATCTGCCCTGCTTAATGAACCCTCTCTACCTCCCATTGATCTTACAGATATATTCTCCAATAGGGATCAGATGTAGGCTCAGAGGTTTCAGAGCCTGCACAGCTATATCTCTTTGCCCTGCACCATACAACTATCTTGTTTATATTTCCCTACAGTTGTAAGCTGCAGGGTAGAGATTGCCTGCTTATTAGCCCTCTTTAGTGAGAATTGGGTGCTGGTGTTGTGCATAATAGGTTTATTCTTCTCTTCCCTTTTACTATGTAGTTACCCCCCTATTAGGGACCTGGGTTGCTCATATCTCTGTTGTTCCTTTGAAGCCCTGTGTAATTCAGATACCTATGGCCTACCTTTTCCCCCATACCTTGGACCATACTGGCAAGATAGACTCACCGTGCCATCACCTCCACAGGCAAGTATTCGTAGGTTTGGCACTTTCATGAACAGCTCCAATCTAGGGGAGAAAAGTAAAATCTCAGAGAATGAAGCTTAAATATTTTTAGCAATAACATAACCTCTAATACTTATACATACCTCCTAACTCTCTATATAAAAGCTCAGGCCAGTATCACTTTTACTGTCCTAAAAAAGAAATATACTCTGTGCGTGCTATGTAATACTTTTAAAAGAGTGCATAGCAAATATACTATCCTGTGCTTGTAACCCTGAAAGAGTGATAGGAATGGCAAAGCACAAGCAGTGAAAATAAAAATGAAAAAAGCCAACTAAATGGGGGTAGTTATCAAGGTGGGGTAAACTAGCAGCAGCTCAGTATCACAGGTTACTGACTCCTGAAGAAAATGAATAAAGCTGCTTGTGAGCCACCTTGCAGGCAGTATTATTATACTGTCCTGAGAGCACTCAGCTGCAAAACTGCAGCCCAATGTTTCTGGACAGCACAGTTACTTACCATAACAGGTATTATCCAGGGACAGCAGGCAGCTATTCTCACATGTGGGTGACGTCATCCACGGAGCCCGGATGCAGATAGCCTCGCAAGCAGACTTGCTTGCAGAAACTCTGAAGTTTCGAGTCTGCCGCACAGCGCATGCGCGAGTGCCTAACCGCCCAGCACAGGGCGCGTCTCATTAGTTCAGATAGCTAGCAGAGAACCCAACCAGGGGAGGTGGGTGGGTTGTAAGAATATCTGCCTGCTGTCCCTGGATAACACCTGTTATGGTAAGTAACTGTGCTTTATCCCTGGACAAGCAGGCAGCCTATTCTCACATGTGGGTGACCTCCAAGCTAACCAGGATGGGATAGAGGGAGTGTTGGCAACTTAGGGCTATGTAGATGGAGTCCAGCCTGAGCATAGCAGAAAGAGATACAAGCAGCCAACCAGTTGGAGATGGTATGCTTAGAAATTGGATGTCCCAACTTGTTTGGATCAAATTAGACAAAAAGTTGAGCAGCAGATCTGTGTGGTTTGGTACGTTCCAAGTAGAAGGCCAAAGCACGCTTACAGTCCAAAGTATGAAGAGCTGCTTCTCCAGGATGAGAATGAGGTCTTGGAAAAAACACTAGAAGTACAATGGATTGATTGAGATGAAATTCTGAAACCACTTTAGGTAAGAATTTAGGATGAGTATGGAGGACCACCTTGTCATGATGGAATACTGTGAAAGGTGGATCAGCAACTAAAGCTTGCAGTTCACTGACTCTTCGAGCAGATGTGAAGGCAATGAGAAACATCACTTTCCAAGTAAGATATTTCAGATGAGCCATAGATATTGGTTTAAATGGAGGCTTCATCAATTGAGCAAGAACAACATTGTGATCCCAAACCACTAGAAGCGGTTTGAGAGGAGGTTTGACATTGAAAAGTCCTTTTATAATTTGGAAACCACTGGATGAGCAGATAGGGTTTTCCCTTCGATAGTCTGATGAAAAGCAGCAATTGCACTAAGTTGGACTCGAATGGATGTAGACTTTAGACCAGAGGTAGATAAGTGCAAAAGATAATCTAAGATGGAAGACAAGGAGGAATCTTGAGGCTCCTTGTTCTGAGAGATGCACAATAGAGAATGACACGGTGACAAAATTCATCACCGTTCCCGTCCCCGTGGATAACCGCGGGAAATAATCCCATGTCATTTTCTAGTGTCTATTTCAACCTCAGTCCTTCTACACCAGCATTCTTCAAAGCAAAGCTTGTGGGTCAGTGATTGTGGCCATTCATACTCTGATTCTTCCCTCTCTCTTTAAAGAATGACATGAAGATGGTTTCCCGCGGTTATCCGCGGGGACGGGAACGAAGATGAATTTTGTCACCGTGTCATTCTCTAATGCACAACGCAGAAAATTTAGTCCATTTTTGGTGTTAGCATTGTCGAGTGGCAGGCTTTCTGGAAGCCTCTAATATGTCTCGAACAGGCTGATAAAACTGAAGAGGAGTTATGTTGAGAGGTACTAAGCTGTCAGGTGTAGAAACTGCAGGTTAGGATGAATTAGAGACCCTTGACTCTGTGTAAGCAGAGATGGAAAAACTGGTAGAAGGTATGGCTCCCTGCTGCTGAGTTGAAGTAGAAGGGAGTACCAAGGTTGCCTCGGCCACCAAGGAGCTATCAGAATCATGATGGCATGATCGGTCTTGAGCTTGACAAGAGTCTTGAGAATGAGAGGGAATGGAGAAAATGCATAGAGGAAGAGATTCACCCATTCCAGTAGAAAAGCATCTACCTCGAAGCGATGAGGAGAGTATATCCTGGAGCAGAACTGAGGCAGTTTGTGGTTGTGGGGAGATGCAAAGAGATCTATCTGAGGAGTTCCCCATTGAGAAAAAATGTCATGAAGAGGCGAGGAATTGAGTGTCCATTCATGAGGTTGCAGAATGTAGATAGCTTTCAGGAAGGCGTTGTGAAGGATTGCCCAATCCCAAACCTTCAGAGCTTCTTGGCAAAAAGGAAGAGATCCTGTTCCTCCCTGTTTGTTGACATAGTACATGGCGATTTGGTTGTCCATCCGAATGAGGACTACCTGGTCATGAAGAAGATGTTGAAAAGCTTCGAGAGCATTGAAGATCGATCTGAGTTCCAACAGATTGATGTGACACTGACGATCCATGCTGGTCCAGTGGCCTTGAGTACGGAGACCATCGAGGTGAGCCCCCCAAGTGAAGGTCGAGGAATCTGTCATTTGGACCTTCTGATGAGGGGGTGTCTGAAACAGTAAATCTCTGGAGAGATTGGAAGAGAGCATCCACCATCGGAGAGACTGTCTCAACGAAAGAGTGACTATAATTTGTCGAGAGAGTGGTTCGCAAGCCTGTCTCCACTGAGATGCCAGGGTCCACTGAGGAATTCTGAGGTGAAGTCTGGCAAAAGGAGTCACGTGAACTGTCGAGGCCATGTGACCTAGGAGAACCATCATGTGTCTTGCTGAAAGTGAAGAAAGGGAAGACACTTTGTGACACAGGTGAAGAAGAGCATCCAGATGCTGCTGAGGAAGGAATGCTCTGAGCTGGATAGTGTCCAGGATAGCTCCAATGAACAGTAGATGGCTGAAGGTGGGATTTGGGGAAATTGATTTTGAATCCCAAGCTTTGTAGGAACCACGTAGTCCGTTGGGTCGCAACAATAACCCCCTGAGATGTTGAATCTTTGATGAGCCAGTCGTCCAGATAGGGGAATACCAGAAGACCATGGTTCCTTAGAGCTGCAGCTGCTACCACCACTAGGCACTTGGTGAACACTCTGGGAGATGATGCCAGGCCGAATGGTAGCACTCTGTATTGAAAATGCAGATTCCCCACCTGAAATCTGAGGTACTGATGGGAGGCTGGATGAATGGGGATGTGAGTGTAAGCCTCCTTGAGATCCAGAGAACATAACCAATCGTTCTGATCTAGAAGAGGATAAAGGGATGCCAGGGACAACATGCAAAATTTTTTTTGACCAAAAATTTGTTGAGAGCCCTGAGATCCAGTATGGGCCGCAGATTGCCCGTCTTCTTCGGAACTAGGAAATAACGTGAGTAAAACCTCCTGCTCTGCTGTTCCAAGGGAACTTCCTTGATGGCACGGAGATGAAGCAGAGCTTGAGCTTCCTGAAGAAGAAGGGCAGTCTGGGATGGATTGACAGGATACTCTCTTGGAGGAAGCTCTGGTGGAATCTGAGTGAAATGAAGAGAGTATCCCTCTCTGATTATTGACAGCACCCAGAGGTCAGATGTAATGGTCTCCCATCGATGGTATAAAATGATGGAGACGACCTCCTCTGGGAAGAGGGGAAGACAGAGGCAGAACAATGGAGGTAATGCTCTGTATGAGACAGTCAAAAAGGCTGAGAAGCCTTGGGTGTAGCAGAAGGCTGAGGTTTCTGTTGCTTCTGCTGTTGTTTCTTGGGAGGTGCTCGAGTGTAAGGAGCTGCCCTTGGAGGAGAACACCTCTGATAGAATGGAAGAGGTCGAGTAGGTTTTGCAGGTGCTGGCTTAGGCTTTGGTCTGACAATAGAAACAAAGGATTTTTCATGTTCAGACAACTTGGTGGCGGCCTCTATGGATTCATCAAAGAGGTCATTGCCCTCACAAGGAATATTAGTCAGACGATCTTGAAGATTGGGATCCATATCAATGGTGTGAAACCAGGCCAGACGGCGCATCGCTACTGAGAATGCAGTGACCCTTGAGGAAAGTTCAAAGGCATCATATGATGAATGAAGAAGATGTAACCTGAGTTGTGCCAAGGTAGCAGTGAGTTGTTGAAACTCCAAAAGTCTATGCTGACCAAGGTCTTCAGAAAAACCAGGGAGATTATCAATCAAGTACTTGAAATAAGTAGTGAAAATGAAGTTATAATTCAAAAACCCTGGAGGCCATCATCTAATTTTGATAAAGACGATGGTCAAACTTGTCCATGGTCCTTCCCTCTCTTCCAGGAGGTACGGTGGCATAAACCCTGCAAGGATGAGTCCTTTTCAATAAAGATTCCACAAGAAGGGATTGATGAGATAGTTGTGAATTCTGAAAGCCCTTGCAATGTAAAGTTCTATACCTCGATTCCAACTTGCCTGGAACAACAGGAATAGCATAAGCATCTCAAGGTTTCGTTTGAAAATTTGAGACAGAAGTCTATTAAGAGGAAGCTTTAGAGACTTTGTAGGAGGTCAAGGCATACCCATTTCCTCTAAATATTCCTTAGAATACTTCGAACCAGCATCTAATTTAAGATCCAGGACCTCAGCCATCTGACAAAGGAAGGAGGAAAAGGATACTTGGTCTGCCAGAGCATGGCCTCAAGGGTGTAGCAGAAGAGTCCATTCTGAAAATCTTCTCCACTTGAACCCACTGACGTTTGAGGGCTCGAGATTGAAGAGTAGCACAGCGAATGCACGACTCCGGGCAATGGTCAGGCCCCAGGCACTGAAGACACCAGCGGTGTGGGTCAGTGAGGGAGATCGCATGCTAGCACTAGCTACACTTCTTGAAGCCCATGACTGGCCGAGATATAGAAGGGAAGATAGCCGCCAAAAAATTTGTGTGGCAGGCCCCGCCAAAATGAAAAATAAAACTTTTTTTTTTTTTTTAAAGAACGAAAAGAAAAATACAGCGATCCGGTAATAAAGAAAATAAAACACGAACCACGGTGAAGAGAAGGCACAAAGCGAACTAAGTTTAGTGCAGAGCGTCAAAGATGGAGTTCTTAGCTCCGCGGAAAACTGAGAACTGAGGAGATGCGCCCTATGCTGGGCAGGAAGGCAATCACGCATGCGCGGTGCGGCAGACTCAAACCTTCGGAGTTTCTACAAACAAGTCTGCTTGCGAGGTGTCCGCATCCGAGCTCTGTGGATGACATCACCTACATGTGAGAATAGGCTGCCTGATTGTCCTGGGATAACATATCTTACAGCAGTCAGGCAAAGTTCAATCAAGCTTCTCCCCAAGTCCCCTCCCCATCACACCTCCCCCTTCCCAAATGCCCCCAATAGCTGAGGCTTATATATCTTTGTCCTCTTTTCCAGAGAAAGGAAAATGGTAAAACCAGAGGTCATAATTTGAGGTTGAGGGGTGGTAGATTCAGGGGCAATGTTAGGAAATTCTACTTTACCGAGAGGGTGGTGGATGCCTGGAATGCGCTCCCGAGAGAGGTGGTGGAGAGTAAAACTGTGACTGAGTTCAAAGAAGCGTGGGATGAACACAGAAGATTTAGAATCAGAAAATAATATTAAAGATTGAACTAGGCCAGTTACTGGGCAGACTTGTACGGTCTGCGTCTATGTATGGCCGTTTGGAGGAGGGCTTCAATGGCTGGGAGGGTGTAGATGGGCTGGAGTAAGTCTTAACAGAGATTTTAGCAGTTGGAACTCAAGCACAGTACCAGGTAAAGCTTTGGAATCTCGCCCAGAAATAGCTAAGAAGAAAAAAAAAAAAATTTAAATTGAATCAGGTTGGGCAGACTGGATGGACCATTCGGGTCTTTATCTGCCGTCATCTACTATGTTACTATGTTATTATAAACTAACATTAGTCATAACTTTAAAAGTTTACGAGACTGAAAAAAACTAATAACAGATCTGAAATCAGCATGAAGAACTGATTTAGAAAAATGTGCTGTGCTGTCAGATGATTTCCCTCCCCCCCCCCCCCATTTTTTTTGTTACCTTATGAAATTTATTCCCATCTTTGCTGATATGGCTGCAAGTCTCACAGAACTGTTAAAGAACTCAAATTGTGGTAGAACCAAGAAGCAGACTAGGCTAAGAAATCCTTATGCAGTTTGCCCATCTTAAAGAGCATGAATTTTAGTTTTGATTTCATCTTACAAACTGATGCCTCGGCGGTGGGCTTAGGGGCAAAGCAAAATGAAGATAATCACCAGGTGTTTTATCTGAGCCACAAATTTACTACAATGGAACAGCAATATTCAACAATGGAGAAAGTGCCTAGCAGTAAAATGGGGAATTGAGTCCCTATGCTACTATCTTCTCGGTAGACATTAATACACTGGTCACTGATCATGCAACACTGAAATGAAGAACAATAACATGACTAATGCTCTAGCACTTCAATCTTCAAGTGCATAATTTTACAGTGGAATACAGGGCTGACAAAGCCCACTGCAATGCGGACTTTCTATCCCAAGAAGGGGGGCCAGTCAGTATTGAGTCTTAAGCTCTTCTGTATATGCTACAGGGAGAAGGTATATGATGTGGTGTACGTCTCATTAGGGTTGTTCAGAAAAACGTAAAGTTGGAAAAATTGCACAAATTGAAGTTTTTCCCATGAATTTGATTGTTCTTGATCAGAATGTTTTTTAATTTAATTTTTTAAAGCTCATCCTAGGGTCCCTCTAAGACACTGATTACATAAAACTCTGGGTTTTTTAAAATTTATTATTATTTTTGCTTAATGGAGCAAATTTCTTGGTATTATAGCTATAACTTATATGCTTTCACACTCAGCAATGATACATTGATAAAAGGGCATTTTGGGGCTTGATTCTGTATAGGACACCCGGTCTCAGCAGCCGCCTAAGTGGCTTTTGAGAATTGCACCCGGGCGTCCTATACAGAATTACCTAACACCCCGATTATCTAACTGGAATCCATGTCACAGACACCATTTACAGAATTGCGTTGCAGCTGAGCAGATCGCGGCAAGGGAATCTCCCTGACGAGATCAGCTGAGAGGCAGCAGCAGGGAACCCCCAAACCCCACCGTATGTTGGCTGGCAGGAGGGATGCCCAATCTCTCCTGCCACAAACCCTAAACAATCCCTGGCAGGAGGGATACTAACTCCCTCCTGCTGGTACCCCCAACATCCCTGGCAGAAGAGATGCCTACACCCTCTTGCCAGCACCCCCCAACATCCCTGTAAGGACGGATACCCACTCCCATAGGAGGGGTCTTAGAGATCTGGCCAATCGGAGTCTTAGGCCATTCCCAGGGGTGGGGCGTGGGCGGGGCAGGGCCAGGAGGCCCAGTGTACTTGTGTGCCTAGGGGCCCTCGAAGAATTAATCCTGCCCTGCAAATAATAAATCTTAAATGAAATCCAGTTATATTAACCCCTACATATTCCATGTATTAGTAATGAGGACTGGAAGGTCTGCTTTTAGAATACCCTACTTCAGATAATGTTAAACCTCAACAGTGTCAAACACTAAGCCAGAAGCCTCAAAGTCATTTTATGGCTTTGATGCAAAAGCGTATACTTTTTTACTTACGCTTCTCGTGGCCCTTCCTGTAAGAGATCAAAGACTTGGCGTGGGTTCAAGTACCACATGAACATCTGCAGAATTTTGGTACCCTGCAAAAATAACAGAGCAGTATGTGTCCATATTATAGTATAATGAGTTCAAATTATTCAGATAAAAAATATGATGGATACAATATTTGTGAAGTTGACCAGATTTAAGAAATAAGATTCAGTTCACACAGGCATAAGACAGTTTGCATAAAGCAGACTTAGTGGATACCTCAATGAGGAAGCACTCTTCAAGACCAGAGCACTTCAATCAATGATCTTATAATCAAGATACTCAAAAAAAACTTTTAAAAATAAATCCAGAAATGTAAGACTTTTTGAAGTTAAAATGATCAGTTACTTTGAAAATTATAAAAAGGGCTTAAAAATCTAGGCTACCACATTTTGAGTGAAAACAAACAGTACGAGGGATTTCTTAAAGGTTCTCAGCCCAGTCAACAAAGTCAGGACATTCTCCATCGAGGGCTATACACTTAGTCCAGCAATTTTTGACTTTTTTCATTCCATATTTTTCCAATGGAACAAAAAAAGTTGGAAATTACTGGACTAAGTGTAGAGCCTTCCTCAGAGACTACCCCAACTTTGTTGGTTGGGCTGAGAACTTTTCAGCAGCCCCTCGTATTTGTTATCTTTTGAACACTTAATCCCCTTTCCCCAATCTTCCTCTAACCCAGATACACATACTCACTCATTTTCTCTCTCTCTCTCTCTCTCTCTCTTTCCCCTTCAGACTATCTTTGGAATGGTAGTGGTAGAGTTGCAGTGCAACAATATAATAATGGGTGGTTTCAATTACCCCAACGTTGACTGGTTAAATGTTACATCGGGGAGTGCTAGGGAGATAAAATTTCTAAACGTCATAAATGACTGCTTCTTGGAGCAACTGGTCCAGGAACTGACAAGAGGGGGAACTGTTTTAGATTTGGTCCTTAGTGGAATGCAAGGCACAGTATAGGAGTTAACTGTGTTGGGTCCGCTGATACAGAAATGATGTCGCAAAAGAAATCTACTGTAGAGGCATTTAATTTTCGAAAGGGCAACTATGAGAAAAAGAGAAAAATTGTTAAAAAGAAGCTAAAAGGATCAGTTGCAAAGGTTAGGACTGTAAACCAGGCGTGGATGTTATTTAAAGATATCATAGTAAAAGCCCAGATCATATGTATTCCACATATCAGCAAAGGTGGAAAGAAGAGAAAATGAGACCCGGCATGGTTAAAAGGTGAAGTGAAAGAGGCTATTAGAGCCAAAAAAACATCCTTTAAAGAATGGAAAAAGGTTCCAAATGAAGAAAATAAAAAGAGACACAAGCACTGGCAAGTTAAATGCAAAGCATTAATAAAGAAAGCTAACAAAGAATATGAAGAGAAACTTGCAAAAGAGGCAAAAACTCATAACAATTTTTTTTAGGTACATTAGAAGCAGAAAACCTGTAAAGGAATTTGTAGGACCATTAGATGATCAAGGAGCATAAGGGGCACTCAGGGAGGATAAGGCCATAGCAGAGAAATTGAAGAAGATATAAAAGTTCTACCTGAACTGGAAATAGTTTTCAAAGGTGAAGAGGAAGAAGAACTGAAAGAAATCTCGGTGAATCTGGAAGATATACTAAGCCAAATCGACAAGTTAAGAAGTGATAAATCACCTGGACTGGATGGTATACATCCCAGGGTACTAAACGAACTCAAAAATGAAATTGCTGACCTACTGTT
The DNA here is from genome assembly GCF_902459505.1 of Geotrypetes seraphini. Classification (NCBI taxonomy): domain Eukaryota; kingdom Metazoa; phylum Chordata; class Amphibia; order Gymnophiona; family Dermophiidae; genus Geotrypetes; species Geotrypetes seraphini. The sequence continues at coordinate 83,541,685 of NC_047092.1, read as the reverse complement.
AGTGATATGTAACCTGTCACTAAAATCATCTGTAGTACCCGAAGATTGGAGGGTGCAAATGTTACACCAATTTTTTTAAATGGTTCCAGGGGAGATCTGAAAAATTACAGATCAGTAAGCCTGACTTCAGTGCCGTGCAAAATTGTGGAAACAATTATAAAACATAATGGAGCGCGTGGATGAACATAATAGTATACGTAGATGAACATGATTTAATAAGTCAGAGTCAGCATGGGTTCAGCTGAGGGAGATTTTGCCTCACCAATTTGCTTGACTTCTTTGAAGGTGTGAAAAAAACATGTGGATAAAGGTGAGCTGGTTGATGTAGTGTATCTAGATTTTCAGAAAGCTTTTCACAAAGTTCCTCATAAGAGGCTCCTGAGAAAATTAAAGAGTCATGGGATAGGTGACAAAGTTCAGTTGTGGATCAGGAATTATTGAATAGAAAATAGAAGGTATGGTTAAATGGAGAGTAAACAGTACAGTGCCGCAGGGATCTGTACTGGGACCGGTGCTATTTAACTTATTTATAAATGATCTGGAAACTGGAATGATGAGTGAGGTGATTAAATATGCAGATGACACTAAACTGTTCAAAGTTGTTAGAATGTATGCAGATTGTGAAATTGCAGACAGACCTTAGGAAATTGGAAGACTGGGAGTCCAAGTGGCAGATGAAATTTAATGTGAACAAATGCAAAGTGATGCACATTGGGAAGAATAACCCAAATCAAAGTTAATGGATACTAGGGTCCACCTTGTGGGTTAGTGCCCAAGAAAAGGATCTGGGTGTCATTGTAGACAATATGATGAAACCTTCCATCCAATGTGCGGCAGCAGCCAAAAAAGCAAACAAGATGCTAGGAATTATTTATTAAAAAAGAGATGGTTAACAAGACTAAGAATGTTATTATGCTTCTGTCTCACTCCATGGTGTGGTCTCACCTGGAATATTGCGTTCAATTCTGGTCTCCTTATCTCAAGAAAGATATAGCAGCACTAGAAAAGGTTCAAAGAAGAGGTACCAAGATGATAAAGGGAATGGAACTCCTCTCATATGAGGAAAGACTAAAAAGGTTAGAGCTCTTCAGCTTGGAAAAGAGACAGCTGAGGAAGACATGATTGAAGTCTACAAAATCCTGAGTGGAGTAGAATGGGTACAAGTGGATCGATTTTTCACTCTGTCAAAAATTGCAAAGACTAGGAGACACTTGATGAAGATACAGGGAAATACTTTTAAAACCAATAGGAGGAAATATTTTTTCACTCAGAGAATAATTAAGCTCGGGAATGCATTGCCAGAGGTTGCTGTAAGAGTGGATAGCATAGCTGGTTTTAAGGGTTTGGACAATTTCCTGGAGGAAAAGTCCATAGTCTGTTATTGAGAAAAACATGGGGGGAGCCACTGCTTGCCCTGGATTGGTAGAACGGAATATTGCTACTCTTTGGGTTTTGGCCAGGTACCCTAGGCAAATCATTTAATCCTCTATTGCCCCAGGTACAAAATAAGTACCTGTATATATATATCTGTATTTTCTAGAATTGACATTTTTGCTCATTCTGTCCTGGCCTGGCCAAAAGGTTTTGTCACAACAGGTGAACGGATCAAGTTCTAAAGAACAACTTAGAGACCTGCAAGCCCAATAGAAATGCATATAGGAGAGGAGTGTAGCTGTATGATATGCTGAATTTTGGTATTTTATTTCTTCTATCTTCATTTGTTTTTTACATATACAGTCATGTGAAAAATTAGGACACCCTATGAAATATTCAGTTCTTTCTTTAGAAATGTTCACATATCGATGTCAAATCTTTTTTTTTTATTTATCTCTGGAAAAGAAAGTAATGTACAACAGTGGTTCCCAACCCTGTCCTGGAGGACCCCAAGGCCAGTCGGGTTTTCAGGATAGCCCTAATGAATATGCATGAGAGAGATCTACATATAATGGAGGTGACAAGCATGCAAATCTGCTTCATGCATATTCATTAGGGCTATCCTGAAAATCCGATTGGCCTGGGGGTCCTCCAGGACAGGGTTGGGAACCACTGCTGTACAGTAATTGAAGGTAAACAACAAAAATTTTCCTTCATTTACTCATGGAACAAAAGATATCCACACCCTATACCCTCATAGCTAGTGTTACTCCCTTTGGCTGAAATAACTGCAGTGAGACACTTCTTATAGCCATCTACCAGTCTCTGACATTGGTCTGAGGAAAGTTTGGCTCACTCCACAATGCAGAATTATTTCAGCTGTGAGATGTTTGAGGGATTTCTTGCATGTACAGCCCATTTCAAATCACCCACAGCATCTCAATGGGATTAAGATCAGAGCTTTGACTCGGCCACTCCATTTCTTAGTTTTCAGCCAGTCCTTGGTAGATTTACTGGTATGTTTGGTGTCATTGTCATGTTGTAGGGTCTAGTTCTGCTTCAGCTTTAATTTTCTTACAGATGGTCTCTCATGTTCCTCAAACACCTGATACACGGTAGAATTCATAGTGGATTCTATGATGGTGAGCTGGCCAGGTCCTGCTGCAGCAAAGCATCCCCAAACCATGATACTTCCACCTCCATGCTTCACAGTTAATATGAGGTTCTTTTCCTGAAATGCTGTATTTGGTGTATGCCATGCAAGGTAAAGAGTAAATTTTTCTAAATAGACTGGTGGACAAAATCTATTGCATAAACATCCTTTTATTCATACAATGGTTTAATGACTTTTATTCATCCAATAGCTCAATAATTTGACATGTACATGTTTCGTCCACAAAGGCCTGCTTCAGGAGTCTTGAAAGTCTTCTAGGCATCATTCTGTCAAATGATGTTTTAAATGAACTTTCAAGTCGTTAATATAGAATGGAGTCTTCTGAGAAAAGTGTAGGAGCCAAAAAGTATCATGGGCGTTCTCATATGTTGTTATTTAAGCCATTGCCTTTCTGTAGCTTCATTATTTTCTCTGGGAAGAAGTTGTTGAATTCTTTACTGATTAGGGAACATATTTGTTGGTGATTTTTTTCCGTTCCCCCCCCCCCCCTCCCAATAAACTATACACTACCTGGTATAGGGCTTTTGTGGAGTTTCTGGTTTCAAGGATCTTTTTTGAGTGCAATTTTTTCTTTTCTTCAGAGCGGCATAGACATGGCTTTAAACTGAGGAGAAGGGGAAAGCCGATAGTCTATCTGACCTCGACACATCGGACCAAAGTATCGAACAAGGATACTGAACCAGGCAATTGCAAAAGAGGGCTCGGGACTTAGTGTGAACTTTTGGAAAAAGGACCCAAGGACGCAATGCAGGAGACCATAGCACAAATGGACCTAGCAAAAAGGACTAAGAGAGAACAATAGGAGCCAGAGGGGCATCCAAACATGGGGAAGCAGGCTGAGGATGGGATAGATACATCACAGGATGAGGATGAACGAAACAAGGCTCAGGGGCTGGCAAACCATGAGGGGGTCGGCAGTAACGCCAAACCACGAGGAAGATCAGCGAGGAAGACAAACAACCGGGACTTAAATTGCCTATACACTAATGCTAGGAGCCTAAGAGCCAAAATGGGAGAGCTGGAAGTCATAGCCAGTAAAAAAGACCTGGACATAATTGGAGTCACAGAAACATGGTGGACTGATGACAACAAATGGGATGTGGTCCTACCAGGGTATAAACTCTATAGGAGAGACAGGACACACAAGAAGGGTGGAGGAATAGCGATATATATAAAGGACTCCATTCCCTCAACCAGGATGGAAACAACAGTAAGGGCGGACGGCTTGGAATCACAATGGATTAAGCTACAAGGGGGAACTGGAGCAGACATCAAACTGGGACTGTACTATCGCCCGCCTGGACAATCGGAAACAATCGACCAGGACCTGGAGCAGAGCAGAGCAGAGCAGAAGCTGCGAATTACAGACCAGTGAGTCTCACATCAATAGTGTGTAAAATCATGGAAACTCTACTTAAAGGTAAATTAGACACGATTTTGGATAAGGGGAATCTAAGGGATCCCTGTCAACATGGATTCACTAGGGGCAGGTCATGCCAATCCAATCTTATCAGCTTCTTTGATTGGGTGACAGGAAAGCTAGACTCGGGAGAGTCTCTGGACATAGTGTACTTGGATTTCAGTAAAGCTTTTGACAGTGTCCCACACCGTAGACTATTAAACAAGATGAAATCGATGGGGTTAGGTGAGAAACTAACTGCATGGGTTAATGATTGGCTGAGTGGAAGACTTCAGAGGGTGGTGGTCAACGGCACCCTCTCTGAGACATCGGAGCTGACTAGCGGAGTGCCGCAGGGCTCAGTCCTGGGACCATCCCTTTTCATAAGGGACTTAACCCAAGGTCTTCAGGGTAAAGTAGCACTGTTTGCCGCCGCCACCAAACTGTGTAATATAGTAAGGGAAAGCAATCTCAAGGATAGTATGACGCAGGATCTGATCACGTTGGAAAACTGGTCCTCGACATGGCAGCTGGGCTTCAACGCTAAGAAGTGTAAGGTCATGCATCTCGGCAGCAGAAATCCATGCAGAACATACACCTTGAATGGAGAGACACTAGCTAGGACTTCAGAAGAACGGGACTTGGGAGTAATCATCAGTGCAGACATGAAGGCTGCCAAACAAGTAGAGAAGGCCTCATCCAAGGCAAGGCAAATGATGGGATATATCAATAGAAGCTTCGTCAGCCGCAAACCTGAAGTCATAATGCCACTTTACAGAACCACGGTGAGACCTCATCTGGAATATTGTGTGCAATTCTGGAGGCCACATTACCGTAAAGATGTGCTTCGAGCTGAGTCGGTCCAGCGGATGGCCACTAGGATGGTCTCCGGACTCAAGGGTCTCTCATACGAGGAAAGACAGGGCAAATTGCAGCTCTATACTCTAGAGGAGCGCAGGGAAAGGGGTGACATGATTGAGACGTTTAAGTACGTCACAGATCGTGTCGAGGTATTCTTTCCCAAGGGACCCTCGGTCACAAGGGGGCACCCGCTCAAACTCAGAGGAGGGAAATTTAGTGGTGACACCAGGAAGTATTTCTTCACAGAAAGGGTAGTAGATCACTGAAACAAACTTCCGGTGCAGGTGATCAAGGCCACCAGCGTGCTCGACTTTAAGAATAAATGGGACATCCACGTGGGATCTCTACGAGGGTCGAGTTAAGGAACTAGGTCATTAGCACTCAGACTTAACGAGGTGGGTCAGTAGAGTGGGCAGACTTGATGGGCTGTGGCCCTTTTCTGCCGTCATCTTTCTATGTTTCTATGTTTCTATGGAGGCTGAACTAAGGCAGGAATGCAAAAGCGGAAGTGTGGTGGTGATGGGGGACTTCAACTACCCTGGGATAGACTGGAGCACTGGTCACTCAAACTGCACGAGGGAGACCAAATTCCTGGAGGCTATGAGGGACTGTTTCATGGATCAGCTGGTCATGGAACCAACACGGGGAGATGCTACTCTTGACCTAATCCTCAATGGGCTAGGGGGACCCGCAAAGGAGGTGGCAGTGCTAGCGCCGCTAGGAAACAGCGATCACAACATGATCCAGTGCAAGCTAGAAAATGGAGCATCAAAGGTGATAACAACTACAACAACAGCACTCAATTTCAGAAAAGGTAATTACAATGCCATGAGGAAAATGGTGGGAAAGAAACTCAGCGGCAACTCAGGGATGATGGAGACCGTAGAAAAAGCCTGGTCTCTATTCAAGGGCACGGTACACGAGGCACAAAACCGATACGTCCCCATGTTCAGGAAAGGGTGCAAAAAAAAACGAACAAAAAACCCAGTGTGGATAACAAATGCAGTGAAAAAGGCAATAAGTGACAAGAAAGCATCGTTCAGAAAATGGAAAAAGGACCAAACAGAGGACAACCAGAAGGAGCACAAAAGACACTAAAGGGAATGTCATCGAGTGGTTAGGAAAGCAAAAAGAGAATATGAGGAGAGACTGGTGGGAGAAGCAACAAATTTCAAATCATTCTTCAGGTACGTAAAGGGGAAGAAACCGGCCAGGGAAGAAGTGGGACCATTGCATGATGGAGACAAGAAGGGAGTGGTAAAGGAGGAAAAAGAGATCGCTGATAGGTTAAATAAGTTTTTCTCGTCGGTCTTCACGAGAGAAGACACATCCAATATTCCAGAACCCGAGGAGATCATAAATGGGGATCAGGATGAAAAGCTGGTCCAACTAGAGGTAAGACAAGAGAATGTCCTCCGACAGATTGACAGACTAAAGAGCGACAAATCACCAGGTTCGGACGGCATCCACCCAAGGGTACTCAAAGAGCTAAGGAATGAAATAGCGGAACCACTTCGCCAAATATGTAACTTATCCTTAAAAACTGGGGAGATTCCGGAGGACTGGAAAATAGCAAATGTCACGCCCATCTTTAAGAAGGGTTCAAGAGGTGACCCGGGAAACTACAGGCCGGTGAGCTTGACCTCAGTTCCGGGAAAGATGATGGAAGCATTGGTTAAGGACAGCATCTGTGAACACATAGAAAACAATGGACAGCTGAAGGCGAGCCAGCACGGCTTCTGCAAAGGAAGGTCGTGCCTCACAAATTTACTGTACTTCTTTGAGGGAATAAACCACCAGATAGATAAAGGGGAATCCATAGACATCATTTACCTTGACTTCCAAAAAGCCTTCGACAAGGTACCCCATGAACGGCTGCTTAAGAAGCTGTGGAACCACGGGGTGCAAGGGGATGTCCACCGATGGATCAAAAACTGGCTGGCAGGCAGGAAACAGAGGGTTGGAGTAAAGGGCCATTACTCAAACTGGCTATGGGTCACGAGCAGAGTTCTGCAGGGGTCGGAGCTGGGACCGCTCCTGTTCAATATATTCATTAACGAGCTGGAGGCGGGAACAAAATGTGAGGTTATAAAATTTGCGGATGACACCAAACTCTGCAGCAGGATTGGAAACGTGTAAGACTGCGAGGACCTGCAAAGAGACCTAACAATACTGGAGGAGTGGGCAAAAAAGTGGCAGATGAGCTTTAACATAGAGAAATGCAAGGTCATACATGTAGGGAAAGAGAACCCAATGTTCAGCTACAAAATGGGGGGATCACTGCTAGGGGTAAGTAACCTTGAAAGAGACCTGGGGGTGATGGTAGACAAAACAATGAAGGCTTCAGCACAATGCGCGACGGCCACAAGGAAAGCAAATAAAATGTTGGGCATCATTAAGAAGGGTATCACAGCCAGGACGAAGGAAGTCATCATGCCACTGTATCGTGCAATGATGCGCCCGCATCTGGAGTACTGTGTCCAGTACTGGTCGCCGTACCTTAAGAAGGACATGGCAGGATCCAAGATGGCCGCTGCTATTATCTGACTGCTGTGAGGACGCCGTCGATAGTCACCATTATTCTTAAGATTCTTGGCTGAGAATGCCGAAAAGAAGGGGCAGAAGTGTCAGTGGAGCCTCCCGACGCTCGGTAGCCCCGTTGCCTGCTGTGGATGACATCTTTCGGCGCCTCTTGAACGAGCAGGATTCGTCGGGGAGTCGCCCGCTGGGAGCCCCGGCAGAGAGTAGTGCCGCGGGGTCTCCCCAAGGGCTCGATGTCACGCTGAGCCCCCACGTAAGGATGCCTTCAACCACTATCTCTGGGAGCCAGCTCACCGCGAGGAGAGAGCACACCCGAAGAGGAAGTGTTCTCTCCCCCAGAGGCCAGTCTGTCGGAGGGCTTGCTACCAAGAACAGCACAGAGTGATAGTCTCCTCTGGAAAGAACCAGCGATTGGGACAACATTGGCTGAAGAATCCCAGGACCCCAGTGAGGTAAATCAATTGACTGAACAACAACCATTAATGATACAAGCAACTTTTATTCCCCCTGTTAAGCCCTCTGAAGTCACTTTAGATTCTCTTTGGGACTTAATCATTAATTTAGGAAATTCCCTAAATTCGCAAGTAAAATATTTGGATCAAGAATTAAAAAACCAGAAAGAAGAAATTAATATCTTAAAGCAAGACATTGTATTGTTAAAGTCCGACATACAAGAGGAAAATAAGGACCTTAAAACAATTAAAAGTAATCAAGATTTATTTGTCAAAGATAATTTAATTATGAAAAAAAAATTGGAAGATATTGAAAATAAAACTTGGGCTAATAACTTGAGCTTAATTAATTTTCCAAAAATTTCATCGATTTCTCCATGAGAAATGATAAAGCGCTACTTTCTGGAGATATTAACAATACCTGAGGATTCTCTACCACCTCTTACAAGGGTATATTATTTGCCTACAAGAAATCAGGATCCCCAAAAGAAAGAAGATGAAGGAAAATCGCAGGAAGTACCCTTGGACGTTTCAATTTTACTGGAACAATCGGATAGAGAACTGGCTATTCCAGCCACTCTCTTACTGACTATAGCTTTGGCTCCAGATAAAGACTGGATCATTAAACTTTTCTTTAAAAATAGATCTAAGGACTTCCTGGGTTGTAATATTCAGATATTCCCTGATGTCTCGAGGGAGACTCAGAAGAGAAGAAGGGAATTTCTAATGCTGAAATCAGGTGTGACTCAGATTGGAGCTTTTTTCTTTCTTAGATATCCATGTAAATGTATCATTAGATACCGCTCCTTTAAATATGTATTTGTAGAACCGGCTCACTTGATTGCTTTTCTTTCTCTGAAGCGTCTTGAGTGTGAAATATCTCCTGTATCCAAGTGAAAATTAGCTCTGCATCAGCACAGATTAAGTGAAATTTCTTTGTAAAGTTATTCCTTAAATTTAATTACTCTTTTCGTAACCTTGGATCCAAATTGAGGACTAGTGTGTGATTAAGATGAGAAGTGTTTTCTCTTCTTTCCTTTTTTTTTTCTTGAAGTAAATTTAATTTTATGGTTTCTTGATCATACTTTCTGTACAAGGATGCTTGATAATAATGTAAAATCTTATAAATAAATAAATAAAAAAAGAAGGACATGGCAGTACTTGAGGGAGTCCAAAGAAGGGCGACTAAACTGATAAGGGGTATGGAAAACTTCTCATATGCTGACAGGTTGAAAAAGCTGGGGCTATTCTCCCTGGAAAAGCGGAGACTTAGAGGAGACATGATAGAAACCTTCAAAATCCTGAAGGGCATTGAAAAGGTAGACAGGGACAGATTCTTCACAATGTGGGGAACCACAAGTACAAGGGGGCACTCGGAGAAATTAAAGGGGGACAGGTTTAGAACAAACGTTAGGAAGTTCTTTTTTACCCAGAGGGTGGTGGACACATGGAACGTGCTTCCGGAGGCCATGATAAGCCAGAGGACGCTACAGGGCTTCAAGGAAGGTTTGGATAGGTTCCTAGAGGATAAGGGGATTGAGGGGTACAGATAGGAGTTGAGGTAGGTTATAGGAATAGTCAGGGACCACTGCACAGGTGATAGGCCTGATGGGCCGCTGTGGGAGCGGACCGCTGGGCGGGATGGACCTCTGGTCTGACCCAGCGGAGGCAACTTCTTATGTTCTTATCATCTTGATGTAAATTCTATTGACTCTAAGCCAGGTTTTTCAGGCTTCTTCATCTTCATCTGATTTCCTCTTTCCTTTCAATTTTTTTTTTTTTCACTCTTTTTAACTTCATGATTTCATCTGAAGGGATTAACCTATCCTTTCTTTTGTTTGTTTTTATTTTAATGGGGCTACCTCCTATAGTCTCACCTGTTCTATACGGTCTCTGATCTCGAGTTTTACTTCTTTGAGGTGTGTTTCCAGTCTGGTTTTTAATCCTCTCTCTATTTTGGTCTCATTCCAGAGGTTTTTGATTGTTTACTACTTTCTGGTTGTTTTATCCTGAAGCGTACTAAATGGTGGTCTGTCCATAACACTTTCATAGAGATGGGATTGCAGTCCCCTATATCTTTCAATAGTACATCTAATGTATGAGTTTTCTCCTTCAGTGTTTGGTGTAGTCCTAGACCTTTCAGCTGTTGGATGTTTTGTTGAGCTTATTGGCATGCAAGGTCGTCTACATGTAGATTAAAGTCACCACATACCCAGAATGAGGAGAATTTTAGATTGACTTCTGCAATGAGGTTCACAATGTTTTGCCATTCTTCTGTATCTAGATTGGGAATGACATATAACACCATTATGCCCATTGTGTTTGTGTTTCCTATTCTAAGAAATGGGGCCTATGGCTTGGCTGCCCTTGGCAGGCCCGCTCTTACTATCAGAAGCTAAGCAGAGTCAGACCTGACTAGTACCTGGATGGGAGACAACCTGGAAATACCAGATGCTGTAGGCTGAAGGACCCATGCTGGGCAGCAGCAACATAGTGGAGCCACACACTGTGCAGGAGAAGGCAATGGTAAACCATTCCTGTACTCTTCCTTGAAACAAAACAGGGAGGATTCCTCATTGTACAGGCAACCGTGGGTCAGTGGTCAACTCAAAGGCTTACACACACACACACACACACACTCTAAGAAGTAGATATTCTGTTCCTGCTGGCTAGGTAATTTTCATTTGTTGGAATCCCAGGTTGGATTTGTGTATTACTGTACTGCTACACCCCCTCCTCTCTTACCTATTCAGTTTTGGAGCATGATATGGTAGCCTGGTGAGCATGCTTCACTTATGACCCCACTGTTACTGTAAGCCAGGATTCTGTTACCACTAGGCAGTCTAGTGAGTGTTCCTTTATTAAGTCTGTGATCTGAGTTCCTGTCTTATTCATGGATCTTATGTTTAGTAGGCCTCCTCTCCATGGTGTATTTTGTTTTTGTGCTTGTTGGTTAGTGTGTGTTGGTTGTCTGGTTTTTGTTTTTGTGTATTCCTTTATTGCCAGCCATCTCCATGTTGTTGTTGATCTTATAGGGCCCTTTAAATAAACCGCTTAGTCTTACAATGAGAACATAAGAATTGCCATTGCTGGGTCAGACCAGTGGTCCATCGTGCCCAGCAGTCCGCTCATGCAGCGGCCTTTTGGTCAAATACCAGCAGCGCCCTAACTGAGACTAGCCCTACCTGAGTATGTTCTGGTTCAGCAGGAACTTGTCTAACTTTGTCTTGAATCCCTGGAGGGTGTTTTCCCCTATAACAGCCTCCGGAAGAGCGTTCCAGTTTTCCACCACTCTCTGGTGTCCAGGTTTTGGAAAGCCTCGACGAGCTCCGGCCGCAACTGAAGGGCTTCTGAGCATGCGCAGATGATGTCACACATGCTCCAGGCCCTCCAGACGCGGCTGGAGCTCGTCTGGAAGAAGAGAGGAAGCTTTTTGGAATGGGGCTTGGGGCAGAATGGGGTAGGGTTGGAGGCGGAACTGGGCAGTGCTGGGGTGGATTGGGGTGGGGTGGGGTGGGTGAGGCTGGATGCAGAACAGGGTGGGATCTGAGGTTTCTCAGAGAAAATATGGTAACCCTATGCAGTGGCAAGCAGGGACCTTTTTTTTTTTTTTTTTTTAATTGTAGCTTTCAAAAATTACATTTCCAAAAAAATTATGAGAATGAAAGAATAAGAAAAGACATGTCCATAAAAAAACCACTATCAGGTAAACAAGAGAACAAAAACTTTTGCCCACAAAAAAAAGAGGATCCAAGAGAAAAAAAAAAAAAGAGAAAAAAGTCTAACATAAAAGGTGATACAACGATCACTCAGCAAGCTGACTAAAGAATCTCTAGAAATTACCTAACAGTTACAGATGGTTCCTTTGCAACCCAAAATTCCAAAGAATATTTACTTCTTGATTGATTTATTTAAAATATTTATAGCCCGCCTATCCACATATCTAAGCAGGGGAACAAAGCTACGTGAAATTGAGTAGCTGTATTTGTTTCTGCTTTCATTTTTAAGTAGGCTGTTGACAGACTCTGTGGTTCAAAAAACAGGAGTGGGATGGGGCGATGGTCTTTCCAAATGAAAAATAGCCAAAAGGATCAATAAAAGCATAAATTTATTTTGTCCATCCACAAAGGTGAAGACTTGGCACAGGACCGTGTTTTGACGTATTATACGCCTGCCTCAGGGGGTCAAACATACACTGAGGGCTCCTTTTACTAAGGTGCTCCAGCATTTTTAGTGCATGCAGTAAATTACCACATGCTACACCGCACACTACACTTCTAGAACTAATGCCAGCTCAATGCTGGTGTTAAAGTCTAGCGCGCTTAGCAATGTAGCGCGTGCTATTCTGCGCATTAAAGCCCTAGCACACCTTAGTAAAAGGAGCCCTGAGTGAATATGTAGCAAATAAAATCAACAACGCTCATAAAAGAGAAGAAGCTTTGTGGACCTCCAATAGTGTGAACATGTGCATAATTCAAGGTGAGAAATATTGTCGCAACCGAAAATGTTCTTGCTGTTTTCGTGGGCTTGTTTCCTGTTGGATTTTTTTGTAGATGCTGCGGTTCACATGCTCCAGACTTTCTCCAGGAATTGCTCTGTACACAATGAATTGTAATTATATTCTCCTAATCAATTAAATTTTCACTCTTTCAGCGGATATAAAGTTATCTGGAAGCATTGGATGCAGGCGGGTATATGTACATTAGATCAGTATTCTTCAACCTTTTTACACCTATGGACCGGTAGAAATAAAAGAATTGTTTTGTGGACCGGCACTGGTCTGCGGACCGGCGGTTGAAGAACACTGGGTCAAGTCGTGGGCTAGACCATGCTCATCTCCGCCCCAGACCCTGCCCACATAATAGTACTAATTATAACACAATTTTTTTCCATTCATTTTTCATATATATACACACAATATAATCTTATTAACACATAATGGTTAACTATACAAAGCTATATTCCTAAATTTGCAATTGGTGATTATATTTGTATTTTTGCATCAAAAAAAAAAATTGTTTGATCGTAAACTACACAAAGCACACTGTAAGCCTCTCAACATTCATTCCTACCAGAAAACAGATAACTTCTTTGCAAATACGGGACCAAAAACTAAAAGTACTAATATATACAAACAAACCCGAAGATTATTGAGGCGAAATGGGTCCCGTTGGGCTGAGTGTCAATTCTCAGCAGATAAGTGTCTTTCAAATCCTATATAGCACTGTGCACTTTGAATTTATTAAATTTATTGCACAAGCATTTGCACTTTGTAACCTACAAGAGCCGTTTGACTAATCTATTATGATTTGACGGTGTAGGTATCTGAGAGCTCTATTCACACAGGCATTCTTTACACCAGTCTGTTTTGTTGCTTTTCAGGTTACAAAGGTTTGACAGTTCTAAATCTAATAGATGCTGGCACTGTCATTTTGATATAGGGACATTGGATCATTTGCACATTATTGGATTGAGGAATGATCCTATGTACCCTTCTTATGCTTATAAGTTGTTGGTGTATTTTGTTTTGTACTTGCTGGCTGGTGTGTGTTGGTTGTCTGTTTTGTTTATTTTATTTTATTAATGCCTTTCCTGCTATGTGGGAAGTTGGTTATCCAGGGACAGCAAGCACATATTCTCACATATGGGTGACGTCACCGACGGAGCCTCAGTACAGATACTTTAAAATTGCATCGCCACTTTAAGACTTTCAGAACGTTTGCGATAGCCTGCACCGCACATGCGCGAGTGCCTTCCCGCCCAACGTAGGCGCTCGGTCCCTCAGTTTAGTAAGCCAGCTAAGAAGCCAACCAGGGAAGGTGGGTGGGTTGTGAGAATATCTGCCTCCTGTCCCTGGATAATACCTGTTACGGTAAGTAACTGTGCTTTATCCAAGGACAAGCAGGCCGCATATTCTCACATTTGGGTGACCTCTAAGCTAACCAGAATGGGATGGTGGGAGAGTTGGCCTCTAGGAAAATAAATTTTGTAATACTGACTGGCCGAAGTGCCCATCTCATCTGGAGAAAGACTCCAGACAGTAATGTGAGGTGAATGTGTGAACCAAGGACCAGGTAGCAGCTTTACATATTTCTTCAATAGGGGTAGATCTAAGGAAAGCTACAGAAGCTGCCATAGCTCTAACTTTATAGGCTGTGACACGACTCTCCAGTTGCAGTCAAGCCTAAGCGTAACAGAACGATATACAAGAAGCTAGCCAGTTGGAAATCGTTCTCTTGGAAATAGAATGCCCCAACTTGTTAAGATCATAGGAGATGAAAAGTTGAGAAGATGATCTATGCGACTTTGTTCTGTAGAGATAGTATGCCAAAGCTCGCTTGTAATCCAGCGTATGAAAAGCTGCTTCTCCTGAGTGAGAATGAGGCTTAGGGAAAAATACTGGAAGTACAATTGATTGATTTAGATGAAATTCTGTAACATTTGATAGAAACTTTGGATGTGCGCAGGACCACTTTGTCATGGGAGATGAGCCATAGGTATTGGTTCAAATGGAGGCTTCATCAATTCAGCAAGAACTACATTAAGGTCCCAGACTATTGGAGGAAGTTTGAGAGGTGGTTTCACCTTGAAAAGTCCTTTCATAAACCTGGAGACCAGAGGATGAGTAGTGAGAGATTTACCCTCCACTGGTTGGTGAAAAGCTGTAATTGCGCTGAGATGGACTCTAATAGATGTAGACTGAATCAGATAAATGAAGAAGGTAATCCAGGAGTAGTGAAACTGAAATAGATTTTAGATCATAATGATGAAGACACCAGGAGGAGAAACGTGTCCACTTCTGCAGATAACATTGTTGAGTGGCTGGTTTCCTGGAGGCTTCTAGAACAAGTCTCACCAGTTGAGAGAGACAAAGTTCAGCTGCATTCAGCCAGAGAGATATCAAGCTGTCAGGTGTAGAGACTGAAGGTTGGGATGTAGAAGCGCACCTTGACTCTGAGTGAGAAGAGATGGCAATATCGGCAGAGGCATGGATTCCTTGGAACTGAGCTGAAGTAGAAGGGAGAACCAAGGCTGCCTGGGCCACCAAGGAGCTATGAGAATCATGGTGGCTGACTCCTGCTTGACTTTGAAAAGAGTCCTGAGAATGAGAGGAGTGGGTGGAAACGCATAAAGAAACCTGCGTGTCCAATTCAGCAGAAATGCATCTGCCTCCAGACAGTGAAGTGAGTAAAGTCTGGAGCAGAACTGGGGCAACTTGTTGTGGGGAGATGTAAACAAGTCCACTTGAGGAGTGCCCCACTGAACAAAGATGGAAAGGAATGGTGTGAACAAGGCTGCCCTAGAACTTCAATAAGATAAGTTGCTCTGCATTTCATATTCTGCTCTTTTCACTGGTTTTCAGCATTATATCTGCTTAATTTCTCTTCTCATCCCTGTTTCTTACTAAAAAAAATAAAAAAAGCACAAAAAATAAACCCTTCTCTTTCCTCTGTTAAATCTTATTTCCTCTTCCTCTTCATAGGAAATAGGGGAAGACTTTGTTAACTCTAATTAAATCCTGGTGCCTGTGGCTCAGGGTGACTAAAGTAGGGAAAATCCTGTTATAAATCCTGTGTTTTAGGGTAGCACTGATAGAACCTGCATTTTTGTTTAAAATACTGTGTTTTAGGTGGTATAGAGCCTATATTTCTGTCTTACTAGTATTCAGCCATTGTTTTCTGCTGATTAGGTGGAGAAGGGAGGGGCTCTGTTTTACTTCTAAGGTTAATTGCATTATCTTTGGGACATTGCTGTGAACAAGGCTACCCTGGAACTTCAATAAGATAAGTTGCTCTGCATTTCATATTCTGCTCTTTTCACTGGTTTTCAGCATTATATCTGCTTAATTTCTCTTCTCATTCCTGTTTCTTACTAAAAAAAAAAAAAAGCACAAAAAAATAAACCCTTCTCTTTCCTCTGTTAAATCTTATTTCCTCTTTCCCTTTCCCTTCATAGGAATAAGGGTAAGACTTATAGTCCCACCAACCCCACGGACCACTATTCATATATAGAGACCCAAATAATCAGGACTACTCAAATCATGTCACTTCACAACCAATCAAGATGACCTTTATTCTATGCAATCACTGTGGTGCTTTAATTCCAAGGCATACTATTTGGAGGCTTAAGGCTTGCCCCATCTGTCTTAAACTTGCTAGTATTAAGGAGGAGCTTTGCAAACTTAAACAGGAATTGAATACAATTAAAGCAGCTTCCATCACTCCACAAAATCATACCAACTTACCACCTCTACCTCAAACAATAAAACAGCCCAGGAATAAATGGGTCAATGTAGGATCAGGAAGACTGCGACATGTAACACAGAAACATTCACCTTCACTAATATTACCTCTACAGAATTCCTTCGTCCACTAGTGCACTGCGATACTCAAGAAAACAGAAGGGAGGTGGGACTGGAACAAATGAAGGTAACTCAAGAGAACAAGCGCACCCTAAGTACAAATAAAAAAGCCAAAAACAGAAAACTATTACTGTTGGGGGATTCCATCATCAGAGGCATTAACCTTGGAACACAGGGCGAGGAGACCAAAATAGTGAAATGTCTTCCAGGATCCTCAGCTACCAGGAGTTCCAGGCAAATACTGACTATAATTAAGGAAGAAACTAAGGATTTTAACACTGATGTTCTTATCCATCTGGGAACAAATGACCTGGCCAACAACTCCACACTTGAAGCACAGAAAGCTTTTCGGGAGCTTGGTGAGGGCGTGAAACCTTTTGTAAAGACTTTAGCTTTTTCTGAAATACTGCCTGCATATGGAAAGGGAGAGCAAAGAGTGAAAAACACAGAGGACTTTAATAGATGGCTCAGAGCCTGGTGTCATCAAGAAGGCTTCGGGTACATAGGAGGATGGGGAAATACATGGAAGGACAAGAAGCTATATTGCACTGATGGGTTACATATTACTACAGCAGGAAAAAGAAACCTTGCAGAGAAATTTAGACAATATTTTTCTAGGCATTTAAACTAGAAGGTGGGGGTGGTGTATGTACGAAGGACAATTATAGAGACCACCCCCGGCAAAAGAAAAGATGTGATAGTAGTAAAGGCTGCAACATAAGCAATATCAGCAACTCATTTCTTAGTATTGCAACGGAAAGTGAAACGACACAAAAATCCATATGAAAAAGGAGATTATCGCTGAAAAATAGCTGGAAAGCGATGACCACAAATGCTCGCAGTCTAAGCAACAAAGTTCATGATCTGCAAGCCCTGATGTTAGAGCCAGATCTAGATATTGTTGCTATCACAGAGACATGGTTCAGTGAATCACATGGATGGGATGCAAACATACCGGGATATAATATTTTTAGGAAGGACAGAGATGGTCATAAAGGTGGAGGAGTAGCTCTCTATGTAAAGATCAATATCCAAGCGACCGAAATGCAAGGGACCTGGGGAGAGGAAGAAGCGATATGGATTGCTCTGAAAAGAGAAGATGGAACTTCTATCTATGTGGATGTAGTCTACAGACCTCCGACTCAATCGCAGCAAATTGATAAGGATCTGATTGTGGATATCCAAAAGTTTGGAAGGAAAGAGGAGGTTCTGCTGTTGGGAGATTTCAACCTGCCAGATGCGGACTGGAATGTTCCGTCTGCGGAATCGGAAAGAAGTAGGGAAATTGTGGATGCCTTTCAAGAGGCTCTGCTCAGACGAATGGTGACGGAACCCACAAGGGAAAAAGCGATATTGGATCTGGTCCTCACAAATGGAGAGAGTATCTCTAATGTTCGAGTGGGTGCTCACCTGGGAAGTAGCGATCATCAAACGGTTTGGTTTGATATAACGGCTAAAGTGGAGAGCGGCCGCACGATACTTAAAGTCCTAGATTTAAAACGTATGGACTTTAATGCAATGGGAAAGTACCTGAAGAAAGAGCTGTTAGGATGGGAGGACATAAGAGAAGTGGAAAGACAGTGGTCTAAGCTGAAAGGAGCGATAAAAATGGCTATGGACCTTTATGTGAAGAAAATCAATAAAAACAAGAGAAAAAGGAAGCCGATATGGTTCTCCAACCTAGTGGCTGAGAAAATAAAGGCGAAAGAGTTGGCATTCATGAAATATAAAAAACCCCAAGTAGAGGAGAGCAGAAAGGACTACAGGGTGAAACTGAAAGAAGCCAAGAGAGAGATACGTTTGGCGAAGGCAAAGGCGGAAGAACAAATGGCTAAAAATGTAAAAAAGGGAGATAAAAATTTTTTCAGATATATTAGTGAAAGGAGGAAGATAAAAAATGGAATTGCTAGGCTAAAAGATGCTGGGAACAAATATGTGGAGAGTGATGAGGAGAAAGCAAATGTGCTAAACAAATACTTCTGTTCTGTGTTCACAGAAGAAAATCCTGGAGAAGGACTGAGATTGTCTGGCAAAGTTATACGAGAAAATGGAGTAGATTCTGCGCCGTTCACGGAGGAAGATGTTTATGAGCAACTTGAAAAACTGAAGGTGGACAAAGCGATGGGACCAGACAGGATCCATCCCAGGATACTAAGGGAGCTCAGAGAGGTTCTGGCGAGTCCTATTAAAGACTTTTTCAACAAATCTCTGGAGACGGGAGTGATTCCTGGGGATTGGAGGAGAGCGAATGTGGTCCCTATTCATAAAAGTGGTCACAGGTATGAAGCAGGAAACTACAGGCCGGTGAGCCTCACTTCAGTTGTTGGTAAAATAATGGACGTTTTGCTGAAAGAAAGGATAGTGTACTTCCTTGAATCTAATGGGTTGCAGGATCCGAGGCAACATGGCTTTACAAAAGGTAGATCGTGCCAAACGAACCTGATTGAATTTTTTGATTGGGTGACCAGAGAGCTGGATCGAGGACATATGCTAGATGTAATTTACTTGGATTTCAGCAAAACCTTTGATACAGTTCCTCATAGGAGCCTGTTGAACAAACTTGAAGGGCTGAAGTTAGGACCCAAAGTGGTGAACTGGGTCAGAAACTGGCTGTCGGACAGACACCACAGGGTGGTGGTTAATGGAAGTCGCTCGAAGGAAAGAAATGTGAGTGGTGGAGTCCCTCAGGGATCAGTACTGGGGCCAATCCTGTTCAATATGTTTGGAAGTGACATTGCTGAAGGGTTAGAAGGAAAAGTGTGCCTTTTTGCAGATGATAACAAGATTTGTAACAGAGTAGACACCGAAGAGGGAGTGGAAAATATGAAAAATGATCTGCAAAAGTTAGAGGAATGGTCGAATGCCTGGCAACTAAAATTCAATGCAAAGAAATGCAGAGTAATGCATTTGGGGATTAATAATAGGAAGGAACCGTATATGCTGGGAGGAGAGAAGCTGATATGCACGGACGGGGAGAGGGACCTTGGGGTGATAATGTCCTAAGATCTAAAGGCAAAAAAACAGTGTGACAAGGCAGTGGCTGCTGCCAGAAGGATGCTGTGCTGTATAAAGAGAGGCGTAGTCAGTAGAAGGAAGAAGGTGTTGATGCCCCTGTACAGGTCATTGGTAAGGCCCCACTTGGAGTACTGTGCTCAGTTTTGGAGACCGTATCTGGCAAAGGACATAAGAAGACTTGAGGCGGTCCAGAGGAGGGCGACGAAAATGATAGGAGGCTTGCACCAGAAGACGTATGAGGAGAGACTGGAAGCCCTGAATATGTATACCCTAGAGGAAAGGAGAGACAGGGGAGATATGATTCAGACGTTCAAATACTTGAAGGGTATTAACGTAGAACAAAAGCTTTTCCAGAGAAAGGAAAATGGTAAAACCAGAGGACATAATTTGAAGTTGAGGGGTGGTAGATTCAGGGGCAATGTTAGGAAATTCTACTTTACGGAGAGGGTAGTAGATGCCTGGAATGCGCTCCTGAGAGAGGTGGTGGAGAGTAAAAGTGTGACTGAGTTCAAAGAAGCGTGGGATGAACACAGAGGATTTAGAATCAGAAAATAATATTAAATATTGAACTAAGGCCAGTACTGGGCAGACTTGCACGGTCTGTGTCTGTATATGGCCGTTTGGTGGAGGATGGGCTGTGGAGGGCTTCAGTGGCTGGGAGGGTGTAGATGGGCTGGAGTAAGTCTTAATAGAGATTTCGGCAATTGGAACCCAAGCACAGTACAGGGTAAAGCTTTGGATTCTTGCCCAGAAATAGCTAAGAAAAAAAAATTAAAATATTTAAATTGAATCAGGTTGGGCAGACTGGATGGACCATTCGGGTCTTTATCTGCCGTCATCTACTATGTTACTATGTTACTATGAATCTCATCCCTTTGTAATTCCCTTTACGAAATTTCAATGCCATGGCTGTTGTTCTGGTCTGATATTTCGCCCCTGTATCCTGGTCGAAGCGGATCATGTTGTGATCGCTGTTTCCCAGCGTTCCTTCTACTTCTATACCTTGTGCCGGTCCTCGTAATCCGTTTAGAATTAAGTCCAGTATTGCATTTCCTCTAGTATTTTCCTTGACAAGTTGTTCCAGGAAGCAATCACCTACAGCATCCAGGAACTTGGTCTCCCTAGCGCAGCCGGAGGTGCCTAGGTTCCAGTCTATCCCCGGATAGTTGAAGTCACCCATGATAACTGTGTTGCCTCCCTTGCAGTTGCGTTTAATCTCGTCCGTCATTTCTCCATCAATTTCTTCGGACTGCCCTGGGGTCGGTAGTAGATGCCGATCTTCATTTCCAGTCCATTCGTTCCCGGAAGTTTGACCCACAGAGACTCTAACTTATCCGTCAGTTGTGGCGTGCTCTCTCCAGTGGATTCAATTCCTTCTTTGACATATATGGCAATGCCCCCCACCTTTTTGAGCCACTCTGTCTCTGCGGTATAGCTTGTATCCAGGTATCACAGTGTCCCAGATGTTTTCCTCAGTCCACCATGCTTCCGTGATTCCGATGATGTCAACGTTATCTTTTTGTGCCATTGCTTCTAATTCGCCCATCTTATTCCTTAGGCTCCTTGCGTTCGTGTACATACACTTGAGTTTGTGGCCTGATCCCTTCTTGCACTTTCTTCCCTCTTGTGTCCCTATTGGTCTGTCTTGCCTATGATCTGGTGAGTCTTTCCCTATATCTTCCTGCACGGTATCTGCCGATGAGTCTCCCCCTCTATCTTCCTGTACGGTATCCTCTGGGTATACCGGTTCCCGAACCATCAACTCTTTCTCTTGGTCGACTGTCGGCTTTCCCCTTCTTCCTAGTTTAAAAACTTTTCAACTTCTCTCTTGAAGTTGCTTGCAAGTAACCTTGTTCCGTCTCTGCTAAGGTGGAGTCCGTCCTTCCTGTACAGCTTGCTCTTCCCCCAGAACGTTGTCCAGTTGCGCACAAAGTGGAATCCTTCTTCCTCATACCAGCGGCACATCCAAGTGTTGACTCCTTGCAGCTCTATCTGCCTCTTCTCGTCGGCCCTGGGTACCGGCAGGATCTCCGAGAATGCTATCCTCTGTGTTCTGGTCTTCAGCTTCCTTCCTAGCATCCGGAACTGGTCCTTCAGTGTTTCTCTGTTGTAGTTCCTGCTACTCACATTGTTCGTCCCCACATGAATCACCACTGTATCTTTTTCTTCCACACTGTCGATGATCCTGTCGATGCAGCTCACAATGTCTTCAACCTTGGCTCCTGGTAGGCAGGTCACCAGTCAATCCAGTCTTCCTCCTGCTATGTGGCTGTCGACTTCTCTGATGATGGAGTCCCCCATGACGATTGCTATCCTTGCTGTCCTCTCTATTTTCTCTATCTTCTGTTGATTCTCCAGCCGCAGATCCGTGTCCCTGGTGTATGTCCATCTCGCCATATGTAGGTCTGTGTCCTTCGTTCCCATCCATTTTCTCTCCTCCTGGCGTAGGCTTGCATCGGGCACATCTTCTTGTGGGTCCCCTCCACTGTTTCCGAATCTCGCTGCTGTATCACTCATTTCTTCCTGGTGGTTGTCTGTTGGGTGGTCCACACTCTCTGTAGGTGCATCTCGGCAGTTCCACTGTTGCTGGTGATTCTCCATGGCCTCCCTGTATGCCTCCTCTATGAATTTTTCCAGCTCTCAGACTTCTTCCTCGATGGTGCTCTCTGTCTTTTTGTTCTCTGCATCTCCGTCCTCCTACTCCGCTGTTTGAAGTTCTCTGCAGCTCTGTATCTCTGTCTTCCTCCTCCATAGCTTGAAGTGCCTCCAGTTCCAGGATTCTGCCCTCCAGGAGCCTGACTTGTTTCTTCAGGCTCTCCAGTTCTCCGCATCGAGTGCATACGTATGACTGCCTCCCAGAGGAGAAGGTAGTCATACATATGGCAGACAGTGTAGAAAACTGGGTAGCTCAACATCCTGCTTCTGTCTACTGCTTCCATTGCTGCCTGTTTGCTGATCTGCTGTGGATGTCTTCTGTGGCTGTGGCTGTCCTTTGTGCCTGCTGTGTCCTCTGCGTGTGCCTAGTTGTGTGCTTCTGTACCTGGTTGTGTCCTCTGTGCCTGCTGTGTCCTCTGTGTGTGCTTAGTTGTGTGCCTCTGTTCCTGATTGTGTCCTCTGCGCCTGGTGTTATCCTCTGCGTGTGCCTTGTTGTGTGCCTCTGTACCTGGTTGCATCCTCTGCGCCTGCTGTGTCCTCTGCGTGTGCCTGGTTGTGTGCCTCTGTACCTGGTTGTGTTCTCTGCGCCTGCTGTGTCCTCTGCGTGTGCCTTGTTGTGTGCCTCTGTACCTGGTTGTGTCCTCTGCTCCTGCTGTGGTCTCCTTCTGCTCTCCTTTGAAGGTGGCTCTTCCGTTCTCAAGGTCCTTTGCAAAGGCGCTCTCGCTAAGGCGAATGCTTTTAACGCTCGCGTACGATGCACACCGAACATCTGAGCGCCATTGGCTCCTCCCCTTTTAAGGGGGAGCTCAGCTCCGATGTTCTGCTGACGTCGTAGGGGTGGGCAGAGCTATCTCTCGCCTCTGCCCCTCACTTTCTCCTGCCTTCTCTCTCTCCGATCTCCCTTCTGCTTTCTCCTCCTGCTCCCGACTCTCCCTGCTGCTGGTCAGCTGCCTCCCGACTCTCCTCAGCTGCCTCCGGCTCTCCTTTCAGCCCAGCAGAGAAACAATATGGTACAATTTGTCGCTAGCACAACATCCTGACAGGATGGATCCTTGATGAGCCAGTCATCCAGATAGGGAAACACCTGAAGACCCTGAGATCTCAAGACAGCTGCTACCACAATGAGGCACTTTGTGAAGATTCTGGAAGAAGATGCCAGGCCGAATGGCAGGACCTTGTACTGTTAGTGGTGAGAAGCCACTTGAAACCTGAGATATTTTCGGGAAGCCTGGTGAATTGGGATATGAGTGTAGGCTTCCTTGAGATCTAGAGAGCATAGCCAATGGTTGTGAGCCAAGAGGGGATACAGAGTGGCTAGAGATAGCATTCAAAATTTTTCTCTGACCAGAAACTTGTTGAAAGCTCTGAGATCTAGGATTGGTCGCAGACCTCCCGTCTCCTTCAGCACTAGAAAATAGAGGGAGTAAAACCCTTGATGTTGTTGATCCACAGGAACTTCTTTGATGACATTGAGAAGAAGAAGGGATTGAACCTCCTGAAGAAGAAGAAAGGACTGGCGAGGGTTGAAAGCAAACTCTCTTGGAGGATGATCTGGAGGGAGGGTGGTGAAATGTAGAGTGTAACCCTCCCGAATGATTTGTAATACCCAAAGGTCTTAGGTGATAAGTTCCCAACGATGAATATAAAGCTGAAGACATCCTCTTATCGGCTGAGGAAGAGGTTGACTTACAGAGATCGAGGCTATGCTCTCCAGTCAAAAGTACTACGCTGATTTGGTTGGAGCATCTTCTGAGGTTTAGAAGGACATTGTTGCTTCTGCTTCCTCTGCTGAGGCCATGGAGCAGAGGCTTTAGGTGAAAACTGCCTCTGGTAAGAGGAGGCAGGTTTGAAAGGTTTAGGAGGGGCTGGTTTTTTCTTTGGCTTAACTAACATGTCTCAAGTCTCATGAGCTGAGAGCTTTTGGGTCGCGGTGTCTGCAGAATTTCCAAAAAGCTCATCACCCAAGCAAGGGACGTTGGCAAGCCAATCTTGGTGGTTGACATCCATGTCAGAGACTCATAGCCATGCTATTCTCTTCATGGCCACCGACATGGAAGAGGCCCTGGTTGTAAGTTCAAAAGTATCATAGGCTGAACGCACCATATATTTTCACAGCTGAAGTTCAGTGGAGACAATTTGCTGAAAATCCTTTACTTTGCGGGCAGGAATATACTTTTGATAAGCAGGAAACTGTTTGAGAAGATGCTTTAAGTAGCAGGAAAAATAGAAATTATAATTGACCACCCTGTTGGCCAACATGGAATTTTGATTAAGTTTCCTGCCAAACTTATCCATAGTGCAGCCCTCCCTCCCCGGAGGAACCAAAGCAAAAACATTCGCTGAAGCTGACTTTTTTAAAGTAGATTCCACTACCAGGGATTGATGGGGAAGTTGTGGCTTATCAAACCCTCAGAGAGAGATGACTTTGTAGAGATATTCCAGTTTTCTGGGAACCACCAGCACCAAGAGTGGTGATTTGAGATTCTTGTAAAAGGTCTCACACAAAATGCCATGTAAAGAGAGCTTCAGCATTTTTTTGTAAGCTGGTCATAATCCAGAATTTCAAGATACTCTTTACTGTATTTAGAATCAGCCTCCAATGGCACAGAAAGGTCCTTTCCCATCTGTCTTATAAATTTGGTGAAGGACCTGTTGGGCCGCCGCGTGAGCGGACTGCTGGGCACGATGGACCTCAGGTCTGACCCGGCAGAGGCATTGCTTATGTTCTTATGACAGTTTTTCTGTAGGATAGGTAGCTCGAGCTGGAGAACGTCTAGGCGAGTTTGATGTTGAAGAGTCTTCAGCCTCGGTGGTCAATGGAGAAGGATCTGGGTCGGAGTCGTCCAGTAAATCTGAGTCTTGCAACAAAGAGGGAGAGTGTTGCTTCGAGTGGTGCCATTCCGGTGTCGGGGTCTCTGAATGCTTCCTCTTGCTAGAGACTTTACCGGACCGGTGCCATTCAGGCATCGAGGGCTCCAAATGTTTCCTATTCCGAGACACCTTGCCTGAATTAACAGGACTTCGGTCAGAGTGCCTGGAAGAAGAGGAATGACGTCGAGGAGATTGCTGCTTGGAAGAGCTGGAATGATGAATCTACTCAGTGGGATGCACCAATGGAGCATCAATGGTGCCGGGAGTCCTGGTGCCAGGAGTCCCCAAGCTCCTCCCAAAGCAAAGCATTGAGCTTTTGCCTCAGACTAAGCACTGGTACTTGAGGTCTGGTCACCAGTACCTTAGATGCTGTGGCACAGTACGAGGAGTACGATGCCAATGTTGAGGCACTCCTCAATAACGGAACCGATTGTTGGGACTTATGCTTGGTTGGCATGAATTAGCTCAATGCCTTTGTGACCAGCATCCCTGATGGGGAAGTGGATGGCTTCTTAGCCGGCTTATCCGAGGGCATGATGTGCTGTGACACCGGTGTCAATAGTGGTGCCACTGGCAGTGTTGAAGTCCTCGATGCCAGTGTCTTTGATGGAGTTAGTGTCAGCGATGTCTCTGCTTCCATGGCAACACCGAAAAGTTTCTCCTGCTGCAAAATGCGATTTTTAATCGTCTGCTTTTGTAGAGAAGAGCAGTGCTAATAAGTCTGAACGCAGCATTCAGGACCCAAACACTGGAGCCTAGTGCTGCCCAATTCACGATTCGAATCGGTTCACTTCAGGTGAATCGATTTGAATTGATTTAAAAAAATAAAAAAATCGGCCTCCCGATTCGGTAACTGACCCTCCCCCCTCACCCTCTAAAGAAGGAGTGGCAGCGCAGCTTCTTGCTGGCTGGCCGCTGCCACACCTGATTTAGAGGGCAAGGGGGGAGGGTCAGTTGGGAAGTGCTGGTGTGCAGCTTCCCCTCTGGCCTCCCACTGGTGTCCGGCTTGCCTCCTACGCACTATTTAACTACTAACAGCAGCCTGTAGAGAAGATCGCTGGTGCTAGCAATCTCTGCAAGCTGCTATAGGTCTTCGGAGCTGTTTCCTCTGCTGCAGTCCCACCCCTCCTTTGACGTCAGAGGCAGAATCGCGGCAGAGGAAACAACTCCGAAGACCTATAGCAGCTTGCAGAGATCGCTAGCACCAGCAATCTTCTCTGGAGGCTGCTGCTAGTAGGTAAATAGTGCGCGAGAGGCCAGGGAGAACAAGCAGGCCTTCAGGTGGGTGCGAAGTCCTTCAGGGGGATGCAGTCCTTCGGGAGGGTACAGGCCTTTGGGGGGACAGGCAGGCCTTCAAGAGGGACAGGCCTTCGGGGGGTGTAGGCCTTCAAAGGGGAAGGCAGGACTTCAGGGGTGGTATCACAGACCTTCAGGGATGGTGGCACAGGTCTTCAGGGGTGGGGTACAGGCCTTCAGGGGGAGGTGCAGGCCTTCAGGAGGGGACAGACCTTCAGGGGAGGGGGGACTTGGTGTAGAATTATACGGAGGGAGGGAGGGGGGTTCAAAGAGATGTGCATACGCTGGACTTGGGGGGGGGAAGAAATAATGAGTCTAAAAACAGAGGAGATGGAGAGAGATGGTAGACAATGGGATTTAGGGAGGGAAGGAACAGAAAAGGAGAGAAGTTGGACATAAGGGATGGTGTGGAGGGTGTACAGAGATACTGAATAGGAGGGTAGTTGGGAAAAGTAAGGGAGATATGATGGACCCTGGGGTGGTGGGGAAGGAGGGAGAGATGCTGAATGAAAGGGTAGTTGAGAAAAGGTAGATCTGTGGATGGAGACGAAAAAAAGGGAAAGATGCCCCCTTCCAGGGGAGGGAAGGGAAACGGAAGGGGAGGACAGAGATAGAAGATGGATGGTTAGCACAGAGAAAGAAGAAAGAAGGAGACCCTGGCAAGCAAGTTATCAGAAGACAACCAAAGCCGGGGACCAACAAGATTTGAATAATGACCAGACAACAAAAGGTAGAAAAACTAATTTTCTTTTCTGTTTTGTGATTACAATAAGTCAGATTTGAAATGTGTATCCTGCCAGAGCTGATGTTAGAGGGAGGGAGAGCTAGGATTTAACAGAAAGAGAGGAAAAGTCTTTTTTGTTTGTTTATTTTGTTTACACCACAGAGCCAGTGTGGCTAGGAGAAGGCAAAGGGGGTGAAGAGGCTATAAAAGGGGTGAAGAGGCTATAAAATAAACCCACCAGGATGTTTGAAAAAATAAACAAAACACCCAATTGGGCAGGAAAATCGAATTGAAAAATCAATTCAATAGGCTGAATCGAACTGAAATGTTTTTTTCCTGAATCGGGCAGCACTACTGGAAACACCAGCTTTGGGGGTCCATAAGCAAAATAGTGCATGCCCACCAACTGCACTTTTTAAAACCCGTCAGCAGACATGACATGGATGGGAACATTGCCTCCGCCAAATCAAACTCGATGGCTAAGGTGTCTGCCAAATCGAACTCAATGGCTAAGGTGATCGACAAGGCCCCACCGGGCCAAAACTCGCCGATGGCAAAAAAACTTAACTTGCTAGAATGGTTCATAATTTGCAGGTGAAGCTATATTTTGCTTCCAATTCTGCTCCCCCAGATGATACTCCGTGAGAGAGAGGGATGACATGATCAAGATATTCAAGTATCTCATGGGCCGCATCGAGGTAGAAGAAGATATCTTCTTTTTCAAGGGTCCCGCGGCAACAAGGGGGCATCCGTGGAAAATCAGGGGCGGGAAACTGCACGGGGACACCAGGAAATTCTTTTTCACTGAAAGGGTGGTTGATCGCTGGAATAGTCTTCCACTTCAGGTTATTGAGGCCAGCAGCGTGCCTGATTTTAAGGCCAAATGGGATAGACACGTGGGATCTATTCACAGAGAAAGGTAGGGGAGGGTCATTGGGGTGGGCAGACTAGATGGGCCGTGGCCCTTATCTGCAGTCTATTTCTATGTTTTTATGTATCGTTGGGTTCCCCCCGGTGCCATAGACAGTCATATTAAAATCTTTAGAGACATGGTTCTCAGTGTAATAGATCAGTTAAGTAAAGTCCAGGGTCCCCCCCACCATCCCAACTTAACCGGGGAGCAGTTTCAAGCCATTCAAAATCTTAGAAATGATGCCCATCTGGTTATAAAACCTGCATATAAGGGTGAGGCGGTGGTGGTACAGTCTAGGGATCAATATTACTTCCAGGTTCACAGTCATATACTTAACATCAACCATTTTGACAAACTTGCAGATGATCCTGGTATTCAGATTGAAGAGAAATTAAAACCATGGTGCAACTGGCACTAGACACTCAACAAATTACTAAATATGAGGCTAGGTTCCTCACCCAGAATCCCAGCTGCTCCCCTAGGTTTTATACTGTCCCCAAAATTCACAAATCTGTGGTCAATCCCCCTTGACGTCCTATCATCTCCCTCAGAGGGACTGTGTTAAAACCTTTGTCTAAATTCATTGATTATTTTTTGAAACATGAGGTGATGAAGGCCAGATCCTATGTTCAGGATACCACCCATTTTTTGCAGATTATTCAACAAACCACAGTGCAGCCTACCGATTTGCTGGCGACTATGGACTTGGAAGCTCTTTATAGTAATATTCCTCAATGTGAAGCCCTGGACATAACTGACATGTAGCTCTCATAGAGTATCCTAACAATTTCTCTTTCAACTAGCTCAGCTGGTACTGCAAAAGAATTATTTTGAGTTTGAGGGCAAATTTTTTTCTCCAGAAACACGGAGTGGCTATGGGCACAGCTATGGCCCCTAGTGTGGCCAATCTTTATGTCACTCATTTTGAGGATCGTCATCTATACACTTCCATCTGGATGACCATATTCGTTTATGTATCAGATACATCGACAATGTATTTCTAATATGGAGTTCCACGGTTGAATTCTGTGGATCCTAATCTCAAGTTTACTATGTCTTTCCATATGCAGTCTATTACTTATCTTGATACCCGGGTTACTAAGCAAGACACAGGGCTAGTAACCACGGTATTCCATAAGGACACTGATCTGAATACATATCTTCATTTTTCCAGTTGTCATCCTATTAAATTGAAGCAGGCCTTACCCATCAGCCAGTTTTTGAGGCTTTGCAGGATCTCTACATCCACTATTGAATTTAAGAGACAGGCCAGTGCTATGTGGCATTGTTTTGCTCAAAGGGGTTACCCTGAATGGGTTATCAAACAAGCCTACACGCGTGCAAAAAATTCTAATCCTAGTCTGTTGTTACAACCGACCAGTAGGCCCCCGATGGAGAAACAGGTTTGTGTCCTTACCTATTTTGATCGTGCTGTGGAGGTGGCAAATGTCATCAAAAAAATTCTGGTCAAAAGAACTCGGATAATGTGAAAACCAACTATAATAGATAACACTTCCACAATGGTCAGATGCACACTGTCTGATGGTGTATTGAAAAGCAAAGTGCAAAGTGAGATTACAATTTTCAACGGAGGAAAAAGCCTCAGACAAGGGCCCTCCCACCTCCACAATGGTGGAATAACGGTGGTTGAGCGTTAACCTCACTGGCTAAAAAACCTCCTTTAATTAGAAAAACACTGCACTGCTTCAAAGTACAATCAAAAAAATGTACATACTGTGTGATAGATGAAAATATCAACTTATCTTGGTTGATCAGTAATGCATGATGTTTTTAAGGATGGTCCATGCATTGCTTTTTCTAGACCCAAAACCTGTCTAACATGCTTACTTCTCCTGCAGTTCCTCAAATCTATAATCAACTTGGGGGGGCCACGGTCCATGTGGCACGTGTCTGATGTGTGCCATGTCTCTGCAGTTGGATTGCTGGACTCATCCTACTAACCACAAAAGCTATCATTTGAGAGCTCATACTACTTGTGTGTCAGCTTGGGTCAAAAAATCCCTATCCCTGTCAAAAAATCTACGTTGGGCGCACAAGCAGACAGATCAGGACTCGGCTGGTAGAGCATAAAAGTAAACTCAATACTGCTACCCTGACCGCCCCTATGGTGAGTCACTGCTTGGAGTTTCAACACATGTTCACCCAGTTACATTGGGTTGTGATTGAGCAAATTCCTTCAAATTTCCAGGTGATTGGAGTGCTAGGATCCAACTGAGAACAATTTTGGATATTTGAGCTGTAGGCTGTGAAACCTTTAGGGCTCAATGACATGATAGAGTGGAACTATTATTTAACTGCACAGTTTTTTTCATTTTGTGATTACTTCTGTATTTATGCACTGGGGGGGAGGCAGTGTTTCGCCTTCTCTCCAGGTCCTCTTAGGGTATACACCTGTGAATGCTGTTGTAAGCTCTAATGTGATTATACTGCTAATTGTCTGAGAATTTAAAGCTGTTGCTGTGTCTCCGGTTCCTCCCCCTTTTTGCCTTGCCTACCTGGAAAGCACAGTTACTTACCGTAACAGATGTTTTCCAGGGACAGCAGGCAGATATTCTAACTGATGGGTGATGGCACCGACAGAGCCCCAGTATAAACACTTCAAGAACTTGAAAAAGCTCTTGATGCCCGCATCGCGCATGCACAAGTGCCTTCCCGTCCGACGTAGGTGCGCGGTCCCTCAGTTAAGATAAGCCAGCTAAGAAGCCAACCCGGGGAGGTGGATGGGTTGTGAGAATATCTGCCTGCTGTCCCTGGATAACATCTGTTACGGTAAGTAACTGTGCTTTATCCCAAGACAAGCAGGCAGCATATTCTCACTGATGGGTGACCTCCAAGCCAACAGAAATGGGATGGTGGGAGAGTTGGCCAAAGAAATACAATTGGAAAACATAATGGCCAAAATGCCCATCCCGTCTGGAGAAAAATCCAGACAATAGAGAGAAGTGAAGGAATGAACTGAGGACCAGGTGGCAGCTGTACAGAGTTCCGCAGTAATGTAACTATAAGGAAACAAACAATAAAAGCTGCCAGAACTCGAACTTAGGGATTGGGACACGATATCCCTGTGCCAGGCCAGTCTGAGTAAAGAAGAATGAGAGAGAGGCAATCAGTCAAGTGAAAATCTTTACCCTGAATATAGGATATCCAAATTGAGTTGAATCAAAAGAAAAGGTTGGGATAAAATCACTGCGGCTCCGACCTGCGTAACAAGGAGGACAAAAAAAAAACAACAAAAACCCGCTTACAGGACAAAACATATAAAGCCAGGATCCTTGTAGGAAAAACAAGGTGCAGGAAACAACACAGACAGAAGAACTGACTGAGCGAAAAGAAAATAGTAGAAGATACTGTGGACATGAACACAGAATCATCTTGTCTGGATGAAAGACTAATAAGGATGAAGCTGCTAGCAGGGTATGAAACTCACTGATCCCCCTGGCAGAGGTGAGAGACTTAAGGAAAAAACATTTTCCAGGTAATAAACTCAAGAGGAGCTGACGCCATTGTTACAAATGGTAGCATCAACAACCAGGAAAGAATCACAGGAATAGTCCAGACGACAGAAGAAGGAATGATGTGTGGTTACAAACATGAAAAAAAACCCTGTCATGAGTCTGGGAACCAAAGAAGAAATCAGAAAGAGGTTGCTCCTCGACAAATCAAGGGAAAAAATGCAATAGCATTAAAAAGAAGTCTGAGAGCTATAGACTCGAGACTAGAATCAAACAAAGAAGAAATAGCACCGGTTAAGAAGGTGGAAAAAGGCAGATAAAATAGCACTAGGAAAGAAAACGAAACCACTTTGATATCCACTGCTGTTTCTTTGTTTCACTACCATCTTGCTGACCGGGGGGACTGAGGACTACAGGCGTGAGAGAGCACACTGCCCAAGCACATCGCCCCGACCACAGGAAATCTACTGCTGTTTCTTCGTTTCACTACCATCTTGCTGACCGGGGAGACTGAGGACTACAGGCATGGGAGAGCACTCCACCCAAGCACATCGCCCCGATCACGGGAAATCCACTGCTATTTCTTCGTTTCACTACCATCTTGTTGACCGGGGCGACTGAAGACTACAGGTGTGGGAGAGCACTCCGCCCAAACACTCCGCTCCGATCACTTCAAAAAGCTCAGCGAGAAAACTACTTTAAAAAGCTTTAAAAAGCTCAGCGAGAAAACTACTTACAAAAAAAAAACCCCAACTCCCAAGATGAATCAACTACTGAAGAAAAGAATACTAACTGTCATAATCTTACTCCTGCTCCTAACCAACAGGAAGACAAATGCAAATTACATCTACTCAATACCAGTCATCACAACTACAAACAGAAACCACCACCCAGTCTGGTCTGTCATAGGGAACACAAACACTAATCGCCAGACCTACATACAACACACCATCACTCCAACATGGAAAGGAAGACCTTCTCACCTCCCCAAGTCCAAACCTTACACCTACTCAAGAACACTCATATACCCTTTAACAACAACAACTGGTCCACAAACAGAATTCACCACTCTCACTTGTGCCTTCACCTTTGAGTCTTACAATGCCACTTTTATACTTCTTAATATCACTAATATATCTAAACCAGCCTCTATTAACTTTTCCAGATATTTTTGCCTGTCTTCCTCTTTATGCGATCTTTTGTAGTTTATGAAAGTTAACCTCTTATTCCTTACCTTCTCAGCTACTACTTTTGAGAACCAAAATGGCCTTCTTTTCCTCTTACTTTTACTTACTTGCCTCACAAAAAAGGTTCATTGCCCTTACAATCGCTCCTTTCAATTTTACCCACCGCATTTCCACTCCTTCCAGACATTCCCACCCACACAACAATTCCTTGACGTAAACCCCCATCTGAACAAAGTTAGTTTTTTAAAAGTCTACTAATACAGTCATGCAGCCTATGACCTAAACCATTGCCCTCCATATCTACTAAAAAACGCCAGTATCACATTCCGCTCTCTCCTCCTACAATGGATGCAAACACTGCTCACAGACGGCCTTTTCCCACAAGACCTCAGCGAAATCATTGTCACCCCTATCCTAAAAGACCCTAAAGGAGTAACGGATCAACACTCCAACTACAGACCCATAGCATCAATACCACTTTACATCAAAATAATGGAAGGCCTAGTAGCCAAATTCCTCAATGACTATCTAGAAGCTCACAACATACTCCACCATTGGGGGTAATAGTGGACAAGAAAATGAAGCTTTCAGCACAGTGCACAGCGGCCTCTAAGAAAACGAATAGAATGCTAGGTATAATCAAGAAGGGTATTACAACCAGAGCGAAAGAAGTTATCCTGCCGTTGTTATCCTGTGTTGCGGGCAATGGTGTGCCCGCATCTGGAGTGCAGCTTCCAATATTGGTCGCCATACCTAAAGAAGGATATGGCAATACTCGAGAGGGTTCAGAAGAGAGCGACACGTTTGATAAAAGGTATGGAAAACCGTTCATACGCTGAAAGATTGGAGAAACTGGGGCTCTTTTCCCTGGAGAAGCGGAGACTTAGAGGGGATATGATAGAGACTTACAAGATCATGAAGGGCATAGAGAAAGTGGAGAGGGACAGATTCTTCAAACTTTCAAAAACTACAAGAACGAGAGGGCATTCGGAAAAATTAAAAGGGGACAGATTCAGAACCAGTGCTAGGAAGTTCTTCACCCAACGGGTGGTGGACATCTGGAATGCGCTTCCAGAGGGCATGATAGAACAGGGTACAGTATTGGAGATCAAGAAGGGTTTAGACAATTTTCTGAAGGAAAAGGGGATAGAAGGTTAAATACAGGTTTCTGGACCTGATGGGCTGCCGCGTGAGCAGACTGCTGGGCATGATGGACCTCTGGTCTGACCCAGCAGTCTTATGTTCTTAAGTGAAGGGAATGCTTATAAAAATATGCTCGCCCAATCCAGGAGAAAAATAACCATTTCCAGACGAAGAAAAATCCTGGAGTAAAAGGATTAAAGAATCCTGCTGAAATTGGCTGCTAGAAAATTCAGCTCCCTATGAATAGCAGCAAGAGCAGATGGCCAATCGTCTCCAAGGTCACAAAAATAGGACCTCCTGACATAACAGGAGAGAGCTCTAGACTCCTTGCTCAAGTATATGTAGTGTAAAACCCCTGAATTGACTATGCAAGGAAGGAGGATTTGAGGACAGAGTAGATGGTGAAAATCATGAGGTCCTAAAAATATCATTAGAAAAAATTTAGCCGATGCCTGGCAGTCGAAAGACCCTGAGGCTGTAGAATGCCCATATGAACCCCCCAGGCAGAAATTAGATGCAGCAAGCATGAAAAACATTGCTGTTCGAAATAGCTCCCACAAATGTTTACCTCGCTCCTGAAGAAAAGTTTCTAGTTGAAACATGCATGTCGGGAGAAGTGCAGGAGAAACTGTCTACTGTTAAGATAAGTGACGGGTTCCCTATAATTGCAGCACTAATAGGAATATGAAAACTATTAGGCTTGAGTGAATTTTTAAAAAACAACTAATAGGTACATCGTTTTTTAAATTAAAAAATGAAAAAATAAAGATAGAAAAAAATAAAGAATGAAATAAAGTTGTTTAATAAATCTGGACTGATGCAGAATGAAGTAACCGGCAGTGTGGTGCCTGGTTACAAACAGAAGGTCCATACAAATGTAACTAACTGATATAAATAAGATTGGTTGAAGAGAAATATTTTTGAAATATCTTCTGAAGTAAAACTTGATACAAGACCAAATATTTGATTAATCAACAGGTGATTTTCATTGGGTTGTATACTTGTCCGAAGTTATACATCGGACAAATGTTGCGACCCTTTAGGGTCAGAATCAATGAACACCGCAGTAATTTACTGTGTCACAAGACAGAGGAACCATTGGTGGAACATTTTGACACAATGTGCCATGATTCTAGGGACTTTAAATGTTTCATTCTTGATTCTTGACGTGCCACCAATGCCGAGAGGGGGAGACAGGAGATTGGCATTATTGAAAAGAGAACAGGAATGGATCTTCCGTTTACATACTGAGGATCCTGAAGGACTGAATCAAAAGATTGAGTGGCAACTATTTTTTTAGTTTCACACAACTTTATGGACTGTTTTGTTTCACAGAGGTTCATGAAAGTGAGGCTTG
This sequence comes from Geotrypetes seraphini, assembly GCF_902459505.1. NCBI lineage: Eukaryota > Metazoa > Chordata > Amphibia > Gymnophiona > Dermophiidae > Geotrypetes > Geotrypetes seraphini. The sequence goes on along the minus strand of NC_047092.1, from coordinate 83,506,888 downwards.
TTTTTGATTTTCAGCTGTGAACGTTTGTGATGTTGTGATGTCAGACCCATTTAAGAACAGCAGTTTCACCTGGGGCGGTCTCTGTCTGAGCAAGCGTGTGATTCAGTACGCTGCTGTAAGCTGCAACATCATTGTTTAGTCTTTATGCACTCATATTGGAGCTCGGCTAACTTATTTGTTGATCTTTTTTTAGATGCTGTCCGGAGCCCTGACGCAGCTTGTCTAGCGAAACGGCAGCTAGCCTAACTTCCGTCGGCTAGGACTAGCAGAGACAAAAATACATTTTTAATATCATTGAACATTCTACTTACAAGCTAAGTAGTTTTGACTTTTCTGACACCATTTTGAAACATTTACTGTGTCTGCTGTAGGTAGGAGGGGGTCAAGAGCCGGTGAAGATCTTTTCCCTTTCTAGTGCAGTAATTGACATTATTACGCACGGGGTTCTGAGGCTCTCCCCTCATTCATAATTGATGTGCATGAAACTTTCAATGAAATTGTGGCATAAGTAAATTATTTCTTGAATATAAGTGAGAAAGTTATAGGAGTTGGATTTGATTTTCTTTCTCATTCCTGTATAGAAGATTTTTTGGTTATACAAGTCACTTAATCCCCCATTGCCCCAGGTACATTAGATAGATTGTGAGCCTGCTAGGACAGATAGGGAAAAATGCTTGAGTACCTGAATGTAAACCACTTAGGGCTCCTTTTACAAAGGAGCGTTAAATTGTCATGTGTGCTAGCCTCTACCGCCTCCTTTTGCGCTAGCATGTTTAACACACGTACCAGATTAGCATGCGCTAGCTGAAATGTGCCGCCTGCTCAAAAGGAGGCGGTAGCAGCTAGCACACATGACAATTTAGTGCGCGCTATTCTGCGCATTAAGGCCCTAGTGCGCCTTTGTAAAAGGAGCCCTAAGTGGTATATAAACGCTTAAATAAATAAATAAAACAACTTAGATATAGGTATAAATAGTAGTATAAATATTTCTTATATACAGTATATAGATATAGAAAAGATTAACTATGTATTATGGTATTATTAGTTTCGGGTAATAAATATAAATATATATATTTATTTATTATTATCATTAAATCAATAAATAAGTAAAAAATATTTTTTTTAATAGCCAAATGTATTTTTTTATAGCCAAATTAAATACTAAGATGTCATTCCTAATGAAGTCTCTGATATCACTCCCAAACTGCAGAAAAACCCAATTTATTAAGCTAAACCAATTAAGATCATGTATCACTAGCCACAACAATCATCAATTAGAAAATAGAAACTAAAACACAATTGCCATTAGCACATAAAGTATGCATTAATAAACTTAGAGCTCCTTTTACTAAGCTACGCTAGCAGTTTTAGCACGCGTTTAGCGTGCGCTATATTGCTGGGTGTGCTAGAAACTAACGCCAGCATTGAGCTGGCGTTAGTTCTTGGTGCACAGCGCGGGGTTAGCGCATGCAGCAATGACGCGTGCGCTAAAAATGCTAGCGCACCTTAGTAAAAGGAGCCCTTAATTTCCACTGTATAAAGAATTATATAACAAGCAGAATAACAAGGACTTTTATCTAATATTCCTATAAAATATCCTTCAATGCAGATCATTATGCAGAAGAGAAAAAGGCTTTCAGCTGAATTAAATAATATCAGTAACAATAAAAGTGTTTGTGTCAGTTGTTCCAGACTAATAAACTAGTTAGACAGTTATTTTCGTTAAGCTGCCAGTGCGTCCTCAAACAAAGCCAATAGACAATCTAAGACTATAAGCATCAAAATATATACTTAAAATTAACAATAATCAGTGAGATAATATATGTATATTTATAAAATAAGTAGTCAAAGCATAGCATAGCTCTAGTCACTTCCGGGGTGAAAAAGCACAGAAGACCTGTTTCAGAATTTTGAGTTCACACCAGGTGAAGTTTACAGTGAACTGGCAAGACTCAAGGTGAACAAAGCCATGGGACCAGACAATTTGCACCCAAGAATGCTCAGAGAATTGAGCGATGTCCTGGCGAAACCGTTGGCTGAGCTATTCAATCTCTCCCTAAGTAAGGGGAAAGTTCCCCTGGACTGGAAATTAGCTAATGTCGTTCCTCTGCATAAAAAGGGTTGCAGGGCAGAGGCTGCGAATTATAGACCGGTGAGTCTCACATCAATAGTGTGCAAACTCATGGAAACACTAATTAAAAGCAAATTGGACACGATCTTGAATGAAGGGAATCTTCGGGATCCCAGTCAGCATGGATTCACCAAGGGTAGGTCCTGCCAATCCAATCTCATCAGCTTCTTTGACTGGGTAACAAGAAAGTTGGACTTGGATGTCGTGTACCTGGACTTTGGATGTCGTGTCTTTGGATGTCGTGTACCTGGACTTCAGTAAAGCTTTTGACAGTGTCCCACACCGCAGGCTGCTAAGCAAGATGGAATCGATGGGGTTAGGAGAGACACTAACTGCATGGGTCAATGATGTAATGTAATGTAATTTATTTCTTATATACCGCTACATCCGTTAGGTTCTAAGCGGTTTGAAGAAAATATACATTAAGATTATAAATGAGAAGTAAGAAGGTACTTAAAAATTCCCTTACTGTCCCGAAGGCTCACAATCTAACTAAAGTACCTGGAAATTAATAAAGAAGAGAAAATAAAGATGGTTGAAAAAAGAAAAATTCTATGTGAATTTATAGGATGGAAATTAAACTGACAGTGAAGAACTGTATGAAAAATACATATGGAATGCAGTTAGAGAGGGTAGGTTACAATCTATTTATGGTATTTGTTTAATTGGACGGTGTTAAGGTGGGTAATTTGGGGGAAGGTTATCTGAAGGTAGGTGAATCTTCTGGAGGTAAAAGATTAAGGGGTTAAGATATTTGGATGAATTTTTTGAAAAGCAGGGTTTTGATTTCTTTTCTGAATGTTTTGAAGTTGTCTGATATTGTCATAAGATTGGAGATGGAATGGTTGATTTTTGCTGCTTGTGTTGCCAGAAGGTTGTCAAACATTTTCTTGCGATGTGTGCCTTTGAGTGGGGGGAAGGCGAAAGGATTCGAGGTTCTTCTGTGTCTTGAGGTGGAGATTTGGTTTAAGCGGTTGTTTAGATAGGAGGGGGAAGAGCCGTGTAATGCTTTGAATATCAGGCAGTAGAATTTGAATTGGATTCGTGCTTGTATGGGTAGCCAGTGAGAGTTTAAGAAGGCAGTTGTTATGTGATCATATTTTTTGAGTGAGTAGATCAATCTGAGGGCGGTGTTTTGTATGGTCTGGAGTTGTTTTATCATAGTGGCTGGACAAGGAAGATATAGGGAGTTGCAATAATCCAGCAGACCTAAGACTAGGGATTGGACGATTAGTCTAAATTGTGCTTGGTCAAAGAATTTTCTGATTTTACGGAGATTTCTCATGGTTAGAAAAGCTTTCTGTGTTGTTTTGTTGATCTGGGGCTGCATTGTGCAACATCTGTCTATCGTAACTCCTAGGAGTTTTAGTTCGGGTTGTATTGGGTATTTGGTATTTTTGATTTTCAGTTCAGTGATGGTAGGAGTTTGGGCTTTTTCGAGCAAAAGGAATTTTGTTTTTTCAGAATTTAGTTTTAGTTTGTGATCCATCATCCATTTTTCTACTGTGTCTAAGGTTGTTTCTAGCTTTGTTGTGGTGGTGGTCTCTGATGGGTCGAAGGGGAGGATTATGGTGATGTCATCAGCATAGCTGAAAGATGTGACATCTAGGGTATCTAAAGTGGCTCCTAGGGAGGAGATAAAGAGGTTGAAGAGCGTAGGTGAGAGAGGTGATCCTTGTGGAACTCCGCAGGGATTTGTCCATGGTTCTGATTTTATATCATTGTATTTTACCCTGTAGGTTCTAGATTTGAGGAACCCCTGAAACCATTTGTAGACCTTGCCTGAGATTCCTATGGCGTCGATAATTTGTAGTAGTAAGGTATGGTCAACTAGGTCAAATGCTGCGGAGAGGTCTAATTGTATTAATATCATTTTTTTTCCTTTACTGATGTGTTGTCGGGCTGTATCTAGTAATGTGACAAGTAGTGTTTCTGTGCTATGGTTAGTTCGGAATCCTGATTGTGAGTGGTGGAGTAGGTTATGTTTTTCCAGATATTCGGTGAGGTATTGTGCCACTAGGCCTTCTATTATTTTAACATACAATGGTATTGAAGCGATAGGTCTGTAGTTGGAGGGGCTATCTATTGGGCCTTTGTGATCCTTTATGATTGGAGTGATTAAGATCTCTCCTAGGTCCTGTGGGAATTGGCCTTCTGTCAATGTGGTTTGAATCCATAGCATGAAGTTGGTTTTGAATGTAGTGGAGGCGTTTGATAATATGTAGGTGGGGCAATTATTTAGGTCACTGGAAACATGGCTGTATTTATTGTAGAGTCGGTTCATATCCGACCAGACTAGAATTGGGAAATCGGACCAGCTTCTGTCTGCTACGATGGCTTCGCTAGTTGATGGGTTTGTTGTTATCTTTTCTAGATGGGTGTGTGTGTTGATGAATGTAGATCTGATATTGGTGATCTTGTTTTTGAAATGGTCTGCTAGGTGGATGGCTGTTGGTGGGTTGATACCTTGGGTGGAGAGGTAAGTTTTGGTATCTGTGAGGTTCTTTACTAGATTAAATAGCTTTTTTGTGTCTGGGGTTTTTTTGCCTATCATTTTGGAGTAGTAGGCTTTTCGTTTTTCCTTGAGTTTGGTTTTGTATTGATTAATTTGGTATCTCCATGCAGTTTTAGTGTGTTCTAAACTCTTGTTTTTTTTCCAGACTCTTTCTAGTTGTCTGCAGAGCTTTTTAGATTGGAGAAGTTCGGTGTCGAACCATTTATCAGAAGGTCTGCATATTTTGAATTTTAGTTTTTCTGGGGCTAGCTCATTTAGAATGGTTTCGCTTATGGATCTCCATTGGGATATAAATTCGTTGGGAGCTATGTTAGTGGTGGCGTGATCTGCTTTATCCCAGAATATGGAGGGTTCAATTTTTTGGCGTGTTTTGAAGGAGGTTTTTATTGGAGGTTGTTTGTTAATGCTTTGAGGCCAGTTGATGTCAAAGGTGTATTTATAGTGATCTGACCAAAGGGAGGGGTGCCATGCCCCATTAGAGATATTGATTTTGGGTTTGTGAGGATGTTGGGTCATATAAGCAGCAAGATCTAATTGGTGTCCTTTTTCGTGTGTGGATTGGGGATTGAGGATCTGGTAGTTTAGTGCATTGAGATATGAGAGTAAATTTATTACTTGTTTTGAGGTGTGATCTTCTAGATGGAGGTTTATGTCTCCTAGGAGAAGGTTATGAGGTGATGTTAGGGAGTTCTGGTAAATAAATTCTTCAAGCGCTTGTTTGTTGTCATTCCATTTTCTTGGTGTTGAGTAACAGAGGATGCATGTTAGAGTTTCTATGAGAGAATCGTCGGATAGTTGACAGGCTAGGAGATCTAGGTGGGGAGTGGAGTGTTTGTCTAGGGTCTTTATATTGATGTTGTTTTTGAGTATGATGGCTAGGCCTCCACCACGTTTTTTTTTCCTGCAGATTAATTCAATTTTATAACCCATTGGGCAGAGTTCTGTGATGGAGGGATCGGATTCTGAGGTTAACCAGGTTTCGGATAGGAATAAGCAGCTTAGTTGTTTTTTAATTATCCAGTCCTTAATAAGGTCTGCTTTTGTGCTTATTGATCTGATGTTCATATATGCACAGGATAATGTAGTGTTAAGTGTTTGGGGAGTGGGTGAGCAGTTTGGGTGGAGGAGATTTTCTTTGGTTAGTGGGTGATAGTTGTGGTTTATCGATTTTGGTTTTAGGGTTGGTCTATTTCTCCAGTTGGTTGGTATGCTGATATGGTTGAGTGAGGAGCAGTCTATCAAGTTTCTGGGCGAGTATAGTTTTCTGGTAGGTGGATGGAATCTATGGGATTTTGTTAAGGTTGGGATAGAGGATGTATGATATCCTTCTGCTTTTCTGTTGGTTAGGAGTAGGAAGAATATTAAATGTAGGAGTGTGATTGTAGATAAATTGGGAGGCATAGTGATTTTTGTTTAGGGAGTCAGAGAGTCTGGAGTTAGGTACTTGTTGTGCGGCTATCAATATTATATAGGGTATTGCTGGTTCATGGGGAGCTAACAGTGTTAAGTAGGATTAAGGAGATCTATCAGTGGGATATAAGAGTATCGGCAGTAGCAATTTGTCTATGCTTGTCAGGTGGTTTTGGAGATAAACAGTACTATCAATTTAACAGGATCTATGAGGTAATGCAGAAATACAGTACTATCAGCTTGACAGGCTATATAAAGATATATGGTTATTTAGAGGATATCTAGTATTAATAGCTATCAGGCTCTAAGAGTGTATGTAGGTTCTTTTGGAGATAAATAGTATTATCATTTATCAATCTATATGTAGAATTATAGGTTATTAAACAGTATTATCATTTATCAATGTATATGTAGAAATACAAGATAGTTAAGTAATACTATCACTTATCTAGCTATATGAAGAAATACATCTAGTAATTGTATGTCTCTAATGGAAGTATATGCTTAACAGTTATTTATGCAGGTTGGCAGTTTTATTTTCAAGTCTATGTGCTCCTGGTAGTAGCGGCTGGACCCGCTGCTGCTTAGGTGTATAAGCAATTGATTTCCCACTGCTGCTGATGTTTAAAGGCAGGCAGATTGATCTCTCCAACGGATTGCATGGGGAGGAGCTCACATGCCTAGCTGTATCGTGGTAAAGGGCTCCCGGTAGTGGTGGCTGGTCTTGCTGCTGCTTAGGTGTAAAAGCAGTTGATCTTCTTAGCGGATTGCAGGGGGGGAAGAGTTCACACTCTTGGTAGGATCGGGTCTGTAGGCTCTCGGTGGTTGTGGCTGGTCCCGTTGCTGCTTAGGTGTAAAAGCAGTTGAACTCCATTGCTGCTGATATTTAAAAGCAGGCAGATTGATCTCTCCAATGGATTGCAGGGGGAGGAGTTCACACCCCTGGCAGGATCGGGTCTGTGGGCTCTTGGTGGTTGTGGTAGGTCTTGCTGCTGCTTTGATGTAAAAGCAGTTGTTTTTCTACTGCTGCTGATATTTAAAGCAGGTAGATTGATCTCTTAAACGGGATATAGGGGGAGGAGCTCACATGCCTGGCTGGATCGGGGCAAGGGCTCCTGCTGCTACTTAGGTGTTAAAGCAGTTGATCTTCCTAGCGGACTGCAGGAGGTGTGGAGCTCACATTCCTGTCATGATCTGGTCTATGGGCTCTTGGTAGTTGCGGTTGGTCCCAATGCTGCTTAAGTGTAAAAGCAGTTGTTCTCCCACTGCTGCCGATATTTAAAAGCAGGTAGATTGATCTATCCAATGGACTGCTGGGGGAAGATCTTATATGTCTGGCTGGATTGTGGTAAAGGGTTCCCGGTAGTGGCGGCTGGTCCTGTTGCTGCTTAGGTGTAAAAACAGTTGATCTTATCGGATTGTAGGGGGGGTGAATCTCACATTCCTGGCAGGTTCGGGTCTGAGGGTTCTTGGTGGTTGCGGATGGACCCGCTGCTGCTTAGGTGTAAAAGCAGTTGTTTTCCCAATGCTGCTGATATTTAAAAGCAGGCAGATTGATCTCTCCAACGAATTATATGGTGAAGAGCACACACGTCTGGCTGGATTGGGACAAAGGCTCTCGATAGTGGCGGCTGGTCTTGGTGCTGCTTAGGTGTAAAAGCAGTTGATCTCTTACTTCTGATGATATTCAAAAGCAAGCATATTGATTTTTTCCAACGGAATGCTGGGGGAAGAGCTTACTTGTCTGGCTGGATCAGGGCAAAGAGCTCTCAGTAATGGTGGCTGGTCCTGTTGCTGCTTAGGTGTAAAAAACAGTTGATTTTCCTAGTGGATTGCAGGGGGAGGTGGAGCTCACACTCTTGGCTGGATCGGGTCTGTGGGCTCTTGGTAGTTGCGGATAGTTCCGCTACTGCTGAGGTGTAAAAGCAGTTGATTTCCCACTGTTGCTGATATTTAAAAGCAGGTAGATTGATCTCTCCAATGGACTGCAGAGGGAGGAGCTCACATGCCTGGCTGGATCGGGGCAAAGGGCTCTCGGTATTGGTGGCTGGTCCTGCTGCTGCTTAGGTGTAAAAGCAGTTGATTTTCCTAGCGGACTGCAGGGAGGGTGGAGCTCATGTTTTTGCAGGATCGGGACTGTGGGTTTTTGGTAGGTTGGTCCCGCTGCTGCTTAGGTGTAAAGGCAATTGATCTCCCACTGCTGCTGATATTTAAAAACAGGCAGATTGTCCAGGGAGAGGAGCTCTGCACTCAAACTGCCATCCTCCTCGCCTCCAAGTTCCGATTGGCTGAGTGGCAGACTTCAGAGGGTGGTGGTTAATGGTACCCTCTCTAAAACATCGGAGGTGACCAGTGGAGTGCCGCAGGGCTCGGTCCTGGGTCCACTCCTTTTCAACATATTCATAGGGGATCTGACTCAAGGGCTTCAAGGTAAAATAACACTATTCGCCGATGACGCCAAACTATGTAATATAGTAAGTGAATGCAGTTTACAGAATTATATGGCGCAGGACCTGCTTACATTGGAAAGTTGGTCCTCAACCTGGCAGCTAGGCTTCAATGCTAAGAAATGTAAGGTCATGCACCTCGGAAGCGGAAATCCATGCAGGACGTACTTCTTGAACGGAGAAACTTTAACTAGGACTTCAGCAGAACGAGATTTAGGAGTATTCATCAGTGCAGACATGAAAACTGCCAATCAAGTGGAGAAGGCTTCATCTAAGGCAAGGCAGATATTGGGTTGTATCAATAGAAGTTTCGTCAGCCGAAAGCCTGAAGTCATAATGCCGTTGTACAGGGCCATGGTGAGACCTCATCTGGAGTACTGTGTGCAATTCTGGAGGCCACATTACAGTAAAGATGTGCGCAGAATTGAATCGGTTCAGCGGACGGCCACCAGGATGATCTCGGGGCTCAAGGATCTCTCGTACGAAGAGAGACTGAACAAATTGCAGCTCTACACTCTCGAGGAACGTAGGGAGAGGGGAGACATGATCGAAACATTTAAGTACCTCATGGGACGTGTCGAAGTGGAAGATGATATTTTCTTTCTCAAGGGACCCTCGGCCACAAGAGGGCACCCGCTCAAACTCAGGGGCGGAAAATTTCATGGCGACACCAGAAAGTATTTCTTCACAGAGAGAGTGGTTGATCATTGGAACAAGCTTCCAGTGCAGGTGATCGAGGCAGACAGCGTGCCAGACTTTAAGAATAAATGGGATACCCATGTGGGATCCCTACGAATGTCAAGATAAGGAAATTGGGTCATTAGGGCATAGACAGGGGGTGGGTAAGCAGAGTGGGCAGACTTGATGGGCTGTAGCCCTTTTCTGCCGTCATCTTCTATGTTTCTATGAGGAAACAATAGTGGTGTATAGATTCATCAAGCCTGAACTATCAGTGTGGGACGGTGCAGCTCCAGAAAGTCTTCCACTTTAAGGAGATCCATGAAATCCTTTTTAACATTTTTATTTAGTTCTCATGTTTTCTAATCACAAAATAGAAAATCAAATTATTTTTTCTACCTTTTGTTGTCTGGTCATTTTATTTTTCAAGTCATGCTAGTCCCAGGCTCTGGTTTCTGTCTCCCTCTGTCCAGGGCAGGATTAATTCGTCGAGGGCCCCTAGGCACACAAGTACACTGGGTCCCCCTGCCCTGCCCCACCCCACCATGCGCCCAGGCGGAAACAGGAAGCTGCGTCAGAGGGAAGCTTTGAGCAAGCAGCACTGCTTGCAAAATTACAGTTCCCGTTGCCTTTCTTTCCCGCATTGCTTGCTTGTCTTACTTTCTGTTGATGGGGGGGGGGAGCTGCGTTGCTGATCGGGGGGCCCGTGTTGCCGATTGGGGGGAGCCTGCGTTGCCGATCGATGCTGGAGGGGCCCATCGCCGTTTGGAAAAAACAATGTTGATGCCCTCTTTCATCGGGCCACCCTGACCATTTCGGGCCTTAGGCACGTGCCTACTGGGCCTATTGGTTAATCCTGCCCTGCCTCTGTCTTCTCTTTACTCACTTGTCAGGGTCTCCTGCTCATTTGACATTTCTTCTTCTCTGTGCTCACTAACCATCTTCCATCTTTGTGTACCTATCTTTCCCTTCTCTGTGTCCCATATACTTCTCTGTCCAGCATCTCCCCTGTGTCCATCTCCCTGAATTTATCTTCACTATTCTATGTCCTGAATTACTCATCTCTCTTCTGCGTTTCTATTCTCTCCCACATCTAGCACTTTCCCTCTGTGTCCATAAACTCCCTCCCATGATTGGCATTGCCCCTCTCTGTCCATGTACTATTCCCATGCAGCATCTCCCTTTGTGTCCCTGTTCCTATTCTCCTCTCCATGCTTATTATTTTCCCCTCTATTTCAGATACCTCCCTGTGTCTCTCCCTCTCTCCGCTGTGTGTTCAGTATTTCATTCCCTCTTCCTTCATCCGCTTAGTATGGCATCTCTTTTTTCTTCTCTTCCCTCCAGCCCCTCCCCCAACATGTCTAGCACCTCTTCACCAGCCCCTTTTCCACAAGTGCAGCAACTCTCCCCCTTCCCTCCAGCTTCCCCTCTTGCAAGTCCTGTAGCTCTCTCCCTTACCTTCAGCTCCAGTTCCCCCCTCCTGTGTCCTTTCCTCCAGCCCCAGCTCCCCCTCCTGTAACTTTTTCTTCTGCCCTAGCCCTTCACCTGTGACCTTTCCTCCTGCCCCAGTATCTCCTTTGCCAACGGCTCCAGCTCGCCCCCTCGTGGGTCCGGTGGGTCTAGTCAGCTTCCCTCCCTCCCTGCTATTGGCATATACCTTTAAGAAGAGGGAGCTGATAAATGGAGCTCACGGTCACAGCCTTCCCTCTGCTGGGTGCCTCCTTATGATGCAACTTGCGCTGGGGAAGTCACTGCTTGCCCTGTATTGGTAGCTACACCTTGGGTTTTGGCCAGGTACTAGTGACCTGGATTGGCCACCATGAGAACAGGCTACTGGGCTTCATGGACCATTGGTCTGACCCAGTAAGGCTATTCTTATGTTCTTATGTTATGTTTTTAACTGTCGCTTTTTGCAAAAACAGGAAGTTGCTCATAAGGAGGAGCCCGGTAGAGGGTAAGCCATGACCACAAGCACAGTCAATTGGCTCACTTTCCTTCAAGGTATATGCCAGCAGCAGGGAAGGAGGGTAGCTGACTAGACCCGCCAGGCCTGCAAGCAAGGGGAGGGGCTGGAGCCTCCAGACCCACAAGCGAGGGGGGAATCTGGAGCCACTGAACCTGCAATGGGGAATAAATGGAGCTGCGAGGTTGGGAGCTTTGATCATGGGGGTTTCCCCGCAGGATCAAAGCCTTTCACCACTCCTGCAGAAAGGTAAAAGGTTTTGGCAGTAAATATATCAAATTTTTGCCTGTTCCTGCGGTTGCTGCAGGTTAATCACAGGAAATGGGCACCATGTCTAAACTAAACTAAACTAAATCTTAGGTTTGTATACCGCGCCATCTCCGCAAGCGCAGAGCTCGGCACGGTTTACAGAAGTTAAGAGGAAAGGAACTACAATGAAGGGATAAAGGAGAGGGACTAAGAAGATAGAGAGGGACCGGATGCTAGAGAACGGGAGGTAATTAGATTTTTGAAAAGAGCCAAGTTTTCAAGTGTTTGCGGAAGGATTGGAAGTAGCTTGAATTTCTGAGCGGGGGTGAGAGGTTGTTCCAGAGTTCTGTGATTCTAAAGGGGAGGGATGTTCCAAGTTTTCCTGCGCGGGATATACCTTTTATAGAGGGGAAAGACAGTTTCAGTTTTTGTGAGGGTCTAGTGGGGTGTGGGTTTGAGGAGTTCCAAAAGAGTGGGATAACGGGAGGAAGGACGCCATGTAGGATCTTGAAGGCTAAGCAGGCACATTTATAGAGGACTCTGGAGTATACTGGGAGCCAGTGAAGCTTGGAGAGGAGTGGGGAGACGTGATCGAACTTGCCTTTTGCGAAAATAAGCTTGGCCGCGGCGTTCTGAATTAGCTGAAGTCTATGGAGGTTTTTCTTAGTTACGCTTATGTAGATGGAGTTACAGTAGTCCAGTCTAGAAAGGATGATAGACTGTACGAGGACAGCGAAGTGAGAATGATGAAAGCAGGATCTCACTCTCCTCAGCATATGAAGGCTAAAGAAGCATTTTTTTTACCAGGGAGTTGAGGTGATCATTGAAGGAGAGAGAGGAGTCTATGACGATGCCTAGGACTTTGCTTGAAAACTCAAGCTGAAGAGTGGGGCCGGATGGTAGTGGGATGGAGGTGGGTAAATGATCTAAAATTGGGCCGAGCCAAAGTAGTTTTGTTTTGGACTCATTCAGTTTCATTTGTACAGATTGGGCCCAGGATTGGAGATTCGTTATACATGTGGATATGTTATCAGCAAGGTTTGAGAGGTTCGAGTCGGTCTCGAGGAGGATGAGGATGTCATCAGCGTAGGAGTAGAGAGTTTCTAGGGGAGATAGATGGAGGAGTTTCAGAGAGGACATGTAGATGTTGAAAAGGATAGGGGAGAGGGGTGAGCCTTGCGGGACTCCACATTTCGGATTCCAGGGGGGGGAAGAGGTACCGTTTGTGTTAACGGTGTAGGAGCGGAAGCGTAGGAATTTCGAGAACCAATCTAGGACTGTGGAGCTTATGCCTATTTCGGAGAGTTGGAAGATTAGGATGTCATGGTGGACGACGTCGAAGGCTGCGGAGAGGTCGAATTGTAGGAGAACAACAAATTTGTTGCGAGAATGGAGATGTTGCACCTTAGAGATTAGTGAGGCCAAGAGGGATTCGGTGCTAAAGTTGGGTCTGAAGCCGAATTGGTGGGGTAGGAGAATAGAGAATCTTTCTAGGTAGGATGAGAGTTGGGTGGATATGATGGATTCTAATAACTTGGTTAGGAGAGGGATATTTGCTATAGGGCGGTAGTTTGATGGCATGGAGGGGTCAAGTTCGGCCTTTTTCAGTAGAGGAGTCAATGAAATGTGTCCCATGTTGGGGGAGAAAAGGCCCGATGTTAGGGCAGAGTTTATGAGTTCGGTGAGGGAAGCGATGGCCTGTGTAGGGATATTCTCGAATAGATAGGAGGGGAAAGGATCCAGAGTGCACTTGCAGGTTTTTAGTTTGAGGCAGAGTTTGGAGACTTGCGATTCGGAAACAGGCTCGAAGACGGTCCAAGATCTGTCGGCGGGAATGGGGGTGGATATAGGTAAGGTAGGGTTGAGGTCAGTAGAGGTCAGGGAATTGTAGGAGACTGTGGGTGGGAAGGAGGATCTTAGGGTGGTAACCTTTTCATTAAAGAAATTTGCGAGGGCATCGGCTGATAGAGACGGTGGGAGCAAGGATGGGTCTTTTTTTATAGTTAGGGAGCGCCAGATGTTGAACAGCGCACTGATCTGATTGTTGGATCTAGAGATCTTGTCTCCGAAGAAGTTCTTCCTGGCTTTTTTTAGTGTAGAATTGTAAAGTTTAATATTGACCCTCCAGGTATGTCTATCAGAGGGGGATTTAGATTTTTTCCATTTGCGCTCTAGAGCGCGACATTTCTGTTTCAGTTCTCTGTGAAGAGGTAAGTACCAGGGGGCCTTTCGGGGGTAGGAGATGGTTTTAGTGGATATTGGAGCAAGGGAGTGGTAGGTGGACTCGGAGAGGGCGGTCCAGTTGCGCCAATGGGATTCGGGGTCTGTAGGTCTAGGGTTGGAGGAGAGTTGGTTGAGGAATTTGGACCAGAATAGATTGCTCGAGGTTTTTTTGCGAAAGGTTATGGAATGAGAGGGGTGGGGTGGGGAGTCAAGATGGGACATGAAGATGGGGAGGCAGGTAGTCCCTAAGAAGTGATCGGACCAAGGGACTTGTTCCCAGCGAGTGTCGTCGGTTGAAGTTTTGAAGGCGGTAAGATCAAGGAAAGTAGTGAGGTCTAGTGTGTGCCCTTTTTCATGGGTTGGAGATGGGGTGGGTGGGGGGAAGCCTAGAGAGGTAAGGAAGTTGTTGAATTCAGTCGTGTCCTTGCTGTTGGTGTCGTCAAGGTGGAGATTAATATCACCAACGATCAGAAGTCTTTGAAATTTAAGGAAGGCATTTGTTATGGTCTCAAAGACGAGATTGGAGGATTTGGTCCAAGGGGTGGGTGGGCGGTATAGTAACAGGATGCCCAATGGGTGGGTGCGGAGTTCGTCATTGACTGAGGCAAGCAAATATTCTAGGGAAGCGTGAGTGCCCGTCTCAAGGAGCTGGACGTCAAAGAAAGATTTGTAGAGGAGTGCTAGACCACCTCCTTTTCGATTGGGTCTGGGGGAGAAGAGGCCTTGGTAACCGTGGGGGAGGAGTTCGTTTTGTGTGAATAGATCGTCTTTGGCGATCCATGATTCAGTGATGCATAGGAATCCAGGGTCGAGCTCGTCTAGAAGGTCTTTCAAGATTTGGGTCTTATTGCACACAGATCTGGCATTGCAATAAAGTGTCGGGACTGGGGTGAGAGAGTCTGAGGCAGTGTTGGGAAGATTGGCAGGGGCAGGGGTTTTAGATTATCTTGGTTGACTTTGAGGGTTTTTCTTGAGAGGGGGAATTCTGGTGCGAATCAGTGTGGGGATTTTGAGTCCAGGGCAGATGTTATTGGTGTGAGCGGGGTCGAGTAGGTTGGGAGAGGGAGGTTTCAGACAGAGGGAGGTATAGAGAGGTGAGCAGAGTAGGAGGAGAAGGATCCAGAAGGATCCAGAAGGATGGGTTCATGGTGGGGAATTAGGACAGGGAGGTTGATGTGTGAGAGTCTGCAGCAGGGGGGGGAAAGAGGTAGAGGAGGGAGTAGCAGGGGAACTTAGATTAAACTGGCTAAGTGCAGGGCCAAGAGTAGGAATGAGAGATAATTTTTTTTTTTTTTTTAGGGGTAGATCAAAGGGGGAGCTATATCGGTGAGAGCAGTTAGCGGCTAAGCGCTTTCCGTATGGCAGAAATACAGTTTGGTGCTGAACTAGGCAAAGGCAAGGTGGAATTTGGCATCTAAATAAAAAGCATAGACAATAATAAAATATGGTACAGAGACAGGAATATGAACAAAGGTAAACTTTGGCAACGGGCAGAGTCCGGGTTGGGCAAGGGGAGCTGAGAGTCTGGAGGCCCTCAGTGGACCTTGATGAGCTAAGGAGGGGGGGGGGACGGTGAGGTGAGGCAGAAAGGAGCCCAGAAGTGCTAGTACTGTCTTGCAGGGACTTCGGCAGCTCTTGGGTGGGCTGTGGAGGCAGAGTTCAAGTATGGGGCAGGGGCAGGGCCGTTCAGTCCTGCACAATGGCGTCGGGCGGAGGAAGGAGGAGCAGGATGGAGGAAACTTCCTCCTTCCTCTGCCTTGGAGTCGCTGAGGCGGAACAAAAACTTTCGGCGGCCCGCAGTGGGCTGAAGAGAAGCCGGGTCACGCTAGCCTGTAGCAGCCCTCGGATGGGCTGGAGGAGAGCAGGCTCGCAGCCAAGCAGGGCAGGGCAGATCCCTCCTGCTCGAGTGGCGTCGGGCGGAGGAACAAGATGGAGGAAACTTCCTCCTTCCTCTGCCTTGGAGTCGCTGAGGCGGAACAAAAACTTTCAGGGCCCGCAGTGGGCTGAAGAGAAGCCGGGTCACGCTAGCCTGTAGCAGCCCTCGGATGGGCTGGAGGAGAGCAGGCTCGCAGCCAAGCAGGGCAGGGCAGATCCCTCCTGCTCGAGTCTGTAAAAAAGCATTTGCTTAGATTACTCCTAAGTTTATCACCTCTTAACTTCATCCTATGCGCTCTCATTCCGGAGTTTCCTTGTCATTCAACCCAAAGCTGTAAACGGCTAAAGAACTTTTGACAACTGCATGCTGAATATCTACCCCAATATAATCTATCAATGTGAGTACAAGGCCAAACACTGTAACACATAAAATAATTCTAAAGTCACAATTTTCACATATTTCATGTTAGGGGAAAATAAATTCACAAGTCATTAATAGATTTTACCTGGTTCCCACCACTTTTTGGATTCACAAAAACCAGTAGCGGTTTCATTAAGGGGGATGCAACAGGCCTTATCACAAATGGTCGTCCCTTGTTTTCCTGGAAACAGAAGAATAAAATAAATGAGAGATAAATTGAGATAAATATGAGATGTAGGTGCACTGATGACTTCTGAGAGAAAACAGAAATGTTTACCTAAATCAGGGGTCCTTTTATTAAAGGGCATTAAGCCCTTAATGTACGGTCAGTACGTCCAAACAGGCTACTGCAGGAATGCATGAAAGAGTTTTACAGTATTTTGCCTATTTGTGTGTGCTAACTTATGCGTTACAGATTTCTTTTTATAAATATTTTTGGGAGGCAGCATGACATAGGTGGAGAGTGGGTGTGGAAGCATTAACCTACTAACATATTATACTTAATATTTGCTAACTGGCTAATGCAGAGTTAATGTAAAAGCACATATCCCCAGATTCTTAACTGGCACCCATGTTGGCGGCAGCCGATCGTGTGTCAATCACACGACAGAGCCAGTTAGAGTATTGCTCCTGATTGCAGAGCAGTCCCAGTAAAAGAGGGAGGAACTGTGCCTAGTGCCTGCTCAAAAAAGCAATCACTAGGCAGATTGTCCCCTCATCCCTCCTGTCAAAATTTTAAAAGTTTTCTTCTGCCTGCCGCTGCTGTTCTCACTGCTGGCTGAGCTGAATGCAGCAGGGAAATCCCCGATCAGCTGAGCCAGTAGGTCTTCCCAAAGATGCTAGCTTCAGGACTTTCCTTGTTTTCAGCTGTTTGGGGCTTCCCCTGCTGAGCTGGCAGGGGAAGCCCCAAACAGCTGAACTGGCAGGGGAAGTACCAAAGTTGGCAGCTTCAGGAAGTCCTGCCAGCTCAGCTGATCGGGGATTCCCCTACAATCGGCTCAATTGGCAGGAAAAGTAGCAGCTTAAAAATTAAAGATTCAGTTTTAATTTAGGCCATCTAGGGCCGTGGCGTACCTAGCATATGTGACACCTGGGGCCCATCATTTTATGACCCCCCCTCCATCTGTATGAAAAACATGATTTTTAGTAACAATCCACACGTTACACAAGAGTGTACCTAGGAAAAGGCAGCATCTTACATACTGCAGTGAGCACAACATCAATACACCCATTGTAAAACTAAACAAACTAGACTAGTACAGATCAATCCTGCACTGTCAATCCTAAAAGAAAACCATGTCTTTTGAACACACAGAACACAGAAAACACCTTCGCCTAGTATGGAATATGTAATCACAAACTAACCTCTCCCCCTTTTACAAAACTGTAGTGTGGTTTTTAGCCATGCTGGTAACAGCTCAGACTCGTAGAATTCTGAGCATCAGAACTGTTACCACCACGGCTGGCGCTAAAAAACTCTCTACAGTTTTGTAAAAGGGGGGATAAAATAGAAATACATGGACAAAGGGTAAATTGAACTACCAAGAAGTTGGACTCTGCATACAATGCAAAACCACAGAAACAGCAATGCATCTCCCCTAAAGCAAAAAAATAAATAAATAGAATTTTTTTTGACCTTGTCTTCTCTGGTTTCTGCTTTCCTCATCTTCTTGTCACTCTCTTCATTTCATCCACTATCTACCCTCTCTCTGCCCCTTCTATAGGGCATCTTCTCTCCTTCTATTCCCCTTCCAGAAACTTTATGCCTCCCCCTTCCATCTCCCCCCATTGGTCTGGCATCCATCTTCTTCCTTTCCCTCCTCCAATGGTCTGGCATCTCTCTCCTCTCCTCTTCTTCCCTTCCCTCTCCCACACCCCTATGGTCTGGCATTTCACTCTCTCCTCTCCCATCCCCCCCACTTCCATTAGCATCTGCCCCCTTTCTTTCCCTCCAACCCAATTCCATCCAGTATCCTTTCCCTGCACACCAATTCCATGAGCATCTGCCCCCTTTATTTCCCTCCAACCCAATTCCATCCGGTATCCTTCCCCCTTATGTCTCTCTCTCCTTTCCCTGCACATCAATTCCATCAGCATCCGCCTTCTTTCTCTCCTTCCAACACCCTTCCATACCACCCTGACCCTTTCTCTCTCTCTCTCTCCACCACCCTTCTATGCTCCTCTCCCCCTCCAAACCAGCAAGATCCTGTGATGACTGCTTCTGCTGCCTCTGCTCCAGAAGACGTATATGACGTCGGAGGGGGGTGGACCGGCAGACGCAGGGAGTTGCGACAAGGTCCCGTGATGACTGTGGCTGCCAATCCACTCCCTCAAAGGTCACTTACATCTCCGGAGCAGAAGTAGTCATCGCGGGACCTTCCTGCACTTCAGTGCGGCTGCCGACTCTGCTTCGGAATAAGTATGGCAGCCACGCTGAGGTGTAGGTGCCGTTTAGAGCAGCGCAGGAGGTTCCAGATCCAGCCAGCTGTGCACCCCCCTAGGGCTGGCACCCGGGGCGGTCCACAACCCCTGCCCTTGGTACACCACTGATCTAAGGTACTGGTAGCCAATGCAGTTTTTGTAGGATGTGTGTGATGTGATCATGCCACTTGCAACCCTCTACCATTTGTGCTGCAAATTTAAGTTGAAGTTGGTGTGAGATCTTATTCATTTGACCAATGTGTAAGGCATTACAGTAGTCTAGCCATAATGTTAAAATAGTATGGACCACTTTAATCAGAGTCACCTTTTCAAAATATAGAGCGAGATTTCATAGCTGCTGCAAGTGACAGAAACAGATATTAAGTTGTTTGAATTTGCTGATTCAGAAGTAAGTGATGAGTCTAGCAGTATCCCAAAATTCATGACCTGGGATTTAAAAGGGGCTTCATTCTTCCCACATGGTATTTTGAAATCAGGTACATGTCTGCTTGAGTTAGGAACCCTTGGAATCCATGATTTACTTGAACTCAGGTAGAGTCTGGGTTCTCCCCTCCCCCCCTCCATTTAATCAAAGCTGTGGGTAGATCTGGTTCATTGGGATGGATAGCTGTACATTGTCAACAAAAATACAGAATTTTGTGTTCATCCAATGAAACAGCTCAGCTAGAGGCAAGGTAAATATTAAATAAAATAGGTGACAATATGGATCCTTGTGGTACCCACAATTCAGTGCCCAAGATGATGATGTGTTGTTGATGAACAGATCTGATTGTTGTCTGTTTGATAGAATTTGAATCATGCAGATACTGATATCTGTTTATGCAAGCCATGCAAGCTTGATATAATTATTCATAGTATTCAAAGCTTCTGAGAAATTTATAAAATAGGTGCAATGTATATGCCTATTTACTAATATTCAAAGACACATAATCTAATTAGTTAATGCTGCAACAGATCAGGACTCTGCCCCAGAAACAATCCATAAAAGAAATGCAGAGGCTAATGTGGAGGGGTGAAATATACAGTAAGATGGACCATAAACTAACCAGCGATTGGTGGTTTACAAATGATTTTAAATAAATAACAGCTTTTACAGAGGTTAGCAGAGAGCAGAAAAGCCAGTAGCCATTTACAATTTTGCCTATTTCCCTATCATTTACTAAATCATACTCCACTTCGATTTGCAGTTTAAAGATGCCTTTATCACCTGGAAACAAGAAAATTAGTTTAGCTTGGTAAGGCAATTTCATTACCATACTATAATTCAAAATATATACAGTACCACCACTCTCTATTCAAGCTAGCACAGTTAAATTAAGACCCTTCAACAAGTCTCTTGCCTCCAACACAGCTTTTGCAAAGGCCATATACACCCAGATAACTATAAATCAGAGATCAAGTCAGGAGTGGGTGGGCAGTAGTTAAACACTAAACAAGACTTTCCTCAACTGCTATCTGTGCCCTAATATGATTTTATCTTATACTCTGAAATGCAATTTAAAATACTAATCTAGACTAAAACACTTTTATATAAAAACCTTAACAGAAACTCTAAAAGCTACACTATTGCCTAAAGCAGGGATCTCAAAATCCCTCCTTGAGGGCCGCAATCCAGTCGGGTTTTCAGGATTTCCCCAATGAATATGCATGAGATCTATGTGCATGTACTGCTTAGGAAATCCTGAAAACCCGACTGGATTGCGGCCCTCAAGGAGGGACTTTGAGATCCCTGGCCTAAAGTGACTTTGCTGTAAAAGCAGAGTTACTATATTTGTTTACTGAACTAAAAAACAAATAGAGAAGGACAATGAAATAACCTGCTCAAGCCCAAGTTTTACCTTTCCCCAAGTTTGAATGCTAGCAGTAAGATATTCCAATGGAGTTTTTCTTCCCCTTAACAGATCCTCACTCAGCACCTCTTCAGGGCAAGGAGCAATTGCTCATTGAGCAACTAGCAAGCAGTACAATGTTTCAGGAAAAAAAATTCTGCTCAATGATGCTGCAACTGGTCAACAGCCATGCCACAGAACTGTGAACAACCTGCATTACCTTAATTAAATGCAATAGGAGGTCTTGAAAAACTTACTGAGAAAATTGAATGCAGGAGAGAATATTGCAAAATCAGAACATTCAATCAAGATTCTTTAAAAAAAGGATGGACCACCATATGTTTTAAATGGATAGATAAGTAACTCATTTCCAATGAAGCATTCATTATTTTTGGAAGGGCAGGGCCCATGTGCTGCTTCTTCCTTCACACCAACCAAAAAGGGGCTGAGCCAATTAACAGCCCATAGATCTATGTTGTGACATTGTATTAGTTACCTTCTTTTTTGATACTAGACTGAAAAAAAATAGCCTACAATTGAAGGGGATAGAGAAATCAAACTTTAAAAAACAGTTTTTCTCATTTCTCACAATTTAGGCATCTTTTCAGGGAAATAATCAGCAAATTCATTGATGGTCAGAAGATCCCCAGCAGGTTGATAGTTAGGCATGATCATCATTGAGGGGAGTGTGTAGTGCAGTGGTTAAAGCTACAGCCTTAGCAACCTGATGTTGTGGGTTCAAACTCACACTGCTCCTTGTGACCCTGCAAAAGTCACTTAATCCCCCCATTGCCCCATCTACATTAGATAGATTGTGAGCCCACCAGGACAGCTAGGGAAAATTGCTTGAGTACCTAAATAAATTCATGTAAATCATCCCAAACTCCCTGGGGAGAATGGTATAGAAAATTGAACAAATAAATAAATCATAGTCCTAATACCTCCAAAAGGTTCCCTAGGACTATTCAATGTCTTCTTATCCTTTCTAGTGAAATATTTTCTTTACTGTAAGTCTCATGAGTATAAATGCAATATTTATTAAGCAATTGATAATAAATTACTTTATAATCAATCCATAATTTCCTATACTAAAGTTGCTCTGCTCTCTTGACAAATCTTTTTACTTGAAGGAACTGAGGCATATAATACTAACAGGTAAATTCTATAACCAGTGCCTAAACTTAGTTGTCAGTAGGCCCCCTGCCAATGCCTAAGTTAATTGAAATACACCATCATAAATGGCAAAAACAGCAGTGTTGAAGCGCCTACTGATGCCTAAATAAAAGGCCCACACCTCCCAACACCCCCCATCCCAACTCCCGTACCTCTTGAGGTAAGATAAGCTGGAGGAATGCCTACACCTTCCCCTTCCCAGTACATCCTAGAATGCACTGAGGAGGGGCCTAAGGCCCTGAATGGCCCAGGTGCCTAAGGCCCCTCCCATAGGAGGGACCTTAGGCACTTGGGTCAACCAGAGTCAGGCCTCCTTCCCAGTGCATTCTGAGATACACTGGGAGTGGCCTAAGACTCCAATTGGCCAGATATCTAAGGTTTGGGGAGTGTCAGGGTAGGGGTTTGGGGGTTTTGGTGATTGG
The DNA here is from genome assembly GCF_902459505.1 of Geotrypetes seraphini. Classification (NCBI taxonomy): domain Eukaryota; kingdom Metazoa; phylum Chordata; class Amphibia; order Gymnophiona; family Dermophiidae; genus Geotrypetes; species Geotrypetes seraphini. Next base: position 83,485,110 of record NC_047092.1, on the reverse strand, counting down.
GGTAGGTCATGGATTCGGGGGGCCTTCTGCCTAACATGATTGGGGGTGCTTTGGGGGTTCTGGCAGGAGGGAGTGGGCATCCCTATAGTTGTGGGTCTTCAAAGGGAGGAGGTTCAAGGGTTCTGGCAGGAGAGAGTGGGCATCCCTCCTGCTGTGGGACTTCAAAGGGGGATCCCCTGCCACAGCTGCTCAGCTGATCACGGGGGTATTCCCTCCCACCCCCACCCCAGATCAGCTGAGCTGGCAGGACTCCCTGAAGCCATGGCTTTGGGGAGCACTGCTGGCTCCGCTGTTGGGGGATAACCTCCAAGTTTATTTAAAATTTTCTATCCCACCCTTGGAAAAATCTTCAAGGTGACATGGAGGGGCATAATAAAAAAAAAGTCTAAGTCCCCTTTTGGCCTAAGGCCTTAAACATTGAAAGTAGAAGCAGGGAAAATGTCCATTATCCAAAAAAAACGTCCAGAAGGAATTTTTTTAAAAAAAATAATGGCCTGCCTCTACGTTCAGCTGTTCAAACATCCAGACCAGCACTATGTCTACACTAACACCATATAATCAACATAAAAAAAGCCTAACTCCCAAACGCCCAAAACAAGAGCTTTTAGGCGAAGGAGGAGCCAGTCCTTCACCTATAACCTGGTTCTGTAACTGGTGTCTGTCAAAAACAACACCGGTTACAGAATCCCCCCCTCCCACAACAATCCAGGCAGGAGGGAGCCCAAGTCCTTCTGCCCCACGGCACCCCCGAATCCCCTGACACTATCGGGGCAGGAGGGAGCCCAAGCCCTCCTGCCCTCGATACAAGGGCCCCCCGAACCCCTGATCTCCCGCCAGCCAAACCGTGACCCCCCCGCTGACCCCCACGACCCCACCTCCCCGTTTCTTCAAAATAGTTGGTCGGACAGACGGGTGCAAAGCCTGTCCGTCCAACAGGCCAGCCATCGTTGAATGGCTAGCCTTAGGGCCTGATTGGCCCAGCCGGCTCAAATCCCGCACACAGGTAGGGCCTGAAATGCCTGGGCCAATCGGAATAGGCCCAGAAGGCTTAGGCCCCTCATGTGGGTGGAGCCTTAGGCATATGGGCCGGGTTGGGTGGGATTTGGGCTGCCTGGGCCAATCAGCCCTAAGGCCAGCCATTCAACGATGGCTGGCCTGTCGGATGGACGGGCTTGGCACCCGTCCATCCGACCAACGATTTTGAAGGTACAGGGAGAGGGGTGGGGGTCGTGGGGTCGGCCTTTTGATCGTCCAAGTACCCATTTAGGCCACTTTTTAGACGTTTTTCTTTTTTATTATGAGCCCCTTAGAGTCTAAAACATAGTAATTTAAAAATTTAACAATACAATATACAAAACAATTCATACATAATGCATACGTGGAGGGGCATAATCAAAAGATACGTCTAAGTCCATTTTGGGCCTAAGTCGCTGTCTAAAGTCCATTCTCGAAAAATATGTCCAAAATATATATTTATTTTAATCGTCTAATTATATGTCTAGCCGTTTGATCGGCCAGACCGCTACATCGTCTATCTTTATACCCCATTCTTGTCCAAAAAATCATCCAAGTCAAAAACGCCTAGAACAAGACCTTTTTGGACGTGAGAGGGGTCAGCAAAGTAATGGACTGGACACCCAGACATGGCAACACAGTAGTGGGGCACCTTATAGGGCACTGCTGCGAACTTCACAAAAAGGGTACCATATAAACATCTCACCACAACTCCCTTATAGGTCATCGAGAGCCCTCCCAAATACCCCCCAAAACCTACTAGACCCACCTGTCTACAACCCCAATAGCCCTTATGGCTGTAGGTGGCATCAATATGGCAGTACAGCAGGGTTTTGGGGGGTGCACATGTTTCACCATGAATGCAGTGGTTAGAGTAGATTATTGGCATGGGTCCTCCTCTCTATAGGTCACTAGTCCACCCCCCAGCCTATTTAAGCCACCTCTATGCTGTTCTATTAGGCTTTCCTATGCCAGCTGCTGATGTTTTCTGGAGGCAGATATGTAAATTTTTTATTCTGTTTTTTTATGGAGGTGGGGGGAGTTCAGTGATAAATGGGGGAGTGTGTACTTTGTATCTACAGTGGTTATCTGCTCACTCTGGAGACCTTCTAGACACTTAGACATGGTTTTACATGGCCTAAGTCACAATGTACAATTTCCGTCTGGGCAGTCTTGTTAAACTTTTGGTTATACTTGCAAGTCTAAGCCAGTCCAGATCCCGCCCAGATCCCACCCTCACCACTCCTCCTAAAATGCCCCTTTTAGCTCTGGGCATACAGCAGCACTGAAAGAGCCTAAGTCGTTTTGAGATACATCTAAAACCCGGTTCGATTATCAGCACTTGGACGACTTGTCTTACAGATCGTCCAAGTGCCGATTTAGGCCGGATTTTAGACGTATTTCCATTTTGATTATGAGCCCCTTAAGGTTTAAGGAAGGAAATGCAAAAAATTCCCCCCCCCCAAAAAAAAAAGAAAGAAAAGGAGGATACTTTAGGGATATTCCTTCTATTTTCACAGATGCCAATAGCACTACCCGTTATACCTGAGAATATGCATCAGAAAAAAGGATAGGTCTTTAAATTTTCCTTACACTTATCAACTGAAGTTATTGTTTTAAACTAAACTAAACTAAACCTTGGGTTTATATACTGCACCATCTCCACGAATGCGGAGCTCGGCACGGTTTACAGGAAGAAAGATGAGAGAGGAACTACAGTGGAGAGATTAAAGAGTTAGGTGTAAAGGGGGAAGGTGAGAGGCCTAAGAGGGGGGAAGTGTTACAGTTTTGAGAATAGCCAGGTTTTTAGGTATTTGCGGAAGAGTTGGAGGGAGCTTGAGGTTCGGAGAGGGGAGGGAAGGTTATTCCAGATCTTAGTGATTCTAAAGGGGAGGGATGACCCAAGTTTGCCTACATGGGAAATACCTTTTATGGAAGGGAAGGATAGTTTAAAAATTTGGGAGGATCTGGAGGAAGTAGGGGTTGGGGAGTTCCAGGATAGAGGGATAACGGCAGGAAGGATGCCATGTAGGATCTTGTAGGCCAGACACGCACATTTGAAGTGGATCCTGGGGATTACTGGGAGCCAATGGAGCTTAGACAGGAGTGGTGAGACGTGATCAAATTTGCTTTTCGCGAAAACAAGCTTAGCTGCGGCGTTCTGAATCCGCTGAAGTCTGTGGAGGCTTTTCTTGGTTAGGCTGAGGTAGATAGAATTGCAATAATCCAATCTGGAGAGGATGATGGATTGTACTAGGACTGCGAAGTGTTTTTGGTGAAAATAGGGTCTGACTTTCCTTAGCATGTGAAGGCTGAAGAAGCATTTCTTCACCAGGGATTGGAGATGTTCGTTGAAGGATAGAGAAGAGTCTAAGGTGACACCCAGAACTTTGCTTGAGAACTCGAGCTGTAATGGGGGGCCGGTGGACAATGGGATGGAGGAAGGTAGATGGTCTAATTTTTAGCCGAGCCAAAGGAGTTTTGTTTTGGACTCGTTTAGTTTCATATGCATTGTGAATGCCCAGGATTGGAGGTTCTTTATGCATGAGGATATGTTCGTGGAGAGGTTAGTGAGGTTCGAGTCGGTCTCAAGGAGGACAAGGATGTCATCAGCGTAAGTGTAAAGAGTTTCAAGGGGGGGTAGTTGGAGTAGTTTCAGGGAGGACATGTAAATGTTAAAGAGGATTGGGGAGAGGGGTGAGCCTTGTGGGACACCACAAGTCGGGGTCCAGGGGGAGGATGAGGTGCCGCTCATGTTAACCATGTAAGAACGGGAGCGCAAGAATTTGGAGAACCAATCAAGAACTATGGAGCTAATGCCTATCTTGGAGAGTTGAAAAATTAGAATGTCGTGGTGGACAACGTCAAAAGCTGCGGAGAGGTCGAATTGTAGAAGGACAGCAAACTTGTTACAAGAATGCAGTTGCTGAACCTTAGAGATTAGAGAGGCCAATAGGGATTCAGTGCAGAAGTTGGGTCTGAAGCCATATTGGTAAGGTAAGAGGATGGAGAATCTTTCTAAGTAGGAAGAGAGCTGGGTAGATATGATAGACTCGAGCAGTTTGGTGAGGAGAGGGATATTTGCTATTGGACGGTAGTTGGATGGTATGGAGGGGTCTAGGTCAGCTTTTTTCAGTAAAGGGGTCAATGCGATGTGTCCCATTTCAGTGGAGAATAGGCCTGATAATAGGGCAGAATTTATGAGTTTGGTAAGAGATGTGATGGCCTGTGCAGGGATTTTCTCAAATAGGTAGGAGGGAAATGGGTCCAGGATGCAGTTGCATGATTTTAACTTGAGGCAGAGTTTAAGGATCTGAGAATCAGATATGAGCTCGAAGACAGTCCAGGATCTGTCGGCAGGGATGGGGTTGAGAGCAGCTAGGGTGGGGTTGGGTTCGGGGGGCACCAGAGAATTGTAGGAGATTGCGGGCAGGAAGGAGCGCCTTAAGGTAGAGATCTTATCAGTGAAGAATTTTGCTAGGACCTCGGCTGAAGGAGATGAGGGAAGAAGGGTGGAGTCATTTTTAGTGGTTAGGGAGCGCCAAATGTTGAACAATGTGCCATTCTGGTTTTTGGATTTGGAGATCTTGTCTCCATAGAAGTTCTTCCTTGCTTTTTTTAATATTGAGTTGTAGAGTTTGATATTGATTCTCCAGGCCTGTCTGTCAGATGAGGATTTGGATTTTTTCCATTTTCGCTCTAAGGCTCGACATTTTTGTTTCAGGTCTCTATGGAGTGGAAGGTACCAAGGGGCTTTATGGGGATAGGTGATGGATTTAGTGGTTTGGGGGGCGAGGGAGTGGTAGGTGGACTTGGAAAGGGCGATCCAGTTGTGCCAATTGTTTTCAGAGTCTGCAAGCTTGGGAATGGAGGGGAGGAGGTTGAGGAATTTGGTCCAGAACAGATCGCTCAAAATTTTTTTCCGGAAGATAATAGAATTGGGGGATCGGGGTGGGGATCCGAGATGAGACATGAAGATGGAGAGGCAGAAGGCCCCTAGGAGATGGTCTGACCACAGGATGTGTTCCCAACGGGTGTCTTCGGCAGACGTTTTATAAGCGGTGAGGTCGAGGAACTGGATGAGGTCTAGAGTGTGCCCTTTTTCATAGATAGGAGCGGATGTGGGGGGGGAGAAACCTAGGGAGATGAGGAAGTCATTGAATTCTATCGTGTCCTTGCTGGTGGAGTCGTCAAGGTGGAGATTAACGTCTCCGATGATTAGTAATCTTTGGAATTTGAGAAAGGCATTAGTTATGGTCTCGAAGACAAGGTTAGAGGAATTGGACCAAGGGATAGGTGGACGGTATAGTAACAGGATGCCCAGTGGGTGAGGATGGAGCTCATCATTGATTGAGGCTAGCATATATTCTAATGAAGCGTGGGTGCCTCTCTCGAGGAGCTGGACATCAAAGAAGGATTTGTAGAGGAGTGCCAGGCCACCTCCTTTACAGTTGATTCTGGGTGAAAAGAGGCCTTGGTAGCCATGGGTGCAGAGTTCGTTTTGTGTGAAGAGGTCGTCTTTTGAGATCCATGATTCTGTGATGCACAGGAATCCAGGATCGAGGTCCTCAAGGAGGTCCTTCAGAATTTGAATTTTATTGCATGCGGATCTGGCGTTGCAGTAAAGGGTCGGGACAGGGGTGAGAGAGTTAGAGGCATGGCAGGGGAGGTTAGCATGGGGGACAGGCTTTAGAGAGGTGGGATTGACTTTGCGGGGGGGTTTTCTGGTGGGGTGATTCCTGGGGCGCGTCAGGGTGGGGATTCTGGTGCCAGGGCCAGAATTGTGACTATTTGAGGAGTCGAGCAGGTTGGGAGAGGGAGGGTTCAGGCAGAGGGAGGTGTTGAGAGATGAGCAGAGCAGGAGTATAAGGACCCAAAGGGGTGGCTTCATGGTTTGTTTGTTTTTTGGTCAGAAAAGGGCCTTAGCAATGGGCAGAGACTAGTAACTGGACAAATTCCAGCGGAAGGGCTTAGCGATGGCTAATTGGGTAAGAGCCTTTATAATGCAATCAAGTAAACTGTACAGATCACGATGGAATTTGAACATGGGAGACTTAAGCCAGGCAGGCAGAGTGGAGGCAGCGGACTGTTCAGCAGGGGCTGTAGGGGGCGGAGTTGGTCTCCTACGTCGGCCAATTCTTTCCCTTGCGGTGGCTGGAGCCGAAGAAGGGCTGAGCAGGAAAGATAGCAGTTTTACAGGTTTGAAGAACGGCTCAGCAAGGGCTGTTGGGGCGGAGTTGGTCTCCCACGACGTGCCAATGGGATCACGTTCCAATATCTTGGACCAGTTACAGAGAAAATTGTGTCTCTTACATGTTTGTGTACAACATCTTTGTACGATGGCATTATCAGCAATTGCTTATTTATGGATCTCAAATTCCTACCAACTACATAGGGAATTAACAAGCGGCTCGTCTGTTCTCAATACCTTAAAAGCAGTAAGAATTAACTTATATACCATATAGTATTTTACTGGATGCCAGTGAGCATTTTTCATAAATGAAGATGTATGGTCAAATTTACGGAGATTGTGAATTACTCTAATAGCTGTATTTTGTATTACCTGCAAGCTTTGAATGTCCTTCTGACATAACCTGGCATAAAGAGAATTATAGTAGTCTATCTGTTGAATAACAAGAGAATGTACTACAATGTTTAGAGCCTCTGTAAATAACAGAAAATGAATCAATCTGATCAGACGTAGTTTTAAAAAGGAGTTTATCACCACCTTTGAAATTTGCGAATGATACGATAAGTTTGTGTCCAGGATTACTCCTAATATTTTAGTACTAGTCACAGATGGAATCGGGTTGTGTCCAGTTTATGGCTGCTGCAGCCTGACTTTAGGATCCCTAAAGTGGCATAGATAGGTGGCTAAAATGTAAGTCAGGTTTTTCCAGGCCTACATTTCAGCTGCCTATCTTGGCTGAATTTAGGCGCAATTCTGTAACCGGCGCTGTCATGTGATTGACACAAGATCGGCAGCTGCTTTTTAGGCAGCTACCGACATGGGTGCCAGTCCTAAATGCATTGCATTTGTCTTTAAGTGGACAGACACCATATTGTTCATGTTGAGACCTTGGGACCAGTGGCGTAGCAAGGGTAGGAGGCGCCCAGGGTGGAGGTACACTTCCCTGCCCCCTTGCTTTGTGTATATACCCCCTTCCCAAACCCCATGTACCACTGAGAACCCTATGCAAATACATTGTTAGGAGCTGATTAGTATTTAAATGAGATCTAGCGATGCACAAAAGAGAACCCCTCCCTGTTTCCTGTCGCTAATTACCGGCAGCACTGGAGCTGCTGGTAACTGTTGTGCAAGTGTTGTGCACACACAACACAGGCACAACAGCATTAAAAAACGACAGCCCTACTTGCAGAGGACTCCAAAACTGGGACCCTCTGATACCCCCCAACACCAAGCCCCCCCCCCCTCTGGTCTCCCAGACTACTCCCACCACCTCAAAACAAAATCCTGGTGCTCTAGTGGACTGGGGAAATTGGGTCTGACCTCATGCCTCAGCTCGAGGACCCTCCACCCTGATACCACTCCCCGTACCTTTTGTTGAAAATCTGGCAGGTGGGATGTCCACGTCCTCCTGCATTGAAGGGCTGCCTCTTCAAAATGGTAGCCCTTTCCCCTCCTGATGCATCCTGAGATGCACTGGGAGGAGCCTAAGGTTCCAATTGACTCAGGTACCTAAGGTCCCTCCCCTGGCATGCACTGGGAGGGGCCTAAGGCCCTGATTGGCTCAAATGCATAAGGCCCCTCCCCGGGAGAAGAATCTTAGGTGGTTGAGCCAATCAGAGCCTTGGGCCCCTCCCAGTTCACTCCTCCTGCATGATTTTCAACAAAAGGTCCTTGAGCTGGGAAGGGTCTGGCCCGATCCCCCAGCCCATTAGACCATCAGGATTTTATTTTGGAGTGATGGGAGGGGTCTGTGGGATAAGAAGGCAGGGGGCTTGGTGTCAGGTGGTCCCGGTTTTGGGCTCACGTGACTTCTTTCTTTATTTTTTTAATGAGCACAGCTGTGTGTGCACAACAGTTGCACCCATTAAAAAAAGCAGCCCCTTCCTGCCAGTTGAGCTGATCAGAGAAGGGGAATCCCTGATCAGCTGAGCTGGCAGGACTTCTCGAAAGCCATGGCGGCTTTGGGTAGTCCTGCCGGCTCAGATGATAGAGGATTCCCTTGCCCCGATCAGCAGTACTAGCAGGCAGGGAGGACAGGGGCTGCTTTTTGTGACAGGGCAAGCAGGAAGAGGAGCAGGCACCAGGCACATTTCTTCCTCCCTTGTACCAGCGATTCTCTGCATGAATAGCAAGTTTCCAAGTTTATTAAAATTTTTGATAAAATGCAAATCAAAACTTCTAATCGTTTCACAATTTATAATTAAAAAGCGGAGACAATAAACAAATGAATACTCACAAAATAATACATTTTTTAAGTTCAAGAAATTTTATTGAGTTTGGTATATTAAGTACAATAAATGTTAACAAGGCAAGAAACATGCACGCTGCACCAATGCAATGAGTCATGAGAAATTATCTACATAATGTGATACAGCAGGCAGACCCATGCCTATCTAGAAAGAGGGGAGTAGCAGCACAACACACAGCCAAAAGTACATGTAATAATATCCAAAGCACAGAGAGACACCGGAGACTCATGCAAACATTGGGAATGAGCCATAAGGAATGAGCCAGATTTAAATGATGACAATCATGTTTCCGCACATGAGCTGAATGTCGTCAGCCTGTGTTGCAATAGGAGTTAACCGGACTCCATATTTTAGTATAGGAGCTTGTGGCCTTGTGTTTTTCCGCTATAACGCTTTCATATTTAACTGTAAGGCATAGCGTATTCCACCATGTGTTGTAGTTCACCTTAGACATGTCTTTCCAGCAATGTAAGATATTTTTAAGGGCTAGAAATATCAATATGTTGAGCAGTCTCATAGTAACATAGTAACATAGTAGATGACGGCAGATAAAGACCCGAATGGTCCATCCAGTCTGCCCAACCTGATTCAATTTAAATTATTATTTTTTTTTTTCTTCTTAGCTATTTCTGGGCGAGAATCCAAAGCTTTACCCGGTACTGTGCTTGAGTTCCAACTGCCAAAATCTCTGTTAAGACTTACTCCAGCCCATCCTCCTCCAAACGGCCATGCACAGACACAGACCGTACAAGTCTGCCCAGTAACTGGCCTAGTTCAATCTTTAATATTATTTTCTGATTCTAAATCTTCTGTGTTCATCCCACGCTTCTTTGAACTCAGTCACAGTTTTACTCTCCACCACCTCTCTCGGGAGCGCATTCCAGGCATCCACCACCCTCTCCGTAAAGTAGAATTTCCTAACATTGCCCCTGAATCTACCACCCCTCAACCTCAAATTATGTCCTCTGGTTTTACCATTTTCCTTTCTCTGGAAAAGAGTTTGTTCTACGTTAATACCCTTTAAGTATTTGAAAGTCTGAATCATATCTCCCCTGTCTCTCCTTTCCTCTAGGGTATACATATTCAGGGCTTCCAGTCTCTCCTCATACGTCTTCTGGCGCAAGCCTCCTATCATTTTCGTCGCCCTCCTCTAGACCGCCTCAAGTCTTCTTACGTCTTTTGCCAGATACGGTCTCCAAAACTGAACACAATACTCCAAGTGGGGCCTCACCAATGACCTGTACAGGGGCATCAACACCTTCTTCCTTCTACTGACTACGCCTCTCTTTATACAGCCCAGAATCCTTCTGGCAGCAGCCACTGCCTTGTCACACTGTTTTTTCGCCTTTAGATCTTCGGACACTATCACCCCAAGGTCCCTCTCCCCGTCCGTGCATATCAGCCTCTCTCCTCCCAGCATATACGGTTCCTTCCTATTATTAATCCCCAAATGCATTACTCTGCATTTCTTTGCATTGAATTTTAGTTGCCAGGCATTAGACCATTCCTCTAACTTTTGCAGATCCTTTTTCATATTTTCCACTCCCTCTTCGGTGTCTACTCTGTTACAAATCTTGGTATCATCTGCAAAAAGGCACACTTTTCCTTCTAGCCCTTCAGCAATGTCACTTACATACATATTGAACAGGATTGGCCCCAGCACCGAACCCTGAGGGACTCCACTAGTCACCTTTCCTTCCTTCGAGCGACTTCCATTAACCACCACCCTCTGGCGTCTGTCCGATAGCCAGTTTCTGACCCAGTTCACCACTTTGGGTCCTAACTTCAGCCCTTCAAGTTTGTTCAACAGCCTCCTATGAGGAACTGTATCAAAGGCTTTGCTGAAATCCAAGTAAATTACATCTAGCATATGTCCTTGATCCAGCTCTCTGGTCACCCAATCAAAAAATTCAATCAGGTTCGTTTGGCACGATTTACCTTTTGTAAAGCCATGTTGCCTCGGATCCTGTAACCCATTAGATTCAAGGAAATACACTATCCTTTCTTTCAGCAACACTTCCATTATTTTTCCAACAACTGAAGTGAGGCTCACCGGCCTGTAGTTTCCTGCTTCATCCCTGTGACCACTTTTATGAATAGGGACCACATCCGCTCTCCTCCAATCCCCAGGAATCACTCCCGTCTCCAGAGATTTGTTGAACAAGTCTTTAATAGGTCTCGCCAGAACCTCTCTGAGTTCCCTTAGTATCCTGGGATGGCTCCCGTCTGGTCCCATCGCTTTGTCCACCTTCAGTTTTTCAAGTTGCTCATAAACACCCTCCTCCGTGAGGGAGGTTTGATATTAAAGTCATCTCGCTGGGAGAGAAGCGTCTGCCTCGGGTGCTTCAGGCAACAGCAGCGTTTACAATTCGCTGCTGTTGCTGGCTTCAGCCCTTCCTCTCTGGCGGGAGGTTTGTGCCGGTATGTCCCTCCCCCTCCAGTAGTGTGCAGCACTTTGCACGGCGCATCCTCTCACGATCCTGGGTCGGCCACACGCTTGTGCTGGGGACTTGTACAGTCCAGTCCTTCCAGCGAGTGTAGGGAAGTGCTGGGGATTCGCGCATGCGCACTCATGCGGCCACGGAACTACTGATCATGGAAGCACACTAATAGGAGTGCGCATGCGCGAGTTAGCCTTTTATTATATAGGATAGTTACAGTTTATTAAAATTTGATAAAATGCTTAATTTAACATTTCAAAGCATTGTACAATAAAAATAAACAAAAGACAAAACCAGAACAAAAATAGACTTACATGGGGAGGTGTAAAGCTAAAAGGATAGTGGGGGAAAAATTACAATTCTTAAAAAAAACAACCAAAAAAACGAGAGGAAAGGAACAAAGGGAAAGGATTGGGAAATGTTTAAAATTTGTAAAACTTGAAAATAGATTAAAAGAGTATGTAATACATCAATCATATACGTCTTTAAAAATAAAGCATTTAAGCTACTCTTGAATTTGTTCAAATTTCGTTCAGCTCGTAAATATAATGGAAGAGAGTTCCAAATAGAGGGTTCCGTTACCGAAAAAATATATGCACGGCGAGTGCCAATTATTTTTAATGATGGGACATTAAAATTATGTTGAGATAAGGACCTTAAAGTTCTGGGGGGATCATGTGGAATAAGAATTCTGTCAATAAATGCTGGCGTATTGGTTTGTCGGGTCTTAAATGTAAGAAGAGCGATTTTATAAGTGATCCGATGAATAATGGGCAACCAGTGAGCATTTTTCAACTATGGGGTGACATGATCAAATTTTTTTGAATTAGTGATAATTTTTATTGCTGTGTTTTGTATGTGAATACAGCAAAATCTTCTTTCTCTATTGCTGGTCCGATTTTATGGAATGGTATTCCTGGAAACTTGCATTTCTTATGTGCTTAGTTTCAGGAAATTATTGAAGGCATATCTTTATGTCCAAGCATTTCATTGAAGTAAAGGTTGATTGAATCTAGGTAGACTTGTGTATTATATCAATCTTAAAGATGCTTTGTTTATTTTATTGATGTAAATGATGGTTTTTGAATTTTGTATATGTCAGTTGGTGATTGTGGATGTTTCTTTTATTGTAAGCTGCGTAGTTTTCAGACGGATAATACATGTTTTTAAATAAATAAAAAAAATATAAAGATAGCAGATGTAAATTTGAAAAAAAACCTGAGAAATAGCAATCATCGCTTTACAAATTAACAAACAGAAATAAAACAAATAATGGGAAATAAAATACAAATTTATTGGACTAATCCATTTTTCAATTAGCTTTCAGAGACCAAATCCTCCTTCAGATCAGTACAATATATTGCTATTACGGTATCCTTTCCTGACCTGAGGAAGCTTTAGTCCAATAAAAAGATTGTCTTATTTCCATTTCCTGTTTATAAACTTTTATCAATACAACTACAATACTACTTTATTCTAAAGCAAAAAAAATATTTATATTTTTTTCTACCTTTTTTCGTTTGTGCTTTAATCAGCTTCTCTCTGCTCTCTCTCTCTCCATACAGTGTCTATCCTCTCTCTCTCCCTTCCATGCAACATCTGTCCTCCCTCTCTCTGCCCCTTCCAGCCACTATCCACCCTCTCTCTCTTTGCACCTTCTATCCACTATCCACCCTTGCTCTTGCTGTCCCTTCTATCTACTGTCCATCCTCTCTATCTTTTTCATAAGGCATGTTCCCTCTTTCTATGCCCTTTCTAATAAACTATCTATCCTGTGCTTCTTCTCTCCTTTGTACATGATTCATTTCAGCTTCACTCTTCTCCATTTTCTCTCTATCTCCACTCCCTCCCCTTTGCTTGGGCATCACTCTCTTCTCCTTTCCTTCATTCCCACTCCATCCCATGGTCTGGCATCTCTATCTCTTTCCCTTCCCTCCCCATGCCCTGGCATCTCTTTCCTCTCCTTCACTTCCATCTATACCTCCCCCTCCATTATCTGGCATCTCCTCTCCTTCCTTTCTCTCCCTCCTTCCTTTCCCCTGGTCTAGCATCTCTGTCACCTTCCCTCCCCCATTCCCTGACATCCCTCCCTCCCCCTCCTTGGTCTGGTATCTCCTTTCCTTCCTCCTTTTCTTTCTCTCCCTCCCTTCCCCATAGGCTGGCATCTCTCTTTCCTCTCCTCTCGCTTCCCTGGTCTTCCTTCTCTTCCCAATTGGGTGCAGCATTCTTCTCCCCATTTCCTCTCTCCTTCCCTCTCTCTCTGTTTGTCACCCCCCTCCTTTGTCAGCAGTGCAGCTTTTACAACTTGTGCTTTTGATGACATCAGGCCTTCCTACTTCCTGTTTCTGTGAAGGCAGCACCCTGCAGAAAGGAAGGACCTGATGGCAATAATAGTATTAAGCAGGATATAAGGGGGCCCATAACTCAATATGTGTGAGACACCCCTTGCCTGGGAAAACTGAAGACACCAATATATAGATAATAAAAGATGAAGCTAAAGGATATAGAAATGCTTCAGAGTTACAGTAAAAGCTTATTGCTTGGTTAGCATTACAAGCAAGTGTTCAAGTTTTTAAATAGATGTTTGTTCCAGTAACAGAACAGAGGAAGTGCCTAAGTCCTAGAACAAGGAACTGGGAAAGGGGGCAGGTCAGTGTGCCCTAAATAAACACATTGTTACAAGATGTGCACTGCTTTGAAATAGAACACCTCCTCTATTGTTGACAGGGGCAAAATGAAGTATCATGTGATAACTAAGTCATTATTGTTGCTAGGGAAAATTACTACTGAAATAAGATTGACAAGAAATCATGTGACTGAAATTAACCAAAAGAACACTGCTGAAATTTATCATTGGATCTTAATGAAGCAATTGTAATTCAATTGGAAGATGTACCAACTATGTATGTTTACTAATGAATTAATCTTAAACTCAATAAATATCTTAAACTCAATAAAATGGCCAGTCACTTGTAATTCAGGGAGATTTTTGATGGTATTCTACCACTTAGTAGGATGTCAAGAACTTCCAAGGCCTTGAATGTTTAAACTACAAATTGTGTCTGGTAGTCTTTTCCTTGGCCTCCTCCTAAGTGACTTTTGAGAATCGCATACAGGTGTCCTAGAGAAAATCGTGCCTAAGCCCTCCTAAGAACCCAATTCTCTAACCGACATCCATGTCACAGGCGCTGGTTAAAGAATTGGGTTGCCGCTGAGCTTATCATGGCAAGGGATCTCCCTGTCATGATAAGTTTAGCGGCAACCCATCCCCACCCCCATGAAGAATACTGGCAGGAGGAATGCCCAACCCTTCCCTGAACATCGTGCGCTAGGAGGGAAACCCAGTCCCTCCTGCCGGAACCACCTCCATCTCTCCTGTACATTGCTGGCAGGAGGGATGCCCAATCCCTCTTGCCAGAACCCTCCCACCCCTACTGAACATAGTGGGCATCCCCCCACTGGACCCCCAGCCTCCCGGACCCCCCTCACCTAAGATCATTGGCCGGCTGGAGGAATCCTTCCTGCCTCCAGCCAGTTGGTCTGCCTTATCAAAAATAGTGAGTCTGCTCCTTCCCGGTGCATTGTGGGATGCACCAGGGAGGTACCTTAGGCTCTGATTGGCCCAGGCACTTAAGGAGGGTCCTTAGGTATCTCGGCCACTGGAATCTTAGGCCAATTTGCAGTGCATTCTGGGATGCACTGGGAGTGACCTAAAATTCCGACTGACCAGATCCCTTAAGCCACTCCCATGGTGGAGGTAGAGGGGAGTCTGGGGTGGGTGGGCTGAGGGGTCTGGCAGGGGGATGCCTACTATGTTCAGTAGGGGGTTGGGAGGGTTCCGGTAGGAGAGATTATGCATCCTTCCTGCTGGCGATGTACAGGGAGTGGGGGTTGCGGCAGGAGTGTTTGGGCATGCCTCCTGATGGTAATGTACAAGGGGGTGCTTGGCAGAAGGGATTGGGCATCCCTCCTCTTGGTGATGTACATGAGGGTATACAGGTGTTCAGGGAAGGGTTTGTGCGTGCCAGGTAGGATGGACTGGGCATCTCTCCTGCCGTGCAATGTTTGAGGGGAGTGGGGGGGTTCAGGTAAGAGGGACTGGGCATCCCTCCTGCTATGCAATGTATGGGGGCACAGATGGCACTGTCGCTAAACCTATCGCAGCAGAGATCCCTTGCCAGCATTTTTCTGGCCTACACTGTACGTGTCTACCGTGGGCCTACAGCGATGTGTATGACTGCCTAGGTCTGCATAAGGTTACTTCCGGGCCAAGCCATGCCCACGCCTAGCCTTAGGTGAGCTTGCACGTCTCCCTAGGCTCCCAGAAGCGCCTATAATGTAGGCGGCCTGAGTCAGGTTGGCTGCCTACAATCGGGACACCATTTATAGAATCCGGGCCAAAATGTCCAAAAGAAAAATGCATTTAGACAAACTATTGGGATGTATGACGAATCAGTATTTTTAGTGGGGTACTCTAGGGGGCACAGCAGTGAACTTCACATAAAGGGTCCCATGTACATAATCACTATAACCCCCTTACTGTGTACAGGAAGCCCTCTAATACTCACCAAATACGTACTGAAGTCAACTGTATACCACACCAGCTGTCCCTTATGCCTGCAGGTGTCACCTATGTGTCAAAACAGTAGGGTTTTTATGGGTTTTTGTGAACTCACACTTTCCATCTCAAGTGTAGTAGTTAGAATGGGATAAGAGCCTGGGTCCCCTTCCCTGGAGTTTACTGCACTGACCACCAGGCTACTCCATTACTGATCTACCAGGACTGGCCATAACATTTGCTGTTGTCATACACACAGGTATGTACTGCTTAATTCATATCTTTGGGGGGTAGGAAGGGTCAGTGACCACTGGAGGAGTGTGATGGGGTTATGCCCTCATGTCTCCAGTGGTCATCTAGTCAGTTTGGGCACTTTCTCGGCACTTATTCATTATTACAACAGGTCTAGCTCCAAACATCTAAATTGTGCCCTGGATGTTTTGTAAAATGTTTGATTATCACTGCAAGATGTCCAGGTCATAAGCCCACCTAGAACTGTCCAAAACACACCTCCAACCTGCCCCCTTGAAATTTAGATGAACTGACAAACAGCATAGAATCTTTTTTAAAAAAAAAAATAGGTTTTGAAAATGGCAATTTGGATGTTTTAGCAATTAAAACATCCAAGTGCCACTTTGTACTGTTTTTTGGACATGTTTGTCTTTTGAAAAGGGCCCGATAGGCACTTGTATGTCTTTATAAAATAGCATGAAAATAGGCAACTTTCCAGTCACGTAACCTCTCATAGGTGCCCTGTTATACAATTATCCTCGAAGTGTGCTAAGACTAAAGGGAAAAGCTTTTGGAAATCTAGAATTCTTTTAAAGTCCAAGGCATATGCTAAGGTTGATAAAAGGGAGTTAGACCAGTACAGATTGAATTCACTAAACAGTTACCTCAAGTGTTTGAAAAAAAAAAAAAAAAATGAAATTTCTGTTTGGAGTCAGAAGAAACTATCAGAAAAGTGAAAATTCTACAGAGTTGCTGTTTGAAAGGGATTCAGCAGGAACTCATGTTAATATTTTAGGAAAATAATTTTATTTCTTCTAGAGAAGAGAGAAAGTCTGAATCAAGTTTTATAGGCATAAATATTGGAAAATTAAATACTGGTCCTTTTTCAAAGAATCGGTCAAAGAAAAGAAGGAAACCAAATCTTCACAAAATAGCTTAAAAAATCCACAAAGGGCCTGATTCTCAAATTGGCATCCCAATTGTAGGCAGCAGTAGGCATTCTACTGCAATCTAATGGACCAATCGAAACGCATATATATATATATATTTTTTAATCGATGCAGCAAACAATGCTTACAATGTAGGCATCTGACTCATGCCTAAGGAAGTGCCTTCAGATGCCTAAAACCAGCATAGGTGTGACTTATGCCAGAAGTGGCTTTAGGCACGCCTAAGCACTTCCTAGGCACAAGTCAGATGCCTTAAATGTAGGCCTGTAAAACATTGGCCTACATGTAAGGCATCTGTAGAAAAAATAGATGTGATTCTGCACGCGGTGCCTACTGGTGATTGACATGCAGTAGGTGCCCGTTTTGCAGGCACTGTTTCCAGAATCAGGCCCAAAACGTGGAGTCTCAATAGTACTTCAACTGGGAAAGTGAAGAAAATTGAAAGTCATAAATAATTAATAAAGGGAAGTCTTTATTGATTCAAATCAAACTGACCTGATGTGGTTCATGTTTTGACTCTACCGAGCCTACATCAGAGGTCATGTAGTCAGAAAATTACAAACAAATATAAAAAGCACCAAATAGATATTGTGACAGGGAAGCTCCTGTCACAGTGAAAACTACTGCTAAAACTCCCCAGAATGCAGCACAGGGCTCTGTAAAACCCGGCATGGAGCCAGGACAGCTGGCTCAGCCAAAAGAATGCAAGCCCAGGCAGGTCCCAGCACAGCTGAAGAGCCAGTTAAGGAAGGCTCTGAAAACCACTAATTGCCCCTATCACTCCTTTCCCCAGGTCAGGGAGAAACCTGAGACCAATTTAGAGAGGGGTGGAGTCCGACCCCGGAGTTTGCCTTATAGGCAAAGTCAGTTTGCAGATAGGGAGGAGAGAGAGAAGGAGGACACAGCTGACTCTAATGAGAGAAGCCAAACCACTCAAGTTTCCAGGTCACAGAGGGTGCCTAAGACCCAGCATAAGTGTATGGCAGGAAGCCAGCACCTAAGGAAAGGTGGTACAGCACTTGGGAGGTACAGTGACTGGCAACTTAAACCCCAGAGAGAAGGGCTGGGAAATTATCCCCAGGGAAAGGCTGCAGGTATTTTGGCAGACTTGCAGAGAGGGGGATGGGAAGCACAGCCTGGTAGTAATGAGGAAACGTTAAGCCAGAGTTCCCATGAGGGTGAATGGGAAATGTGCAGTGTCCTGAGTGATAATATAAGTGAAGAGGACATGGACCTGGGGGAATACAGTATGTGAAAGTCCTCAGCTAATCTCCTGAAGAACGTTCTCCCAGTGTTGCTTTGTTTCACACGGAAGCCAGAGCAGTGCTGGCAAAGCTAATTAGGTGATAAAAATGTGTCAAGAAGATAAAGGGAGCTGAGAGGGGAAAGGCTTGAAACAAGCCGTGCTCAGCTATAAAAGCCAGAAGGTGTTAAGGTCCAGAGAGATCAATAAATCCCAGTGGGGATACGAGCCAAGGAAGGCATTGAACTGATATAATATTTTGGATGTTATAGTATTTTTGCTTTTGATAAGGAGGGGCAATTCAGCTCCTCAGTAAAACACCTGAGACTCACCTGGACTGTAAAATAATTGTGTGCAGGATGCACCCAAAGGACTTGAACAAACCAAGGTGAATGTTTTCTTTTTGCTTCTGTTTTCTTTTCTTTGTACTTTGGGACACTAATAAACCTGGTACTGTTTTTCAAGGAATCCGGTATCCGGGTCTTCCTTTCACCACCATATAAAAGGCGTACTAAAATTCTTACTTGTGGTCTGGGCCGGAGTTTCCCACCTACTCGGGGACGGGCCCGGCCACAAGAAGTTGGTGGCAGTGGTGGGATTGCGCCGCCCACAGGTTAGTGGAGGAAGTACGTCCAAAGACTTGGAAAAAAAAAAACACGAACTTTGGTTTTTGGTTTTTTTTTTGCAAAGCAAACTGCTGACCTTTTGGAGGTGAAGACTAGTGCCAGAAAGTACTGTGTTCAAAGGCTGGCAATACAGTATTTTGGAATTGTGGAACAATTCGAGTGGTTTTTTTTTTGAAAGCCTTAATTTTCCTAAATCTGACTTTATGTGAGCCGTGGATTACAAATACCCAGAGGCAAAGCAGGAAGAAGGAGCGGTATCCGGTTCAGTGTGGTTCCTGGTGGAGTACAAGGCAGCATCAAGGCGTCCGGAGGACACAGTCTGCTGAGGAGTGGAGCGGAGTCCGGAGGAGCGGTTCCAGGTTCCTGAGTTCCTGGTCGGAGGAGTGGCTGGGGAGGCCCTAATATCCCAAGGCTGAGACACATCAGTCCCTAAGGTAACGGTGCTTAGGGGTGGCTGATGTGGATTGGTGGGTAAGAGGGACCAGAGACTCGGGGCTAGTGAGGGAAAACCCTAGCAGTGAAAGTCCGCACTTGGGTTCCTGTTCTCTCTTGTTTGTGTTCCAGGATGGAGGCGTCTAAGTTCCTGACTGGTCTGGAAGGGGAGATGCACAAAATGCAGCAGCGTTTTCAGGAGATGCTGCAGTCGCAGGCAGAGCTCTGGAAAGCAGACCACCAGGCACAGCAAACTCAGCACACGGAACTTTTGCAGCAAATGTCCGCCCAGATACAGGCCCTAAACAACCTGGCACAGAAGCCTGCAACACCGGTGGCCGGCAGCGGTGGTGGCGTCGTCGGGCCGGTAGGCGCTCCTTTTGGGGAGCCGATAAGACTGCATAAATTAAATGTAGATGATGACATATAAGATCAGACTTTGAGCGCTGAACAAGCAGCTAATTATCCCATACTGAAGCAAACTTTGCTAGATTATTTAGGGAATAGCCCAGGCCACTATCGGAGCCAGTCACGGGTAACCCGTTTGGCCCCGAATGAGCGCCCTGGAGCCTTGAAACAAGACCTTGAAAGATGTTTCAGGAGGTCTGGGGGAAGGTACCAGGGGCGGGGCAGGGTTAAGCTTGCGGGTAAGTGTTTTGCCTGTGGTAAGCCGGGGTATTGGAGATTACAATGCCCGGTCAAGAGGAACCTGACAAATAAGGTTGGGTCCTCGGTACTGGGTCCCCAGAAAGAATGTATGGTCAAGATAAAAATAGAGGGAATCCCGGTAGTAGCCCTAATAGACTCTGGAGCCGATCAGTCCATACTGGCCCAGAAGGTGTGGCGGAGGATCTTAAGAGCCCGAGGTCAGGAAAGTGATAGACCCCAAGGACAAAAGGAGATACAATGCATGCATGGGACCTCCTTAACCTATGAAATGAAGGAAGTATGGGTAGAGTATCAAGGGAGGGAGGATGCTCTGAAAATGGCCCTGATGCCTAGGCCCCCATATGACGTGATCCTGGGACGGGAATGGCCCTACTGCGGGGAATGCTTTGGCATGCGAGGGGTGAAGGCTTCCCCAGTGCAGGAGGAGAAGTTAGCTCAGATCTTCCCCCTGGAAGGTGATGTCCTAGAAGAACCGTCCCATAAGAGAATTAAAAGCCGAGCGGAGAGGCGGGCAGACAAAAGATCTTGCTATCAAGGCAAAGGAGGGGGGAGTCCCTTATCTTGGAGACCCTGGGTGCCTTACGAGGTGGCCCAACAATTCCCTACTCTAAGCCGGGAACAAAGGAAAGATCCTTCGTTAAATCCGGCTATAGAGCAGTGGGAAGTTGCTGGGGGGGGGGGGGGGGCTTGTGCGTTCCAGGTGGTAGGAGGACTCCTCTATAAGAGAGGATGGAATCCTAGGGCCCGAAAAGCTCAAAGGCGCTTAGTAATACCGGCCAGCTTTAGGAAACAAATATTTTGGTCCATCCATAGGGATATAGGGAAGGAGCATTTGACCCAAGACCCGACCATTAAAGGGATCCAAATGAAATTCTATTGGCCCGGACTAGCCCGAGAGGTAGCGGCCTGGTGTAAGGAATGTCCGAGGTGTAGTCAGGGCGGAAAGAGTCCGCCAGCAAATCCTGAAGAGGTAGGCCTGAATAGGGACATGGGCGGAAAGAGTCCACCAGCAAATCATGAAGAGGTAGGCCTGAATAGGGACCTGGGCGGGAAGAGTCTGCCAGCAAATCCTGAAGAGGTAGGCCTGAATAAAGACATTAAAGAGGTCCCCTTGGCAAGGGTTACACCGGACAAGGAGAAGCCCATTTTAAAGGTTATGCGGCTATCTCCCAAGGCTAAACTGCCAGTCCGCGTGACGCCAGGATCCGTGGGCTGGGACTTAAGTAGTATCCAAGAGATAAAGGTGCCAAAAAGGGGCAGGAAGGTCGTGGATATGGGCTTAGTGATAGCTCTACCAGGAGAATGTTATGGGCGCATTGCGCCAAGATCGGGTTTGGCATGGCATACACATAGGGGCTGGAGTGGTCGACCCAGATTATCGAGGAACCCTTAAAATTGTAGTAATGAATCTAGGGGAGAAAGAATATGGAATAAAAGAGGGAGATTGTATAGCTCAATTAATATGTGAGCGAGTGATGATTCTGGAATTGCGAGAGGAGGAGATAAATACAGACACTGCTCGGGGGGAGCAGGGCTGGGGCTCCTCAGAGGAGAAAGAAGGGGTGGTGAAGAAACCCAAAGAGTTCCGTCGCGTTTAGGGGAAAAGTCCTCTAAGAGTTTAAAGGAAGAAAGGACCGATAGGGGTTTAAGTAGGGGGGTATGTGACAGGGAAGCTCCTGTCACAGTGAAAACTACTGCTAAAACTCCCCAGAATGCAGCACAGGGCTCTGTAAAACCCATCATGGAGCCAGGACAGCTGGCTCAGCCAAAAGAATGCAAGCCCAGGCAGGTCCCAGCACAGCTGAAGAGCCAGTTAAGGAAGGCTCTGAAAACCACTAATTGCCCCTATCACTCCTTTCCCCAGGTCAGGGAGAAACCTGAGACCAATTTAGAGAGGGGTGGAGTCCGACCCCGGAGTTTGCCTTATAGGCAAAGTCAGTTTGCAGATAGGGAGGAGAGAGAGAAGGAGGACACAGCTGACTCTAATGGGAGAAGCCAAACCACTCAAGGAGTTTCCAGGTCACAGAGGGTGCCTAAGACCCAGCATGAGTGTATGGCAGGAAGCCAGCACCTAAGGAAAGGTGGTACAGCACTTGGGAGGTACAATGACTGGCAACTTAAACCCCAGAGAGAAGGGCTGGGAAATTATCCCCAGGGAAAGGCTGCAGGTATTTTGGCAGACTTGCAGAGAGGGGGATGGGAAGCACAGCCTGGTAGTAATGAGGAAACGTTAAGCCAGAGTTCCCATGAGGGTGAATGGGAAATGTGCAGTGTCCTGAGTGATAATATAAGTGAAGAGGACATGGACCTGGGGGAATACAGTATGTGAAAGTCCTCAGCTAATCTCCTGAAGAACGTTCTTCCAGTGTTGCTTTGTTTCACACGGAAGCCAGAGCAGTGCTGGCAAAGCTAATTAGGTGATAAAAATGTGTCAAGAAGATAAAGGGAGCTGAGAGGGGAAAGGCTTGAAACAAGCCGTGCTCAGCTATAAAAGCCAGAAGGTGTTAAGGTCCAGAGAGATCAATAAATCCCAGTGGGGATACGAGCCAAGGAAGGCATTGAACTGATATAATATTTTGGATGTTATAGTATTTTTGCTTTTGATAAGGAGGGGCAATTCAGCTCCTCAGTAAAACACCTGAGACTCACCTGGACTGTAAAATAATTGTGTGCAGGATGCACCCAAAGGACTTGAACAAACCAAGGTGAATGTTTTCTTTTTGCTTCTGTTTTCTTTTCTTTGTACTTTGGGACACTAATAAACCTGGTACTGTTTTTCAAGGAATCCGGTATCCGGGTCTTCCTTTCACCACCATATAAAAGGCGTACTAAAATTCCTACTTGTGGTCTGGGCCGGAGTTTCCCACCTACTCGGGGACGGGCCCGGCCACAATATATAAGAATTATATAAAAAATATCATATTACATATAATTACTAAAAATCAATAAAGAGGAAAAAGACATAAGAGAATGGAATATATAAAAACATATACTTCGTAATTGACATCATGTGAGCAAAAAAGCAGATAAATCATACAACAGAATACATGTACATTCTAAGACTTTATATTCTATAATATGGACAAAGTGAGAAAGTGATAAGAGAATTGAAACATAAGGTGTGTTAAAGATCGGGACCAAAAAGAACAGGGACATAAAATAGGGAAAATAGTGAAAAAAGATATGCCACTGTGTAGTTAAAAGTTATTTGACCTTCTCCAAAGAATGTCAGTGCTAGGGAGTAGTTGGTAAAGAATCTCTAGTGCATGCAGATTTTAATGACTTTTGTAAACTGCAATTGTTTTGACTTTCTATTTTTTTTGTATGGATAGCACCAATTGTTGCCAAATCATCCAGTTACCACAAGCCTAAGGGTCCTGAAAGACTTTCTTTCTGTGTAAGAAAGGACCTCAGGGGCATAGATTGTACAATGACTCTGAATCTGACTAGAGAGTGAGACAGAGACTACAGAACTGTATTTGCTACTCTCAACCTGGCCAGGATTTTTAAAAAATCTCCCCCAACCCTTCTCACCCAGTTCTCATTCCATTATCTTCACATTTCTTCATTTCATTAATTTCCTCTTTCTTCATGCTACTTTCTAGACATTTCTATTTTTCTTACCACTTTTCCCTTGCCTCATCTCTCTTACTTGTATTTTTCTCTTGCATTGCTTTGCTTTCCCTTCCTCCCTCTCTTCCTTTTTCTTACTTCTTCTCCTCTTTTTCTCTAGCCTTGTTTCCTTCTTTGCTTTTCATCTGCTTTTATCCTACCTTTTCCAACTTACCTCTGACCCTCTTTTGCTTGCTTTCTTTTTGAAGGATATTCTTTTCTTCTTTCGACTGGAGCATTTACTTGAATTCTGTACAAAAAGCAAACCATAAAACAGAAGCTTGTATTGTAAGGAAGGTCCCTGACACCTCAACAACCCACCCTGACATCCCCTGACCCCCCCCCCCCCCCATACTTTTGAAGGATAGCAAGATATATGCCCACTTCCTCCTGCTGGCAGGTCTACCTCTTCCAAAATGGTGGGCCTTTCCCTTCAGTGCATCCTAGGATGCACTGGGGAGGGACTTAAGGACCTGATTGGCCCAGATACTTAAGGCTCCTCCCATAGAACGGACCTTAGGCACCTGGGCCAATCAGGGCCTAAGGCCTCATTCCCAGTTCATTCTGAGATGCCCTAGGAGTGGCTTAATACTCTGATTGGTCCAGATACCCAAGGCCACTCTACTTTTAGGACTGAAATGTAGGCCAGCATTTTGTCTGTCACGGTTCTAGGGAGATGTGTAGGGGCTTAAACTTGCCCAAGGTCATTTCTGAGTGAAGCCATGCCCATGCCCAGTCTTGGGTGAGCTTAAGTGTCCCTATGCATCTCTGTAGATCCGTGACAGATGCCTACAATATAGGCGATCTTCATTGCCTGGGTTTTTTCCAAAAACGTGCATCCCGATTGGCTGCCAGACGGCGGTAGGATGCCTACCGCTGTCTACAATTGGGACACCCATTTATAGAATCAGCCCCAAAGTGTTTTTATAGCTTACGTTGTCTCTAGTCAGTTTGAACAATTTCCATCAACTCATTTTGCAGTTCTTGTTCAGTCAATTGTAATGTCTCAACTGGATTACTGCAACTCTGTTTATTGCAGTCTCAGTATAGGAAATCAAAAACAACTACAGTTAATTCAAAATACTGCAGCTGAGTTGATTTTTGAGAAGCCTACATTAGTTGCCTCTTAGTTCTAGAATTGTTTAAAAGTGCCTGATTTTTATAAAATCTATCATGTTCAATCTACAGAACCTTTTATATCTTTAATAGCAAACTTTGGCCCTCTTTTACTAAGTGTGGTAGAGGTTTCTACCACAGTCCGGGGTGCTAAAAGCTCCGACACTCATAAGAATTCTATGAGCATCAGAGCAGCGTCTGAGCATTTAGCATTCCAGGCTGCAGTAGAATCCTCAATCGTGGCTTAGTAAAAGGAAAGGGGGAGGGGGTTGTTAGATATGCCAATTACAGATTCATCCACGTTCTTTGGTGTATTCATCTTTTAAGGGCATTCAATCTACAATAGGTCTTTATTTTCTTGTTCTTTGTCATTTATTTTTACTTCCTTTTGAATTATTCTTTATTCGTTTTTGACATCAAATATATAGTGCAAACATATGAACAATCTTTTGGAATGAACTACCAATTAATCTAAGAATGTGTACATTTTATTAAATTTTTTGCAAATATTTGAAAGCCTTTATTTTTCAAACACTTTTAGAACAACTACTTTAATATTGTACTATTACTATATATTAGTAATCCTTTTTGTGAACCACCTCGAGCCTTAGCATTGGTTTGAGGAAGATGCGGTATAGCAAGATGAAAGATTAGATTAGGTTATTATCAAACAAACATGCATACATTAAACTTACCATATAAAAATCATAAGGTAGGACTAATTTGTCTATGGGATAGGCAGCCAGAAAATGTATTTTTCATGTAATTTCCTGTCTCAATAGCAGACTATGGATTTTTCCTCCAGGAACTTGTCTAAACTTTTTTCAAAACCATCTACCACTGTTACCACACCTTCAGTAATTTTTGATGGAAATGTGAATCACTTGTTTACTCTTTACTAGAATACTAGGACTTAGAAGCATGCAATGAAGCTACTAAGTAGCAAATTTAAAACAAACCAGAGAAAAGCAAAGATACTTACCTGTACCAGGTGTTCTCTGAGGAAAGCATGCATATATTCTCACATGTGGATGACATAATCCATGGAACCTGGTACAGAAACTGTTACTTTAAATTTTTTAAAGCAGTGCCCATACCGCACGCATGCCAGTGTCTGCCTATCTGGCATCAGCTCATGGGACTTTCAATTCAGTAACAAAGCTAAGCCGCCAACTAGGGAAGGTGGTCAGGTTATGAGAAATATGCCTACTGTACTCTGGAAGAGGTTAAACATTGAATATACATAAGCCTGGTAAAACCCAAGTGAGTTGTAGGGAAAGTTGGCACTCAGGAAATAAAAAGATTTTGCAGAACTGCATGTCCAAACCAACTGTCTTTTCTGGAGTTTTATTCTAAAAAGTAGTACGAGGATTGAGGGCTGAGTGGCTGCTTTATAGTTGTCCTAAATAGATGCAGAGTGGAAATGAGCTACCGAGACAGCCATAGCTTGGATATTGTGGGCCATTACAAAGCCCTGAAGCATCAGTACAACCTAAGTTTATGCAAAGGAGATATAGTCTGCTAGCCAGGTGGAGAAGATTCTCTTGGAAACAGGAACAATGAGTCTGTTATGGTCATAAGCTACAAAGAGCTGGGAGGATCTTCATTGAGGTTTAGTCTGGTTAGGTAGTATACTAGAACATGTTTCAGTCCAAGGTGTGAAGAGCTGTTTCCCCAGGATGGGAATATGGCTTTGGAAAGAAAACAAGCAAAACTATGGACTGGTTGAGGTGGAATTCTGAGGTGATTTTGGGGAGGAATTTTGGATGAGTTCAGAGAACTACTCTGTCATGGTAGAATCTTGTGTAGGGAGGATCAGTGCTTGGAGTTCACTTAATATGGCATGTAGATGTGAGGGCAATAAAGAAAATGACTTTCCAAGTGAGAAGTATGAGAGAATAAGTGGTAAGTGACTCAAAGAGAGACTTCATAAGGGTAGATAGTACAATGTTAAGATTCTAAGCAACAGGTGGTGGCTTGATAGGTGGTTTAGTGAAGTAAACCATTGGAAAAAGACCATCTACACCTTGCGACAACTAAGACTCACCAGGCCATACTTGCACCCACACCATTTTGCTCTGATCGTCCAGATGATGGTTCTGCCTCAACTGGATTATTGCAACTCTGCTTACTCGGGCATAACACCACTCTAATCCACAGACTGCAGTTCATCCAGAACACAGCAGTAAGACTGATTTTCAACCTAAAGAAATATGACTCGATCTCAGCATTCATCAAACAATTACACTAGCTTCCCATATCATCGCAGATAAATTTCAAAATATCATGTATCCTAAGCAACATACTCCAAGGAAACTCAGCTGCCCCCCTTATTCAACTATTTTCAGTGGTCTGGTCCTCCTCCAGAAGAATCCTTAACAGAATTCAACTAAACATGCCATTCATGAAAAACCTTCACTACAGAAGAATCTTCCACTCCATGCTAACCTATCTGGGAGTAAAAGTTTGGAACGACATCCCAGAAGCAATCAGAATGGAAACCAGCTACACGTTATTCTACAAGAAGCTGAAAACTCTTCTTTTTGACAATTGATACTATTAGCCTATTACCATCTCCCTCTATTCTAGACCTTTTCATTTCCAGTATGTCTATTTGTCTTGTCATCCCTCCCCCCACATACACATTTTTTTTTTTAATTTTAAAGTTTTAAAGTTTCTATTTTATTTTAACAATATTTTGATGTACACCGTTTAGGTATGTTTTTGATAAACGGTATATCAAAGATTAAATAAATTTAGAAACTCTCCTACTTGTCCTTCCCAGTCCCTTCCTTACCTTCACCACCCCCTTCTCCTCCTCCCCTTCATTTTCACTGTAAGTCGCCTAGAGCCTGCTTAGGTTAGTGCGACACACAAGATTAGATTAGTAAAGTCCTTTCAAGAACCTGGATATTAAGGGATGAACAGATGAAGGTTTCTAACCAAGGGAAAATGAAACACACTGATAGCATTGAGATGTACTTGAACCGAGTTGGTTTTTAGACCAGAGTTAGGGAGGCGAAGAAGATAGAGTCCAGGATGGAAGAAAGTAATTCAAAAGAAAGCAGTGCACACCAGGAAGAAAATCTCATCTATTTGAAGCACTGAGTGGAAGGCTTTCTGGATGCTTCAATGTCCTCCTTTTTCTGGATCCATATGGTAACCCTACTTTGGAAGAAAGGCGGGAGAGGAGAGATAATGATAGAAATATTTAAATACATACATGGCATAAATGCACAGGAGGAGATTGGCGTAGAATGAGTAAAAGTGAATTGATTTTTACTCTTTCAAAAAGCACAAAGACTAGGGAACACTCAATGAAATTACTTTTAAAACGAATAAGAGGAAATATTTTTTCACTCAATGAATAGTTAAGCTTTGGAACTCATTGCTAGAGTAAGGGTCAGATTCTAATAATAATCCTGTAAGTTAGGTGGCATTAGGCATCCTAACACTGCCTAACTGAAATGTTTTAATTGATTCAATCAGTCCAGTAATTGATTGTGCCTATTAAAATCCAATTAAATGCCTAAGTGCACCTCCAAAACCAATACTGTTTTCCCATCTAAGGAAATGCTTTACAGCATCTAAGGCCACTATGAGCGTGGTTAACACTGGATGTGGCCTTAGGCACTGTAAGACGCTTCCTTAGATGCAATTCTTGTGAAAGGTAGGCACCAGAAATGTAGACCTTTAAACCCTGGCATACATTTACGACGCCTATGTTTTATGTAGCCACAATTCTGCATACTGTGCCATTGTGTGATTAGCACATGAACAGCATCATGTTTAGAGGCACCGTCTGAAAATGGCACCATTTGCAGAGTCCAGCCCTAAGTGGCTACAAAAGTTAGCATATCTGTGCTTAAAAAGGGTTTGGACAAGTTCCTGATGGAAAAGTCCATAGTCTACTATTGAAATAGACATGGGAGAAGCCACTGCATACCCTGGTATCTGAAGCACTGAATCTTGCTACTCTTTGAGATTCTGCTAGGTACTTGTGACATTGATTGGTCCCTATTTGAAACAGGGCTGGTTTTAGACATGCTGGGGCCCAGGGCAGAAATTAAGGAGGGGGCCCCTCTTCTACCTGCCTGTCTCCCAATTTCTCCACCCATTTTTAAATGACTTCTTCACACACAAAACAGACAGATAGACCGTCACCAAATATAGAAAAATGGATCACAAATTAGAAGTAGAAATATGAATACCAAAGCAGAACTGGAAATTCCAAAAAGTTAAACTCGGCAAGTCTGTACTACATTTTGAATACAATCATTGACTTAACTATGACAGGGGGCTGGACCTCCCACTTTGAGCTTAGGCCCCCCTCAAAATGAACATCTCTCTTTCTGTAGCTGGTGAGGATCTTGTGGAAGGCCTGGTTAGCGCAAACAGCGCAGAATAAATAGCAGGGAATGGAAGAGACCTTTCTAAGTCCTGATCAGAGGGTCTTACATGCAAACACATTTAAAAACTTGAAAAGTCAGGATAATTAACAAAAGACCAGGAAAACGATGTATAGCGTAGGAAATGGGAATTCAGTATTTATGTGAATTGCTAGGTTAGGCATAAGGGAAATTAGGTATATATATTGTAGAGGTATTAATCTGCCTCCATTTTTCTTTCTTTGTTGGTGTCTTTTCTTTGTATAAAAAGTTTGCGCCAAAAATCCTTGTGGTTTAATTGATGGCAGATGTTCTTGAACTAGTTAGCTAGGAGAATATCAGATTTCACATTCCAGTGCTGGGTAAAGAAGAAAACCTTAAATATGCTCTAAAGAAGTATTGAATATGACTGAAATATGAATGACATATGACGTGTGGCGTGTGAGTGAATGTGGGATCCAAGAGTGTGATTGGATGGTTATAAATTGTGAGTGTATATTAAATATAAAATTGTTTTTGCAAACTTTATTTATATATATATTTCAAACCTTGAGAAATCCTGAGAGGTAACATCTGCAGTTTGACCTCTAGTATAGGAATTCTCATTAACGGGGGGCTCACACACAGAAATGTCCAGACCGACAGCATTTGAGTTCCTGACACAGAGAATTGTTTTGATTTAAACTTTTAAATAATTACTGAGAGAGAGAGTATTTCTTTGGGTATATTATAATGTTTTATGCATATTCAGAAATTGCTGTGAACAAATATATAAGGAATTTCTTTGTTCAACAGAAGGACAGCTTCTGCTGGCTGATGATTGGTAGATGGGAGTGATGTAATATATGGTCATTGTACACCGGAATAGGTTCCTCGAGACCATATTTTTTCAGGAGAGGTGCATTTTTCCACGCTTGACAGTATGTGGCTCCATTGTACAAATGCTTTTTGAAACAAGATTTCTGTTAATTTTTAATAAACAATATTTGATTGGAAATATTTATACAATTATCATTATTCAGGGGCAGCTAAGGGCAGAGGATAGGCTAAAAACTCTGTTCAATCCCCAAGCCTCACTAATTGACATCCACCTCCCACCCCTCCCTCAGGTCCTATGACCAGAACTTTCCAAGTTTTGCAGCTGGTAACAACATTGCAGAGTTGTTGCTGCTACCTTCCCCCCTGGCTTTCATGCATGCATGAAAGCAGTGGCAGCTTGAGAACATTACCACTAGCTGCAAAGCTTGGAGATTTCTGGTTCCCAGACTGGAGGAAGATGTATTCAGTTGGCAGGGCTTGAGAATCCCCACTAGCTCAAGTATTTATATATTGAACTCAGGAGAAACTTTGGTGCTCATCCACTAATTTTAGGCTCCAGTCTCTCACCCAAATCAGCTATATGGCTATGCCACTGAACACAATACAAAAATAATTGTGACATAATCAAATTTCTTTTACACAGTTATTAATTTTATAGAATTATCTTGAACTAGTTGTAAACAACAAATTGTCTTTGCATCTGATACTATAATAAATTGCTGAGGGCAGTAAAAGATGAGATATAAGATGAGGCATAATTTGTAATAGCATCATTGTATATTGGTAGAAATTTGTGATTGGAAAGATTATTTTGAATCTAAGGTAACTCCTAAAATTTTTAATGTTGATGATAATTGAATTGGGATTTTAGATAATATCAAAGGTAAAGAAAGTATCCTATTTTCTTTTGTATAAAAAAACATAGCTTTAGATTTCTGAGAATTCAATGACAAATGATTAGTTTTTAACCAGAGATTAAACTATGGGCTCCTTTTACTAAGATGCGCTAGCATTTTTAGCGTGTGCAAAAGATTAGCGCGCGCAAACCACACGCTAAATGAAAAATACTAATGCAACCTCTATGGAAGCATTAGCGGTTAGCGCACGCTAAAACCGCTAGCACACCTTAGTAAAAGGAGCCCTAAGTTTTTGATTTATTTTTGTACCTCAGCCGCCAGTGCTGTGAAGCACTTCTCAACATCGGGGCAGGCAGTCCTGCAGCTTACTGCTCCAGCCAGCTGAGAGGGTCCTTCTGGGATCTTTAAATCAACACCCAGCTGCGGAGAGAATCTGCCACCAGTACTGTGAAGCACTTCTCAACATCGGGGCAAGTAGTCCTGCAGCTTACTGCTCCAGCCAGCTGAGAGGGTCCTTCTGGGATCTTTAAATCAACACCCAGCCGCGGAGAGAACCTGCCGCCAGTGCTGAGAAGCACTTCTCAACATCGGGGCAGGCAGTCTCGCAGCTTACTGCTCCAGCCAGCTGAAAGGGTCCTTCTGGGATCTTTAAATCAACACTGAGCCGCGGAACGCGGCCCGTGGTTGTGAGCCGAAGGGGCGTGGCCAAAGGGGCTTGCCCCTTTTGAGCCCCTTCGGAGCCCAAGAGGAGCAGGGAGTATCGAAATTTACCAATATGGGCAAAAGGAAGGCCAAAGTAATACCACCAACTTTGATGACTGGTCCGATGGATCGCCACCTTATGGCTCCTGTGTTGTCGCAAGTGAAAGAGCAAGTAAACTTAGATACTCTTAATGCTTCTCTGTCCTCTGGGGAATCTACACCACCTCCTCAACCACCATATTCTACAGGGTTAGAAGAGTCCCACCCAGCGTTAGAGGGAACATCTTCTTCCCCACAAACATATTTACCTCCTGGACTAAAGAACTCAGTACAATCTTTGGAGGGATCTAAAGAGCTGATGGTCA
The DNA here is from genome assembly GCF_902459505.1 of Geotrypetes seraphini. Classification (NCBI taxonomy): domain Eukaryota; kingdom Metazoa; phylum Chordata; class Amphibia; order Gymnophiona; family Dermophiidae; genus Geotrypetes; species Geotrypetes seraphini. The sequence goes on along the minus strand of NC_047092.1, from coordinate 83,453,647 downwards.
TAGGGAAAGGCTCTGAAGTTCTCCCTAAAGATAAAGAGATCACTGTAAATGATGTATGTCTAAGTATTAACAGAATAGAGTCATAATTACAAAAAACTGTTTTGAAATTATGTCAGTTTTCCTTAGATGTAACAGTGAAAATTAATGAAACAGCAAAAAAGTTAGAAAACAGCAAAAAAGTTAGAAAAAAAATAGATCAAGTTGTTAATACTTTACAAGTTACTGCTGTTTCCAATATTAAAGATGGTATGTTGACTCATGCTAAGTTAGAAAAACTAGAGAATTTTATAAGGGCTAAAAACCTCCGTTTATTAAATTTGCTTGTAACACATTATTTGTCTTCTTTAGAACTCTTGAAAATGTACTTGAGGGATATATTACAATATACTAAAGTGGATACTCTTGAATTAGACAACCTCTATTACATTCCAAGAGGGTCTAAAGAAATACTTGAAGAGGGTGAAATGGATAAACTTGTTTCACCTGACAGTTTGAATGTATCACAGTTCTTTGAATCCTCTAAGGACATAATTGATAAACGAGCAACTTTAATAGTGGCCTTCTAAACAAAGTTGGAAAAATAGGCTATTTTGAAATTATATTTCTTGAAAAAACAAGACCTGTTTTGTGGCCAACGTGTGACAATTTTTCCAGATATCTCCAGGCATACACAGTTTAAAAGGAAGCAATTCCTCCAGCTAAAACCTAAGGTGGTAGCAACTGGAGCTACCGTCTTTCTGAAATTTCCACGCAAGTGCTTAGTCTTGTATGGAAGTGATAAGTATTTCTTTTTTTAATCAGTCCAGTTAGAAGACTTTATTAAAGGAAAACCTTTGCTGAAAGCTTAATTTCTATTATTAATAACTTTATATATATTGGAGGAGGGTGTATGATTTATATAGATTGGCCAATTACTGCCTGCGATGTTAAAAGATTGATGGATTTAAGTTTCTAATTGATACTGGTGACTATTATAATGTGGACTATATCATTGTTGATTAATTTCCTTTATATTTTAAGTTGTATTTTATATACAGAATTTAGTGGATATTTATGAATATTTGTTATTGTAATGAATAATTAAATAAAGAATTAAAGAAAAAAAAATTTGTTGTACCTCAACAAATTTGAAACATCAATTGTGTGAAGAAATTGAATATTATCACATATACAAATACGGTAAATCCAATAGATTGTGCAAGAGTAAGTAGTGGGACTAGAAAAATATTAAACAAAATGGGATCAAAAATGGATCCTTGAGGTACCCCACATGGCAGGTCAGTATATTGATCTTCCAATTTTAAAATATAATGGCGATCACTCAAATGGGATTTAAACCATTGAAAAGCTATATCTGTAATACCAATATCTTGCAGACAACATAGTAGTATATCATAATCCACAGTATCAAATGCTGCAGTGAGATCACTAGTACTGGTTTAAGATGATCTATATAGTATAATATTGATGTAGTAAGATCAAGAAGTCGTTTCTGTTGAGTGATTTAAATGAAAACCAATTTGGTTAGGATGTAGAACAATTGTTTTTTTCAATAACATCATTTAAATGATTGAAAACATGTTTTTTGATAATTTTTGCACAGAATTTAATGTTAGAAACTGGACGATAATTTGAAATATCAGAAATTGGTTGATGAATATTTTTAATTTTGGGGATAATAATTGCCAGTTTTCCAAAATATGGCACTGTACTGTAAGTAAGGCTATTAGATATACTATGTATAAATGGAGCAAAGAAATAAAGAATTTCTTCAAAATCTTGGTAGGTATTGGATCATGAGGGGATACAGTGGTGTTCATTGATGAAACTAAGGATTTAAACTCTGTTATTGAGGGAATATTGAATGTTGAAAGTATATTAAATAATGTGATATTAGAAGTTGGCATTGGTTGCAAAGATTGTGTTGTCAGTTACATGCCCTTTATATGGCCACACCCCTTCTTCAGTTACATGCTAAAAGATTTGCCCACATTTAACAGAATAGCGCATAATGAGATGCTTGTAATTACAAATTGTTACCAATTAACACCATTAACTAATTGTTAGTGGCTAATTATTGGAAGTAATAATAATAATAACTTTATTTTTCTATACCGCCATAGTCAGGCGACTTCTAGGCGGTTCACATTGAAAGAAGGCTGGACAGTCAGCAAATAGCAATAAGTCTGAATACAATACAGTAAGTCTTAATACAATACAATAAGTCTAAATAGAAAGCTTACATACTAATTGGAGTTCTATGGATAAAGAATACAATAAAGGATCTTCTTGAGGGAAGGAAAAGGCGTTTACAGAGGGGAAATCCTAGTGAGGGAGAGGACAGTTTTAGTCAATGAATTTGGCGAATAGGGCGGTTTTAATTGATTTTCAGAATGCACTGTAAGTCAGATTTGGTTCATTTATGTAGTTTCTCAGCCAGACTTGCTGTCTGTTCGCTTGAACTTAAAGGTTCTATCCAGGAAGGATTTGTATCTACATCCTGTGATCTTTGGGTATGCAAAGAAGTTTTTGTTTCTGGTTGTTCGTGTGGGATTGTGTAGGATGAAGTGAGTTTGCAGGTATGAAGGTGCTAGTCCCCAGACTTGTTTGAAGCAGGTGCAGGCAAATTTGAATAGTATTCACACTTCTATTGGTAGCCAGTGCAGTTTTTTATAGTAGGGGTTAATGTGATCATTTTTTCTTAGTCCAAAGATTAGGCGAACGGCGGTGTTTTGTACTAATCTCAGTTTTTTAACTGTTTTTTGAGGGATACCCAGGTAGATGATGTTGCAGTAGTCAAGAATGGATAGGATCAGCGACTGCACCAGCAACCTGAAGGATGTTGGGTCGAAGTATTTTTTAATGGTCCTTAGTTTCCATAGCGTGAAGAAGCATTTTTTCACTAGTAAGTTTGTGTGGTCAGTCATGGTTAGGTGTGTGGCTTTTGGGTATTCCTGATTGTTTATTTTTATCGATGTTCTCGTAATTTTGTCATTAGGGCTTGCCAGAAAGACTTTTGTCTTCTCTGCGTTTAGTTTCAGTTTAAAATTGGTGGTCCATTTTTCGATTTCCGTCATTATGTTTGAGAAGTTGTCTAAAATTTCATTTGTGATGTCGTTTAAGGGGATTAGAATGGATATGTCGTCTGCGTATATGTAGTGCTCCAAGTTTAGTTTTTGTAGGGGGTGACCTAAGGAGGCGATATAGATATTGAATAAGGTGGGCGATAGGGGGGAGCCTTGAGGCACACCCGACGGGTTTTTCCATGGGTTGGAGTAATTTCCATTGCTGATTACTCGGTAGGATCTGTTAGTTAGGAATTCTTGGAACCATTTCTTTACCTTTCCAGAGATTACCACTACATCAAGGCACAGTAGCATGATCTCATGGTCTACCAGGTTGAACGCACTGCTGAGGTCAAGTTGTAGGATCAGTGCGCTTTTGCCTTTGCTAAAGAGATCATAAAGGTGGTTCAATAAGGAGGCTAAGACAGTTTCTGTGTTGTATCCTTTCCTGAATCCTGATTGGTGTTCACTAAGGATGTTAAATTTGTCTAGGTAATTTACTAGTTGAAGATTGACCAATCCTTCCTGTATCTTTGTGAAAAGGGGAATGCTTGCTATGGGTCTGAAGTTGGATGTCAGTGCTGTAGAGGTTTTCTGATCTTTAGGGATGGAAGTGATTAATATGTGTCCCGTTTTCTTGTTTAGTGTTCCGCTTGTAAGGGCAGTTGTTAGCCATGCAAATAGTTCTTTTTTGAAGTCTGGTGGGGCAACTGTCATGATTTGGGGGGGACATGCTAGACAGTTAGATTTGGTGTAATTGTTGAATAAATTTAGGAACTGTTGCCAGTTTGGATATTCGAAGTGGTCCCACATCATGTCTACTCTGGAGTATTGGTCATGGGGTTCGAGGTAGTGAGGTGTATTTGTTGTGGTTGTGGGTAGGGTTGCTCTTAGATCAGCAATTTTATTTTTTAAAAAGTTGGCAAGGGTTTGTGCCGATGGAGTGCGCTCATTGTCCTTTTTCAGGATTTGTGTTGTATCGGTTAGTGTTTTTACCAGTTTGAACAATTCTTTACTGTTTATTTTTGAAGTACCAATTTTTTTTTTTGCATAGTGCTTAGTGCGTATTTCTTTGATCAGATTTTTGTATATTTTCATTTTTTTGTTTCCAGCTTGTCTTGTCTGACTCACTGTTTGTTTTTTGCCAAATTCTCTTCAATTTTCTTAGTTCCTGTTTGGTGGTTAGTAGTTCACAGTCAAACCATTAATTGCAGTTGTGTACCAAGGGGAGGTGGCTGGGGCAGCGGTCCACCAAGGGTTGGCGCCAGCATCAAGAATGTCTTCTGGGCAGCAGCAGCAGCAACATTTATAATTCACTGCTTTTGATGGTGTTAGGCCTTCCTCTCTGTTGGGTCCTGCCTTCACAGAAACAGGAAGTAGGTGGGACCCAGCAGAGAGGAAGGCTCGACGTCAGCAAGAGCAGAAAATTGTGAACATTGCACTGCCAACTGGAAGGTGACAAAGAGAGGGAGAGAGGGGAGAGAAATGCTGCACCCAATTGGGGAGAGGGAGGGAAGGAGAAGGAAGACCAGGGAAGAGAAGAGACAAAATAGAGATGCCAGACCATGGGGAAGGAAAGGAGGGAGGGAAAAGAAAGAAGGAAAGGAGACAGATGCCAGACCAGGAAGAAAGGAGGGAAGGAGGAAGAGAGAGAGGAGATAGAGCAAGGAGGGGGAGGGAGAGATGGAATGGAAGGGAAGGAGAGGAGAAAGATTCCAGGGCATAAGGGAAGGGAAAGAGACTGAGATGCCAGACAATCAGGAAGGGAGGGAGGAAAAGGAAGGAAAGGAGATACCAGAGCATGAAGGGAGAGGGAGAGATGGAAGGAGAAAAGAGGAGAGAGATCCCAGGGCAAGGGGAAAGGAAAGCAGATGCCAGACTACAGGGTGAGTTGGGGTGGAAAGGAGGGAAGGAAAGGAGAAGGGAGAGATGACAGTACCTGAGGGAGGGAGTGGAGACAGAAAGAAAAAAAATGGAAGGGACAGAGAAAGAGGGCAGACACAGGATGGAATGGAGAGTGAAGAGAAGATAAGGAAACTAGAGATGATGACAAAAGGTAGAAAAAAGATTCTTTATTTTTTTGTGTTGCTTTAGAATAAAATAGTATTGTAGCTGTATTGATAAAACATTCATACATAGAAAATGGAAATAAGGTATTCTTTTTATTGGACTAATTTTAATACATTTTTTTACTAATTTTGAAGACCAAAATTCCCTTCCTCAGGGAATACCATGGGGGTACGGAGTGGGATGGAGGGGGGAGGGGGAGCAGGGGAAGGGGAGCAGGGGGGGACAGACCTCTTGGAAATTGAAAGTCAGATTACTGGAGTACAAGTCATGTATACATACCAAGAGTGGAGGAACCCCTGGTGGTGCACTGCCTTGAAGCCTAACATGTTTTTAGTTCACTACGTTGTGTGATGATTGATTATCTCCCCTGTTCTGTTAGATGTGGTGACTGGAGACGTCAGTTACATCAGAGGGAAGAGAGGTGGACTTATAATCTACAAACCGTTCACCCAGCTGGGCTAAATGCCCGGATAGAGTGGGCGGCATTTTTTGGCTGAATCTGGCTGAGGATTGGTCTAACTAAAAGGGGAGGAGTTGGTTGCTGGAGTATCCTAAGCCTCAGCTTCTATGTGTTCGGATGTGAGCAGTTGGAGCACTTGGAGATCCTCTACAGTTGCTGGTGGAGTAGGCTGGAATCATTCCCCTGACGCAGCTTAGCAAAACGGAGGTTTTCCCGTCGGGAAAGAATGGCTGCGGGGCCAGACAGGCTTGCACTTTCTGGATGCATGGAAGACAGCCTGGACACCGTCTGCAGCTAAGTGTTTGTCTTTTCCTGCTTACCTTTGACTTTGTTTGAGACCCATATATGTGCTGCTTGCTTCACTCACATTTTTTATTGTTCAAAAAGTTTTATTGATTTTATAAAAGATGAAATACAAAGCCAACAATATGCGTGCTCCAACAAGGCGCACATTATAACAATGTCATTAACAAATGTGAAGTGCATCCACAGTGGAATAATGGTCATAAATGATTGAATGCATCAGAAATAAAATAGAAGTTGAGAAGACATTAGTTCAGGAAAAGGAAATAAGACATAATAGGTGCAAGTTCTAACAATGTACCAGAGTAATCAGTTTAAATGATCTAAGCATAAAATAAAGAAATTGACATAAACAATATTAAATGAAACATGGTAAAACCAGAGAGGTGCCTGAAATGAAAAGACTAAGGGTGAGGCAAGATACAAATTATACTAATGAGTGCAGTAGTCAAGTGTCTGATTTACAATATTCAAGCAAGGGGGACCAAATTTTTGCATAAGAGGACATGGAATTATTGTGTTCAGCAAAATGACATTCATATTTCACGAGGAGACAAATTGAGTTCCACCATTGACTGACATGTAATTTAGTGGAATCTTTCCAATTGTGGAGAATAGTGGAGAGAGCAGTGAATAAAAGTATAATTAACAACCGTTCATGAGTAATGGTCACTCACATTTTTTGAAGTTTTGTAATTTAGCGTGCTGTTGTTTTTTTTAGCTGGTTCCTACGAGGGCTACTTTAGTGTTTCTCATTGCTGAGTGGATCGATACATTTCGGGCCTTGTTTGTTGGTGATTTACAAGTGGATTTTTTTGCCATATGAATACGAACTGAGGCTTTTTCTCCACTTTTATCTCTTTTTTTCTCTTTTTTTTTTTTCCTGGTTTTTATATGTTGAGAGAACGAGTGGGTCCTTGTATGAGTGCAGTGGGTAGACCTGATAGTGTCTAGGTAGGCCCCTCCTATGGTTTCCAATAGGGCATAATTTAATAGAATCAATTAGGAGTTTTGTATGTCCTTCCTGAGATTTTGTGGGGATAAGGCTGCCACAGATACAGGTGGTGCTCCTCTGATTCATTTTTATATTGGGGGGGGGTTAAACAATGAGCAGCCCCAGGTGTCACATACCCTAGGTATGCCGTTGGGTAACTGGTTCATTACTCAATTATATTGTATGCACAAATTAGGTATGCCCCAAATTTGCATGTGCAATTTTTAGTAATATATATAGAATCTGGGGGACTATATGAAAGTTCACAGTTCATGGAGTCTTTATTATGTGGGAGGATAGGAAAAGAAAGGAAAGCAAGAAATACATGCAACACATTTAAAAATATCAAAGTATTGGAGCTGAAGCTTGAACTGGATAGGCTAAGAGGGGAATTACAAGCATTACAGTTGGCATTAATAGAATGAAAAGCACAAAAAAACTAGATAAAATTACCCCATGCAGAACAATACTGAGAAAGAAGCCAAGTGGGGAGTGGGACAGTACATATCAACCTACTTCGTGAACTTTCACTTTGTACAAGTGTAAGCCCAAATTTTAGAGTGTGTGATTCAAGTACAACAGTGCCATCTAGTGAACTAACCACTACTTCCCTGAGGCAGGCTTGTGTTTGGAGGGTCAAACACAGACTGTGTTAGGTCACCAAGGGTCACCAAGACAAAGGACATTTTATTTATGTATCTATCTATATATGTATATATATATATATATATCTGTCTATATATACCGTATTTTCACGCAAATAACACGCACCCGTATAAAACGCGCACACGGATATAGCGCGCAGAAATCACGATGATTTGCACAAAAACTTTGATATACCGCGCTCACGGGTATACCGCGCATGCTGCCCGACGCTCCTTTCGCCCGCCCTGACTTTCCGTGCGCTGTCCCGACTCTCCGTTCACCCCCCCTGACTTCCGTGCACTGTCCCCCCTTGAAGGTCTGTCCCCATCCTGAAAGCCTGATGCCCCCCCCCGACGTCCGATACATCCCTCCCCCCCCCCCCGAAGGACCGCCGACTCCCCAACAATATCGGGCCAGGAGGGAGCCCAAATCCTCCTGGCCACGGCGACCCCCTAACCCCACCCCGCACTACATTACGGGCAGGAGGGATCCCAGGCCCTCCTGCCCTCGACGCAAACCCCCCTCCCCCCCAAGAACCTCCGACCGCCCCCCAGCCGACCCGCGATCCCCCTGGCGACCCCCACGACCCCCCCACCCCCCTTCCCCGTACCTTTGGTAGTTGGGCCAGAAGGGAGCCCAAACCCTCCTGGCCACGGCGAACCCCTAACCCCACCCCGCACTACATTACGGGCAGGAGGGATCCCAGGCCCTCCTGCCCTCGACGCAAACCCCCCCCCCCCCCAAGAACCTCCGACCGCCCCCCAGCCGACCCGCGATCCCCCTGGCGACCCCCACGACCCCCCCACCCCCCCTTCCCCGTACCTTTAGTAGTTGGCCGGACAGACGGGAGCCAAACCCGCCTGTCCGGCAGGCAGCCAACGAAGGAATGAGGCCGGATTGGCCCATCCATCCTAAAGCTCCGCCTACTGGTGGGGCCTAAGGCGCGTGGGCCAATCAGAATAGGCCCTGGAGCCTTAGGTCCCACCTGGGGGCGCGGCCTGAGGCACATGAGTCCAGGCCAACTGCAGGTTATTCTAGCAAGCCTGCTATTGGCTCACAAAAGAACTCAGGAGCCAGGAAACTACAGCTCTCAGAAAGCCAGAGTAATAGCAGGAAGCTGTCACATAAGCAGACACAACTGCAGAGGGAGCTTTCTCCCTTCCCCATCTTTAGAGCAGGGAGAGGTGAATTGGAGCCTGTTAAAATGAGGCAGCTGAGACCCAGAGAGGAGGAGGGACAGAGAAACTGGGAACATGAGCCTGCAAGGCAGCACAACTCAGTTCCCCAGTTAAATGCTGAAGAACTGGGATGAGACTGGGAAACGGTGGATATGTCAGAAGGGTCTGAACCCACCAGAGAGAGACAGTCACAAAGCTGGGAACCCGTGGACACTGATATGCCAAGTATACCTAGTGAGAGGTTGGAAGCCATGGACACAAGCTTAGAGGTTGGAAGTATTATGCTATTTTTTTTTATGCTTACCTGTTTTGTGCAGTTTTGTGACTAAGTTTATTTTGTGAGCAAAATTGTCTAACTTTCCAGAGCTAGGCTCTGAGGTATTCTCTCTCACTGCTTGTTGCTTTGTACTATTGGGACATTTGCAAATGACGGAGCCTTTTTTGCTTGCTCTCCTCTCCTCACAGCTGGAAGTTAATTAACTACTGATAAACTGATGCAGGGAACGTCATCCAGGAGGAGTTCTGTTTGGTATAATTCCTTAGCTGCAGTCAGCCTGTACCAGAGTGTCAGTTTTGGGCAGTATACTTTATGGTTTTGGAAAAGTCTTTTGGTCATGTAAACCAGAACCTTGTGTTTTGTTCTTTAATGCTCCTCCATAGAAAAAGAACATTGCTAAACTTACCACTATCCTTGAAAGGCTGGTGAAGAAGACTGAGTTACTGAGACTGAAGTCTAGCCATAATTCTGGTTTTGTGTTTTCTTTACTTTTTTTAAATTTTTGGTACAACATTCATTCTAGTGCTTGTGAAGCCAGTGTGGCCAGGTTGGCCCTGTTTTTGCATACTTTGGTTTCTGAACAAATGTACTGGAAAATGTTACAACCTACTGATAGTACCAGAACCGTCTGACCCAGGGTCAGAAATAAAAGTATATCTTTATTTTTGAACCTTTTTGAGTGTGTGTGGTTTCCTAGCCTGCTTTCACTGTGGATATTTTACCTATTGGTTTACACCCTAGGCCGATGCCTAGGTGGCCTGAAGGATTCCCTAGTTGGAGGGAACGCCCTGTGAGCAGTAATGGTCGCTGTGAACCCAGCTCGCTGCGGTGATCAGGAGCCCGGGGTTGCGACCGTATTCAGTTTTTATTTTTATATAAATAAATAAGTTGATGTATACTGTCCCATGCCCTATTTGGTTTCTTTCTCAGCATTAATAGAATACCAACTCAGAGAGTTACAACAGACATATTATGAATTCAGAAATAAGCCAGGAGGATTTAATAGCCAGAAAACTAAAAAAAGTGGCAAACAATGATCAATATTCCAAAAATAAAGGGAAATAAAGGGAAGTTAATTATCCAGGAAGAACACATTTAACACCAATTTTTAGATTTTTACCAAAAAAACTATAATCAGGAAATGCCTCAATTAAGAAAAAAAAACCCCAAAACATATCAATCAATACTTAGAGAAAATTGAACTGTCTAAGAGTTCAACAGGAATACAATAGTAGCATAGACTAGATCAGGGGTGTCAAAGTCCCTCCTCGAGGGCTGGAATCCAGTCGGGTTTTCTGGATTTCCCCAATGAATATGCATTGAAAGCAGTGCATGCAAATAGATCTCATGCAGATTCATTGGGGAAATCCTGAAAACCCGACTGGATTCTGGCCCTCGAGGACCGGCTTTGACACCTGTGGACTAGATGCTGCGATCACTCCAATTGAGGTTGCAATAGTAGCTAATGATTTACCACTGGGTATAGCTCCAGCTTAAATGGAGTTTTCTAACATTTTTATTTATAGAAAGTTTATCTATAGTGATGGCTAAACTTTTCATTTCTTTCAGGAAAGGTGCAAAGATCCCTACTATAATTAATATAGCAGGAATTAGGACTGAGGGTGTTGATAATTGAGATTTTTGTGCTATCTTGTTCTGGAGGATGATTTCTGGAGTGGGGACTGGGCATAAGAACATAAGAATTGTCATTGCTGGGTCAGACCAGTGGTCCATCGTGCCCAGCAGACCGCTCATGCGGCGGCCCACAGGTCAAAGACCAGTGTTCTAAATGAGTCCAGCTCACCTGCGTACGTTCCAGCAGATATATCCTATTCGAGCAATATGCTGTGGATTGCCCGTTACCCTTTCTGGCTGTAATAGCTTAAGGGTAACATCTTGGAATGTCTCTGGTATAAATTCACCTATTAAGAGAACTATAATATTACAAGCACTCCATAGACATAACACAGATATTTCATGCTGCAAGAAATCAAGCTAAGTGACGCTGAACAACAAAAACTCAATCATGGGTGGGTCAATGTTTTTAGGTTTCATCTGGTTCAAGTAAAGCGGGAGTTGCTATTCTTATTAAGAAGACCATGAAATTTAAAATAACTAGTGTCATATCAGACTCTGAAAGGTGCTACATGGTAGTTTATGGCATCTTGGGATCCACAAATGTAATTATAATATCCATTTATGTACCTCAAGTTCCAGACTGTTTTTTCAGTCCTTCTTAACAATTTTAATTCAATTGATAGGGGTGACTATGATATTTGCTGAGGACTTTAATATTGGATCCAGAGTTGGACACCTCAGTGGGATGTTCTAAGTTTTAAGGATGATCAGATCAAGGGCAGTGAACTTTGCTATTGAGCCTAGATTTAGTGGATGTCTGGACCCTCCAATATTCAGCTGGCGGGAGTCAGCTTTTTGTAAACGCTTACTATTGCCAGCTGAATTAGTCCCCAATATTCAGTGCCAGGCCATGTCCGGGCACCAGCACTGAATATTGGGTTTAAGTGTGACCAGGCAGGCTTCTGGAGATTATGAGGCCCGGCTGATATTTAGCCGAGCACACATAACGGAGTTATGCAGCCCCAGATGATCATCTTAGCAGCCACCAAGAACGCTATGCAAATGCATTACAAGGAGATTTTATTAGTATTCTAATATATCAATTCATCCTATGTCGGGTAAATCTATTTAATTTTAATAGCTCCAAAGAAATTGTATAAATAGCAAATATAAAGAAGCTATATCCAAATTAATTTTTCTTAACTTCTTTTTATTATTATTCATTTAACAGTATAAAAATACAATTATTCCACTTCACAATTCTAAAAATATTTTTGAATAATAGAAAACAAGAACCCTATCACCCAAACACTCATAACTGTGTGGTAATAACTTAATATTTAAAATGTCAGTTCATGCAGCCTATGACCAGACCCCTGAAGAAGCCAACAGTAAGGCGAAACGGGTCCCGTTGGGCACAATGTATTGAATTAATTTTTCTACAACAAAAGGCATTATAAGATAAGTGCTAATTTAAGTTATTATAGTAGCACCTTGCACTTTATTTAAGTTTATTGCACAAAGCTTTTTCACACCATATAGAGCTCAATGAAAGATACCCTCAACCTGCATAAGCTGTTGGAACAATCGATTATGATTTAACGGCGCAGGTGTCTGAGAGCTCTATGAGATAGAAAATCTCGTTCTCATAGATATTATATATGCAAGTCCTTTTTTCAGTGTTGATCTGTTGATAAAGTTAACTTGTTGCCATTACAGTTGTTTTGAGTAGAAATAAATTCAAAATAAATATTCAAATTTCATCAGAGATTTTTGACCGGTGATAGTACCCTTAAACCCCTTAATGATGTTTTTCAATTGACTCAGCACCAGGGATTTTTTGAGGTCTTTTATTCCTCTGTTGAGATTAAATTGTACATCATTTGCTACAATTAGAGGGGCATAATAAAAAAAAAAAAAGTCTAAGTCCCTTTTTGGCCTAAGGCCATAAACGTTGAAAGTAGAAGCAGGGAAAATGTCCATTATAAAAAAAAACATCCAAAAGGAGGGTTTTTTTTGATAATGGCCTGCCTCTATGTTCAGCTGTTTAAACGCCCAGACCACTAACACCATATAATCAACCTAAAAAAAGCCTAACTCCCAAACGCCCAAAACAAGAACTTTTAGGCGAAGGAGGAGCCAGTCCTTCGCTTAAAAGCTGGATTCTGTAACCGGTGTCTGTCAAAAACAACGATCCGGGCAGGAGGGAGCCCAAGCCCTCCTGCTCAGAGGCAACCCCAAACCTCCCCGACACAATCAGGGCAGGAGGGAGCACAAGCCCTCCTGCCCGGTGGCACCCTCACGCACCCACCGGCCAATTCCGATGGAGCCAGGAGGGAGCCCAAGCCCTCCTGGCCCAGCAGCACCACGACCCCCCCACCCGCCAACACAATCGGGGCCAGGAGGGAGCCCAAGCCTTCCCAGCCCGGCAGCACCGCGACCCCCCACCCGCCTGACACGATCGGGGCCAGGAAGGAGCCCAAGCCCTCCTGGCCCAGTGACACCCCCTACCCCACCCCCACTAAAATATGACCCCCCCCCCCCCGCCAACCCCACGACCCTCCCCAACCCCCCTTTAAATCGTTGGTCGGATGGATGGGTGCCAAGCCCGTCCGTCCGACAGGCCAGCCATCTGTTGAATGGCTGTCCTTAGGGCCTGATAGGCCCAAGCGGCTCAAATCCCGCCCACAGGCAGGGTCTCAGATGCCTGGGCCAACCTGAATAGGCCCTTCCTGTGGGTGAGGCCTTAGGCATATGGGCCAGGTTGGATAGCATTAAACACTTTTATATACATATGGAAAGGGTTCAGAGTTAAAGTCCTGGGCAAGTAGGTGGGAAGGGAAGGAAGGTGGAATTTGCTCACACACACATATATTCAAATTATAATGTGAAATATTTGACAAAATGAATACAATACAACTAACGCAAAACTTGATTATAAACAACATTTTTAGTTTCACCTCCAGGAGCAAGAACATATAAATTCTTGGGTGAACCCACCCTTGAGCAAGCAACATAGAGTTGTGGGCCGCGAGACCCCCAGAACATATCACCCCAGGTAGTGAGGGATCTGCATACCAAGTTTCGTTCAAATCGGTCAAGCCGTTTTTGAATTATTGTGAGAATGGCAGCTTTTTACATTTTTTACATTGACTTGAATGGGTAAAATCTGATTTTCTGTTTGTAGCTCCGCCCACGTGTGCAGGTGGGCCGCGAGACCCCCAGAACATACCACCCCAGGTAGTGAGGGATCTGCATACCAAGTTTTGTTCAAATCGGTCAAGCCGTTTTTGAATGAATGTGAGAATGGCAGATTTTTACATTTTTTCCATTGACATGAATGGGTGAAATCTGATTTTCTGTTTGTAGCTCTGCCCACGTGTGCAGGTGGGCCCCGAGACCCCCAGAACATATCACCCCAGGTAGTGAGGGATCTGCATACCAAGTTTCGTTCAAATCGGTCAAGCCGTTTTTGAATTACAGTGAGAATGGCAGCTTTTTACATTTTTTCCATTGACATGAATGGGTGAAATCTGATTTTCTGTTTGTAGCTCCGCCCACGTGTGCAGGTGGGCTGCGAGACCCCCAGAACATATCACCCCAGGTAGTGAGGGATCTGCATACCAAGTTTCGTTCAAATCGGGCAAGCCGTTTTTGCGTTGGCAGCTTTTTACATTATTTCCATTGACATGAATGGGTGAAATCTGATTTTCAGTTTGTAGCTCCGCCCACGTGTGCAGGTGGGCCGTGAGACCCCCAGAACATATCACCCCAGGTAGTGAGGGATCTGCATACCAAGTTTCGTTCAAATCGGTCAAGCCGTTTTTGAATTACTGTGAGAATGGCAGCTTTTTACATTTTTTCCATTGACATGAATGGGTGAAATCTGATTTTCTGTTTGTAGCTCCGCCCACGTGTGCAGGTGGGCCGCGAGACCCCCAGAACATATCACCCCAGGTAGTGAGGGATCTGCATACCAAGTTTCGTTCAAATCGGTCAAGCCGTTTTTGAATTACTGTGAGAATGGCAGCTTTTTACATTTTTTTCCATTGACATGAATGGGTGAAAGCTGATTTTATGTTTGTAGCTCCGCCCACGTGTGCAGGTGGGCCGCGAGACCCCCAGAACATATCATCCCAGGTAGTGAGGGATCTGCATACCAAGTTTCGTTCAAATCGGGCAAGCCGTTTTTGCGTTGGCAGCTTTTTACATTATTTCCATTGACATGAATGGGTGAAATCTGATTTTCAGTTTGTAGCTCCGCCCACATGTGCAGGTGGGCCGCGAGACCCCCAGAACATATCACCCCAGGTAGTGAGGGATCTGCATACCAAGTTTCGTTCAAATCGGTCAAGCCGTTTTTGAATTACTGTGAGAATGGCAGCTTTTTACATTTTTTCCATTGACATGAATGGGTGAAAGCTGATTTTGTTTGTAGCTCCGCCCACGTGTGCAGGTGGGCCGCGAGACCCCCAGAACATATCACCCCAGGTAGTGAGGGATCTGCATACCAAGTTTCGTTCAAATCGGTCAAGCCGTTTTTGAATTACTGTGAGAATGGCAGCTTTTTACATTTTTTCCATTGACATGAATGGGTGAAAGCTGATTTTATGTTTGTAGCTCCGCCCACGTGTGCAGGTGGGCCGCGAGACCCCCAGAACATATCACCCCAGGTAGTGAGGGATCTGCATACCAAGTTTCGTTCAAATCGGTCAAGCCGTTTTTGAATTACTGTGAGAATGGCAGCTTTTTACATTTTTTCCATTGACATGAATGGGTGAAAGCTGATTTTCTGTTTGTAGCTCCGCCCACGTGTGCAGGTGGGCCGCGAGACCCCCAGAACATATCACCCCAGGTAGTGAGGGATCTGCATACCAAGTTTCGTTCAAATCGGTCAAGCCGTTTTTGAATTACTGTGAGAATGGCAGCTTTTTACATTTTTTCCATTGACATGAATGGGTGAAAGCTGATTTTATGTTTGTAGCTCCGCCCACGTGTGCAGGTGGGCCGCGAGACCCCCAGAAAATATCATCCCAGGTAGTGAGGGATCTGCATACCAAGTTTCGTTCAAATCGGTCAAGCCGTTTTTGCGTGATCACGGCACATACACACCTCCGATTTTATATATATATATATAGATGGAAACTTTTTTTATTTTGCAATTTTAGTGTGTATGGAAACTTGTAAGCCACCTTGGATAAAGGCAGATTTAAAATGTTTTAAATAAATAAATAAGGCATATGGGGACAGACTTAAAGATCTCAATTTGGAGGAAAGGCAGGAGAAGCGAGATATGACAAAGATGTTTAAATGCCTATGTGACATAAATGTGATGTGGTAAGTTTCTTTCATTTGAAAGGAAGCTTTTGAGTGAGAGCATAGGATGAAGTTAAGAGGTGATAGGCTCAGGAGTAATCTATGGAAATACTTTTGTTCAGAAAGGATGGTAGAAGAGATGGAGAGAGAGACTGTTTCTGAATTCAAGAAAGTGTGGGAAAGGCACGTGGGATCTCTTAGGGAGAGGAGGAGATAGTAGATGCTGCAGATGGCCAGACTGGATGGGCCATTTGGTCTTTATCTGCCATCATATTTCTATCTTTCTTTTTTGTTTGTTTTTTTATTTATCATTTTATATATAGATACATATACATTACTTGTATAAGAAAATAAAGAGAGAAATTCCACAAAATTTTTAAAAGGAAAAAATATATGGATAGTATCCGTTTCATAATTAAACAAAATTTCGCTCTTAGTTAGTCCACATTCTAGAGGAGAAACAATTCACATTTATGAGAGATATTTATAATGGATTAATTCAGTAAACCATATTTGTAGAGTACATCTTCTTCTTACATTACTATGGGATTGATCCTACATTCCCTTCAGAGATATTTGAAGTTGTTATTCCCTTTCCTTCGAGAAAAAATTGTAATTGTGAGGGCTCAAAAAATATATATGAATGTTGATCCAGAAGGATCTTACATTTACAAGGATATCTCAATTGGTATTTGGCCCCCAACTGTATTACAAACTGTTTCAGTTCAAGGAACCTCTTCCATCTGGTCTGAGTTGCTTTTGAGACGTCTGGAAACATACTGATCTTACTGTCCAGAAAGGTCACTTCTTTCAGCCTGAAAAACAGTTTAAGAAGTGCCTCTTTGTCTTTCCCCTTCTCCTCAGTTTAAAGCCATGTCTATGCGGTTCTGGATGTTGTGTGCCAGCCTCCTTGTCCCATCCGTGCTCAGGTGCAGTCCGTCCCTCCTTTAGAGCTTGTTCTTCCCCAGGAAAGTTGTACATTTCCGTACAAAGTGAAAACCTTCCTCTTCGCACCATCTCCTCAGCCAACCGTTTATTGCTTGCAGCTCGGTCTGCCTCCTTGCATCTGCCCTCGGCACTGGCAGGATCTCTGAGAAAGCAATCTTCCTTGTCTTCAGCTTCAGTTTCCTCCCGAGTGTCCTGAACTGCTCAGTCAGTGTAGTCCTGTTGTAGTTCCTTCTGTTGACGTCGTTGGTTCCAATGTGGATTATCACTGCTGTTTCCTCCGTCTCAGCTCCTTCCAGGATTCTTTCGATTCTGTCGGAGATGTCCTTAGTTCTCGTCCCTGGAAGACATGTCACTAGTCGGTCATCTCTGCCTCCTGCTATGTGGCTGTCCAACTCTCTCAGGATTGAGTCTCCCACTACGATTGCAGATTTCCCCTTCCTCAGCTTCCTCCTGGGTCTCAGGTCTGTATCAGTGACTCGATCCGCCACTCCTTCCTCTGGATTCTGATGGGTCTCTGTCTCCTCTGCCTGCTCAGTTCCTCCGCAAGGTCCTTCCCCTCTGGCTTCTGTTGGAATCTGTCCTTCCCTCCTGGCATCTGGTGGAATCTGTCCTCCATATATTGGTTCCTGTCCCCCGGCATCTGGTGGATTCTGTCTTCCATCTGTTGTTTCCCTTCTTACTTGTTGGTGTTCCTGCACCTCCACCATCCTGCAGGCCTCCTCAATGAATCTCTTGAGCTCTCTAACCTGCTTCTTGATGTGACTTACAATTACTTCAAAACACTGCTGCCAAACTTCTATTTCAAATGAAAAAGTTTGACAGGATTTCTCCTGGCTTGATTTCTCTTCACTGGCTTCCTGTATGAGCTCTTTTTTTTGTTATTTTTTTTTAACTTGCATGTATGATATTTAAGATGTTTCAAGGGACCATTCCTGAATATCTGTTGGAGTTATTTAATTTCCTCCTACATCATAGTTACTCCGGTGCTAGAGATCTTTTCCTTTTAATTTTTCCCTCGCTCTCTGGGGTCAGGTCTAAAAAACTTTTAACGGACTCTTTCCACTATCAAGCAGTTCATTTTGGGATTTCTCTTCCATCTGAGTTACAAGCTTCATCTTCATATCTTTCCATCCATAAACATTAAAAAAATTATTATTTAATATATTCTTCTTCTAATTATTTGATGTCTGTGCTGACATATTTGTGGAATATTCTGTTGTATTGTTTATTCTTTTATCTGCTTTGAACCAATGTTGGTGGGAATTGGCAGAATACAAGAGCTAGATAACATTACATGACATGTAATGACTGTACTCATAATACAGAGCGCCAAGGACCAAATGCATTAAGGATAAATGTATAAAAGGCACTGGATTAAAATATTTTGGAAGACAATAAATGAAATATGAAATACAAACTGGGCTCTGTACAAAAGAGCTTATTACTTGTTCCTGATACAAAAATTTTTGGAAAACAGAAGTGGAGAAAAAAAGCATTTAGGCAGCTAGTGCAGGAGGGATGGAATCAGTTGCTAGAAGAACTGAAACATATATCATCGCTAATGGGATACTGGAAAGCACTGAATCTTATTTTTTAAACACATGGCAAAGCTGTTCTGATTTTACTGTTTTTATGTTTTTGCTGATGTTTTACTTTGTACTTTTTTTTTTAAACAATCTCAAACAGTAGGAATAGCTCCTACCTGACTAAGTTCTGCTCCTGAAAACAATACCCAGATTTTCATCAGCATTGTCTCGATAATGTCATTGAAAATCCTTTCTGACAATTCTGGCACTCCCCAAGTAGTGTTGGGGCAGTCCAGGGGTGGAGCATGGACATGTTTTCTGGTTACCCAACTTGCAGTGATATTCAATTCATTAATTGGGTATCTACCCAGATACAGTTAGGACAGTTCAAAAGCTGTCCTAGCTATCTGGTTAGCTATCTAGGTACCAGTCTGATAACTGCCAGTGGTCAGATTATACATGGATATTTAGCTATGCCCTTTATCAAGATACCAGCAGTGAATATTCTGGTGTAAAAATTATGAGGCATCTGGCATTTAAATTAAATGCTACTGCAGCTGAATTTCAGGAGTACTATTTATATTACTGGCAGCTAATTTTTCTAGTCAATGGCAATGTGTGACATGAAAAGGAATGCCATATGACATAAGGTAAAATGGTATTCCTGAAAAAAGGCTTGGCATGCATTTACCTGAAGCTTCTTCACTTTAATGATCCAACTAGGGGGAATAATCACAGCAGCATGAGCTCCTAAAGAGCATGGTTCTTCAATGTGATGTAACAAGAAGCAGGTAACTTTATTGTGAAACTGAAAAAAAGCATACAGTTATCCATGAGATTGAAGAGAGAAAGAGTCTATACAAGTAATCAAGCGACAAAGTAAATCTTCATATACTTAGAAAACTGAGGGACATAGAGGAAAAGTCAAAGAGGTAGAGAGGAAGATGAAAGAGAGAATAAAGAGTTACCTATGTGATATACAGTACAGTTATTTACCTGTAACAGATGTTATCCAAGGACAGCAGGCAAATATTCTCACATGTGGGTGACGTCATCCAAGGAGCAATACAATAAAATACAGAGTCTTTTATACTACAATTTTCTGCAAGGAATCTATGCGGTTTACAATAAGATTTAGATCAAGATCTTGAAGTTACATTGTTAAAGAGGTGGTTGTTAGAGGAAGGGTGAAGGATAAAAGAATGGCTAGCTATGTCTTAAGTTTCTCCTAAAGTCAAGGTAGGTGGTGGGTTGTCGTAGGTATGTTTTCAGTTTGTTTCAAATAAGAGGTCCTTGATATTCAAAGGTAACCTCAAACATCTTCCGCCATACTTGTTGAAGGATAGATTGAAGCATTGCGATACATGTGAATTGAAAAAGCAGTGTGGAACTTTAATATCAAAAGTTAGTCCCTCCAAGTTTTCTCCATAGATCGCTTTGTGAACCATGCAGGCTATCGTGAACTGGAATCTCTTTTTCATTGGCAGCTAGTGCAGTTGTTCTAATAGTGGACTTGCCCTCTCATATCAATTCCTTTTGAGAATTAGTCTTGTAGCCGTGTTTTATAGTAGTTGTAGTCTCTTGCATTCTTTTACTGTAATGCCACAATATAATGAGTTGTAGTAGTCCAGGTATGCAGTAGCGTACCTAGTGGGGGTGGGGGTGGGGGGTCCGCCCCGGGTGCACACCCCAAGGGGGTGCACAGGAGAGAGCTGGACGGGGGACCCGTGGGGTTAAATATAACTCGAGCCATGAGGCTCATCTTCTGTTCCTACTGCCCTGCTGCTCACATATAGCCGATCGGAAGTCTCCCCGATGTCAGCGCTGACGTCGGAGGGAGGGCTTAAGCAAAGCCTGCCCTCCGACGTCAGCGCTGACGTCGGGGAAGACTTCCGGTCGGCTTTGTGTGCGCGACAGGACAGGCAGAAAATAGAAGACAAGCCTCGCGACTCGAGCTCTATTTTACTGAGAAAGTTGCTAAGATGGGCTGGGAGGCACACAAGGAACACAAAAGGGGGGAAGGAGTGCGTTTTGGACACAGAAGGTATGGACTTGGGAGAGAGGAAGGGAGGGAAAGAGATGCTGAGGTGGGGGAGGGAATGCATTTTTGGACACAGAAGGCATGGACTTGGGAGAGAGGAAGGGAGGGAAAGAGATGCTGAAGGGGAGGGAATGTGTTTTTGGACACAGAAGGCATGGACTTGGGAGAGAGGAAGGGAGGGAAAGAGATGCTGAGGTGGAGGAGGGAACGTGTTTTTGGACACAGAAGGCATGGACTTGGGAGAGAGGAAAGGAGGGAAAGAGATGGTTGTGTACACGGGGAATAGAAGAAAGGAGAATTTTTGGTCATAGGGAGGGAGTGAGGTACAGACAGTGGCATACCAAGATGGGGGTGGGGTGGGGTGGTCCGCCCCGGGTTTACGCGCCAAGGGGGTACACAGCTGGCCACTCTCCAGTGTTCTCCCTAGGCCGGCAAACTGCATCTCTTTAGCCACTTGAGTGCCACCGCTGCCATCGGAAACAGTAGCGGTGGCAGCATTTTCCCAATGGTGGTGGCATAGGGGAGGGCAGGGAGAAAGAAAGAAAGGGGGGGACAGGGTGAAACAAAGAAATAAATGGGGCACGGAGAGAGAGAGAAAAACAGACATACAGAATGAAAGAGGGCATGGAGAGAGAGAAAAAGAAAGAAGGGGGCAGGGTGAAACAAAGAAAAAGTTTGGGGAGGGAATGAGGTCTGGAGGAGAGGAAGCATACAGGAGGCTGAAAGAAGGGAAGAGATATTGGATGCACAGTCAGAAGAATAAAGTTCAACCAGAAACTGATCAAATTACCAAAGGTAGGAAAAATTATTTTATTTTCAATTTAGTGATCAAAATGTGTCCGTTTTGAGAATTTATATATGCTGTCTATATTTTGCACTATGGCCCCCTTTTACTAAACCGCAATAGCGTTTTTTAGCGCAGGGAGCCTATGAGCGTCAAGAGCAGCATGGGGCATTCAGCGCAGCTCCCTGCGCTAAAAACCGCTATCGTGGTTTAGTAAAAAGAGAGGGGGAATATTTGTCTATTTTTGTATAGTTGTTACTGAGGTGACATTGCATAAAGTCATCTGCCTTGACCTCTTTGAAAACCCGCGGAATATAAATGATAATTAACATTTTCTCTGCGTACAGCGTGCTTTGTGTTTTTAAAATTGTATTGTTGGTAGATCATTTTGACTTGGGAGGGAGGGAGGGAGGGGAGCTGCTGAAAGACATCTAGTAATCCTTGCAGGCTTGACTGCAGGAAATTATTTTTGTAAAATCATGTTTTGTTATGTGACTGGCATTATTTAGACTTTAATTTCTATGAATGAATAGAATGAAAATGATATAAAATTACTTGCTTGTTTTTATGTGCATGCGCTGAAGGAAAGTGGAGAGAGAGTGAGCTGAGGACGCTGAAGGGAAATGGGGAAGAGAGAGTAGGGAGAAGACGCTGATTTATAAATTGACAATTGTACAGAATATTGTTTCTTTTTATACTTTAATATACACAATTCAAGGCTTGTGTGGATGGAATCAGGTGGTTTGCGGAGATGGGGACCGACCTTACGGGGATTAGTCCAATAAAATGGTATTTTTTTATTTCTCATTATTTGTTTTATTTTTATTTGTTCATTTGTAAAGTGGTGATTGTTATGTATCAGTTTTTTCAAATTTACATCTACTGTCTTTATATTTTGTACTGTATTAGAGGACATGTGTTACTGTTTTTGTGGTGTTGCATTGTATCCAGGGTCTGGTTTCTTGGCGGTTCAGTTTAACTTTTGTCTACATATTTCTATTTTTAGTTTGTGATTATTCCATATTGGGTGTATCTCAGTTCTGTGTGTATGAAAAGAACATAGTTTTTGAAGGGACACATATCGCGTAGTTTTCCTTAGGCTGTGTTTGAAGCTGTAAGAAAACCAGACCCTGTTTGTTTTTCCTTCTCTGAAATACTGCAAGGCCATTTTATGTTTGAGAAGATGTGTGTTCTTATCTTGTTGTGAAGTGAATTCAATTGTTTTCATAATCGTATTTGCAAGAAGCTTTAGATAAAGAAAAAGGCTCTGCTGACCAAAGCACCTTTAAACTTTGGCCTTTAGATAGAAAGATGCTTGTTATTTCTTTAAAGTTTCATGTGACCTGTGTCCATATATGGTTTGTATTTACGTCACATGCTGACGACATTGACTCATGTAAAATGATATAAAAGGGTTGTAAAGCTGACAATAAACTGGACATGTTTGGGAGATTTCTTGTCTCAAAGATATTGTCCCCAGATACATCTGTCTTGCTAATGACAGAGAGAGAGTGTGGGGCAGTAATTGGGACCTAATCCTTTTCAGTTTTCAGTTGGCATTGACTACAGGATCAATTGACTGTGCGGGATCTGGCTTGTTTAGTTTTACAATGTATGTGTTGGTGTTCTAGTGCTCACTACAGTGTTTAAGATGCTGCCTTTTCCTAGGTACACTCTTGTTGTTCGATATGTTGATTGTTACTAAAAATCATATTTTTCATATAGATGGGGGGGAGTGTCAAAAAAATGATGGGCCCCGGGTACCACATACCCTAGATACGCCACTGCATTGTATGGTATTAGGACAGATTGTGCTACTGTCCTGAAAGTGGTCTTGGTAAGACTGGCCTAATTGTCCTCAGTTGTCTCATCTTAAAGAAGAATTTGTTCATTAAAGAGGTGCTATGTATGTTGAAGGTTAAGTTTGAGTCTAGTGTAACTCCCAGTACTTTTGTGGATTTTTCTATCTTTAGACTCACCTGTGGACAGTTCTAGTTCTGTGCAAGGTAGTGAGTTATAGTTTCCAAATCATAATATTTTTTTTTAGATTTGTTTAGTTTTGAGGAAGTTCTTCATTGTCCATGCACTCAGGTCAATAGTATTTTTCAGGTAATTTGGGGTGCTATTGAAGGATTCTTTGGCTATACAGAGAATGAAGATATCATCTGCATAAGAGAAGATGTGATCCTGGGGCGAGGGCAGGTTATTTCCAAGTGCTCTTAAATAGATCTTAAATAGCGCAGATGATAGTGGTGAGCCTTGTGGAATGCCACAGTTGGCCTTCCATTGTTGGGATCTCTTGTCGTCTTTCCAAACTTCATATATTCTATTTTGTTAAGAATTGTGAAAACACACCCTGTATTCCAAGTTCATTTAATTTGAGAAGAGAGAGTAGTCTACTGCATCAAACACTGCAGAGATGTCAAATAATGTGCTCCCAAGGGCAGTGGTGGAGAAGAAACCCGTCACAAGAGTTCAAAAAAGCATGAGATGAACACAGAGGATCTCTAATCAGAAAATAATGGTATATATTGAAGAACTAAGGCCAATACTGGGCATACTTGCATGGTGTGTGAGAAAGGGCTGGGATGGTTTAGATTTGCTAGAGTGAGCTTTGATGGATACTCCAGTAGATGGAACATAAGCACACTACTGGGCAGAGCTCTGGGTTTCTTTCCCAGAAATATCTAAGAAAAAGGACCATTTAAATTAATTTATAGAGCTTCTATCATTGGGCAGGCTGGATGGACCATTCGGGTCTTTATTTACCGTCATTTACTATGTTACAGTATAGATTGTTTGTAGAGAATGACATGGTGACCCTTTCCTGCAGCTAACCACGGATGACTGCATTAAAACCACAGGAACGCATAAAATGTATACACTTCCCCCCCCTATTCGCAGTTTCAATATTTGCTGTTTCAATTATTCACGATTTTATTCCCCAGCCCCCCCCTGAGAATCGCTCGTTGGCAGCACGCATTGAAAAAAAACAACCCCGGGACTTGGATCGTGGCGAGGGGGGAGGCGATAAGAGGAGGAGGGTGATCGGAGGCGGAGGGGGGCGATTAGAGCAGGAGGAAGCAGAGGAGGTGAGCAGCCGCCCCAGGACTACGGGACAACGGGAACTCACAGCATGGCTCTGCATGGGGCAGGAGTGTAGGAAGATCGCTCCTGCCCCGCATCACCGCTAGACCACCAGGTAAGGTCCGGGGGTGAGTCAGAGGCAGCCCAAAAGTTATTCGTGAATTTTCCCTATTCGCGGGCCAGCTCTGCCCATAACCCTCATGAATAGGGAGGGAGAAGTGTATCTGTTCACCGCCGGCATGGGGACAAACATTTTTACAGTTCTGTGGAGCAGTAAATATCACAGAACTCTTGTGGAGCAGTATATATCACAGAACTCTTGGTTCTGCGACATATATAAATTGTTATTATCGTAATTTTCGCTGTACTTTTTGAATTGCATGGCCTTCTCCTAACAGGCCCACTTGGAAATTTCTTCCATTCTGTATACCTTATACTCTCGCTCAGCAAATTGTATATCTATAATATTGCTTCCTAAATGTTTCTGCACTCTGTATTTCCTCTGACTATCTGCACATTGTAACTCGCTGAATGTCCAGCTCTCTTGATTGTAAACCATCTAGAAGTCGCAAGATTGTGGTGGTATAGAAGAATTAAGTTATTATTATTATTATTAAATAGCTTTGTTCCCACAGGGAACCACAGCTCCCCAATATTCCACCATTGCAGGTCTGTTGGCTCAAGACCCTCCACTTGTGGGTCCAGCGGCTTCAGCCCACCCACTCCCCGCTTGTGGGTCCAGTGGCTCCAGCCAGCTTCCCTCCCTCCCTGCCGCTGGCACACACCTTGCAGAGCAAGCCAATCTCTACATAGGGCTGGTGGAAGGTGCTTGTGGCCTTCCCTCTGCTGGGCTCCTTCTTATTACGCAACTTTCTTTTTTTGCAAAGAAAGGAAATTGCGTCATAAGGAGGAGCTCAGCAGAGTAGAAGATTTTAGTAGGTTATATTTTTGTAGTTCTCTTTTTTAGCTCAGCAAAATCAGTCAGGCAGTAATGTAACCTTTAGAGTCTGTTAGGGTTTAATACAAACAGAGTTCTAGCCTAGATTAATGATTTAGGTGCATTTCAGGGCATATCATCAGATTAGGACACAAATAACTTTTGAGGAAAGGCTCTGGTGTTAATTTAATTCCCTCCCATCCACCCGACAGAGCTTTTTGATTTATAGGCTCTCCAGCCAACCAGGAACAGGGAATTGCTTTGGTAGGATTTTTTCTACCCTTTCATTTTTTTTCTTCCAGGTGTATGTACTTCTGCACCACAGTATGGCTGGGAAACATCGTATCACCAAAGCTGCTGCTCAGGTTACAACTTCTGTCTCTGTGCAGACAAAAAATGTTACCCAGGCAGAGGGAGTAGTTTCATGTACAATCTGTCTTCATCTTGAATCCCTCATGAAGAAAGTAAAAGAACTGAGAGAGGAGGTGGCAAGACTAAGGGCTAGATTCACAAAGCTTACCGATCATGTACCGATCGGTTTGCGATCCCAATCCGATTCACTAACCTTGTGGCCGATCCAATGACAATCCGCGCTGTCACACCTGTGCCCCCAAAGAGCGTACCAGGCAGCCAGAAAGTGACACATTACTTAAATCTGGCATGGTCCCCCTGGAACTAGGGGAGCCTCTTAGGACATTATTCCCTAGGCAACAGCCTAGGATTGCTCCTGCAATGGGTCTTGCAATGAATAACCCTTAGTCAGCATGGCCGTTAGAAAAAATATAAACTTTATTTGGCCAAAGGCCTCAAACTCATAGTCCATAACAGGTTTCAATGCAAACATGAAAACAACCAAAAGTAAAACGTCCTCAAAACAAGCTTTAACTCTTTTGCCAGCTCTGGACTTTAGTAGGTAAATTATACACAGTCCTCTTCACCAGAGTCTAATGTTAGGCATGCTTTATGCAGGTAAAACAATACAATTATTTCGTTTAAATGCTTCACTATTTTACAACAGCTAAAATAAGCAGCTCTCTGTTCCTGAGCTGCAGGATGGGAGTTTATGGTCGTGATTAATAAGTCAGCAATACTGGGCTGCTGGCACAGGTAGCCATGAGAAAGAGACAGTATAATTTATACTTCTGGGAAACAGGTTCTTTAGCAAGGTACACGGACAGCTTTATAGCATTTAGGCAGTAGGCAGCAAACACTGGTTCTTAAAGATGAACTCAGTCAAAACTGAGATGGTGTTTAACAGAAAAAAACAGTAGTTTTAAACTCAGAGATTTTCAATATGTTTCTGAGAAGCATGCAGGCTCAATGCAAGCAACAGGCTGCTATGGTGAAAGCAAATAGCTGGTGTCCCCACACGGAGTTCTGTTACCAGTAAATCATAGAAACAAACAGGTAGAGTTTCCTGCCCAACGTTTGACTTAATATAATCACTGTTTTGTACAGTGAAGGATACTGTCCCTTTGCTTAGAGCACAGAGGAAAAATGCAGCAAACTTTACAGTCCAAAAATCCCTTCTCTTGCAGCACACTCAGTCTGCAAATCAGAAAAAAATAGCCAAGGAAAACATCCAATAAACTCACATCCATAAACTCAATAAACATCCATTAACTCAATAAACTCACTTCCATTTGCTCTGGCCAAACTTCAGCTGCAGCACTGTTGTCCTCCACTATTACAGCCTCACTCGGCTCTGAGGAAAAGAATCCTGAAGGTAGGTTCCCTTCAGCCTGCTCCTCTCTCATTTCCCAATCAGGGCTGTGTAGCTTAACTGCCTGGTCTGGGTTAAGCTCAATCCTGTTCTGAGCTTCCTGTCTTCCCTCCCCCCTGCTCTCTACTGAGCCTTGCTTTAAGCTGAGGAAAACCACACCCCCTTGGCTTCAGTGGGGGAAGGGCTATCCTTCCTCAGCCTGGGACTTTTCTCTGAGGGAAAACTGTCTTTCTGCTTTCTGCCTTACAGGACCTGGGTAATAGTAGGGCAGACATTTCCTGCTTTGTTTTGGCACTGCCTCAGGTAAGGTAAACCTTTCCTGTTCTTAGTCTCATTTCCACTGCTCATAGGGTAGTCAGCTAAATTACTGTCATGGGCTCTGACCTGGTCTGCCCTTCTGCACCGAGGTTTGTATGATTTTCTATATTTTCCTGTGATAAACCTTGGGATTGCAGTAGGTTTGTCACA
Source organism: Geotrypetes seraphini (assembly GCF_902459505.1). NCBI lineage: Eukaryota > Metazoa > Chordata > Amphibia > Gymnophiona > Dermophiidae > Geotrypetes > Geotrypetes seraphini. The sequence goes on along the minus strand of NC_047092.1, from coordinate 83,426,247 downwards.
GAGCATGCAAATGAGGAGAAATGAGGGGAAATGGCATGCAAAGCAGGAATGACACGATTCACTAAAATTCACACTGACTGGGCTGGCCAATAAAAATAAGAAGCGACTTCTGGGGACCAGTTGGCTCATGTCCTTTCCACTGTCCTGCATTCATGGGGAAGGGTGACAGAGAGCAATCGGGATGATAGGAGAGTCAGGGCGGCACAGGCTCGTAGGAGAAGAAGCTTGTTTGGAAGAAGAAATATGTATAAAGCTCTGTTGTCTAGTGTTGTATATGAAAAGTCACAGAATTGTTTTCAAGAATAGCTTAGAGTTTGCCAGGGAGCTTTTGCTTCTCACCACCCATGTTAGTTTAATTTCCGAGCAGTTTCTGCCTCACAAAAGTACAGTAGATGTATGTATTGCTTGATTAATAATAATAATAAGTTTATTTATATACCTCAAAACTGAAGTTCTATGCGGTTTACACAATTTATAAATACATTTGAAATGCAATAAAAGCAGAAAGAGATTATTGTATTTCAAATCTATTTTTAAATTGTGTAAACCATATAGAACTTCATGGTTTTGCGGTATATACATAAACTGTTATTATTAATCAAGCAATACAAGTTTTCAAGTTTCAAGTTTATTAGGATTTTATATACCGCCTATCAAGGTTATCTAAGCGGTTTTTACAATCAGGTACTCAAGCATTTTCCCTATCTGTCCCGGTGGGCTCACAATCTATCTAACGTACCTGGGGCTATGGAGGATTAAGTGACTTGCCCAGGTCACAAGGAGCAGCGCGGGGTTTGAACCCACAACCCCAGGGTGCTGAGGCTGTAGATCCAACCACTTCGCCACACACTCCTCCACACATACATCTACTGTACTTTTGTGAGGCAGAGACTGCTCGGAAATTAAACTAACATGGGTTGTGAGAAGCAAAAGCTCCCTGACAAGCTCTGTTTCAAGAGGAGCTCTCTCACCGGTGCCAGAGCAAAGAAACGAGCAGGGAGCCCCTTGCGCCAGCCTTCTCCTGTCACTCACAGACAGCCACAGAGTCTGATAAGAGCTGGTGACCCAGGGAAAAAAAGCAGGGGAGGAAGGCGGAGGTGCCGGGATCCTGTAAATGATGGGCACACCGGAGAAACCATCAGTAATCTGAGGGCAGATGATCCAGGATTGATGGTTTCTTGCAAGCATGACAAATGTGCTGTCTGCCAGGAGCTAAAGTTGCAATTTGCTGCTTGTGGACTGTTGCTTACCCACAATTCAGCCTGTTAGAGCCACAAATCACTTGCCTAATAGCTAGTGCATACCCCAACTCTCTTGCCCTTCCCTACAGTATGAGCCCGTGGTTTTAACCCGCGGGTTTAAAGCGGGTTAAAACCACAGGCAGGGCTCACGAAATATAAAATTAAAGTTACAAGTAAAGTTAAGTTAAAAGTAAAGCTAAAAGTAAAAAAATAAGTTTGCAGATCTGTAAGCATGCACAGACCATCTACAGGCAAAGATGGTCTGCGCATGCTTCAAGATCTCTCACTAGCGATCCATGTGGTGGGTGGGAGGCGATCGGATGAACACTAGTGAGCATGCTGACCCTTTGTGAATTTGTCAGCCTGCTGCGGATCAGCCACAGATCGGGCACAATTGGGCAGGTTAGTGAATCTAGCCCTTAGAAGCATCAGCAGTACATCAATGAAATAGTCCATGAGGCATCAAAAATTTCTAGCAGTGGGGAAGAAGAGACTGTGCTGAGGGAAGGCAGCTGGACTCAAATTACGGAACACTGCAAGATTAGTACTGATTCCCTCCGCCCTTGAACTGAAGAACTGGTATGCTGTCCTGGAAGTGGAGGAGATGAGAGCATCCCAAGGAGAGGAAGAACCAAAGCTTGAGATCCCAAAAATTACTGGATCTGTGACCACTAGGAGGCATAAGGTAGAGGTAGTTGGCGATTCCCTTCTAAAGGGTACAGAAGAGTCCATCTGCAAACCAGACATGATGACATGAGAGGTATGCTGTCTACCTGGTGCAAAAATCCAAGATATTTGGGAGAGCTTGCCGAGACTCATCAAGCCTGATGACTACTATCTGATGCGCTTGAGCAGTGGTCTCAAACTCGCGGCCCGGGGGCCACATGCGGCCCGCCAGGTACTATTTTGAGGCCCTCGGTATGTTTATCATAATCACAAAAGTAAAATTAATCAGTTTCTTGATGATAAGAACATAAGATTTACCGCTGCTGGGTCAGACCAGTGGTCCATCGTGCCCAGCAGTCCACTCACGCGGTGGCCCTTAGGTCAAAGACCAGTGCCCTATTTGAGTCTAGCCTTACTTGCGTATGTTCTGTTCCAATAGGAACTTATCCAACCTTGTCTTGAATCCCTGAAGAGTGCTTTCCCCTATAACAGCCTCTGGGAGAGCGTTCCAGACCTCCACCACTCTCTGGGTGAAGAAGAACTTCCTTACATTTGTACGCAATCTTTTCCCTTCTAACTTTAGCGAGTGCCCTCTCGTTCTCTTCACCTTGGAGAGGGTGAATAATCTCTCTGTCTCTACTACGGCAATTCCCTTCATATCTTGATATCTTGTGTCTTTAGCTATAAATTACAATATTATTATTAAGACTTAGCCAAAAGGAAAGATTTATAAACTATAAAGAGTTTTTTACCTCCTGCAAAATTGTCATTTCTTTAATAAGACATTAATTTTTTTTTTTTTTTTTTTTTTTAGGCCCTCCAAGTACCTACAAATATAAAATGTGGCCCTGCAAAGGGTTTGAGTTTGAGACCACTGCGCTAGAGAGATCAAGTTCTTGGATGCTGTAGGTGATTGCATCCTGGAACAACTTGTCAAGGAAAATATAAGAGGAAACTCAATTCTGGACTTAATTCTAAACGGACTGCGAGGACTGGCACAAGGTGTAGAAGTAGAAGGGATGCTGGGAAACAGCGACCTGGACGCAGGGGCGAAACATCGGTCCAGCAACTCGGCCACGGCACTGAACTTCCGAAAAGGGAATTACAAAGGGATGAGACGCATGGTGGGGAAGAAGATTAAGAAGAGGATGAACACTGTAAAAACGCTAGAGCAAGCTTGGTACCTTTTTAAGGATATGGTCACCAAGGTGCAAAATCTATATATACCGCATATCAACAAGGGATCAAAGAAGAAAAAGAACAAAGAACCGGCATGGCTCACTGTAAAGGTAAAGGAAGCAATCAGAGATTTTAAAAAACTTTGTTTAAGGAATGAAAAAGGTCAAAAACTGACAAAAACTGGAATAAGGCGGTGCCATAAGGCGGTAAAAGGGGCCAAAAGAGACAAGGACAAAATAGCCAAAGAGGCGAAAAACTTCAAGCCATTCTTTCGCTATATTAAGGGAAAGCGACCTGCGAAGGAAGTGGTGGGACCATTGAATGACCAAGGAATAAAGGGATTGCTAAAGGAGGACAAAGCAATCTCCGATAGACTGAACACATTTTTTGCGTCTTTATTTACCGAAAAGAAAATACACAGCATACCAAAACCCATCAGGCTATATGCTGGAAGCGAAAATGGGAAACTGACAGCGTTAACGGTCAGTCTAGAAGAGGCAGATTGATAGGCTTAAGAGCGATAAATCGTCAGGATCGGATGATATCCATCCGAGAGTCATCAAGGAACTGAAAGAGCCTATAGCTGAACTGCTTCAGCTAATAGTCAATCTGTCGATCAAATCAGGAAAGATTCCGGAGGACTGGAAGGTGGCGAATATTATGCCGATCTTCAAAAAAGGTTCGAGGAGAGACCCGGGAAACTACAGACTAGTGAGTCTGACATCGGTACCGGGAAAGATGGTAGAGGCGCTGATAAAGGACCGCACCATTGATTATCTTGACGGACACGGTCTGAGGACCAGCCAGCACGGTTTCAGCAAAGGCAGATCTTGTTTGACAAACTTGCTGCACTTCTTCGAGGGAGTAACCAAGCAGATAGACAAGGGCGACCCGGTCAACATTGTTTATCTGGATTTTCAGAAGGCGTTTGACAAGGTTCCGCATGAACAACTACTTCGGAAAATTGCGAGCCATGGAATCGAGGGTGAAATATTCACATGGATTAAAAAACTGGCTGGAGCATAGGAAACAGAGAGTGGGGGTAAATGGACAATACTCGGACTGGAAAGCATCACCAGTGAGGTGCTGCAGGGCTTGGTGCTTGGACCCATGCTCTTCAACATCTTTATAAACGATCTGGACATATGTACGACGAGTGAGGTGATTAAATTTGCGGACGATACAAAATTATTCAGAGTAATGAAGACGCAGGGGGATTGCGAAGATCTGCAACGTGACATAATCAGGCTCGAAGAATGGGCATCAACATGGCAGATGATGTTCAATGTGGATAAGTGTAAAGTGATCCTTGTCAGTAACAAAAATCTCATACACGAATACAGGATGTCCGGGGCGGTACTTGGAGAGACCTCCTAGGAAAGAGGACTGCGAAGAATTGCAAAGGGACTTGAACAAACTAGGGGAATGGGCGACGAGATGGCAGATGAAGTTCAACGTTGAGAAATGTAAAGTATTACATGTGGGAAACAGAAACCTGAGGTACAACTATACGATGGGAGGGATGTTATTAAATGAGAGTACCCAAGAAAGGGACTTGGTGGTAATGGTGGACATGACAATGAAGCCGACGGCACAGTGCGCAGCAGCCACTAAGAAGGCAAACAGAATGCTAGGCATAATCAAGAAGGGTATTACAACCAGAACAAAAGAATTTATACTGCCAGTGTATAGGGCGATGGTGTGTTCGCATCTGGAGTACTGCGTCCAATATTGGTCACTGTACCTTAAAAAGTACATGGCGTTACTCGAGAGGGTTCAGAGGAGAGCAACGCGTCTGATAAAGGGGATGGAAAACCTTTCATATGCTGAGAGATTGGAGAAACTGGGTCTCTTTTCCCTGGAGAAGAGGAGACTTAGAGGGAATATGATAGAGACTTACAAGATCATGAAGGGCATAGAGAGAGTAGAGAGGGACAGATTCTTCAAACTTTCGAATAATAAAAGAACAAGAGGGCATTCAGAAAAGTTGAAAGGGGACAGATTCAAAACGAATGCTAGGAAGTTCTTCTTTACCCAACGTGTGGTGGACACCTGGAATGCGCTTCCAGAGAGCCTAATAGGGCAGAGTACGGTACTGGGGTTCAAGAAAGGATTGGACAATTTCCTGCTGGAAAAGGGGATAGAGGGGTACAGATAGAGGATTATTGCACAGGTCCTGGATCTGTTGGGCCGCCACGTGAGCGGACTGATGGGCACGATGGACCTCAGGTTTCACCTAGCAGAGGCATTGCATATGTTCTTATGTGACTTGGGAGTTCTGATCGATAAGTCGATGAAGCAGTCCACGCAATGTGCGGCAGCGGCGAAAAGGGTGAACAGAATGCTGGGAATGATAAAGAAGGGGATCACGAATAGATCAGAGAAGGTTATCATGCAGCTGTACCAGGCCATGGTGTGCCCTCACCTGGAGTACTGCATCCAGCACTGGTCAACGTACATGAAGAAGGACACGGTACTACTCGAAAGTGTCCAGAGAAGAGCAACTAAGATGGTTAAGGGGCAGGAGGAGTTGTCGTACAGCAAAAGATTAGATAAACTGGGCCTCTTCTCCCTCAAGCAGAGGAGATTGAGAGGGGGCATGATCGAAACATAATGAAGGGAATAGACTTAGTAGATAAAGACAGGTTGTTCATCCTTTCCAAGGTAGAGAGAATGAGAGGGCACTCATGCTGGACTTCAGTTTTGACTGTTTTGATTTTATTTTCACTTCTTTTTAGTTTATGATATATTTTTTAATCTCACTTATTGTTTTACCACTTATTTTGTTTTATTTTATCATTCAAATTTCATTTAAATTTCCATAGAATTCTATTGCTTCAACGGTTCTCCCTCTGCATCTATTCTTATCTCCCCTCTTTTTAACCTTTCAAATTCCTTTAGATCATTGTAATCTTATTAGTATGTTTATTTTCTTATTTTTCTCCTCTATCTCTATTTTCTTTCTTTATTACTCTTCTAATTGTCATTTTTCCTGGTACTTTAGTTAGATTGTGAGCCTTCGGGACAGTAAAGGAATTTCTAAGTACCTATCTTACTTATAATTTTAATGCACCAATATATTCATTGTAACCCGTTCTGGGCTCTTTTGGGAGGATGGGCTAAAAAAATCGAATAAATAAATAAATAAAGTTAAAAGGGGATAGATTCCGTACAAACATAAGGAAGTTCTTCTTCACCCAGAGAGTGGTAAAAAACTGGAACACTCTTCCGGAGTCTGTCATAGGGGAAAATACCCTCCAGGGATTCAAAACAAAGTTAGACAAGTTCCTGCTGAACCGGAACGTACGCAGGTAGGGCTAGTCTCAGTTAGGGCGCTGGTCTTTGACCAGAGGGCCGCCACTTGAGCGGACTGCTGGGCACGATGGACCACTGGACCCAGCAGCGGCAATTCTTATGTTCTTATGTTATGTTCTTATGCTCATCCACATTGGCTCTAATGATACTGCCGGGTACCCCTGCGAACGTGTCAAAAGTGACTTTGTGGCTCTGGGAGAGAAGGTGAAGCAGTCAGGTACGCAGGTGGTATTCTTGTCCATCCTCCCTACTTAGGGTAAAGGCCAGGGCAGAGAAGCTCACATCCTGGAGATGAATACGTGGCTATATGGATGGTGTCATCGAGAGCATTTTTGCTTCCTGGACCATGGGATGATTTTCCAAGGGCTGATGAGCAGGGATGGTGTGCATCTATCAAAGAAGGGAAGAAGTGTCTTTGTCGGCAGGCTGGCTAATCTACTCAAGAAGGCTTTAAACTAGAAGTGATGGGGCAGAGTGATCAATGCTCCCAGATGAATATAAACCCTCAGGTAACTAAATCACTGAATACCTCTACACAGATGGGAAAAGAGGACAATGTCTGGAAAGCACGCTTCGGTTATCTGCAGCCTACCATCATGGTCCTGGTTTTTTTTTTTTACATTAAAGTCAATGGACGTAAACTCCGGATAATTGCAATTCCGATAAGCACACAATCCGCTTATGCACACTGATGTTATAGATCCCACCTCTATGCTTTCACATTACGTTCACTCCGGTTAAAAGCAATCACGTTCTCACGTGGATGAGCCATGTGTTTCGGATCAGCAGTCTAAGCCTGGCCAGGTTTCGAACTTTTGAAACTGCACTATGACATCTCGTGGAGAGAAACCTTTGTCTTTGGCTGGTCAAAAGACATTGTTTCTGGCTGAATGTGTCCACCACGCTGGACAAAAGTCATTGTCTTTGGCTGAACATGTCAATGTCTTAAAAAGAGACTTGACCAATGGGAGAGTCAGGTCTCTATTGCAAGACATTACAGCGTTCATCCTAGCCAGATTTCTCGGATTCACAAAAAAATGGAAGACTGGCAAAACAACAGCAATCCTACCAGGAAACGGAAAAGAATTGGGAAGGCTGTAGACATTGAACAGGCGTTGCTGCGATGGTTTGCTGAAGCTATAAGTCGTCAACTGCCAATCAGTGGGCCCCTTCTGATGGAGAAAGCAGCACAGCTATCCAAACAACTGGAACTAGAAGACTTCAAAGCAACAAACGGATGGCTAAAGAGGTGGAAAGTTCGTAATGGCATAAAATTTAAGAAGCAGCGTGGCGAAAACAAGACGCTGATGAGTTTGGTGCAGAAAGATGGGTCATGGAAGTGTTGCCATCAGTCATTGGTGGACATGAACCATGAGATGTTTTCAATGCTGATGAGACGGGCCTGTACTGGCATGCCATCCCTGATGGACCATTGGCTTTCAAACGCAGCAAAACTGTTGGCTTCAAGGTGCCAAAAGAATGATCGACATTGCTGCTCAGATGCAATATGGACGGTAGTGAAAAGCTCGAACCACTAGTTCCTCGGTACTTCAAAAACATGTTGAATATAAAAGCAACAAAAACGCATGGATGATGGCGACACTGTGGATTGAATTGTTGCAGAAGCTTGACAATCTGATGAGAAGGCCTAGGAGACACATTGTAATTCTGTGTGATAACTGTACAGCACACAGCAATGACGTGTGACTAACTCATGTTTCTGCCACCAAATACGACTTCTTTGATCCAACCGATGGACCAGGGGATAATCACCAACTTCAAACGTCATTATAGGTCGCTCATCCTAAGATATGTGATGGCAGTGATTGATGCAAGCATGGAATCCAGCCCCCAAGCTGCTGAGCTCACGAGAAAAATGACGGTGCTCAACTCTCTTCACATGGTACGGGAGGTGTGGAGTCGAGTCTCATCATCAACGATTTGTTTTTGATGGGTGAGCTTCATTCATGCATCTGATGAGACAACTGAAGCTGACACTTCATCCATTGAACTCCCAGTTGGACTCTCGCCATAAGAGCTTGAGCTGTATGTCACCATTGATAACGATGTGCCCACATCATCTGACAGTACTAATTCCGATATCTGTACACTGCAGACAACAAAGAGTCTGATGATGACGGTGATACTGCTGCCGTCATCACGACTAATGAAACACCTTCAGAGATTGTTTCCTTCTCACTGCCCTCCCTACATACGCTGAATCGTGAAATCTGTGTGCAGAAAACTATGACTGATTATTTCAGTAGAATGTTGGCTTAAAAAAAGATTTATAGTGTATTGCAATAGGCGGAACAGTGCCGATTCTAAAACTGAACCATGTAGAATTGTTTTACATGTGGTTTTTTTGCTGAATAAAAGTTTTATTGCATTTGACTTCAGCGTACTGTGATTTTTCATGACTAAAAAGGGGTTCTCCGATAAAGCATACATGGCGGTCTGGTCTGGAGGCCTTGTACTTAAGCGGAGTCGACTGTATACTAATGCTCAAAGTATGGGAAACAAGATTCTGGATCTAGAAGCTGTGATGGAAGAAGAGGGGTTGGATATAGTGGCGATCACGGAGATGTGGTTCACAAAGAACCATGACTGGGATGTAGTTATACTAGGCTATAATCTGATCAGGAAAGACAGGGTAGGAACAAAAGGAGAGGGAGTAGCGTTATATGTTAAAGCCACACAATTGCAGGATCTGCAAGGCAAGGAAGAGGCACTGTGGATCAATTTGGAAAGGGAATGATGAATATATGTACTTTGGTGTGATATACAGGCCTCCTTCATAGACGGAAGTAGATAGAGATTTAATGGTAGGCATTCAGAATACATCTAAAAATGGGGAAGTCTTGCTAATAGGTGATTTTAACATACTGGATGTTGATAGGGTTATCCCTATTGCGGGGTCTTCTAGAAGTAGGGAGATTCTGGATTCTCTACAAGAAGAACTGTTCCAGTAATTGGTAATGGAACCCACACGAGATGGGGTCATACTGGACTTAGTGCTTACAAACGGGGAAGGTATTTCTGATATTAGTGGGTGATCATCTGCCATCCAGTGATCACTGCATGGTACAGTTTAATATTAAGACGGGCAAGATGAGTTCTATAGGATTGGGCGACACATTGACGAAATGGATTGGGAACTGGCTTAGAGGTAAGCTTCAGAGGGTAGTGGTGAACGGCACCCCCTATGAAATGACGGAGGTAATCAGTGGAGTGCCGCAGGGCTCGGTCCTGGGCCCGATCCTATTCAACATCTTTATAAGAGACTTGGCAGGAGGGCTGCGAGGTAAAATAACATTATTCACCGATGACGCCAAACTAAGCAATGTAGTGGGCAAAAGCACAACAGACATAAATTCAATGTCCAACAACATGATGCATGACCTACTCCTACTGGAGCGCTGGTCAAGGTCCAGGCAACTCAGCTTCAATGCCAAAAAATGCAAAGTCATGCACTTGGGCTGCCAAAATCCATGCAAGACTTACACCCTTAATGGCGAGATCCTAACAAGAACTGAAGCAGAACGAGACTTAGGGGTGATCGTCAGTGAGAACATGAAGACTGCCAATCAAGTGGAGCAAGCTTCATCCAAGGCAAGGCAAATCATAGGTTGCATACGCAGGAGTTTCGTCAGCCGTAAGCCTGAAGTCATTATGCCATTGTATAGATCCATGGTGAGGCCCCACCTGGAATACTGTGTGCAATTCTGGAGGCCGCATTACCGTAAGGATGTGCTGAGACTGGATTCGGTCCAGAGAATGGTCTCGGGACTCAAGGATCTCCCGTATGAGGAACGGCTGGATAAGTTGCAACTGTACTCACTCGAGGAACGCAGAGAGAGGGGTGACATGATCGAGACATTCAAGTATCTCACGGGCTGCATCGAGGTGGAAGAAGATATCTTCTTTTTCAAGGGTCCTGCGGCAACAAGGGGGCATCCGTGGAAAATCAGGGGCGGGAAACTGCACGGGGACACCAGGAAATTCTTTTTCACTGAAAGGGTGGTTGATCGCTGGAATAGTCTTCCACTTCAGGTTATTGAGGCCAGCAGCGTGTCTGATTTTAAGGCAAAATGGGATAGACACATGGGATCTATTCACAGAGAAGGGAAGGGTCATTGAGGTGGGCAGACTAGATGGGCCATGGCCCTTATCTGCCGTCTATTTCTATGTTTCTATGTATAGGAGGGCTCATTCAAAAGCAAACATTAGTGATTTCTATTCCGCCGTTACCTTGCAGTTCAAGGCGGATTACAAAAAGGATCTATCTGGCCATTTCCAGAGGAATTATAGAATAGTTAAGGAGTAGTCAACTTGGTTCATAGAGATGAGGTGGTTCTTGTGGCGTTAGGTTGTTTTAGAGAGTGGAGAGGCATTAGGTTGGTTTTGATTGTTGGGTATCAGGGATTTTTTAAATAGTATGGTTTTTATTTCTTTTCTAAATGTTCTGTAGTCAGTGGTCGTTATCAGCAAAGTAGAGAGTTGGCGGTCTAATCTCGCTGCTTGTGTGGCCAGGAGGCCATTATACCGTTTTTTATGTTTGACTTCTCTGATTGGGGGGTATGTAAATGGAGCGTGGGTTCTCCTTTGTCTGGTTGAGGTGGTTTGGATTAAACGGTTGTTTAGGTATATTGGGCTGTTTCCATTCATGGTTTTAAATAGAAGACAGTAGAACTTGAATTGTATTCTTGCTTGAATTGGTAGCCAGTGTGAGTGGAGGTACGCCGGTGATGTGGTCATGTTTTCTCCTAGAGTAGATGAGTCTCAGGGCTGTGTTCTGGATTGTTTGCAGTTGTTTAATCATGGTCGCGGGGCAGGGTAGATAGAGAATGTTATAATAGTCTAGTAGACCCAGCATTAGGGCTTGAACTAGGATCCAGAATTGAGTTTTGTCGATGAATTTTCGCACTTGTCTTAGGTTTCTCATGATTGCAAAGGATTTCTGTATTATTTTGTTGATTTATGGTTGCATGGTACAGCACCTGTCGATCGTCACTTCCAGTAGTTTTAGAGTGGTTTGCATGGGGAATGTGGTTGAGTTGATTACTAAGTTTGTAATGGATGGTGTCCTATCATTTTCTAGGAGAATGAATTTTGTTTTTTCTGAGTTTAGTTTCAGTTTGTGGCCTTTCATCCAAGATGTTATTGTTTCTAATGTTTTATGTATAGTGTCTGTCATGGAGGGTTTTAGTTGATCAAAAGGGAGAAGAATGGTGATGTCGTCTGCGTAGCTGTAGGAGATTATGTTTGATTTATCTAGACTGGTGCCGAGGGACGTGATGTAGAGGTTGAAGAGTGTGGGGGATAAAGGGGATCCCTGAGGGGTTGGACCAGGGTTCTGACTTTTCGTTGCTTGATTTTACTCTGTAGGATCTGGTCTTTAAGAATCTTTGGAACCATGTGTGCACTTTATCTGTGATATCAATTGCATCCAGAATTTGTAGAAGAATGTTATGGTCAACCAGATCAAACACCGCAGATAGATCTAATTGTATGAAGAATATTTTTTTCCCTGTGCTGAGATGTTGTCCAGCTGTGTCCAGGAGGGATCCTAATAGTGTTTCAGTGCTATAATTGGTTCTGAAGCCAGATTGTGTATGGTGGAGTATGTTGTGGGCTTCTAGATAGTCAGTGAGGAATTTGGCTACTAGGCCTTCCATTATTTTGATGTAAAGTGGTATTGATGCTATGGGTCTGTAGTTGGAGTGTTGATCCGTTACTCCTTTAGGGTCTTTTAGGATAGGGGTGACAATGATTTCGCTGAGGTCTTGTGGGAAAAGGCCGTCTGTGAGCAGTGTTTGCATCCATTGTAGGAGGAGAGAGCGGAATGTGATACTGGCGTTTTTTAGTAGATATGAAGGGCAATGGTTTAGGTCATAGGCTGCATGACTGTATTTGTAGACTTTTAAAAAACTAACTTTGTTCAGATGGGGGTTTACGTCAAGGAATTGTTGTGTGGGTGGGAATGTCTGGAAGGAGTGGAAATGCGGTGGGTAAAATTGAAAGGAGCGATTGTAAGGGCAATGAACCTTTTTGTGAGGCAAGTAAGTAAAAGTAAGAGGAAAAGAAGGCCACTTTGGTTCTCAAAAGTAGTAGCTGAGAAGGTAAGGAATAAGAGGTTAACTTTCATAAACTACAAAAGATCGCATAAAGAGGAAGACAGGCAAAAATATCTGGAAAAGTTAATAGAGGCTGGTTTAGATATATTAGTGATATTAAGAAGTATAAAAGTGGCATTGTAAGACTCAAAGGTGAAGGGGAGGAATATGTAGAAGCTGATAAAGAAAAGGTCAAATTGCTTAACAAACATTTCTGTTCTGTGTCCACGGCTGAAGTGCTGGGAGCGCAACAGCAGAAGACGAACGTGAATAGGGATAGAGAAGTAATAGACCCTGATTGATTTTCAGAGGGTTGTGTGCGTGAGGAGCTAGCTAAAATAAAGGTAGACAAAGCGATGGGGCCAAATGGGGTACATCCAAGAGTGCTGAAGGAACATAGGGAAGTTCTGGTAGCTGCTGACTGACTTTTTCAATGAGTTTCTAGAGTCGGGAGTGGTACCGAAGGACTGGAGGGCAGATGTGATCTGTCTCCACAAAAGTTGAAGAAAGGAAGAAGTAGGGGGTTATACGCCGGTAAGTCTGACTTCTGTGGTAAGCAAATTAATGGAAATGCTTTTAAAACAGAGAATGGTCATTTGGTAGATTTGGGCATACCCAAATTAACGGCTCTAGAACTTGACTTTCTGAATGCACCCATTACTCTTAGAGAACTGCAAATAACGGCACCTCCACCCAAAGGAATGTCTGCAATTTGTGGCATAAATGATGCTTTTGGGCAAAAAGGCTATCCTGTTCCATTGGTTGTCTAACGATCCACCGACTTACACCTATTAGAGATCTCTGATGATTACCTATGCCTCTTTAGACCGTCGACAATTTATGGATCTGACTAAGGGTCGGGGCCACCGCTTTAGTCTGATTTGGGAACATTTCTGGATGGATCTTACTCCACACACTCAGAATAGATTCTTGAATTTGTGATCTAGATAGTTTGTGTTTTATGCTCACATATGGGTACCATGCTTGTAGATAAAGGGGGGAGGGAGGGATGGGTGGGTGGGTTTCTAATGTGCGTATACCACAGAAAATTATTATATTTTGAGTGCTTTGCTTGCACTTTGATGTTCAATAAATATATTTCAACAAAGTGAAACAGGGGAAACAACACCTCACACTCGAAAGCACAACAAACAGTGGAATTGTCCCAGTCAGAATGGTGAGCACTAAAAAAGTGTCCTTCAACTCATCTGATACATCCAAATGCCTTTATTCATCTAAGAGCTCGTATATATATCCAATAACCCGATATGTACATGTTTCGGCCCAACCGGCCTGCCTCAGGAGTCTTTTGAGTCTTCAATGGATATGGTAAAAACGTATATAGTACATGGTTGCACACACCTTCTAAAAGCGAATGCAAAGCAGTGAACCATGGATTATCCAAACGAACTTGATACAACGGGGTAGTGATGTGGGGTCTATACTGTTTATTGACCTAAAGTAGTTGTGAAGGAAGATGATTTGGGAGCACACTGCAAGAAATAGTTATCAAAAACATATCTAGAAAGTGGTCTGTCCATAAGAGGGGCATGGCAGAAAGTGATATTAAAGAAAGAGGTGGGGATTAGATGTCAAAACTAGAGAGGGCCTGAGGGAAATGTTCTTTGTTGTACACTAGAAATTTACTAAAGATCTGGCAGATCCAGAAACAAAATATATCCATATAGCAAAGACAACTCCCTGGCCTAGTAAAATTAAAACCAACCAACAGTTTTTAGGTAAAATCTTAGTTTTAACATGTCTATCAGTTGAAGTGACTGAACAGAGGTGTTTATTAATGAGTGAAAGATATACCTTATTTTTATTTTAAGCATGGCAGAGTCAATGCCCAAGGGAATGTTTACTATCATTTCCTATCTAGGTAGTGCCATCCTCCAGTCACTTCCTTCTGCAAACATTTTCTCACAATATACAATCTGACCTACTGTTGGTCCCTCCATCAGTCTGCAACAGTACCCTAATTACCAGAATCAGCACATCAAGCCAGTAGTTCACTGATTCTGCTTTCCTCTCATCCACCTATGGATGATCCACAGTAAGAGTAAAAACACATTGCATTTTTTTCAGAGGAGAATAAAGACCCTTACCAAAAATGCAATGGTTGGAGCACATAACCCCCAAGCTATGAAGTTTCTTCAACCAATTTTAGTAGCCTTCCTCTAGACTGACTCCATTCTTTTTATATCTTTTTGAAGGTATGGTCTCCAGAATTGCACACAATATTCTAAATGAAGTCTCACCAGAATCTTATACAGGGGCATCAATACTTTCTTATTCCTACTGGCCATACCTCTTCCTATGCACTTTAGCATCCTAGCTTTTGCCATCACCTTTTCAACCTGTTTGGTCACCTTAAGATCATCACATACAATCACACTCAAGTCCCACTCTTCTGTCGTGCACATAAGTTCTTCACCCCCTAAACTGTACTGTCCAGCATGCTGAATGCTCTGCGCTGCTCCGACGCTCATTGGAACTCTATGACTGTCAGAGCAGCACAGAGCATTCAGCATTGAAGCCAGCGCTAAATACCTCTTCCCTGCTTTTGTAAAAACAGGGGCGCGTTAGTTTGTGATTACTTATTCCATACTGGGCGAAGGTGATTCTGTGTGTATGAAAGACATGGTTTTCTGTTAGCTTTGTAATAAGACACACTTTCACAAGAAAAAACAAATAATGTCATGTAAAGAATGTAGGCAGTGCTGCTTTAGTTCAGGGAGAAAGTTCAGACTGAACTGGAGGAAAAGCCTCAGACAAAAGCCCTCCCACCACCACAATGGTGGATAGAGGTGGTAGGGTGGTAACCTCACTGGCAAAAACCTCCGTGATACTCCCAATGTAAAAAACTATAAGCAGGGCTGTCTATGCTGGATAGAAGAAAAAACTTTCCACTTATGTCAATTGATCGGTACACCGACGATGGCCAGCGTTTCACTAACTTGCTGCCTCAGGGTGTATCAAAAGTCCGATCAAAACTGGAACCAGAAAAGAAAATTACATCAGTTACTGGATTTAAAGCATGACTTCAAGAATATCTTCAGAAGCCACAATGACATACCTTTAAGTAGGACGCCGCAACGTCTCATTCGATCAAAAAGATGGCTGCCCCATGACTGTACCGGGTTATAAACTCCAGGGGAATGACGTCAAACCCCGGAAGTGACTGTGCAATAGAACAGCTGACTAAACTGCTGACATGAAGGAGAAATGGTCAGAAAAATTTTTTTTATATGTATGTATGTTTATATATGTGTAAATAAATGTGTTAGAGAGTTTTTATCAAAACTGTTAATTATTCCAATTTTCAACCACTCTCAAAAATAGTAAAAATCTGAAAGATCAGAAGAAAACATTCCACTCTAGTTTTTGATTTAGCCCATTTGGTTCTTCACTGTCCAATCTGTAAATCCAGGCTTGTTCAGCCCGTAAAAGTTGCTGTTGTCGATCGGAGCAGCTGTCAATGATGTGATCAATGACACTGCATTGTAAATCAGTAAATGTATGGTTATACTCCAAACCACAGGTGTCAAAGTCGGTCCTCGAGGGCCAGAATCCAGTCGGGTTTTCAGGATTTCCCCAATGAATCTGCATGAGATCTATTTGCATGCACTGCTTTCAATGCATATTCATTGGGGAAATCCAGAAAACCCGACTGGATTCCGGTCCTCGAGGAGGGACTTTGACACCCCTGCTCCAAACAATGTGTAACTATTGGAGCTTGGAGGCGATTGTTTCAAATGCAACTTTTGTGCTCGGTAACCCGTGTCCTGAATGGACGAGTGGTCTGGCCCACATAAATTTTAGGACAAGGGCAAATGAAGACATAGACCACAAACATTGAATTGCATGAAGTGATGTGTCTAAGCTTAAATGATTGTCCTGAGCTCGGGTGCACAAATGTATCTTTGAGTTCCCGTGTGATTAAGCAAGTAGAACATTTTCCACACTTAAAATGGCCCACGGGTTGATCAGTGGCTGAATATGGCTCTGTGACGTCAGATGGCTCAAAAGTTCCTTGAAATTTTTTGGCGAGAATACGCCATCCTTAAATGAGTGTCCCTAAATGTAGGATGTAGATGCCATTATATCCCAATGATTCCGTAAAATTTTTGTAATATTGTTAGTATTGGGGGAATATTCCAAAGACACATGTGATATATTGTCCATGTCCTCCTTGTTATTATTTTTCGGAAAGAATAAGAGATCTCTATTCATAAATTTAGCCCTTTTGTAGGCTTTTTTCAATACAGTTGAAGGATACCCTCTATTTTTTAGACGGGTGTACAGTTGTTTGCTGTTAAATTTATAATCTGACATATCTGAACACAGACGTCTATATTGGAAGAACTGTGACGTCGGTAAACTACGTTTCAGTGCTATGGGATGGTTACTGGAGAAACTGAGAAAAGTATTTCTATCTGTATTTTTTCTGTGAACAGTAGTCTGGATAGAACTTCTTTCTTTAACAACCTTGACATCTAAAAAAGAAATGGAGTCAGGATGACACTCCGTACTAAATTCTACTTTCTGGTGCCTAGAATTTAACCAGATATAGAATTGGTCAAGTTCTTCTCTAGAACCTCCCCAAATTACAAAAATATCGTTGATAAAGCGTAACCATGTGAGAATCTTGTCTGAGAAAGGATTGTTCTCAATCCACACATTCTCAAATTTTTGCATGAAAAGGTTAGCTACGGAGGGTGCCATGGTTGCCCCCATGGCAACCCCCGAAATCTGTTGAAATAATTTGTCTTGAAACCTAAAGTAATTTCTTTTCATGGCCATAGTCAAAAATTGTATTAAAAGATGAATGGGGATTCTGTTATTGCTCATGTTATTTTGGAGAAATTCTTCCACAATGGTAATGACTTCATCTTGAGGAATGATGGTGTATAATGATTTCACGTCAAATGTGACAAAGAAAGTTATGTCATCTGTATTTGTGATTTCAGATAGTTTTGTCAAAAATTGTGATGAGTCACGTAAATATGAGAATCCCTTGGTGACTATAGGACGAAGAAATACATCTACGAACGAGGAAAGGGGCTCCAGTATAGACCCTCTGCTAGATACAATCGGTCGCCCAGGAGGGTTGTTCGTGTCCTTATGAATCTTTGGTAGGGCGTAAAATACCGGAATTCTAGGATTTATCACATTTAGATATTCATATTCTTTCTTAGTCAGAAAACCACTGTCCAAGGCAAAAGACGTGAGAGATTGTATTTCAAGGGCTAGACTCGGGGTGGGATCTACTCTGAGCTCCTTATAATCAGAGGGTACATTTAATAGCCTGAAAACTTCAGCTTTGTATTTAGCCATGTCTAAAATCACAACACTTCCCCCTTTGTCAGCCCTGCAAATCCTAATCTGACGGTTTGTTCTAAGTTGTTTCAAAGCTATGAATTCTTCACGTGATAAATTATACGGTTGATATCTTTTTCTCCTTTTATTGGTAAATTTCTTCACATCTCTCACCACTAGTTCTTTATATAGCATCAGGTGGGGACTAGGAGATGTGGAAGGAGACCACGTGGATTTCTTACTGATGACAGAGTCGTCGGTACTGGTGAAGGAATGTTCAGAGAAGTATTCTTTAAGATGAAGCTTCCTGAAGAACTTTTCAATGTCAATTCGTAATTTAAAAGTTTGTAGGGGTTGGACTGGAACAAATGTGAGACCACGGGACAGGACTGAAACTTCAGATGGATTCAGAACATGTGATGAAAGATTAAATACTACTTGTTCTTTGTCCTGCTCGACTTGTCTCGTTGTACTCGTGTGGTTGGTTGTTTCGTAGTCCGTCCTCTTTGTTTTCCTTTTGTTTTGTTCTGCCCTGTTCCTCCGGTGTTGTCCTGTTCTAAAAAATCTTCCTCGGAATTGGATAAAGATCCCCCTTCTGATGGATCTGAGGATTCAAATTCTCTTCGTTTAGGTTTAGGTGGATTAGTTAACCAAGGATATACTCTTTTTTTCGCGTAGTCTTCTTCGTCTCTTTTGAATTTTTTGATTTTGTTCTTTTGAAGATTATTTCTGAAGGATTCAATCTTTTTTTGTGTGTCAGCTAATTCTTTGTCAAAAATATCGGTATCTAAATTACTTTTCAGTTCTCCAAGTTTAGTGTCAAGATCAAATTGTATAGTTTCAGTAGTTACTCTGGTCTTTTCAATAATCAGTACCATGAGGTCTAGTGAGCACTTATTAAGGATCCCTGCCCATTGTGTTAAAAATGTAGAATCATCAGTGAATAAAGTGGGTGCTTTAGCGATCCTTAAACCCCTAGGAATAAATTCTTTCTTACAATATTCTAGTAATGTGGCCCCATGTAGTGTAGCTCTGACTAATTTTTTTTGCTAGATTCATATATTCAATCCAGGTAGCATTTTTTCTGACCACTTCTCCTTCATGTCAGCAGTTTAGTCAGCTGTTCTATTGCACAGTCACTTCTGGGGTTTGACGTCATTCCCCTGGAGTTTATAACCCGGTACAGTCATGGGGCAGCCATCTTTTTGATCTCTTTGATCGAATGAGACGTTGCGGCGTCCTACTTAAAGGTATGTCATTGTGGCTTCTGAAGATATTCTTGAAGTCATGCTTTAAATCCAGTAACTGATGCAATTTTCTTTTCTGGTTCCAGTTTTGATCGGACTTTTGATACACCCTGAGGCAGCAAGTTAGTGAAACGCTGGCCATCGTCGGTGTACCGATCAATTGACATAAGTGGAAAGTTTTTTCTTCTATCCAGCATAGACAGCCCTGCTTATAGTTTTTTACATTGGGAGTATCACGGAGGTTTTTGCCAGTGAGGTTACCACCCTACCACCTCTATCCACCATTGTGGTGGTGGGAGGGCTTTTGTCTGAGGCTTTTCCTCCAGTTCAGTCTGAACTTTCTCCCTGAACTAAAGCAGCACTGCCTACATTCTTTACAAGACATTATTTGTTTTTTCTTGTGAAAGTGTGTCTTATTACATTATTGATTTTTCACAAATCCGAGTAATTTCTGTTAGCTTTGACCAGCCTTATTTGGCAAAATGCATCAGGTATGGTTCTTGGGAGCACCCTGAATAAACCCGATTTGAATCTCCTGCTAATCTTCTTTTGTTCCACGTTGGATTCTTTGGTGGACCACTTGCCTTGTTGCATGGAAAGGGTTTAGATTTAAAGTTAAAGGGAAGGAAGGGGGATTTGTTCAGAGATATTTGGGGCTTGCATAGAACTAAAACTGTACACTGGCACTGGTATGGTAATCTTTGTTGTATGTTTTGAATTTTATAATAAAAGAAAAAAAGAAATACAAGTGAAAATAAAGAAATAAATAAGAAAACAAATAAATAAATGGGGCAGGGGGTGGAGTGTGGGTGGGGCAAGGATGGGGCATGGGTGTGGCAGGGCTAGAGAGCCCAGTGTACTTGTGTGCCTAGGGGCCCTTGAAGAATTAATCCTTCCCTGGTTGTTGGGTACCAAAATCTGCAATAGAGTAGACATGCCGGATAGCACAGTTACTTACCGTAACAGGTGTTATCCAGGGACAGCAGGCAGATATTCTTGACTGATGGGTGACGGCACCGACGGAGCCCCGGTACGGACAATTTTAGAGTGATTGCACTCTAAGAACTTGGAAAGTTCTGGTAGGCCGCACCGCGCACGCGCGAGTGCCTTCCCGCCTGACAGAGGCGCGCTGTCCCCAGTTATGATAAGCCAGCTAAGAAGCCAACCCGGGGAGGTGGGAGGGACGCAAGAATATCTGCCTGCTGTCCCTGGATAACACCTGTTACGGTAAGTAACTGTGCTTTATCCCAGGACAAGCAGGCAGCTATTCTTGACTGATGGGTGACCTCCAAGCTAACAAAAAGAGGGATGGAGGGAAGGTTGGCCATTAGGAAAACAAATTTTGCAAAACAGATTGGCCGAAGTGTCCATCCCGTCTGGAAAATGTGTCCAGACAATAATGAGATGTAAAAGTATGAACTGAGGACCAAGTGGCAGCTTTGCAGATTTCCTCAATGGGCGTGGACCGGAGGAAAGCTACAGATGCTGCCATAGCTCGGACTTTATGGGCTGTGACAGAACCTTCCAGTGGCAGTCCGGTCTGAGCATAACAGAATGAAATGCACGCTGCCAGCCAATTAGACAACGTACGTTTAGAAACAGGACGTCCCAATTTATTTGGATCAAAGGACAGAAAGAGTTGAGGGAACGATCTGTGAGGCTTAGTACGGTCTAAATAGTAAGCCAGAGCCCTCTTACAGTCCAAAGTATGTAAAGCCTGTTCACCAGAATGAGAGTGAGGTTTTGGAAAAAAGACAGGCAGAACAATGGATTGGTTGAGATGGAATTCAGAGACAACCTTCGGGAGAAACTTTGGATGAGTACGCAGAACCACCTTGTCATGATGAAAGACCGTAAAAGGTGGATCCGACACTAGTGCATGGAGCTCACTGACCCTCCTGGCAGAGGTAAGAGCAATAAGAAAAAGCACCTTCCAAGTGAGAAACTTGAAAGAAGCAGTAGCCAAGGGTTCAAATGGAGGCTTCATTAAAGCGGAAAGAACTACATTAAGATCCCAGATAACAGGAGGGGCTTTAAGAGGTGGTTTCACATTAAAAAGACCCCGCATGAACCTGGACACTAAGGGATGAGCTGAGAGGAGTTTTCCATGGATTGGCTCATGAAAAGCTGCTATAGCACTAAGATGGACTCTGATTGAAGTGGACTTGAGGCCAGAGTTTGACAAAGAAAGGAGATAATCCAACAATGTCTCCACTGCAAGGGAAGTGGGATCATAATGATGAAGAAGACACCATGAAGAAAACCGTGTCCACTTCTGATGGTAACATTGAAGAGTGGCCGGTTTCCTGGAGGCATCCAGAATTGAACGAACAGGCTGAGACAAGAGAGTATCATGAGAAGTCAGCCCGAGAGATACCAAGCTGTCAGGTGCAGAGACTGTAGGTTGGGGTGTAGAAGAGTTTCCTGATGCTGAGTAAGCAGAGAAGGATACAGAGGCAGAAGAAAAGGTTCCCTGGAACTGAGTTGAAGTAGAAGGGAGAACCAATGTTGCCTGGGCCACCTCGGAGCAATCAGAATCATGGTTGCTTGATCCCTCTTGAGCTTGAACAAGGTTCTCAACATGAGAGGCAGAGGAGGGAAAGCGTACAGGAACAGATTGGACCAATCGAGGAGAAAAGCATCCGCTGCCAGACGGTGAGGTGAGTAGAGTCTGGAGCAGAATAGGGGCAGCTGATGATTGTGAGGAGCTGCAAAGAGGTCTATCTGAGGGGTGCCCCATTGAGCGAAGATGGATTGTAGAGTTACAGGATCGATTGTCCATTCGTGAGGTTGGAGAACTCTGCTGAGCCTGTCCGCTAAGGAATTCTCCTCCCCCTGAATGTAAATAGCTTTCAGGAATAGATGGTGATTTATGGCCCAAGTCCAGATCCTTTGGGCTTCCTGGCATAAGAGGCGGGAGCCCGTCCCACCCTGTTTGTTGATGTAGTACATCGCAACTTGATTGTCTGTGCATAACAGGACAACTTGAGGAAAGAGAAGATGCTGGAAGGCCTTGAGGGCATAAAACATCGCTCTGAGTTCCAGGAAATTGATGTGACGCTTCTTTTCCTGGGCAGTCCAAAGACCTTGAGTTTGGAACTCGTTCAGATGAGCTCCCCATGCATAAGGGGAGGCATCGGTGGTGATGACTAGTTGATGAGGAGGTTGATGGAACAGAAGACCTCTGGACAGATTTGAGGATACCAACCACCATTGTAGAGACTGACGAAGAGATGATGTCACAGATATGTGACGTGAGCAAGGATCCGTCGCTTGGGACCACTGGGTAGATAGTGTCCATTGAGGAGTGCGCAGGTGAAGACGTGCGAGAGGCGTGACATGAACTGTAGAGGCCATGTGACCCAAGAGAACCATCATTTGCTTTGCTGTGATGGAACGCTGTGGAAGCACCTGCTGACATAGAGAGTGAAGCGTTTGAAGACGATTGGACGGCAGGAACGCTCTCATGAGGATTGTGTCTAAGACAGCTCCTATGAATTGAAGTCTCTGAGTGGGGATGAGATGAGATTTGGGTAGATTGATCTCGAACCCCAGAAGTTGAAGAAACCTGATGGTTTGGTTGGTGGCCAGAAGAACAGTCTGAGATGAATTGGCCTTTATCAACCAATCGTCCAGGTAAGGAAAGACCTGAAGGTGGTGAGAACGCAGGAAGGCCGCCACCACAATCAGACATTTGGTGAATACTCTCGGAGAGGAGGCAAGACCGAAGGGTAGCACCTTGTATTGGTAATGACAACGATTGATCATGAAGCGTAGGTATTGTCTGGAGGCCAGATTGACCGGTATATGAGTGTATGCTTCTTTGAGATCGAGAGAACATAGCCAGTCGCCTTGATTTAGAAGAGGATAAAGAGTGGCTAGAGAGAGCATTTTGAACTTTTCTTTGACCAAACATTTGTTGAGATCGCGAAGATCTAGAATGGGTCTGAGATCTCCTGTTTTTTTGGGGACTAAAAAGTAACGGGAGTAGAATCCCTGACCCTTTTGATCTAGAGGAACCTCCTCTATGGCGTTCAAAAGGAGAAGGGATTGAACCTCCTGGAGAAGAAGGAAAGACTGAGTGTGCGAAGCAGACTCTTTTGGTTGACTTGGAGGAGGTAGAGTCTGAAAGTTGAGAGAGTAGCCGTGGTGGATGATGTTCAGAACCCACTGATCTGACGTGATAAGTTCCCAACGGCTTATGAAATAAGAAAGGCGTCCTCCTATAGGCTGTGGAAGTTGAGTAGGAGGGAGAAGACTGGCTATGTTCTGGAGAACCAAGTCAAAAGGGTTGGGTAGACTTTTGTGCAGGAGTAGCTTTTACCTGCTGTTGTTGCTGAGGTTGTCTAGCAGCTGGACGCTGTTGCCTCTGACGCCTAGGTTGTTGTGCAGTTTGAGGCAGAGGACGAGCCACAAATCTACGTTGGTAGGTTGATTGTGGACGAAAGGGCCTGGTTGGTGGAGGCTTCTTAGGTTTAAGAAGCGTGTCCCATCTGGTCTCATGAGCCGATAATTTCTGGGGAGTGGAGTCCATGGAATCTCCAAACAGCTCATCCCCTAAGCAAGGTGTATTGGCTAGCCTATCCTGGTGATTAACGTCCAATTCTGAAACACGAAGCCAGGCTAGCCTTCGCATGGCCACTGACATGGCAGTGGCTCTGGAGGTCAGCTCGAAAGTATCATAGATAGATCTTACCATGAATTTTCGAAGCTGTAAAAGAGATGAACAAGTGTGGTGAAAAGCAGACTTTTTCCTATCAGGAAGATATTTCTCAAAAGCAGTGAGATTTTGTATTAGGTGCTTAAGATAAAAAGAGAAATGGAATGCATAATTTCCTGATCGATTTGCTAACATAGCATTTTGGTATAGCCTTTTACCAAACTTGTCCATAGATTTGCCCTCTCTGCCAGGAGGGACTGAGGCATATACACTAGCCCCTTTGGACTTTTTTAAAGTGGATTCAACCAAAAGGGACTCATGAGGTAATTGGGGCTTGTCAAACCCAGGAATAGGAATGACTTTATACAAGGAATCCAACTTTCTAGGAGCTCCAGGGATAGTTAAAGGAGATTCCAGATTCTTATAAAACGTCTCTCTCAAAATATCATGGAGAGGTAGTTTAAGGTATTCCTTTGGAGGCTGGTCAAAGTCCAAGGCATCAAGGAAAGCCTTGGATTTCTTTGACTCAGCCTCCAAAGGAATGGAGAGAGCATCACACATTTCCTTCAAAAATGAAGAAAAGGAAGACACTTCTGGTTTAGAGGAGGCTCCTAAAACAGACGGATCCTCATCACCAGAAGAGCATTCTCCCTCCGAAAGAAGAGGATCCTCCGAGTCACCCCATAAGTCAGGGTCTCGAACCTGAAAACTCCGGTCTCGAGACTCTGGAGTGGAAGGCTCTAAATGCCGGGACTTGTGAAGAGACTTCCCCGACCTGCCTGATTCGGTACCGGGAGATGCTACAGTACGCACCGGAGCCGAAGTCTGTACAGCTTGATGGTGAGCTCTCGGCTCCGGCGCCAGAATCGGCATGGAGACCGAGGAAACCGACTGTACCGGTACCGATAGAGTGGACGTCGATAAAATAGGACGGTCCACTATCGGTACCGGTGGCTCAGACCGGACTGGTACCGGTAAATTCGATGCCAGGGCTGGAGGTAGGAGGTGCTGTAGCTGTTCTTTAAGTTGTGCCTTCAGAACAGCAGCTATACGCTCCTCAAGGGAAGGCACCGGTACCGTCTTTTTCTTTAATGGTACCTGCGGTGCCGCTCTACGCTCCGAGGATGAGGACCCCGATGTCGAGGGGCTCACCTCTATTGGAGCGGAGCGCTTCCGTGGGCGCCTCGAGGTCGGCAGAATTGGACTCGCTGCCATCGAGACCGGAGGATGCTCCAACGGGGAAGGCTTCTTAGCCGGCTTACCTGGAGTCGACACCGCCGCGGTATCGCGTGGTGTCGATGATGTGGGTGCCGACTGCGCCGGTGCCGATGTCGGTGCCGGTGTAGAATCAGACATCTCGGCACCAAACAATAATTTTTGTTGAATCTCTCGATTTTTAAGAGTTCTCTTTTTTAAAGTTGCACAGCGGGTGCAGGTTGACGCTCGATGGTCGGGACCAAGACACTGGAGACACCAATTATGAGGATCAGTCAGTGAAATTGGTCGTGCACACCGCTGGCACTTTTTGAAGCCGGGTTGTGGGGGCATGAATGTAAAAACGGCTTCAGCCAAATCGAAGGCCGAGGCCTCGATGGTGGCTAAAGGCCCCGCCGGGGCAAGGCCGAAAAACAGGCAAAAAAACAAAGGAAAAAAAAAAAAAGGGAAGGAAATAAGATTCCTCAAAAAGTTTACGCGAGCGGGAAGTTCACAAAAAAATCCTCTCACAACAGCCGTTGAGAGAGACGCGTCTTCTTAGCTCCGCGGAAACTAAGAAACTGGGGACCGCGCGCCTCCGTCGGGCGGGAAGGCACTCGCGCGTGCGCGGTGCGGCCTACCAGAACTTTCCAAGTTCTTAGAGTGCAATCACTCTAAAATTGTCCGTACCGGGGCTCCGTCGGTGCCGTCACCCATCAGTCAAGAATAGCTGCCTGCTTGTCCTGGGATAATGTGTGAATAACATGAAGAAAAACCTGGCAAAGCTTGAAGAATGGTCTGAAATTTGACATCTACAATTTAATGCTAAGAAATGCAAGGTCATGCATTTGGGCTACAAAAACCAGAGGGAATGGTACAATTTAGGGTGTAAAGAACTTATGTGCATGACAGAAAAGCAGGACTTGTGTGTGATTGTATGTGATGATCTTAAGATGGCCAAACAGGTTGAAAAGATGATAGTGAAAGCTAGAAGGATGCTAGGTTGAATAGGGAGAGATATGGCCAGTATGAAAAGGAGGTATTGATGCCCCTGTATAAGATTTTGGTGAGGCCTAATTTAGAATATTGTGTACAATTCTGGAGGCTGAACCTTCAAAAAGATATAAAAAGGATGGAGTTGGTCCAGAGGAAGGCTACTAAAATGGTGCATGGTCTTCATCATAAGGTGTATAGGGACAGACAAAGATCTCAATCTGTATACTTTGGAGGAAAGGCGGGAGAGGGGAGATATGATAGATGTTTAAATACCTATGTAATGTAAATGCACATGAGTCAAGTCTCTTTCATTTGAAAGGAAACTCTGCAATGAGAGGGCATAGGATGAAGTTAAGAGGTGATAGGCTCAAGTAATCTAAGGAAATACTTTTTTACAGAAAGGGTGGTAGTTGCATGGAACACTCTCCTAGAAGATGTGGTAGAAACAGAAACTGTCTGAATTCAAAAGGGCCAAGGATAGGCTGGTGGGATTTCTCGGAGAGAGAAAGAGATAATGGTTACTGCAGATGGGCAGACTAGACGGGCCATTTGGCCTTTATTTGCCATCATGTTTCTATGAGTATTTCCCAGAGTCTGATTCTCGCTCTGGAACGGATTCTATGGACGCAATATCCAGGAGTCTGCAGACTATGATCTGTACACGAATCACCCTCTCAGGGTGGCCAGCAGGGAAATCCATAAAACACTAGGTCAGAGGAAAGAGAAACTCCATTATATAGTCATCCCTGAGAACCTCCAGGACCATGTGGTCTGAGGTAATGGCCGGCCATTCCACCAGAAAAGTCAAAAGCCATCCCCTGATGTGCAGGGGAGGAGCCAGCGGCCTGACATCAGAACTGTATCTTTTTGGAAGCCGCCGGCTGCCTTGCCTTGGACTGCTGACGGCGAGACCTGCCAAAGCTCGATCTGGCAGACAAGGAGGACTTTTGTCTCATGAAAGAGCCCGAGAACTGATGAAAATGCCTGAAGGGAGGAAAAGTAGAATGCCCAAAACCCCTTGAAGGGCGGGATCTATACCCAGGCAACGCCATGGGCCTGCAATCCTGCACACTGGCCATAAGGTCATCTAGACCCTGGCCAAAAAGGAGTTATTCTTTAAGGGACAACCGGCTCAAAGTCTCTTTAGAAAATGAATCATCAGACCACTGCCAGATCCAAAGCAGTCTGTAAATCAGAATGCGTGCCAAGTTTGGCAAAAACTGTCAAGATCTTGTACAAGACATCAGCCATATAAACCACTCCAGAAATGAGAAAATCCAATTTGCGAAGCACCAGGATCATGGCGCAACTTGGAATAGCACACCCGAGCCACAAAATAGGAGTTCGATTCTGCCTTAACACCAGCAGTGTCCAAATCAGACAGACACTTAAGGATAAAACCCACACATCAGTCCTTCCGGACTACTCCCCTATCACTGGGGAGGGAGGTGCCCTGTGCCATTGAAGAATCCACCTTCAGGAAAGTAAAGCACTCTTGAAGGCAGCCGCCATGGGAGAGAGCCGTGCCATGACATGAGCCCATTTCAAGGAACCCTCAGGAGCCTCCCAGAGATCTGTAAGAATTCAAATGAGGTCAGGATGAAAAGGAAGATAGGCAGATCGTGGCCTTTGGTCACTCATGAGAGAATATTTTTCAGTGACAGGCTGCTCAGTCTGAAGCTGCAATTCCTGTAGAGATTCAGACAGAGATCAAGGAGCATGTGCTGGAAAAAACAAATCTGCGAACAGCGGGATCTACCCCCAAATCAGAGGCTCTGCAGAGGTCCGGATCCTGGACATCTGCCAAATTAGCCACATCAGCATCTGCTGCAGTGTCTTCCTGTGAAAGCAGGGGTATGGAAAGAGTATCTAGCGCAACTGAGTACACAGCTGGCTTAGAAACCAGCACCTCCAATGGAAGGCAAGCGAAAAGACCCTGGTCCATCGGAGCAAGGGTCCCAGTGACTGGCACAGATGCCGGTGGAAGGGAAACAGGCAGAGACTTTTTGACTTTTTTGATTAAAGCATATTCACAAATTCTGGGGGAAACAATCTTCCATGGTGGGAGCCGACCTCTGAACCCCAGGATTCGACTGTTTGGAAGATTTGTGAGGTTTATCGCAAGAGACGCACTTGTATTTTGCCAAAACATAACCAACGCATTCCCCAGGGCTCCCAACGCCATTTTTGGAGGTCATAGGCAAGGCATCCAGACAGACCTCACCCCCTCTCCATGTGGAACACGGCTACAAATCCAACAGCCATCCACCGCAAATGAGGAATGAATCCATGACATCATGCCCTGGGGAGGTCATCTATGTAGTTTCTTTAAAAAATGAAGATGGCAAATATAAAAAATAACTTTAAAATCATATCTGGAAAAATTCAAGATGGCTACTGAGGCCTGTTTTCACCGACCTCTCCTCTTCAGTAGGCCTTTTAAAAAGCCAGGATCAGCAGTCTGACTCTATTCAACAAGACACGGGGAAAGGAAGACCTGCTCCAGCTTTCCTCCATGCCACACCAACCGATTCTGCTTTTTCTTTGGTGGGAAACCAAACCCCACCCTCTGCATCGCTGACCTCTCTTCCCCGGTAGGCCTTTTAAAA
The DNA here is from genome assembly GCF_902459505.1 of Geotrypetes seraphini. Taxonomy (NCBI): domain Eukaryota; kingdom Metazoa; phylum Chordata; class Amphibia; order Gymnophiona; family Dermophiidae; genus Geotrypetes; species Geotrypetes seraphini. The sequence goes on along the minus strand of NC_047092.1, from coordinate 83,397,702 downwards.
GGCCACCGAGCAGGCGGGCCTCTCCTGATGGCGAGCAACGGCGAAGGACCATGACATTGTGTGGCCCTTTGTGTGGACCAAGAGGACCAAGCCTGGAGGCTATACCAGCCTACAGGCAATACCACCACCCAGCCCCAGCAAAGTGGCTACCAAGCAATACCCCACCTTCACCTTCAACAGCTAGCCCTTCCCTCTATACCCTTGACCAAACTATATCCCTACAGATCTTCAGACTACCATGCCATCCAGACTCATCCTACCTCCCTCCTTGCCCCCCCCCCCCAGCTTGGACCAGCGCCACACAATGGCAACCACTCCAGCAGCTGGGTTAGCAGCTTTATTTTGAGTTTTGTTACTGGGTTATTTTGGTTTAGTTTGAGTTGTTTTCTTTTGTTTTTGCAGATTACAGCCCCAATCTTAGTGCCTGACAAGCAGGGAGAGTCCAACCGCAATCTTCAAAGCGGTCACGTGACCGCTCAATGTAAGCCCGGTTCGGGAAGCATTTAAAAGGAAGCTGCTCAGCGACTGGGTTAGCAGTTTTATTTTGAGTTTTGTTACTGGGTTATTTTGGTTTAGTTTGTGTTGTTTTCTTTTGATTTTGCAGATTACAGCCCCAGTCTTACTGCATGACAAGAAGGGAGAGTTCAACCGTGATCTTCAAAGCGGTCACGTGACTGTTCAATGTAAGCCCGGTTCGGGAGACATTTAAAAGGAAGCCGCTCAGGGGAGACTGCACCACACTTAGGCATGCTCCTTGGGGCAGACGACGGGGGATCGACGATGTATGGCCATTAAAGAAAGGTAGGTGTGAGATACTGGTTAATTTTGTTTGGCTACTTAGCATTTTGGCCTTGATGTGTTCAATACCAGTAATAGTAATGGTAGAACTCAAGAATATATAGAATCATGTGAGAACTGGGGTCAGAATTTAACCTTAATAAATATTGATCGGCAGTCTGGTGTCAAAGGAGGGTAGAATCGGGTAAGTATACAAAATTTTTGTTATTAAATTGTAGATCAGTAAAGAATAAACCGCGGCCATTTTAGATCTGGTAGAAAACAAAGAGGTGGCGATTGTTTGTTTTACAGAAACATGGATAAAACCAGAGGAAGAAGCCTATTTATATCAAGCACTCTCTTTGGATTTCGAGCTTTTCTCTCATTCAAGGTCATATAGGAAAAGGGGGAGGGACAGCTGTTGGTTATAAATCTTCCCTACAATTATTTGAATTTAAGGTAGTCTTTTTTATATAAGGAACTATTGTTGGTTCAAACTGGGAGGAGAAGGTCAACTTATTTAGCAGTGTTTTACTGTCCTCCGGGTTTGCCAGTTAAGACATGGAACAATATATATCAGACTATAGTGGGCTTATCAGTGAGATTCTCAAAGTTAATGATAATGGGAGATTTTAATATTCAGGTTGATATGGTGAACGACTGTAAAAACAAAGTATTTTCAGGCCTTGTTAGCTGATTTGAAGTTGGAACAATGGATTACCTGATTGTAAAAACTGCTTAGATAACCTTGATAGGCGGTATATAAAATCCTAATAAAGTTGAAAGTTGAAACTTGAAACTTGTTAAGGTGGCAACACATCAAAAGGGCCATACATTGGATTTAGTTTTGACTTCTCATAATATGGGAGATAATTCTATACAGGTAAATAGTGATCCAATTTCATGGAGTGACCATTATGTAATCAACTGGAATATAAATTTGGATATTCAACCTGATAATAATTCTGGTTTAGAAGGGTTAAATTAAATGAAAGGGTTTAGAAGGATTAAATTAAATTAAATTTCACCTTTCTTTCTTAAGTTCCCCCCCCGGATTTTAAGGAGGCCCCATTAATGGACCAGGCAGAAACATGGAATCAGGTGCTACAGGAGGGTTTCGATCAATGCATAGCACTGAGACAGTGTTAGCAAGCTTTCTTAGTGAGGTTCATTCAATCTTAGATAGAGGGAATTTTGCAATGGTAGTTTCATTAGATCTGAGTTCAGCGTTTGATCTAGTGGATCATGGTCTTTTGCTAAACCTCTTACAAGAGATTGGTGTAACAGGAGTACCTCAAGGGTCAATCTTATCACTAGTTCTATTTAATATCTTTCTGAGCCCCTTGGCAAGATGAATTCAGGAACTAGGAATCAGTACATACATTTATGCAGATGACATCTTATTAGTCTATTAGTCTTTAAGCCCGTTACATTAACGGGTGCTAGAGTAGATGTCTGTCTGTCTGGTTATTTTTTTTCTTTGTGTCTCTCTCCTTGCACGCTGCCTGTCTGTCATTTTTTCTGTCTGTGAATCTCCCTGTGTGCTTAGTGCCCTCGGTGCCTCCTTCCTATGTCCTTAGTGCCCCTTCCTATGTCCATAGTGCCCCCAGTGCCTCCTTCCTCCACTAACCCCCCCTCTGATGCCAGTCTTCCTCCCATCCCCCTTCCATTGAAACCCCCCCGATGCCAGTCTGCCTGCCTCCCATCCCCCTGAGCAGCATGTTTCCATGGAAACCATCCCACCCCCCCCCCCCCCGATGCCTGCCTGCCATTGAAACCCCCCACCCACTCCAATGCCAGCCTGCCTGCCATTGAAATCCCCCCACCCCCCTCTGATGCCAGCCTGCCTGCCTCCCATTCCCCTTCCATTGAACCCCCCGATGCCAGCCTGCCTGCCTGCCTCCCATCCCCCTTCCATTGAAACCCCCCATGCCAGCCTGCCTCCCATCCCCCTGAGCAGCATGTTTCCATGGAAACCACCCCCTATGCCATCTTGCCTGCCTTTCATTGAACCCCCACCCCCCTCTATCTCCTTTTATTAGGGTTATTTTCTGTATATCTCTCTCCTTGTGCATTTTTTTTCCTTTCAATCTGTCTCTGTAGTCCTCTGTATTTTTTTGGTGTGTTTGACTACCACCTTCTGACTATCTCCTTGTCTGTATTTCAGTGTCTGTGTGTGTCTTTCTGTCCTTGTACAGTGGATTTTGGGTTTTTTCCCCCCAATCTGTCTCTCTTTCCCCCTGTTCTTCTGTGTGTGTTTGACTGGCAATCAGCATTTTTTTTTCTATCTGTCTGTGTCCTTGGGTACTGTCTGTCTATCTGTCTCATTGAATGCTGTATGTCCCTCTTTATATTTTTCCTATCTGTCTCCTTTTGTTGATTTTTTTTCTGTGTGTCTCTCTCTCCTTGTGCATATTTTTTCCTTGCAATCTGTCTCTCTAGGCCTCTGTCCTTTTTTGTGTGTTTGAGTAACACCTTCTGTCTATCTCCTTGTCTGTATTTCTTTATTTCAGTGTCTCTCATTGCAAGTTGTATGTTTTTTTGTGTGTGTGTGTGTCTTTCTCTACTTGTGCAGGTTTTTTTTTTTTTATTTTATTCAAATCTGTCTCTCTTGCCCCCTGTTCTTCTGTGTGTGTTTGAGTGTCACCTTCTCATTGTGTGTGTGTGTGTGTGTGATGTTAGGGGTATTTGGGGGGAATAGTCCTATTCTCTCACTTACCTTTTTTTTGTTGTTGTTGATTCGACAGTAATTGCAAGCCGGCACAGAATAGTTGTTATGAATGAAACCGGCAGAGTATGGAGTATGAAATCGGCAAAGTAGTAAATAGGCACAGAGTGACTTGTGGAAGATAAACCGCCACTGGACACTCGATTAAAAGGGAAGTTACCGCGCACCGAATGTGCACGGGAAATTGTTATGGCAACCATAGAACGTGAATGTTGTAACCCCGACAGAAAGTGTAGAAGTAAACACAGTTTGTAAAAGCATTAAAGGATCAAGGAGCAAGGCAGAAGTTAAAACAGGAAAAGCTTTGCATAATTATTAGTAAGTTTATAGTTGCCACAGCAGCTCCTCTCACGATCCCCGCAGGCGGGGATCGTGAGAGGAGCCTCTGCCGCATCTTGAACTTATAGATACAAAGCGGCGGTGAAATACATTAAGGGAGCAGTGTTGCGGCGAGTGTGTTCTTACAGGGAATGATGGCGGTGGTGGCTATTAGAAGAGGAAAAAGTTGATGAGTAGGTAATATCTGTACGTGTTAACAGCAGCAGGGCTCGCTCAGTCTCTCGCCCCAGCAGGATCTGTTTGAGCTTCATAGATGAATGGAAAGTCATCTTGAAGACTCACACTGCACTCCACATACCGCGAGAGGATCCCTAGACCCACAGTGTAACTTCCCCCAGCAGTGTAACTTCCCGGCGGCTCCTCTCACGATTGCCGCCTTCTCCGACGTAGGAGCGGCTCGTGAGAGGAGCCGCTGCAGCGTCCTTGAAGGTTAAAAAAAAACTTCGGCTCGGCTTCGTACTCTGCTGCCGCAGCCGACATCGCCTTCTTCCGCCTGGATATCCGAATGGGACTGCTCTGTCTTGGTAAGGGATTCGGTAAATCATGCGTTTTCTTATTTTCTCTCTCACCTTAACCGCAGCTGGCATTGCTGGTGGGGATGGAGAATTTTCTAAGGTTCAGCGACGGCAGTGGTGTGGGGGTTTGAAAAGCCGTCGGTTGTGAAGTATGCCGCCTGCATACTTCATGGCCGACGGATTTTCAAGACTTTAAAAACTTAGCTGCTCATGGCCGACGGCTTTTCAAGACTTTAAAAAGTTAGCTGTTCGCGCGCATGCGCACTCCTTCCTGAGCTGCCCTACATCTCACGGAAAACGGACGCACGCGATGGTACTGCGCATGCGCGGCCTAGCGTTTTATTATATTAGATAGACTATCACCTGCAACTTTAGATCTAGGTCCTCTTTTAGATGGCTTAAATAGAATAGAAGAATGGTTGAGTGAACATAAATTAGTTCTAAATATGTCCAAGACTATAGCATGTTGTATCTCAGGAGATAAGGCAACATCGCAATTGGATTTTTCTTTAAATAAGTGGAGGGGCATAATAAAAAAAACGTCTAAGTCCCCTTTTGGCCTATGTCCTTAAACGTTCAAACCAGAAGCAGGGAAAGGGTCCATAACCAAAACAAACGTCCTTGTTTTGATTATGGCCTGCCTCTACTAAACGCCCAGATCACTACTATGTCTAAAAGTACACCCCCAGGACGTCTACACTTTTTGGCCATAATGAACCAAAAAAATGCCTAAGCCCTAAACGTCCAACAGAAGGGCTTTTAGGCAAAGGAGGAGCCAATCCTTCGCCTAAAAGCTGGATTCTGTGACCGGTGTCTGTCAAAAACAACACCAGTTACAGAACCCCCTCCCCCCACACGATCCAGGCAGGAGGGTGCCCAAGCCCTATTGTACCGCAGACTCCCCAACTCCCCAACGATATCGGAGCAAGAGGGAGCCCAAGCCCTCTTGCCCCGCTGATTAACATCGGGCAAGGAGAAAGCCCAAGCCCTCCTGGCCCCGGCGACCTCCTACCCCCCACCCCCCACTACATTATGGGCAGGAGGGATCCCAGGCCCTCCTGCCCTCGACGCAACCCCCCTCCCCCCAATGACCGCCCCTCCAGAACCCCCGATCGCCCCCCGCCAACCCGCGACCCCCCCGTTTGGGCGGGGCCTTAGGCACAAACCGGCCTATGTGCCTAAGGCCCCACCCACAGGAGGGGCCTAAGGCTCCCGGGCCTATTCTGATTGGCCCAGGTGCCTTAGGCTCCACCTGTGGGCGGGGCTTTGGGACGGCTGGGCCAATCCGGGCTCATTCTGGTGTCGGCTGCCTGCCGGACGGGTGGGTTTGGCACCCGTCCGTCCAGCCAACTTTAAAAGGTACGGGGAAGGGGGGTGGGGGTGATGGGGTTGTGTGGTCAGCCGTGGGGGTTGCAGATCGGCGGGGGGGGCGATCGGGGTTCTGGGTGGCATGGTCGTTGGAGGGAGGGGGTTTGATCCAGGGCAGGAGGGCCTGGGATCCCTCCTGCCTGTAATGTAGTGAGGGGTGGGGGGGTAGGGGGTCGCCGGGGCCAAGAGGGCTTGGGCTCCCTCCTGGCCCAATCCAGTCTCGGGGGGGGTGGTCGCCGGGACCAGGAGGGCTTGGGCTCCTTCCTGGCCCAATCCAGTCATGGGGGGGTGGTCGCTGGGGCCAGGAGGGCTTGGGTTCCCTCCTGGCCCAATCCAGTCGTGGGGGGTGGTTGCTGGGGCCAGGAGAGCTTGGGCTCTCTCCTGGCCTGATGTTAATCGGCAGGGCAAGAGGGCTTGGGCTCCCTCTTGTCCCGATATCATCAGGGAGTCAGGGAGTCGGCGGGGCAAGAGGGCTTAGGCTCCCTTTTGCCCCGATATCGTCGGGGAGTTGGCGAGGCAAGAGGGCTTGAGCTCCCTCTTGCCCCGATGTTGTGTGTGTTGGGGGGGTGATGCATCGCGGCAGGAGATATGCCTCATCTCCCCTACCACGATGCCATCACTCCTCTACCCGAGCTGCCGCGACCCGCGGCAGGAGACATAGGGCATCTCTCCTGCCGCGGGTCGCAGCAGTTCAGGTAGAGGAGTGATGGCATTGCGGTAAGGTAGATGAGGCATCTCTCCTGCCGCGATGCTTGCGGTGGGTAGGTTGTCGGGCCGCTGAACTGATGGTGCCAGCGGCCATCAGCTCAGTGGCCCCTTTTCCGGCACTTAGACCTGGTTTGACTTCGTCTAAGTCAAAAATGTCTAAGTGCCGACTAGGCAACCTGTTAATGTTTTGGTTATACCTGTTGTACGCCTAGGTGTAGGTCGGCCCACCTCCCACCCACTGCCCGCCCTTTCCCCTCCTCTAAACACACCTCTTTTCTCTCTGTGCGTTTAGTGGCAGGGGAAAGGCCTAAGCTGTTTTTAGATACGTCTAAAAACCAGCTTTGGTTATGGGTACTTGGACGATCAGGCTTTTTGATCGTTCAAGTAGCCATTTAGGACACTTTTTAGACGTGTTTTTTTTTTTTTTATTATGAACCCCTTATAGTATAAAGTTAGTAAATAGTTTCAGGTACTTGGGGATTATAATTGATTATCATCTACACTTTAAGAAGCAGGTTTCAACCATGATTGCTTAAGGCAGTAGCGTATTAAGGGGGGGCGGGGGGGCAGTCCGCCCCGGGTGCCAGCCATGAGGGGGTGCTCCCAGCCTTGCCGTTCAATCCCCCACACCCCCGAAGGACCGCTCGCCCCACTGACCTTCCTGCACCACCTATGAAGCAGCCCGCAGCAGGATCGCGATGTCAGCGATCCCTGAGCTGCTTGGGCGCTGCTTCCGGTGGGGCGGGTGGGCAGGCAGACTTTCAAGGGGGAGGGGGGTGACAGGCAGGCAGGCCTTCAAGGGGGGACAGGCCTTCAAGGGGGGGACAGGCAGGCCTTCAAGGGGGAGACAGGCCTTCAAGGGGGGAGGACAGGCCTTCGGGGGGTGTGCAGACCTTCAAGGGGGTGCAGGCCTTCAAGGGGGACGGACAGGCCTTCAAGGGGGGGCAGGCAGGCCTTCAAGAGGGGGACAGGCCTACAAGGGGGTGGGACAGGCCTTCAAGGGGGGGGGACAGGCCTTCGGGGGGGTGCAGGCCTTCAAGGGGGGGACAGGCCTTCAAGGGGGGGACAGGCAGGCAGGCCTTCAAGGGGGGGACAAGCCTACAAGGGGGGACAGGCCTTCAAGGGGGGGACAGGCCTACAAGGGGGTGGGACAGGCCTACAAGGGGGTAGGACAGGCCTTCAAGGGGGGGACAGGCCTTTGGGGGGTGCAGGCCTTCAAGGGGGTGCAGGCCTTCAAGGGGGGGACAGGCCTTCAAGGGGGGGACATGCAGGCAGGCCTTCAAGGGGGGGACAAGCCTACAAGGGGGGACAGGCCTACAAGGGGGTGGGACAGGCCTACAAGGGGGTAGGACAGGCCTTCAAGGGGGGGACAGGCCTTTGGGGGGGTGCAGGCCTTCAAGGGGGTGCAGGCCTTCAAGGGGGGGGACAGGCCTTCAAGGGGGGGACAGGCAGGCAGGCCTTCAAGGGGGGGGCAGGCCTACAAGAGGGTGGGACAGGCCTTCAAGGGGGGTGCAGGCCTTCAAGGGGGGACAGGCAGACCTTTAAGGAGGGACAGGCCTTTGGGGGGGCCCTGGTTTAGAAGTACACGGAGGGAAGGGGGTGTTCAAAGAGACGTGCATATGCCAAACTTTGGGGGGGGGAAGAAATAATGGGTCTGAAAATAGAGGAGAGGGAGAGAGATGATAGACCATGGGATTTAGGGAGGGAAGGAACAGAAAGGGAGAGAAATTGGACACAAGGGATGGTGTGGAGGAGGGATAGAGATACTGGATAGGAGGGTAATTGGGAAAAGAAAGGGAGAGATGGTAGACTCTGGGGTGGTGGGGAAGGAGGGAGAGATGCCGGATGAAAGGGTAGTTAAGAAAAGGTGGATCTGTGGAGGGAGATGAAAAAAAGGAAAGATACCAGACTTCCTGGAGAGGGAAGGGAAATGGAAAAGGAGGACAGAGTTGGCAGATGGATGGTTATCATGCAGAAAGAAGAAAGAAGGAGACCCTGGCAAGCAAGTTATCAGAAGAAAACCAGAGCCTTGGACCAACAAGATTTGAAATATAACCAGACAACAAAAGGTAGAAAAATTAATTTTATTTTCTGTTTTGTGATTACAATATGTCAGATTTGAAATGTGTATCCTGCCAGAGCTGGTGTTAGACCGCAAACGTGAGCTAGGATTTAACAGAGAGGAAAAGTCCTTTTTGTTTCTTTATTTTATTTACACCACAGCGCCAGTGTGGTTAGGAGAAGCCAAAGGGGGTGAAAAAGCTATAAAACCCACCAGGATTTTGAAAAAAATCACCCAACTGGGCAGGAAAATCAAATTGAAAAACCAATTCAATAGGCTGAATGGAATCGAAATTTTTTTTCCTGAATCTGGCAGCATTAGTTTGCACTACTGTCTTAGATTTTAGGACCTGGGATTGGGGAGAGATGGCATCCTCAGTACTTTATAATGCAAGTGAAACAAGGATTTGGTCAGACTTTTGAAGGGTCTGCAGAAAAAAAATATTGTATAGGCCGGGGACATGAGACAGCAGGAAATGGGAACTTTTCTTCCTTCTATTTTTGTGAATGGAAAGGCTGAGGATGTCAGAGAGTTCAGTTAAAATATGTGCTTTATAAGAAAATATAATAATGTGTTTTATAAAGTTTATAGCATAGCTGGCCTACCCAGTGAGGTGTTCCTAGTGGTGGTGGTGGTGGCAGCGTGTCAATGTGTTGAGAGGAAGAGGTGGTCTGGGAAATTCTGCTGAGTAAACTCCGGGCCCATTTCCACCCCCCAGTTAGTCCACTCCACTCAACTGGTTCACACACTGAGTGGGTCATTGGGTGTTGTTTTGGGATCTCTTCCAGTGGTTTATCAGTATCTCCTTCTGGTCCAAGGAAGGAAACTTTGTTATCCTTAGCATTGACCTACCGAATATGTTTGTAACAGCACTTCTTGTGTGGCATTAGGCTATGTAGTGATCGAAAGAAAAAAACAGACCTTTGCACATTTTTGCACTATATGGTGGGTGTATGAGGAGATTCACATTTCCTGCACAGCTAAGTCCATGGGAATTTACCTTGTGCTGTATTTGACATCTAGCAAAGTCTCTGTTTGAAAGGAAAGATCTAAACTTAAAAATGAAGTGGCCAGAAGTTATGGTAAAAGCAGATAGTGTAGCTGGTTTTAAGAAAGATTTGGACAAATTCCTGGAGGAAAGGTCCATAATCTGTTATTAAGACATGGGGGAAGTGTCTGCTTGCCCTGGATCGGTAGCATGGAATGTTGCTACTCTTTGGGTTTTGACCAGGTATTGTTAAACCACTTAGATAACCTTGATAGGCGGTATATAAAAAAAAACCTAATAAATAATTAAATAATAAATAATAGTGTCCTGGATTGGCTACCATGAGAATGGGCTACTGGGCATGATGGACCATTGGTCTGACCCAGTTAGGCTATTCTTATGTTATGTTCTCATCTGTAGGGGCCTTTGTTTTCACTTCTTATTTTAATGTATTTTTTTTCTGGGAACTTATCAGTGGTTTTTATAATGGGAACAAAAATGGAAGAGAATTAATGTGTGTGGGATGAGGGGGTAACTAATTTCTTCAGCTAAATAATTCAATCCACCTCAAACAGACATAGGAGAACTCACGCACCATTCACACACCCTCCAACCAAAAATGTCAAAAGAAAAAAACTGTTCGACAACCTCCTAGCCATTCAAGCTGCAACACTCGACCCCCAACTCTACAACCTATTGACCTCGATCAGACTACAAAACCTTCAAAAAGAAATAAAAATCCTTCTATTCAAAAAACACATAAAACCGAACTAACACAATCAGAACTGTCCCAAGCATCACCTGCAACTACTCCATATGTACTTCTGATGTCATGACAATTCAGACATAATTTATGTTATGTTATGTTTGGAATATAAGAAAATTTTCACTGCCTGTTTCTTTTCTGACCATTTATTCCATTTCATGGTCATTACAAAAAATATTTTTTTACATGGGGGGGTGTCAAAAAATGATGGGCCCCGGATGCCACATACTCTAGGAACGCCACTGGCTTAAGGTTTTGGGGCATTAAGACAGCTTAGAGCCATTCGAGATTTTTTGGATGAGAAATCATTGCACACGTTAATTCATGGCCTTTGTATTGTCAAAGTTAGATTATGCAATTTAGTATATGCAGGTATTGGGTCAGGACAGTCCTCCCCAAACACACCCCCCACTCACTCCTCAACCCCGTCAAGTAGAAACCTATCCCAGCTACATCCGATCAAACACGATGAGCTTCTTGAAACACTGAAAGAGCTGAAACTCTCTAACACAATCCTCGACCCCTGCCCATCCAGCCTCCTTCTGTCTACCAAAGATGCCTTGGCAGAATCCATCCTCCCCAACATAAACACCTACCTATTAATGGGGAAGGTTCCACTCAGCTGGAAATCTGCCATTATCAGGCCCACCCTCAAGAAACCAACCCATGACCCAAGCAACCCCAGCAACTACTGACCGGTCTCCAACTTCCCTTTTGTCTCCACACTCTTTGAACGAATAGTGCTTCACCGTCTGTTACCATTCATCGAACAGCAAGGATCCCTAACCCTTTCCCCCTTCCAATCTGGCTTCTGGGTAGGCTACAGCACAGAGTCAGTCCTCCTTGCCATCATAGATGACAGCTGGTCAATGCTCGACAAAGGGAGCGATACCCTACTAGTACTATTAGACCTGAGCATCGCTTTGACACCATTGATCACCAGTTCCTATTGAACTGACTCACAGACCTTGGAATTAGTGGCACCGCCTTCAGTAGTTCACCTCCTTCCTACACCAGAGAACACAAACAAATCTACTAGACCCAAACAAATCTGAACCCAAACCCATTAAATATGGAGTTCCTCAGAGTGTCTTGCTGTCTCCACTCCTATTCAATCTGTACATTAGATCAGTCATTGATAATGCCCTTACATATAGCATCAAAATCCACTCCTATGTCGATGACTTACAACTATTGCTCCCACTCGGCGAAAACTGATCTGCCCAACTCACCAACTTCCAACACTGCCTGAAGAACTGGATAACAGCCACAAACTCCAGCTGAACACCTCTAAGACTGAACTCCTCTAGATGAGAAAGAAATACACTAGTTTCACTTGCCCGCTGTTAACCTGGGAATCCACCCCCCTAACAGCAAAGGGCCAGGTGCACAGTCTTGGAGTATTACTGGATGGCCACCTATCCCTCTCTGCCCACATCTCACAGGTGGTCTCCACTTCCTTCTACCTGTGCCAAATATGAAGATTCAAATCATACCTCTCCAAACCTGACCTAGCTCAGCTTATCTATGCCTATGTTATCTCTAGGACTACTTCAATCCCCCTATTTAATGGAATAACCACTAAGGAACTCAAATGCCTCTGAGTACAAAACTCAGTAATCCGCCTCCTATAAAGTCTCAACTACTGCAACCCCACTGTACCAGCTCTCCATGCAGAACACCGGTTGCCTGTCCACAAACGCTGCATATTCAAAGCCCTTGTAATAGCCCACAAAAGATTCTACAACAATCCTAATCTACATTACATCCAAACTACACCAGTACACCCCCAACCGCTCCCTCCACTCTGAAGCAGAGGGATGACTATGCATCCCCCCGGGTAGATCTCTCAAGATGGAAATGGTTCATAGACATTCTTACAGCCACTTTATCTTTTGGCTATGGAACCAGCTGCCTGTACAGATAAGAGCAAAGGACTCACTGATGGTGTTCCGAAGAGCAGTGAAGACCCTCCTCTTCAACTGCATAGACTCTAGCAGACAGACTCCACTTTATATCATTCCTCTTATGTACACTATATTTTATTGACCAGTTATGCCCTTAACTTATGATGTATGTTTTGTTGTAACCCGTTCTGAGGAGGACGGGATAGAAATCAAAATAAATGGATAAATAAATAATAAATTAAAAATAGCCCAGGAAAACCACAGAGAACCGTCAAAAACTGAGATTTTTGAAGTGGCTTAGGGCATGCAGGGAAATCACCTAAAACCTAAAATTAAAAATAGTTCAGGAAAACCACAGAGAACCCTCAAAAACTGAGATTTTTGGATTTTTGAAGTGGCTTAGGGCATGCAGGGAAACCACCTAAAACCCCCTTTTTAGAGACTCTCCAAAATCTCTGATTCAAGCTGTTAGCTTGAACTCACAGAAACATGTGCTGACAGGAACACTGCAGCCTGTACTCACTGTGAAATTTACTGACTGGAAACACACTGCAGACAGAGCAGAAAAGTGCTTAAAGGGAGATCCTATGCCTCAAAGAACTGGAAATCTGGATTTCACCTCTTTTGATTGCCCCACCAGCCTGAGCTTCACAGCTGGAGACCTCCGCCATTCCCAGACACACCACACAGATGTCTGGCGCAGGTACACAGTCTGGCTCTAATCCCGGTTGTGCCTTCATGGAACCGCTCAGCCTGTACTCTACCCATTAGCAGACGAACCTTGGTGAGCAAACTCCTAAGGAAACGGTCCCCAAGTCCCAATCTGAAGTACAGGCTGTCCAGGGGGCTTACTGCCTAGCAGGGACACCCCCCCCCCCCCAGAAGCAGACTTTCCAAAGGTCTGCAATCTCTCGCAGTCAAGGATGTCCCTGCAGGGAACCTCCACAGCACGCAGGCATAAACCGCAAACACCAGTCTTTCTTCCTACAGGCCAGGCTGTAGGAGCTTATCTTTTCTGTTCGTGTTTAATTTCATGAAATACTAAAATTCCATGAAATTAAACACGAACAGAAAAGATAAGCTCCTACAGCCTGGCCTGTAGGAATAAAGACTGGTGAGATGAAGAGCATGCTCAGTGATGAGGTATGAGGGGGAGGGGTTAAAGCCTCTGAAGTCTTGAGACTTCCTACACATCCTGACTGGTAGATGGAAATAACCCATTGGTCCCGGAATAAAGTGGTATTGTACAAGCATTGTCTATTTTACTATGGAACACCAGCGCATATCCCAAGGTAAGCCTTTTTAATGTGCGATAAGCATTCACTATTGCTTACAACAGTTTATTTATTTATTTATTTATTTATTTAGTTCAATAGTTTTTATTGAATATTATAAGAAATTTACAGTTTATTAACAGGACCCTTTAGTGTCTTATGCTGGTCCTTGCTGAATATCGGCCGGGACCCATATAAATGCCAGCAACCAGCAGAATTTAAATTAACTCTGGATATTTATTGCTGGTGACTAGACATGGTCCAGCACTGAATTTTGCCAGCAATGTCAGTATTTTTAACAAACGCTGACCACTGCAGGCTAAATATCAGCCAGTACATTTTTAAAGCTGACAACTCAATCTCTAATATTAAAAATCAAATTTTTTTTTCTACCTTTGTTGTCAGACCATTTGGTTTTTCTACCTGGATTAGTTCTGGTATCTCGTTACTATTTCCTCTTCTTTTTTTTTTTTCCTTGAAAATTTATTGAAAGTTTTGCAAAATACAAAATGCAAAAGGGAAAGTGGTACACAAAAAATGCAATAGCCAATAATGTACAGACAGAGTGTTGGTGTCATATGGAAAGTACATCAATGTAGGTGAGGGAGGGGTACAAAATATAATACTCAATAATCCCTAATCTAATGTAAATAAGGGCAGAAAAAGGAGGAAAAGAAGACAGGGGAGGAAAGGAAAGAAAAAGAAGGAAGGGCAAGATAAAATCAGTAGGAAAGAAAGGGAAAGCTATCAAGGAAGGAGAGGAAGAGGAAGGGGCAAGAAAGAAAAGGAAAAGGGAAAGAAACCCTCAGAAGCCCGGAAAAAAGAAAAGGAAGGAAGAAGAAGAAAGAAAGAGAAATAAGCAACAAGTATGTAAGAAGGAGATAAAAGATGCAGTGAGAGTGATAAATTACAGATAATTCAAGTACTCTGTAAACACAGCCCATTTGGTAAGGATTTTGGTAGACAGAGGTGAGAGAGCAGAAATCAACATTTCACGTTTGTGCTGGAGAAGTACTGATTGAAACCAAAAATGTACTGAGAGAGTGTCAAATGATTTCCAGTTAGAAAGTATAAGTCTTAAAGCTATGATAAAAAGTGTATCAAATAGCGAATGTTGAAGAAGAGGAATATTAACTGTCGGTGCTTCTGATTTGAGCAAAATAATCGAAGGAGAAAGATCAGAGTTAAGATGAAAAATCGAACCAAAGATAGACCAGACGCCTAGCCAAAAGTACTGTAGCGACGGACATTCGAAAATCATATGAAGTAAGGTGCCAGGGAGGGTCTTACAATTCCAGCATTTGTTAGTAGGGAGTAGACCAGCTGTATGAAGCTTTTGGGGTGTCTAAGTCGTCTTATGATGTAAGAGGAACATAAATTGGATCGAATTTGCAGAGGAGATGGTTCTAATACTTTTAGACCAAATAATTGACCATTGTCTGTCGTGAATAGGGTGTCCCACATCATGTTCCCAAACTGCACGAAGGGAAGCATTTGTATTCATAAAGGGTGTGATGTGAGGAGAAATAAGATGGCCGCGCTGTAGAGAGGACGTTGAGTTGTGCTCTCTGTGACAAACCCAGGTCAATTTCGGGTCTTACCCACAATAAACCCGGATCCGTTCCTGGTTTTGTCCCAGTGAGCAGGAATGTGCACAAGCCACCTAGGTGCAGGAGAGCGGATCAGGTGACTGACCAATTAATTAATCAAGCTGACTCTAGCTCTGACTGGGAAATGGAAATAACAGAAACAGGGCAGGATAAGTGTGAAAGTTTCACTCTAGGCAAACCTCATCCTGACACTGTTAAATACCTCAGGAAATTTGAACAGCCAGTTAAAACCAGGGCTAGAAAGTATCCCGTTTGTGAAAGCAGGAAGCAAGGCAGTGAGTGGAAAACCCTTCCCCCACAGTCTCAGAAGGGGAGTGGTTTTCCACCAGATATAATGAGCCTGCTGGGAACAGAGAGGGGGAGGCAGCCAAGGGAAGCCAGACTCACGAGGCACCCAGGAGAGGAATACCCAGGAGGGTTTGGAGCTGGAGAGAGCCAGACTCTCTCAGACTGGCCCATGCTAGAAGCAGAGGATGCAGCTCATATCAGGGAGCATCCAGAGGAGGAAGCAATGGACACCCAGGCAAGCACTGAAACGCAGCCATTGCCTATGGAAATATAGTGAGTTTAAACCTGGATGTTTTCTCGTGCTGTTCATTCCTCTGTGCTGCTAGGGAATCTGAAAGTTTAGAAACTTCAGTTTTAAAACTCTCCCTGAAAGCTTAAATGCAGAAGTTTTCTTTAAAGCCCTGAATTATATAACGTGGTATGAGTGTTTGTACTTCCTGGCTGATTGCCAAGCTGAGCCAGCACCTTGTTTTCTCTCAAACAACGTGGCTAATCCCAAGTGCACTATTGCAGAGAAGGGAAACGTACATGTGCTATTGAAGACTTGTGCTATATCAATGATTTTTTGGAACATACAAATGAACTGTTTGGATAAAAGAATATTGATTTGGAACACTGTTGCTCTGGTGAAGAGAACTGAGACCCATAAGCTTTGCAAGCCCAGAAGCAGGGCCTGTTGGTAATTACAGTGTTATTTGAGTTTTGTTTTTGAAACCTTTATGCGTTTGATGTCATGCGCTGTGACTGCATACTGCACTGCAAGGCTGATGCCTGAATGCTTTTGAATTATGTTACCATTACTGAAATAAAGCTATTTTTGGTTTTTCACATTTTGACTGAAACCTTTATTCCTTGCATGCATGCCTAAAAGTAAGACCTGGAGGATCCCTTAGTAGCAAGGGACACGTGGGACTGGAGTTTTGGTCATTTTCCTGGGGCTTGCAACATCGGCAAGAACCCGGGGTGTGACATTTTGGTGTCAGGAGTGCGATTCGGTACCTCCTTCAGGTGAAGAAAGGCATAGCAAGGGGGGAAAATTTTTTTTTTTTTTTTCTCTGGATTTTCAACTTTGGATTTATGTTTCCGGAGGAAAAGTTTGTTTGACTAAACTTTTGAAAGATATTGCTAAACCAAGGATTACAAGTCTTCAGGACAGCGGTGAGGAGCCTGCAGGAAGCAGCTGGAGCAACTGCGGAGGAATCCACAGCAGCGCAGCGCAGGAGAAGGTTCCAGGAGGAGAGCCAGTGACCAGACGATCCCGGGAGTTTCCAGTGGAACCAGAAGGGACCTGGAGGTCCTGGAAGAAGGGCGGTGCACCCTGTAAGGAGCACAGAGGCGAAGACTCACCAGTACTGCGGTAAGCGCACTAGACAGAGGGTCTAGGAGGGTGGTACTGGGGGTCAGTAAGCATTGAAATACCACACTTGGATAGTGTGTTTGTGCTTCACTTTTCCACAGATCCGGAATGGAACCTTCAGCATTGGCGGTGGTGGCAGCAGAAAGGCACAGACAGAATGAGGAGTTGAGGAAGGTGGTGGACACCAATCAAGGTCTGTGGCTGGCGAGCCAAGAGGCAGCAGAGCAGCACCACAAGGATTTTGTCCGCATAATGGAGAAGCAGTCACAGATGATGGGACAGCTATTGCAAGCCACATCTGCTGGCACAACTATGAACATGGTACCGGGGGTCTTACCTTTGCAGCCTACGGTAGGACAAAATTCATTAAATATGATAAATCTGAGTAAGATCATGCCAAAAGATGCCCCGGATGACTTTTTGAATTCCTTTGAAAGGATTGCCATGGCAGCAGGTTGGCCAGCTGACCAGTGGGCAGTTAGGTTGCTACCTTGTTTAGCAGGAGAGTCCCTGGCAGCTTTCCAAACTTTACCCCCAGGTCAGGCAAATAATTATCAAGCTATCAAAGCTCATATTTTGGACTTCCTGGGTTTTACAAGGGAACACTACAGGCAGGCTTTTCGCAGCATGCAGTGGCAAGACAGGGAAAGGCCTAGAGTATTGTTGCAACGCCTGAATAAATTGGCAGAAAGGTGGCTGAAACCAGTACTAGCTGACCCCGGAGCTTTGTTTGCGGAAATTGTGCTAGAACAATTTCTGGAAACCATGCCCTCGGATATCCAAGAGTGGGTACGTAGGCAGGGATGCCAAGACCTTACCCAAGCCCTGACAGTCATAGAGGCGTACCTAGATGCCCAGAGTAGGGTAGAGATTGTGAGGTCTGCATATAGAACTCACCCACCCACACGCACCCCGACACACACATCTGGGGTTATAGGACCCGGGGGGAATAGGTTTTCTAGTACCCAGGGTGACACCCAGAGGAAAGTTGCATCTAATACAGGTGTGCAATGTTTTAAGTGTGGGGGAAGAGGTCACCAACAGAAATATTGTACGGGGAAAAGGTATGTGAGGGTGGCTTACAGGATGGATAAAGGAGAGATGCCTCAAGAAGGGAGATACCTTCTGCGGGTATCCGTGGGTGGAAAGGAGACCGAGGCCCTACTGGACACAGGAGCGGACCAATCGATGATGGCTTGTCAATTTTTGGGGAAGATTTTCCCGAAAGAAAGGGATAGTAGTCACCTAGGGAAGGTTAAAATTAAGTGTGTGCACGGTGATAGTAGACAATACCCTTTGCGTTCTACCACTATCAGGTATAAAGATAAGGTATATCGGTCCACACTAGCAATAGTACAGAGGCACCTTATGATTTAATATTGGGCAGAGATTGGCAGGGATTTCCTGAAGCAATGAGGGAAAAACAATGCCTAATGAACACACGAGCACAGGGACCTGCAAATCCTGAACCAGAAGTTCAAGTGGGGAACATATTTCCTTTCACATGGGAAGCTTTCCAGAGGTACAAACAGAAACAGGAGCGTAAGACCCGGGCTCAAAGGAGGAGGCAGCAACAAGGAAGGGGAAAGGCCATGAAACAGGCAGGTAGGACTAGGGAAGTTCCTTGGCTCCCGAAAGAAGTGAGGGAGACCTTTCCCACATTCCGAAATGAGCAGAAGACAGACCCCAGTTTGAGAGAAGAATGGCAGAAGGCAGGGAGTAGACAAGAGACTGGGAAAAGATGGGTGATAAAGCAGGGTCTGTTGTATAGAGAGGGGCCTGGAGATTACTCAGGGGAAACTGAACAACAGTTGGTGATTCCTCAAGGATTTAGGGGAATGATATTAAGGATAGCACATGATCACCCGTTGTCAGGACATAAGGGGGCTGAGGCCACCTTTAAACAGGTTACGCGTCGTTTTTTTTGGCCAGGGGTAAGGCAAGCCGTGGTGGACTTTTGTCAATCATGCCCTAAGTGCCAAAAGCTCTCTTTGGCCAGACCATCCAGAGCACCCCTTATTCCCAAGAAAGAAAAGGAAAAGGGAAAGAAACCCTCAGAAGCCCGGAAAAAAGAAAAGGAAGGAAGAAGAAGAAAGAAAGAGAAATAAGCAACAAGTATGTAAGAAGGAGATAAAAGATGCAGTGAGAGTGATAAATTACAGATAATTCAAGTACTCTGTAAACACAGCCCATTTGGTAAGGATTTTGGTAGACAGAGGTGAGAGAGCAGAAATCAACATTTCACGTTTGTGCTGGAGAAGTACTGATTGAAACCAAAAATGTACTGAGAGAGTGTCAAATGATTTCCAGTTAGAAAGTATAAGTCTTAAAGCTATGATAAAAAGTGTATCAAATAGCGAATGTTGAAGAAGAGGAATATTAACTGTCGGTGCTTCTGATTTGAGCAAAATAATCGAAGGAGAAAGATCAGAGTTAAGATGAAAAATCGAACCAAAGATAGACCAGACGCCTAGCCAAAAGTACTGTAGCGACGGACATTCGAAAATCATATGAAGTAAGGTGCCAGGGAGGGTCTTACAATTCCAGCATTTGTTAGTAGGGAGTAGACCAGCTGTATGAAGCTTTTGGGGTGTCTAAGTCGTCTTATGATGTAAGAGGAACATAAATTGGATCGAATTTGCAGAGGAGATGGTTCTAATACTTTTAGACCAAATAATTGACCATTGTCTGTCGTGAATAGGGTGTCCCACATCATGTTCCCAAACTGCACGAAGGGAAGCATTTGTATTCATAAAGGGTGTGATGTGAGGAGAAATAAGATGGCCGCGCTGTAGAGAGGACGTTGAGTTGTGCTCTCTGTGACAAACCCAGGTCAATTTCGGGTCTTACCCACAATAAACCCGGATCCGTTCCTGGTTTTGTCCCAGTGAGCAGGAATGTGCACAAGCCACCTAGGTGCAGGAGAGCGGATCAGGTGACTGACCAATTAATTAATCAAGCTGACTCTAGCTCTGACTGGGAAATGGAAATAACAGAAACAGGGCAGGATAAGTGTGAAAGTTTCACTCTAGGCAAACCTCATCCTGACACTGTTAAATACCTCAGGAAATTTGAACAGCCAGTTAAAACCAGGGCTAGAAAGTATCCCGTTTGTGAAAGCAGGAAGCAAGGCAGTGAGTGGAAAACCCTTCCCCCACAGTCTCAGAAGGGGAGTGGTTTTCCACCAGATATAATGAGCCTGCTGGGAACAGAGAGGGGGAGGCAGCCAAGGGAAGCCAGACTCACGAGGCACCCAGGAGAGGAATACCCAGGAGGGTTTGGAGCTGGAGAGAGCCAGACTCTCTCAGACTGGCCCATGCTAGAAGCAGAGGATGCAGCTCATATCAGGGAGCATCCAGAGGAGGAAGCAATGGACACCCAGGCAAGCACTGAAACGCAGCCATTGCCTATGGAAATATAGTGAGTTTAAACCTGGATGTTTTCTCGTGCTGTTCATTCCTCTGTGCTGCTAGGGAATCTGAAAGTTTAGAAACTTCAGTTTTAAAACTCTCCCTGAAAGCTTAAATGCAGAAGTTTTCTTTAAAGCCCTGAATTATATAACGTGGTATGAGTGTTTGTACTTCCTGGCTGATTGCCAAGCTGAGCCAGCACCTTGTTTTCTCTCAAACAACGTGGCTAATCCCAAGTGCACTATTGCAGAGAAGGGAAACGTACATGTGCTATTGAAGACTTGTGCTATATCAATGATTTTTTGGAACATACAAATGAACTGTTTGGATAAAAGAATATTGATTTGGAACACTGTTGCTCTGGTGAAGAGAACTGAGACCCATAAGCTTTGCAAGCCCAGAAGCAGGGCCTGTTGGTAATTACAGTGTTATTTGAGTTTTGTTTTTGAAACCTTTATGCGTTTGATGTCATGCGCTGTGACTGCATACTGCACTGCAAGGCTGATGCCTGAATGCTTTTGAATTATGTTACCATTACTGAAATAAAGCTATTTTTGGTTTTTCACATTTTGACTGAAACCTTTATTCCTTGCATGCATGCCTAAAAGTAAGACCTGGAGGATCCCTTAGTAGCAAGGGACACGTGGGACTGGAGTTTTGGTCATTTTCCTGGGGCTTGCAACATCGGCAAGAACCCGGGGTGTGACATTTTGGTGTCAGGAGTGCGATTCGGTACCTCCTTCAGGTGAAGAAAGGCATAGCAAGGGGGGAAAATTTTTTTTTTTTTTTTCTCTGGATTTTCAACTTTGGATTTATGTTTCCGGAGGAAAAGTTTGTTTGACTAAACTTTTGAAAGATATTGCTAAACCAAGGATTACAAGTCTTCAGGACAGCGGTGAGGAGCCTGCAGGAAGCAGCTGGAGCAACTGCGGAGGAATCCACAGCAGCGCAGCGCAGGAGAAGGTTCCAGGAGGAGAGCCAGTGACCAGACGATCCCGGGAGTTTCCAGTGGAACCAGAAGGGACCTGGAGGTCCTGGAAGAAGGGCGGTGCACCCTGTAAGGAGCACAGAGGCGAAGACTCACCAGTACTGCGGTAAGCGCACTAGACAGAGGGTCTAGGAGGGTGGTACTGGGGGTCAGTAAGCATTGAAATACCACACTTGGATAGTGTGTTTGTGCTTCACTTTTCCACAGATCCGGAATGGAACCTTCAGCATTGGCGGTGGTGGCAGCAGAAAGGCACAGACAGAATGAGGAGTTGAGGAAGGTGGTGGACACCAATCAAGGTCTGTGGCTGGCGAGCCAAGAGGCAGCAGAGCAGCACCACAAGGATTTTGTCCGCATAATGGAGAAGCAGTCACAGATGATGGGACAGCTATTGCAAGCCACATCTGCTGGCACAACTATGAACATGGTACCGGGGGTCTTACCTTTGCAGCCTACGGTAGGACAAAATTCATTAAATATGATAAATCTGAGTAAGATCATGCCAAAAGATGCCCCGGATGACTTTTTGAATTCCTTTGAAAGGATTGCCATGGCAGCAGGTTGGCCAGCTGACCAGTGGGCAGTTAGGTTGCTACCTTGTTTAGCAGGAGAGTCCCTGGCAGCTTTCCAAACTTTACCCCCAGGTCAGGCAAATAATTATCAAGCTATCAAAGCTCATATTTTGGACTTCCTGGGTTTTACAAGGGAACACTACAGGCAGGCTTTTCGCAGCATGCAGTGGCAAGACAGGGAAAGGCCTAGAGTATTGTTGCAACGCCTGAATAAATTGGCAGAAAGGTGGCTGAAACCAGTACTAGCTGACCCCGGAGCTTTGTTTGCGGAAATTGTGCTAGAACAATTTCTGGAAACCATGCCCTCGGATATCCAAGAGTGGGTACGTAGGCAGGGATGCCAAGACCTTACCCAAGCCCTGACAGTCATAGAGGCGTACCTAGATGCCCAGAGTAGGGTAGAGATTGTGAGGTCTGCATATAGAACTCACCCACCCACACGCACCCCGACACACACATCTGGGGTTATAGGACCCGGGGGGAATAGGTTTTCTAGTACCCAGGGTGACACCCAGAGGAAAGTTGCATCTAATACAGGTGTGCAATGTTTTAAGTGTGGGGGAAGAGGTCACCAACAGAAATATTGTACGGGGAAAAGGTATGTGAGGGTGGCTTACAGGATGGATAAAGGAGAGATGCCTCAAGAAGGGAGATACCTTCTGCGGGTATCCGTGGGTGGAAAGGAGACCGAGGCCCTACTGGACACAGGAGCGGACCAATCGATGATGGCTTGTCAATTTTTGGGGAAGATTTTCCCGAAAGAAAGGGATAGTAGTCACCTAGGGAAGGTTAAAATTAAGTGTGTGCACGGTGATAGTAGACAATACCCTTTGCGTTCTACCACTATCAGGTATAAAGATAAGGTATATCGGTCCACACTAGCAATAGTACAGAGGCACCTTATGATTTAATATTGGGCAGAGATTGGCAGGGATTTCCTGAAGCAATGAGGGAAAAACAATGCCTAATGAACACACGAGCACAGGGACCTGCAAATCCTGAACCAGAAGTTCAAGTGGGGAACATATTTCCTTTCACATGGGAAGCTTTCCAGAGGTACAAACAGAAACAGGAGCGTAAGACCCGGGCTCAAAGGAGGAGGCAGCAACAAGGAAGGGGAAAGGCCATGAAACAGGCAGGTAGGACTAGGGAAGTTCCTTGGCTCCCGAAAGAAGTGAGGGAGACCTTTCCCACATTCCGAAATGAGCAGAAGACAGACCCCAGTTTGAGAGAAGAATGGCAGAAGGCAGGGAGTAGACAAGAGACTGGGAAAAGATGGGTGATAAAGCAGGGTCTGTTGTATAGAGAGGGGCCTGGAGATTACTCAGGGGAAACTGAACAACAGTTGGTGATTCCTCAAGGATTTAGGGGAATGATATTAAGGATAGCACATGATCACCCGTTGTCAGGACATAAGGGGGCTGAGGCCACCTTTAAACAGGTTACGCGTCGTTTTTTTTTGGCCAGGGGTAAGGCAAGCCGTGGTGGACTTTTGTCAATCATGCCCTAAGTGCCAAAAGCTCTCTTTGGCCAGACCATCCAGAGCACCCCTTATTCCCATCCCTGTGGTGGAGGAGCCATTAAAACGATTGGCTATGGACATGATAGGTCCATTAGAAAAGACTCCCAGGGGTAATAGTTTTATCCTGGTGGTGATGGACGTGGCTACCCGGTTTCCCTGGGCTTTTCCTTTGAGGAAAACTACATCCGCCACCATTATAAAAGAATTACTGGGCTTGTTCTGCATGGTAGGTTTTCCCAAAGAGATGCTCACAGAACAGGGGAGTAACTTTGTGTCGGCGGAAATGAGAATGTTTTGGGAGGGGTTTGATATTCGCCATATTAGGACTTCTGCCTACCACCCCCAAGCAAATGGTATGGTGGAACATTTTAATCAGACCCTAAAACAAATGCTTAAAAAGGGCCTGGAAGGCAATCCAAAGGACTGGGACCTGTTTATTCCCTTTGCACTCTTTGCTGCTAGGGAAAAAGTGCAGGATTCAAGTTTCAAGTTTATTATCTTTTTAATATACCGACCATCAACAGGTATCTGGCCGGTTAACAATAAAATTATAAGAAAGAGAAAAAAGTCATAAATATTTAAAGATGATGGGTGGACATCAAAAACATAACTGGACAGACATGAAAGTGAGGGTAAGAGGGAAAGGAGGGGAAAAGTTACATGTTTTGAGAAGAGAAGGAGAAAGTGGGAGTGGGGTAAAACATATTGGGTCGGGTCGCTTATTTAAAGCGGTTGGCTAAATAAATGAGAAACAGAAGAGTGAAGGAGAGAGAAGAGAAGGAGAGGGGAATAGAAGAAAAAAAAAAAAAGGTAGTTCTAAGCACAGGCGAAAGCGTCACGGAATAAGAAAGTCTTCAAGTTAATCTTGAATTTATCTAGATGTTGTTCTTCTCGGAGTTGTTGTGGCAGGGCATTCCACAACGTTGGGGCGACTACTGTAAAATTTATTTTCCGGGTGTAATAGAAATCTTTTACGGAAGGGATTCGTAAGAGTTTTTGATCTGTTGACCTCAGAGTACGTGAGGAACATTGAGGAATGAGAACCTTATCAAGATATAGAGGCTGGTGTGAGTTTTATTTTGAAGGTAAGCAAGATGATTTTATAGGTGATACGATGTATGATAGGTAACCAATGTGCCTCTTTCAAAAGCGGGGTAACATGATCAAATTTGCCTATTTTGTAAATGAGTTTTATATTGCTGTATTTTGTATTAATTGTAGACGTCGAGTTTCTTTTTGTGGGAGGCCGTTGTAAAGAGAGTTGCAATAGTCTAGGTGGGAAATGACTAGAGAGTGAACCAGAATTGTGATTGCATCTGTCCCTAGAATCGAAGTTAATGAACGAATAAGACGAAGTTTGAAGAAACAGATTTTTACAACCGAACTGATTTGATCATGGAATGTGAGATCCTTATCAATAATGACTCCTAATAATTTTATTTTTGTTTCCATTTGTATAGGAGTGGATTTTGCCGGATAGAGATTCACTGTTTTTGATTGGGAGTAGTAGGGCACGGGATTTATCAATGTTGAGAGAGAGTTTATTTGTATAAAGCCAGTCATTTACAGCATCCAGTTTATTGTTTATGTCTGTTATATCTGAAGTGTTTGAGGTGTTGACTGGGTGGAGTAGTTGTATGTCATCTGCATAGGCGAAGATTGTGAATCCAATAGATTGTGCTAACGTAAGAAGAGGAGACAGAAAGATGTTGAATAGTAGTGGAGATAGAATAGATCCTTGCGGAACACCATAGGTTTGTGATATAGGTTGGGAAGTTTCATTCTTTACATGAACTTTAAAGCTACGTTCATTAAAGTATGAAATGAACCATAAAAGAGCCGGACCTGTAATACCGCAGTCTTTAAGTCGATTAATAAGGAGAGAGTGATCAATAGTGTCGAAGGCTGCGGACAGGTCGAGGGAAATAAGAAGAACAGATTTTTGGTGATCATGATAGTAATGAATAGTTGAGATGAGGCCTAGCAGTGACAGTTCAGTGGAATGTGAAGAACGAAAGCCTGTTTGACATGGATATAGGGCATGGGTGTTTTCGATAAATTCTGAAAGTTGAGTGTGAATGATTTTTTTCAGTTAGAGATTAGGGTAGGTTAGCGATGGGGCGGTAATTTGCCGGCAGAGAGGGATCTAAGTTGTGCTGTTTCAATTTTGGGATAACGAGGGCTGTTTTCCAAGCAGTAGGTACTAGGTTGTCAGAGAGAGACTTGGATACCATTTCCCAGATGAATGGGCCAAAGAAGGAAAATAATTTTTTAAGGAGTGAGGGGGGAATACTCTCCATAAGATTGTTGGAGGTATTTAAGGATTGTAAGATAAGGAGAAGATTTGCTAGTGAGGGCATTTTGAAATTTGAACAGGTGCTGTATGAGAGATGAGTAGAATCATTAGGAATGTAAGAAGGAGAGGCAGAAGAGGAAGGTCCTAGATGTGATCTAATATCCTTGATTTTTGTATCAAAGAAAAGTGCCAGCTCATTGGCAGATGGTTGCGTAGTTAAGGGAGAGGATTTTTTTTTTAGAATATTTTGAGAGAGATTGAACTAGATTAAAGAGAGCTGAAGAATTACGGGTGGAAGAGATAAGTTTGGAATAGTATTCTCTCTTGGTTTGTTGTATGGCAGTTTTATAATAAGAGGCTTTTTCCTTAAACAGGATAAGAAAGCTATTATGGCGTGTTTTACGCCATTTATGTTCTACAGATCGAAGTTGTCGGCGAAGAAGGGCAAGTTTATTGTTATACCAGGGTTGTTGTTTTTTTGAGTCTGATTTGGGGTGAGTTATTTTTTCTTGTTGAGGTGCCAGGGAGTCTATTAAGGATTTTGTAAAAGTTTCCCAAAGAGAAAATTGTTTATCGATAGAAAGTGAAGAGAAGTCGTTGAGGTTTAAGTTAAAGGAGTTTTGGATAGCGGAAAGAGTTATTTTATTGATGTTTCGGGGGATATAGCAATTTTTTTGTTGGGCATAGCATGGGAGTACAGGGAGGTCCAATTGCCAGTTAATTAAAGTGTGATCTGTCCAAGGTAGAGAATGAGATTGAAAGTTTTGAAAGAGGTGACGGATAGAAGTTGGGCAGAAAATCATGTCTATGGTGTTACCAGCAGAATGGGTAGGCATTGAGATGAGAGGGGATAATGATAAGTCAGAGATTAATGTTAAGAGTTCTGTAGTGTTAGGGTGGTTGGGGGAATTAAAGTGGATATTGAAATCTCCAAGGATAATAGAATCAGGATAAGAGATATTAAAGTCCGAAATAGTGGAAATAAGGGTAGAAAGCGAGGTTTTGGTTACTGGAGGGGGAAGGTATATAAGAAGGAAATTAAGAGGGGGGGAGTGTTTTATAGAGAATTGAAGGGATTCTACTGGAGCATCTGAGTAGGAGTTGGAAGTGTTGGGCTGGAGGGGGATAGAGGTGTGAAAAATAACAGCTATACCTCCTCCCTTTTTGTTCGGGCGGGGTTGGAAAATTGCCTTGAAGTTAGTAGGACAAGCTTGGGTTAGATAGGCCTCCTCCCCCTGAGTTAGCCAGATTTCTGTAAGACATAAGATATGAAGGTTGTATTGAATAATGGTGTCATGTATTAGGTGGTGTTTGTTTTTGATGGATCGTACGTTTACCAGACCTATATTTAATTTGGAGGGGGAGTAAAGTGAAATGGAATGAAAGCTGGGGGCAGGGGAAGTTGGAATAGTGATATAATTTCTTGTCTGAATTTCGGTCAGGCTAGGAGGGGTTTTTTTTTTTAGAGGTCGACGGCCCCATATAGTGGGAATAGAGGCCATTATTTTAGGGTTAGAATATTGGGGTGTAGAAGAATTAAGGTGGAAAGAAGTGTGAGGTAAAGGAAAAGGAATGAGGAGGTTGTATATAAGGAGGGAAATTCCGAGTTGAAATAGTGAGTTGTGTGAGGTTTTGGTGGAAGGAATATTGTATAAAAGAAAATGAACAAGAGTATGAAGTAGCTGCATGAAGGAGCGCATTTTCTAGGGATAAGCCCATATGAAATGATGTTTGGACGTCCACCCAGGGGAGTACTGGATATGATAAGAGACAAATGGGTTTTCCCAGAAGAAACAGGAAGTAGGGAGCTGTTATAACCCGGCAGATATTCTGGAGGAGGCTGTTTGGTGGATCCTGTCCCCTGCAGCAGCGGCTCTTCACCAGCGTTGCCGACAGGCATTTCCAGAGACGGACCCCCTGACGTCATCGGGTCCGTCTCCAACTGATTGAAAAGTTGCCGCTGCCACGGTTCATATTCGGGAGCTGCTACAACCCGGCGGATATTCTGGAGGAGGCTGTTTGGTGGGTCCTGTCCCCTGCAGCAGCGGCTCTTCACCAGTGTTTGGCTCGCCGACAGGCATTTCCAGAGACGGACCCCCTGACGTCATCGGGTCCGTCTCCAACTGATTGAAAAGTTGCCGCGGCCGCAGGGCGTGGCCGAAGGGGCCCCATGGGAGCCCCTTGGAGCCACGAGGAGCCTGAGAGCAGGATCTTTTTGGTAATATAATTTACTTTAATATTGGCATGTTTGTTTGGATATGGGGAAAAGAAAAATTAAACCAAAGAGTTCAACACCAGTGGTATCTGGTCCCATGGACAGACATTTAACATTATTATCTGAAAATCCACTTGTTGCATCATCAAATATAGATTCATCTTTGTCAGTAGCATCAATAAGTCCCTTCGAACGGATCCCTCCCCTTCATCCGATGCACAAGGGGTTTCCTCTACTCACATAGGTAAATTAGTTTACACTGAAATACCTAAACCATTGATTCTTTCAGGAGGAGTGGAGGAAAGTCCACGTACAGAGGAAACACAGGATATTACCCTAAGGGATTTATGGTTAGGAATATCGAGAGTTGAAGGGTGTCTCAGGACAATGATGAAACAAATGGGGGATTTTTCTCAGTCTGTTTCTTCAAAATTAGAAAATGTGGACTCTAACTTAGATTGTTTGGACAAACGATTAAATATTGTAGAAACTCAATGTAATAATTTACAAGCTGTCTCGGTATCTGCTGTTAATGATTCTACAGTGATACATTCTAAAATTGAATCTATGGAGAATATGAATAGAGCAAAAAATCTCCGCTTAGTCAATTTTCCAGTAACTCATTTATTGTCACCTGAAATTTTGTTAAGGAAGTTTTTTCAAGAAGTACTGGGAATGGCTAATGCGGAGAAATTTCCAATAAATAATTACTATTATATTCCTCCAAAAAAAATAGAATCTGCCCAGGAGATGGACCATCTGGCCACACCAGAGGTAAACTTGACTGTATTTTTGGAAGATACACAGGATGTGATCCAGAGTCGGTCCACCCTGGTGATAACATGCATGAGTGAGATGGATAAGACATTAATTATGAAACTTTATTTTAAGAACAGGTTAATGAAATTTTGTGGGGATCTTGTTAGGATTTTTCCGGATGTCTCCAGAACCACTCAATTGAGAAGGAAAGAATTTCTAAAATTGAAGGATAGAGTTTTGGCTCTGGAGGCATCTTTTTACCTGAAATTTCCTTGTAAATGTTTAATTAAGTTACAAGATATTGAATATGCTTTTTGGGATCCTATTCAACTACAACAATTTCTAGTTGCGAGAGAATAGAAATGATTTTGTTTCACCTAGCTGAGAATAAGAGGAGTAATTAATTTAATATCCCATAGTAAGGAATGATTCAAGGTAGGTTAGTACAAACCGAGAATTATTGTCCTTTAGTTTTCTTAAATTTATTTGATTAGAAATAGTAACATGTTCTCCCCATTGATGTGGGCTTAAAAGGAATTATGTATGTATGATTTGATTATGTATTGCTTTGTGTGATTTTTTTTCTTTGGAAATATTGGATATTGTAAAGTATTCAAAAGCATAATAAAAAAAAAAAAAAAGAAACAGGAAGTAATATTATTACTTATTTAGCACAATTGAAGGACAGGTTAAAAAAGGTCCTTAGGATGGGAAAAGAAAACTTGGAATGGAGTCAAAAACAGCAGAAAACCTACTATGACAGGAAAGCGAAAGACCGGCAGTTGCAGGTTGGGGATCAAGTTTTGGTTTTGGTGCCCAATGACCAGCATAAATTTGTGGCTCAATGGAAAGGCCCGGCTACAATAGTAGAAAAGATAGGGAAGGTAGACTATCGGGTCAAACATAGAAAAGGCAGAGTACAAACCTACCACATCAATCTGTTAAAACCATGGAAGGATCGAGAAGTGCTGGCACTAGTGGCCTAACAAGGATTTGAGGATGATCTCGGCCCACAAGTGGCAGATTTTGAAACTAGTGGGGAAGTTAATATAGGAACCGGCCTCACACAGAAACAAGCTCAGCAAGTACAGGCAGTGATTCAGCAATTTGGGGATGTCTTTTTGGCTGTACCTTGGAAAACGGGGGTGGTGGCCCACGATATTATAACAGCACCGGGTAAGGTAGTAAGGGTAAGACCCTACAGGTTGTCGGAGGAAAAAAAAAGCATTGGTTGAGGACTTAGTACAAGAAATGTTGACTTTAGGAGTCATAGAGCCCTCACAGAGCCCATGGTGCAGCCCTATCGTTATAGTGCCTAAGGCTGATGGGACACCCCGTTTTTGTATTGACTTTCGTCAGGTAAACGAGGTGTCCCAATTCGATGCCTTCCCTATGCCAAGAGTGGATGAGCTGCTAGATAGGTTAGGACCGGCTCAGTTTTTGACAACCCTCGACTTGACCAAAGGATATTGGCAAATTCAGGAAGGAAAAGTTCAAAATTTGGATCAGAGAACTCAAAGTTTACAAGCCTCTCAGTCTGTTATATTGCAGAACAGATTATTGTTTGCCAGGAAAATGGAAAACTTTGAAAATTATATGAAAATGTTGAATCTTAGAATTCTCAATTTTCCTAAAGTGCTAACAATATCTCCCAAAGATATATTCTATAAGTTCTTAAAAGAAATATTTAAATATCCTGAGACCGGACTTCCTCCTTTACATAGGATATATTACTTGCCAGTATCAAAACAGAAAACTTCAGTTCCAGAAGTTTCTTCTGAATTTCCTAATCCTCTGAACTTAACAGAAGTCCTTAAAACTTCAGTGGAAGAAGTAATCTGTCGTTCTACTCTTGTGGTGACGTTTGTCTTTCAACAAGACAAAGAGACACTTCTTAGACTGTTTTTCAGGCTGAAAGAAGTGACCTTTCTGGATAGTAAGATCAGCATGTTTCCAGACGTCTCAAAAGCAACTCAAACTAGACGGAAAAGGTTTCTTGAATTGAAACAGTTTGTAATACAATTGGGGCAAATACCAATTGAGATATCCTTGCAAATGTAAGATCCTTTTGGATCAGCATTCATATATATTTTTTATGCCCTCTCAATTACAATTTTTCCTTGAAGGAAAGGGAATAACAATTTCCAATACCTCTGAAGGGAATTTAGGACACCCCTAAAGTAAAACTAAGAAGATGTAACTCTACAATCACTATGGTTTTTGTTATTATTCCTTAAAATCAATCTCTCAGATATGTGAATTGTTTCTCCTCTAGAATGTGGACTTATTTAGAGCGAATTTTGTTAATTATGTAATGGACACTGTATCCAGGTATATTATTTCCTTTAGAATTGTAGAAGTTCTCTCTTTATTTCTTATATACGTTATGTTTATGTATATATATATATAATGATAAATAAATAATAAAAAAAAATAAAAGGTGTGATGAGCAATTTATAGAGTTGGGATGCTACATGTCCTGCTTCGAGAAGCCTAGAACAGCGAGGAATCAAAGAAGGAGGTTCCTTTACAAAAGAATGTAGTATTTTTGATTTTGAAATTACCGTAGTAAGTTGTAACCATTGATAAAAAGCCAAGGTAGGCAGAGCGAATTTGTCGCGTAGTTCCGCAAAGGTCAGAAGTTGTACGGCTGATGTACAAAGATCAGCAAGTGACCAGATCCCCAACTTAGACCAATTTGGCCAGTATATTGGCACTTTGTCGATTAGAAATCGTGGATTATGCCAAAGGGAGACCAGAGAGGAGGTGAGGATAGAAACATCCAACAATTTATTTAATTCAAGCAAGCATGAAACCGATTGGGAAATGATGGGATTGGTCTCATGTATTGATGTGTGAGATGTCAGCAAAGCAATTAATGAGGGAGAGAAAGCACAAAGGGCGTGTTCGAGGCACATCAAAGAGGCAGGAGAGAACCATCTGCTAGATTGTTGCAGTATAAAGGCCTTATGATAGGTTAGAAAATCAGGTAATAATATTCCGGCTGTAGCTTTGGGAGATTTAAGTTTTTTGAGTGCAATTTTTGGTATCTTTCGGTTCCATATAAAGGTAGAAATATGTTTATCAATTGATTTGTAGAACGAGGTTGGGAATAATCATGGGATCATGCTGAGAACAAAGTTTATTTTGGGGGCAACAACCATTTTGATTGTCTCTATTCTACCCCACCATGAAAGATGAAGTGAATGCCATGTATGTAATAGAGTTTTGATAAGATCGATTAATTTTCCACTATTATTATGAACCGTAGCGGATAGGGTAGCATATAAATCAATTCTTAGATATCTCATATGGGTAGGAGACCAAATAAGATGAAAGGGTTGAACTAGGGTCTGATGAGAGTGGGCATTGAGTGGCAATACTTCTGTTTTATGTTGATTAATTTTATAACCAGAGAAAATAGAAAAAGAATGTATCAGTTCAAAGAGGGCTGGAAGAGATTGGTCAGGATTAGAAAGATATAGGAGTACATCATCTGCATAAGCTGTCAATTTATATTCTAATTTATTGTGTAAGATACCAGTGATTTTTTCGCAAGAATTAATTGCTAGGAGGAGAGGTTCAAGAGCGATATTAAATAGATATGGCGAAAGGGGACAGCCTTGTCTGGTACCCCCTATGTAGTAAGAAAGGTGTGGATAAAATGTTATTTGTAATTATGGAAGCCTTAGGCGATGAGTAGAGAATTTTAACATATAACATATAAAATAGCATTATTAGTACATAAAACAATATCTACTAATGAACCACAGTTTATAGATCGACTCTTGATTCCTCACATTTCAAATCGTTCGCTTCGGTCTAACACACAAGGGCTATTAATGGTCCCCTCACTGAAAATAATAGGAACAAGACGCCATGACATTTTTTCAGTCATGGCTCCTCTTATATGGAACAATCTCCCACTATACATTAGAGAAATAAAAGATCTTAACTCATTTAAAATTAATTTAAAAACATTTCTCTTTAAAGCCTCATTTAACCTTTAGAACGACTCTTTCCGTGAAGAACTAAACTGCCTATATCTCCTCTCAAATCTTACCCTAACCCAGGGGTCTGCAACCTTTAAGACATAAAGAGCCACTTGGACCCGTTTTCGAAAAGAAAAAAAAACTTGGAGCCGCAAAACCATTATAAAACAAATCTAACACTGCATATATTGTTTCTTATCTTAATGCTATATACAGGATCACTAAATTGAAAATAAAATCATTTTTCCTACCTTTGCTATTTGGTGATTTCATGAGTCTCTGGTTGCACTTTCTTCTTCTGACGGTGCATCCAATCTTTCTTCCTTTCTTTCAGCCTCCTGTATGTTTCCTCTCCTCCAGACCTCATTCTCTCCCCCAACTTTTTCTTTCTGTCTCCCTGTTCCCCCTTCTTTCTGTCTCCGTGCCGTCCCCCAAGCCACTCGGTTTGCTGCCACCGCAATCGGGGAACAGCCCCCAAGCCACCGCCGTCCCAAGCTTTCCCTGCAGAAGTGTTGCGCTGACCAGCATTCCGCTCCCTGACGTCAATTCTGACGTAGGAGAGGAAGTTCCGGGCCAACAAGGCATTTCTCCTCATTCCATCCAGCCTGAGCCCCATCTCTCCTTGATCCAGCATTTCCCTTCTGTGTCTGTCAGAATTACCATTCCACCTATTTTCCAGCATCACCCTTCTTTGTGTCCATCTCACCTATATCCCTATCTCACCACTTTTTCAGAATCTTCATTTGTCTCTGTCCTTATCTTTACGCCATGTTCACCATTTGCCCTTTCAATGTCTTTATCTCCCCCCACACACTTTTTCAGCATTACTTCTATGTCTCTATTTCACCTCCTCTTCATGTCCCCTCTGTATCTCTATCCTTATTCAGTAGGTCCTGCTTACCCTTTCTCTTCTTTGTGTCACTATCTCCATTTTCAGCTTTCCCCCCTTTTCCTTTGTTACTGCACCCTGTAGCTAGAATCTTTCCACCCTCCCTCCACTCCGGCCCAGCCCAGTATGAAATATTTCCTTTTGTTTCCCTCCCCTCTCTCTTTCTCTCTCTCTTCTCCTCCCTCACCCACGAGTCCTGCATCTGGCCCTCTCCCTTCTACCTGCACCTGGCAACACCCCCCTGCTCCGCGGCTCTCTTCAGCAACTCGTCAGCAGCAGTGATCAAGACAAGCTGCCGACATCGAGGCCTTCCCTCTACGAGTCCCGCCTTTGTGGAAAAAGGAAGTTGAAACAAGCGGGACTCGCAGAGGGAAGGCCCCGACGTCAGAAGCTGCTGCTGAGTTGCCGAAGAGAGCCGCGGAGCAGGGGATGTGGCCGGAAGCAGGTAGAAGGGAGAGGGAGATAGGAAGGCTGTAGATCTCCGGAGCATGACACCGACCCCGGCCAGGATGATTTCTTTTTCAGGCGTGCACCTTACAAGTCCAGCGTCGCGGGGGAAATAGCCATGCTGAGCAGTGAGCTCAGCACTACACAGATGAAAGCCTTGCTTGCTGATTGGTCCGGCGGGGCGGGGCCGCCGGACCAATCAGCAAGCAAGGCTTTCATCTGTGTATGTGCTGAGCTCACTGCTCAGCATGGCTATTTCCCGCCGCGACGCCGGACTTAAGCTGCATGCCTGCGTGACACACTACCGGAGCCGCAGCAAAGGTGGAAAAGAGCCGCATGCGGCTCTGGAGCCGCAGGTTGCCGACCCCCGCCCTAACCTAATGTTCGACCCTACCTTTCACATATCCCTTTTCTTCCCTTTGGGAAACAGCAAAATGTAACTTTTACTTCCTAATGTTCTCTCCTAAGTGTATATTAGTACATCTGTATTGTCAGTTTTGTCACAGCCCCTTGATATTTTTTATGTAAAATAACTTGTTTCTTTGTCTTATGCTATAACTTTTTTACTATGTAATTCGCTTAGTTTTTGATAAGCGAAATATCAAATTCAAATAAACTTGAAACTTGAACTTGAAACTTGATAGTCAATGAATTGAGGGGGAAATCCAAACCAGCGCATTGTTTTAAAAAGGTGTGACCATTCAACTCTGTCAAATGCTTTTTCAGCATCTAATGAAAGAGCAATACAGGAGTCTTTAATAGTACAAGCAAAGGAAGCAAGATGAAAGAAGAGACGGGAGTTGTCCAATATAAGTCTTCCCAGCATAAATCCCACTTGGTGTGGAGAGATAAGCGTGCCAATAGAGCTCTGTAGTCTAATAGAAAGAGTGGTTGCGAAGATTATATAATCGGTATTAAGTAGAGAGATAGGTCAGTAATTTGAAATTTGATTAGAATCTTTTCCAGGTTTTGGAATAACTGTAATAATAGCATCTAGGAAAAGACTTTTGGATACACTTTGTAGACTAAGTGAGTTAAACAAATTGGTAAGTGTACTAGAAAGTTTATCTTTATAAAGTTTATAAAATTCTACTGTAATACCATCAGCTCCAGGAGATTTACCGGAGGATAAGTGTTTTATAGCTAGGAGAATTTTTGAGTCAGCAAGGGGCCGTTGAAGTTCTTCAGAATCTGATAATCCAAGTTTAGGTGATTGCAAGGTGGCCAAAAATTCATCTGCACCGGGTGTCTGCTGTGAGGCTTCCGATGAGTAGAGCTGAGAGTAAAAATCATGAAAAACCCTAGAGATGTCATAGTGTGACAATAGAAGTTTCCCTTCAGAAGTTCTAATAGAGGAGATCTGCACTTTAGTTCTTTTACGTTTGAGATAGTTAGCTAGTATTTTACTACTTTTATTCATTTCCATATAATATTTAGTAGAAGTAACAAAAATATCTAGTTGCGCTGCCATACTAGCTAATTTGTTATAGGAATATTTTAATTTATATATTTTAGGCAATAGGGTTTTATCATTGGAGTGGAAAAAATTCTGTTCAAGACTTTTAATTTGCAGTTCGAGATCGTGTTGTTCCTTTCTGTCTTGTTTTAATTTGTAAGCTTGACAAGAGATCAATTCTCCACGTAACGAAACTTTGAAGGCCTCCCAAATAATTAGAGGATCCAAGGAATCAGTATTGTTGAATTGAAAAAATTCTTCTATAAATTTGTCTAATCATTGTTTGATGGATTCATCTGATAGTAGGTGATTGGGTAATTGCCAAAGGGGGGATCTAGGAGAAGTTACTATATCCCACTTTAGCTCAAGTGATATTGGAGCGTGATCCGAGATGACAATAGGATTAATAGTAGTAGAAACTAGGTTAGGTAAAAAGGAAGAAGATATAAAAAAGTAATCAATTCTTGAGTAACTTTTATATGGGGCGGAGAAAAAGGTATAATCCCTTTCGTCAGGGTGCTGTAATCTCCATGGTTCAGCTAGATCATAATGTTTAATTAGGGAATTCAATACAATATTAGCTTTAGAAGGGACTATGCAGTTGGAAGAGTGTCTGTCAAGCCAGGTATCCAAAGGTAAGTTAAAATCACCAGCTAATATAAGAGAAAGGGAGTCAAATTCAGCTACAGTTTGAAATAGTTGAATAAAAAATTCAGGGGAATCATTATTAGGGGCATATATGTTAACAAGAAGAACTTCTTGTGAAAAGATATGTGCCCTAACCATTAGCCATCTGCCCTCTGTGTCATGTTTGGTTTCTAGGAGTTGGAAAGGGACAGATTTGTGAGATAGTATTGTAACCCCATGCTATCTACCAAGTGATGGAGCTTCTGCTATTTGTATCAACCAATTATTGGCACCTAAACAATGAGAGATTAGAGATATGAGTTTCCTGTAAAAAGACAATTGATGGCCTGAGTTTAAGATGGGTGAGAATTTTTTTCCTTTTAACAGGGTGTCGCAAGCCATTAACATTCCAGGATTTGAATGACAGATTGGAAGGCAGATTATTGCAGGCCATAAAAAATTAGGATTTTGTTTGTATGACTGAAGCACTGCATTTCAGAAAAAAGAAAGAAGCAAAGAAGGGCCTCTGAGGAAGAAGAAACAGAAAAGG
Source organism: Geotrypetes seraphini (assembly GCF_902459505.1). Taxonomy (NCBI): domain Eukaryota; kingdom Metazoa; phylum Chordata; class Amphibia; order Gymnophiona; family Dermophiidae; genus Geotrypetes; species Geotrypetes seraphini. The sequence goes on along the minus strand of NC_047092.1, from coordinate 83,361,292 downwards.
CATGAAGAGTTATAAAAAGCTCAGCCAGTGTACAGAGATTGAGAAATAAAGGGGGAAAAGCAGATAGACAAGAGTCGCCTGGAAAGAAGACACCCTCCTATAGGTAGTACACAGTACGGGAAAGCCAGGGGTGAGAAATTCAATGTATCAATAATAGTAAACATCCATAATTATTTCAGAGAGTAAAGAATGAACACGGAGAACATAGTATTATTCCATAAAACTACTTATGGCAACATGTAAAGCCCAGTGGATAGTGAAAGAATAAAGCATTTATGTTATATAGAAAGGTGAAGGTAAAATAGGGTGATGAAGTCACCATAACATAGTCAAAGCATAAGATAACATATGGGAGTAGATAAATAATTTAGAAATACAAAGGACAGGTATATAGATCTAAGACATGCGGGAAATCAATTAGTATAATACATTTGATACTGAAGGAGAAGGAATTCCTAGTATCTGATGAGAATAAGAATACAATTCATTTAGAAAAGATGACATTGTCCTTGATTAGTGCAGAAGAGAAAAAGTTGTTTTCAAATAGATAAAATAAGTCCAGCTTTCAAATTTAGTAGGAGTTGAGGAGGAGAAAAGAGTTCAGGTGTCCATCTTGCCTAGAGCTCGGACACGCCCCCACTATTTCCTCTTCTGGGTTTTCTCCTAAATCATTTTCTAGGATCTAATTTCCATTTTCTGCACATTTTATCTTCTTTCCTTCCTTTATATCCAACTCTGACTCTGATTCTTCTTTCATTTTTTTCTGTATTTTTCTTATCTGCTCTTTTTTTTTTTAATCTAGTTGTAGCTAGATTTCATTCCTCCTTCTCCTTTCTCCTTCCACACAATCGTCAGCCTCCCTTTTTCACCTATTTACCAGCTTACTTCCTGCACTTATCTCCCTGATTCTTATTTTTCCCCAAGGCTCCTATTTCCTGTGTTTCCACTTTCTAGTCTCCCATTTCCACTCTTTATATTCATTGACTCTTTAACTTATCTGTCTCTGCCTTTCACTCCATTACCAACCTCAGCTCCTTCCCTATCACTCATCCCCTCACCAGCTTTAGTCTCTTTATGTCCTATTGTTTTTCAAGTTCCTAATTCCCATTTTATTAAAAAAACATAGTAACATAGTAGATGATGGCAGATAAAGAGCCAAATGGTCCATTCAGTCTGCCCAACCTGATTCAATCTTAAAATTTCTTGGGGGTGGGGGGATTCTTCTTCTTCGTAGCTATTTCTGGGCAAGAATCCAAAGCTCTTCCAGGTAGAGAATGACACGGGGAAAAAATCTGTCCCCGTCACCGCCCCGTCACCGGCCCACCATCCTCTGTACCGCCCCGTCACCGCCGTTCCCTTCACCGCCCCGTCACCGCCATCCCTTTCACCGCCCCATCACCGCCCCGTCACCGTCCCCGCTGCATCCATATAAGCCTTAGTACTGTAATATTTAGCTTATTCCTTTCTTATAAATCAAAGTTCCTGCTGCTGAACTAGAGAAAGAGATGTTCAGCTGGCAGGGCTTTGTTTATAAATTTTTATCAACACAACTAATATACTATTTCATCCTAAAGCAAAAAATAAATAAATAAATATAATTTTTTTTCTACCTTTGTTGTCTGGTTTCTGCTTTCCACATCTTCTCATTCAATTCCTTCCATCCACTGTGTGTCTTCTCTCTGCATCTTCCACTTGCTGTTACTGTGCCTCTCCCTTCACCCCCCCCCCCTCCAATTGGTCTAGCACCCATCTTCTTCCCTCCGCTCCCCCATAGTCTGGCATCTGTCTTCTTCCCACTCTGTCTTCCACATTTCCCTTCGGGGTCTGTTCCTCTCCACCCTCCTTCAATGTCTGTCCTATTCCTTTCCACCACCACCCTTCCCTCCCTCCTTTACCATCTGTTCCTTTCTACTACCCTTCAGCTCCTCTCGCGTGGCCTATCTATCTACCTTCCTCCCTCTTATTTTCATGGCACGTTACAATGTAATTTGTGCAAGCCACTGGAGCCTGCAAGCTCGGTCCCTGTCCCATCCCCACAAACCATCTCGCTTCTGTGCTATTTTCCCCATTTCTAATATCTCCCCTATGTATCTGCCATTGCCCCCCCCCCCTGTGTCCATATACCATCCCCATGGCATGTCCCCTTTATGTCACTGTCCCTATGCCCCATGCACATAATTTCCCCTCTTTCTGTTACCTTCCTGTGTCCAGATTTCCCCTATCTTCCTCTTCCATACCAGTGTGTCTCTTCTTTTCAACCCCATCTAGCTTTTTTCCCTCTTTCTTCCTCTCCCCCCCCCTTGCTTCTAGCATCTGGCTCACCTGCCTGTCCTTCCCTTTCTTTCCTGCTGTGGGTTTTTCTTTCCGTCTTCATCCCCTTGGCCCAGAATCCTTTTCCCTTTCACTCCCTCCTTCCAATTTGAGCCGGGAACACGAGCGATCGCACGGTTCCCGCAGCCACCACCCGCCTGCCCAATGGATCCTACTGTTTAGCCAGCTCTCTCCTTTCTCCTCACCTTAGTTTGTAGGTTTTGTTTTTCGGCGACATGCACGCTTTCCCAAAGAGCCGTGCATGCGCGGCTGCTCAGTGTTCAATCTTCTGCTCTGCTGCAACTTCCTGTTTCCGGTTGCGTCAGAGCAGAAGATCGAAACTGAGCAGCAGCGGGTGCGCGGCTCTCTGATAGCGTGCGGGTCGCCGAAAAAGAAAACCTACAAACTAAGGTGAGGAGAAGGGAGAGAGCTGGCTAAACACTAGGATCGATTGGGCAGGCGGGTGTGTGCTGGGGGACCGCGCGATCCTTCATGCCTCACTGCGGGGACAAGACCATTCACTGCCCCACGGGCGGTGAATGGCCTTGTCCCCGTCGCCGCAGCGACTGCTAGTTTTCGTTCCCCGTTTCGGCGGGTGACCCGCGGCTAAAATGCGGTGGCCGCGGGTAAACCGCCACCGTGTCATTCTCTACTTCCAGGTACTGTTTTTGGTTCCAACTACTGAAGTCTCCATCAAAGCTCACTCCAGTCCATCTACACCATCCCAGCCATTGAAGCCCTCCACCAAACAGCCATATACAGACAGACCTTGCAAGTCTGCCCAGTATTGGCCTTAGTTCTTCAATATTTACTATTTTCTGATTCGGTTTGCTTTATATTTATTAAAAATTTTATATACTGCCAGGTTTTTTCAGAACACAGCAGTTTAGAATCAGAAAATAATATTAAATATTGAACTAGGCCAGTTACTGGGCAGACTTGCACGGTCTGTGTCTGTGTATGGCCGTTTGGTGGAGGATGGGCAGGGGAGGGCTTCAATGGCTGGGAGGGTGTAGATGGGATGGAGTAAGTCTTAACAGAGAATTTGGCAGTTGGAACCCAAGCACAGTACCGGGTAAAGCTTTGGATTCTTGCCCAGAAATAGCTAAGAAGAAAAAATAAATTAAAAAAAAAAAAATTTAAATTGAATCAGGTTGGGCAGACTGGATGGACCATTCGGGTCTTTATCTGCCGTCATCTACTATGTTACTATGTATGTATGTTACAATTCTAAATATAAACTATAAAGAATGGAACTCCATAAAACAGGCAACCATAAATCCTGTAAGCATAATCCACCAGAGCTTAGCACAATCAAATTAAGCTTCAGTATGAACTAGCTTCCTTTGTATCTCATCTTATCAGCACTTTAATCTCCGCTCCTGACGAAGACACCGAAACAAACTTTTGATGTGATCTAGCTAAGTACTTTTCATTAATAACTACAGTTTTTCAATGACTTTTTAATGTTAACACATTGCACTTTAATGCTCTTTAGGTAGATTTTTGATAAATTTTTGATACCGGGAGATTAAAACGTTCTTACTCCTTTTTTTCACCTGGTTTGCATTTATGCCAATGGTTTGTGGATTTTTACACTAACAAACTTAAATATTGGACACAATGATGTATGGGGCAGGTCTTATTTAGACCCTGTGTCTGGTGCTTGTCACCTATGATGTCCTGCAAGGGGCAAAATCTTATTCCAAACAGTGAACTGTGCCCGTACTGATGTCCTATTATTATTATTACTAGTATTTTAGCTCGTTACATTAATGGGTGCTAGAATATATGTCTGTCTGTCTTTATTTCTGTCTCTCTCTCTCTCCCTCCCTCCCTCCATCATCAGAGATGCGGCAGAGCAAATTAGGGCAGTAGAAGGGCCCGAAGCAGCGTGTGAAGACTGCTGCACACGCTGCTGGAATCGCCAGGTTCGTAGTCGGGACCGCGGGAAGGGAAGGGGGGGGCGGCAAAGGACTCGGGTCCCGGGCGGCGGGTTCAGCGCAAGAGCCGGGGTGGAAAGTTGCTGGGCTCCTCGGGTCTGTCGCGGAGGCCGGGCCAGCTCCGTTTCTCGGTTCATCCCAGAGGAGGGTGGGGCATGAGGCACTCTTTGTGCCCCAGCCCGTTGGAAGGTGCGTGTGAGTAGCCGGGAGGCCTAGGCGGTGACAGGGGCTGCGGCGGCCGTCTCCGAGTGACACCAACTCTCGCTTCTCCTTTTCTGTCACTCCCGGACCACTGCCCCGCGCCCTCTGACGACTATGGTACACTTTTATTTTCCCCCTCTGTGGCTGCCTCTAAATGTCCCGCCGCAAAACGCGCCTGTCGCATCTCTAGCGCACCTTTGGATATGTAGTAAGCATGCATGTGCATTCGTGCCGCCACATCCCGACAGATCAGGGATCAGGGAACACATGGCGCGAGTGCACATGCGCGCTTAGCGTTTTATTATTATAGATCTATTTTTTCTAATATTCATTTGAGCTTTACATTCTGGCATATTCTCACCAAGGGGGGGAAAAGTTGTTGCCAATTGCATTTTGGGTATTACTATTTGTATTATTGGCAAATGTTTTGGGTTCTTTTTTGAAGCCTATTTTGTTTCAGTAAATGCAAATCCCAAGTATTGAGTTCTGAATGTTACAAAAACATTCTAAAAGAAATCATATTTCTAAAAGAATAATAAAAATATTTGCATTTTAATGGCAAGATAGGTTCCTTAGTGCAACCTCATTTGTGGTTGATTAAACATGTAGCTGAATGATAGATATAGCATACTCCCCTCCTTGATATTTATATCAAATGTAATGTAATGTAATGTAATTTATTTCTTATATACCGCTACATCCGTTAGGTTCTAAGCGGTTTACAGAAAATATACATTAAGATTAGAAATAAGAAAGGTACTTGAAAATTTCCCTTACTGTCCCGAAGGCTCACAATCTAACTAAAGTACCTGGAGGGTAATAGAGAAGTGGAAAGTAGAGTTAGAGGAAAAATAAAAATAAAATAAACATTTTAACAAGACAGCATTGATCTAAATACTTTGGAAGGTAGAAGAGAGGAGAGAAAGGAATAGAAGCAGAAGGGGGAGCCGTTGAACAGTAGAATTCTGGAGAAATTTAAATGATAGAAATAGAACAAAACAAAGACAAAAGGCAAAACAATAGATAAGATTAAAGATAAATCATAAGCTGGAAAGAAAAATAAAATAAAACTTTGTCTTCAAATCTACACTACACATTCAAACATCCTAGGAAAATACCATAAACCCCACTTACCGCCTGTTTACACCATGAACAACCTATTGCCACAATTTCTTTGCTGTGAAAGGAGAACTTCTGCTGAAATCCCTGTAGGGAAAAGGAGAAGAGAATGGAGTTAGGGAAGGGGGAGGAAGAGATTAAACTTTATCATTATCTCAATTTTCTACCATTGAATCCCTTTCACTTCTTCTCCTGAGCAAAGTTCAGCTGTTATTATGCCTTCCCTTTCTTGAGATAAGAAGTCCTAAATTGAAAATTAGGATAAAGACCATACCTATATTATGCAGATAAACTTTTTCCTTTGTAAAAACCTTTCTTAAATTTAATCTAAGATAACATAACATAAAAACAATAACAAAATTATTAATATACCATCTAAACTAGAAGCTCAAGAATATAGTAAAATAGTTAAAAAAAATAGTATATACAATCTTATTTTAAATATTTCTTGAATAGCCAAGATTTCAATGATTTCCAAAAATGCAAATAATTTACTTCACATCTAATTACAGTAGACAAAGAATTGTAGGGGTGTTTCTGCATCACCTTTTGGAGGCTTGAGGCCTGCCTGGCTAGGCCCTAAAATATCTTTTCTGATGTGAGGCATCATGGATCCTGCCAGCCACTTGTTTACAGGTTTTTGCTTTCAGCCAAGGTCATTCACCTACGGTAGACCTCAGTCTAGCTCTTGAGAATGTGTGTAGGAGCAAGCTTCACATGGAACATTATGAAACCCTTTATGATTGAAATCTACAAAATCCTGAGTGGAGTAGAACAGATACAAGTGGATCTATTTTTCACTCTGTCAAAAATTACAAAGACTAGGGGACTCTTGATGAAACTGCAGGGAAATACTTTTAAAATCAATAGGAGAAAATATTTTTCACTCAGAAAATACTTAAACTCTGGAACACGTTGCCAGAGGTTGTGGTAAAAGCAGATAGCATAGCTGGTTTTAAGAAAGGTTTGGACAAATTCCTGGAGGAAAAGTCCATAGTCTGTTATTAAGATATGGAGGAAGCCTCTGCTTGCTCTGGATCGGTAGCATGGAATGTTGCTACTCTTTGGGTTTTGGCCAGGTACTAGTGACCTGGATTGGCCACCATGAGAATGGGCTACTGGGCTTGATGGCACAAATTACTCGGATTTGTGAAAAATCAATAATATAATGAAACACACTTTCACAAGAAAAAAGCAAACAATGTCATGTAAAGAATGTAGGCAGTGCTGCTTTAGTTCCAGGGAGAAAGTTCAGACTGAACTGGAGGAAAAGCCTCAGACAAAAGCCCTCCCACCACCACAATGGTGGATAGAGGTGGTAGGGTGGTAACCTCACTGGCAAAAACCTCCGTTATACTCCCAGCGTACAAAACTATAAGCAGGGCTGTCTATGCTTGATAGAAGAAAAAACTTTCCACCGATCAATTGAGATAAGTGGAAAGTTTTTTCTTCTATCAAGCATAGACAGCCCTGCTTATAGTTTTGTACGCTGGGAGTATAACGGAGGTTTTTGCCAGTGAGGTTACCACCCTACCACCTCTATCCACCATTGTGGTGGTGGGAGGGCTTTTGTCTGAGGCTTTTCCTCCAGTTCAGTCTGAACTTTCTCCCTGGAACTAAAGCAGCACTGCCTACATTCTTTACATGACATTGTTTGCTTTTTTCTACTGGGCTTGATGGACCATTGGTCTGATCCAGAAGGCTATTTTTATGTTCTTGTTCTGTTATCATTTTGGCGAGACATTCTATACTAGCCCTAAGTCAGAGAATAAGCCCTCCATCCTCCTTGTGTGCTGAATGAGTATTGTTTTGGTCAATGTTGTCACCTGGTCAGGTTTGGAAAGTTTTCAGAACCAGACAATTCAGTTTTGGTGATAGGAGAAGAAGAAAGCAAAGAAGACAGAGATTTCCTGGCAGCGGTGCACGTACGTCTCTGTGAAGGAAAAGACAGTTTGTCTGATCATTATAGACTTTGTCTTTATGTGCTAAGACCTATACCATTGTAACAGAGCAAGGATTTGGACTTTGCTTACTAGAACTTGTGACAGTTCAGACCTTGCAGTCAGCCCTATCACTCAGAGGAAAAAAGCAGCAGTACTTCCAGACAGTAAGAAAAGGCAGGCACATAATAGAAATCAATTTAATGCATTCAGAGCTGCCTATCCACAGCCAGAACTCAGGCAGATCCCTTCTATGATAGAACAGGAAAATCTCATGGGTGGCCCACAAGGGGAGCCAGAGGGAGTTGAAGCCTGCTTCCCTCTCAGCCAAGTTAAAGTGTGTCCATGCAAAACTTTTCAGCCCAGCTTACAGCAGTACACGAGAAGTTGCTGCAAAAAGCTCTCCAGGCCAAGCAGTGGTCAGAAGAAGGTCTAATGGAATGGCAGAGTCCTGAGGAATTACAGACCCCAGAACACTGGTCGCCGTACATGAAAAAGGACATAGTACTACTCGAAAGGGTCCAGAGAAGAGCGACAAAAATGGTCAAGGGACTGGGGGAGTTGCCATACAACGAGAGGCTAGTGAAACTGGGCCTCTTCTCCCTTGAAAACAGAAGACTGGACATGATCGAAACATTCAAGATATTGAAGGGAATTGACTTAGTAGAGAAAGAGAGATTGTTCACTGTTCACCCTCTCCAAGGTGAAGAGAACGAGAGGGCACTCGCTAAAGTTAGAAGGAAAAAGATTCCGTACAAACGTAAGGAAGTTCTTCTTCACCCAGATAGTGGTAGAAATCTGGCACGCTTTTCTGGAGGCTGTTATAGGGGAAAGCACCTGACAAGGTGAGTTGTGTGTTGCCCACCTTTTGGGAAGTGGGATAATAAACCTGAGCTTTTCTTTTGGAAGCAAGAACTGTTTGAAAAGTTTTTCCTTCCTGCTTGAATGTGTAATCTCACCTTGTTGCAGCCTTTAGGCACTTACACCCTGAAGGGCCATTCTCCCTTGTGGCGCGCTTGTCTTGGTGAAGTCACCTGCCATGGCACTAAGGCTACCCTAGCGAAGGACAGGTGGGTGACAAACTAAGAGGGCTCCCTATAAACTGGTAGCCTGAAGAGGAATCGTTTCATCACCATTGGATGCTGACACAGCTGATCTGAAGGGTAAGAAGTAATGCTTTGTTTAGTTCAAGGGGGTCAGTTAGTCATGTCCTTTGCTAACTAAGGGTTTGTTATTTCTGGGACAAGTGCTGCTTATGACTCATCTAGGTGTATTGGCCCTTAGGACATCTATTTTTTTTAGGCCAGTTTTGAAAATCTTCAGTATAATATACAGTATATTCTAGTGTTTTATATATATTTTTAGTGTTGCATGTTATATATTTACATATATATTTTTTTTAATCATTAGTATATTTCTATAACCTGATTACCATAATTCTAAGTATTTTATTATCTAATAAATAATATCTAATCGCACTTTGACATTGTTTTTCTAATATGACAGCAAATTGTGGAAACAGGATTATATAAGGTGTATACATATTCCTAGTACACAAGTCAAAAATAATTACTCTCTGAGCGATTTTCTGTTTGTAATAGCACCTACAGAATTCCACTTATGGGGAGTAGCTAAATGAAAAAGTTGAGTACACTGTTTTTTCAGTCTCTAGTGCCATTATTGTTTAATTTGGCGAATGTCTTTTAAAAGATATTTCTTATGAGTTGTTTATGCTTAGCTTCCAGAATTGTCGAGTTATGTAACACAGTGTTCTTCAACCTTTTGACACCTATGGACCGGCGGAAATAAAATAATTATTTTGTGGACCGGCACCAGTCTGCGGACCGGCAGTTGAAGAACACTGGGCTAAGTCGTGCCCATCTCCACCCAATCTCCGCCCTAGACCCCACCCCCATAATAGTACAAATTGTAACACCATTTTTCCCATCCATTTTTCATATATACGCAATAATAATAACTTTATTCTTTTATACCGCCATAACCAAAAGTTCTAGGCGGTTTATACTAAAAAGAGCTGGACAATCAGCAAAATACAATAATACAGTAAAAAATACAAATATTTGTAAAATAGGATTTCAGTAAAACTCACTAAGTAATAAACTTATCTAACAAAGTGGTCTTAATTAATTTCCGAAAACTGCAATAGGATAACATAGCTTGCTGAACACATTTACCTAACCAAGATTGTTGCCTACCAGCTTGAAATGCAATATAATCGTATTAACAACACATAATGGTTAATCACAAAAATAAAATAGACAAAGCACACTGTATGATTTTCAACATTCATTCCTACCAGAAAACAGATAACCCCATGCAAATGCAGGACCAAAAACTAAAAGTACTAATATTCACAAACAAACCCTAAGATGCAAGACTTTGCAAGCAGTACAACCCCCAGAGAAAACCAAACAAATGCATTTCTTCCTGAACAGACAGTTAGGACAGACAATTAGGGCAGATGTAAAATCACTAAAAAAAAAAAGCATTTTCCCTACCGTTGTTGTGTCTCTCCCTCCATGTGCCTTGCCTTCTGGCCTGTCCCCAGGTGTTAGCTTCAGGCCGGTCCACGTTGCGATCAACGCAGGGTCTTCGGGCTGGCTCCCTGAGTGCTACATTGCACAAAGCTGTGGGAAGCAGCTCCTCGCGCGCGTCCCGCGCCTCATCTGGAAGCCTTCCCTCTGACGTTGTGATGTCAGAGAAAAGGCTTCCGGGTCAGGCGCAGGCCGCAGGTAGGAGCCTTTTCCCATGGCTTTGTGCACTGCAGCACTCAGGGAGCCAGCCTGAAGATGCCGCATTGATCATACCAAGGACCGGTGGCTACAGAACAGTCTCTTGGGCCCGATGGAAGTGCCGGCCCTGTGGACTGGCAGAAAATTTCTGCGACCGACACCAGTCCATGGACCGGTGGTTGAAGAACATTGATGCAACAAGTTTAAACATGATGCAGCTTGTTTTTTGATATCTGAAGATATCTTGGATATGTGTCCACGTAGTACTGCTTTCCCAGCATCCCAGAAAGTGAATAAATGAGTTATCATTATAATTAAATTGTCCATATTCTTCCCAGGCGGGAACACTAGGTTTTGTAGAAATTGCCTGTAGACCATTGCCTTAGAGGGAGAGTAGTCGATAAATCATCTAAAAGAAAACCAATGGGAGCATGGTCAGAGATGTATCGAGTACTTATGAAATTATTTAAAACAGAAGTTTGTAAGTTGGAAGGAGTAAACCAATAGTCAATCCTGGGGAAGGAATTATGAACTGCAGAGTAGAAAGTATAATCCTTTTGTGTGCCATGCATCATACGCCAAATATCAATAAGATTCAGCTCTTGTAGATGTTGTAGAGTTTTATAATTGAATTGAATTTAAAAGTTGGTTCCAATTTATCATTTGCTGCAAGGGCACAGTTAAAATAACCTCCTAAAAATAATGTGCCTTTTAATGAAAGGTTTAGTGTGGAAAATTTTTTGAAAAAAATCAAATAAGTTATTATTGGGAGCATAAATATTAGTGAAAGTATTAGATGTGTTTTCCAGTTTGCCAATCAATATATCTGCCTTCTGGGTTTTTAATATCTGTTTCTATTGTATATGGGCAGGAATTAACAATGAGAATAGTTACCCCTCTTTTGGATTTAGTGAAAGAGGAATAGTGTGCCCTGAGAGCGGGGCAGACAAGCAGGAGGAGAGGAGGCAGGCGAGAGTTGGGAGGAGAAAGGAGGAGTCAAGATAGTGCGAGGAAGAGTGAGAGAGAGCGGCAGAAGGTGAGGGGCTGCGGCAATAGGTAGCTCCGTCCACTGCTCCAACATCATCTGCAGTGGATCCGGAGCTCCCCCTTAAAAGAGGAGGGGCCAACAGCACTCAGCCGTTCGGCGCATGTCAAAGATGAGCGTCAAAGGCACTTGCCTTAGCGAGAGCACCTTTGCGAAGGTCCTTAAGAAGGGACAAATCACTGCATGGAAGAAACACCAGGGAAGTCCCCTAAGGGCAACAGGACAGACACAAACAGCAGATAGATAAACACAGCAGTCACAGAGGACATACAGACGCAGAGGACATACATAAAAGCAGCAGGGGTAGCAAGAATATAATTAGGAGAGAGACTGCAGAGTAAAAAACACCAAGGACGCTACACAGATTCCTATAAAAGGAGAAGCCACTTCAGACAACAGACCGGCAAGCAGACATGGAAGCAGCAAATAGAAGCAGGAGGTTGAGCTACCCAGTTTTCTGCACCGTTTGTTAGTTCAGTCATCGATATTGAGTATCCTTGATTATTGTAAAATAATCTACCTGGGCGCCTATATGAAAATCTTCAAAAAACTAAGAGTGGTTCAAAACACTGTTGTCCGACTGATTTTCGGTCTGATAAAATGGGAGCATGTTACTCCTTATTACCAAAAATTACACTGGCTACCGACTGAGGTTAGAATTTTATTCAAATTTGCATGTATTTGTTTCAAATCAATCTTCAATATGTCCCTAGGTTACCTTGTTTCCCATTTCTCTTTAAATCACTCCAATAAGCCCACATGTAGAGACCAGTTATTTACATATCCTACTGTCACATCATGTCGTTTGAAGAGATTTCTCGAGAGAACTCTCTCTTTCCAGGCAGCCAAAATGAACGCTTGGTTTGGCAAAATCATGCCAGGACTCTCATCCTATTATTTTTTTTAGAAAACTATTAAAGACACAATTATTTGACAATTTTGGAACCCAAGTTTCCTAATTGCTTTTTAAATGTAACATGTATTGTGTCCATTCTAGAAATTGATATATCTTTTTGAACTGTATAATTCGCTGGATGTTCAGCCTTATCTGCTGTGAACCACCTATATACTGGCGGTATATAGGAATACATTATTATTATTATTACCTCCCCTCTGGTTGGCAGTCTTATGTATGCATTCGATGCGAAGAACTGGAGGGCCTGAAGAAGCAAGTCAGACTACTGGAGGGCAGAATACTAGAACTAGAAGTACTTCGAGCAGTTGAGGAGATCAGAGAGTCAGAAAACTTCATGAAAGAGAGGAACATTGAGGAAGAAGTCAGGGAGTTAGAGAAGTTCGTCGAGGAGGCATACAGAGAGGCCGTGGAAAATCACCACCAACAGAGGAACTGCCAAGAAACACCTATAGTGAGTGAGGACCACCTGGAGGACAATCACAAGAAAGGAACAGGTGACACAGTAGTAGGACCTGGAAACAGCAGAGGGAACCCACAGGAAGACGAGTCCAGTGCAAGCCAACACCGGGATGAGGAAAGATGGAAGTGCACCGTGGGCACGAACCTGCAGCTAGAGAGATGGAAGTACACCGAGGACACAGACCTGCGGCTAGAGAAACAAGAGAAGATAGTGAAAAGAAATTGTCATGGGGGACAAGTCAACAGCCACATAGCAGGAGGAAGAGAGGATCGGCTGGTGACCTGCCTACCAGGAGCCAAGGTGGAGGATATAGTGAGCCGCATTGACAGGATCAACAGTGCGGAAGGGGTAAATAGGGCGGTGGTGATCCACGTTGAGACAAACGACGTGGGCAACAGGAACTACAGCAGGGAAACACTGAAAGACCAGTTCCGGATGCTAGAAAGGAAGCTGAAGATCAGAACGCCAAAGGTCGCATTCTCAGAGATCTTTCCGGTACCCAGGGCCAATGGGAAGAGGCAGACGGAACTGCAAGCAGTCAATGCATGGATGAGACGCTGGTGTGAGGAAGAAGGATTCCACTTCGTGCGCAACTGGACGACGTTCTGGGGGAAGAGCAAGCTTTACAGGAAGGATGGACTTCACCTCAGCGGAGACGGAATAAGGCTACTTGAAAGCAACATCAAGTGAGAAATTGAGAAGTTTTTAAACTAAGAAGAAGGGGAAAGCCGACAGTCAACCAAGAGTCAATGGTTCGGGAAACAGTATACCCAGAGGATACCATGGAAGAAGATTGCAGGGAAGACTCACCGGATCATAGGCAAGATAAAAATCCCAACGGGTTGAAAGGGACGAAAGCATGGGAGGCAGAAGGAGGAAGGAAGTGCAAGAAAGTAACAGACCACAAACTTAAGTGTATGTACACAAACGCAAGGAGCCTAAGGAATAAAATAGGGGAATTGGAAGCTATCATCGGCATCATGGAGACATGGTGGAACGAGGACAACATCTAGGACACTGTGCTACTGGGATACAAAGCTATACCGCAGAGACAGAGTTGGACAAAAAGGTGGGGGTATCGCCCTATACATAAAAGAGGGAATTGAGTCTACCAGAGAGAACACGCCGGAAAAAAATAATAAAGTAGAGTCTCTATGGGCCAAAATACCAGGAACATATGGAATGGATACGAAGATCAGCATCTACTACCGACCTCCAGGGCAGTCCGATGAGACTGATGGAGAAATGATAAAAGAGATTAAACTTGAATGCAAGGGAGGCAACACAGTTATCTTGGGCGACTTCAATTATCCGGGGATAGATTGGAACCTAGGCAACTCCAGCTGCAGTAGGGAGACCAAGTTCCTAGATGCTTTAGGCAATTGCTTCCTGGAACAACTTATCAAGAAAAATACAAGAGGAAATGCAATTCTGGACTTAATTCTAAATGGGCTACGAGAACCGGCATAAGGTATAGAAGTAGAAGGGATGCTGGGAAACAGTGATCACAACATGATCCACTTCAACCTAGACACAGGAACAAAAAATTGATCCAGAACGACTGCCACAGCACTAAACTTCTGAAAAGGGAACTATGAAGGGATGAGAGTCATGGTGAGGAAGAAGATTAGGAAGGGCAAGCATGGTCCCTTTTAAGGACACAGTGACTGAAGCACAGAATCTATATATACCGTGTATCAACAAGGGTTCCAAGAGGAACAAGAACAAGGAACCGGCATGGCTCACTGTAGCAGTGAAGGAAGCAATCAGAGACAAGAAGACTTCGTTTAAGGAATAGAAAAGGACAAAAACGGATGAAAACTGGAAAAAACATAAACAACATCAAAGCAAGTACCATTAGGCAGTAAGAGGGGCCAAAAGAGACTACGAGGAAAAAATAGCTAAGGAAGCAAAAAAATTTTAAGCCATTCTTTCGATATATTAAGGGGAAACGACTTGTGAAGGAAGCAGTGGGGCCATTAGATGACCAAAGAATGAAGGGAGTACTAAAGGAAGACAAAGCCATCGCTGATAAACTGAACACATTTTTTTGCGTATTTACCAAAGAGGATATATCCAATATACCAGAAGCCAACAGGCTATACACAGTAAATGAATACGGGGAAACTGACAGGGTCAATGATCAGTCTAGAAGAGGTATGCAGACAGATTGATAGGCTTAAAAACTATAAATCCCCAGGACCAAACGGCATCCACCCGAGGGTAACTGAAACTGAAAGGGGCTATAGCTGAACTGCTTCAACTAATAGCCAATCTGTCAATCCAATCAGGAAAGATTCCAGAAAACCGGAAAGTGGCGAATGTTACGCTGGTTTTCAAGAAAAGTTTGAGGGGAGATCCGGGAAACTACAGACCAGTGAGTCTGACTTCAGTACCGAGGAAGATGGTAGAGGCGCTGATAAAGGACTGCACTATCGATCAACTTGACGAACACAAACTGTTGAGAACCAGCCAGCACGGCTTCAGCAAAGGAAGATCTTGCTTGACAAACTTACTGCACTTCTTCGAGGCAGTAAATAGGCAGATAGACAAGGGAGACCCGGTCGACATCATATATCTAGATTTTCAGAAGGCGTTGACAAGGTCCCGCATGAACATCTACTTCAAAAAATTGCAAGCCATGGGATCAAGGGTGATATACTCACGTGGGTTAAAAACTGGTTGGCAGATAGGAAACAGAGAGTGGGGGTAAATGGACAATATTCAGAATGGAAAAGCATCACGAGTGGAGTGCCGCAAGGATCGGTGCTCGGGCCTGTGCTCTTCAACATATTTATAAATGACCTAGAAATTAGCACAATGAGTGAGGTGATTAGATTTGCGGACGATACAAAATTGTTCAGAGTAGTGAGGATACAGAAGGATTGCCAAAACCTACAACGAGACATAAACACACTCAAGGAATGGGCAGCGAAATGGCAAATGAGGTTCAACGTGGATAAGTGCAAGGTGATTCATGTCAGTAATAAAAATCATATGAATGAATACAGGATGTCCGGTGCTATACTCGGAGAGAGCCCCCAGGAAAAAGACTTGGGAGTACTTGTAGTCAAGTCAATGAAACTGTCTGTGCAATGCGCAGCGGCGGCGACAAAGGCCAACAGAATGCTAGGAATGATTAAGAACGGGATCGCAAACAGATCTGAGAAGGTTATCATGCCACTGTACCGAGCCATGGGACGCCCCCACCTGGAATACTGCATCCAACACTGGTCGCCGTACATGAAAAATGACATAGTACTACTCGAAAGGGTCCAGAGAAGAACGACAAAAATGGTTAAGGGACTGGAGGAGTTGCTGTACAATGAGAAGCTAGAGAAACTGGGCCTCTTCTCCCTTGAAAAGAGGAGACTGAGAGGGGACATGATAGAAACATTTAAGATATTGAAGGGAATTAACTTAGTAGAGAAAGAGAGATTGTTCACTCTCTCCAAGGTAAAGAGAACGAGAGGGCACTCGTTAAAGTTAAAAGGGGATAGATTCCATACAAATGTAAGGAAGTTCTTCTTCACCCAGATAGTGGTAGAAATCTAGAACGCTCTTCCAGAGGCTGTTATAGGGGAAAGCACCCTTCAGGGATTCAAGAAAAGGTTAGATAAGTTCCTGATAGACCAGAACATAAGCAGGTAAGGCTAGACTCATAGAGGGCACTGGTCTTTGACCTAAGGGCCACCGCGTGAGCGGACTGCTGGGCACGATGGACCACTGATCTGACCCAGCAGCGGCAATTCTTATGTTCTTATGTAGTAGACTTGTCCAGCCCAATTAGTATGAAGTTTTTCATGTTCAGCTTCACGGAGGTAGAAGTGCTGAATACATTTCGCTTGCCTTCCAAATTGTTTTGCCTACTTATTTTTGTATACTTGAATTCTCTTGTATGACTTGCCAAGTAAATTCCAGAGCAAAAGAAAAATTCCATCTGTATTTAATTCCTTTGTTTCGGAGAAGTTACATTAAAGGATGAATATCCTCTACTATGTTACTATAAAAATAAAAAATAAATAAAAATTTAAATTGAATCAGGTTGGGCAGACTGGATGGACCATTCAGGTCTTTATCTGCCATCATCTACTATGTTACTATGTTACTCTCTTCATTGTAGGGTATATTTTGAAAGATCAGCAAAATTTTTTAATATCAATTCACTGAAAGTTTATATGATCTTTTATTTCTAATATTGTCCATGAGAGATTGTTTATCCTGAAAGTGATGGAAACATACCATAATCATTTTAGGATAATTCATAGATTTGGAAGAATGAGAAGACACTAGATGGATTCTGTCTAGTTTAATAGTAGAAGATTCAGAGTTCGGGACACAATGTTTGAATAAATCCAACACAAATTGATGTATATTTTCATTATCCTGTTCTGGTATGCCCAATATATTTATATTTAGTTAGAATTGTTTCTAAGGTATTTGGCTGTTTGTCTTTCAAATCCAACACCTAGTTTAACTGAGTGTTCATAATGTTTGGAAAGCACTTCTTTTTTGTTTTTTCATAAGACCTCAGAACCACCACTCCTCCTCCTCCTAGTAATGGTGAAATTTTGTTTTTCATGCGGTCTGAACGGTAAGACGGTCTTACCGTTCAGTCCGCATGAAAAACAAGATTTCACCATTACTAAGTTAAGTAATAATACACTAAGAAATGCATGTTATTTAAAACTTTGGAGAGACCGGTGAGGATTTTACCATTTGTAACTCCCCGTTTATACACTTTGGTGGGACGGAGGAGTGGTGGTTCTGAGGTCTTATGAAAAAACAAAAAAGAAGTGCTTTCCAAACATTGTGAACACTCAGTTAAACTAGGTGTTGGATTTGAAAGACAAACAGCCAAATACCTTAGAAACAATTCTAACTTTATTGACCAGATTTCTAAGGAAACAATCAGCCTTTTCATATAAGTTTGAACGGAGGTTTGTATCAATATATATATATTGCATCTTCTCTGTTTTCAATATCATCTTGGTTTTCTTTAATTTCTTTACTAAGCTTATCCAAATTTCATATTTTATTTTGAAATAAATCAACATACTTTTTTTAACAAGTTGCTAATACTCAATGTTTTTGTGACTCTCTTACTGTGGCTGCACCTTCTTCCTGAAGATTGTATTGGTCTGGGTCTTTCATTACTTTGGATGTTACCTTAAGCTTCTATTGATACCGGGAGGTATGCAATTGTATCAGAGGTTTCCAGTGCTGGAGTGTGGTGCACTTCACCAGTGTTTACTTCCAGTTTGTGTGGATTAGGTTGACTAGCCTTTAATATGGGATTGCCTATATGGCTCTGCTGTGTATATTGCATTGAAGGGACGCAGGTTTCTGGTGGACTGGGTGGGGAGTGTTCTTACTTATGTTTTTTATATTGCTTTTCTTTGATTTGGGGGATTGGGGTGGGGGAGGTGGGAGGTATTTTGGGTTTGGTACTGTGTCGGAGTGAGGTATACGAATGAAGATGCTTGACATTGTATGACTGTTATTTTTTGTATAGCAGTGTTGCTGTTTGTTGTAGGGAGTTGGGCTGCTTATTCCGGGATGCAGTGGGCTGGGACGGCATGCTTGGACTGTTTTGGGAACAGAGCTATTAATATGCTTGTGCTGGCTGAATGATGACCTGATCTAAAAGTGGTGACATGGAAGGGGGGGGGGATTGGGTCTCCTGTTAAGAGAAAGAAGATTTTGCATGAGCTACATAAAATCCTCCATAGCCCTTCTACAGGAGACTTACTTCTGTCTCACAAACTGAAGACTTGGTGGATGGGCAGTGTTCTTCAACCTTTTTACACCCGTGGACCGGCAGAAATAAAAGAATTATTTTGTTGCCCAGCAAACTACTAAGACTGAAATTAAAAAACCATTTCCGCCCCGTCTCCACGAGCTTGGTCCCCGCAAACCATCTGATCCCATCCGCACAAGCCTCAGTTATGATTTTATATTGAACGTATTTTATTAAAGTATAAAAAGAAACAATAGTCTGTACAATTGTCATTTTATAAATACAAATTTACAGAGCAAGGACCAATAAAACCCCTGTCTCCCCTCCCCTTCACATATATCCCCTCTTCTATCAAGAAAACTGAACAAAACAAATTATTACAGAATGCTACATAGAAATATCATGCTAACAGTATACTGAAGTCACACATGACAGGAATAGTATTAGGGGAGTGTCCCCTGGTCAGAGAGAGAGCCCTAAGTCAACTGGAAGCTAAAGAAGCACTGCCTGGGCTTTGCAGTCCCCAGTTATGTCTCTAGCACAGGGGTCTCAAAGTCCCTCCTTGAGGGCCGCAATCCAGTCGGGTTTTCAGGATTTCCCCAATGAATATGCATGAGATCTATGTGCATGCACTGCTTTCAATGCATATTAATTGGGGAAATCCTGAACACAAGACTGGATTGCGGCCCTCAAGGAGGGACTTTGAGATCCCTGCCCTAGCAGGATATATATTTCAAATCTGATATATTCTAATGGCAAAATAGAAATAAAATGATTTTTTTCTAACTTTTGTTGTCTCTGGTTTCTGCTTTCATCTTCTTTTCACTCTTTTCCTTCCAGCGTCTGCCCTGTCTCTTCAATCCAGCATCTGCCCATTCCATCCACTGTCTGTCCCTTCCAGAAACTGTCTGTCTCCCCATGCCATCTCTCCTCTAGACCCCCCTTTGGTCTGGCATCCATCATCTTCCCTCTGTTCCCTCATGGGCTAGCATCTTTCTCCTTTCATCTCTCTTTCCCTCCCCCCCCCTGTGGTTTTTAGCATCTCTCTCTTCTTATTTCCTCCGCTCAGATCTGATATCTCTGTCTCCTTCCCCGTTCTCTGGCATCTCTCTCTCCTCTCTCTCAGCCCTTTCCTTTTCTTCTCTGGTCTTCCTTCTTTATTTTCTGCCTCCATCTAAATTCTTTCTTACTATGCAGTCCTCAGTTTCCCTCTTTTCACTGTGTCTACCCACAGCGTGCCACCCCTTTCCTTCATCCTTCCACTATCTCACTAACTCTATCTTCTTCCCCCATCCTGCATATGTCCTTTTTCTTTATCCCTCCTTCCATCCAGTATGTGTTTTCTTTCTCCACTTCCATTCAGCATTTGCTCTCCCTTCTTCCATCATCTGCCCCTTCTCCCCACTTTCATCATCTGCCCTCTTCTCTCTCCCCCTTCTCTCTCTTTCCCCCCACTTCCATCATCTGCCCCCTTCTCTCAATCTCTCCATCCACCACAGGCCCATCTCTCTCCCTTCCTCTCACCTTTCTTTTTGATTTTGGCAACAAGATGGGCAACGCTGTCCCCCCTGCCCCCACCCCCGCGATGACATTCAATATCGGTAATGGGCCTCCTCTTCTCCGGCATCAACAGCAATTCAGATCGGCAACGCGGTGCTCAGTCCAAAGCTTCCCTCTGACTCGAACTGCCTGGGCAGAAACAGGAAGCTGTGTCAGAGGGGAAGCTTTGGGCTGAGCACCACATTGTCGATCTGAAGTGCTGTTGATGCCCAGGGAAGAGGAGGCCCATTGCCAAACTTGAGTGCCGTCGTGGGAGGGGGGGGAGGCCCTTTTGCCGATCTTGAATGCTGGGGGTCCCGTTGCCGATCTTAAATTGTGTTGTGGGGAGGGGGGCCAAATGCCGATGCCACCCATCGCCATTGCAGCCCAGACGCTGATGGCCCCAATCCGATCTCACCAGCCCTGCACGGACTGGCAGGAATTTTCTGCGGACCGGCACCGGTCTGCAGACCGGCGGTTGAAGAACACTGTGTTAGAGAACCCAGCCCATGGTAAAAAGGCGGGGCTCATAATGTTGTTACATATAAACCTGCAGGTAGAAAAAATTCAAGTACTTCAAGACCCAGATGGGTTCTATATTATAGCATCGTTGATAATTGATGGGAATCCGCTTGTATTGAGCATGGTTTATGCCCTGAATACCTATAACAAACCATTTTACAAGCAATTTATTGATGCTATCCTTACCTTTCAGGATTTCCCTAAAGTTATAGGAGGGGATTTTAATTTAGTAGCAGGCCCCCATAAGGATAAGACTCAGTGCTCACCTAAAGAAAGAATCTATTTTACCAAGGGCATTCCGTTG
This sequence comes from Geotrypetes seraphini, assembly GCF_902459505.1. Lineage (NCBI taxonomy): Eukaryota > Metazoa > Chordata > Amphibia > Gymnophiona > Dermophiidae > Geotrypetes > Geotrypetes seraphini. The sequence continues at coordinate 83,340,500 of NC_047092.1, read as the reverse complement.
CTTTGTAACCTGTTAGGGGTCCGGGACATTTGGCGCACGTTGCACCCAATGGACCATGATTATACACACATGTCCAGAGCTCATCAGACACACTCGAGAATTGACTATCTCTTGGTCTCTCCAGAGTTAATCTCCCATATTCCTGATGAGGAAATTGTCCCAACTATGATCTTCGACCATGCCCCTGTTTTGCTTCAGCTGTATTGGACTGGTGAGTCCCAGCGGTCCTGGCACTGGGTGTTTCCCTCTGCCTTGTATACAGATGTGAAATTTGGAGAATATATTAAGGCAAGTGGGTAAACTTTAACGTTAACAATCTCATTGGCTCCCAGTATCACATAGAATAATTTACAAAATATGTATGTTATCATTTAAGTCCCAACTCTATAAGTCTCCAGCTTTCATTGACAGGATTCTAATTCCCTACGCCTCCACTAGAACTCTTCAATCTAATGACAAAGATTTGTTAACCGTTCCATCACTTAAAACCATTAATACATGAAGACAATACATTTTTTCCATCATGGCTCCTCAAATGTGGAATTCCATGCCAATCTACTTAAGGGTGGAAAGAAACGTTGACAGATTTAAGAGTAAGTTCAAATGCTTTCTTTTTAAAGATGCATGCTAGACATTGTAAAAACACCAAATGAAAGTAAAATCCATTCTTTTTTATTTTTTAAAAACAACAAACAAAAACAAATAAAAAATAACACAAAAATACCTCCTCTTGTAATTCTCCTTGATTGTTGCATCTGCCTCCAATTATTGTATTTGTATCCTATTTACCCAATAGTCCCATCTGTTTTGAAAGTCATGTATTCGCTTTATGACTTCTTTGTCCCCCTGTGTATTGTTATAAATTATTTTTAGAACTGTACATCACCCTAAATATATGATAGGGCGATTAAACATCGGTAGAAGAAATCTCTCCTGTACTATAAGTATCAGTTGTATAGGCAGGGCCAGAAAAGTGGGAAGCTGTTAGCTCATTTACTGAAACTACGGTAAGTAGACGATACCAACAAATATTGACTTTGCATTAACTGCAGGGCACTCAGGTTCATACCGATCAGGCTATTCTGGATATATTTTGAGATTTTTATGAGGCTCTTTATACTGCAGACCCTATTAGTGCAGGCTTGAATCCCAATATCTACCTTGTTAATATTACACTCCCTAGAATTCAACCTATGCAGTTGCAAGCTGTTAATAGACCCATAAATGAGAATGAAGGCAGCTGGCCCGGATGGGTACAAAGCCGAATTTTATAAATTATTAAAGGAAGATATAACCCAGCCTTTAGCTGCGATGTTTAATCATAGAAACATAGAAACATAGAAATAGACGGCAGATAAGGGCCCACGGCCCATCTAGTCTGCCCACTTTAATGTCCCTCCCCTACCTTTGCCCTGTGAATAGATCCCATGTGCCGATCCCATTTGGCCTTAAAATCAGGCACGCTGCTGGCCTCAATCACCTGTAGTGGAAGACTATTCCAACGATCAACCACTCTTTCAGTGAAAAAGAATTTCCTGGTGTCACCTCGTAGTTTCCCGCCCCTGATTTTCAACGGATGCCCTCTTGTTGTCGTGGGACCCTTGAAAAAGAAGATATCTTCCTCCGCCTCGATGCGGCCCGTAAGATACTTGAACGTCTCAATCATGTCTCCCCTCTCTCTGCGCTCCTCGAGCGAGTATAGCTGTAATTTGTCAAGCCGTTTTTCGTATGGTAGATCCTTGAGTCCCGAGACCATCCGGGTGGCCATTCTTTGCACCGACTCCAGTCTCAGCACATCCTTGCGATAATGCGGCCTCCAGAATTGCACACAGTATTCCAGGTGGGGCCTCACCATGGATCTATACAATGGCATAATGACTTCCGCCTTACGACTGACGAAACCCCTTCGTATGCAGCCCATGATTTGTCTTGCCTTGGACGAAGCCTGCTCCACTTGATTGGCAGACTTCATGTCCTCACTGACGATTACCCCCAAGTCTCGTTCTGCTACCGTTTTTGCTAGGATCTCGCCATTAAGGGTATAAGACTTGCATGGATTCTGGCTGCCCAGGTGCATAACTTTGCATTTTTTAGCATTGAAGTTGAGTTGCCATGTCCTAGACCATCGCTCCAGTAGGAGTAGGTCGTGCATCATGTTGTCGGGCATTGAATCTTCGTCTGTTGTGCATTTGCCCACTACATTACTCAGTTTGGCGTCATCGGCGAATAATGTTATTTTACCTCGAAGCCCTTCTGCCAAGTCTCTTATAAAGATGTTGAATAGGATTGGGCCCAAGACTGAGCCCTGTGGTACTCCACTAATCACCTCCGTCATTTCGGAGGGGGTGCCGTTCACCACCACCCTTTGGAGCCTACCTCCAAGCCAGCTCCCAACCCATTTCGTCAATGTGTTACCTAATCCTATAGAACTCATCTTGCTCAGTAACCTGCGGTGTGGTACGCTATCGAATGCTTTGCTAAAGTCCAGGTACACGATGTCCAGGGACTCCCCAATATCCAGCTTCCCTGTCACCCAATCAAAGAAGCTGATCAGGTTGGATTGGCAGGATCTCCCCTTAGTAAATCCATGTTGTCGGGGATCCCGTAGATTCTCCTCATCCAGGATCTTATCTAATTGGTGTTTGATTAGAGTTTCCATTAGTTTGCTCACTATCGATGTTAGACTCACTGGTCTGTAGTTTGCTGTCTCCATCTTTGAGCCTTTCTTGTGCAGTGGAATGACGTTAGCCGTCCTCCAGTCCAACGGGACGCTGCCTGTACTAAGGGAGAGGTTGAAGAGCGCGGACAGTGGCTCCGCCAAGACATCACTCAGCTCCCTAAGCACCCTGGGGTGCAGGTTGTCCGGCCCCATTGCTTTGTTAACCTTGAGCTTTGACAGCTCACCGTAGACACTGCTGGGCGTAAACTCAAAGTTACTAAACGGGTCAACTGAGCCAACCCTTGTCTGTAGCTGAGGGCCGAGCCCTGGCGCTTCTCGGGTGAAGACTGAGCAGAAGTATTCATTTAATAGTTGGGCTTTTTCCGAATCCTTTTCCACATAGTCTCCATCTGGATTCCTAAGACGTACAATCCCGCCTGAGTTTTTCCTTCTATCACTGATATACCTGAAGAAGGATTTATCTCCCTTCTGGATGTTCTTTGCTAGAGACTCCTCCATGAGGAATTTAGCCTCCCTGACTGCTGTTTTGACGGCTTTTGATTTGGTCAGGTAGTCTGCTCTAGAGTCCTGCTTCCCTGATTGTTTGTAAGAGATGAATGCTTTTTTCTTCTCCTTGATCAGGTCTGAGATCTCCGCAGTAAACCACTGTGGCTTATTGTTCCTTCTCCGTTTACTTACTGATTTTACATAGCGGTTTGTTGCTTCTTGTATGGTTGCTTTCAAAGTCGACCACATGTCTTCCACGTTATCGGTTTCTTCTTGGCTTTGTAGCGCCTGGTGAACGAAGTCTCCCATTTCTTTGAAATTTGTGTCCTTGAATTTGAGGACTTTGGTTAGTGTAGTAGATTTAGTGAAACCTTTCCTGATATTGAACCATACCATGTTGTGGTCACTGGAGGCCAATGTGTCGCCCACCGAGACCTCTGTGACACTTTCTCCATTGGTAAGTATCAGGTCCAGTATTGCCTGATCCCTTGTCGGTTCCAACACCAGTTGCCTGAGGCTTGCTCCTTTCATAGAGTTTAATAGCCTCCTGCTGCTGCCGGAAGCAGAGGTAAGTGTAACCCAATCCACATCAGGCATGTTGAAGTCACCTAGCAATACTGTGTCCCCACGCAAGGTGATATTTTCTATATCTTCGATTATTTCCATATCCAGGTCATCCTGTTGTCTTGGGGGTCTGTAAATTACGCCAAGATACAAGCATTTGTCCTTCCCTCTGGCCAAATTAACCCAAAGGGATTCCCCAGTATACTGGACATCTGAGATTCTCGTGACCTTAATGTCATCTTTAGTATATAATGCTACACCCCCTCCCATCCTACCCTCTCTGTCCCGGCGAAGCAAGTTGTAACCCGGTATGACCATGTCCCACCCGTGGGAGTCTGTGAGCCAGGTTTCGGATATCGCCACCACATCCAGGTCGGCATTCCTTATTTCTGTTTCCAATTCCAGGATCTTGTTTCCTGGAATCAGGCATTACAAGATCATCAGTTACCTCCTACATTTCTTAGGGCTTCCATTATTGTTTTTCCCAAGCCGAGGAAAGATCCCAGTCAGCCGACTTCGTATAGACCCATTTCGCTGTTGTGCTTTGACAATAAACTGCTTGCAACCATTTTGGTTAATAGATTAGCTAGACTCTTACCTCAACTACTTGTTGATTTCCAGGTTGGCTTTGTTCACAGCCGGAAGGCGGTTAAAATCATCAGGAAGATTTTGGCATCTCTAGGAGTGGTTCAGACCTGAGTTGATAGGATGTTATTGATCAGCTTTGACGCTGATAAAGCGTTTGATCACTCAACAGAATTATCCCTACTAGGTCTCACTACCAGTCCACTGTTCCCTCTAAGCTGAGCAGGAGTCCTCCACCCACAGTCTCACCAATAGAGGGTGCTGTTTTACTGTCACATTTTTCAATTGTGAGGGACAGGCAAGTTCTGCAGGACTCCAGGGAACATACCTGTCCTTAGCGACTGAAAATATTCCACCCCCTAGTGGTAGCAATGCAGCTGGAGGACACCTGCTCAGCTTAGAGGGAACACTGAATTACCACTATCTTTTACTATCATGATCTCCCTTGATCTATTGGCTGCCTTTGACACAATCGACCATGACTTACTTCTCAATCATCTCAAAGACAGCGGAATAATTGATTCAGCTCTCCTCTGGTTCTCTTCTTACTTTGCTGATAGGAACTTTCAAGTTCACTCTAAAGGAACCTTTTCTGCCCCAATCTTTCAAGCTTATGGTGTACCACAAGGCTCAATCCTCTCCCGTCTTATTATTCAACATTTTCCTAGCCCCTCTTCTGACATTAGCTCAGTCTATCGGATTCACTCCATTTGCTTATGCTGATGGCATTCAACTCCTTCACCCACTCAACCCGGCCAATATCAATGATATTCAAGAAATCAATCTCAAAACTCGGTAAAATCAGCTCTTGGCTCTGAACTAACAGATTATCACTAAACGTAACTAAATTATGAGGGATTTTCTCCCCTTATAAAAATAAAGACTCTTTAACCAGACAAATATCTATTGATATAGTTTCCCTCCAAATAGAACCCAAATTCAAATTACTAGGAGTTATCTTTGATAAAGATCTTACTTCCACGATCAAATCAGTTCCGTGACCAAAACTTGCTTCTACAAACTTTGTTTAATTCGTTCCATAACCTCTGTTCTTGAACCTTCTTCAATCCAAATTCTAATTCATTCTCTAATCATTTCACATATAGACTATTGCAACTCTCTTTACCATGGTATAACTCAAAAAGAAATCCGTAGATTACAACTGATCTAAAATACCGCAATCAACTCATTTTTAAGGCCAAAAAATATGATCATGTTACCCCACTTTTTCGAGAGTTATATTGTTTACCGGTCTCTCACTGAACTACATATAAAATTCTCCTTCTAACTTTTAAAATCAAGACCTCTCACCTCCCTGTCTTTCTAGATAAATATCTCATTCCACACTCCCATCCTAGGGTCCTTAGATCTACGAATCAAAACCTATTGACAGTACCTTTAATCAAGGACTTATACTATACTAGAAATTCCATTTTCTCAGTAGTTGCTCTCTCACTTTGGAATGCAATGCCATATTATCTTCGCAATGAAAATTCCTTAAGTAAATTTAAAACAAATCTCAAAACATTTCTCTTTAAAAGATGCCTACCAATAAGTATGTGGAGGGAAGCTTTTAAGAAGTGACATCCTTGTTTCCCTCTTGTTATTCCCCTTCGCCCTACCCTTCCTTTTATTTTTATTTATCATTGCAATTAAAACTTCCCTATCCCCCAAAGCTTCTCGTTTCCAATCAGTCCTAATTTGTCATAGTTTTAGGTTTACCCTCTTTTTATTTGACCCCACCTAAATCAAAAATTATATTAGACCTTTCTAATTTAAAATATTGTAAACCGCCCAGATACATGTGATGGTCAGTATATCAAGCCATGAATAAACTTGAAACTTGAGCATTGGCCCTTCTTGTACAAGCTCCTTTCTCACTATGGTATTGTGGGCTGGTTCCTGGAGGCGATTAATACCCTGTATCACGATCCTCAAGCTCTCGTATACGTTAATGGGATTGAATCTGCCCCTTTTGCTATCCACCGTGAGACATGCCAGGGGTGCGCCCTATCCCCCCTATTATTTGCTATTACCTTGGATCCATTTCTGAGGGATCTACTGCAGAATCCGGAGATCACGGGAATCTGCAAGGGCACTCAATTGTTCTTGATTTCAGCTTTCGCTGACAACTTAATGCTGTATATTTCTAACCCGGAACACTCATTACCAATTCTTCTGGACTGTTTTAAAGAATATAGGGCCTTTTCGGGTTTCAAATTAAATCTGGATAAGTCTGAATGTATGGCCTTCAAACCCCAAATTCAAAGGCAATGGATAGGAACTTTTCCTTTGCGGTGGGTGACTGTCTTGTTTTTTACATTTACTTTCCCATCCCCTTTTGTGTTTACCTTAAATGTTTCTCACATTTTCTATATCGATTGTATTTCTCCCCCTCTTCCTATTTGTGTTTAGGGGCCTTTCGGTCCGTTTTTACCTAGTATGTAATTGTTGTCAGTTTTGTAGTTTTTTTATAGAAATGTATGTTTTACTTGTTAAATTTTGTTTAAATGTTAATTTTAAATCTTGTTCAACGCTTTGTAGTTTCAAAAAAGCGTTTAATCAAAAATCTGAATAAACAATAAGTATACAGTTACCTATGAATCCCTCTTGTCTTTATCATTATAATGTACCAGCTTTATTACTGTATACGAAACAAAAAATGGTTCTCTGACAGACTCTTCCCTTGAGTTTATATGGTAGACTTAGTTTATACCGTATGAGTCTATTTCCACGTTGGCTTTACATTTTACAGTCTCTACCGATAAGGCTTTTGGGGAAAGATCTGACGCTATTACAAGGGTTGATTCAGACATTTTGTTGGAATGGCAAGAGGCCCAGGCTACGCTTGGCTTTATTGTTTGTTAATTGGCAGGTGGAGGGGATTCTAGGACTTCCTAATATGCAATTATATAATATGGCTTGTCTTATTCGACACCTTTGGGACTGGATTTTACAATCAGAAATTTTCACTCCATGGACATTTGAACGTGAACTTTTTCATCCCTATCACCCCCTCTCACTGCTTCATGCCTCTCAGGGAGATATTCCACAGCTTTATCGTGGGCATATGTTGCTGACTGCAGCCCAGGCAGCCTGGTGTTTTCTTCTGCCCTTGTTGCATTGTAATCCTACCAATACTGATCTATTGCCAATAGTTGGTAATGTTTCTTTTCTTCCTGTAATGCACCAACAATCGTTCCTTAGATGGGCCACTCATGGGCTGATTTATGTGGCAGATTTTTTATCGGATGCGAGTACACTTCAATCCTTCCCAGTGCTACAACATTCGAGTGGAGTTTGGACAAGTGATTGGTTTGCATATCATCAACTTGAGAGCTATGTTCGCTTGGTGCTTAATAATATTGTACTATAGGTGCGGCGACTAAATTGGTGGCTTTTTTATGCCTCCTAATCAGCTTCAACCATCTATTTCTGGCCTGCATGTCTCCCTTCTGCAAACAGTATACTTCCATTCTGGTCAGAGGAATTACACATTCCCATTTCAGTTAAGATTATTCTTACCATCTTACATACCCTACCCATGGTAGTTCAGGATGCCATGTACAGGGAATGTCATTACAGGGTAGTGTTACAGGCGTATGTTTCTCAAGCTCAATTGTATCATATGGGGGTATTCAGACTGATATTTGTCTTAAATGTGAATCATAAAAGATTATGCAGGTCTCTGTATCCCTGTTTCCCCTAGCCATTTTATTTGGTTATGCCTCTTGTAGATCTTTGCTTACGAGTGGCCAACATATACTAGCGCAAAAAAACTTGCATTGATGGAAAAAAATGTGTTTTGCAGCAATGGGTTCATTCTACTCCCTCTTCCTTTTGGCAATGGAAGGGCTTACTACATCAGTTGCTGCTTTGGGAGGCTAAGGATGCCTCCTTTACCTACAAACAGAAAAAGAAATTTTGGTCCATCTAGGAGCCTTATATATTGGACCTTCCAGCCCAGGCCCGAAGTATTGTGCTTACTACAGCAAATTTGTAGTTCCACATATTACTGCTCTGGATTGAGCATTCTATACACCTCATTCTGGTTGAGGGTGGGGGTGGGTTGGGGGATGCTTTAGGGGTTCCTGGGAGGGGGTTATGTTTGTTCTCTAGGACCTATATGAATACAATGCCTTGGATATTGGGTTTCTTGGATCATCTCTCAATGGATCTATTTTTTTTTTTTGGGGGGGTGAGGAGCGGTGAGGGGTTAGTTTTAGGTTTGTTTCTTTGTCTATGTGGGGGGGGAGATAAATGTTTTGCTGATGATGGAGGGGATAGTCTTACTGTATTATTGTACTGCCCGTACCGTATCTTTTTTCCCATGGTTGTTTCACTTGACCTGTTTGTTCTTGCACTCTGTTTATCAATAAAAATTGTTTAAACATAAATTAATTGGTTCAATATTTTCAAAGACCAACAATTATTAAAGAGCAGTAAAATAAGCAGAGCTTTAAGACCTCATTCCAAATTACAGTTTCTAATATGTAAGGTCATTTAAATAACCCTCTGTGGATCTCTTCCTTCTACCACACGCCAAAGATATAGTGTGCTGGTCGATTGGCTGCCACTTAAAATTGCAGCCTGTGCCATGGCAAACTTAAAATTCTAGCATGCACACCAGAGATATATAGTCTTGCAAGCCAACATCAAAGCTGAAGCACTAATCTACAGCCATCAAGCCAGTCCTTAATGGGACTTAGTGCTGAACAGACACTCAGTATCTAATGCCAAATTATTTACCTAATCCAATACAACCCTACTCATCACTCATGCAACCATCGCTCATGTTACCTACACACACATCCAACCATAACAAATATCATTTCAAAATTCACAGGAACACAGGTAGAAGTTTAAGTTTGCCGCGGCATCTGATTGAGGTCGAGGACACCATTATTAGTAGCGTCTGTCGGGCAGGCCAATTATGTTGGTAATGATTTAGGTTCCAAATGTGTATATGGCTTAAGCACAAGTAAATACTTTTTAGTTCTATGGAGATTCTTCTTAGATTTTAATGCAGTTGTTAAATCCAAAGTTTATGTGCTGTATTGGCACCTGAACTACAGGGACCTATCCAAAAGAGCTGACCTTAATTTTGGTATATTTTGTTGTACCCACTCTGGCTACTTTGGAATACATTGGATTCTGTATTAGCATGTCAGAGTGATAGTTATTTGAAAATAAAATAAACACAAGACAAAAGGTCTGAAATAAAAACTGATTTGTGTACTTTTGGATATTACTGTGAAAATGGCAATGCCAACTATACTAAATTGGTGTTCAGGAGAGGGAATTGATTCTGCAATTGATTCTGTTCAAAAAGGTTCCTTTCGCCAGGAAATTCAGACTGTACTAGAGTTAAACACAAAAGCAGAAGGTACTGTATAAAAATCGTAGGTAGGATTAGGGACTCCACACAGGAAAAATTACTAGTCCTGTGTGTATGACCTCATGACACAGACTCTAGGACACCAAACCACAGGAAAATCTTTGGCTTTGCCTTTTCTTCTTTATGTTGAAGGATTTCTAGAATCTCTTCTCCTTTCAATGCCAAATGTATTGTTTGATTTGCATGATCAAAACATACCAACATATACTCCACCTCATCACCCCACTTCAGCACATCCTTCTGATGCTGTTTGACTTTGTGGTAGATATTAAACTGTGTGATGCCGTGCTTTCAAACATAGTCTGCATACTTCTTGGTCTCTTCTCAGCTCAGCGGCAACCCCTCAGACAGGAGGCACATGGTGGAAGAGTGAAAATGCCCTGCTATGGAAAAAAAGAAGGTGAATAGGCAAAAGCCTAGGGGCCCATCACTATAGATTTTTAGGGCTATAAAAGCTGAAAAAACCCAAGCCTCAGCTGAGGATTGCTTGAAAGCATTAGAAAGCACATTTGGTACTGCAGAAAGTGGACCTGACCTATATTATTGATTTAGAAACACATGTCAAAAAGAGGGAGAAAAAAAACTTTCAGATTATCTTTGGAGGCTAGCAGCTCTACTTAGGACAGTAGGCAGAAAGGATGGCTTAGCACCCTCAAGAAAAGACTCAGCCATGCTAGAACTACTAGTAAGAGGTGTACCCCATGCAGACAGAATGATTATGCACCCAAGGCTCTGTAAGATGAAAACTAAGCCTTCTGGGTGTTTACAGTTGCTCAAAGAGGTCAGAGATGGAGGAGCAGGAGGCAGTAAGTCTGGCTTTGGTAGGAGCAGAGAAAATCCCTAAACTACCTGCCAGGCTTTTGTTCAGATGGATGAAGTGGCATGCTTAACAGAGTCTATCAGGCAATTACAAAAAGAAATAGCCTTCTTGAGAACACAAGATAGTGCTATGCCTATTCCAAAGGTTGGGAGAAAAGTATTGGATATGTGGTGACTATGGTCCAAGAGAAAAATTTGCAGACACTAGCAGCCAAGTTGTGCAAGGAAGTTGCAGTCTTGAAAAGGGTGCAATTGTGCAAATGAGAGAGAGAGCCAAAGAGAAAGAACTCTGGAAATAACAAGTACAAGCAGACCCAAACATCTCCCAGTTAACACTATCCCAACAGTAATGAAAATGCTAGGCCTATTTCTGACTACAGGTATACAAAAGGAAGCCACTGGCAAAACAGTAACCCCACAGACCAGATAGGGCAATGTAGAGCCCCACATGAATCTAAGCCCACCAAACCACAGGGAAACTTCAGTGTCCACCAGAGGTTCTGTTTTGACTATACTGAAAGGATTGATTGGACCCACACCGGTATCAGTATTGCATTACTGTATACTGACGGTCAGCATTGGTGCTGGCCTAATCAGTGTCAGAAAAGGCATCTATTATATAAAACAATTCTGACCCTGGGAATGTTAGAACAAATAGATTAAATAAGTCCCTGCCCATAATCCATATATCTTGAGCCAGAATGGGAGTATCCAGCCAATCTGGACTTTTCAAAAGATATGTTTATGAACAGTACTTGAACAAAAGAAGCCAGACAGACTGATTCCATCTACCAGAGTCACACACCTTCCTTATCAATTAAGAGCCATTGTCTCAGATTCCAAATTAAGACAGAAGATAGATACTAAAAGATGCTATATTTAGAACAAACTCAAATCTATAAAGACAGGCTGTAGCACCTTGACCTCTCTTGCTCTCTTTCTGCATCCTCTCCTCTTCAGCCCCTACACACCTCCACAGACACACAGGACATCTATTAATACAAACTATCTTTTCTCTCTCATTCATCAAAAGCAAAGAAGGAGTTCTGTAGCACATCTCTTTAAGTATTGTATCTTTGTAATATTAAGCTTATTTCTATAGAAAAAGCAGATACTGTAACAGGTGTTATCCAGAGACAGCAGGAGGTATTCTCACATATGGGTGACATCATCCAAGGAGCCCGGTAAAGACAGTATGAAAGTGAACTATCACTAAATTTTAAGAAACATTGTGACTGCCTGCACCTTGCATGTGCGAGTGCCTTCCTGCCTGACGCCCTCTCAAGGTACTTCAGTTCCATAAGCAATAGAGAGGCCAACCAGGGGAGGTGGGTGGGATGTGAGACTATCTGCCTGCTGTCTCCGGATAACACCTGTTACGATAAGTAACTATGCTTTATTCTAGGACAAGCAGGAAGCATAGTCTTACATGTGGGACTCCCTAGCTTACATGTGGGCCCAATTTGAAGGCTCTGTATTGATGATAGGACCCGATATGTCCATATATCTATGTATCCAGCAGCAGTAAAAACAACCCATTGTACAGGCTCTACACCCCATGGTGGAATTCTGAAGTAGTTGCAGCTTGATTGATGCATACCAATTTGTGATATTCTTGCTGAAAAACCATGGAGGGATCTAACTTTACAGACTCTACATCCACATTAGATTCCCCTCTTAATGGAATGGAGTCTAGGCAATAGGAAAAAAAAAAACATCTTACAGGCTCTACAATTGTAGGGTCATGAAATAGTTAACTGTTGTTTAAAATATTGCTCTGGCCTACATAGCTGAAAACAGTGTTTAATCTATTGACTGCATCTGCCTAAAATGTATGTCCTTGCCCTACCACATTGTAAGCTGAATAGATAAGAGTTTGAGCCATGATGTGCCCTGCCCTTCTGTACATGTAGCCTTTAGACCTGTAAGATTTAGATAAGCAGAGAAATGAGCTAGTTTCCTATAGGACTATAAGTTGTATCCCTGAGCCTATCATAACTGCTGGCTTAGGACCAATAATAATTGTAGAAAGTTGTAGAAGTAACAAATGAAAATTGTAGTTTTTGCATATATTAGTTTGCGAAAAGGGCATAAAAGTCCGTGTATTTCCTGTTTCTGACACTCTAGTAGGCAGGCTATTAACTGCACTAGAGTCCCGGCATGCTGTGAATAAAAAACTCTTGTACTTTCTTCACGCCTCTGACTTTGTGTATCCAAGTGACCTTTCATTTGGCTTCCGAACAGGGACTTGAAGGTCTCTTGACCACTGGTTACTCGATTGGTCACTTGTTTCTGGTCCTACAGCTGACTAGTCTGCTTAGCCGGCATCCCTTCTTTTGGGTTTGGCAGACCTCAGGAAGTTTGACCACTTCAACTGACTTATCCAGTCTCAGCTTAAAGTACAAGAATCTGTATCAGTTTAATTCTGTCTTGGAGTGGCCACTATCTGGTAAGTAGGAATTGATCTTTCCTATCCTGTCTCTATTCTCCTGCCTAGTAAGCCACTTGATCAGTCGCTGAAGTCGTTGGGAGGGATTATAGGAACTGTTATTTTCTGATTGGGTAACTAAACTGAAGTCTGTTGTGTTTTGTGTGTTTGAGAGTGTCTGAGACGTCCTTGAGGACGAAGCGAGTGCGGACCTGTTAGTACTGCGTTTCCCTAGCTCGGAGACGGGCGGGGCCAGGAATACAGGGAAGTGTTTTTGTCCTCCATTGCACAATGGGGGGATGTCAGTCTACCTATGGGGACCCCCTTGATACAATGTTAGTTAATTTTAAAAAGGGATTTGGCTCTGATTATGGGACTAGACTTAAAAAATCAACCCTTATTCGTCTGTGCCAGTTAGAATGGCCGACTTTTGGTGTGGGCTGGCCCCCCTCTGGCTCCCTGGAAGAGGACATAACCCGTCAGGTTTTTATTATAGTAACTCACCCTAAGACTGGCCATCCTGATCAATTCCCCTATATAGATAGTTGGTTAGACTTAGTCCGTAGCAAGCCTTCTTGGCTTTTCCCTTCTGTACCCAAGAAACTCCAGTCCCAAGTTCTCACCCTCAGGAAGACTGTCAATGAGAATTATCGTCCTACTCATGTTTTTGAGTCTGACCTTTCAACTGACATACTTGAAATACCTACTGCTCCTCCTTCTTACTCGGTAACACCACAGCCCATACCCAATCCTAGTTCTGTCTCTCTTGCTCAGCCTTCTGTTTCCCAGCCTGTACAACTCCCTGCTCAATTTCCAGCTTCCCCTTCCCGAGCCCTGGCTGATAGCCCAGCTCATGACATTCTGTCCTCCCCAGTCCTTTATCCACCTCTGGACTCTCTTTCTCTTTCCGATGATTCTCCTATCAGCCATCGCTTGAGACCTGATCCTCCTCAAATAGTTCCCATGAGAAGACAAATGAAACAGGGGACTCTGGAGGCTACAAATTTGGCCATGCCCCTTCGTCAGGTTCCTGTTGCCAATCCACCGGATGCCGCCGGGCATCCTAGACCACCCACTATTAGCCTTGTATATCAGCCCTTCACCACCACTGATTTATACAATTGGAAATCCCATTGTCCTCCTTACTCAGAGCGGCCACAGGCAACTATTGATCTAATTACATCCATCATTCGTACACACCGCCCCACGTGGTCAGATTGCCAGGAACTACTTCTCTGTCTCCTAAATACCGAAGAACGTAAACGGGTTCTGCAAGAATCCCTTACAAAGGCCCAGGCGGATGCAGATGCAGCCGACCCCAACTGGATCAATAACCATTTCCCTTCTCAGGACCCTAATTGGGACCCCAATGATGCCACTCATAATACTTTCCTTATGCGGTACCGCCAGTATATCCTTGAGGGTCTCCGGTTGGCTTCTCGGAAACCCACCAACATTTCTAAAGTATCTGAGGTCCTCCAAAAGTCTAATGAATCCCCAGCCGCATTCTATGAACGTCTCTGTGACGCTTACCGTACCTTTACTCCCTTTGACCCAGAAAAACCTGAAAACCTCCGTATGGTTAATACCTCGTTTGTGAGCCAGACACAACCTGATATCCGTAGGAAACTCCAGAAGCAGGATGGGTTCGCAGGCATGAACACTGTCCAGCTCCTTGAGATTGCCCAGCGCGTTTTCATGAACCGGGACAGCGCTAACCGGCAAGAAGCTGATAAGCTTCTCCGGCGCAAAGCGGACCTCCTTGCTGTAGCCCTTCAAAATACTTTCCCAAGTAACCGGCCCCCTACCCGAAACTCTGAGTCCCGCTCTTCCAAGCGCCCCCCCCTACTTTTCTGGCCCTTCAAAACCTACGGGGTCCCAGCTTGATAGGACAGGACCCCCTAGGAATTTGGAACGGGATCAGTGTGCCTATTGCAAGGAGAGGGGTCACTGGAAGAACGAGTGTCCAAGCAAGCCCCGTACCTGTCAGGCTAAAACTAAGGACCAACCTACTATTGGTTTGGCATCCTTTCAGTCTGACTCTGAAACTGATTACTGAGACAGACCGGCTCGCAGTGAGTACCAGGGACTTTCCGGATTGTTCCCAACTTACTCGCTCGGTTCCCACGAGCCCTTGGTCAATGTCCGTATAGGGGACCATTCTATCTCTATGCTGGTCGATACCGGCGCCAAACACTCAGTTCTGACCCGCCCTCTCAGTAAGCGTTCTTCCAAATCTATCTCCATTATGGGTGCAACTGGCTCTTCTGATTCTGTCCCTATCCTTGAACCAGTTTCGGTTCGCATTGGTGGTCATTCCATACCACATTCTTTTGTGTACATGCCTTCTTGTCCTGTCCCCTTGCTTGGTCGGGACCTTCTCCAGCGCTTGGGAGCCACTATTCGTCTGTCCTCTCATGGTCTGACTATGGACCTTCCTTCTGCAAACCTCACACCCATTCCTGACCGCTCCGCTGCCCCCTCACCAAGCTTCCTCTGTTCCCTATTGTCAGAACCCATGGCAAGCAAACCCCCACTCTCTGTACCTGATTTTCTTGAGGGCCTTGATTCAACTGTTTGGGCTGAGTCTGGGTCCCCCGGACTAGCACGTAACATCCCACCCTTTGTTGTTACCCTCAAGGCTTCTGCCAGTCCGGTCTCTATCAAGCAGTACCGCATATCCCAGTCTGCTCTCCAGGGAATACACGTACATTTGTCTCGTTTGCTAGATTGTGGGTTTTTGGTTCCTTGCAAATCACCTTGGAATACCCCCCTCCTTCAAGTTTTAAAACCCGGTGATCCCCCTGATTATCACCCCATCCAGGACCTCCGTGCTGTCAACCGTCTTGTAGAGGATATCCATCCTACTGTCCCTAATCCTTATACCCTGTTGGGATTGGTTCCCCCTGGAGCTACCTACTTCACTGTTTTGGATCTCAAGGATGCATTCTTTTGTTGTCGGTTAGCCCCTACCAGTCAGCCAATTTTTGCATTCCAATGGGAAAACCCTTCCACTGGACAAACCTCCCAAGTAACCTGGACCCGTCTACCCCAGGGCTTTAAAAATAGCCCCACTCTATTCAGCACCGCCCTTGCTTCAGACCTTGCTAATTTCTCCCCTTCATCTGATTCCCAAGTCCTGCAGTACGTAGATGATCTTCTTCTCTGCTCTCTATCTATCTCTGCTTGTCAGGAGGACACTCGCTCTCTCCTTCAGTTTCTCCTCCATTGCGGATACCGTGTGTCTCTCCGGAAGGCTCAGTTGTGCCTTCCTCGTGTCACCTACCTTGGGTTTCATATTTCCCAGGGTACCAGGTCCCTTCCCCACACCCGTGTCCAGGCTGTCTGTAGTCTCCCTGTTCCTGATACTCGCAAAGCCCTGCGCGCCTTCCTCGGTATTGCCGGATACTGTCGCATCTGGATCCCTGATTTCAGTACTATTGCTCGTCCTCTGTATGATTCCACCAAGGGCGCTGACTCAGCCCCTTTTGTCTGGACCCAACTTCAGGAGCGGTCTTTTCGCTGCCTCCAAAAACTTCTGACTCAGGCTCCTGCCCTTGGCCTTCCTGACCCCTCCAAACCTTTCCAGCTCTATGTTCATGAAAAATCTGGTATCGCAGCCGGAGTCCTTACTCAATTCCTTGGTTCTTGGCGTAGGCCCATTGCCTATCTCTCTCGACAATTGGATCCTGTTGCTGCTGGGTGGCCTCCCTGCCTTCGGGCAATTGCCGCCGTATCAGATCTCTTACAGCACGCTAATAAACTCACTTTTGGCCAACATATTGACCTCTTTGTCCCACATTGTGTGACCTCTCTTCTAGAACATAAAGGCTCCCTGTGGCTCACGAATGAGCGCCTCCTTAAATACCAAGCCCTTCTTTGTGAAAACCCACAGGTCTCTCTTGTTGTTTCTTCACTCCTTGACCCCTCCACTCTCCTCCCTATCTCCTCCCAGCCGGTCGTGCACAACTGCCTTGACACCGTTGACTTAGTTTATTCTTCCCGTCCTGATCTCACTGATATCCCCCTCCGGGATCCTGATCTCACTCTTTTCACAGATGGCAGTTCGTCTGTCACCCCTTCTGGTACTCGTATTGCTGGTTATGCAGTAGTCTCTGCCACTTCCCCTTTACTCATGGGCCCTCTGCCCTCTGGCACTTCCGCCCAAGAAGCTGAGCTGTATGCCCTCACTTCTGCCCTTCGCCACTCTGCCTCTCAGTCTTGCAACATCTACACTGACTCCAAATATGCTTTCCTTACCTTGCATGCCCATGGGGCCATCTGGAAACATCGAGGTTTCATTACAGCCTCCGGCCGCCTGATCCATCATGCTCCCCTCATTCTTGACCTCCTTGAGGCTGTTAAATTGCCCTCCCGTGTCGCGGTTATGCACTGTCGTGCCCACCGTCGTGTCACTGATCTCATCTCACGTGGCAATGCCCTTGCCGACCGCACAGCCCGAGCTGCCAGCCTCTGCCCCCCTCCTTCGGCTCCTCTGTACACCATCATTCCTTTTCTGGACTCCCTTACACCCCAATACACTTCTCAGGAACAGACTTGGGCCCGCACTCTTTCGGGCCAGTCTGTCCTGAAAGGGGGGTGGATACAAATATGCGCCAATTCAAGTGCCAATCCAGACCCACACACTGATACTTCAAACACGAGCACAGTGGGTACCCTCATATTCATTCCTCAACATCTGGCCCTCACGATTGTCAAAAGATGCCATGATTTGGCACACTCTGGAGAACCCGCTATGAAAATGACTCTCAAGAGACATTTCTTTATCAATCACCTTGATCAGCTAGTCCGGAATACGGTCCGACAGTGTGTTGTCTGTTCTAGAATAAATTCCCCAATCAGACGACTGCCACCTCCTGGACACCAACCCATTGGAACATATCCGATGCAGGTTCTGTCTGTAGACTTCACCCACATGCCCACTTCCCGTTCCTTCAGTCACCTTCTAGTCTTCACAGACACTCTGACTAGATGGGTTGAAGCCTTCCCTACTCGCACTGAACGCGCCAGAGAAGTAACCCAGCACCTCCTAAACGACATAATTCCGCGCTTTGGTCTTCCTGTTTCTATAGGCAGTGACAACGGCCCTGCTTTCATTGCTGATGTTGTCCAACAAACTGCTCAGGCTCTCCAAATTGAATGGAAGTTACATGCTGCTTACCATCCTGAGAGCTCTGGTCAGGTCGAAAGAATGAACAGAACTCTTAAGACCCTTCTCACGAAACGAATTGAAGAAACCAATCTGTCCTGGCCTGTCCTGCTGCCCTCTGTCCTATTTCAGATTAGATGTACCCCATCTAAACCCACTAAATTGTCCCCATTTGAGCTCATGTTCGGCCGGCCACCACCCATTGTGAACCCAGATCCTGGTTCTTTTGCTACTCTGGGATCAGATATCCTCCAGAGTCAGGTCCAATCTTTAGCTAAGGCCCTTCAAGAGCTCCACAAATGGGTCCTGGAAAGGGCCCCACTACCGATAGCTACACAAGTCCATGGATACATCCCTGGGGATACGGTATGGCTAAAAACTTGGAAGTCAGACCCCCTAAAACCTAGGTGGACAGGCCCTTTCACTATCCTCATTTCTTCCCCTACAGCTGTCAAGGTGTCCGGACACGAAACCTGGTTTCATTACAGCAGAGTCAAGCCTGCTGCTGTATGGCAAGCTACCCCAGGCAAGACAGACCTCCAGCTGAAAATTTCTAAAACCTCAAAATTGCTTTGAACATTTACCACTGTATTTGACAGGTGTTCTGAATATAACCTTTTCATAAGTGTTTGAGTTTTACTGACTGTTTGTGGTTAACCACTGCCCCAATTGAACCTTCTTCTATGTGCATTGAGAGTCACTCTGTGACAAATGGGTTTTCTGTGTATACATTGCCGAATGCTCCTATGTGTTATATCCGACTGCTGTTTTCTTCTTACTGTCTTATGCTTCTTCCTTTTGTATTTGTTTCCTGTTGTGCCAGAAGCTCAGGCACAACCCCTTAAGTCCTGTAAACCATGTCTTTCTGAGGTCCGTAATGGAAATCAGGTAGAAATGGCCCTCCTGTATAGAACCCAATTCCGTTGTCATATTGCTCCCTTATCTGATGTCTGTTCCTATGAGGGAGTCAATTATCGTAAGTGCCGAACCACTGATGGAGTCATATGTTACCAACCCACTAGTATTAAAGATGAAAAATGGGTAGAAGTCCGCATTAATGGGGCTGATGGTCCGCTTGTTAACCAAACTCCCATAGTGGATCCCAGGAAGCCAGTAACTGTGTATTTTGATGCATGTGGGGTTGCTGATAGGGCTGCAGGTCTGGAGAACTCTAAGTATTCTGTTACTTGTGGGTCCCTCAGTTGGCAGAGATATTACTCCACATGTGATAAATACATGTGCCCTTTTATAATCTCTCCACTGTACAGGCAGAGAAAGTATGGTGCCTTTGCCTGTCAATATGACCATCAGATTAAGTGGGCTACTTACCCCCTAACCCACGGAAAAGGCCAGCCGCCCCCAGCTTCTGCTACTCTACGTTTAGGCCCTATGCCTAGCCCAACCTGCCCGATAGGGGCCTGCAACCCAGTTTCCTTCACTATCATGAAACCCCAAAATTGGAATCAGAAATTAGAGTATGTGAAATGGCGTATTGGGTTTAGAATTTCAGGCAAAGGGTCTGACCCAGGTGCAGACCTATACATCCATGTAGTGACCCGACCCCGAGCATCAGTACATCACTCCATTGTATTTCCACAGTTTTATGAAAACATGAAAGTAGACATTGAAATTCCAGCAGTTACTCGAAACTTGTTTATACAGTTTGCTGAGGCTATTGGACAAACCCTTAATATTAGCAATTGTTTTGTTTGTGGTGGCACTAATATGGGTGAGCAATGGCCATGGGAGGCAAAGCAGTTAGACATGTTAAGCTTATCTACACAGAACCTTACTTTTGCTTCCACTCCTCGGCCTCCTCGATGGACTTTGCGGACCTCCATTATTGCCTCTCACTGCCTGCAGCGGATTGATGGTCCCTTCAATGTTCAAGTTGGACACCTCAAATGTACCTCGCTCTGGTCCTTCAATGCCACAACAGCTACCTGGACTCCCTGGCCTGCTAACCTCACCTTCACTCTGCCAGGTAGTCCCCTCCAGAATCTACTCAAAGGTATCTCCTATGATCACTGGCCAGCCCCTGATGGTCGATACTGGCTCTGCGGCTTATTTGCATACTCCTGGTTGCCAGCAAATTGGACTGGAACTTGTGTACTCGGCATGATCCGCCCCAGCTTCTTCCTGTTACCGCTGGCCGATGGTGAACACCTGGGAGCCCCTGTATTCAACACCAGAGGTCGCCAAAAGCGGTCTACTTCCACCAATTCCCTTAAAATAGGTGAATGGGGTGATGACTGGCCTGCAGAACGGATCATTGCTGTTTACGGACCTGCCACATGGGCCGAAGATGGCACCTGGGGCTATCGGACCCCAATCTACATGCTGAACCGCATTATTCGTCTACAAGCTGTACTTGAACTGATAACCAATGAGACTTCCAGAGCTTTGAGTACCATTGGCAGAGCGAATGCTAAAATGCGCACTGCTATTTATCAGAATCGTCTAGCTTTGGACTATTTACTAGCTGCTGAAGGGGGTGTCTGTGGTAAATTCAACCTTTCCAACTGTTGCCTTGAACTTGATGATGATGGTAAAGTGATTGAGGAAGTTGTGGATCGTATCACCAAGCTGGCTCATGTTCCTGTTCAAACCTGGCATGGCCTCAATACAGACTGGTTCTCTGGTTCCCTGGGCTCTTGGTTACCGTCTGGTATGACCCTGAAAACAATTCTGCTGATAACTGCTTTGTCCTCCCTGGTACTATGTTGTCTACCTTGTTTAGTTCCACTGGCTATGAAATTTCTTCACCACACTGTGGACTCTGCTGTCAACCGTTCCACTGCTGAATTGGCCCTTGCCCTCTCCCAGTATCATCCCTTACCCACTGGGGACCCCGACTTTCCTGACCCCTAACTTTATTTTGTCAGGCTTGGCTCCTTAGGTACGCCAGCCTGAAAGGGGGGAATGTAGGGTCATGAAATAGTTAACTGTTGTTTAAAATATTGCTCTGGCCTACATAGCTGAAAACAGTGTTTAATCTATTGACTGCATCTGCCTAAAATGTATGTCCTTGCCCTACCACATTGTAAGCTGAATAGATAAGAGTTTGAGCCATGATGTGCCCTGCCCTTCTGTACATGTAGCCTTTAGACCTGTAAGATTTAGATAAGCAGAGAAATGAGCTAGTTTCCTATAGGACTATAAGTTGTATCCCTGAGCCTATCATAACTGCTGGCTTAGGACCAATAATAATTGTAGAAAGTTGTAGAAGTAACAAATGAAAATTGTAGTTTTTGCATATATTAGTTTGCGAAAAGGGCATAAAAGTCCGTGTATTTCCTGTTTCTGACACTCTAGTAGGCAGGCTATTAACTGCACTAGAGTCCCGGCATGCTGTGAATAAAAAACTCTTGTACTTTCTTCACGCCTCTGACTTTGTGTATCCAAGTGACCTTTCACAATCATGGTGGATTTCCCTAACAAAGCAAGTTTGCGCAGTGGATCTCACAGGAATATAAAAAATAAATACTGCTGAAATTCAGAAACTTGAGATAGAACCCTTGTCACAGGCATAAAATGAAAGAAGAAAATCTTCCATAAGGACTGAGAAAAGGCCTAGTTCTGGTGATGTAAGAGACCTTCGTTGATGGTACAGTAAAGGCAAGCTTCGATTGATCTAGAACATGGTTCTCAAAGTCCCTCCTTGAGGGCCACAATCCAGTCGGGTTTTCAGGATTTCCCCAATGAATATGCATTGAAAGCAGTGCATGCACATAGATCTCATGCATATTCATTGGGGAAATGCTGAAAACCCGACTGGATTGCGGCCCTCAATGAGGGACTTTGAGACCCCTGATCTAGAAGAAATGCACTGAATCAGATCCAGGACTCAGCATAATTGCTGTTAGTGCATTGGTTGACCCGAAGCAGCCGGTGTGGAGGGAGAATGTCTCCAATGTGAAGGAGGTTGCTTGGAAGACTTCCTTGAAGAAAAAGACGTGGAGGGGCATAATAAAAAAAAATGTCTAAGTCCTCTTTTGGCCTAAGGCCTTAAACGTTGAAAGTAGAAGCAGGGAAAATGTCCATTATCAAAAAAACATCCAAAAGGAGTTTTTTTTTATAATGGCCTGCCTCTATATTCAGCTGTTTAAACGCCCAGACCACCACTACATCTAAACTTATACCCTATATTCAACCTAAAAAAAGCCTAAGCCCCAAACGTCCAAAACAAGGGCTTTTAGGTGAAGCAGGAGCCAGTCCTTCGCCTAAAAGCTGGATTCTGTAACCGGTGTCTGTCAAAAACAACACCGGTTACAGAATCCACACCCACCCCCTACAACGATCGGGTCAGGAGAGAGCCCAAGCCCTCCTGGCCCCGCTGACAATGATTGGGGCAAGAGGGAGCCCAAGCCCTCTTGCCCCAGCGGCACCCCGATTACGTTCGGGGCAGGAGGGTTGGGCTCATGTGCTTAAGGCCCCACCACAGGAGGAGCCTAAGGCTCCCGGGCCTATTATGGTTGGCCCAGGTGCCTCAGGCCCCACCTGTGGGCGGGGTTTGAGCCACCTGGACAAATTCGACTCCATTCCAGAGCCAGCTGCCCTGCCGGACGGGCGGGCTTGGCACCAGTCCATCCGGCCAACGTTTTCAAGTTATGGGGGGTGGGATTGGGGGTGGGGTGGGTCATAGGGTCGGCCGGGGGGGTCGTGGGTCGGTGGGGGGGGGCGATCGGGGGTTCGGGGGGGGCAGTCGTGGGTGAGGTTGATTCGAGGGCAGGAGGGCCTGGGATCCCTCCTGCCCATATTTAATGGGGGTGGAGTAGGGGGTCCACCTGGGCAGGAGGGGTTGGGCTCCCTCATGCCCGATCTTGTAAGGGGTGGGGGTCGCATGGCCAGGAGAGCTTGGGCTCCCTCCTGGCCGGATCGTGGGGGGGAGGGGGGTTGAAAAGCACAGGGCCAGGAGGGCTTGGGCTCCCTCCTGGCCCCATTGGACTCAGGGGGATTGGGGATCGTGGGGCAGGAGGGCTTGGGCTCCTTCCTGCCCCAAAAATAATCGGGGTGCCACTGGGGCAAGAGGTAGTCGGGGTGGCGTGGGCCAGGAGGGTTTGGCTCCCTCCTGCCATGATCTTTGGGGGGGAAGGGTGGATTGCGGCAGGGAAGATGAGCCATCTCTCCTGCCGCGATCATTGCTGTAGGGGGAAGGCAGGTTGCTGGGGCCGCTGAGCTGATCGCAGCTTATACCTGTTTTGACTTGGTCTAAGTCAAAACATATAAGTGCCGACTAGGCAACCTGCCTAAAATTTTGGTTATACCTGCTGCACGCCTAGGTGTAGTTCGGTCCACCTCCCGCCCACCGCCCACCCTTTCCCCTCCTCTAAAAATGCCTCTTTTCTCTCTGTGTGTTTAGAGGCAGGGAAAAGGCCTAAGCTGGTTTTAGATACGTCTAAACGTGCTCAGATACATGGTAGGATGTTCCCTATCTTGATGTAACTGGGATAAGACCGCTCTCAATCCCTCCTGAGTCGCATCGGTTTGTAGAATGAATGGTTTCCCAAAATCCACCCCCTTCAATACCGGATCCTGACACAAACATTTCCTAAGCTGCTCAAATCTCTCGTTCGCTCGATCTGACCAGGCCAATTGGATAGGCAGGTTTTTCTTGAGCATATCTGTGAGTGGGGCCGCTATTTCAGAAAACCGGGGTATAAACCTTCGGTAGTACCCCACCAATCCCAAGAATCTTCTCAACTGTTTTTTATCCACAGGACGGGGGTAATCCCTAATGCATCTTACCTTATCCGTCAATGGCCTGATCTGCCCTTGGCCCACTTGATACCCCAAGTATTTCACCTGGGACTGCCCAAACCAGCACTTCTTAGGATTTACGGTGAGCCCAGCTCTACCCAAGGCTGCCTCCACCGCCTCCAAGTGCTCACCCCAGGTTTGGGTGAAAATGATGATATCATCCATATAGGCTGCCACGTATTCTTCATGCCCCTCTAGCACCTTGTTGACAATTCTTTGGCAACTTGCAGCAGCGCCATGCAATCTGAAGGGCATGCGTCGGAATTGAAAGAGCCCCTGGGGTGTCTGAAACGCAGTCTTCTGCTTCGCTCACTCAGACAAAAGAATTTGCCAATAACCTTTACATAGGTCCGGGGTAGATAAATATCGAGCCTGTCCTAGCTTGTCTAGCAAATCCTCAATTCGCGGCATGGGGTAGGCATCAAATTCGGATATGGCATTCACCCCCTGGAAGTCGATGCAGAATCTTGTGGTTCCATCTGCTTTGGGCATCAGCACAATAGGACTATTCCATGGACTATGCGACTCTTTGATCACCCCCAAATCCAACATTTCCTTCACCAGCTGCCTCACTTCCCTTCGCTGGCTCTCAGGCAGCCTGTAGGGTCTGCGACGTACAATTCACCCTGGCGCCGTAATAATATCATGTTTATCTAACCCCGTATATTCCGGTTTCGAGGATAATACTGAGGTAAACCGCCCCCATCTGTCGCCTTTGGCCCTCTGTTAGCGTATCTCCAATTCTGGGTGGCTTTTCTGGCCCCATCTCCGCCACCTGGGGTCCCAACTCCCCATCTTCTTCTTCCCCTCCTCAGGTACATAACACTGCCCGTTCCTTCCAGGGTTTCATTAGATTCACATGGAAGATCTGCTCTCGCCCCTTGTCATCCTTTACTCGGTAGTCCACTGCATTTATCTTCTCTAAATTTCTCCGGGACCCCTCCACCTTGCCGCAAATTTATGGGGACCATCGGGAACCAAGACCACGACCCGGTCCCCCACAGACAAATTTCTCGTATGGGCTTGCCAGTCATAATACATCTTTTGTTTGACCTGGCTTCTCTGGAGGGCTTGTTGACTCAGCTCAGTCATTTTCCTCAGCCTACCCCTCATCCCTTGCAAATAGGATAGAACATTCATGTCCTGTTCTCTTTGGGGCTCCCAATTTTCCCTGACGACGTCCAGCAAGCCCCATGGGGGTCTCCCGTATAGCAGCTCAAATGGGGAAACCCCTAACAATTCTTGAATATTCTCCCGAGCGACATACAAGCAAAAAGGCACCCACAAATCACAGTCCCTGACATCTCCGGCTGTACCTTTCTTTATCATCCTCTTTAAGGTTTGGTTGAAGCGCTCAACTAAGCCATTGGCCTGAGGATGATAAGCGGAAGTGTTCCTATGGCAAAAACCAAAGGCGGCTAGAAACGCCTCGAACACCCCCGACTGGAAATTGGTTCCTCTGTTGGTTAACACTTCCCGGGGGAACCCCACCTGGCAAAAGATTTGAGTCAGTTCTTGCACCAGAATCGGTGCCGAGGTAGATCTGAGGGGAACCCACCAGGGGAAACGGGTGGCATAGTCTATCACTACCAGGATATATTCAACCCCCCTCCGACTCTTATCCAGGGGACCCACGATATCCACCCCTATTCGGGCCAGAGGCTCCTCCACCCTTGGTAGGGGTATGAGGGGAGCCTTTGGGGTTTATACCCCGTTACCTTCTGGCATGAGGGACCTTCTGGCATGAGGGACAAGTATCACATAAGTCCCTCACCTCTTTATAGATACCGGGCCAGTAAAACCGGGCCAAAATTTGATCCAGGGTATTATCCCTACCCCGATGTCCGGCCAAGGGATGTTCATGGGCCAACTTCAGAACCGTTTTCCTACAGACCTCGGGCACCACCAACTGCTTCCACGGCGGTCCCCCGCCTTTCTTTAGGGTTTCCCTATACAGCAGGCCCCCTTCCTCCTGGAACCTAGGATAGGAGTCACCTCGCCCCCTAGTCTGTTCCCAGGCATACTTCAGTACCTGATCATTTTTCTGCTCCTGGGGAAAAAGGGGGAACTTCTCCAATACCTCCCCAGGGATCCAGGGACGAAAAGGCCCGTCCTGACTCTCTCTTCCGGCCCCCCGTCTAGAAGGCCCTCCCACCTCTTGTTGGTGGGCGAGAATTACTTCCCCCGTCTATACTTCTCAAATCCCCCAATCCCTTCCCAGGATTAGGGCAACAGGGGGCGTGCCACCAGAGCCAAGTTCACCCAGTTCAAATGACCCTGATACCGTAGGCTCACTTTCACAAAGCGGTGAGGGATGCAAAACAGGACTATGAGGAAAAAATAGCCCGGGAGGCCAAAAACTTCAAGCCCTTTTTTAGATACGTGAAGGGGAAAAAACCTGCAAAAGAGGCAGTGGGACCCCTGGACGACAAGGGAATAAAAGGGTACATCAAGGAAGATAAACAAATCGCAGACAAACTAAATTCCTTCTTTGCCTCCGTCTTTACGAAGGAGGACACCTCAACAATACCTGAAGCGGAGAAACTGTTTACAGGAGAAATAGAGGACAGCCTCACCACAGTTGAAGTGAACTTGGATCAGATATACTACCAGATCGACAAACTTAAAAGTGACAAATCCCCTGGACCGGATGAAATTCACCCGAGAGTCTTGAAGGAATTGAAGGTTGAAATCGGAGAGTTATTGCAAAAACTTGCAAACCTGTCAATCAGAACTGGACAGATACCAGACGACTGGAAGAAAGCAAACGTCACACCAATTTTCAAAAAAGGATCGAGAGGAGAACCGGGCAACTATAGACCTGTGAGTCTTACGTCTGTCCCCGGCAAGATGATTGAATCACTGATCAAGGATAGCATAGTTCAGCACTTGGACACACACGACTTGATGAAACCCAGTCAACATGGATTCAGGAAAGGGAAATCGTGTTTGACGAATTTACTCCAATTCTTTGAGACCGTGAACGAGCAAATTGATAGTGGAAAGCCGGAGGACATAATATACTTGGATTTCCAGAAAGCGTTCGACAAAGTTCCACACGAAAGACTTCTCAGGAAACTACAAAGCCATGGCATAGAGGGAGATATACAAAGATGGATAGGCAAATGGCTGGAAAACCGAAAGCAGAGAGTGGGCATAAATGGGAAGTTCTCTGACTGGGAGAAAGTGACTAGTGGTGTACCCCAGGGCTCGGTACTTGGGCCGATCCTTTTTAATATTTATATCAATGACTTGGAAAACGGAACATCCAGTGAGATCATCAAGTTTGCAGACGACACAAAACTCTGCCGGGCAATCAGATCGCAGGAGGATAGTGAGGAACTCCAGAGCGATTTGTGTCGGTTAGAAAAATGGGCGGAGAAATGGCAAATGAGGTTCAACGTGGAGAAATGCAAGGTAATGCATTTAGGCAGTAAGAATAAGGAATACGAGTACAAAATGACAGGTGCAACTCTGGGAAAAAGTGAACAAGAAAGAGACCTGGGTGTACTGATAGATAGGACCCTGAAGCCGTCGGCACAATGCGCGGCAGCGGCAAAGAAGGCAAATAGATTGTTGGGCATGATAAAGAAAGGAATCTCGA
Organism: Geotrypetes seraphini; assembly: GCF_902459505.1. NCBI lineage: Eukaryota > Metazoa > Chordata > Amphibia > Gymnophiona > Dermophiidae > Geotrypetes > Geotrypetes seraphini. The sequence goes on along the minus strand of NC_047092.1, from coordinate 83,313,006 downwards.
GTAGATCGGAGAAAGTAATAATGCCGCTTTATAGGGCAATGGTCAGACCTCACTTGGAATACTGCGTCCAACATTGGTCTCCCTACCTAAAGAAGGATATAAAACTGCTGGAGAGGGTGCAGAGACGAGCAACTAAACTAGTGAAGGGTATGGAGAAACTGGTATATGAGGATCGACTTAAAACACTGGGATTGTTCTCCCTTGAGAAAAGGAGACTGCGGGGGGATATGATCGAGACCTTCAAAATACTGAAAGGATTCGACAAAATAGAGCAGAGAAGATTATTTACATTGTCCAATTTGACACGGACAAGAGGACATGAAATGAAGCTAAGGGGGGACAAGTTCAGGACTAATGTCAGGAAGTTCTGCTTCACACAGAGAGTGGTGGACATCTGGAATACTCTCCCAGGGGAGATTATTGCGGAATCGACAGTCCCAGGCTTCAAAAGCAAACTAGATGCATATCTCCTTGAGAAAGGCATATAAAGATATGGTGGCTATAAATAAACCAGGTGTATACCTGGCGGGGCCTCCGCGTGTGCGGATCGCCGGACTTGATGGACCGAAGGTCTGATCCGGAGATGGCGCTTCTTATGTTCTTATGTTCCTCACATCATACGGAGTAGACACTCCATGCACACACCTTAGCTTGACCCTCCCGGCAGGCTGCACACATTTAGGTCCCATCCTTCTCACTATCTTGGCCCAGGCGAGAAGAGCAATGAGGGACTGGTCAGCCCCGGAATCCACTAGGGCTGTCATTCGTACACCCTCCACCTCCACCTCTATAGTAGGCCCTGGGGCTGCTCCTCCCTTGGCCGCTAACAGCACCTTCCTTCCCCCCAGGGATCAATAGGGCTCTTTTGTAGGACTGGGACCTACCCTGGGAGACTTCCGGGCTTCTTCAGCCCCTAAATAACATTCCAAATCCCGGTCCAACTGCTCCAAAGTTTGGGGCCCTTTCCTCATCACCCATACCTTAGCCCCTGGGGAAATAGCTTCTAACACTTGCTCCCTCACCACCTCCTCCAGGACCTCCTGTACCCTCTTTCCTTGAGGCTGTAGCCACCTCTCACATAGTCTCTTAAGCCGCTGTATCAGGGCTTTAGGGCGCTCATTCGGGGCCAAATGGGCGGCCTGGAACTGGCTCCGATAGTGTTCTGGGCTATGGCCCAGATAATCAAGCAAAGTCTGTTTCAGTGTGGGGTAACTGGCCGCTTCATCAGCGCTCAAAGTCTGATAAGCCTCTAAGGCTCTACTTCCTAAGCAGGGTATCAGTCTTATGGGCCACTAGCCCACCGGCCAATGTGAAGCCACGGCCACCCTCTCAAACCCCACAAGATAGTCCTGTATGTCGTCATCTACTGACAATTTATTAAGTTTTATCGGCTCCCCAAAAGGAGCTCCTACCGGCCTGACGACTGCTCCCGCACCGCCAGCTGCCAGCGTTGTAGGCCGCTGCGCCAGATTATTAATAGCCTGTAACTGGGCTGCCATCATTGCAACAGTTCTGTATGCTGAGTCTGCTGGGCCTGGTGGTCCGCCTTCCATAAATCGGCCTGGGACTGCAACATCTCCTGGAATCGCTGCTGGAGCTTGTGCATCTTGGCCTCTAACCCGATCAGGAATTTGGACGCCTCCATCCTGAAATTAAACAGCAGAGAAAAGGAAATCCAAGTGCGGACTTTCCAATGCTAGGGTTTTCCCCTCACTAGCCCTGAGCCTCTGGTCCCCTTACCCACCAATCCACATCAGCTACCCCCTAAGTACTTTTACCTCAGGGACTGATGTGTCTCAGCATTGGGATATTTGGGCCTCCCCAGCCACTCCTCCGACCAGGAACTCAGGAACCACGATCCGCACCTCTGGACTCCACTCTGCTCAGCCGACTGTCTCCTCCAGGGGCCTCGACGTTGCCTTGTACTTCCCACCAGGAACCATACCTCACCGGATGCTGATCCTTCTTCCTGCTTTGTCTTTGAGTATTTGTAATCCACACGTGCTCAAAATAAAGTCAGGGCAGCATAAGTGGGAGTTTCCAAAGAAAAAAAAAATTACCAAACGAATCCTTCAAAATCACAATTCCCCAATTATGTATTGCCAGCCTTTGCACTCAGTACTTTAGGCAATACTCCCCTTTCAAAGGTCAATGACTTGACAGGCCTCGTCCAGCCACAAACACCAAAAGAAAAAAAAACAAAGTTCCTTTTCCCTTTTTTTTTTTTTTTCCAGTCTTAGGGCGCACTTCCTCCACCGACCTGTGGGTGGCGCTAAATCCCACCGCTGCCACAAACTTTCTGTGGCCGGGCCAGTTTACAAGTATGTGGGAAAGCCCGGCTTGGACAACAAGTAAGAATTTTGTAGCGCCTTTTATGCGGTGAGGTGAAGGAAAATCCCGGATACCAGATTTCTGGAAAACAGCATCAGGTTTATTAGTGCCCCAAATAAAAAGGAGGAAAACAAACAAACTTAGTGTCTTGGACTTTCTCTCAGCCCCGGCTCGCTCTCCCATACAGCTCAGTCCAGGGACATTACATCAGTACAGCACTGGTTCAGTCCTCATTATCAAATCGATCCAAATTCAAAACAAAAAAAAACACCTCACCCTGGATCAGGACATTCACTGTCCCCACATCTCCTTTTTGGGTTTAGCAGATTTTCCTGCTTTCAGTTCCTTCCCTATGGCACAGCACAGCCTGTGCCGGCTTTCTCACCTTTCTCCTGTTTCCACCTTCACAGTCCTTAAATTTGTTTTCCTTGCTTTAGCACTGTGGTCCCTCCATGGAGCCTTCACAACCCCTCTAAAGGGCTGTGCGGGTCAAGCCTCCCTTAATTAAAGGTTTTCAAGCCCTCCCAATATGATCCTTCTTTGCTTTAGCTCCTGCTCCCATAGACTCTGAATACTGTGCTATTCCCTGTAGCGATTTCAATCAATTAGGCAGGGCTGCCCCAGCCCTGCTTCAGCTCAGGTTTAAACAGAGCAGAAACTCTTTTCACAGGACAATACAGGACCCTCACACACTATACTCTTCTAGGTCCATGTCCTCATCAAACACACCACCCCCAGGGTCACTATACATTTCCCACTCACACTCCTGGGAACCCGGGCTTTCCACCCCCACATTCACTCCAGGCTTGTCCTCCCATCCCCCTCCCTGCATGCAGGCTAGCTCTCTGGGAACGTTTACCTCTGTATAATCTCCCAGCCCTGCTTCCTGTGAGTTACTCAGCCATTCCTCATTACTCCCGGGGTTCACACTGCCCCTCCCTGGGAACAGGTCTCTGGCAAATCTTCCCTGCTGGGGATTAGTCAGCCTGTGGAAGCTAGGAACACTGTGGGTTGTTTGGCTCCCGTAATCAGAGCCAGCTGTGTCCTCCTCCCTCTCTAGCTGAGTTCCTATTTGAGGATTTTCAACCTGCACACTACGGGGGCTGACTCCACCCCTTCTCAAGGGGGTTTCAGGTTTCTCCCTGACTCAGGGAAAGGAGAGATAGGGGATGTTTCCAGCTTTCCATGCCCTCCCTGCCTGAATTTTAACCTGAGCCCCAATCTGACCATTCTCCTTTCTTGCTGCTTGAGCCAGATTGTGGTTGTCAGCAGGATGTTCCTGCTTTATCCTGGTGCCTGCAGGTTTAAGGACTTTGCTCTGGGCTGGTTTGACTGCTTTTCGGATCGTGACAGGAGCTTCCCTGTCACAACACCCCGGTATCAAAGTATTTCTTAAGTGCTGGTTCCACTAATAGTGAATGATATAACAGCTGAGAACTATCATACTGGAGAGAAAAAAGAGTTTATAAAGGGAATCCAGGTGACTTGGAGCAGTCTTGATGGATAAAGGCATTTCCCAATTCTTGAATAGGATCTGTTTAAACAGGTCGTGAATTGGTAATTGACAGAATTCCTGAGGAGGTTCTTGAAAATGTAAAATATCTAGAAATGCAGAAGATGCTATATCTGCCTCCATTGTAACTGATAAGTCTTTGCAGAGTCGATTAATATAAACAGTAAATGCAAGTCCATCAGATGATGAACTGTTGGTGAAAAGTGTGGGGTCAAAAGATTCAGATTCAGAAAAAGAAACCCCATAATGTGAGTTAGTAGAATCAGAAAAACACCCTTGAAAAGGATGTTTATAAGAAGCCCTGCAACGCTTCTGGTACCGGTCTGATGAGGAGTCCGTAGTGTTCCAATGAAAATCCCTCTTTCACTTCAAAATAGATGATCATTTTGATTTGGAATGATCCAGTGAAGAAGAGGTCATGCGATGTGCTGTAGCTAATCAATGCCTTGAAGGCAAACGTTAAGATGACTTAGAAGTGGTAGGGATATCATGCCTGGAGAGATATCAGCCCGGGAGAGAAGAGAATGACACCTCGGAAGAGATCCTTGATGTTGCGATGGATCAATAGTAGTGGTACCGCGGGGCCTTGAGGTGTTATGTTCTGAACAGCCCGGTACTGAGGGAGTTGATTGCAGAAGATGCATACAATGCGATTTAAGAAAAATGGCAATCTTCCTGTGGAAGAAGACATCGAGCTTCTGCCGGAAGGACTGTACCAGTACCAATGGTTTAGCTGGCGGTACCATTGGGTGTCACAGATTGTCTCGGTACAGGTGACTTTAAAGGAGATGCACACCGTATAGGAGAGAAAACTGGAAGATCTGCATAACGATGACGTTGTCTTATGGCCTGCATCAAGGAACATCAGTACTGGAGCAGCATGCACCAGTACTGAAGGCTCACTAGCCGGTACCTTGGATGAAGCATGATATCTCAGAGAGGGTGACCTCGATGAGGCTGCACACCTAGAGGGGGAGACATCCTGCAATGTAGAGCAGTCAATGAGTAGCCTGCATCAAGAGACTCGATGCTGTAGAGACCTTTGACACTTGTTCTGAAGTAGAATCCTTAGTATTAGACTTCTTTGATGAAGAGAAACTCTCTGATGCCGATACAGGAGGTATCGTCGATGGCTCCAGCACCCTGGTGTCCATGCTCGAGACAAACAGCTTCTCCTGCTGAGTCCGACGGGCCTTAATGGAAAGCTTTTCCAGTGTTGAACACCGAATACAAGATTCTATTCGGTGGTCAGGACCTAAGCATTGAATACACCAATTATGAGGATCGGTGATTGAAATGGGCCGCTGATACCTGCAGCACTTTTTAAACCTCGTCACAGGCTTAAACATGGGGAAAATTTCTTTGGCGAGATTAAACTCAATGTTTGAAGGAAGCAAAACTCACCAAGTAAAAGAAAAAAAACAACTGAAGGGCTGAAGCCCAGAGACTCAGAACAAATTAAAAGTTGTTTGTTCTTTTTTGGAAGGAAGGGTGGAATATAAAAGTAATTAAACTCAAAGAAAACAAATTAAATAAAATAAGAAGATAATACGTGAAAGCAGGAAGGCAACCCTGGCTGACAGTCAGTCCAAAAGAGACTTCTTTGCTCTGCAGAAAATGAAGAACTGAGGTACCGTGGGAAGGCACTCATGCATGCATGGTGTGAGCAGTCACAAAGTTTCTTAAAACTTTAAAGTGATAGTTCACTTTCATACTGTCCATACTGGGCTTCATGGATGACGTCACCCATATGTGAGAATATGCTGCCTGCTTGTCCTAGGATAATATACTCTCTGGCTCTTGTCTTATCTTACTTCCCACTAGAGAGCTGAATGGGAATGGGGACAACAAGGATCCCGTGGTATCCCCTTCAGGTCCTCAGGGATCCCACGGAGATGGGTCTGTTATGTTCGGGGATCCCGCGGATGTGGTACCTTGCTCCAGCATTAGGTCCTATGCAGCCACACTCCCTCACTCTTTTCAGACTACCGGCAGCGTTCCTTCACTCTGTGACAGTTCAGACCTTGCAGTCAGCCCTGACACCCAGGAGAGCAGTGAAACAGTGCTTCCACGCCATAAGAAGAATCAATCTTATAGTAGAAAGCAGTTTGAGCCACCCAGAGCTACCCATCCACAATTTGAGCCTAGGCAGATCCCTGTTAGGGGAGAGGAGGAAAATCTGAGTGGCCACCGGAGCAGACAGGGGGAGCTGAAGCCTGTTTGCCCCTCAGCTAGGTTTGGGTGTGGCCCAACCAAACTTAAGCCCAGCTTTCAGAAGTTAATGAGAGCAGTATAGGAGCAGTGGCTGAAAAGAGCTCTCCAGGCTAAGCAGAGGCCACAGGAGGAAGACCCCATGAAATGGCAGGGTCCTGAAGAACCTCAGACTCCAGAGCCATGCGTAGGAGCTGAAAGCAGAGCCAGTTCCTACCCTCACAGAGGAAATGGAGATAAACCTCTGAACAGTGAGCAAGTAACCATTTTTTAGAGTTTTTTCTCTTTTGCATTTTGAGAAAGACTGAGGCCTGTGTGGTTTTGGGGTTTGTTTGTTTTTTGGGGGGGTGTTTGCTGAAATCTTTTGTACAATTTGATGGACCGGTGCTGCAAGCAGTGTTTCAGCTTGCTGTTAGCAATGAACTGTTTCTTTTGAGTTTTATGGGGGGTTATCAAAAGTCTTGGAGTAATTTTTGGTAATGCTGGGGATTGTATAACGTTGGAGTGTGTATGCTGTGTCATCCGGGTGGGATATTTCTTTTGAGGATTCCTTTTCTTATATGTTACCTGAAGGAAAAGTGATCAAAAGTTACACAACAACTTTAGACCCCGCAATCAGCTCTGAGGAGCAAACACCTGCCAATGCTGGTGAGAGGCAGGCCATGAGAATATTAACTGTTTTACCTTGTTGAGAATTTGTTTGTTTGAGAATGCATGCAAGGGCCTGTTGAAGGGGACTTAGTTTGGACTAGTGCTGCCCAATTCAGGAAAAAAAAATTTGATTCGATTCGATTCAGCCTATTGAATCAATTTTTCGATTCGACTCAATTTTTCTGCCCAAGTGGATGTTTTTTTAAAAATATCCTGGTGGGTTTATTTTATAGCCTCTTCACCCACTTTGCCCTCTCCTACCCACACTTGCACTGTGGTGTAAACAAAATAAACAAACAAAAAAGACTTTTCCTCTCTCTCTTAAATCATAGCTCACGTTCGTGGTCTAACACCACAAAATAGAAAATAAAATTATTTTTTCTACCTTTTGTTGTCTGATCATTATTCAGATCTTATCGGTCCCCGGCTCCAGTTGTCTTCTGATAACTTGCTTGCCAGGGTCTCCTTTCTTCTTTCTCCATGCTAACCATCTGTCATCCCCTTCCGTTTCCCTTTCCTCCCCTGGAGGTCTGGTATCTTTCCTTTTTTTCGTCTCCATCCACTTTTTCTGAATTACTCTTTCATCCTTCAACTCTCTCTCCTTCCCCACCACCCCAGGGTCCACCATGTCTCCCTTTCTCTTCCCAATACCCTCTTATCCAGTATATCTATTCCTCCCCTCCACACCATCCCTTGTGTCCAACTTCTCTTCCTTTTTGTTCCTTCCCTCCCTAAATCCCATTGTCCACCATCTCTCTCCCTCTCCTGTTTTTAGATCTTTATTTCTTCTATCCTTCCCCTCATCTCGCCTCTCCATGATCTCCACCAAGACCATCTCCCCCCTCCACCAAGTTCATTTCTCCCATCTATCTTCTCCCCATCTCTCCTCCAGTCCACCAACTCCCCATCTCCCCTCTCCTTCCATCTGCCTTTTTAATTTTTTTATGGCATTCCTAAGCCCCCCACCACCACCACAACCCCGCACCTTTCCCAAAGAGAGTTTGGCAGGAGGGACGCATCTGGTAAGAGGTCTGCCTTGGCGGTAGCGATCCACTCCTGCCAGCAATCCTTGCGTCTTCTCTCCACTGCAGCCCGCCCTCAGTGAAAACTTCCTGTTTCCGCTTGGGTGGCCGAATGGAGAGAAAATGCCTGGAGTAGCGGCAGGGTAGTGAGTCACATTCGCTACCGCCACTTTTGCCTGGCCAGGGAGGAGAGGAGAGAGCATTGCTGCTGGGAAGGAGAGAGTCTTTCTGCCCCGATCTGTATGAAGAGACCCGTTCAGGATTTCCTTCTGCCGGAGTCCTTGCTTCGATGTAACTTCTGGTAAAACTGGAAGTATCGAAGCAAGGACTCCGGTGGCAGAAGGAAATCCCGAACGGGTCTGTGGTGGTAGCAAGGGGCCAATGAATCGGTACGTCCGATTTTATGCAATAACAAACCGATTCGAATCGATTCACCCAAAGTGAATCGGAGAATCGATTTGAATCGCGAATCAGGCAGCACTAGTTTGGACTACTGAAGTCCAGGCACCTTGCTGGGCTGTTGCCTTTTTGCCAGCCCTAAACACAGTTCCAGTGTTTGGACTTTTCTGTTGTGAATTATTTTTGTTTTACTGACAATTTGTTTCTGGGCCTGCTTGGACTGTGGAAGCAGCCCAGAAAGAACTGAACTTTGTGGGACTTGCAAAAGTCTTGGCTGAATGTTTAAAAGCCAGGGTTGTTTTTTTTTCTTTTTGCTTTCTGCTGGCAGGATAATGAGGCCTGTTGGATATAAACTTACCTGAAAGCTTGAGCTTGTCACCTTTGGAAAGGTAATAGAATAAAACTGAACTTATCCTTTAAAGCCAGAACTGTTTGGGAGTTGTTTGTTTTGTTTTAGTTTAGTATTGAACCTGACTGATACTGTTTTGGCGTTCTCACCCTGAAGGGCCATTCTCCCTCTAGAGTGGCACACATATGTCGGCCTAGTCACCCGTCCCGGCACTACAGCTACCCAGTGGAGGCCAGGTGGGTGACAGCTCCTCCACGCTACTAGCAGCTAACCTGGAAATCTTCCTTCTGACACAAATTCTTCAGATGGGAGGTTTCTGTATCAGCCATTGGTAAGTGTGGAGGAGCGAAGGAATGCTACCGGTAACCTACAGAGAAAGGCTAGTAAGATGCTTCACGGGATGGTGATGGGTGAGAAGGGAGGGGAAGAGATGCTGCATGGGCTGGAGGGGTTAGGAAGGGAGGGAAGAGATGCTGTATGGGCTATGACAGGATAGGCAACCTGAGGCTCTTCTCCTATGGCCCCTCAGACCTACTGAAGTATCTAGTGGTCCAGTGAGGGCCTTCATGACAGGAGCGCACATTGCTTCTCAAAATGGCTGCCACAAGAAATCACAGGGTTTCAAGAAATCATACCTGTGATGACACTAGTGTGTCCTAAAGCTTGAGGAAGGGATAGCACTCCAATCATCATTGGTACTAATGCTAGTGCCAAGTGATGGAGGGTCCTGACTATGTCAATGTGTTAACTATCCATCCACTACTCCAAGAGACTTATGTTAAAGCAGGGCAGCAGCCCTCTCAGACCCATGAAGATGATTTGGATCCTGTTTGGTATGCTTCCCCCAAGCCTTTAAAGTTGCTGCCTGGAACAGTATCCTCAGATACTGGCCATGTAGAGCTTACTCCATGTAGAGCTTACTTCAAAGATGAAGAAGCAACCATTGATGATAGATGCTCCACTTGAGAGCACTTTATTTGGCAAATTATTAGTACAGTGAGGCATTTTACCCATCTCTGATCTGAAAACAAATGAAGTGCAGATATAGGTACGAAATGAATCAAAGAAAGATCACTTTACAAAAAGGATCACAAATAGCCCATGTATATAGAGTGGAATCCATCACTGCAGGCTGTTCTCAGTAAAAGGCATCAACATCAAAAATCGATCCATCCTTGTTCAATTTTGGGGACTCACCTCTTCTTCCTTATTGGAAGGATAGATTTATACATCAGCTTTTAAACAGATGCATAGTTTTCTCAACACATGAGTGGGATGTATGTTTGGTCAAAGAAGTAGAACACCCCATACCTCTGCATGATCCATGGCCCTTCTGGGAGAGATCAAGACGGTTGACTCCAGGAGACATAGAAGATATTAGAAAGCACCTGCGAGAGCTATTGGATGCTGGAATCATCAAAGTGTCCAGAAGTCCATATGCCTTACCTATAGTGGTGGTTAGGAAGAAGAATATGTCCATAAGCATGTTTATAGACTACCGAACATTGAACAAAAGATCTATACCAGGCCAATGCACATTACCAAAAATAGATGATGTGTTGGACTGTCTGCGGGGTAGCAAGTGGTTCTCAGTTTTAGACTTGAGGAGTGGGTACTACCAGACACCTAAGAAGGAGAGTGATAAAGAGAAGAAAGCTTTCATTTGCCCTCTGGGGTCTTACCAATTTGAACAGATGCCCCAAGGGATCACAGCAGCTCCAAGAATCTTCCAAGGACTCATGGAAAAGACGGTTGGAGACATGAATCTCTTGGAAGTGTTGGTTTACCTCGATGACCTCATTGTGTTTGGAAGAACACAAGGTGCGACTGATGAAGACCTTTGACAGGTTGGAGGCACAGGGGCTCAAGCTGTCATTAGACAAATGCCAGTTCTGCCTGTTTCAAGTGAAGAATGTGTGTCTGAACAGTGGCGTCATAAGGGGAAGGGGCAGTCCGCCCCAGGCACCATCTTGGTGGGGATGCAGGGCACCCATCCTTTTCTCCACCTCCACCCCCAACTCCTTCCCTTCCCTCGTACTTCTTTAATTTTCCCGGCATAAGCAGCATCACGAACATGCTGCCTGCATCGGTGTCAACTCTCTCTGTTACCACACCTAGAAAATGACAACAGAGGGAGAGCAGACATGATGCGGGCAGCAAGTTCGTGATGCTGCTCGCGCTGGGAAAATTAAAGAGGTACAGGGGAAGGGAAGGGGGCACGCACATGGTGGAGAGGGGCGGGAAAGAGCAGGGGGCGGAAAAGAGGGCGGGGGAGGAGTACCACCTCCCCAGGCACCACTTACCCTTGCTATACCATTGGGTCTGAAAGAGGTATTGCTATAGATCCAAACATGATTGCAGCAGTTGCCACTTGGGACAGACCTACTGTTTAGAAAGCCTTCATGAACACAATGTGCAAATGTATTTGCTATATAAACACAGTTCCCTTTCTTATTGGCAAAATTTGATGAAAACCAAGGAGCAAAGGAAAAATGGTATAAAGATAGAGGCTTGGCTACAACTATATCTGAGCCACTCCCTGAAAACAGCATTATAAATATCATCCAAATAAGAAACTCCAGCCTCCAAACCTGTAGGAGACTTTTGCCCCAAATTAGATTCCTACCTTTTCCTAGCCTCAGCAGGATCTACCAAATGGGACAAGTCTTGGCATTTGAAAACTTAATTCTTGGATACCTATCGCCCCTAACCTGCTACTGCCAAGGCTGATCCAGGCAGAAACTAAGAGTCACAGGTAGGAGATAGGAAGGGATAAAAGCAGTTTTCTGAATTGCAAGGCTCAGAGATATCCAATTAACGAAGGGCAGCTCCCTGACCCTCTTTTCTCATTATAGATATTCTTTTTTCCACCCTTTTTCAAAGCTTGCTGTTGACATTATCTCTGGAACAAATGTTCTGATTTTGAGACTGCATGACTCTTATAAATTTGAAAAAGTCAAAAAATTAAGTAGGCAAAGCTGTATACTTAGACTAAATATCCCAAAAAACAGGAGATCAAATTGAATTGAACATAAAGAAAAAAGATCTCCAAATTATATTTAAATTAAGGTGTTTACAAACACTTGACTTTCATAGTAAAATTTGCATACACTCAGAAATGTGTAATTCAGCCAAGAGCCTAAGCTCCTATAGCCAAACCCACCACCACTTTGTATGGAAAAACAATTTAGTAGAAAGTGTGGTTTGCTTAGTCACATAAATTATTTAGAAATATGTTCAAAAATGACAAAAAAAGAAAAGGAAGACTTTTACTTAACACCAATTCTGAGTGTATACAAATTTCACTATGAAAGTCAAGTGTTTGTAAACACCTTAATTTAAATATATTTTGGAGATCTTTTTTACTTTATGCTCAATTCAATTCAATATCCTGTTTGAATATTGAGTCTAAGTATACAGCTTCGCCTTTTCAATTTTTTGACTTAGTCTGCAATTTACTTTGGTAGGATTAACTATGGCTTCGACGGGGTGGGATAACTTGATGTCCCATAGCGAACAGCAAGCCTCCGATTTACTGTCAGCTTTTCAGTTTTCACCAGATGAGGAAGGCACTGTACCCACAGATTGGATCAATTAGAAATCTCACAGAAGAGGACTGTTAGGGCAGAGCTTCACGCTGCAACACTAGCAGAGTACTGTAAACTCAAACGAATACCCAGAGGACTTCGTATGAGAACTGAACCAAGGCTATTTCTTGACAACTCCGTGTTTTTGGAAAAATGGAATGCTGTTTTGAACAAATGTTCATTAGATCTGATGCTTCTCATTACTGAGACCACGAAAATTGAGTTGGAGCAATATAACACAGAGTATCAGACATATCTCCATAGTATAGAGACTAGTTTTCCAGTAGATACTTTTATTAATCAACTCTGGGAGTTTAACACCAAGATGGAAGACTTTAGAAAGGAATTGAGAAAAACCAAAGTCAAAAAATTACAACATGATGCAACGGACTATGTAAAAGGTTACGTATATGCATGGATGGATAAGTCAAGATCTAACAGAAGGTTTAAGCGTTCTACATACACACAAACATCAAGTGACACCTCAGAAGATGACAAATCCACTAGTAAGAAAAATGTCTCTAAACAAGGTTCGAACACAAAACCCTAAACCAAAGCTTTTTTGTCGAGTGGTCCCAAAACCAGCAACATGAGACCGGTGCGGACCAAAACCCAGAAACCCTAGTTGATACCTCCAATGTATTCAATCTTTCTAAAAGAATTCTGAGTGCCATTTAATGTTCAGTATTAAGCAAGAGGCTCTCCTTTGTTCCAAAAACAAATTATGCATCTCACTCTACAAATTTAATAGAAAATGTAAGTTAAGATATTTTTTTCAGGATACTTCAGCAACCACTAGTAGTGGGTTAAGGACACCATCCACTTGGTGCCCTCCGGGACCCACCGACCCACACATTAAAGTTTTTCAGCAGTTAGTTGAAACAGACATTCACATCATGGAATCTCAACATTTGAAAATATGATCAAATCTTACTTATGAACAAAGACAAGCTCTTAATCAAATGTCTAGGGATTCCACAATCACTATCCGCCCGGCTGACAAGGGCGGTGGTGTGGTAGTCCTTGATACAGATGACCACCTTCAAGAAGCTCCCCGACAACTATCTGACACATCATATTACCAATTGCTTGATAGTGATCCTACAAGCCATTTAGTGGATATGATATCTCACATCTTATTACGAGCCCTGGAGGTGGGTATCATCACAGATAGTGAGTATAAATTCCTTAACAAGAAACATCCAAGAATCCCTATTATTTATTTAATCCCTGAAATTCACAAATCTTTGACTTGTCCTCCGGGGAGGCCGATAGTCTCTGGCATCGGTTCAGTTTTGGAGCCCCTGTCTGAATTTATTGACTCTTAAATTACATCATATGTCAAGGACACCACGGACATAATTAATCTTTTGGATCAAATCCAGGGAGTACCCCCCTAATGCTGTCCTACTTACCTTGGACATAACTGCATTGTATACAAACATCCCGCAGACAGCAGCAGTTGCAATCATCAGAACCTATTTGGAAGGTATGGACATGTCCACAAACAGAATTGAAGTCTTGATTCATCTGGCACAGATAGCTTTAAGCAAAAACTATTTCAAATTCAGTCTAGACTTCTATGTCCAAATAAAGGGCACCACTTTGGGGGCCAAGATGGCTCCTTCGATAGCGTGCCTCTAAGTGGCTAACTTTGAGAACCAATTTTTGTATTCATTAGACCATTTAAAAAATATATTGTGCTGGAAAAAGTATATCGACGACATCTTCACAGTTTGGACCTAGGCATTAAATTAGAACTTGATGTCTTCCTAAATTGAATTAATACTTGTGACAGCAATTTACAGTTCACAGCACAGATACATCATAAAAAGATGATTACTCTTAGCACCACCATCCATAGAAATCAAACTGATAGAACACAATCTGCTATGTTATGACAGCTTTCATTCCAAACATTTAAGCGATAACATACCAATTGGACAATTTCTCAGGCTCAAAAGGCTATGTTCTTCAAAAGAAGCTTTACTGAAAAAGCTCATGACATGACTAATAGGTTCCTAGACAGAGGCTATCCTAAATCTATTCTCAAAAAAGCACACAAATGAGCATCAAGCGCAATTCGATCAGTCCTCTTATAGGCCCAATAGCATGAGCAAGAACCATCTGTTGTCTGTGTGTTACCTCATTCTCATCATGCTTTTAACATCAAAGGCATCATTAAAAAACATTGGAGCATTATGCAATATCATACAGTGTTTCAGAACCCTCCCAGGTTTGCATTTTCCAAAGGACCAAATCTCAAGCAACAACTCGTAAGGTCACACTACATACCTCCGAAGGCAGTAACCCAACACAGCAGCCACACTCCATGTGGCTGCTGTAAGTATTGTCAATACAGTGTTACATTAGCACAACTTACAGTGCCCAGTTGGGTTAAGAAGAAAGCCAACTACATGTCCTCAAATCGTAACACACAAGGAGTTGTGTATATAATTCAATGCCCTTGCTCCCTGCAGACTACACGAAGCATAAAGATAAGAATTGTGGAGCATCTAAGCAAAATTCGAACAGGAAAAATGGATGCTCCGTTGGTTCAACATTGGACTGAAAAACAGCATACAACTGATGATCTTCGTTTCTCCATTATAGATGTACCTATTCTGCAGAGGAGGGGGGAGATTTGGCCCATGCACTGTGGATCCGGGAACAGAGATTCATTTTTAAATTACATACTTTATATCCTGGAGAACTGAATAGTGAGTTACAAAGGCAGGCATTCTTATAACTCCCGCCTCCTCCATCCACATCTGTCAGAACGGAGGTTTCAGCTGTTCAGCACGTCTCCCTCGGCATGATGGGATGATGTCATTACATTTTTTTAAATCCATGTCGCCATTTTCTGTAGCCACGAGGGCAGCAGGAATGCAGCTATGCAGATTTCAACTCAAAAGACCTACATATGACAGGTACCCACTCTTTGTTGCCTTTAAATTAATCTTTTATCAGTTGCACAGTGATGCATGTTTTTTACACAACATTTTTGCACAAACAAGGACTAAAGTTTATTTTTTGTTTCACAGAATAGAATGTTTTTGATCTCATAGCACCTTACCAGTGTGGCAATCTAAGTTACCAACTATTACTTATTTGGGTTCCTTGATAAAGACTTTCGAAACATGGCCCATGTATGGGACCTGTTAACATCTCCAAAAGTTCAGTAAAAGTCTTCTTTCCTTTTTTTGCCATTTACAAACATATTTCTAAATAATTTATGTGAATAAGCAAACCACACTTTCTACTAAATAATTGTTTTTCCATACACGGTGATTGGATGATGGGTTTGGCTATAAGAGCGTGGAGGGGCATAATTTTAAAAAATGTCTAAGTCCCCTTTTGGCCTAAGGCCCTAAACGTTGAAAGAAGAAGCAGGGAAAATGTCCATTCTCAAAAAAAAAACCGTCCAAAATGAGGTTTTTTTGAGAATATCCTACCTCTACATTCAGCAGTTTAAACGGCCATACCACCACTATGTCTACACTTGCAACACATTATCAAACAAAAAAAAAGTCTAAGTCCCAAACGCCCAGAACCAGACCTTTTAGGCAAAGGAGGGGCCCAGGGGTTCAGAGGGGCTGAGCGAGGGGTTTTGGGGGGCGATCGTGGGGGGGCGACGAGGGCAGGAGGGCCTGGGATCCCTCCTGCCCATATCTTAGAGGAGGGTAGGGGGTTTTGCTGGGGCAGAAGGGCTTGGGCTCCCTCCTACCCCAATTGTGTCGGGAGGGTCACTGCTCGCCAGGGCAGGAGGGCTTGGGCTCCCTCCTGCCCCGATCATGTCGGGAGGGTCGCAGCTCGCCGGGCTCCCTCCTGCCTGATCCGATAAGGGGGGGTGGATCGCGGCAGGTGACATTGGCTGTTTTCCTGCCGCGATAGTGATCCCAAGTGCCGCGATAGCAATCCCAAGTGCTGCGATAGTGATCCCAAGTGCCGCGATTGGCATCTCTCCTGCCGCAATGGTTGCGGTGGAGGGTGGGCAGGTTGCTGGGGCTGCTGAGCTCATCGCGGCAGCTGTGATCAGCTCAGCGGCCCCTTTTTCGGCACTTATACCTGTTTTGACTTGGTCTAAGTCAAAACGTATAAGTGCCATTTTTGTCGCTCTTCTTTGGACCCTTTTGAGTAGTATGTCCTTTTTCATGTACGGCGACCAGTGTTGGATGCAGTATTCCAGGTGGGGGCACACCATAGCCCGGTACAGCGGCATGATAACCTTCTCAGATCTGTTTTTGATCCCCTTCTTAATCATTCCTAGCATTCTGTTGGCCATTTTCACCACTGTTGCGCATTGCGTGGACAGCTTCATTGACTCGAGTAATATAATGGGTACACCTGTCAAAACGTATAAGTGTCAACCTGTCAAATGTTTTGGTTATACCTGCTGTACAACTATGTTTAGGTCGGCCCACCTCCTGCCCTTTCCCCTCCTCTAAAACACCTCTTTTCGCTCTATGCATTTAGAGGCAGGGGAAAGGCCTAATCTGGTTTTAGATGCATCTAAAACCAGCTTTGGTTATGGGTACTTGGACAATCAGGTTGTTTGATCGTCCAAGTACCCATTTAGGCCACATTACAGATGGTTTTTTGGGGGGATCATGAGCCCCTTAGGCTCTTGACTGAATTACACTTTTTTTGAGTGTATGCGAATTTCACTATGAAAGTCAAGTGTTTGTAAACACCTTAATTTAAATATATTTTGGAGATCTTTTCTCTTTATGCTCTTATAAATTTGAGCCATGCAATGTCCAACTGTCCATGTTCTTCTCACAAGACTACGTGAACCATGTAGAAATGTAGATACTAAATGGATACACTGACATCCAGTGATCACCAAATGGTATGATTTAATATTAAAACAGGTGCACTGTAGAGAGAGCTCATTCGAAAGTAAAGGTTCTAGACTTAAAAAACTAACTTTGTTCAGACAGGGGATTATGGCAAGGAACTGCTTTCTGGACGGGAACATCTGGAAGAAGTAGGAAAGCAGTGGACATAACTGAAAAGAGCTACAAACCATTTTCATAGGAAATGGAAACGGTAAGAGGAAAAGATGGCTGCTTTGGTTCTCACAAGTAGTAGCTGATAAGGTAAGGAAAAAGAGGTCAGCTTTCATAAACTACAAAAGATCTTAGAAAGAGGAACACAGGCAAAAATATCTGGGAAAGTTAAGAGAGTCTGGTCGAGTAGTCAGGAAAGCAAAGATGCGAATACAAGAAAAAATAGCTGACAACGGGGAGACATGGCATTTTTTAAATATATTAGTATAGTAAAAAATACAAAAGTGGCATTGGAGACACAAAGGTGAAGGGAAGAAATATGTAGAGGTAAGGCTGAATTGCTTAACAAATATTTCTGTTCTATGTTCACAGCTGAAGTGCCAAGAGTGGAACTGAAGAAGACAAATGCAAATAGGTCTTCAGGTGTGGTAGTCCCTGACTGATTTCACTGGGCAACAAAGTTTTTCTTCTTCAATACTTTCGGGTATATCTTACTGCTCTGACCACGAAAATCATGTTGAAAATTACATATCATGTACCAATTTAACAAAACAGTACATTTTTGCAATTTCTTGTTATATTTTCAGGCTAATTAAATCAATAATTAATAAGTGATGCCAAAATTAAGGACAGCATTTTTGTTGGTTCACAAATCAGACACATTATCAGACGAGAGATTTAAAGATCTGTTAGTCGGGCCAGAGAAAAATTGCCTAGAAAGTAATGAAGGATGTCGTTAAGAAGTTTCTTGGCAGTTACAGAGCGCCAAACTATATTCAACTGGATGACAAACTTCTTAAAGCATACATAACCATGAAGTGCAATATGTCACTGAAGATGCACTTTCTACATTCACACTTGGACTTCTTCCCTGCAAATCTTGGTGCAGGCAGCGACGAACATGGGGAAAGGTTTCACCAGGACATTGCCACTATGGAAAAAAGATATCAGGGCAACTGAAATCCATCAATGCTATTGTTGGACACTGCAACAAGATGCACCGGACACTTGAGTACAAATGAAAATCAGCATGAAAACACTTTTAGCCATGGTGAACTATCACAGCATATCAGAAACTTTGTGCATTAAAACATGTTATAGTCAATTAAAGATACCATCGTGTTTCTCAAAATTCCTACGTGATACACTCAGTGGCAAATTATATTTGTGTTTATTTTGAAGGGGTCTATTATAAGAACATAAAAATTGCCGCTGCTGGGTCAGACCAGTTGTCCATCGTGCCCAGCAGTCCGCTCATATGACGGCCCTTAGGTCAAAGACCAGTGTCCTATTTGAGTATAGCCTTACCTGCGTATGTTCTGGTTCAGCAGGAACTTATTTAACCCTTTCTTGAATCCCTGGAGGGTGCTTTCCCCTATAATAGCCTCTGGAAGAGCATTCCAGATTTCTACCACTCTCTGGGTGAAGAAGAACTTCCTTACGTTTGTATGGAATCGATCCCCTTTCAACTTTAGAGAGTGCCCTCTCCTTCTCTTCACCTTGGAGAGGGTGAACAATCTCTCTTTCTCTACTAAGTCAATTTCCTTCAATATCTTGAATGTTTTGATCATGTTCCCTTTCAGTCTCTTCCTCCAGTCCCTTAACCATTTTTGTCGCTCTTCTCTGGACCCTTTTGAGTAGTATGTCCTTTTTCATGTATGGCAACCAGTGTTGGACGCAGTATTCCAGGTGGGGGCACACCATAGCCCAGTACAGCGGCATGATAACCTTCTCAGATCTGTTTTTGATCCCCTTCTTAATCATTCCTAGCATTCTGTTGGCCTTTTTCGCCACTGTTGCGCATTGCGTGGACAGCTTCATTGACTTGAGTAATATAATGGGTACACCTGTCAAAATGATTGACAGCTGTCAAAGATAAGGATTGACCAATCAGTGTTGTGGCTGGGCCCGTCCCCGAGTAGGTGGGAAACTCCGGCCCGGACCACAAGTAAGAATTTTAGTACGCCTTTTATATGCTGGTGAAAGGAAGACCCGGATACCGGATTCCTTGAAAAACAGTACCAGGTTTATTAGTGTCCCAAAGTACAGAGAAAAGAAAACAGAAGCAAAAAGAAAACATTCACCTTGGTTGGTTAAAGTCCTTTGGGTGCATCCTGCACACTATTATATTACAGTCCAGGTGAGTCTCAGGTATTTTACTGAGGAGCTGGATTGCCCCTCCTTATCAAAAGCAAAAATACTATAACATCAAAATATTATATCAGTTCAATGCCTTCCTTGGCTCGTATCCCCACTGGGATTTATTGATCTCTCTGGACCTTAACACCTTCTGGCTTTTATAGCTGAGCACTGCTTGTTTCAAGCCTTTCCCCTCTCAGCTCCCTTTATCTTCTTGACACATTTTTATCACCTAATTAGCTTTGCCAGCACTGCTCTGGCTTCCGGGTGAAACAAATAAACAATGGGAGAACGTTCTTCAGGAGATTAGCTGAGGACTTTCACATACCGGATTCCCCCAGGTCCATGTCCTCTTCACTTATATTATCACTCAGGACACTGCACATTTCCCATTCACCCTCATGAGAACTCTGGCTTAACATTTCCTCATTTCTACCATGTTGTGCTTCCCATCCCCCTCTCTGCAAGTCTGCCAAAATACCTGCAGCCTTTCCCAGGGGATAATTTCCCCGCCCTTCTCTCTGGAGTTTAGGTTGCCAGTCACTGTACCTCCCAAGTGCTGTACCACCTTTTCTTAGGTGCTGGCTTCCTGCCATACGCTCATGCTGGGTCTTAGGCACCCTCTGTGACCTGGAACCTCCTTGAGTGATTTGGCTTCTCTCATCAGAGTCAGCTGTGTCCTCCTTCTCTCTCCCTTCCTTGTCTGCCAACTGACTTTGCCTATAAGGCAAACTCCCGGGTCGGACTCCACCCCTCTCCAAATTGGTCTTAGGTTTCTCCCTGACTTGGGGAAAGGAGTGATAGGGGCAATTAGTAGTTTTCAGAGCCTTTCCTAATTGGCTCTTCAGCTGTGCTGGGACCTGCCTGGGCTTGCATTCTTTTGGCTGAGCCAGCTGTCCTGGCTCCATGCCGGGTTTTACAGAGCCCTGTGCTGCATTCTGGGGAGTTTTAGCAGTA
Source organism: Geotrypetes seraphini (assembly GCF_902459505.1). Lineage (NCBI taxonomy): Eukaryota > Metazoa > Chordata > Amphibia > Gymnophiona > Dermophiidae > Geotrypetes > Geotrypetes seraphini. Next base: position 83,292,835 of record NC_047092.1, on the reverse strand, counting down.
GTTTTCACTGTGACAGGAGCTTCCCTGTCACAGTGTTCACTTATGGGTTAAGCCCTGCCCACTCCCCGCCCAAACCCCGCCCATGATACAGTGCCATTCGGTGTGAAACATGTTGGGTTAGACTCCCAGGCGTTGGCTGAAATAAGCTGATATAAGCTAAGTACACACGTTATAATATAAATAAAATATAAATAAAAATTGAAGTGAACTACTTTAAATTGATCAAAAAATAATGAATACAAACGTTATGAGCGGCCAATGATGAAGTGCCACATAATTCTCTCCGCAGTCAAAAGACAGCACAGCGGTGGAGTGGTGGGGCTGAGTCATACTCATGAACGTAAATGATTCTTCTATATACTGGTCCAGTTATATTTATTTGACATATTAACATCATTATAGGTCACAAAATGACAAACACCTTTTTTTTTTTTTTTTTTAAATAAATTCTTCAGAGACTTATTTAAAAATTCTTTACCCTTGTCTGAAGTTTTTCAGGTGTACGCCCTAAATTAAATATTGTTTCAAAGGCTTTGGTAACTTCATGAAGCTTTTGTTTTTAAACTCATGGCCCATGCATATTTTGACAGGATATATATTACCGTTAAGATGTATTTGTAACCATTGTTATAACGGGCAAAAGCTGACATGTCGACTAAGTCACTTTGCCACTGGCTGTCAACTTCTGACATCATTGTTTTATTTCTTTTAAAATGGATTCTAGCAGGCCTGTGTAAATTGTATGCGTTTTGACCAGTGACCTAGTCCACAACGTCTTTTCTCCGGATGCTAGGGTGCATAGGGAGAGGTATGGTCAGTAGGAAAAAGGAGGTATTGATGCCCCTGTATAAGACTCTGGTGAGAACTCATTTAGAATATAAGATTCTGGTGAGACCTCATTTAGAATAGTGGGTACAATTCTGAAGACTACACTTTCAAATAAATAAATAAATAAAAGCAGGATGGAGTCGGTCCAGAGGGAAGTTCTTAAAATAGTCGGTGGTCTTCATCATAAGGTATATGGGGACAGACTTAAAAGATCTCAATATAATTTGGAGGAATGACTGGAAAGGGGAGATATGATAAAGACATTTAAATACCTAGGTGGCATAAATGCACATGAGGCGAGTCTCCATTTGAAAGGATGCTCCAGAATGAGAAGGCATAGGATAAAGTTAAGAAGTGATAGGCTCAGGAGTAATATAAGGAAATAATTTTTTAAAGAAAGGGTGGTAGATGTATGGAATAGTCTCCTGGTAGAAGTGGTAGAGACAAAGACCGTCAGAATTCAAGAAAGAGTGAGACAGGCACATGGGATCTCTTAGGGAAAGGAGGAGATAGTGAATGCTGTGGATGGGCAGGCTGGATAGGCCATTTTGCCTTTATCTGCCATCATGTTTCTGTGTTTCTATAAGACTTGGAGCCATATGATGTTGAAAGAAAACAGAATAGCTGTCTCAGAGGTGGGACCAAAAAAGAACATAAGAATTGCCGCTGCTGGGTCAGACCAGTGGTCCATCGTGCCCAGCAGTCCACTCCTGCGGCATCCCTTAGGTCAAAGACCAGTGCCTTAACTGAGACTAGCCTTACCTGTGTACATTCTGATTCAGCAGGAACTTGTCTAACTTTGTCTTGAATCCCTGGAGGGTGGTTTCCCCTATAACAGCCTCCGGAAGAGCGTTCCAGTTTTCTACCACTCTCTGGGTGAAGAACTTCCTTACGTTTGTACAGAATCTATCCCATTTTAACTTTAGAGAGAGCCCTCTAGTTCTCTCTACCTTGCAGAGGGTGAACAACCTGTCTTTATCTACTAAGTCTATTCCCTTCATTATCTTCAATGTTTCAATCATGTCCCCTCTCAAGTCTCCTCTTTTCAAGGGATAAGAGGCCCAGTTTCTCTAATCTCTCACTGTACGGCAACTCCTCCAGTCCCTTAACCATTTTAGTTGCTCTTCTCTGGACCCTTTCGAGTAGTACCTTGTCCTTCTTCATGTACGGCGACCAGTGCTGGAAGCAGTATTCCAGGTGGGGGCGTACCATGGCCCGGTACAGCGGCATGATAATCTTCTCCGATCTGTTCATGATCCCCTTCTTAATCATTCCTAGCTTTCTGTTCGCCCTTTTCACCACCACTGCACATTGCGCAGATGGCTTCATTGACTTTTCAACCAGTACTCCTAAGTCTCTTTCCTGGAGGGTCTCTCCGAGTACTGCACCGGACATCCTGTATTCGTGTATAAGATTTTTGTTACCGACATGCATCACCTTACACTTATCCATGTTAAGGCTCTGTGAAAGGTGAGGGAGCATTAACAAACTAGGTGGAGATCTGGTTTGGGGAGGGAAAGGACAGAATAATGGGAATTCAGACTAGCTATGATAAGGTTTTGAGAGAATAGGGTTCATTTTCAAAACAGAAAAACATTCAAAATTAAGAAGCCAACTAGGGGAGGTGCGAGGGATGTGAGAATATCTGTTTGCTGTCCCCGGATAACACCTGTTATAGTAAGTAACTGTGCTTTATCCTTGGACAAGCAGGCAGCATATTCTCATACATGGGACTCCCTAGCTTACTGAATGGGATTGGTGGAAAAGTTGGCCATTAGGAAGAAAATAAATTCTGTATAACTGCTTGGCCGAAACAACCATCTCGTCTGGAATAGGATTCTAGACAGTAGTAAGATTTGAATGTGTGAAGTGAAGACCAAGTAGCTGCTTTGCAAATATCTTCAATGGGAGTAGAATGCAAAAAAGTAACTGATGCTGCCATAGCTCGGATTTTGTGTGATGTAACACATCCCTCCAGCTGCAACCCTGCTTGAGCATAGCAGAAGGAAATGCAGGCTGCTAACCATGTGGAAATAGTTTGCTTGGTTACAGGCAGGCTCAACCTGTTAGTGTCAAAAGAGATGAACAGTTGAGGTGAAGTCCTGTGTGGCTTAGTTCTTTGTAAATAGTAAGCCAAGGCACATTTACAGTCCAATGTATGAAGAGCAGTTTTTCCAAGGTGAGAATGAGGCTTTGGAAAGAAAACAGGAAGCACAATGGATTGATTCAGATGAAATTCTGTGAAATAGTAATAACACAAGATTTTAGATTTGTCATTTCACAATCGGAAGAAGATCTTAGGAAAGTATTTCCATTCAAATGGGCTTGTAGTCAGATCAAATTTCTTGGTGTTCAAATTATCAAAGATCTTGCCCAACTGTACTCTAGCAATTATGAAGTTTTATTGCAGCAAATTAGAAAAGATTTGAACAGCTGGTGCTCCCTGTGGCTGTCATGGTGGAGGAGAATTGCAGTACTTAAGATGAATCTGTTACCTCGTCTGCTTTTTCTTTTTCAGTCTCTTCCCATTCCAGTCATAGGGGGCACTCTTGGAGACACTTCAGAAGATCCATACAAATGTCTTAAATTGATATAAATAACATTGGTTGAAGAGTAATATTTTTGTAATATCTTTGGAAGTAAAATTTGATATAAGATCAATTAACTCAGCAAAGGTGTGACATGATCGAATTTATGTTTACGAAATATCAATTTTAGATCACATACCATTTGATCTCCTAAAAGGAAATCATTCAATTTCCAAAAACAAACATTACCTCTAATATTTGGATGGGAGATATATGGGTATCTTGAAATGAGCCCCAATATTGTCTCGAACACCACAGTAAGTCAATCCTGGTATATGTTTGCTTCGCATGAGAACAGAATGTAAAATTCCTTTGAGTAGGGTGATGAAGGATCCAAACTGCTAATCAGGCATAGCAAGGCATAGCACAACTATACTCTCCTCCCCCCTTAGGTACCACATTAAAATCCCCCCCAAAAATACTAAAAATACTGCCTCATAAACAAAAGATCCCAAAGGTTCCTGGAAAGAATCGAAAAACTGTCACTGATGTGTATTGGGAGCTTAGACATTGATAAGTTTCTTATTGACCCTTTAATTGCCAAGCAGCGCCCCTTCATCTCTCTATAGGAAGCCTCCAATATAAAGGGACAAGAAGTGCAGGTTAAAATTAAAACACCCCCTGTCTGTCCCTTTCCCTCTGGGCCATGAACTCCATTTACCGTGTATTGCGAAGAATGTAATAAATGTGATTCCATTATATTGATAAGTTTAAGCTTGTTAAAAACTATACTGCGTTTACTCTTATCATTAAGTCCATTAACATTCCAGGACCCCATCACTACCGCTGGTGCAGACTTTTGCTGGCCCCTACATTATGAGCCCTTATCAATTCTCCTCCCCTCCTCTACCCCTTCCCCTATCCTCTTCCCCCTTCTGGCTGAAGAATCCCTGGAGGAAAATATGCCCCTGCAAGAGAATGAATGAGCCACCCACATAGTTCTTTTATGCACTTCAGGCTGAGGGTTAGTACAGGGGGGAGGGGGGTAAGGTGTTTTTTCTTCTTTTTTTTCAGGGGGGGATATAAGTTATGTCATAGTTTAATGAATGCGCAGGTACTTTTAATTTTGTTTTTAATTATATTTCATTTGTTTGTTGTGTAGAATGATTTTGTGCATGTGTATAGTTCCCCGCCTAGATTTGTAGATAAGTGAGTTATAAATCATTTTAAATAAATAAATAAACTCACCCTCCTCCTCACTCATACAAAATGCACTCACACACTTCCATTCATCCCAACCATAGAACTAACAATGAAACCAGAAATATGTACTGTACCAAATCATCACTGTAAATCTCCAACAAAGAAAGATCATAATACTCTTAGCAGAACAAAAACCAATAAATGAAATGCACAATAAAGCTGAAGGTACAGAATCAGTCCCTCAGTTCTGATGCTGAGTTTTTGCTCCCCCAGCCTTGCGCTATCTCATATCCATGGTCGGGCCAACAGTAGAAGGCTTGGGGGCCCTAGAATCCACACTGGGCAAGTTCTCATAGCCCAACTCCTCAAGGGCTTTCCAAGCTTCAGCACATGTTTGGGCACGTTTAGTGTGACTGGAAACTAATCAGAATTCCAAAGGGAAAAAGCCATCTGTAGCGTATATTAACAGCCCTCAAATAGCAAGTCACCCCATCATCTTCCGCACAGGAGGTGCATGGCCAGGGAAAATGGCCAGGGTCAGTCATTCGCGTTATTTTCTGACTGGAAGAGGCGGTCAGAAAATAGCACGAATGACTGAGTCCATGAATCGCCAACCGCGAATTCGCAGGGGTGTACAGTACTTAGAAGTTGTAAAAGGGAAGTTGAGGGCTCTGCAAATGCTTATCAACTCCACTGCAAGATTAATCACAGGGGTTCCAAGAAGTACCGTATTTTCGCGGATATAACGCGCGCGTTATACGTGATTTTACGTACCGCGCATACCCCTCGCGCGTTATATGCCTGAGCGCGGTATAGAAAAGTTTTTAAACATAGTTCCCACCCCGCCCGACGCCCGATTCACCCCCCCAGCAGGACCGCTCGCACCCCCACCCCGAACGACCGCTCGCACGCGCTCCCACCCGCACCCGCATCCACGATCGGAGCAAGAGGGAGCCCAAGCCCTCTTGCCCGGCCGACTCCCCGACGTCCGATACATCCCCCCCCCCCGGCAGGACCACTCGCACCCCCACCCCGAAGGACCGCCGACTTCCCGACAATATCGGGCCAGGAGGGAGCCCAAACCCTCCTGGCCACGGCGACCCCCTACCCCCACCCCGCACTACATTACGGGCAGGAGGGATCCCAGGCCCTCCTGCCCTCGACGCAAACCCCCCTCCCTCCAACGACCGCCCCCCCCAAGAACCTCCGCCCGTCCCCCAGCCGACCCGCGACCCCCCTGGCCGACCCCCACGACACCCCCACCCGCCTTCCCCGTACCTTTGTGTAGTTGGGCCAGAAGGGAGCCCAAACCCTCCTGGCCACGGCGACCCCCTAACCCCACCCCGCACTACATTACGGGCAGGAGGGATCCCAGGCCCTCCTGCCCTCGACGCAAACCCCCCTCCCTCCAACGACCGCCCCCCCCCAAGAACCTCCGACCGCCCCCCCAGCCGACCCGCGACCCCCCTGGCCGACCCCCACGACCCCCCCACCCCCCTTCCCCGTACCTTTGGAAGTTGGCCGGACAGACGGGAGCCAAACCCGCCTGTCCGGCAGGCAGCCAACGAAGAAATGAGGCCGGATTGGCCCATCCGTCCTAAAGCTCCGCCTACTGGTGGGGCCTAAGGCGCGTGGGCCAATCAGAATAGGCCCTGGAGCCTTAGGTCCCACCTGGGGGCGCGGCCTGAGACACATGGTCGGGTTTGGCCCATGTGCCTCAGGCCGCGCCCCCAGGTGGGACCTAAGGCTCCAGGGCCTATTCTGATTGGCCCACGCGCCTTAGGCCCCACCAGTAGGCGGAGCTTTAGGACGGATGGGCCAATCCGGCCTCATTCCTTCGTTGGCTGCCTGCCGGACAGGCGGGTTTGGCTCCCGTCTGTCCGGCCAACTTCCAAAGGTACGGGGAAGGGGGGTGGGGGGGTCGTGGGGGTCGGCCAGGGGGGTCGCGGGTCGGCTGGGGGACGGGCGGAGGTTCTTGGGGGGGGGCGGTCGTTGGGGGGAGGGGGTTTGCGTCGAGGGCAGGAGGGCCTGGGATCCCTCCTGCCCGTAATGTAGTGCGGGGTGGGGTTAGGGGGTCGCCGTGGCCAGGAGGGTTTGGGCTCCCTTCTGGCCCAACTACACAAAGGTACGGGGAAGGCGGGTGGGGGTGTCGTGGGGGTCGGCCAGGGGGGTCGCGGGTCGGCTGGGGGACGGGCGGAGGTTCTTGGGGGGGGGCCGTCGTTGGGGGGAGGGAGTTTGCGTCGAGGGCAGGAGGGCCTGGGATCCCTCCTGCCCGTAATGTAGTGCGGGGTGGGGTTAGGGGGTCGCCGTGGCCAGGAGGGTTTGGGCTCCCTCCTGGCCCGATATTGTTGGGGAGTCGGCGGTCCTTCGGGGTGAGGGTGCGAGTGGTCCTGCCGGGGGGGGGGGATGTATCGGACGTCGGGGGGGGCATCAGGCTTTCAGGATGGGGACAGACCTTCAAGGGGGGACATGACTTCAAGGGGGGACAGTGCACGGAAAGTCAGGGGGGGTGAACGGAGAGTCGGGACAGCGCACGGAAAGTCAGGGCAGTGCACGGAAGTCAGGGGGGTGAACGGAGAGTCGGGACAGCGCACGGAAAGTCAGGGCGGGCGAAAGGAGCGTCGGGCATCATGCGCGTTATATGCCTGAGCGCGGTATAGAAAAGTTTTGGTACATATCATCGTGATTTCTGCGCGCTATACCCCTGTGCGCGTTTTACACAGGTGCGCGTTATATCCGCGAAAATACGGTACTCATATAACTCCTGTGTTGAAGAAACTGTACTGCAAATAGTGCAGTTTAAGATTGTCACGATTATACATCAGACACTGAATCATGCTTCCCCAAAGATCTTACAAGAATGTTTTTAAATCTATAAACCAAGAAGAGAGCTTAGAGATGTAAATGGGATGAAATTAAGTTTGGAGGGTAGAATGTCGATTATGCATGCTAGGATTGGAGCATGCTAGGATTGGAGCTGGCGTAGAATTATGGAATGTCTTGTCTGGTATCTTGCGGTTCTGTATGGGGAGGATGAATTTTAAGAAAATGCTAAAAACTCAATTATTTGCCAATGCCTTCCTATGATAAGGCTTATTCCAGTTTATAATCTCCTTTTTAGATTTTTTTTTCCATTAATGTATGATTTAAAGCCTGCTTGTATTTCTGAATTGATTGCATTTGTGTTTTATCCCTGTTCATAACAGGGACGATTATGATGTTGTTTAGATAAGTCTATGTTATATATGGTAATTGCAGGGAAATAAGATTTTATGTATGTGATATGGAAACCGCATAGTTATATGCGGTATATAAATTTTTAAATAAATAAATAAATACATATTGTCAACCAATCAGCAATGATAGTCTTTGCATAAATTTATATAGACTGATTAAAAGGGTATCCAATTCATCATAAACAAGTTTTGTGACAGGCTTATGTGTTCTGTCTGACCCGTGTACCACTAAAGTATCATCAGCATGCTGATCAGATAAGTCATCTGAAAAAAGCAGACATACTTTCACTATCAGCTATATTTTCCTCAGTTATACCAATTAAAGTTATGGGAGCATTAATGTCTGCCAATATTCCCTTGTTAAGACTGTTATCAATTGTAGAACCGCTAAGCTCCGGTAGAGGTTCAGATTCACCGGTTAATTCAGATAAATTTAGCATTGCTTCTGGCCTATGTATAAGAGGAAACAAACAAGAACAATACTGCAAGAAAATGTACAGGGTACAGGAATTTATTAAAATAACAAAAATCTAAAAACAAAATGCGTAAAATGCATAAAAGGTATATATCCAAAACAGCTGGTCCCAATATTCCTGTGGACCAACCTGGCATGGTCCGTGTTTCGAAGAAACACTCCTTCCTCAGGGGTCCCAACTGGTGGTACACAGAGTATCAGAAAACCAGAATGGATAAAGTAGTGAACAGGCATAAACTTCTCCTGTACAACACGTGTCATGTGTATGTTGTGTGAGAAAGGGGTCACTTAGTGAGACAGTAAATGATGGCAGATAAAGGCCTGAATGATCCATCCAGTATGCCCAATAGTTACATGCATTATAAATTCATGATTAGATTGTCTTATATTTCTGGGCCAAAGACTGTAGAAGTTTGCCTGGTACAGTTCTTAAGTTCCAACAACTGGAGTTGCCATTCCAAATTACTGGAATTCCCAAAGCCCTCCCCAGTCCATCCCAAACCAACTAGCCATATAAAGGACACAGACCATGTAAATCTGAACAGTTCTGGCCCTAGTTCTTCTATTTATACCCTTCACTTTCTCATTAGAGATCTTCAATGTTTGTCCTGTATAGGCCTGGGTTGGCACAAACTACGCAGAAGCATTAGGAGGGCGTGACAGAGACCTTTCTAGTCCTAATTAGAGGGTCTTATATACATGCAAACACATTTAAAGCTTTGAGAAGTCAGGATAATTAGCAAAAGACAAGGAAATCGATGTGTAGCTTAGGAAAATGGGAATTTCATATTTATAGCCAACGTTATGCCCATCTTTAAAAAGGGATCAAGAGGTGACCCGGGAAACTACAGGCCGGTGAGCCTGACCTCGGTTCCGGGGAAAATGACAGAAGCACTGATAAAAGAAAATATCGATGAACATTTTGAAAGAAACGAACTTCTGATAACCAGCCAACATAGTTTCTGCAAGGAGAGATCGTGCCTAACGAACTTATTGCACTTCGAAGAGATTAACAAATGGATGGACAAAGGAGACCCCATAGATATCGTATATCTAGATTTCCAAAAAGCCTTTGACAAGGTGCCCCATGAACGTCTACTCCGGAAACTGGAGAACCATGGGGTGGAAGGAGACATACATAGATGGATCAGAAACTGGTTGGAGGGTAGAAAACAGAGGGTAGGAGTGAAGGGCCACTACTCGGACTGGAGGAGGGTCACAAGTGGTGTCCCGCAGGGCTCGGTGCTCGGGCCGCTGCTATTTAATATCTTCATAAATGATCTAGAAACATGGACGAAGTGTGAGATAATAAAATTTGCAGATGACACCAAACTATTTAATGGAGCTCGGACTAAAGAGGACTGTGAAGAATTGCAAAGGGACTTGAACAAACTAGGAGAATGGACGAAGAGATGGCAGATGAAGTTCAACGTTGAGAAATGTAAAGTATTACATGTGGGAAGCAGAAACCCAAGGTACAACTATACGATGGGAGGGATATTATTGAATAAGAGTACCCAGGAAAGGGACTTGGGGGTAATGGTGGATATGACAATGAAGCCGACGGCACAATGCGCAGCGGCCGCTAAGAGAGCGAATAGAATGCTAGGTGTAATCAAGAAGGGTATTACAGCCAGAATGAAAGAAGTTATCCTGCCGTTGTATCGGGCGATGGTGCGCCCACATTTGGAGTACTGCATCCAATATTGGTCGCCTTACCTTAAGAAGGACATGGCGTTACTCGAGAGGGTTCAGAGGAGAGCGACACGTCTGATAAAAGGTATGGGAAACCTGTCATACCCTGAGAGATTGGAGAAACTGGGTCTCTTTTCCCTGGAGAAGAGGAGACTTAGAGGGGATATGATAGAGACTTACAAGATCATGAAGGGCATAGAGAGAGTAGAGAGGGACAGATTCTTCAAACTTTCGAATAATAAAAGAACAAGAGGGCACTCGGAAAAGCTGATAGGGGACAGATTCAAAACGAATACTAGGAAGTTCTTTTTTACCCAACGTGTGGTGGACACCTGGAATGCGCTTCCAGAGGACGTAATAGGGCAGAGTACAGTACTGGGGTTTAAGAAAGGTTTGGACAATTTCCTACTGGAAAAGGGGATAGAGGGGTATAGATAGAGGATTACTGCACAGATTCTGGACCTGTTGGGCCGCCGCATGAGCGGACTGCTGGGCGCGATGGACCTCAGGTCTGACCCAGCAGAGGCATTGCTTATGTTCTTATGTGAATTGCTAGGTGAAGCAAGACCATAAGGGAAATCAGGTAATGCGTAACAGACTTCTAGAGGTATTAATGACTCCATTTTGTATTAATCTTCCTCCATGTTGGCTTCTGTCTTTCTTTGTGTCTCTTTTTTTTGGGGAAAAAAATACTTAAGTGTTTTCGCCTATAAATGGCCTGTGATTCTTGTGCTCTTTGTGTGGATGGCTATGCCTAGGGGGAATAGGAGAGACCTCATGATTTAAGTATTAACAGATGGTCCTGGCATTCCAATGCTGGGTATAGAAGAAAATCTTTCTTGAATAGGTTTTGAATGCAGTATTGATCAGGAATGAAATATGAGTGTTGCTTGTGTATGGGTGAAGGGATCCCTATATGTGAGAATGATGTGTGATAGAATGATTTGTATTTAATTTCAAATGTTTTACATATATAAGATTCAAGAAACTTAAAGGAGAAATTCTGAAAAGTACCAAATCTGTAGTCTGACCTGTCTGACCTTTCAGCTAGCCTATCATAGAAACATGTAAAGGGAGGGCACTTGTAGCCCACTTAGGAATGTGGTTCAGTGAAACTTGAAGCTGTTAGTTTTCCAAGCATGGGTTTTGCAAAAACAGAAAGGCTGTTTGATTTAAACTTTTTGAGAATGACAAAGTGTCTATTGGGTATGTTATAATGTGTTGCACATTTAGAAATTGATGTAAACAAAAATATGATTTGTAAAACTGTATGTAAAAGGAATTTTCTTTGTTCATATCTAAGGACGGCCTCTGTTGGCCGATTGGTTGACAAGTGTGATGTCATACTAAGCATTACAAAAGTATATAAGGAAACCGTGTGGCAGGGGTTCTTTGAGATTATATTTGCTAGGAGAGATGTATTTTAACATGCCTGGCTTTATATCTCCTTGCACGAATGCCTAACGAAAGTTGTTTATGCCAAAATGAATAAAAAATAACCGATTGGAAAATATTTGTGCAATTGTTATTATTCCCAGGCAACTAAGGGCAGGGTTTGGTAAGGTCCCTGCTCAGTCCCAAGCTGTTTTGAATTCTATCACCATATTGCACTCCACCACCTCTAGGGAGGGCAATCTCAATTCATGCCCTCTAGTTTTACCCTTTTCTGGAAAAAAGATTTGGTTTTGTATTTATACTTTTTAAGTATTTAAACATCTGTATCATATCTCCCCTGTCCCTCCTGTCCTCTAGAGCAGTGTTTTTCAACCGCTGTTCCGTGGCACACTAGTATGCTGCGAGATGTTGCCTGGTGTGCCATACGGTGCAGACACTGATTAGGCCTCAGGCCGGGTCCCGCACGCGCTCCGATGAGACTCCCCCGGTCCCCACTGCTGTTCAGTTTCGATCTTCTGCTCTGACGCAACCGGAAACAGGAAGTTGCAGCAGAGTAGAAGATTTAACACTGAGCAGCCGCGCATGCGCGGTTCTTTGGGAAAGCGTGCATGTCGCCGAAAAACAAAACCTACAAACTAAGGTGAGGCGAAGGGAGAGAGCTGGCTAAACAGTAGGATCGATTGGGCAGGCGAGTGGTGGCTGCGGGGACCGTGCGATCGCTCGTGTTCCCGGCTCAAATTGGAAGGAGGGAGTGAAAGGGAAAAGGATTCTGGGCCAAGGGGATGAAGACGGAAAGAAAAACCCACAGTAGGAAAGAAAGGAAAGGACAGGCAGGTGAGCCAGATGCTAGAAGCAGGGGGGGGGAAGAAAGAGGGAAAAAAGCTAGATGGGGTTGAAAAGAAGAGACACACTGGTATGGAAGAGGAAGATAGGGGAAATCTGGACACAGGAAGGTAACAGAAAGAGGGGAAATTATGTGCATGGGGCATAGGGACAGAGACATAAAGGGGACATGCCATGGGGATGGTATATGGACACAGGGGGGGGCAATGACAGATACATAGGGGAGATATTAGAAATGGAGAAAATAGGAGCACAGAAGCGAGATGGTTTGTGGGGATGGGACGGGGACCGAGCTCGCAGGCTCCAGTGGCTTGCACAAATTACATTGTAACGTGCCATGAAAATAAGAGGGAGGAAGGTAGATAGATAAGCCACGTGAGAGGAGCTGAAGGGTAGTAGAAAGGAACAGATGGTAAAGGAGGGAGGGAAGGGTGGTGGTGGAAAGGAATAGGACAGACATTAAAGGAGGGTGGAGAGGAACAGACCCCGAAGGGAAATGTGGAAGACAGAGTGGGAAGAAGACAGATGCCAGACTATGGGGGAGCGGAGGGAAGAAGATGGGTGCTAGACCAATTGGGGGTGGGGTGAAGGGAGAGGCACAGTAACAGCAAATGGAAGACGTAGAGAGAAGACACACAGTGGATGGAAGGAATTGAATGAGAAGATGTGGAAAGCAGAAACCAGACAACAAAGGTAGAAAAAAAAATTATATTTATTTATTTATTTTTTGCTTTAGGATAAAATAGTATATTAGTTGTGTTGATAAAAATGTATAAACAAAGCCCTGCCAGCTGAACATCTCTTTCTCTAGTTCAGCAGCAGGAACTTTGATTTATAAGAAAGGAATAAGCTAAATATTACAGTACTAAGGCTTATATGGATGCAGCGGGGACGATGACGGGGCGGTGAATGGGATGGCAGTGGCGGTGACGGGGCGGTGAAAGGGATGGCGGTGACGGTGATGGGGCGGTGAAGGGAACGGCTGTTGACGAAGAGCTACGTGTGTGTCTTTCTTCGATTCCAGCCAGAATATCAGCTTTGTGTTCAGCCAAACAGGCCCAGGTTTCGCACTGAATAAAGTATTTTATAATTTTTCACTATTCTATTTACTTAATATTTCATAATAAAATAATTATAAAATACTTTCTTTGTGTTTATTTGATTCCTATTCAAGAGAATTACTTTATATATAGTCAATATAGGCACAGAGTTAAATTTTTTAACATTTTCTAATGGTGGTGTGCCTCGTGATTTTTTTCATGAAACAAGTGTGCCTTTGCCCAAAAAAGGTTGAAAAACACTGCTCTAGAGCAGTGTTCTTCAACTGCCTGGCGCGGACCGGTGCCGGTCTGCAGAAATTTTCTGCCGGTCCGCAGCTGGAACATGCTTTGGGCCTGAGGAGATCAGTTCACAAAGCTGCGGGTGGCAGCTCCTACGCATGTCCTGCGCCAGAAATGGCAGCCTTCTCTCTGACATTGCAAAGTCAGAGGAAAGGCTTCTGGATGATGCGCGAGGAGCTACCACACATGGCTTTGTGAACTGATCTCCTCAGGCCCGAGGCACATTCCGGCCGCGGACTGGCAGTGAGGAAGAGGGGAAGTGAGGAAGAGGGAGCCAGCCACAGGCAGTAAGGAAGATGGAGCCGGCCGCGGGCAGCATAAAAGAGCCAGGTGAGAGCGCTGGTATGTTTCTTGTGTTTCAAAAGTCTAGCACTAGTTAGAAGTTGTTCTTGGTTTTACAAAGCATTAAATTTATACTTATCAAAAGAAGCTCATGTTCTGTTTTTTTAATGTAAACTCACTAATTGTTCTAACTGCAGTCTGAGGTATTTTTCTAGATGTGACATAAACAAAGAGGGATTACTGTAAGATTCTTGTTCAGCCCATTACAGAAAACAAAGATGAGTGTTTTAATGTCCTTGTATCACTTCATGGGGCAGCTACACCTCGAATACCATATGCAATTCTGGTTGCTATATCTCAAAAAAGATATAGCAGAATTGCAGAGAGGGAGGAAGACAAGAAAGACAGCTGGCTTAATCAAGGTGTTGTTTGTAAACAAGAGAGGGCACGACACCCAGCCTCACCCAGCTGCCATGATGAAGAGATGGCTCATGGAGGGAGGGAGACAACAAAGGTAGGGGAAATGATTTTATTTTCAAGTTAGTGATTGAATTGTGTCAATTTTGAGAATTTTCATCTGTTGTCTATATTTTGCACTGTTCAGGAAGAAATAAATTTGTTTCTTTTTCTCTGGGGTTGTTACGCATGCAGAGTCTTGAATCTTAGGTTTTCGTTTGTATATATTAGTACTTTTAGGTTTTGGTCCCATGCTTGCATAGGGGTTATATGTGTTCTGGTAGGAATGAATGTTGAAAAGCATAAAGTCTGCTTTGTGTAGTTTAATTTTGTGGTTAAGCATTATGTGTTATTAATAAGATTGTATTGTGTGTATATATGAAAAATGAATGGAAAAAATAGTTTTACAATTAGTACTATGCATAGTCTGGGGCAGAGATGGGCGGGGTCTGGCCCACAACTTAGCCCAGTGCTCTTTAACCTCCAGTCCGCGGACCGGTGCCAGTCCACAAAATAATTTTTTTATTTCCGACGGTCCATAGGTATAAAAAGGTTGAAGAACACTGCTCTAGAGCACAGTTCTTCAACCGCCGGTCCGCAGACCAGTGCCGGTCCACAGAAAATTCCTGCCGGTCCGCACAGGACCGGCGAGATCAACATCTTCAATTTCCTGCCGGTCCGCGCAGGACCGGCAAGATCGAGGAGCGCAGGGCCGGAGAGATAATGGGGAGCCTCAGACTGTGCTTTCTTCCCTCCCAGCGGCTCTCCTTACAAGCACAGCGATTCAGGAAGGAAGCCTTGGAGCTTTTGCTGAGTCGGACCCAACAAAGGACCTGAGGCTGCCTTACTGAATCGCAGCGCTGGCAAGTAAGGAGAGTTGCTGGGAGGGGAGAAAGCTGCTGGGCATGGTGAAAAAAAAAAGGGACAGCTGTTACTGGACCTGGAGAGGGAGGAGAGATGCTGCTGGGAGGGGAGGAGGGAAAGGAGTCTGGGAAGCTGCTGGGTAAGTGGAAAAAGGGACAGCTGCTACTGGACCAGGAGAAGGAGAAGGAGAGATGCTGCTGGGAGGAGAGGAGGGAAAGGAGTCTGGGAAGCTGCTGGGCATGGTGAAGAAAAAGGGATAGCTGCTACTGGACCTGGAGAGGGAGAAGGAGAGATGCTGCTGGGAGGGGAGGAGGGAAAGGAGTCTGGGAAGCTGCTGGGCATGGTGAAAAAGGGATAGTTGCTACTGAACCTGGAGAGGGAGAAGGAGAGATGCTGCTGGGAGGGGAAGAGGGAAAGGAATCTTGGAAGCTGCTGTGCATGGTGAAAAAGGGATAGCTGCTACTGGACCTAGAGAGGGAGAAGGAGAGATGCTGCTGGGAGGGGAGGAGGGAAAGGAAAGGGAAGAGAGTTACTGCTGGACAGGGGAAGGAGGGAAGGGAGAAGAAAAAAGGAAGGAAACAGCTTGCAGGGAGATTAGAGGAGGGGAAGGGGAGAGACAGGAATGAGATGGGAAGGGGGGTCAGCAGAGAAATTGAGAGGGACAAAGATGCTAGATCTGGTGTAGGAGAGATAAAAATGAAGAGAGCAGTGAAGCTGGAATGAATCGTGTAAAAAGGAGAGAGGGGCATAGGCTGGATGGAAAGGGGAGGGGGGGCATAGAAAGAAGACAAATACCATATGGAAGGGGGAGAGGTCAGACAGTAGATGGAAGGGGCAGATGCTGGATTGAAGAGACAGAGAGGGCAGATGCTGGAAGGAAGAGAGTGAAAAGAAGATGAAAGCAGAAACCAGAGACAACAAAAGGTAGAAACAAATAATTTTATTTCTATTTTGTGATTAGAATATATCAGATTTGAAATATATATCCTGCTAGAGCTGGTGTTAGACATAACTGGGGACTGCAAAGTCTAGGCAGTGGCTTAGGGCTCTCTCTGACCAGGGGGGCAGTTGCCTTAGTTGCACTCCCCTAACCCTATTCCTGCTATGTGTGACTGCGGTACTCTGTTAGCATGATATTTCTGTGTAGCATTCTGTAATAATTTGGCTTATTCAGTTTTCTTGATAGTAGAGGGGATATAGGTGAAGGGGAAGGGAGACAGGGGTTTTGTTGATCGTTGCTCTGTATTATTTGTATTTATAAAATGACAATTATACAGAATATTGTTTCTTTTTATACTTTAATAAAATACATTCAGTCTACAATCATAACTGAGGCTTGTGCGGATGGGATCAGATGGTTTGCGAGGACCAGGCTCACAGAGACGGGGCGGAAACGGGGTTTTTAAATTTCAGTCCTAGTAGTTTGCCGGTCCACAAAATAATTTTTTTTCCCCGCCGGTCCATAGGTGTAAAAAGGTTGAAGAACACTGCTCTAGAGTATATATATTCAGATCTCCCAGTCTCTTCTTTACGCTTTTTGGCTCAAACCCCTTACCATTATTGTTGCCTTTTTCCTGGACCACTTCAAATTTTCTTATATCCTTCACCAGAGGGTGGTGGTGAATAGAATTCGCTCGGAGGAGAGAAAGATGAGTAGTGGAGTCCCTCAGGGATAGGTTCTGGGGCCTATCCTGTTCAATATGTTTGTGAGCAACATTGCCGAAGGGTTAGAAGGAAAAGTTTGCCTTTTTGCGGATGATTCCAAGATTTATAACAGAGTACGTCTTACTTGTCAAATCACTAGTAGATTTGTTATCATGGCCAAGTATGTTCAGTATGTCTAATATTTATTTATTTGTTTATATGTTATATTTTAATATTTTGTAAATCGCTTTGCATTTTGAACAAGAGTTTAATCAAAAACCGGAATAAACTTGAAACTTGAGTAGACACCGAGGAGGAAGTGGAAAACATGAAAAAGGATCTGCAAAGTTAGAAGAATGGTCTAATATCTGGCAACTAAAATTCAATGCAAAGAAGTGCAGAGTAATGCATGTGGGGATTAGAAATTGGAAGGAGCCGTATGTGCTGGGAGGTGAAAGGCTGATATGCATGGATGGGAAAAGGGACCTTGGGGGGTGATAGTGTCTGAAGATCTAAAGGCGAAGAAACAGTGTGGCAAGGCGGTGGCTGTTGCCAGAAGGATGCTAGGCTGTATAGAGAGAGGCGTGACCAGTAGAAGAAAGAAGGTGTTGATGCCCCTGTGCAGGTCGTTGGTAAGGCCCCACTTGGAGTATTGTGTTCAATTTTGGAGACCATATCTGGCGAATGACATAAAAAGACTTGAAGCGGTCCAGAGGAAGGCAACGAAAATGATAGGAGGTTTGCGCCAGAAGACGTATGAGGAGAGACTGGAAGCCCTGAATATGTATACCCTAGAGGAAAGGAGGGACAGCAGAGATATAATTCAGAAATTCAAATACTTGAAAGGTATCATCGTAGAACAAAATCTATTCCAGAGAAAGGAAAATGGTAAAACCAGAGGGCATAATTTGAGGTTGAAGGGTGGTAGATTCAAGAGTAATGTTAGGAAATATTTCTTTACGGAGAGGGTGGTTGATGCTTGGAATGCGCTCCCGAGGGAGGTGGTAGAGAAGAAAACAGTGACAGAGTTCAAACAAGTGTAGGATGAACACAGAGGATCTCTAATCAGAAAATAATGGGTATACATTGAAGGAACTAAGGCCAATACTGGGCAGGCTTACATGGCCTGTGTCCTGTATATGAACATTCAGTTGAGGACGGGCTTGGGAGGGTTTCGGTGGCTGGGATGGTTAAGATGGGCTGGAGTAAGCTTTGATGACTCCAGTAGATGGAACCTAAGCACACTACTGGGCAGGGCTCTGGGTTTCTGGTCCAGAAATATATAAGTAAAAGGACCTTTTAAACTAAATAATTAATTTATAGGCATGTATGGTTGGGCAGACTGGATGGACCACTCGGGTCTTTATCTGCTGTCATTTACTATGTTACTATATATGGTCTCCAAAATTGAACACAGTACTCCAAGTGGGGCCTCACCAACAACCTGTACAAGATGTCACAGGGAAATCCCTGTGAGCTCCAGCAGAATCCAGAGAAGCTGGATGCTGGCAAAATAATAACTATGCCAACAATTACCTGATAATAAGCCCATTGCAAAACCTAGAAGAAACAAGGAAAAGAGGTGTACCTAGGAGACACTATGGAAAAGGAACACACATAGTCAGATACCTATTTATCTTTTCTAGGCAACTGCCCAATAAGACACAGTCAGTACAGGGAAACCCTTTTAAACCAGGAAAGGGTAAAGAAAAACTGGCTAGCATTAAAGACACACAGTGAACTAAGCAGAAAACTGGGTCAAACAGAATTACAGCTCCCAGAAATTTTCAACCAATCAGGAAGAAACATACATCTGTGGCTAGCTTTAATTTCCCTAGGAAGGAGAGGCAAAGGGAAGGAGAGCAAGGCAAAAATGAGCAGCAGAAGCTAAAACCATAAGCCAAACCATACAGGGTCTGGGGACAGAATACAGCTGGAAAGTGGAAGCAAGACAGATAAGATTTAAAGCCAGAGGTAGAGTACCCTGAATTAGAAATATGCATGTCTGTGTGCTCTGAAGAGGCTGTAGAAATGAATGGTGAAGAGCTTATGCACTATAGAGAAGGCTCCCCAGAATACTTGCCTATGGAAAACATGATGGAAGATGAGATGTGTTTAAAAGACTGACAGTTTACTGCCATGGAGAACATGCAGACAGTACTAAAGCTGAGTTTTTGAAGGCAAAGATTGGGAGTGTTGAAGCCTGAAAGTTTACTGCTCTAGGGAATGGCCAGGCAGTGCTAAAGCTGTGTTTCTGATGGCAAGTAGGTAAACTGCTCAGTAAGCAATAAGGTTCATGTTAAGGACTTGTTTCTGGCAGCCTTATTGGATTATAAAGCTGCAGGGCAGAAGATATGACTTCAGATAGTAACAAAGAAATGTAGAGCCTATAATGAAAGATAGTAAAGCCTGGGTGGGATTACTACAGCTGGTCATTTATGGATGATTTGGTCCCCACATCATTGAGCTCTGATATTAAATAAAGCTAATGGTGTTTTTGCATGAAGTGAGTGAATTAAAGGATAGCAAAGGACTAAAGAAAGTGTTTATTTGCCATTTCCTGAAGAGGTTTCTGGTCTGGCCTAGCAGGGATAAAGCCAGGACCAAAATATAAATAAGAAGTGAGCAACAAGTTGGTCACTTCTAAATGTAAGTTTTCAACCATTTTTTTTTTCTTTAGTCCTCCTTTTGTTTCTGCTGCTGCCTGCTTGTGATAGATTTTTCAGTATGCACAGTTTTGACTTTAGCGTTTTATTTCTCTTGCCTGCATTAGTTTCATTTGCTGCCTAAGTTTCTTTTCCCATTGTAAGTACCTTTTTCAGCACGTACTGACTTGTGCCCTGCTTACAATTTATAGCTATGTGTCCAGTTTTTAAATTGCTACTTTATGGTAACTACTCCAATACACATACCTTTAAGGTTTGCAGGATCTTTTCCTTAACTTTTCTGGCAGTGGCAAACTTGTGCCCTAATCATCCCCTCCTTTAAAGTCCTTGTGCTTTTATTTATTTTTTTTTTAAGACCTTGTTTTCAAAGTTCTTTTTTAAGTCTTTATATTTTATTAAGGTTCTTTTATTGTTTAATTCTCCTCTATTTCACTACTTTTGGCTCTGTTTTAAATTAAGTTTTCTTCGTATACCCTGCATTTTGATTCCCGGTGTCTATTCTCCTATTAAATGCTTTTTGTGCTTATGTAGCATTTCTTAAATTTCTATCTGCTTGCCATATAGCCTCTGATTTAACATGTTTTAAACCTTTGTAGTTGACTTTTATTGAATGCTCTATTTATGTGATAGAACTACCAGCCATTGAGGTAGGCATATTCAACCCATGATAAGCAGTCTCCTATTTCTTCTTTCACCAGATTTCTTTCTGTATTATATTCACCTAGCCTTCTATTCTTCTCTATCCTTCTATTTTCTAGTTTCATTTTACTTTCAGTCAGTATCTTTAAGTGTATCATTATTTATCTGCATAATTTTATTCTTTTATTACTTGTGTACTTCCAATAGATGTTTATCTGATTATAAATGTCCAACACTATGTTTAGTTATATATTTTTTTTAATTTCAATGTATTTGGTCTATTTGTCTTTGCTAATTGATTTTATCATTCTTTGTTCAGTAATTTACATCCTATATAATAAAACCATAAGCGCACATGCGCACTTAGGGTTTCGTGTTCCCTGCCGCCGTGGTGTGTGATCCGTGGCCGTGTTCCATTTTAGAACCCGGCGGCAGGGAACATTCTGACCACTCCCCTCCTCCTGCCCTCACTCACCATTTGGCCAGGCAAGCTCTGTCCCTACCCACGTTCTCGGCAGGCAACACACCTCCCGCCCTCACTCGCCGCTGCCGCCAATCCTCCTCTTCAGAGCAGCCTGTCCTGCCCTCACTCGCCGCCACCGCTGCTGCCGCTGATGCTCTTCTAAAGAGCAGCCTGCGATGGTGGCCGGCTTTAGCAAACCTCGCAGGCCGCTCTCCAACCTCGGTAGCACGTTCCCTCTGACGCAAGGGATCGCATCAGAGGGAATGTGCTACCGAGTTGGAGAGCGGCCTGCGAGGTTCGCTAAAGCCGGCCACCACGATCGCAGGCTGCTTTGAAGAGGAGCAGGCCAGAAGACGCAGGGATGGAGGGAAGGTAAGAAGCGGATCAATACCGGGGGCCAGGGGGAGAGGGAAATGGGGCTGCTTTGGGGGGAGGGGTGTGCTGGGGGGGAGACAGAAGGGGCCATGGAGAGATAGGGGAGGGAAAGGGGGCTGCTTGGGGGGGAGGTGTGCTGGGGACAGACAGCTTTGCTCTGGGGAAGACAGAAGGGGCCATGGAGAGGGAAAGGGGGCTGCTTTGGGGGAGGGGTGTGCTTGGGGCAAACAGCTTTGCTCTGGGGGGAAGACAGAAGAGGGCCATGGAGAGACAGGGAGATGGAAAGGGAGCTGCTTTGGGGGAGGTGTGTGCTGGGGGCAGACAGCTTTGCTCGGGGGGAGGGGAAGACAGAAGGACACAGACAGCGGCCAAGGAGAGAGAGATAAAGAAACACAGACAGACAGACACATCTATTCTAGCACCCATTAATGTAACGGGCTTAAAGACTAGTGTATATATATATATATATTTTTTTTTTATGTGATTTTATTAGTTTAGTTTATATTATGTGTTTCATATTAGTTTATATTATATGCTTCGTATTATTTTTATTATTGTGTTTAACTTGTCACAGCTCAGTAGACTCTTGACAAAGGCATAGATGCCAAAACACTGTCAGTGTTGAGTCTTCGAGTCCTCGCAGTGCTACTATCGATAAAGTGAACTATGAACTGCACATCCGTGGCTGAATTATTGACATCTCCTCACAACTCCATTCAAAACAAGATGAACTTTCTCTCCTTGTATCACAATATATGAAATGCATAAATCACTGAATTGGTTAGAAACGTGGCCTTGTTTCGAACTCTGCTTCAGGAGACCTGATTATAGATGTTGAAAAAGCTTAGTGCAGTGAATATAAGACTATGTAAACTTCGTGATATGCAATCACATCGCTGCTGGACTTCCAAAGATTCCATCTTGTTTTGAATGATTATAAATCATATGACCAATACAACTTAACATCCAGTCTCAGAGAGTGATCATGTTATAAGAAGGTGCAATGACTGGAAGGTGAATCCCTTTTTGTAGGGTGGCTTTTTAAGTTTCACCCTTTGGAGTTTCATATCTCTGAGCGCTCTATACAAACAATTGATCACTCTCTTCAGACAGTGTTTTCAATAGAAGTCAGTTCATTTTTTGATACAATTTGGTGTATGGGCAGGGAAACATAGGTTTGAACTTCACAACCAGGCTAATGCCCGGTCACAAGGAGCATCAATATATCCTTTCTTCTGCTAGTTATACTTCTCTCTATACAGCCCAGCATCCTTCTGGCAACATGTTCTCTTAGGCTTTTGAGCTGGCGTCATGGTTGTTGGCACTGTTTCTTCATCTTCAGATCCTTATACACTAGCAACCCAAGGCCCCTCTTGCCATCTGTGAATGTCAGCCTCTTACATTCCAGTACATACTGCTCCCTCAGATTTCTACTCCCCATATACATCACTCTGTACTTCTTTGCATTGAATTTTAGTTGCCAGACCAGGGGTGCCCACACTTTTTGGGCTTGCAAGCTACTTTTTAAATGACCAAGTCAAAATGATCTACCAACAATAAAATAAAAAAAAAACACAAAGCACACTGTACGCATAGAAAATGTTAATTATCATTCCTATTCCAGGGTTTTTCAAAGAGGTCAAAGCAGATGACTCTATGCACTATCACCTCAGTAACAACCATACAAAAATAGACAAATATACCCCCCTCCCTTTTACTAAACCACGATAGCAGTTTTTAGCGCAGGGAGCTGCGCTGAATGCCCAGCGCTGCTCTCGACACTCATAGGCTCCCTACGCTAAAAACCTCTATTGCGGTTTAGTAAAAGGGGATCTTAGTGTAAAATATAGACAGCAGATATAAATTCAGACACATTTTGATCACTAAATTTAAAATAAAATCATTTTTCCTACCTTGTCTGGTGATTTCATGAGTCTCTGGTTGCACTTTCTTCTTCTGACTGTGCATACAATCTTTCTTCCCTTCTTTTAGCCTGTATGCTTCCTCTCCTCCAGACTTCATTCCTTCCCCCAACTTTTCCTTCCTCTTCCCTGCCCTTTCTTTCTCTCTGCCTCCCTTTCTTTTTTTTTCTGTTTCTCTTCTTTCCTTCTGTCTCCCTACCTGCCCTGTTTCTTTCTTTCTCCCTGCCCTCCCCCAAGCCACTGCCACTGCCATTGCCATCGGGGACCAGGACCCAAACGCCACCAATAACAGGCCCCAAGCTCTCCCTGCTTCGGCCAACCAACATTCCTCTCCCCGACGTCAATTCTGCCGGGTCCTGCCTTCGCGGAAACAGAAAGTAGGCAGGACCCGGCAGGAAGAAGAACAAATGTTTCACTAACCTGTCTCCCGCATTAGCCCGTAGCGAATGCTTCAGGGCTCTCAACATGTGTGTGCCGGCTTCCCTTCTCCACCCTCCCCCCGGACATAACTTCCGGTTTCGGAGGGAAGAGAAGAGAAGCCGGCACGCACACGTTAGAGCCCGGAGCATAAGTTCGCTACGGGCTGAAATCTCCAAGCCGGTTTTTGGGTTTTTTTTTTTAATGTTCAGCAGTGGCAGATGACAGCTGGGTGGACCGCCCAGCTAAAAGGCCCTAGGGAGAACACTGGAGAGGAAGGCTGATCGGCCCGTAGATAAGGACGGCAACACGAGTCTATCACGGAGCCCGGGATGGGCTCCACGATCGACTCACGTTGCCTTCCTGAGCTACTGGTCGATCGCGATCGACATATTGGGCACCCCTGCTTTAGACCATTCTTCTAATTTTTGCAGATCCTTTTCCATATTTTCCAATTCTTCCGGAGTGTCTGCTCTGTTATCCTTTCAGCTTGGACCACTATTTTTCCTTTTCTCTTAGGTCCTCCCATCCTATCAGCTCTTTCATCAGGTACTCTCCCATTTTACTAAAGTGTTTGAAATCAAGGACTTAGAGTTTTGTGTGGCCTCCCTCCACTTTAGCTATTATATCAAGCCAAACTGTTTGTTGATCGCTACTTCCCTGGTGGGCATCCACTTGGACATAGGGTTACCAGAAGTCTAGGTTTCCCTGGACATGTTCTCTTTTTGAGGGCTTTGTCGGACATCCAGGCAACTTCTGCCCATTCCTCATTTTATCTGGGTTTCCGCATGGTGCTCTGGTTCCAGCGCTGAATGCAAGACTGCAATCATCTCTCTCCTTGTGTCTTTGATCTCTCTCAGCAGACTTCAGTTGCCAGCAGCCTCAGTAAGCTAAATATGCTCTCTTCACCACACGAAGCTTTGCCACTGTGGGGAAAGGAAGTTAATGCTGAAGGAAAGCTTCCAGCACCGCAGAAGGCAGCCTGTTTGGTTGACTGATCCTGCTAGTACCCTGAAGTCTGCTGAGAGAGCAGAGCTGGCCCTGGGCCCCACAGCTCCAGGGAGCCCCATGGTAATAAAGAGATGTCCATGTTCTCTTAGGCTTTTGCAGCTGGCGTCATGGTTGTTACAGTTGTCCAGAAACGGCAAGACCCAGACAACTGCAACAATCAAGAGACTATCTCCTTCTGCCGCCCTCCCGCTGCCTGCCTTGGAGTCTGTACAAGGCCCAGCACTGGTGCCGGCACTAACTTTAATGATGAAGATGGCCTTGCGACTGTATATTCATTCATTCATTCAATTTTCTATACCATTCTCCCAAGGGAGCTCAGAACGGTTTACATTAATTTATTCAGGTACTCAAGCATTTTTCCCTGTCTGTCCCGGCGGGCTCACAATCTACCTAATGTACCTGGGGCAATGTAGGGGGATTAAGTGACTTGCCCGGGGTCACAAGGAGCAGCGGGGGTTTGAACCCACAACCCCAGAGTGCTGAGGCTATAACTTTAACAACTTGTAAGCAAACAAGCACTGTATGTTGGCAGAACCTGTCTAAACTATTAGTTGAACCTGAGATGTATCAGTTATCGTTTGTAAGTCTTCCAAAATACACCTCATGGCTAAATAGGCTGCACTAGTAGTTAGTATATCTCCCCTGTTCGAGCCCAAAAGATGACCATTACACAGGACTCGGTTTGTCTGAAGTGTGGTTGTTTCTTCCACTTTATGTCACATGTTTTATATCTGCTCATACATTCAGTGTTTTTCGAAGAGGATTTTACATCATATCTCTGTTTTGTGGAAGGTGTACAGTAGATTAACTCCTCTCTTGCTATTCTCTAGGTGCACCATTGTAGCCCAACTGCCTAAAGGGTTCATGCAGTGGCCCCCAGGACAAAGGCTAGTGCTCTAAATGAGTCCAGCCTTACCTGCGTACATTCCAGTTTAGCAGGAACTTGTCCAACTTTGTCTTGAATCCCTGGAGGCTGTTTTCCCCTATAACAGACTCCGGAAGAGCGTTCCAGTTTTCTACCACTCTCTGGGTGAAGAAGAACTTCCTTACTTTTGTACGGAATCTATCCCCTTTCAACTTTAGAGAGTACCCTCTCGTTCTCCCTACCTTGGAGAGGGTGAACAATCTGTCTTTATCTGCTAAGTCTATTCCCTTCAGTATTTTGAATGTTTCGATCATGTCCCCCCTCAGTCTCTTCTTTTCAAGGGAGAATAGGCCCAGTTTCTCTAATCTCTCACTGTACAGCAACTCCTCCAGCCCCTTAACCATTTTAGTCGCTCTTCTCTGGATCCTTTTGAATAGTACCGTGTCCTTCTTTATGTATGGCAACCAGTGCTGGACGCAGTACTCCAGGAGAGGGCGCACCATGGCCCAGTACAGCGGCATGATAACCTTCTCTGATCTGTTCGTGATCCCCTTCTTAATCATTCCTAGCATTCTGTTCGCCCTTTTCGCCACCGCCGCAACACATTGCGCGGACAGCTTCATCGACTTGTTGATCAGAACTCCCAAGTCTCTTTCCTGGGAGGTCTCTCCAAGTACCGCCCCGGACATCCTGTATTTGTGCATGAGATTTTTGTTACCAACATGCATCACTTTACACTTATCCACATTGAACCTCATTTGCCATGTCGATGCCCATTTCTCGAGCTTGATTATGTCACATTGCAGATCTTCGCAATCCCCCTGTGTCTTCACTATTCTGAATAACTTTGTATCGTCCGCAAAATTAAAGGTTTCTCTGCCAATGTGGGTAAAAGTTATTCTAGTACATTGGTTGGCCACTGATCCCCCTTCATTGGCCCAGTGGAGAGCCTTGCTCATTCATCATCTCCAGATGGAAAGACTGAGAATTCCTGCCCTGGATACTCCTAAAGGGATAAAGTTACAAAGTATATGGGAACCGTTTTGGAATTCACTGATTCCGGTTGTTGAATCTCTAATTCCTGTATCTGCATTTGTCTATATTCATCTTGTATTTTGGAGCTATTGTAAATTTGGTGGGTGGGGGGGAGGGGGAAGAAAAATTCTGAAAACAGTTGCTGAAACAAGGCTGCCCTGTGAACTTCTAAAAGCTAAGTTACTCAGCATTTCATATTCTGCTCTTTTGACTGGTTTTCAGCATTATATCTGCTTAATTTCTCTTCTCCTCCCTGTTTCTTACTAAAAAAAATATAAAAAAGCACAAAAAAATAAATCCTTCTCTTTCCTCTCTTAAATCTTATTTCCTCTTCCTACATTTTTGTTTAAAATACTGTGTTTTAGGTGGTATAGAGCCTATATTTCTGGTGCCTGTGGCTCAGGGTGACTAAAGTAGGGAGAATCCTGTTATAAATCCTGTGTTTTAGGGTAGCACTGATAGAACCTGCAGTTTTGTTTAAAATACTGTGTTTTAGGTGGTATAGAGCCTATATTTCTGGTGCCTGTGGCTCAAGGTGACTAAAGTAGGGAAAATCCTGTTATAAATCCTGTGTTTTAGGGTAGCACTGATAGAACCTGCAGTTTTGTTTAAAATACTGTGTTTTAGGTGGTATAGAGCCTATATTTCTGCCTTACTAGTAGTCTTACTTATAGTCCCACCAACCCCAGGGACCACTATTCATATATAGAGACCCATATAATCAGGACTACTCAAATCAAGTCACTTCACTACCAATCAAGATGACCTTTATTCTATGCAATCACTGTGGTGCTGTAATTCCAAGACATACTATTTGGAGGCTTAAGGCTTGCCCCATCTGTCTTCAACTTGCCAGTATTAAGGAGGAGCTCTGCAAACTTAAACAGGAATTGAATACAATTAAAGCAGCTTCCATCACTCCACAAAATCATACCAACTTACCACCTCTACCTCAAAGAATAAAACAGCCCAGGAATAAATGGGTCACAGTAGGCTCAGGAAGACTGTGACATGTAACACAGAAACATCCACCTTCACTAATATTACCTCTAAAGAATTCCTTCGCTCCACTAGTGCACTGCGATACTCAGGAAAACAGAAGGGAGGTGGGACTGGAACCAATGAAGGTAACTCAAGAGAACAAGCGCACCCTAAGTACAAATAAAAAAGCCAAAAACAGAAAACTATTACTGTTGGGGGATTCCATCATCAGAGGCATTAACCTTGGAACACAGGGCGAGGAGACCAAAATAGTGAAATGTCTTCCAGGATCCTCAGCTACCAGGAGTTCCAGACAAATACTGACTATAATTAAAGAAGAAACTAAGGATTTTAACACTGATGTTGTTATTCATCTGGGAACAAATGACCTGGCCAACAACTCCACACTTGCAGCACAGAAAGCTTTTCGGGAGCTTGGTGAGGGCGTGAAACCTTTTGTAAAGACTTTAGCTTTTTCTGAAATACTGCCTGCATATGGAAAAGGAGAGCAAAGAGTGAAAAACACAGAGGACTTTAATAGATGGCTCAGAGCCTGGTGTCATCAAGAAGGCTTCAGGTACATAGGAGGATGGGGAAATACATGGAAGGACAAGAAGCTATATTGCACTGATGGGCTACATATTACTACAGCAGGAAAAAGAAACCTTGCAGAGAAATTTAGACAAAATTTTTCTAGGCATTTAAACTAGAAGGTGGGGGTGGTGTATGTACGAAGGACAATTATAGAGACCACCCCCGGCAAAAGAAAAGATGTGATAGTAGTAAAGGCTGCAACATAAGCAATATCAGCAACTCATTTCTTAGTATTGCAACGGAAAGTGAAACGACACAAAAATCCATACGAAAAAGGAGATTATCGCTGAAAAATAGCTGGAAAGCGATGACCACAAATGCTCGCAGTCTAAGCAACAAAGTTCATGATCTGCAAGCCCTGTATTAGAGGCAGATCTAGATATTGTTGCTATCACAGAGACATGGTTCAGTGAATCACATGGATGGGATGCAAACATACCAGGATATAATCTTTTTAGGAAGGACAGAGATGGTCATAAAGGTGGAGGAGTAGCTCTCTATGTAAAGATCAATATCCAAGCGACCGAAATGCAAGGGACCTGGGGAGAGGAAGAAGCGATATGGATTGATCTGAAAAGAGAAGATGGAACTTCTATCTACGTGGGTGTAGTCTATAGACCTCCGACTCAATCGCAGCAAATTGATAAGGATCTGATTGTGGATATCCAAAAGTTTGGAAGGAAAGAGGAGGTTCTGCTGTTGGGAGATTTCAACCTGCCTGATGCGGACTGGAATGTTCCGTCTGTGGAATCGGAAAGAAGTAGGGAGATTGTGGATGCCTTTCAAGAGGCTCTGCTCAGACAAATGGTGACGGAACCCACAAGAGAAAAAGCGATATTGGATCTGGTCCTCACAAATGGAGAGAGTATCTCTAATGTTCGAGTGGGTGCTCACCTGGGTAGTAGCGATCATCAAACGGTTTGGTTTGATATAACGGCTAAAGTGGAGAGTGGCCGCACGATACTTAAAGTCCTAGATTTCAAACGTAGGGACTTTAATGCAATGGGAAAGTACCTGAAGAAAGAGCTGTTAGGATGGGAGGACATAAGAGAAGTGGAAAGACAGTGGTCTAAGCTGAAAGGAGCGATAAAAATGGCTACGGACCTTTGTGTGAAGAAAATCAATAAAAACAAGAGAAAAAGGAAGCCGATATGGTTCTCCAACCTAGTGGCTGAGAAAATAAAGGCGAAAGAGTTGGCATTCATGAAATATAAAAAAACCCAAGAAGAGGAGAGCAGAAAGGACTACAGGGTGAAACTGAAAGAAGCCAAGAGAGAGATACGTTTGGCGAAGGCACAGGCGGAAGAACAAATGGCTAAAAATGTAAAAAAGGGAGATAAAAATTTTTTCAGATATATTAGTGAAAGGAGGAAGATAAAAAATGGAATTGCTAGGCTGAAAGATGCTGGGAACAAATATGTGGAGAGTGATGAGGAGAAAGCAAATGTGCTAAACAAATACTTCTGTTCTGTGTTCACAGAAGAAAATCCTGGAGAAGGACCGAGATTGTCTGGCAAAGTTACACGAGAAAATGGAGTAGATTCTGCGCCGTTCACGGAGGAGGGTGTTTATGAGCAACTTGAAAAACTGAAGGTGGACAAAGCGATGAGACCAGACGGGATCCATCCCAGGATACTAAGGGAGCTCAGAGAGATTCTGGCGAGTCCTATTAAAGACTTGTTCAACAAATCTCTGGAGACGGGAGTGATTCCTGGGGATTGGAGGAGAGCGGATGTGGTCCCTATTCATAAAAGTGGTCACAGGGATGAAGCAGGAAACTACAGGCCGGTGAGCCTCACTTCAGTTGTTGGAAAAATAATGGAAGTGTTGCTGAAAGAAAGGATAGTGTATTTCCTTTAATCTAATGGGTTACAGGATCCGAGGCAACATGGCTTTACAAAAGGTAAATCGTGCCAAACAAACCTGATTGAATTTTTTGATTGGGTGACCAGAGAGCTGGATCGAGGACATATGCTAGATGTAATTTACTTGGATTTCAGCAAAGCCTTTGATACAGTTCCTCATAGGAGGCTGTTGAACAAACTTGAAGGGCTGAAGTTAGGACCCAAAGTGGTGAACTGGGTCAGAAACTGGCTGTCGGACAGATGCTAGAGGGTGGTGGATAATGGAAGTCGCTCGAAGGAAGGAAAGGTGACTAGTGGAGTCCCTCAGGGTTCGGTGCTGGGGCCACTCCTGTTCAATATGTATGTAAGTGACATTGCTGAAGGGTTAGAAGGAAAAGTGTGCCTTTTTGCAGATGATACCAAGATTTGTAACAGAGTAGGCACCGAAGAGGGAGTGGAGAATATGAAAAAGGATCTGCAAAAGTTAGAGGAATGGTCTAATGCCTGGCAACTAAAATTCAATGCAAAGAAATGCAGAGTAATGCATTTGGGGATTAATAATAGGAAGGAACCGTATAAGCTGGGAGGAGA
This sequence comes from Geotrypetes seraphini, assembly GCF_902459505.1. Lineage (NCBI taxonomy): Eukaryota > Metazoa > Chordata > Amphibia > Gymnophiona > Dermophiidae > Geotrypetes > Geotrypetes seraphini. The sequence continues at coordinate 83,262,643 of NC_047092.1, read as the reverse complement.
GAAGCTGATATGCACGGACGGGGAGAGGGACCTTGGGGTGATAGTGTCCGAAGATCTAAAGGCGAAAAAACAGTGTGACAAGGCAGTGGCTGCTGCCAGAAGGATTCTGGGCTGTATAAAGAGAGGCGTAGTCAGTAGAAGGAAGAAGGTGTTGATGCCCCTGTACAGGTCATTGGTGAGGCCCCACTTGGAGTATTGTGTTCAGTTTTGGAGACCGTATCTGGCGAAAGACGTAAGAAGACTTGAGGCGGTCCAGAGGAGGGCGACAAAAATGATAGGAGGCTTGTGCCAGAAGACGTATGAGGAGAGACTGGAAGCCCTGAATATGTATACCCTAGAGGAAAGGAGAGACAGGGGAGATATGATTCAGACGTTCAAATACTTAAAGGGTATTAACGTAGAACAAAATCTTTTCCAGAGAAAGGAAAATGGTAAAACCAGATGACATAATTTGAGGTTGAGGGGTGGTAGATTCAGGGGCAATGTTAGGAAATTCTACTTTACGGAGAGGGTGGTGGATGCCTGGAATGCGCTCCCGAGAGAGGTGGTGGAGAGTAAAACTGTGACTGAGTTCAAAGTAGCGTGGGATGAACACAGAAGATTTAGAATCAGAAAATAATATTAAATATTGAACTAGGCCAGTTACTGGGCAGACTTGCATGGTCTGTGTCTGTGTATGGCCGTTTGGTGGAGGATGGGCAGGGGAGGGCTTCAATGGCTGGGAGGGTGTAGATGGGCTGGAGTAAGTCTTAACAGAGATTTCGGCAGTTGGAACCCAAGCATAGTACCGGGTAAAGCTTTGGATTCTTGCTCAGAAATAGCTAAGAAGAAAAAAAATAAATAAATTTAAATTGAATCAGGTTGGGCAGACTGGATGGACCATTCGGGTCTTTATCTGCCGTCATCTACTATGTTACTATGTTACTATGTTTGTAGTCTGAAGAATGTATTGTTGTAGAAAGTTTTTTGCCATCTTTGCTGTACTGCTATTCTGGCCATGTGGATTTCATTGTTCTTTAATAAAAAATGTTTTAAAAAAAACAAACTTTATTGATGAGCCTTCAAGCCTATCCAGTATCCACTCATGAGGCCCTGTTGGTACTACCCCTGTGATGTATATGTGTCAAAGGGTGTGGAGCCTTCTTGAGCGCATGGACTCAAAGGCTCTTTTTCAATGAAGTTAACACTGGTACTGGGCCTTGTATGGATTCTGGGGCAGGCAGCGGGAGGGTAGCAGAAGAAGGAAGGTTAGAGGTGAAAAATACTGGGATAGGAGGAGAGCTGGAGGGAGATTGAGATTGCTGGACCCTGGGCTGGGAGAGAGGCTAGAAGATATGCTAGACCTGCCAGGAAGGGGAATAGGAGAGAGGAAAGAAATGTGCTGGACCTGCTATGAAGGTTAACTTAAGAGGGGAGAGATTCTGGACACAGAGAGTTATGCCAGACCATGAGGATGGCCAGGGGAGATAGAGAGGGAGAGATGCTAGACTTGAAGTATGGGAGGAAGGGATTGGGGGCATGGCACAGACAAGAAATGCTGGGCATAAATAGGATTACCAGATGTCCGGGAAAACCTGGACATCTCTTCTTTTCAAAGGACTGTCTGGGTGTCCGGGAGATGAGAACAGGTACCTGTGCCCTCACTAAAATGGCGCCTAGGGCGGACCACCCCTTTACTACACCACTGCCTCCACCTCAGCCCTACCCCCATGTGAACTTAATCTCTTCTTCCCCGAGCTCAGGGTCACATCTGAAGGACCTCCAAACATACATGGATGTGACATGAATCATCACATCGCAACCAAGCATGCTTGGAGACTCTCCATATACAGCCCCAAGCTTGGGGAAGAAGAGATGAAATTCATGTGGGGGTAGGGCTGGGGAGGGGATGGGGTGGAGGCAGTGGTGTAGTAAGAGGGCACTCCGCCCCAGGCACCATCTTGGTGAGGGCACAGGTACCCGTCCTCATCTCCACCCCCTGCTTCTTCCCCACCTCCACCCCCACTGATGCACGTATGTATCACTTCCCTTCCCCATACCTCTGTAATATTCCTGGCATGAACAGTAACACCCAAGCTGCTGTCACACTAGTGACCCGCGCCTAGAAAGTGACATCAGAGGAAGAGCTTATGAATCTGGCAATAGCAGTTTGGGGGTTGCTGCTTGCGCCAGGAACGTTACAGAGATATGGGGGAAGCAGCGTACAGCAGGAGGGGGTGTGGAAGGAGTGTGTGGAGGTGGGAGCATAGAAGAAGGCGGGGAGGGGCACCACCACCCCGAGTGCTTCTCACCCTCACTACGCCACTGGGTGGGGGTGGAATGGGAAGGGGCTGGGGCTGGGGTAGAACAGGGTGGGGCCATGTCCCTTTTTTTTTTTTTTTTTTTTTATAGATAACATCTGGTAACCCTTCTTAGACATTAGAGATACTCTCCCCATTAGAGAGCACCAGATCCAGAATTGCTTTTTCCCTCGTGAGTTCCATCACCATTTGTCTGAGCAGAGCCCCTTGAAAGGCATCCATGATCTCTCTACTTTCCATATCTGTAGATGGAAATTTCCAGCCCACATCTGACAAGTTGAAATCACTCAACAACAGCAACTCCCCTTTCTTTTCCAACTTTTGGATATCTGCAACCAGATCTTTGACAATTTGCTGTGGTAAAGTTGTATTCATGGGAGCCAGTAAGGAAGCCGCTCAGCGCCAAGAAGCAGTTCCAAACTGCGCTGCTGCTCGTGCCATTGAAATGGACTAAGTGGATCCATGCAGCCGGTTAGCAGCGGGGCAGGAGTTCAGAAAGCTTGCTCCTGCCCACTGCACCTCCACCAACAATCGGCAGAGGATTCACTGTACCTCCACCAGATCGGCAGAGGTAGGAAGATAGGGCAGGGAGGAGGAGGGGGCAGAGCCTGGCCGCGGCTGCCTTAAAAAATTCTGGGAGGGGGCATTGACCCGAATATAAACCGGAACCCCCATTTTTGGGCCCAAAAATCCCGATTTATATTAGAGTATATACAGTAATCTGAATGTTTTTCTCCCTCTTTTGACATGTGTTTCTAATCTGAAAATACAGGTCAGGCCCACTTTCTGCAAATGTGCTTTCTAACACCTCTTGGTACTCCGCAGCTGAGGCTTGGGGTTTTTCAACTTTTACAGCCCTCAAAATCTGTAGAACTGGGTCCCTTAGGCTTTTGCTTATTTGCTGTCTTTGTTTCGTGGCAGGGCACTCCCATTCCTGCACCATCTGGATAGCTTGCTCCATCCAATTTTTATCATCATCATCTTCTCCATGCAAAGGAAATCTGCCTGAAAAAGTTAAGAACATAAGAAGTTGCCTCTGCTGGGTCAGGCCAGAGGTCCATCGCGCACAGCAGTCCGCTCCTGTGGCGGCCCATCAGGTCCATGACCTGTAAGGTGATCCTTGTCTAAAACCCTTTATTTCCCTTTATGCTTCTATCTATCCTTTCATAATCCTATCTCTACCTCTATCTGTATCCCTCAATCCCCATATCCTTCAGGAATTTATCCAATCCTTCTTTAAAACCCCATAGTGTACTCTGTCCTATCACAACCTCCGGAAGCGCATTCCAGGTGCCCACCATCCTCTGAGTGAAAAAGAACTTCCTAGCATTGGTTCTAAACCTGAGGTTGTGTCACCAGAAACAGTTTCTCTGAGATCATTGGTTTAATGCCATCACATGTTCTATCTCATTGATTTAAGAATTCTACGAGTTCCTTCTCTAGAGTACTATCCTCTATCTGTTCCAAGGGGCCACCAGCTTCTTTCACTAGAATTTTCTAGGGTGTGGCCTCAGAATCTGGCACAATCTTCCCTGGAAGTATCGTATGGTGTGTGTCATGAAGGCATACAAATAGGACTAGTAGTTTTTCCAATGTGGAGTCTCTCATCCTACCTAGGATTTTTATACCTTCCACTTTTATGTTTCTCTCCACTACAATCTGAATATCCTCAGAACTAATTCCCAAAGGAACCTTTTTGAACAGAAAGGCCCTTGCAGAATCAATTCCCTCTCCTGAACACCAATTTAGTAAAGTTTGCATTGCCATTTTCACAGTAATATCCAAAAGCACACAAACCAGTTTCTATTTCAGACTTTTTTCTTGTGTTTATTTTATTTTCAACTCCCTGCCACTCTGACACACTGGTACAGCAACCACTGGGCTCCAAATTGGTTAGAATGAAGTACAGCAAAATATATCAAAATGAAGGTAAGCTCTTTGGGATAGATCCCAGCTGTTCGGGCACCATTTGTGTAACCCCTGGCCTCTTATGGTACCCTATGGCTGGTTATGTGCACAGGAGGCAGGCCAGAAGAACACTATCGGGTAACAAGTGTGTAAACAGGACAAATAGAAACTACCCCTTTACCAGTACATTCAGGGTGCTGGGACACTGATTCCCTGAGCTATATGTCAGCTACTTAGAGAAATTCTCTGTCAGCTTCCACCACACTATTAACCAGAGAGAGACAAGTTGTTTCTCCCTACTACAAACTGTTCCCTTCCCCTTCTCACTCCAACTGCTTTCCATCTCTCTCTATACAGTTCTCTGGTTGAAAAAATACTGAATCTTTCAAAAGAACCAATAGTAGCTCTCTGCTATTGGCAGTAGAAGGAGTTCATCCAATGTGCATGATAGCCTCCCTATTGTCATGACAACAGAGGCAAAACAGCTCCATACAGTTGAAACCTTTTTAACGATTCAGGGGAAAATTCTCTAATGTTCAAGGTAAAATCCGATGGGCCGATCTTGTGGCCACTATTGTAATGATTTCAAAAAGACGAGTCATTCTTTTAAAACCACACATTCAAATGGGGTTCGCAGAGGGTTGCTAAATTTGCAAGGGATGAGTCACTGATAATAGCAATTGGCACATGCACAGAATTTACCTGCAAAAATTTTAAAAAAACCGACCCCCAAATCAAAGATTTGCAGGAGGGTTACCCACTCCCTCCTGCCACCGCTGTCAAACCACCACCCCTCCCAGCATCAGGAGGGTTGCCCAATTCCTCCTGCCATAAAACAACCTACCCCCGACACATACACTCCTGCCCACTCCCTCCTTCCACTACCGTTGTGCCCCCAATGATCTTCCTGTGCCCCTCTACCTTCTTCATGAAGGCCAGCCGAAGGGATGCCTACTCTGGGGGAGGGGCCTAAGGCTCTGATTGGCCCCGCCTTAGGCACCTGGGCCAATCAGAGCTTTAGGCCCCTTCCCAGTGCACCTCAAGATGTACCAAGAAGGGGAAAGCCCACCATTTTGAAGAGGTGGGCCTGCCAGCTGGTGGACATAGGCATCCCTCTAGCCGGCCTTCATGAAGAAGGTAGGGGGCAGAAGGTCATAGGAGTCATGACAGTAGAGGCAGGAGGGAGTGGGCATCCCTCCCTCTGCTGGGTATTGGGGTGGTTTTGCAGCAGGAGTGGGCATCCCTCCCACTGCCTGGAGGGTGTCAGATGGTTGTTTTACAGCAGCATTGAGAGGGAGTGGGCATCCCTCCCGGGGGTTGTTTTACAGCAGCGTTGAGAGGGAGTGGGCATCCCTCCCGCTGCAGGGGGTTGTTTGATGGTGGGAGGGAGCAGGCATCCCTCCTGCTGATCTTTGATTTGGGGGGTTTTTTGTTGGGTTTTTTGTTGTTGTTGTTGTTTTAATATGATGGGGGGGTGGAGTCGGAGCTGTCAAACCTTACATTCATGTCAGTGCCTGAGACAATCTGTTTTTATAATAATCCTCAAAGATGCCTAACTCTGAACCATATTCTCCTTATAATAATACAGGATTATTGCTGCTACTCTCCACTGTTTTCTACCACTTTACTTCCCTTGTCTATCTCCCATCCCAGCCCTCCGAACCCCACTACCCAGATGGCTGTCTATATAATTTGATGATGACTGTACTTGAGTGAATGGGATGATCTTTTTCTGCCTTTCAATTAACCAAAAATGGTACTAGCCAGCAGTGGGTTCACCCTACAGAGAATCACATTTGACAAACAGTGGAGAAAAAGCCTCAAAACAACTTTCAAAAAGATAGCAATCAACATAGATTTTTAGCTGCTCACTTCTATATCATACGTTTCCAATAAACAGGGACAATGTAGCAATTGGGAGTCAGAAAAATAGCTAAGCTGTAATTAAGGAGACTGACTCAAGTCAATTAAACCTCCAAATGGGAAGGGCTCGTATACACTGTAACATAGCTCAGAGGCATGTAACTCTGAAGAGGGGGAGGTAACCCCCTCTTGGAATAAGAGTTGTATATCCAATCATAGCATAGTATTTGGTAAAAACGAGTCCAACTTTTGAAGGTGTAAATTGATTGAAAACTATATTCAACACTTAGATAGAATGACTCGCAAAATTTTCAAAAGTGCAAAATAATAGTGATTGCATTCAGGATCACTTCTATATCATAGGCATAAAACACTCCACAAAAAATGACTTGTGTCAGTAAGGAACTAAGCCCATCACTGTGCACAGGGAAAAAGTTTAATTGTTCTTGCACTTAAGTTGGCATTGACTTGGCATGGTGTTTCCAGCGTTGACTCTGTCTTGCTCTTCAACCTCATCATCAAGTTGTTTAACCACTAGTCATCTCTGACATCTCCTTTTTATCCATATTATGTAGTTCCTTTCTCCCTTTTGGAATTGTAGATTGTAAACCAGAGTGTGGCGCAGTGGTTAAAGCTACAGCCTCAGCACCCTGAGGTTGTGGGTTCACGCTGCTCCTTGTGACCCTAGGCAAGTCACTTAATCCCCCATTGCCCCAGGTACATTAGATAGATTGTGAGCCCGCCGGGACAGACAGGGAAAAATGCTTGAGTACCTGAATAAACTCAAGTAAACCGTTCTGAGCTCTCCTGGGAGAACAGTATAGAAAATTGATTAAATAAAAATAGATCTGCCAGTTAGTTAAGGCAATATAGCAAATTTTAAATAAACTATACCCCTCTTTAGTTTAATAGCTGCACTATTTCCTTTTAAGTGTTAGCATCAGGAGTCTGATCAGGTTTCATCCTGGTTAAGATAAAGTTCATTCATCCAGAATAGGCTTTTCTTTCCCCATAGTGTTGCCTAGTTCTTCACAAAATTAAATTCATCATCCCTGCATTGTCTCAACCACACATTGAAACTAGACAGCTGCACAGGAATGGGGGTTTTAAGGAATACCACAGTTTCTGCAGAAATCCCCTTCAGATCAATGGGACTCCCGTGGAAATCCCCTAAAGGTCTATATGAATCCTAAAGGGATGTATGCATTTTCAGCTGGGTTCCCATGGAAGTGTATATGTTGATAGATCAGCCTAGTAGCTATCCAGGTCCCAGGAGGATTCCTTGTGCCACAGCCATGTCCTCCTTGCTTCAGAGATTAGCGCAACCTCATTCACTGTTTGGCACAGGCCAGCAGCAACTCTTGGTTTACTTCTTGGTAGCATTACGGTAGCAGTATATTATTTCTTCTATATCTGGAGGAATCCACTAAATAGTAGATCATCCTCTTAATTTTTTCATTTACTTATGTGGTTAATCTAGTGCAGTGGGTCCATGTCTTTCAGCCATCATTAGTCAGAAAACTGTTTGCTTTCTAGATTGCACTGTGAAACTGCACTTAACCTGAGAAGTTACTCCTGATGAAAATGATTGTGAAACAGAGAGCCCCGTCGAGCTGTGCTTAATAATAATAATAATAATTTTATTTTTGTATACCGCAATACCACAAACAGTTCAGAGCGGTTTACAGTGTAAGAGACTGTACATATACAGCGATGGTACAATGTAAGGGAATGTACAATGCAGTTGAGAGCAAGTTACAATGCAGGGGACTGTACATAGTTTAGCATAGGTATTAATACAGCGGAAGACAAAGCAGAATTACGGTGCAGGAGTCTGTACATCTACAGCAGCGATATTTATACAGTAAAAATACTGTTTGAGAGAATTAAAGAGTAAGATAGAGGTGGTAGGGTTTGGTTATTTGGGGGGAGCGGTTCGAGAAATTTATCATAGAGGTAAGATTTGAGGGATTTCCTGAAGTAAGAGTAAGATGGGGCAGATGAGATGAGGGTGGTCAGGCAATCTGTCCATCTGCCAGCTTGGAATGAGAGAGTTCTATTAAAAAATCTTTTGTAGGTGCATCCTTTTGGGGATGGGTAAGCAAACAGATAGGCATTGCGCGTTCGATTGGTGCCTGGGAATGCAAAGTGTGAGACAGATATATCGGGGACAAGCCAGTTAAGGTTTTGAAGCAGAGGCAGGCGAATTTGAAGATGACTCTCGCTTCTATTGGCAACCAGTGAAGTTTTCTGTAGTAAGGGCTGATGTGGTCTGATTTTTTGAGGCCATAGATTAGGCGGACAGCAGTGTTTTGAATGAGTCTTAGACGTTTGATGGTTTTCTTGTAGGAGCCCAAATATATAATATTACAGTAATCCAGGGTGTTTAAGATTAGGGATTGGACCAGCAGTCTGAAGGAGAGGAAGTCGAAGTAGTGTTTGATGGTGCGGAGTTTCTAGAGGGTATGAAAACATTTTTTGACCTGGGCATTGGTGTGATCTTCGAAGGTCAGGCATCGGTCTAGGATGACTCCAAGGATTTTGATGGTGGGATTAATAGGGTAAGTTAGACCATTGAGTTGTAGGGTGGTGGCCGTTAATTTCTGGTTGGGACTTACAAGGAAGAGTTTAGTGTCTTCTGGATTTAGTTTCAGTTTGAACCGAGTTGTCCAGTGTTCGACCATGGTGAGTACTGATGAGATGTGCTGTTCTGTTTCTTGTGATAATGAGGAGATGGGGATGACAATTGTAATGTCATCTGCATAAATGTAGGATTTCAGTTTTTGGTCTGACAACATGTGACCCAGTGATGCCATGTAGATATTGAATAGAGAAGGTGATAGGGGGGAGCCTTGTGGGACTCCACAGGGGTTGGACCAGGTATGGGAGTAGGCTCCCTCAGTGTGTACTTGGTAGGTGCGGTTTTTTAGGAAGCCTGTGAGCCAGGTTAGTACCTGTCCCGAAGTGCCTATAAAATCAAGGCAACTAAGCAGAATGTCATGGTCTACCAGGTCAAAGGCACTACTGAGGTCAAACTGGAGTAACAGAGCGTTGTTTCCCTGGGAGAATAGTTGGAGGAGGTAGTCAGTTAGCGATGCTATGACGGTTTCCGTGCTGTAGTTAGTGCGGAATCCAGACTGGGAGTCATGCAGGATGTTGAATTTTTCGAGGTGTGACATGAGGTCCTGGTTGACAAGGCCTTCCATAATTTTGAGGAAGAATGGTATGTTGGCAATGGGTCTGTAGTTGGTGGCTGTGGAGAGTGGTTCTTTGGGGTTTTTGATAGTTGTGGATATGAGGATGTGGCCGAGTTCCAGCGGGAAGTAGCCGGTGGATAGGCAGAGAGTGACCCAGTTGAAGAGCTCCACTTTGAAGGAGGGGGGGAGCTATTTTCATAATAGAGGGTGGGCAGTTATCTAGTAGGCAGCTGGATTTGGAGTATTTGGAGTATAGCTCTAGAAATAGGTTCCAGTCTAGGTTTTTAAAGTCATGTCGGCGGTAGTACCTTCTTTGTTTGGGGGGGGGACAGATGGATTAATGGGCTGGTGTTTGTTGTGGCGAGAGAGCTTTTAAGTTAAGAATTTTATTGGTGAAGTAGTTGGCTAGGTTTGTTGAGGAGGGTGGAAGATCTGTGGGGGAGCTTTTATAAGAGTTGATGTCAAATAAGGAGTTGACTAGTTTGAAGAGTTTATTGCTGTTCAGGGATGGGGTGTTGATTGATTGGGCGTAGTATTTAGAGCGTTTCTCTTTGATCGTTCTTTTATATTCAGTAACTTTTTTTCGCCAGGAGTGTCTGTCAGTGTCTGTGCCGGATTTGCACCAAATTCTTTCTAGCTTGCGCACTTCTCGTTTCAGAGCTAGAAGGCTGGCGTCAAACCAGTTGGCAGATGAGCGGTGTTTTTTCTTGCAGGGTTTCAGTGGAGCCAAGTCATTTAGAGTCTGGATGCTGAAGTTATTCCAACCTGGGATAAAGTTGGGGTTTGGGTCTGTGTTGGGTGTTGGGTTGTAATGGGACCAGAATTCTTCAGGGTTTAGTTGACCTCTAGTCCATATTGGTTTTTCTTTGTGGGTAGTTCTTGGCGGCTTTTTGATTTGTTTTTTGAGACAGTGTAAGTTAAAGTTGCATCGGAGGTGGTCTAACCAAGGGGTGGAGTCCAGATTTCGTCTTTAAAGCTTATGCTGGGGGAGGCAGGGATATTGGGGAGAAATGAGATCAAGTCTAAGTGATGTCCTTTAGTATGTGTTTTGGTTGGGGGTGGTTTAGAGAATCCCAGGGATGTTAGGAAGGAGAAAAGATCAGAGACGTTAGAATTTTCTGTCTGCTCCAGGTGTAGATTTACGTCGCCGGCGAGGAGGGTGTGGGTGCCAGCGGTGGAATTTGCGAGGAGGAATTCGTATAGATCTTCTTTAGCTTGGTTTCATTTGTTAGGGGGGGTATAAAATATTGTAGTAGTCAGGTTATCTTTACAATCTGCTTTGGATAGTTTGCAGGAGAGGATTTTCAGGTCTTTGGTCATTTTGGAGTCTAGAGTTTGGAATTGGAAGTGATCTCTGAGGATTATAGCTAGGCCACCTCCTCTCCTGGTATGTCGTGATAGTGGTATGATTTTGTAGTTTATAGGAAGTAGGTCTCCAATGATGGTATCCTGATCGGAAATTAGCCATGTTTCGGTTAAGAGAAGAATGTCGAGGTGGGTTTCTTCTAGCCAGTCTTTAATCAGTTGGGCTTTGTTTCTAGCTGAACGAATGTTCAGGTAGGCACCAATGATTGTGTAGTGTTCTGGGGGAGTTATGGGGTGTGTGGTTGGTAGGCTTTTTAGGAGTCGGTTTCTTTTGTGTGATGGTCTAGGGAAGTGTCGGGCAGTATTGACCACAGAGATTGGGAAGGGGCCTGATTCCTTGTAGTCATGGAGGATACGGGAGGGTAGAGGTGGTTTGCCTAGTTTGGTGATTCTGTTCAAGGTGAGGTAGGTGGGGATGGGTTCGAATGCTAAGGCTCTGAGGATCCATTGCCTTGAGCTGAGAAGATAGAGGAGGAGGAGGGCTAGTAGTTTTCTTGTGAAGTTGGACATGCTGTTCCATGTTGAATTGGTGAGAGAGCAGGATGAGAGGTGGGAAGGTTTAGGGAGGTGGCGGAGGCTGGTTGAGAGGATTGGGGAAGATGTGACTGGCTAGGTTGTGGAATAGCCTGGAGGTAGAAGATCAGGTATACAGGAGCTTGAATTGACTTGGAAGAGGAAAGTATTGGCGAGTGTTGAGTTGGTCAGATGAGGTAGAGTATGTGGTGTCCAGGTTGGCTTGTAGCATGCAGTTGGTAGGGCATGCAAGAGGGTTGGGTCATGCAAATACTTGGTAGATGGGTCAGTCTAGGCTGTTGGTAAAGTCATGCAAGAGGATGAAGTCATGCAAATACTTAGCTGTTGAGTTTGTCTGGGTTGCTGGTGGAATATTCTGGTCACGGTTAAGTGTTTGAAGTTAGTTGTCTGCAGGAGGCTCCTTGTTTGCTGGGAAGTCTTGAAGGATCGGTTTTGGCGGTTGGATTGGAGGAGATTTGGTGCTTCGCTCAGTCGCTTCGCAAAGGTTAGCCGGCGCGCCGAACGGCTGCGCGCCATTGAGTAGCCGCAGGTTTGAGTTCTCCCGGCAGGGCTGGGGGGGACGGAGCAAGCTCACACACCAGGCCCAGCAGTAAGAGCGGCATCGGTGCAGCGGCTGGGGCTCGAAATAGCAGGCAGCTGCCGAGCAAGGATCTCCCGGCAGGCAGGCAGGCTTGGGCCGCAGTGTGAAGGCAGCAATGGCTGCAAGATGGCTGCACGCCGCTGAGCAGCCGCAGGCTTGAGTTCTCCCGGCAGGGCTGAGGGGGCGGAACAAGCTCACACGCCCGGCCCAGCAGTAAGAACGGCGTCGGTGCGGCGGCTGGGGCTCGAAGTAGGCAGGCAGCTGCCGAGCAAGGATCTCCCGGCAGGCGGGCAGGCTTGGGCCGCAGCATGAAGGCAGCAATGGCTGCAAGATGGCTGCGCGCCGCTGATAAGTTACTGGTTATACTTCATATCTACAATCTATGAATTTTGAGTTGCAAAATTTAAATCGAGGACTCTATATATTGCACGTTGGTGACATTTTAGTTGACAGTAGAATAATACACCTTATATTCCATGAACAAGTCTACCATGACTTATCTGCAGCAAGGGTGTTATTCTCATGGGTAGTGTATATACTACTGCTACCACCATCATTAGCTCCAGTGCATAGGCTATAAATGGTCACCTTTTTATCCTGGGTAATGTACAGTGGTATGTATTCTTGCTTTTCTTTCCAACTATACTTCATTAAAGTGCCCCTTGTTTGATTTGATATACAGTAGATGTACCATGTTGCCTTCTTCTTGGTAGAAGTGGCAAAAAACAAAGCTCCTGTACTTTATCGGCTGAAGTACCCCTCCAACTAAAGCACTTTAAATTTTAAGTTTGTTGTAGAAGTAAGGGGAGGCAGAGGTAATATGGAACCTATTGCCCATGCATGTTAAACAGTTGGCTCCCTCCCCTCAAATGTATGGCTAATGCTACTGTATCATGGAATACCAAAAGTGCAACTTTTTTGTCTGCAGACTAAAGGTGCACTAGCGTTTTTAGCGCACGCATGAAATTACCGCGTGCTACATCATGCGGTACGCTTCTAGAATAACACCAGCTCAATGCTGGCATTAAGGTCTAGCACACGCGGCAATTTAGTGTGTGCTATTCCGCATGTTAAGGCCCTAACGCACCTTAGTAATAGGAGCCCTAAAATTCAACAAACATAAAGAAAACAGTTATAATTAACTCAGATTCATTTTTTTGTTATTTTCTTTGTTTTGCTTTGTTTTTGATAAGGGGTGCATCTCATGGAAAAATAGAAATAAGAAGGGTAAACAAGAAGACTGCAATAGTTCAATGGTTCCCAAAATTGCCCTGGAGGGTTCCCAACCAGTCAGTGTTCAGGGAATCCACAATGAATATTTATTGCTTGCAAATCTCTCTCATTAATATTCATTGTGGATTCCCTGAACACCTGACTGTCTGGAAAGCTCCCAGAACAGGTTTGGAAACCACTACGATAGTGAAAAGACAAAGAACCCAAACTGCAAGGATCTCCATTATCACGTACATTATTTAATGTTTACCTTTCATCACTAGGCTTGTGCCTAAGCAATTTGGATATAAGATTGTTTAGTTATGCTGACAATATTACAATAGTTATACCATGCAATGTGGCTCTATCTCAGATTACTACTCTAATTGAGACTGTAATAAAGAATAAACCTCCAATCTTGGGCATTCACAATGCATATGAAACTAAACGAGTCCAAAACAAAACTCCTTTGGCTCGGCCAAAAATTAGACCATCTACCTTCCTCCATCCCATTGTCCACCGGCCCCCCATTACAGCTCGAGTTCTCAAGCAAAGTTCTGGGTGTCACCTTAGACTCTTCTCTATCCTTCAACGAACATCTCCAATCCCTGGTGAAGAAATGCTTCTTCAGCCTTCACATGCTAAGGAAAGTCAGACCCTATTTTCACCAAAAACACTTCACAGACCTAGTACAATCCATCATCCTCTCCAGATTGGATTATTGCAATTCTATCTACCTCAGCCTAACCAAGAAAAGCCTCCACAGACTTCAGCGGATTCAGAACGCCGCAGCTAAGCTTGTTTTCGCGAAAAGCAAATTTGATCACGTCTCAACACTCCTGTCTAAGCTCCATTGGCTCCCAGTAATCCCCAGGATCCACTTCAAATGTGCGTGTCTGGCCTACAAGATCCTACATGGCATCCTTCCTGCCGTTATCCCTCTATCCTGGAACTCCCCAACCCCTACTTCCTCCAGATCCTCCCAAATTTTTAAACTATCCTTCCCTTCCATAAAAGGTATTTCCCATGTAGGCAAACTTGGGTCATCCCTCCCCTTTAGAATCACTGAGATCTTGAATAACCTCACCTCCCCTCTCCGAACCTCAAGCTCCCTCCAACTCTTCCGCAAACACCTAAAAACCTGGCTATTCTCAAAACTGTAACACTTCCCCCCTCTTAGGCCTCTCACCTTCCCCCTTTACACCTAACTCTTTAATCTCTCCACTGTAGTTCCTCTCTCATCTTTCTTCCTGTAAACCGTGCCGAGCTCCGCATTCGTGGAGATGGTGCGGTATATAAACCCAAGGTTTAGTTTAGTTTAGTTTAGTAATGGAAAGGATGAAAGAATCTTTGAATGCAACAATTCAAACTTAAGCTCAATTCTGATAAAATAAAGTTCTTCATAGCATTACCTATTAATATCGCTCCTGAACCTTCTATTAACATACAGTCTACACCTTATACAATTCATTCAATGATTAAAATATTAGGAATTGTATTAGATCAACATCTTACTATGAAAACTCAAATCGACTCTGTAGTACGCAAAAGTTATTTTATTCTATGGAAATTACGAACAATCAAACCTTATTTTGAATTTTCTGCCTTCAAATTATTGGTCCAATCATTACTGTTGAGTTTCCTTGACTACTGTAACATTGTCTATTTATCAATTACCAAGAAAGAATTATCTAGACTATCACTGATACAGAATAAGAACATAAGCAATGCCTCCACTGGGTCAGACCTGAGGTCCATTGTGCCCAGCAGTCCACTCTCGCGGCGGCCCAACAAGTCCAGAACCTGTGCAGTAATCCTCTATCTATACCCCTCTCCCTTTTTCCAGCAGGAAATTGTCCAATCCTTTCTTGAACCCCAGTACCATACGCTGCCTATTACGCCCTCTGGAAGCGCATTCCAGGTGTCCACCACACGCTGGGTAAAGAAAAACTTCCTAACATTCGTTTTGAATCTGTCCCCTTTTAACTTTTCCGAATGCCCTCTTGTTCTTTTATGCTTTGAAAGTTTGAAGAATCTGTCCCTCTCTTGTAAGTGTCTATCATGTCTCCTCTGAGTCTCTGCTTTTCCAGGGAGAAGAGCCCCAGTTTCTCCAACCTTTCAGTGTATGAATGGTTTTCCATGCCCTTAATCATTCATGTTGCTTTCCTCTGGACCCTCTCAAGTATTGCCATATCCTTCTTAAGGTACAGTGACCAATACTGGACACAGTACTCCAGGTATGGGCGCACCACTGCCTGATACAACGGCAGGATGACTTCCTTCGTTCTTGTTGTAATACCCTTCTTGATAGTACCCAACATTCTGTTCGCTTTCTTTGAGGCTGCCGTGCGTTGCGCCGCTAGTTTCATTGTTGTATCCACCAACACTCCCAAGTCCTTTTCGAGGTTACTTTCCCCCAGAGCCAACCCCCCCATTTTGTAGCTGAACATCCAGTTCTTTTTCCCTATATGCATGACCTTGCATTTCTCTATATTGAAGTTCATCTGCCATTTATTCGCCCACTCCTCCAATGTTGTCAGGTCTCTTTGCATTTCTTCACATTCCCCTATAGTTTTAACCCTGCTACAGAGTTTAGTGTCATCTGCAAACTTTATAACTTTGCACTTTGTCCCCACTTCCAGGTCATTTATAAACACATTGAACAGCAGCGGCCCAAGCACAGACCCCTGTAGGACACCGCTCGTTACCCTTCTCCAGCCCGAGTAGTGGCCCTTCACTGCAACCCTCTGCTTTCTGCCTGCCTGCTCCTCCACAGTTCCTTAAGTAGCTGCTCATGAGGTATCTTGTCAAAGGCTTTTTGGAAGTCGAGATATATGATGTCAATGGGGTCCCCTTTGTCCATCTGGCTGTTTATCCCTTCAAAGAAGTGTAGTAAGTTTGTTTGGCATGATCTTCCTTTGCAGAAGCCATGTTGGCTCACTTTCATTAGCCCATTTCTTTCTATATGCTCACAGATACTGTCTTATCATTGTTTCTACCATCTTGCCTGGCACTGTAGTTTCCTGGATCTCCTCTTGATCCCTTTTTGAAGATAGGTGTGACACTTGCTATTTTCCAATCTTCCGGGATCACCCCTGTTGCCAAAGACAGTTTGCAAACTCTTTGGAGTATTTCTGCTATTTCGGTTTTCAGTTCCTTTAATACCCTTGGGTGGATCCCGTCCGGGCCCGGGGACTTGTCGGTTTTCAATCTGTCTATCTGCCGGAGTACATCTTTGAGGCTTACTTCTAATGTCGAAAGCCTTTTCTCTGGGTCTCCATTAAAAATTTTTTCAGATTCCGGAATATTGGATGTGTCCTCGCCTGTGAAGACTGACGAGAAGAACATGTTTAATCTGTCAGCCACCTCCTTTTCCCCTTATCGCTCCTTTTATGTCTCCATCATCTAACGGTCCCACTGCTTCCCTCGCTGGTTGCTTCCCTTTAATATATCTAAAGAAAGATTTGAAATTTCGTGTTTCCTTGGCCAGTCTCTCTTCGTGTTCTCTTTTTGCTTTCCTGACCACTCGGTGACAGCAGTTAGACTGATCTATGGATTGAAGAACTATGATCATGTTGTGTTATTTTAAGTTCTTGTAAACCGTGTCGAGCTCCATTCTCATGGAGATGATCCGGTATATAAACTTAAGGTTTAGATTAGATTAGATTAGATTATTTTACTGCGAGCTGCATTGGTTACCTGTGGAGGCTCGGGTATTTTTTAAGCTGGGCTGTTTTTGTTATAAGGCTCTTTATGATGCAGCCCCTACTTACCTGGTTAACAGCTTCTCCATAGCTACTCACAAATATAGCAGAAAAACCCATGCCTTGTTCAATTTCCCTCCTGTAAAGGACTTTAAAAGCAAGAAATTTCTTAACCATTCTCTAGCATCTCAGGCTGCCTCACACAAAAAAGAATTTCGATCCTTACTGCTTACAGCTGTTTCCTATAAACATTTCAGAAAACAGCTAAAGACCTATCTTATCTAAATATTTAACTACCTGATTCATTTAATTCTTAATATTGTTCAATGTTTTTAACTTTTTGTAAACCATTTAGAACTTTTTGGTAATGCGGTCTATAAGCATAATGTTATGTTATGTTACTAGAATGGACATATTTAGATTTATGAGACTCATGGGGCAGAGACTCCAAGAGAAACTCTGCATGTTCAGAAAAATTGAAGATTGCCACTGACTTTTGTGTCTGATTCATTGTGCTTGATGTAGAATCTAACTTCTACAGTTGTTAAACATGGATCCTTATTCATTGACTTATTAAATTCAAAGAGCAAAAAGCTTATAATGAGAACACCTCTATCAAATCTGATCCATTTTATAACAGCTACTTACCTTCCCACACTGTTTACACTTCCCTTCTTGTCTTCTTCTGTGCACCCAATGATGTCGCACAAAATTCTGTTAAGCAAGACAAAAAAAATGTCTGACCTATGAAATAAAAATGGTACAGTACTCGCTCACTGTATGTTTACAAAACTAAATTTAAAATATATTATGAATCCTATTTCTAATGGAATTATTAAATTAGTCATTATACAATCTATTGCTGGCTTTTACAAAGCTGCAGTAGAGATTTCTACAGTAGACCAGCAAGGTAAATGCTCCGACGCTCATAGAATTCATATGAGCATCTGAGCATTTACTTCATTGGCCTGTGGTAGAAACCTCTACCACAGTTTTATAAGAGGAGCCTTATATTCTTTATACTGCGCCAAATTATGTTATACTGTACCATCACAAAAACAGTTTAAAATGAATTCAATTCGCCTCAACAAATTAAATTGCATTTTATTTTCAAAACTATAAATATAATGAGTTGTGTTCCTCTAAGATACACAGTGAAGAAGCTGTTTTGCTTAAAGTTTGTAGAATTGCTGCCCTTTGAAGTTCAAAATAAACTTTAGAAGGCCTAAGTCATATCTGGAGGAGAGAAATATGTCAGCAGTCCATGAGTCGTAGAGATCATTATTTATATAAAAGAGCCTCCAATAATGGACACAGGGTTTACATTTATATCCAGATAGAAACTATTTTACTTATTTAAAAAAAAGGCAGACATGGAAGTATTTACACTGTATAAACAAATACAGCAATAGATCAATCATCTTGCAAGTGGTGATTTTTTTTATTTTTTTTTTTACCATAAACCAAGGAAAAATTTCTTAGACTAAGG
The DNA here is from genome assembly GCF_902459505.1 of Geotrypetes seraphini. Lineage (NCBI taxonomy): Eukaryota > Metazoa > Chordata > Amphibia > Gymnophiona > Dermophiidae > Geotrypetes > Geotrypetes seraphini. The sequence continues at coordinate 83,244,491 of NC_047092.1, read as the reverse complement.
AAAGGTACTCCACTCAAAGGGTTATGAGTTATAAAGCTCTATGCCAACAGACAGAAATTTTCAAATTCCCTTTTAACTGCAAACTATATAGATGGTAATGCAAACTGTCAAACACATCTTCTTTGCAAGTATGACTGGGTTTACTTGCAAGGAAACTCTCCTGCCGATGCAGAAAAGGGTTCTCCTTGGCTAATGATCCTTGTAGCACCCACTGAGAATCCTATACTAATGCATTACAAATAACTCATTAGTATTCTAATGAGCTCTCCTTGTGATGCACAGCAAGGCAATTCATTGTTTCCCATGTAAATTTTAATGGCAGGGTCTGAGTTGTGGTAGCCTAACTTTCCTATCAGTTCCTGAGCACTGATTTGTTCAGGCACTGACAGGAAAGTAAGGCAACAGCAAACCCTGCAGTTAAAGTCAGGGCACAATGCCCCATTTTAAAAAAAAAATCTAATGGGACCCCCACCCACTGACAACCCCAGGACCTCCCTACCAACTATCTTGGGACTTCCTGCACCTCAGAGGATTGGCAGGAGGGATACCCATTCCCTCCTGCCCCTGGGGCCCACTTCACAACTCCCCTCCCACCCAGGAAATCCCTGATGATCTTGTGAATTGGGGGATCAGAACCCACCCCCCCTCCCAATTCAAAGGCACTCCCTGCGGGACCCATGACACCCCCAGTACCTTTAGTAGAAAACTTTGGCAGAAGGGATACCAGTAGGCTCACCTTTTCAAAATAGCAGGCCTTCCCCTTCCCGGTGCATCCTGGGATGCATTGGGAGGGGCTTAAGGTCCTGATTGGCTCATATGCCTAAGGCACCTCCCCCGGGGAGGTACAAGGGATGGGGGAGGGGGCATGGCAGGAGATAGTGGGCATCCCTTCTTCCGTTCTTTATTTTAAAGTTACCTTGGGGGGGTGGTAGAGGTGTCGCAGCAGTAGGGTATGTGCATCCTTCCTGCTATTCTTCATTTTAAAGGTTTTGGAGTTGTGGGGTTTGATGGGGGGGGGGGGGTCAGGGGATCTGCGGGAGTGGGAGGGAGAAATCAGGAGCTCGCCGAGCTGACTGTGGCAGGGGAATCCCTGAAAAGCTGAGCTGGCTTTGGATGGGCAGCTTCGGGGAATCCTGTCAGTTCAGCTGATCCAGGCTCCTCCTGCCTCAATCAGCTCAACCGGCAGGAAGAGCAGCAGCAGTGGGCATGATTTTTCTTTTTTGGACAGGAGGGAGAGAGGAGCTGTGCCTAGCGATTGCTCTTCTGAGCAAACACCAGGCATAGTTCCTTCCCCACTTTTACAGACGATTCTCCGCACAAATAGAATGCATATACAGTATTGTAATTTGCTGGAGACAGTGGATTTATTCTAAGGAGGAGTAGCATGACTACCAGGAATATTCCTTCAACCAAAGATAAGTGCTACTTTATTATTTGTTGTAAATCAGTGATAGAAGAAACTATGTAGCATCAATGTAGCAGGCAATTGTTGCAATCACTGCATGTGAAGGAACCTTGGTGTTGCTGTGATGGTTCCACTGTATATTGGTCCCTGGATTGGTTTAATCCTTTCATGACCAATATGTTGGAGCACTCTCTATATAACTCTCTATATAACATAAATAACAATGACATAAATCTTTATTTATACACCGCATTAGCCTTTCGGTTCAAGGCGGCTTACAGGATAAAAACAGAGAAGAAACATCAAGTTTCAACATTTGAAGGAATATTATAAATTATGCAGAACATATATAACAATTGGCAGGAATATAACTGAGGTATATAGAAGGGGAAATAATAAGTAGGAATGATCTGGTCTTAGGTCTACAATGTGAATGGGAGTTAATTTAAACTGGGTCATTCTGTCTGGGGAAGAGGAGCGTTTTTAGGAGCTTTCTGAAATGTATGCAATAGGTAGAAGATCAGACCAGTTGACTCCATTCCGGATCTTTGGAAGCTGCTTGGTAGGGTAAGAGCTTAGTGATGAATCTCTCTTAAGGGTAAAACCTTTGAGGGGAAGGCAAAGAACAACTGAGGTAGAGTGGATTGTCCAAGTCTGGAAAATGAGAATTGATAGGTAAGATAGTTGGGCAGTAGACTATTAAGAGCTTTTATAAAAGAGGCAACTGAATTTGAAAAGTACTCGGTTCTCAATTTTCAGGCAATGAAGTTTATTATAGAAAGGTGTTAGTGATCTAATTTTTTCAAGTTAATATGAGCCTTACAGTGGTGTTTTCAATAATGCTTAGTTTCTCAAAATGTTTGTGTAATCCTGCTATGTAGATGATGTGGCAATAATCTAAAATACTTAGGAGTAGTGATTGAACTAGGAGAATGAAAGGTGCCTGGTTGAAGTATTTCCTGATGGATCTGAGTTTCCAAAGTGTGTAGAATCTTTTGTGTATGACATGGTTGATTTGAGCAGACATGGACAGTTGTCAATATAAATGTACATACAGGATTTTGATAATGGGTGAGATAGGAAAGATGATTCCCCTTAAGGTTATGGAATGTATCGGACAGCTGGAGGCTGTGGCTAAAAAGAATTTTGTTTTATTTGTATTTAGCTTTAGTTTAAAGTAGGACATCCAATTTCTATTGTAGAGAGGATGGGGTCTAGTCTGTGTATTTCAGCGGGAGTCAAACTAGTGACAGGGAGAACAATTGTGATGTCATCAGCATAATTGTAATGGGAGACATTTAGACTACTGAGTTGGTCTCCTAAGGAAGCAAGGTAGACAATGAAGAGTAAGGGCGACAATGAGGAGCCTTGAGGGACACCACAGTCGTTATTCCATGTTGAAGATAGTGTGTCCCCAATCTTGACTTGATAGCTATGAAATTTTAGTACATTTCCAGATAGACTGAAGGCATCTAGGCATAAGAACATAAGAATTGTCGCTGCTGGGTCAGACCAGTGGTCCATCGTGCCCAGCAGTCCACTCATACGGTGGCCCTTAGGTCAAAGACGAGTGCCCTGATTCTAGCCTTACCTGCATATGTTCTGGTTCAGCAGGAACTTGTCTAACTTTGTCTTGAATCCCTGGAGGGTGTTTTCCCCTTTAACAGCCTCCAGATGAGCGTTCCAGTTTTCTACCACTCTATGGGTGAAGAAGAACTTTTTTACGTTTGTACAGAATCTATCCCCTTTTAACTTTAGAGAGTGCCCTCTTGTTCTCTCTACCTTGGAGAAGGTGAAAAACCTGTCTTTATCTACTGAGTCTATTCCCTTCATTATCTTGAATGTTTCGATAATGTCCCCTCTGTCTCCTCTTTTCAAGGGATAAGAGGCCCAGTTTCTTGAATCTCTCACTGAACGGCAACTCCTCCAGTCCCTTAATCATTTTAGTCGCTCTTCTTTGGACCCTTTTGAGTAGTACCTTGTCCTTCTTCATGTGCGGCTACCAGTGCTGGATGCAATATTCCAGGTGGGGGCGTACCATGGCCCGGTACAGCGGCATGATAACCTTCTCTGATATGTTCATCCTTTTCGCTGCCACCGCACATTGCGCAGACAGCTTCATTGACTTGTCAACCAGTACTCCCACTTCTCTTTCCTGTGGGGTCTCTCCAAGTACTGCACCGGCCATCCTGTATTCATGTATAAGATTTTTGTTACCGACATAGTAACAGGTCATGATCAAAAGGTCAAATTGGAGAATGAGAGCATTTTGATCCTTGCTAAGTATTTTGTATATGTCGTTGATAAGTAAGGCAATAACAGTTTGTGTACTAAATGATTGCCTAAAGCCTGATTGGGAGTCATGAAGTAATTGAAAATGATCCAGATGATTCATTAATTGAATTTGCACTACACCCTCCATTAGTTTTATGAAAAGAGGGATAAGAGCAATTGGTCTGAAATTATTAGGCTGCAAAATTGTCTTTTTTGGTCTTTAACGATGGTGTGGATAATGATATGCCATCTATCTGTAGGAAATATTGCTTTATCTAGCGTGTCAGTTAGGCAGAAGTAAAGATCTGCCATGAACTTATTTGATGCTTTGGACATAAGAGCTGGTCAATCGGTGTGTATGTTTGAACTTATTTTATAAATAAATAAATAATTAAATTAAGTCCAGATAGGATGGGTAAAAGAACTCCAGGTCATGCTGGCTCAAGATGCAGGAATTCTAGAGTTCAGTATATTGATAAGGTAAAACTTTCAGCATATGCTGATGACATATTACCATTTCTCAGTCCTTTCCCTGCCAGGCTCTGCGCCTAGCCTCCTCACTCGCTGCCCGGCTCTGCACCCAGTCCCCCTCCCTCCCTGTCTGGCTCTCTACCCTGTCCCTCCTCCCTCCCTGCCAGTTCTCACCGCAGCCATTCAGCGAGCAGCTCAGCTCCAGGCAGGAACGCGAAAGCTCGCTCATACCCGGTACACCGCTGGGCCGTGAGAACTCGAGGTGGCCATTCAAGGAGGGGCTCAGCACAGGGCAGGAGTGCAGAAAGCTTATTCCTGGCCAGTACACTGTTGGGCCACCAGGGATTCAAAAAGGAACACAGGGGAGGGAAGTAAAAAAAAAATTGACAAAGTTGGCTGGGACAGGAGACGGGAGGGATCTCTTCTTTCCTGGCCCACCCCACCAGGTCATACAGCAGGCCCGACAGAGGCCTGCAAAAAGTCTGGGAGGGGGGGGGGTGGGCGCTGACTTAAATATAAGCCGAGACCCCCATTTTTGGGCCTTTGTGGCCCAAAAATCTCTGCTTATATTCGAGTATATATGGTACTATATACTATACCTGAATCAATTCAACATATAATTCACACCACTGAGTTATATTAGTATGTATCCAGATATAAACTTAATACAATGAAATCTTAGATTAAGCCATTAAATTGTCCTGAGATTGGCCTCGGATAGAATTCTCCCGGAGCAGAACCATGCTCACGTCATGGTGCTTCCTAAACCGGGCAAGGATCCCACACTGGTGGGCTCTTATAGACCCATATCCTTGCTTAACCAAGACATGAAACTTCTTACGGCTATTTTGGCTAAGCGTCTGGCTCAGGTTGTCCCTTTGCTTGTACACCCTAACCAGGTGGGTTTTGTGCCTGGTCGTTTTTCCTCGGCTAACATTCTCAAGGCACTGGTGGCTCTGAGGGAGGGCAGAGGACGCCCTGGGGACGATTTACTGGCTAGTTTAGACGCCGAAAAAGCCTTTGATAAGGTTGTTTGGACTTACATTTTCTGGGTCTTGCGGCGCTTTGACATTACCGGCTCATTCCTTGACTGGGTGGTCCGTTTATATACGGCTCCTACCGCTCAGCTCCTTATTAATCATCAGCGCACGGCTCCTTTTCCTTTGCGGAGAGGGACCTGGCAGGGGTGTCCTTTGTTGCCGTTGTTATTTATCCTTTCGCTTGAACCGCTGGCGGCTAAGATCCGAGACGCCCCGGGAATAGAGGGCATCCAAGTGGGGGCAGAGCTCTGTAAGATCACCATGTTTGCGGATGATATGCTGCTCTTTGTCGGCAATGCCCAGGTTTCTATATTTGCATAACTTCCTTTATTGACTCTTTTGGGGCTTTTTCCGGACTGTGTATTAATTTCTGCAAGTCTGAGGCGCTCCCTGTCACTTCGCCTTGTGCATCGTGAGCTCTGCCCACTTTCCCTTTTAGATGGGCGGTGGGGGAGCTTAAATACCTAGGGATCTTCCTTAGCGCTGACTGGACCGTGGTTTATCGGAGCAACATTGTGAATCACCTTGCTCAGCTTCGGGATGCTTGTCATCGATGGGGGGACCTCCCTTTGTCGCTCTTTGGTCATATTGCCTTAGTGAAAATGGTTCTGTTGCCCAAGATTCTTTATCCTTTACAGATGATTCCTCTGTGGCTGCGGGTGATGGAGGAGAGGGCCTACAGGTCCTTTGTTGGTTCTTTTATCTGGCGGAGCCGGAGGGCTCGCGTTGGGTTCTGGAGACTCACACAGAGCAGAGACCGAGGCGGTTTAGCACTTCCGGATCTCCGGTTATATAATGTAGCGGCCCTGATGTGCTGGGTGCATGAACTTTACATGCTAGGTTATCGATTTGCCCCTCCGGGCCTGTTTGAATCTTGGCTGGCTCTGCACAGCGCGCTGGCTTGCCTTGACGTCCCTCGGTGGCGGTGCCCCAGGATGGGCTGTAATTCTCTTTGGGTGGATCCGCTGCAGCGTGCGCTGCTCTGGTGGCGCCGCTGGATGGGGGGGAACGCGGGACCACTGGGCTTTTCAATTTGTTCAGGGTAACCCCGCGTTCCCGCCGGGTGTTGGTAGAGCGCGTGGCCTGGAGGCTAGTTTTGGCACTTGTTTCTGTTTGGGGCACGTTAACTCTTCGTCATCCGCGGATGGGACTTTCCCTCCCCTTGCTGACCTCCGCCGTCACTGGTCTCTCCCTGATATGCCTTTCTTTGCTTATTTACAGCTGCGTCACTTTTATGAGGCCTCACGGAGGTGCGCCCCAACTGGCTATCGTTTCCTGAAGGTTGACCACATCTTTCTCTCTCTCCCTGCCTCTTTGAATTCTCTCTCCATTTGGTATAGGATGGCCCGGGCAGAGCGACCGGACGCTCGGCTCCTTGGTTTAGCTTCTCAATGGACTGAGGAGCTTGGGGAGCCGGTCGGGGTTGAGATGTTGGTGGCTCCCCAACATCTCAACATCCTCTAGCATCCCCAGAGGGGCTCGGAGTGTCTCCCTGCAGGAAATACAATTCAAAATACTACACCGCACATATTTCACTAGGGTGCGGGGCCGGAGGGCGGGCTTTTGGGGATCAGATATATGTGTTAAATGTCAGCGTATGCATGGCACCCTTGTACACATGTTACTAGAATGTCCGCAGCTGGAGACTTACTGGAATGGGGTGTTGGATTTCTTGGCTTGGGTTGTGCAATGCCTTTTCAGTGGTCCTATTTACTTATTCTACTGGGGTGCGAGGGGGAGGTGTTAGACCAGGGCCTAAATTCGGAACACTGGCGCTTTTTGTACACTGCTCTGTTGGTGGCCAAGCGCGGTGTGCTCCGCCTTTGGATGGATGTCAGTGCGCCTGAGGTGCTAGGATGGAAGCGCTCCTTACTCGAAGTGGCTCGATGGGAGCTTCGCTCTTGCCCGGAGCCGATGTCGGCGTCCCGGCGCCTGTATCGATCTCTATGGGATGCTACCATATTGGAGGTTGGCTCTCTGTGACTGGGTGTGTGCCTTGCCCTTATTTACTTTCACTGGACTGGGAGGGGGGGGCTGTCTGTTTCCTCGTTTGCTTGGATGGTTGCTGGTGTGTGAGTGTGTGGGTCGGCATGACTGGGGTATGGATGTTCTGGTATGTGAGATGGATGGATATTGGGGGTTTCTTTTCTTGTGTCTCTTTTGGGGGTTATGTTTATTGCAAAATGTTGAATTGCACTGTTTAGCATGACTGCACTCTGTGCTTCTTTTTTATGCAGACTGAGACGGGGTGGCTTTTGATTTGCCCTTTTCGGGGCCTCATGAGGTTTGTCTTCCCTTCCTTTGGGGGGGAGCTCCCCTGTTTGATATGCTGTTTTGCTCATTCCTTGCCATGTCTGTATTGTACTGTTTTCATTGGCTGTTCAGTGCTTTTCTGTTTAATAAAAATTATTTTAAAAAAAAAAGAGATGGGATTTCACTGGTCATCTAGCAAGATTAAATACTTGGGCATTTACTTTGGTCCAATGGTGGAAGAAACAGTTGATTATTGCATTATTCACTTGTGTGAATGTATAAATACGATGACAGCATGTTGGTCACCACTCAAGCTGTCATGATGGGGGCCATCTAAATAAATTAAGATGATGATAATGCCAGTAATCAATTATATACAAAGCAATGGGACCATACGGGATCCATCCCAGGATATTGAGGGAGCTCAGAGAGATTCGTCTCCTGGGGATTGGAGAAGAGAGGATGTGGTCCCTATTCACAAAAGTGGTCGCAGGGATGAAGCGGGAAACTACAGGCCAGTAAGCTTCATTTCAGCTATTGGAAAAATAATGGAAGTGTTGCTGAAAGGATAGTGAAATTCCTAGAATCTAATAGGTTACAGGATCCAAGGCAACATGGTTTTACTAAAATTAAATCATGCTAAATGAATCTGATTGAATTTTTTGATTGGGTAACCAGAGAATTGGATCAAGGACATACTGTATATGCTCGATTATAAGCCGAGATTTTTGGGCCAAAAAATGACCCATAAATGGGGGTCTCAGCTTAAATTCAGGTCAGCACCCACCCGCTACCTAACCTGGATCAATTATAGGCCTCCGCTGGGCCTGCTATAAGATCTGATGGTCCAGCACTGGGCCAGGACAGGAGAGATCCCTTCCATCTCCTGTCCCGGCCAACTGAGATGACTTTTGATTCCCTCTAGCCTTCCCCGCATACCTTTGAAATCGCTGGTGGTCCAGCGGTGGGCTGGACCAGAGGGATCCCTCCTGCCTCCTGTCCTAGTGACTGCATCAACTTTATAACTCCCTCCAGCCTCCCTCACGTATATTTGAAATCCCTGGTGATTGAGCAATGGGTCAGAGCAGGAACATTCTTCCCACGCTCTTACCCCATGCTAAGCCACTAGCAGAATGGCTGCAATGAGTTCATGTGATTCCTATGAAAACTCGCAGCAGCCATTCAGCAAGCAGATTAGCATGGGGCAGGAGTGCGGAAAGACTGCTTCTGCTCCAGCCCACCACTCGACCACCAGGGATTTCAAAGGTATGCAGCAGAGGCCTGCATGGCATTGGGAGGGAAGGAGAGAGAGTGGACAATGTACAGGGCAGGAACAGAGCCGGGACAGGGGACAGGGCAGGAAGGAAGGGGGAAGAGGGTGCAGAGCTTAGCTGGGAAGGCCATTTAAATATTAACTTCCTTTTCCCCCGGTTTATTTGAGTCAACCTTTTTTCCTCTTTTAGGGGGGGAAAATGCTACCTCAGTTTATATTCGGGTCGGCTTTTATTCGAATAAGCACAGTTACTTACCGTAACAAGTGTTATCCAGGGACAGCAGGCAGATATTCTCACATGTGGATAACATAGTATCATAGTAGATGATGGCAGATAAAGACTCGAATGGTCCATCCAGTCTGATTCAATTTAAATTTTTTAAATTTTTTCTTCTTAGCTATTTCTGGGCAAGAATCCAAAGCTCTATCCGGTACTGTGCTTGGGTTCCAACTGCCGAAATCTCCGTTAAAACCTACTCCATCCCATCTAAACCCTCCCATCCATTGAAGCCCTCTCCAGCCCATCCTCCCCCAAATGGCCATATACAGACACAGACCGTGCAAGTCTGCCCAGTACTGGCCTTAGTTCAATATTTAATATTATTTTCTGATTCTAGATCTTCTGTGTTCATCCCATGCTTCTTTGAACTCAGTCACCATTTTCCTCTCCACCACATCTCTCTGGAGCGCTTTCCAGGCATCCACCACCCTCTCCGTAAAGTAGAATTTCATAACATTGCTCTTGAATCTACCATCCCTCAACTTCAAATTATGTCCTCTGGTTTTCCCATTTTCCTTTCTCTGGAAAAGATTTTGTTCTACGTTAATACCCTTCAAGTATTTGAACGTCTGAATCATATCTTCCCTGTCCCTCCTTTCTTCTAGGGCAGTGGTCTCAAACATGCGGCCCGGGGGCCACATGCGGCCCGCCAGGTCCTATTTTGAGGCCCTCAGTATGTTTATCATAATCACAAAAGTAAAATAAAACAGTTTCTTGATCATATGTCTCTTTAGCTATAAATTACAATATTATTATTAAGACTTAACCAAAAGGAAAGATTTATAAACTATAAAGAGTTTTACCTCAAGCAAAATTGTCATTTCTTTAATAAGACATGAACTATTTTTTTCTGAGGCCCTCCAAGTATCTACATATCCAAAATGTGGCCCTGCAAAGGGTTTGAGTTTGAGACCACTGTTCTAGGGTATACATATTCAGGGTTTCCAGTCTCTCCTCACACGTCTTCTGGCACAAGCCTCCTATCATTTTCGTCGCCCTCCTCTGGACCGCTTCAAGTCTTCTTACATCCTTCGCCAGATATAGTCTCCACAACTGAACACAACACTCCAAGTGGGGCCTTACCAATGACCTGTATAGGGACATCAACACCTTCTTCTTTCTACTGGCTACGCCTCTCTTTATACAGCCCAGCATTCTTCTGACAGCAGCCACTGCCTTTTCGCACTGTTTTTTCACCTTTAGATCTTCAGACACTGTCACCCCAAGGTCCCTCTCCCCATCCGTGCATATCAGCTTCTCACCTCTCAGCATATACGGTTCCTTCCTATTATTAATCCCCAAATGCATTACTCTGCATTTCTTTGCATTGAATTTTAGTTGCCAGGCATTAGACCATTCCTCTAACTTTTGCAGATACTTTTTCATATTTTCCACTCCCTCTTTGGTATCTACTCTGTTACAAATCTTGGTATCATCTGCAAAAAGGCACACTTTTCCTTCTAACCCTTCAGCAATGTCACTCACAAACATATTTGAACAGGATCGCCCCAGCATCGAACCCTGAGGGACTCCACTACTCACCTTTCCTTCCTCCGAGCGACTTCCATTAACCACCACCCTCTGGCATCTGTCCGACAGCCAGTTTCTAACCCAGTTCACCACTTTGGGCCCTAACTTCAGCCCTTCAAGTTTGTTCAACAGCCTCCTATGAGGAACTGTATCAAAGGCTTTGCTGAAATCTAAGTAAATTACATCTAGCATATGTCCTCGATCCAGCTCTCTGGTCACCCAATCAAAAAATTCAATCAGGTTCGTTTGGCACGATTTACCTTTTATAAAGCCATGTTGCCTCAGATCCTGTAACCCATTATATTCAAGGAAGTATACTATCCTTTCTTTCCGCAAACTTCCATTATTTTTCCAACAACCGAAGTGAGGCTCACCGGCCTGTAGTTGCCTGCTTCATCCCTGTGACCACTTTTGTGAATAGGGACCACATCTACTCTCCTCCAATCCCCAGGAACCACTCCTGTCTCCAGAGATTTGTTGAACAAGTCTTTAATAGGACTCGCCAGAATCTCTCTGAGCTCCCTTAGTATCCTGGGATGTATCCCGTTTGGTCCCATCGCTTTGTCCATCTTCAGTTTTTCAAGTTGCTCATAAACACTCTCCTCTGTGAACAGTGCAGAATCTACTCCATTTTCTCATGTAACTTTTCCAGACAATCTCGGTCTTTCTCCAGGATTTTCTTCTGTAAACACAGAATAGAAGTATTTGTTTAGCACATTTGCTTTTTCCACATATTGGTTCCCAGCATCTTTCAGTTTAGCAATTTCTTTTTTATCTTCCTCCTTTCACTAATATATCTGAAAAAAATTTTGTCTCCCTTTTTTACATTTTCAGCCATTTGTTCTTCCGCTTGTGCTTTCGCCAGACATATCTCTCTCTTGGCTTCTTTTAGTTTCACCCTGTAGTTCTTTCTGCACTCCTCTTCTTGGGGTTTTTTAATATTTCACAAACGTCATCCATGGAGCCCCAATGCAGACAGCCTCGCAAACAGACTTGCTTGTAGAATTTTAGAAAGTTCGTGACTGCCGCACCGCGCGTGTACGAGTGCCTTCCTGCCCAACCTAAGGAGCGTCTCCTCAGTTCAGATAGCTAGCTAAGAAGCCAACCAGAGGAGGTGGGTGGTTTGTGAGAATATCTGCCTTCTGTCCCTGCATAACCCTGTTATGGTAACTGTGCTTTATCCCAGGACAAGCAGGAGGAATATTCTCACATGTGGGTGACCTCCAAGCTAACCATAACGGGATGGTGGGAGTGTTGGCAATTTAGGAGAATAAATTTTGTAAAACTGCCTGGCCAAAATGGCTATCCCATCTGGAAAAGGAATCCAGACAATAATGAGAAGTGAAGGTATGAACCGAGGACCAAGTAGCAGCTTTGCAGATTTCCTCAATTGGAGTAGATCTAAGGAAAGCTACTGACGCCGCCATGGCTCTGACATTATGGGCTGTGGCTCAGCTCTGTAGATGCAGTCCTGCCTGAGCTTAGCAGAAGAAATGCAAGCAGCTAACCAGTTGGAAATGGTGTGCTTGGAAATCGGATTTCCCAACTTGTTTGGATCAAAGGACACAAAAATTTGAGGAGCACATCTGTGTGGCTGAGTTTTTTGCAAGTAGAAAGCCAAAGCACGCTTACAGTCCAGAGTAAGAAGACCTGTTTCTCCAGGATGAGATTGAGGCTTTGGAAAAAATACTGGAAGTACACTGGATTGATTGAGATGAAATTCTGAAACCACTTTAGGTAAGAATTTAGGATGAGTACGGAGGACCACCTTGTCAAGATGGAATACTGTGAAAGGTGGGTCTGCAACTAAAGCTTGTAGCTCACTGACCCTGTGAGCAAACGTGAGAGCAATGAGAAAAATCACTTTCCAAGTGAGATATTTAAGATGAGCTGAAGCCATTGGTTCGAAAGGAGGCTTCATCAATTGAACAAGAACAACATTGAGATCCCAAACCACTGGAGGTGGTTTGAGAGTTGGTTTGACATTGAAAAGTCTTTCATAAATCTGGAAACCACAGGATGAGCAGAGAGGGGTTTCTCTTCGATAGGCTGATGAAAAGCAGCAATTGCACTGAGATGGACTCGAATTGATGTGGATTTGAGGCCAGATTGAGACAAATGCAACAGGTAATCCAAAATTGAAGGCAAGGAGGCAGATTGTGGCTCCTTGTGATGAATGGTGCACCAAGTAGAAAATCTAGTCCATTTCTAGTTGTAACATTGCCGAGTAGCAGGCTTCCTAGAAGCTTCTAGAATGTCCTGTACAGATTGAGAAAACTGTAGAGTAGCAGTTAAGTTGAGAGATACCAAGCTGTCATGTGTAGAGACTGCAGGTTGGGATGAAGCAAAGACCCCTGACTGTAAGCAGAGATGGAAAAATTGGTAGAAGAAATGGCTCCCTGCTGCTGAGTTGAAGTAGAAGGGAAAACCAAGGTTGCCTGGGCCATCGAGGAGCTATCGGAATCATGGTGGCATGGTCTTGTTTGAGTTTGACAAGAGTCTTGAGAATGAGAGGGAATGGAGGGAACACATACAGGAACTGATTTGTCCATTCCAGAAGAAAAGCATCTGCCTCGAGGTGGTGAGGACAGTAGATCTGGAGCAAAACAGAGGCAGTTTGTGGTTGTGGGGAGACGCAAAGAGGTCTATCTGAGTGGTTCCTCATTGAGAAAAAAATGTGATGTAGAGGCGACGAATTGAGTGCCCTTTCGTGAGGTTGAAGAAGATGACTCAATTTCTCTGCCAAACAGTTTTTCTCCCCTTGAATGTAGACTGCTTTCAGAAAGGTGTTGTGATTGCCCAGTTCCACACCTTTTGAGCTTCCTGACAAAGAGGGAGAGATCCTGTGCCTCCCTGCTTGTTGACGTAATACATGGCGACTTGATTGTCTGTCCGAATGAGGACGACTTGATCGTGGAGAAGATGTTGAAAAGCTTTGAGAGCATTGAAGATTGCTCTGATTTCCAACAGATTGATGTGAAAGCGACGATCCATGCTGGACCAATGGCCTTGAGTACGGAGACCATCGAGATGAGCCCCCCATGTGTAGGTCAAGAAATTTGTCATGAGGACCTTCTGATGAGAGGGTGTTTGAAACAGCAAGCCTCTGGAGAGATTGGAAGAGCATCCACCAGTGGAGAGACTGTCTCAAAGAAGGAGTCACTGTAATGTGTTGAGAGTGTGGGTCAAAAGCCTAAGCCCACTGATATGCCAGGGTCCACTGATGAATTCTGAGGTGAAGTTTGGCAAAAGGAGTCACGTGAACTGTAGAGGCCATGTGACCGAGGAGAACCATCATGTGTCTGGCTGATATTGAAGATAAGGAAGACACTTTCCGGCAAAGTTGAATGGGAGCATCTTGACGCTGTTGGTGAAGGAATGCTCTTAGTTGCACAGTATCCAGTACAGCTCCAATGAACTGCAAAGTCTGGGATTTGGGAAAGTTCATTTCAAAGCCCAAATTTTGGAGGAACCACGTAGTCCATTGGGTCGCTACAATAACACCATGAGATGTTGAATCTTTGATGAGCCAGTCATCCAGGTATGGAAACACCTGGATTCCATGATTGCGCAGAGCTGCTGCTACCACAACGAGGCACTTAATGAACACTCTGGGAGATGATGCCAGGCTGAATGGTAGCACCTGTATTGTATTGAAAATGAAGATTTTCCACCTGAAATCTGAGGAACTGGCGAAAGGCTGGATGAATAGGAATGTGATCTAGAGAACATTTGAGATCTAGAGAACATAACCAAGCATTCTGATTTGGAAGAGGATAAAGGGATGCCCAAGAGAACATGCAAAATTTTTCTTTGACAAGAAATTTGTTGACTGCTCTGAAGTCCAAGATCAGTCGCAGATCACCCGTCTTCTACAGCACTAGGAAGTAATGGGAGTAAAACCCCTGTTCTACTGTTTCAGAGGAACCTCCTTGATGGCACGGAAATGGAGCAGAGCCTGGGCTTCCTAGAGAAGAAGGGTGGTCTGCGATGGATTTGAAGGATACTCTCTTGGAGGTAGATCTGAAGGAATCTGGGTGAAATGAAGAGAATATCCTTCCCTGATGATTGAGAGGACCCAGAGGTCAGATGTGATTAGCTCCCATCATTGGTAAAAATGATGGAGACAACCTCCAATGGGTAAAGGAAAGGAAAGAAGCAGAACAATTGAGGTTATGCTCTGTGTGAGGCACCAAAACTACTGAGTAGGCTTGGGTCCAGCAGAAGGCTGAGATTTTTGTTGCATTTGTTGTTGCTGCTGTTGTTTCTTAGGGGGCGCCCTTGAATAAGGAGCTGTCCGCTAAGAAAACGCCGTTGGTAGGGTAGAAGAGGTCTTGCAGTCTTAGCAGTAGAAGGCTTAGGCTTTGGTCTAATGATGGAAGCAAACTATTTCTCATGTTCAGACAAGCATTTGGTAGTTGCCTCGATAGAGTCATCAAAGAGCTCATTGCCCTGACAAAGGAATATTGGCCATACGATCTTGAAGATGCGGGTCCATGTCTACAGTGCGAAGCCAGGCAAGGCGGTGCATAGCCACAGAGAAAGCAGTGACCCTCGAGGAAAGTTCAAATGCATCATACGAGAATTGAAGAAGATGCAAGCGTAGCTGAGCCAGAGTGTGTCAGCTTTTGAAACTCTGGAAGACGATGTTGTGGAATATATTTGATAAAATCAGACAAGCTGTTGACCAGATGCTTGAGATAGGAAATAAAGATAAAGTTGTAATTCAAAACTCTGGTTGACATAAGGAAATTTTGATACAAACGATGGCCAGACTTGTCCATAGTCCTGCCCTCTCTTCAGGGGGGACAGTGGAGTAAACCTTGGCAGGGTTGGTTCTTTTTAAAGAAGACTGCACTAAAGGGAACTGATGGAAACTATGCCTCGAGTTAGACAGATCCCGCTTCGATGGATGTCAAGGCTTCCTCACCCTGTGCCTCAAAAAGGGCAAGGCCTTATGTGAGGAAGGAGGGCTGGAAGTTGGAGATCGATGTCGAGACACCAAAAAGGATTTGTCTCCTTGTGTTAAGGTATCTTGAGGCACTCGCAAGGATTCAGCTCCTTGAAGAGAATGCGTAGATTTCGGTCGAGACACTCGCAAAGACTCAACTCCTTGCATAGAGTGTGTTGATTCAGATCGAGGCATTTTTAAGGCTCGACTGAGGAGATGAAGGCCTCGAAGAGTCTCAATGTGTGGATAAATGAGACCTGTCTCGAGACGAGGACTTGTGCCTTGATGTTGGCAGATGATGAGAACTGTGCTTCGAGTCAGACAGATCCCACTTCGATAGATATTGAGGCGTTCTCACCCTGTGCTTCAAAAGGGCAAAGCCTTATGTGAGGAAGAAGGGCTGGAAGTTGGAGCTCGACATCAAGACACCAAAAAGGACTCGTCTCCTTGTGTCGATATCTCGAGGCACTCGCAAGGACTCGGCTCCTTGCATAGAGTGTGTAGATTCAGATTGAGGCACTCTTAAGGACTCGACTCCTTGTACAGAGTATGGAGGTTCATCTCAAGGCACTGACAAGGACTCAACTCCTTGTGATACTGTTGAGTACTCAGGCTGAACTGCAGGAAGCAGAGTCGAGGCAGGAGTGTATTTGGCAAGCATGATATCAAATTCCTGATGCATAATAGCTTGAATCATAGCCTGCAAATGGGGCACCAAGACTTGAGGATCTGATACATTTGCAGCGGCTATAGTCTCCAAGGAAGATGATGAAGAATGACACTTCGATTTGGAGACATGTTGCTTGGGCAGCTTTATGACTACCCGTTCTAAGGGTGGCATATCGGAAGCAGGCTGCTGAACTACCTTACCTGAGGGAGACAGTGAGGAGAGCTACTCCTCAGGAGAGATGTTGCTTAAAAGCGAGAACTTTCCAAACCAGGAAGGTTTAATTAAGGTTGAGGACGAGGTAGGCCTCGGGAGCCCTGTAGAATACTTGACTGGATTCGGGGTTGAAGTCAAAGCCGGGGTTGGAGTATCCATACCGCCAAAAATCTTCACTACCTCGAAGACGTTTAATGGCTTGAGGTTGAAGAGTAGCACAGCGAGTACACGACTCCGGACGATGGTCAGGCCCTAAACACTGAACACACCACCTATGTGGGTCAGTGAGGGATATCGCGCACTGGCAATGGGAAAATAGCCACAGCCAAGTCAAGGCCCGCAGGCTGAGACCGCGGGGAAGGCCCCGCCATGACACGAAAGAAAAAGTTAAATTTTATTTATTTATTTATTTTTTTAAAAAGAAAAGACGCAAAGAAGAAAACACAGCGACCCTGTAAGTAAAACAATACACGAGCCACGGTGAGAGAAGGCACAAAAAGACTAAGTCTAGTGCAGAGCGTCAAATAGAGGACTTCTCGGCTCTGTGGAGAACTGAGGAGACACTGAGACGCGCCCTAGGTTGGGCGGGAAGGCACTCGTGTATACGCGGTGCGGCAGTTGGGAAATTTCTAAAGTTCTACAAGCAAGTCTGTTTGTGAGGCTGTCCGCATCGAGGCTTCATAGATGACATCACCCACATGTGAGAATATGCTGCCTGCTTGTCCTGGGATAATATATGGTATGTTAGATGTAATTTACTTAGTTTTCAGCAAAGCCTTTGACACAGTTCCTTATAGGAGGCTTTTGAACAAACATGATGGGCTGAAGTTAGGACCCAAAGAGATGAACTAAATTAGAAACTGGTTGACGGACAGACGCCAGGAGTGTGGCAGTTAATAGAATTCACTTGGAGGAAGGAAAGGTGAGTAGTGGAGTCCCTCAAGAATTGGTGCTAGGGCTGACCCTGTTCAATATGTTTGAGTGGCATTGCCGAAGGGTTAGAAGGAAAGGTTTGCCTTTTTGCAGATGATGCCAAGATTTGTAACAGAATAGACACCAAAGAGGGAGTGGAAAACATGAAAAAGGATCAGCAAAAGTTCATATCTGGAAACTAAAATTCAATTAGAAATCAGAAGGAGCCGTATGTGCTGGAAGGTGAGAGGCTGATATGCACAAATGGGGTGATAGTGTCTGAAGAACTAAGGGCAAAGAACTAGCATGACAAGGCGGTAGTTGTTGCCAGAAGGATGCTAGGTTGTATAGAGAGAGGCGTGTTGATGCCCCTGTACAGGGCATTGGTGAGGTCCCACTTGGAGTGTTATGTTCAGTTTTGGAGACTGTATCTGGTGAAGGAAATAAGAAGACGAAACGGTCCAAAGAAAGGTGATGAAAATGGTAGGAAGTTTGCACCAAAAGACATATGAGGAGAGATTGGAAACCCTAAATATGTATACACTAGAGGACAGGAGGGACAGGGAAGATATGATTCAGCCGTTCAAATACTTGAAAGGTATTAACATAAAACAAAATCTTTTCCAGAGAAAGGAAAATGGTAAAACCAGAGGGCATAATTTGAGGTTGAGGGGAGGTAGACTCAAGAGTAATGTTAGGAAATTCTTCTTTATAGAGAGAGTGGTTGATGCCTGGAATGACAGTTCAAAAAAGCATGGGATGAACACAGAAGATCTCTAATCAGAAAAAGCACAGTTACTTACCGTAGAGGTGTTATCCAGGGATAGCAGGCAGATATTTTCACATCTGGGTGATGTCATTCATGGACCCCCGGTACGGAAGGTCCAAAGTGCATCGCCACTTTAAGAACTTAGAAAGTTAATGACCGACCGCACCGCTCATGCGCGAGTGCCTTCCTGTCTGATGTAGACACGCAGCTCCTCCGTTCATTAAGCCAGCAAAGAAGCCAACCAGGGGAGGAAGGTGGGTTGTGAGAATATCTGCCTGCTGTCCCCAGATAACACCTGTTACGGTAAGTAACTGTGCTTTATCCAAGGATAAGCAGGCAGCATATTCTCACATGATAACCAGAATGGGATGGTGGGAGAACTGGCCTTTAAGAAAATAAATTTTGTAATACTGACTGGCTGAAGTGCTCAACCCGTCTTGAAAAAGATTCCAGACAGTAATGTGAGATGAACATATGAACCGAGGACCAAGTAGCAGCTTTGCATATTTCTTCAATAGAGGTAGATCGAAGGAAAGCTACTGAAGCTGCCATTGCTCTAACTTTATGGGCTGTAACTCGACTCTCTAGTTGCAACCCAGCCTGAGCGTAACAGAATGATATGCAGGAAGCCAACCAGTTGGAAATTGTTCTCTTGGAAATAGGATGCCCCAACTTGTTAGGATCAAAGGAGACAAAAAATTGAGATGTTCTATGTGGCTTTACCCTGCTGAGATAATAGGCCAAAGCCCGCTTGCAATCCAGAGTGTGACGTGCCATTTCTCCTGAATGAGAATGAGGCTTAGGAAAGAATACTGGAAGCACAATTGATTGATTGAGATGGAATTCAGTGACAACTTTCAGAAGAAACTTTGGATGTGTACAAAGCACCAACTTGTCATGGTGTAAGACAGTGAATGGATGGTCCGCCACCAATGCTTGAAGCTCACTCACTCTTCTGGCAGAAGTGAGTGAGATGAGAGAGACAACTTTTCAGGTAAGATATTTAAGATGAGCCAAAGACAATGGTTCAAATGGATGCTTCATTAACTTAGTAAGAACCACGTTGAGATCCCATACCACTGGTGGTGACTTAAGAGGTGGTTTTATATTAAAAAGTCCTTTCATAAATCTGGAAATGAGAGAATGAGCAGTAAGAGGTTTACCATCCACTAGCTGTTGAAAGGCAGTGAAAGCAATAAGACTGACGTTAACGGATGTAGATTTGAGGCCAGAGTCAGATAAATGGATTAGATAATCCAAAATACAGATGGATTTCAGGTCTCCATGATGAAGAATACACCAAGCAGAAAAACGTGTTCACTTTTGCTGGTAACCCTGCTGAGTGGTTGGTTTTCTGGAAGCTTCTAATATTAGTTGAACAGGCTGAGAGAGATGAAGATCAGCTGAGAGGTACCAAGCTGTCAGGTGTAAAGACTGAAGGTTGGGATGTAGAAGAGAACATTGACTCTGCATGAGAAGAGATGGGAAATTTTGCAGAGGGATTGGCTCCTTGATACTGAGTTGAAGTAGAAGGAGAACCATGGTTGTCTGAGCCACCGAGGAGCTATCAGAATCATAATGGCAGACTCCTATTTGAGCTAGACCAGTGTCTTGAGAACAAGAGGAAAGAGTGGAAACGCAAAAGGAAACTTATTTATCCAATCCAGGAGAAAAGCATCTGCTTCTAGGTGATGAGGTGAGTACAGCCTGGAGTAAAAGCGGGGTAGCTTGTGATTGCAGGGAGATGCAAACAGATCTACTTGAGGAGTTCCCTATTGTGAGAAAACGGCTGAGTTCAGAGTCCATTCGTGTAGTTGAAAAATGTGGCTAAGCTTGTCCGAAAGAGAATTCTGTTCCCCTTGAATGTAAACAGCTTTGAAAAAGATGTTGCAAGGAATTGCCCAATTCTAAATCTTTTGAGCCTCTTGACAGAGAAGGAGAGATCCTGTGCCTTCTTGCTTGTTTACATAGGACATTGCTACTTGATTATCTGTCCGGACAAGAAGAACTTGATCTTGTATAAGATGCTGAAAAGTTTTAAGAATGTTGTAAATTGCTCTGAGTTCCAACAGATTTATATGATAGTGACGATCCCTGATGGTCCAAAGACCTTGAGTGCGCAGGCCTTTCAGATGAGTTCCCGAAGCATAGGTTGAAGAATCCGTAGTCAGGACTTTGTGATAGGGAGGCATTTGGAAAAACAACCCTCTGGAGAGATTGGAAGATTGCATCCACCATTGTAGAGATTGTCAAACAGACGAGGTCGCTGGAATATGCTGTGAGAGTGGGTCGAGAGCCTGTGACCACTGTGAGACTAGGATCCATTGAGGGATACGTAGGTGCAGTCTCGCAAAGGGAGTCGCATGGATTGTTGATGCCATGTGTCCTAGAAGAACCAAGAGATTGAAATTAGGCAAACTGAAAGAGATTGAATCTAGGCAAACTGAATAAGTGCATCTTGACGCTGCTGAGGAAGAAACGCTCTGAGTTGAATTGTGTCCAACAGGGCTCCAATGAACTGGAGCTTCTGAGACGGTTGAAGTTGAGATTTGGGGAAGTTGATTTCGAATCCCAAATTCTGGAAAAACAACAGTTTGCTGTGTTGCTGAGAGCACACTGTGATATGAAAGATTCTTGATGAGCCAGTCATCCAGATAGGGAAAAAACTCAAGGCCCCGAGACCTCAAGGCTGCTGCCACCATTACCGGGCACTTAGTAAAGACTCTAGGAGAGGATTCCAGACCAAAAGGTAGAACTTTGTATTGGTAGTGGTGTTGCGCTACTCGAAATCTGAGGTATTTCCTGGATGCCGGATAAATTGGGATATGAGTGTTGGCTTCTTTGAGATCCAGAGAGCATAGCCAATCATTGCGATTGAGAAAGGGGATAACATTCTGAATTTTTCCTTGACCAGAAATTTGTTTAGAGCTCTGAGATCCAATATCGGTTGAAGACATCCCGTCTTCTTTGTTATTAGAAAATAACAAAGAGTAAAACCCCGTGTTCTCTTGTCCTGGAGGAACCTTCTCAATGGTATTGAGAAGTAGACGACTCTAGATGTCCTGAAGCAGACTCTCTTGAAGAATGGTCTGGAGGAACGGTGAGAAAATGAAGGGAGTAACCTTCTCGTATGATGTTTAGAACCCAGAGGTCGGATGTAATCAACTCCCAGCGATGATAATAAAGTTGAAGACGACCTCCTATAGGAAGAGGTAGAGGTAACTATATGGAAACTATGCTCTTGAGTAACTGATCAGAAAGACTGAATAGGTTTAGCGGGAGCAGACTGTGAATGCTGTTGTTTCTGCTTTTTCTGCTGAGGGCATGAAGCAGTAGATAGTTTAGCCAAGAAGTTGCATCATAAGGAGGAGGCCAACAGAGGGAAGGTCATGTGCACCGTCGAGCAGGCCTGTGTAGAGATAGACTCATTCTTCTACAAGATATGTGCCAGCAGCAGGGAGGGAGCCAGGCAGGCTGGACCCACCAGACTCACAAGGGAGAGAGGGCTGGACCCACTGGACATACAGGGAGGCAGTTGAAGAAGAGAGGGAGCGCATGCAAGGCAAAACAGATGCTGGGGCAGGAGGAAAGGGCACAATTGGAAGGGTTGGGGCAAGAGAAAAGGGTATAGGATTGTTTATGCTGGAGGAAAGGGCACAGGAGTGGGAGCTGAGGCTGGAGGAACTGTGAACTGTGGATGGAAGAAAGAGCACAGGAGGGGGCCAGAACTGAAGCTAAGGGAGAGAGAGTTGCTCAATCTATGGAGGGGAGAGATAGAACTGAGGGGAAGGGAGAGAGCTACAGGAACTGCAGGAAGGGGAGCTGGAGGGAAGGGGGAGAGGTGCTGGACCTGTTGGGGGAAAGGGCTGAAGGGGAGAGAAGGGAAAAAGATGCCATACTAAGCGGATGAAGGAAGAGGGAATGAAATACTGAACAGCAGAGAGAGAGAGAAATATAGGGAGATAGGGAGGTATCTGAAATGGAGTGGAAATAATGGACATGGAGAGGAGAATAGGGACAAGGACACAAAGGGAGATACTGGCATGGGAGGGGGTATATGGACACAGAGGGAAAGGGCTAGATGTGGGAGAGAATAGGAACACAGAAAGGAGATGAATAATGCAGGACGTAGAATAGTCAAGATAAATATAGAGAGTTGGACACAGAGGAGATGCTGAACATGGAAGTATTGTATAGGGGACACAGAGAAGGGAAAGATAGGTACACAAAGATGGAAGATGGCTAGTGAGCACAGAGAAGAAATGTCAAATGAGCAGGAGACCCTGGTGAGTGAGTTAAAAGAAGACAGAGGAAAACAGAAACTAATGCCTGGGGCCAATATGACTTGAAAAATAAAATGAGTTGAAAAAATAATTTTATTTTCTATTTTGTGATTAGAATATATGCGAACTGATATGTTTATCCTGCCAGTGCTGGTGCTAGACATGGGAAGAGCCCAGGATAGAGATTTGGGTGGGTCCCCAAAGCCCACTACTAGCCCGTGCCATCTTCAGCTTCTAGCAGGCTAAGGGCTTTCTCTACACCAAGTCAAAAAATCCCAAGATCAAAATAAAACAGACTTGTAAGCTAATAGATTCAAGAGGTATAATCAGACGGTACTCTCAGATACCTGCTTGGTAAATCATCAAAGATCTCAATAACCAAGATTGCAGGTTAAGATATCAATCATTGAGTACAGAATGAAATGCAAAAAGTGCTCTAAAGTGCTCAAAATAGGTATTCTAAATAAATAAATAAACCACACTTACCTTAGTGAAGTTAACACAACCCTTATTTTTTATTTTTTTTTTTTATTATGGCCTTCCTCTGCCTAAACGCCCAATCTCCACTACGTCTAAAAGTACCCCCACAGCACGTCTACACTTTTTAACCATAATGAAAAAAAAACACAAAACGTCCAACAGAAGGGCTTTTAGGCGAAGGAGGAGCCATTCCTTCGCCTAAAAGCTGGATTCTGTAACCGGTGTCTGTCAAAAACAACACCAGTTACAGAATCTTCCCCCCCCCCAACAACGATCCAGGCAGGAGGGTGCCCAAGCCTTCCTGCCATGTCAAACCGCGACCCCCCTTCCCGACGATATCGGGGCAAGAGGGAGTCCAAGCCCTCTTGCCCCGTTGAAGCCGTGACCCCCCCCTCGATAACATCGGGGCAAGAGGGAGTCCAAGCCCTCTGCCCTGTTGAAGCCACGACCCCCCCCCCCCCGATAACATCGGGGCAAGAGGGAGTCCAAGCCCTCTTGCCCCAGGCACCCGTGGCACCCCTGACTCGTTCGGGCCAGGAGGGAGCCCAAGCCCTCCTGGCCCAGGCGACCCCCCCCTACTCCCACCCCCACTACAGTACGGGCAGGAGGGATCCCAGGCCCTCCTGCCCTCGACGCACCCCCATCCCCCCAACATCCGCCCCCCCCAAGAACCCCCGATCGGCCCCCCCAGCCGACCCGCGACCCTCCCAGCCGACCCCACGATCCCCCCCACCCCCACCCCTTCCCCGTACCTATTTTAGGTTGGCCGGACAGACGGGTGCCAAACCCGTCTGTCCGGCATGCAGCTCAACGAAGAATGGGGCTGGATTGGCCCAGGGGCACCCAAGCCCCGCCTCCTGCTGAGGCCTAAGGCGCCTGGGCCAATCAGAATAGGCCCAGGAGCCTTAGGCCATCAGCTCAGCGGCCCGTTTTTCGGCACTTAGACCTGGTTTTATTTCGTCTAAGTGAAAAAGGTCTAAGTGCCGACTAAACTGTATTTGTTATACCTGTTGTACACCTAGGTGTAGGTCGGCCCACCTCCTGCCCACTGCCCGCCCTTTCCCCTCCTCTAAACACGCCTCTTTTCTCTCTGAGCGTTTAGAGGCAGGGGAAAGGCCTAAGTTGGTTTTAGATACGTCTAAAAACCAGCTTTGGTTATGGGTACTTGGATGATCAGGCTTTTTGATCGTCCAAGTAGCCACTTAGGACACTTTTTAGACGTTTTTGTTTTTTTTATTATGAACCCCATAGATTGCAGAAGAGAGGCAGAGCGTATGGATTTTAAAAAAAAGTCGTCCATACCATATTCCAGTCAATAGCATCAGAAGGAAGATTGAGTTGATGTTGCCATTTAAGTTCCGTTTCCAAGGGGCCGGTGAATTTTGCCCTCTGTAGAAGTTTATACAACAGAGTCGTTTTAGCGGATGCACCAGATACTGTGTGTAGTAAAACCTGCAAGCCAGGAACTCCAAATAGAGGAAAAGTTTGAGGCATGGAGTGTCTAATGCAGTGTGTAAGTTGCAGCCATCTGAAGTATTGAGAACTGGCAATGCCTCTAGTAGCAGAAAGATCTTGAAAAGATAGCCAACCATCGGTAGTCATTATGTCTTGAACTAGCCAAATATCACAACTCTGCCATTCACGCCAGGCCAAAGTGAAATTAAGGATTTTGAAACGATCATTGTTCCATATAGGGATCAAGGTAGAAGCATCACAGGTACATGCAAAGGTAGAGTCCACAATGTCAATAGCAGTCTTGTACACTGCAAGAATATAGTCAGACTTATCCATTTTAGACAGATCAGCACCAGCGAGATATTTGAGGTGGTGTTGTCCATATAATTCACATTCCAAGGAAATCCAAGCAGGGGGATCAAGACTTCTGAGACTGTGATATCCCGCAGACCACTGTCTCATAATGAATGCATGGTGATAGTGCAAAAAACAGGGAAAATTTACCCCACCAGAGATGCGAGGCACCTTCAATTTAGTTAATGCAATGCGGGGTTGTTTGAAGTTCCATAAGAATTTCGTGAGAAGGGAGTCAACCTGTTTGTAAAAAGTAGATGGCAGATGGAAAGGTAACGTGCTCAGTAAATTTATCTTGGGAGCAAGCATCATCTTAATTGTTTCAAGTCTACCCCACCAGGTTAAGGCCAAGGGAGACCATTTATTGATATTTGACTTGATAGTGACTAGTAAGTGTTCAACATTGAGCTGTATGGTATCTGCAATGGTGGGGCCAAAGAAAACCCCTAAATATTTCATGGAAGTAGCTATCCATTTAACTCCATGGGAAGAGACTTCAAATTCCGCAGCAGGACAATTGATAGGCATCACCTCCTGTTTTACCTGTATTTAGTTTGTAGCCCAATACAGCCGCATATTCATCAATGATGGAAAGTAGATGTGGAAATGAAGAGGGCGTAATGTTTAACAGTATGTCATTTGCATACGCCGAGACTTTAAGTTCCTGATCTTTAAGTTTAAAGCCAGAGATGTTAGGATTGGTACGTATCCAGGTTAAAAAGCAATGGCGATAAGGGAAGCCTTGCTTGGTGCCCCTGGTGAGATGAAAGGCTGATGAAAGAGAGCCATTAATGAATGTTCTGGTGGTGGGCATAGAATAGAGGACCTTAATTTTGGTGATGAAAGCCTCAGAGAAATCATACCAGCGTAAAGTTTGAAAGAGGAAAGGCCATTCAATACGATCGAAAGACTTCTCAGCGTCGAATTTCCTGCTTTTGGCGATGTATCTGAGCAATGATATGAGAGAAGGTACGTGTATTATCACAAGAATAGCGTCCATTAATGAAGCCAGTTTGATCCGGTGATATAAGTTTGGTGATGACAGCTTGCAGTCGAGTAGAAAGCAATTTAGCATAGATTTTTGCATCAACGTTAATTAATGATAGCGGGCGATAATTGGCAATGTATCTTGCCCACCTTCAGTAATACAACGATGATTGCTTCCGTAAAGGAACCAGACGCCTCTCCTTTGGAGATGAGGTGATCAATAAATTGTAAGAAAATCGGAGCTAGAACATCCTGGAATTCCTTATAGTATTCGACAGTCAAACCATCCGGTCCCGGAGTTTTCTTGAAAGCCATAGAGTGAATGACTAGAGAAAACTCAGATAGGGTTACCGGTTCATCTAAGAAAATGTTATCCACAGAAGCAAGTTGCGAGTGTGGGATATCATGCAAAAAGTCCGAAGTCATTCGCAGGCAGCAAGACTCAGAGGTGTAGATTTTCTGGTAGAAAGCCATAAAAGCCTGGGCTATTGCAGAGAGTTCAGTTACTTCCACACCAGAGTCCAGTCTAATGGATGCAATATGTGCCTTCTCGCCTCTGTGTTTAAGGAAGTTAGCCAAAAGATGTCCGCACTTATTATTCTCAGCGAAGTAAGACGCCGATTGTTGAAATACAGTATGGGAAGCCTTATGACTCAAGATGTAATTGTATTGGAAACGCGCCTTATTGAGGCGGGTCAACAGAGAGATGTCTGTTGGAGAGTGCTGATGTTGCAATTCAAGTGATCTGATCTCATCCTCCATTGACTTCTGGTCTTCTTTCAACTTTTTATATTTATGTGCAGAGCAGTTGATAGTGACACCTCTAACAAAGGCTTTGAAAGCATCCCAGCAGCAAATCCAAGAAGTGTGTTCAGGCTTATTGTGATGAAAGTACTCTTCAATCTGAGTCCTCATAAGGTGACAGAACTGTAAATCTTGTAGGAGAGCATTATTGAAACGCCATTGCTTGGATAAGACAGGACGGATACGTTGTTTAATCTGTATAGAAATAGCGGCATGGTCAGAGATAATTATAGGAAAAATATCTGATTTCATGACAGAGGCACTTAAGGACTCACTAATCAAAAATAAATCAATTTGTGAATAAGATGAGTGAGGAGGTGAGTAAAAAGTATAAGCGTCAACATCAGCATGCATATGTCTCCATATATCAAGGAGTTTAGCATCCATAATTAGGTCCTGTAATGCGTACCAAGATCTGGTCTTTTTGTACGCACAGCTGGATTTCCTGTCTCTGTCAGGATTCAAGACCAAGGTCAAGTCACCTGCAACTATCAGTTGGGAATCCGCGTCTTCCAAGAGTGATGCCGTGATGGCATGAACAAAATCTGGGCAGTCCGCATTTGGTCCGTATATGTTAAATAAGCAATAACTTTCTCCTGCTTAGCGAAACTTGACTTTGACCCATCTGCCGTTGAGGTCTGTGGAGGAAGAGAGTACGGAGAGTTCACTTTTGTTCCGAATAAGAGTTAATACTACACCTTTCCGATCAATAGCAGGTGAAAAATACGGTGAAAAAGAGCCCATGGGTATTGAACCTTAGTTGAAGCAGCATGATCCAAATGCGTCTCTTGAAGCATGATGATATTAGGACTGGAGTCCTCTAGATAGGTCAGGATTTTCTTCAGCTTAATTTTGTTATTGAGGCCTTTTGTATTCAAGGAGATGATGTTAAGAGACATTACAATGAGTAAAGATTATTACGAGCTTATTCAAATAAACAGATCATCAAACGTAATAGCAGAGGAGAAAAGGTTCTTACACATAAAGAAAAGCATGTCAGATCAAGGATAAGCAAAATATAAACCATGATTGCTAGTAGCCTGTACCACAAATTAACATATCAAACGTAATAGCAGAGGAGAAAAGGTTCTTATACATAAAGAAAAGCATGTCAGATCAAGGATAAGCAAAATATAAACCATGATTGCTAGTAGCCTGTACCACGAATTAACTATGGTGACAAAAAAAGGCACCTCTAAAGAACACTGAGTGCAGCTGATGAAGGCAGGATAGCAGAAAGAACCCCAAGGCACCCATGTAATTACAACAATTTTCAGCAAGCAAACATACTGATTTATGGTGCAGAAACAAGAGCAATACAGGAAAGATACAGTGAGAACAATGACCAGAGTCAACATGTAAGAAGAAAGAGCAAATTGTTCAAGAGAGCAAACTGACAGTCTCAATGACTCTATAAGGATGAGAAATGATACGGCATACAGCAGACAGCTGGGCATCCTGTCAAACCTGATTGATTGGAGTCGGTGAATGTTGCTCAGTGAAGGTAGCCAACTCGTCTGGCATTCAAAGAGAGTAGCTGCTTGCAACGGTGAGCCATGGTCTTGCTTAGATCCTGGACAAACAAGATGGTGGCACCCTCGTGCTGGATCGGGGTCTTAATCTTTGCCCGCTGCATAATGTCAAGAACATGCTGGTAATGCAGGAGCTTGAGCACCACCGGTCTGGGTCTCCGATCTGTAGGAGTGCGGGTGGAAGGCACACGGTGGGCACGTTCAATTTCAAAATCACGAAGAAAAGTGATGTCCAGCAGTTTAGGTATGAGTGTTTCAAGATATTGAGTTAACTCACGGTCATGACCATTTTCAGATAGACCTAAGATGCAAATGTTGCAGCTCCGGGATCTATTATTGCTATCTTCCAGCTCCTGCTCGAGTAGCGTAATGCGATTCATCTGTTGGCGCAGCTCAGCTACCTGTAGTGAGGTCGCATCCATCTTGGTTTCTAAAGCGCTAACACGTGTCTGCACTAAGGTAAAATCCGCTGTTAAAAGCAGTAAGCTTATCATTAATTTCGTCAGTGCTTACTTTCGTTTCTGAAGCCAGTTCCTTTAGCTCACGTAATTCCAAAAAAATCTCGCAGTTAGTATCGCCAACAGAGGCAGGGAGCGGTGTCTTCGATGGGGAGATCGGATCAGGCTTATGCGTCTTTCCCACCTTTTTGTCCGACATCGGTGCAGCGTAGGAGAAAAGTAACAGGATATGTCAGCTCCACTTCTCTTCAGGAGATCGTATGTATGTTCAGCTGTAGTGAAGGCTCGATTTTAATAAAGCAGTTTGCTCATTTAAGAGAGAGAGTACGGGAGCTCAGTGTTCAGGCTGCCATCATGTGCGGGCTCAGTAGGGCCCCCTCCCCCCACCGGGTCTCCCCATTTTTTTCTTTGTTGTACAGTATCTATCTACACTATGTGTGTGTATACAGGCAGTCCTTGGGTAAAGACTGAGTTCCATTTTTTAAACTGTTAAGTTGAATTTGTATGGAACTTGGATCCTGTACAGTACACAGTCTATAAAAATGTTAAACTTTAACAAAGCGGTCCCCAAAGTAAAGTACTGTAGTTTAAATAGAAAGAAAAGATAGGAGGTATACACTTATTTAATTTTCTATACCGTTCTCCCAAGGTACTCAAGCATTTTTCCCCATCTGTCCCAGGGAACTCACAATCTATCTAATGTTCCTGGGGAAATGGGGGATAGGTATTAAGTGACTTGCCCAAGGTCACAAGGAATAGCGTGGGTATGAACCCACAACCTCATGTTGCTGAGGCTGTAGCTTTAACCACTGTACCACACTTTCCCCAACTTACTTTTGTTCTTCATCCATCCCACTGTTCCCTCTCCACCACCACATCCAGCATTTCTCCCTTTCATCTCTCTTCCCCATGCATCTGTACCTCATGCCTCTCTCACCACCATGTCTAAAATTTTTCTCTACCTCCCTATGCCCAGCAATTCTTTCTTCATTTCCCCATGTGCACCATCTCTCTTTCCCTCTCACTTAGATACCCTGCCAAATAATTCCTTGTTGCACCTCAGCATCTTTCTATTCCTTCCTCCACCTCAGCATCTTTTTTTCTTACTCCCTCCATTCTTCCATCCTATGTCCCAAATTCATACTCCACTCCCTCCATCTCTTTCCCTCTCACTTAGACACCCTTGCCCAACAATTCTCCCTTTCTAGTTCCTCTCCACCTCAGCATCTCTTTCCCTCACTCCCTCCATTCTTCCATCCTATGTCCCAAGTTCATGCTCCCCTCCCTCCATTCTGTGTTCCAAGTTCATGCTCCCTTCCTCCTTCCTTCCTGCCATCCTTTGTTTGAATTTTGTAATCCATCTCTTCCTTCTCCCTTCCTGTGCCAATCTGCCCTCTCTTTCTCCCTTCCTTGTCCCAACATGCCCTTAGTCACCCTTCCCTTTGTTCTGCATCCCAAATTTGTGCCTTCTTCCCTCCCGCGGGTGTTTATCTCCTCTGGCTTACTCCCTCCTCACAGCCGTACTTCTCTTCGCAAAGCCACTGCCACAGTTCCTACATGCGGCCCACAGCTGACTCAGAAGCCTTCCCTCTGACATCAGATGCACAATTATAGAATCGCCTTTCATGTGTCTATTACACTTTTGACCAGCTTAAACTTCACTAAAATACATTTTGTGATAAAGAAAATGATCCTAGTTCTGAGTCCATAGAAGTGCTTATAAAGAACTTACATCTCTTGGTGTTCTAGAATTTGCCTCTCGGAAAGTTGGTTTACACCGAAAATTAATCTGGCATTATGAAAAAACAAAGAAATGTAATTAACACTATGTATGCACATCAGAATATCATTTCAATACATAAAGCAATATCTCATATTTGGTTTTTCTTACAATGTATTTTGATAGTTATAGGCATATGCTTTTGACCATGTTTACAAAATATACAAGTTAAGTTCTGGGTTAACAATTTGAAGTTTGTTATTGAAATAATTTTTGTCACTTAAATAATTTTGGAAAAATAGATGACTACAAAAAATTTTTGAAGCTTATAAGTGAGACTGATGAAGACACATGTGACTAAGAGTAGCAACTACTTATACATTCTATATAGTCCACTGCAGAGTCATATTAGGCCTTTGGGTGATTATTACTAGTTTAGTTCTTTAATCACCCCCGCCCCCTCTTTTATCAAGTTGACCTGCCGAGCCACCCATTCTATTGCTATGGACGGCTTAGCATTTAACTTGCGCTGCTCAGCAGCACAGCTTGATAAAAGTGGGTGTGATTTATATGAATAACTTTGGTTTGCCGGTATACTTAAGGAATGATTTATGTAACATACTCTGCAAAATATTACTTGGCTTTGAGAACTCAGTTAAAGTGATTTATCTGGACAATCATCTGCAGTATTTGGTTAACTGTGGTAAATTCCTCTCTAGCTCATGATATAAGAATAACCATATTGAGGCAGAGCAATGGTCCATCTAGCCCAGTATCCTGCTTCCAGCAGTGACCAATCCAGGTTACAAGTACCTGGCAAGATTCAATGACTCTAGCAATCCAGAAAGATATCAGTATTTTACATATGCACTAAATCCATTTGCAACTTTCTTGTAAAAACATAGTCTGGCAATTTAGGAGATTATCACCAGAAGTTGATGCATGAAAAGAAAATGAGGTACCATTACATGTTTGCTTCCTAGATCCAAGAACTACAAAGGGCAAAGGTACCCAAATGGTGAGCCAAGGCATACTAGTGCGCTGTGGTGAAAATTCAGCTACACACAAAGGGCCAGATTATGCAAACAGCACCGGGATCAGCAGCTGCCTCCAAAGGCGATGATGATCATGTGTCAATCACACAATGGCACCATTTGCCTACATTACTGGTGCCCATAAGCGCCAGCTCTATGGGTGCTGTGGGTGCCTAAGGACCCCTATTATTTTTGTGACCTTATGGTGACTGGTGGTCTTTATTGCAAGGCCTGCAGTCAAAGACCTTTTGAGTGGATCACAAAGCAGTCTGGGGATCCATCGCTGCAGCCGCTCTTTTACTCTTTGTACTACCAGCAGCATGTGTGAAGTAAGCATGCTGTCTTCAGTGACCCAGGAGCTTTTCCTCTGCTATTGCTTCCTGTCCCTACATAGATGGGAAGCAGTAGCAGAGGGAAAGCTTCTGGGTGTGTTTACTTCATTTTCACTGCCGGCAGCCCAAACATTGCAAGAGTAGCTGCCTTATCATATCCTATAGAGAGGAGGAACACAGGGGGGGTCATTGAGAGAATCGCAAGGGGGGGTGGTCCTTAGAGAGATGCTGGTGAGTAAAAAAAAAAAAAAGAAAGATTTTAGACCTTTAGAAGAGGGATGGGAAAGGGAAGGTGAGGACAGAGATGCCAGACCATGGTAGGGAGAAGGAGGAGGGAAGAGGAGTTACAAGTTACAAGATTCAAGATGGCGACGGAGCAAGTCGCATAGCAGGAAGCTCTTCTACGCCAGCGAACAACACTTAAATATTTGCCTTTTTCCATGCCGAAGTGTAAAGGAAAACAGAGGGGTGGTCGCCTTTTTCTATGCCGAAGTGCTATACCACCAATGTGCCAGACAGCAATTACCACCTATGCTGGGTCAGTTGTACAGAGCGCTTCTGCAGATCGAGGGGAGCTGACCTCAATATCGGACAGTGAAATTTTGCTGAGCCAAGATGGTCCAGGAGTTCCCCCACGCCCCGGGATGTTGTCAGGGACGCCAACAGTGCTGCAGGAAGCAGCAGAGATGTTCATTACTCCGCCAGAGCTGATCAGCTCACCCTTGACCCCGGAGGCAGTTCCAGATTCACTGGAATCTCAGCTTCGATCTACAGCGACTGGAGGACCTGAAATTCAGCATGGCCCAGGAGCTGGAAATTCTAATATGGACTCGATGGTTGGAGTTTCTTCAATGTCTTTCTCCTCTTTCCTGAACCCGCTGAAAAAATACCAGTGATAGACATGGAAGCAATCTGGGAGGCTATTGAAAGCCTCCACAAGGTATGCTCTCACTTTATTTCTGTTTCACAAACCTCCTCAACTCAAATAAAGAACTTAGAGCAACAAATTCAGGACAAAAGAATGGACAAAGTCGAGAAGCAGGTCTCGGAGTTACAAAATTCCTCTAATTTGCATTTTAAGGATAAAGTATTGTTGGCCAGGAAGATTGAGAACCTGGAGAATGCAAATAGGAATTTAAACCTCAGACTGACTTATTTTCCAGTTTCCAGGCTACAATCACCTATGGAACTATTTCAACAGTTTCTATCCTCTGTCTTAAAGTATCCAGAGACAGTTGTACCCCATTACAGAAATTATACTACTTAAATATTCCTAAAGAAAAGCAGGATTCAGAACATCAATCAGTAGATCTCAATATTGCAGAAATCCTAGAATCTTCACAGTCTGACATTTCTGCAAAAGCTACACTTCTTGTGACCTTTGTCTTTTTACAAGACAAAGAAGCAATTCTTCGACTATTCTTCAGAGCCAAGAATGTTGAATTTTTTGGTTATAAAGTAGCCATTTTTCCTGATGTCTCTAAGTGGACACAGAAAAAATTTCTAATATTAAACTAAACCTTAAGTTTGTATACCGCATCATCTCCATAAAGATAGAGCTCGACACGGTTTATAGGTAAATTCAATAAATGATATTACATCAATCTGTATTGAGTTTAGGAGCAACCTTTCAGCTGCGCTTCCCTTGTAAATGTTGTATTAACTATCAAGCTAATAGATATGTTTTCTATGAACCTGATCAATTTCAATTTTTCTTGGAGGGCAAGGCTGCTTCTGTAGCCCCAGAGATGCCTACTGACAGGGCTGCCATCAGAAATTTCTGGGCCCCTTACTGAGCAATCCTATTGGGCCCCCCATGCACCCCTCCCCCCACCCCCCTTCTTCCATGGGCCGAATACACACATACTTTTCTCTATCACCGCACTCTTTGACCAAAAGATTTGTAAGCCTGCAACCACGTCAAGGTAAACTCTTTCAGCAGAGCCCTAACCTAACCTAAACTAAACTAATCTATACCTATCTATTCTAAACTAACATATGTCTAGCGCGCACAAACCCCTGCTCTACGTGGGAAAAATAACACCAGCTCAATGCTGGCATTAGCATCTAGCGCACGTGGCGTACGCTAAAGCCACTATCGTAACTTAGTAAAAGGAGCCCTATTTTTATTAGTTAATTATTATTATTATTTTCCAGTGCTCAATATGACTTCCTTTTTTAAGGTTTGACACTTGTTCCAGAATATTTTACTAAATCTAAGAAGTATTTGCCCTCTTTCAAATGGTATAGAAGTTAAAAAAAAGGGACAGTCATTAGGTTCAATCTAGCCATTTATTTCTGCATGAATTTAAACAACTAATAAAAAAGATAAATATAGCTCATCCAGTCATACAAGAAATGGCTCTACAGCAGCTACTTTTAAAATGACCAAGTCAAAATGATCTACCAACAATAAAATTTTTTAAAAAACCACAAAGCACACTGTATGCAGAGAAAATGTTAATTATCATTTATATTCCGCGGGTTTTCAAAGAGGTCACGTCAGACGATTCTATGCAATGTCACCTCAGGAACAACTAAACAAAAATAGACAAATATACCCCCTCCCTTTTTACTAAATCGCAATAGCGGTTTATAGAGCAGGGAGATGCACTGAATGCCCTGTGCTGCTCTCGATGCTCATAGGCTCCCTGCGCTAAAAACCGCTATTGCAGATATAAATTCTCTAAACAGACACATTTTGATCACTAAACTGAAAATAAAATCATTTTTCCTACCTTTTTGTCTAGTGATTTCATGAGTCTCTGTTTGCACTTCCTTCTTCTGACTATAAATCCAATATTTTTTTCTTTCTGCCCCTCCCCTTTTCTTTCTGTCTCTCTTTCTTTCTCTCTCCCCCTGCCCCCCCCCAAGCCATCGCGCCAATTTCTCCACTTCCCCTATTCTTTCCCTACCCCCTAAGCCACCATGCCGATTTCTCCCTGCTTCCACGAGCCAGGCCAGGAATGTACAAGCGCAGGACTCACAAGACTTCACCTCTGAGGTCAATTCTAACGACGGAGAGGAAGTTCCAGGCCAGCCAGGCAGCGATTGGCTGGCCCAGAACTTCCTCTCTGATGTCAGAATTGACGTCGGAAGTGAAGTCTTGTGAGTCCGGCGCTTCTACACGCCTGGCCTGGCTCAGGGAGGCAGTAAGAAAAAGATTGCCAAGGCAACGCGATCGACTCACATTGCCTTTGCGATCTACTGGTTGATCGCGCTCGACCA
Organism: Geotrypetes seraphini; assembly: GCF_902459505.1. Lineage (NCBI taxonomy): Eukaryota > Metazoa > Chordata > Amphibia > Gymnophiona > Dermophiidae > Geotrypetes > Geotrypetes seraphini. Next base: position 83,209,783 of record NC_047092.1, on the reverse strand, counting down.
TTTGGGCACCCCTGCTGTTATGGTATCCTGTCCTGACCTGAGGAAAGGGGTTTAGTCCCCAAAAAACTGCCTTATTTTCATTTCCTATTTATAAACTTTAATCAATAGATACAATACTACTTGATTCTACGTAAAGCAACAAAACAATTTTTCTACCTTTTGTCGTTTTTGCTTTAATCATCTTCTCTTCACTCTTCTTTCTAGCCAGCATCTGTCCGCTCTGTCTTCCATACAGCATCAGCCCCTTCCATCCACTGTCCGCCCTCTCCCCGTTCCATATGGCAACTTCCCTCTTTTTATGCTCCTTCAATAAACTGTCTATCCTGTGCCCCTTCTCTTCTCCTTTGTATATGATTGATTTCAGCTCTGCCACCTCTCCATTTTTCTCTCTCTGTCACCACCCTGTCCCCTATGCTCTGGCATCTCTCTCTTCTCCTTTCTTTCCTTCGCACCCCACAGTCTGATATCTTCCCTTCCCTGATTCTCTAGCATCTCACTCCTTTCCTTTTCTTCCATCTCTCCCTCCCCTTCCATGCTCTGACATCTCCTCCTTCCTTTCCCCCTTCCTTTTCCCTTGGTCTGGCATACTTTCCTCCTTCCCTCCATGCCCTGGCATCTCTTCCTCCCTCCCTTCCCTCCAATCCCTGGCAACTCGTTTCAATCCATCCCTCATCTTCTTTCTCCCTCCAGTTGGGTGCAGCAAGTCTCTCCCCCTCTGCTCCCTTTCCTCCTTCTGTCACCCATGACCTGGCGTCATGAACTTCTTCAGGCAGCAGCATTCACAATTCGCTGCTGTTCCCAGCTTCGGGCCTTCTTCTCTGTCGGGTCCTGCCTTCATGGAAACAGAAGTAGGCAGGACCCAGCAGAGAGGAAGGCCTGAAGCTGGCAACAGCAGTGAATTGTAAATGCTGATGCTAGCCGAAGAAGTTCATGACGCCAGGTCGAACACCCGGGGCAGACTGCTACTCTCCCCCCCCCATGACCCTCCTATCTCTCCCTCCCTTCCATCACGAGACTCTAAACAGAACTGCTCTACTCTAAGCAGGCTGCTTCAGGGCTTTCTCCTGCCGTGATTTCCTCTGGCACGTCACTGATGAGGGAAGGAGGGAGAGATAGGAGGGTCGGATCGGGTTGGGGGTCGCCCGGGATGATGATGAGGCTGCTGCTGCTGCCAGCGAATCCAGCAAGGGTGAGGCCCCAAAGCACAGCACTGGCAGGCCCTCCCTGACTATTTCGGGCCCAAGGCCTGTGCCTCCTTTAATCTGGCCCTGCTTCCCCCACATATGCCCTGACATCTCTCTCTTCCACTCCATGGTATGGTATCTCCTTTCCCTCCCTCCCATGGTCTTTGCATCTCTTTCCTCCTTTTCCTGATCTTCCTTCTCCCTCCTTCCCTCTCTCTCCCCAATTGGGTGCAGCAGTATTTCTCTTCCCCCTCCCCCCACTGGTTACAGCAGTATCATCAGCATTTCTCTTTCCCCCCCAACTGGGCACAGCAGAAGCAGCATTTCTCTTCCCCCTCCCCCCTAATTGGGTGCAGCAGCATTACTCCTCCCATTTCCCCCTCCCCCCGTCTCACACACCCGGCAGATTCGCTACAGACAAAGGCAAGTTGCAAGTTTCCCTTGGTCGCTGACCTATCTCCCAAAGGGCAGCGACAGAGGGAAGTTTACAACTTGCTGCTCTTGCTTACTTCGGGCCTTTCTCGTTGCCGGGTCCTGCCTTCACAGAAACAGAAAGTAGGCAGGACCCAGCAGCGAGAAAGGCCCGAAATAAGCAAGAGCAAGTAAGCTTCCCTCCGTGGCTGGCCTATCTCCCGCATGCACCAGGGCTCTAATGGTCCGTGCCGGCTTCTCTTCTCTTACCCCCCCCCCCCCCGACGTAACTTCCGGTTTCGGAGGGAAGCCGGGTTCGAGTCGCTTGCTGGGGGTTTTTTTTGTTTAAAGTCCGGCGGGTTTTTTGGCGGCTCTTCAGGCTGCGCATTAAGCAGTAGCGGCAGCAGGATTCGGCAGATGACAGCCGGATGGGCATCTAAATTTGCTGTGCGTTGCGCCTGGCTGAAAAGCGCTGGGGAGAACACTGGGGAGCCCAGGCCCCCTGTCAGCTCCGGGCCCCTGAATGCAGGACTGGTAGTACTGCCCTGATGGCGGCCCTGCCTACTGATATCACTGTCCAGACCATTTAGTATGGTATACAACTGATTTTGCTCTGTATTTACAAGTATATTGTTACGTTTTCCTTTTCTTGAATTCAACTACCCTTGGTAGTGCTTGACTCTCTCTCTTTCGTTGTGGACTCTTTTCATTGTATACTTATGAATACTATATGCACTATTTCCTTATTGGATGTTATTTTTCCTTTTCGAAGGTGTTTTTCTTTGATGTTAAAATAGAGATAAATATAAATTTTAAAAAAAGAAAGCAGTTACCGTAACAGGTGTTATCCAGGAACAGCAGGCAGATATTCTCACATGTGGGTGACATCATCCACAGAGCCCCAGTATGGACAGCTTTAAAAGTGGATCACCACTTTAAGAACTTAAGAAAGTTTGCGAACCGCCTTCACCCTGCATGCATGAGTACCTTCCCGCCCGACGTAGGCACATGGCTCCTCAGTTCAGTAAGTTAGCTAAGAAGCCAACCAGGGGTGGTGGATAGGTTGTGTTAATATCTGCCTGCTGTCCCTGGATAATACCTGTTACGGTAAGTAACTGTGCTTTATCCCAGGACAAGCAGGCAGCTTATTCTCATATGTGGGATTCCCTAGCTTACTAGAATGGGATGGAGGGAGTGTTGGCCATTAGGAAAATAAATTTTGCAATACTGCTTGGCCGAAGTGACCATCCCACCTAGAATAAGATTCCAGACAGTAATTTGATGTGAAGGTATGAACTGAGCGCCAAATAGCAACTTTACAGATTTCATCAATTGGGGTAGAGCGGAATAAAGCAACAGAAGCTGCAATAGCTCACACTTTATGGGTTATAACACAACACCCCAGCCTGAGCATAACAGAATGAGATACAAGCCACCAACCAAGTGGAAATAGTGTGCTTGGATACTGAATGTTCCAACTTTTTAGGATCAAAAGAGATGTGCGATGTGATTGAATTCAATGCAAGTAAGTATAGGTATGTGTGACGCACAAATGGAAGAAATAAAATAAAATAAATAATAAGCTTAGGCATGCTTACAGTCCAGAGTATGAAGAGCCACTTCTCCAGAATGAGAGCGAGGCTTGGGGAATTTTCATCGGCGGGATCCAGCCCACGCCGCCAGAGAGGAAGGGAGACCATCGGACTTGCCTGCAGGTCAAGCGGGCCCTGATCCGCCTCCTCCCCATTACCAGCCGGAAGGGGAGGTTTTTGCTCAGGTTTCGCCGAGTAAGGGGTGAATTTTCAGCGGCGGGATCAACCCATGCCACCAGGTAGAAAGGGAGACCAGCAAAGGCTCTGCACAGCGACACCGAGTTGAGACATCGTATTGTACTATAACTATTGCTACCTATTACCTATAGCCTATTGCTAAACGAATAAAAGAATAATTTAAAAAAAAGTGGGGGGGCTATCTGTTTAGAAATAATAGTATATTGTTATTGTTAGAAATATTAATATAACCTTTAATTGTTTACTATAAAACCTATTACTAATCATAAGTTACCTATTACTCAATCAGTATAACCTATTGTTAAAAATAAAAAGGGGGGTTATCTGTTGTTTAGGATTAATAGTATAACCTATTCTATTGTTTATTATAAAACCTATTGCTATTGTTTATTATAAAACCTATTGCTAAACAAAAAGTTAGCTATTACTCAAAAAGCATAGCCTATTATTATAAAAATAAAAAGGGGAGGTTATCTGTTGTTTAGGAATAATAGTATAACCTATTCTATTGTCTATTATAAAACTTATTGCTAATCAAAAAGTTAGCTATTACTGAAAAAGTATAGCCATTACTCAAAAAGTATAACCTATTCTATTGTTTATTTTTAAAACCTATTGCTAATCAAAAAGTTAGCTATTACTCAAAAAGTATAGCCTATTATTATTATTAAAATAAAAATGGGGGGATTATCTGGGGTTATCTGCTGTTTGGGAACAATAGTATAACCTCTTCTATTGTTTACTATAAAAACCTATTGCTAAACAAAAAAGTTAGCTATTACTCATAAAGTATAGCCTATTGCTAAATAAGAAGGGGGTTATCTGTTGTTTAGCAACAGGAAGAAAGGGGGGGTTATCTGTGGTCTAGAAACAATAGTATAACCTACTGTTTACTATAAAACCTATTACTAAACAGAAAGTACCTAGTTACCTATTGCTCGGAAAGTATAGCCTATTATAAATATAAATAAATTAATTAATTAAATAAATATATAAATAAAAAGAGGACCAAGTATGGCAGGGAAGACAAGGAGCACCAAGGCTGCAATCAAGATCAACCCCCCGACTACAGAAGAGATCCAGATGAAGGCCACAGTCTCCGTGCAAACTGAGGAAAATCCCCATCCCCGATGGACAGCGGAGATCTCTATACAGACCGAAGCTGAACCCCATCTGATTTCAGTCTCTATGCAGACGGAAGAGGACGACCAGCAACAGCTCAACGGTGACATCCTACAAGAACTGACAAGCCTGAGGGAAGAAGTGCAGCGGCTAAGAAGTATCAGAGAGAGTGAGGCTTTCATCGATGGAGCCCTCCTAGAACTATTCCAGGTCTCTGAGCAAGGGCAAGATGTCAGGCCCACAGCACTAGAAATATCAGCTGGGGTACAAGAAGAGACTAGCAGCTAGTCACCTCAGCTAGTAAAGAAGAAGAGTCTCGAGACAAGGATACCTGGCAAGCAAACACAGAAGATGGTCCAACTCCTCTAGATTATTATCTTCAAGCAAGCGCAACAACAACCTTACATCAACTCCGCAAATCACCCTGAGCAACAGATATCAGCTCATACAGGAAACTCCCACCAGCAGAACTCAAGAAAACATTCAGGAAGACATACAGGAAAGTCCCGTCAGCAGAACTTAAAGAGAACATTCAGGAAGACGTCCAGGAAACCCAGCAGATGGCCCCAAATCATGAAATAACAAAACAATATCTCCTCAAGAAGCGCATTGTAGTTGTCATTGGGGACTCTATGCTGCGGGGAACTGAGGGACCGGTATGTAGACCTGATCTACAAGCAAGAGAGGTCTGCTGTCTACCAGGGGCCAAGATCCAGGATGTGAATACCTGCAAAGGCAAAATAATCAAACCTCAAGACCACTACCCAATGCTCCTCATCCACGTTGGGACAAATGACACAGCCAGGAACTCCCAGGAGCAGATACAGGAAGACTTCAGAGCCCTAGGAGACAAACTGAAGCTAATGAAAGCACAAGTGGTCTTCTCCTCCATCCTACCGGTGAGAAACAAGGGGAGAGCCAGAGAGGAACGGATCAAGAGGACTAACGAGTGGCTAAGGGGTTGGTGCAGAGAGATGAACTTTGGCTTCCTGTACCACGGAGGGGCACTTCAAGGACTGCAGGGGCCTGATGGCCTACACCTGACCAGTAGAGGGAAGAATGTCTTGGGACGACGCCTGGCTCACTTACTTCATAAAGCTTTAAACTAGGTGAGCCAGGGGAGGGACCCACACTAACACAAGCTGGGAAAGTAACTCGAAGGCAAGAAACCGCACCAATACTAAAGGAGACAGAGGGAGGGAAGAAGGAAGAGTGGAAGACAAGGTCTTAGTATCTGGGGTAAACAATAAAGTCAGTAGAATGGGGGACAAAAGAAAAGACGGAGTCTCCTTCTTGGAGCCAGTGGGAAGAACTCGCATGGACAGGACGTCAGGGGGGAGAAATCGCTTAGACACTGAAGGAGACCGAGGCATCAGAAGGGGCAACAAAAGGCACGACTGAAGGGGTCAAACTATCTCTACCAGAAAACACTCCATACAAAAAGAAAGAATGGACAGCCATGTATGCTAATGCCCGTAGCTTAGGCAACAAAATACTAGAACTGGAAACAGAAATGAGAAACGCTGACCTTGATGTAGTGGCGATATCAGAAACCTGGTTCTCGGAGTCCCACGGATGGGATATGGTCATACCAGGTTATAATCTACTCTGTTGAGACAGAGAGGGCAAATCAGGAGGAGGGGTAGCTCTATACATTAAAGAAAACATTAAAGTTACTAAAATCACAGACATCAAGTATACAGGAGAGTCCCTCTGGGTGAACCTGGTCAGGGGCAATAACAAATGCCTGTATCTTGGTGCCTGTATCCCTCCATCTCTTTCCCTCTCACCTAAACAAAAGGTGCAAGCAGACAATGAGCTAATGGAAGACATCGAGAACATAACACTGCGTGGAGATACAGTGCTAGTAGGAGATTTCAATATGCCAGATGTGGACTGGAACGAACCTTCCGCTACAACCAATGACAGAAAGAGGATACTCCATGCGAGGAGCATGCCTAAAGCAGATGGTACTGGAACTCACTAGGGGTCAGGCGACACTGGACTTAGTGCTCACCAATGGAGACAGTGTCACAGAGGTATCGGTGGGAGACACCTTGGCATCCAGCGATCATAACATGGTGTGGTTCCACCTCAAGAAAGGAAACCCTAGGTCAAATACATCAACTAAGGTACTAAATTTCAAAGGAACTAATTTTCAAGGCATGGGGGACTAGGTCTACAACGCGCTGCAAAATCAAAGCACAACAGACAACGTAGAGGACCTATGGTCGACTCTGAAAGCCACACTACTGGAAGCAACCAACATATACATAAAAACTGTGAGCAAATGAAGCAGGAACAACAAACCACAGTGGTTCACCGCGGAGATATCAGAGCTAGTAAAACAAAAAATAAAAGCATTAGCTACCTACAAACAATCGCAGCAATTTGAAGCTAAAGAATCCTATATGGCAAAATCCAGAATAGTTAAAACAATAGCCAGAGAAGCCAAACTCCGGATGGAAGAAAGCATAGCTAAGCAGGTAAAGAAGGGGGAGAAATCCTTTTTCAAATACGTTAGCGACTGGAAGAAGAACACGAGCGGCATTGGGCACCTAAAGAAACCTGACGGTAACTTTACAGACTCAGATGCAGACAAAGCTGAAATACTCAATAACTATTTCTGCTCGGTCTTCACCTGCGAAGCGCCAGGATCCGGTCCTCAGCTACAGCCAAGGGGGGGCTCGGTAGACCCATTCCAGGACATGGAATTCACTGCAAGCGAAGTCTACTGTGAGCTATCAAAAATAAACGTGAACAAAGCTATGGGCCTGGACAATCTACACCTGTACTATCGCCCACCTGGACAAACGGAAGAAATCGACCAGGATCTGGAGGCTGAACTGAGGCAGGTATACAAAAGCGGAAGTGTGGTGGTGATGGGAGACTTCAACTTCCCGGGAATAAACTGGAGTATTGGGCACTCAAACTGCATGAGGGAGACCAAATTCCTGGAGGTCACGAGGGATTGTTTCATGGAACAGCTGGTCACGGAATCAACACGGGGTGATGCCACTCTTGACCTAATCCTCAACGGACAAGGGGGACCCGCTAAAGAGGTGGCGGTACTAGCCCCACTAGGAAACAGCGATCACAACACGATCCAGTACAGGCTAGAGATTGGATCATCAAAGGTAAAATGAACTACAACGACTGCACTTAACTTCAAAAAAGGGAATTATGATGCCATGAGGAAAATGGTGAGATAGAAACTCAACGACAGCGCAAGGAAGATGGACTCCGTAGAAAATGCCTGGGCCCTACTCAAGGGCACAGTGCACGAAGCACAGAACCTGTGCATCCCCAAATACAGGAAAGGGTGCAAAAAAAATAGAACAAAAAACCCAGTGTGTATAACAAATGCAGTAAAAAAGGCGATAAGTGACAAGAAAGCATCATTCAAAAAATGGAAAAAGGACAAAACAGAGGAGAACCAAAAGGAGCATAAAAAACACCAAAAGGAGTGTCACCGAGTGGTTAGGAAAGCAAAAAGAGAATATGAAGAGAGACTGGCGGGGGAAGCAACAAACTTCAAATCATTCTTCAGGTAAGTTAAGGGGAAGCAACCAGCAAGAGAGGAAGTGGGACCCTTGGATGATGGGGACAGAAAGGGAGTGGTAAAAGAGGAAAAGGAGATAGCTGACAGGCTAAATAAGTTCTTCACGTCAGTCTTCACAAGGGAGGACACAACCAACATTCCGGAACCTGAGGAGATCGTAAAGGGGGAGCAGGATGAAAATCTGGTAAGCAAGGTGGATGTCCTCTGGCAGATAGATAGGCTAAAGAGCGACAAATCGCCAGGTCCGGATGGCATTCACCCAAGGGTACTCAAGGAACTAAGGAACGAAATAGCTGAACCACTTCGACAAATATGCAACCTATCCTTAAAAACTGGAGAGATTCCAGAAGACTGGAAAATAGCAAATGTCACGCCCATCTTCAAGAAAGGCTCAAGGGGAGACCCAGGAAACTACAGGCCGGTGAGCTTGACCTCGGTCCCGGGAAAGATGATCGAAGCACTGATTAAAGACAGCATCTGGGAACACATCGACAACTATGGGCAGCTAAAGTCGAGCCAGCATGGCTTCTGCAAGGGCAGGTCATGCCTCACGAACTTATTATACTTCTTTGAGGGGGTAAGCAGCCAGGTGGATAAAGGGGAATCCATAGATATCATTTACCTTCACTTCCAAAAAGCCTTCGACAAGGTGCCACATGAAAGACTACTAAGGAAGCTATGGAACCACAGGGTGCAGGGGAGGTCCACCGATGGATCAAAAACTGGTTGGCGGACAGAAAACAGAGGGTTAGAGTAAAGGGCCATTACTCAGGCAATGGGTCACGAGCGGAGTTCCACAGGGATCGGTGCTGGGACCGCTACTTTTCAACATATTCATTAACGACCTGGAGGCAGGAACAAAATGTGAGGTTATTAAATTTGCGGATGACACCAAACTATATCGCAAGGTAAATAACATGGAGGACTGCGAAGATCTCCAAAACGATCTGACAACACTGGAAGAATGGGCCAAAAAATGGCAAATGAGTTTCAACATAGGGAAGTGCAAAGTCGTACATATAGGGAAAAAAACCCCGATGTTCACTTACAAAATGGGGGGATCAGCGCTAGGGGTGAGCGACCTTGAAAGAGACCTGGGAGTGATGGTAGACACAACATTGAAGGCATCGGCGCAGTGAGCAACAGCCTCAAGGAAAGCAAACAAAATGTTGGGTATCATTAAGAAGGGTATCACGACCAGGAAGAAGAAGTCATCCTGCCACTGTATCGTGCTATGGTGCGCCCGCACCTGGAGTACTGTGTTCAATTCTGGTCGCCGTACCTCAAGAAGGACATGGAGGTACTTGAGAGAGTCCAAAGAAGAGCAACTAAGCTAATAAAGGGTATGGAGGACCTCTCATATACTGACAGACTGAAAAGGCTAGGGCTTTTCTCCCTGGAAAAGCGGAGACTTAGAGGAGACATGATAGAAACCTTCAAGATCATGAAGGGCATAGAAAAAATAGACAGGGACAGATTTTTCAAATTAAGGGGATCAACAAGTACAAGGGGGCACTCAGAGAAATTGAAAGGGGAGAAGTTTAGAACAAACGCTAGGAAGTTCTTTTTCACACAGAGGGTGGTGGATACATGGAACGCGCTACCGGAGGATGTGATAAACAGGAGCACGCTACAGGGGTTCAAAGAAGCTTTGGATAGGTACTTGGAAGACAAAGGGATTGAGGGGTACAGATAAGAGTAGAGGTAGATTATAGGGATGGGATTAGAAGTAAGTTATAAAATTAATCAGGGATCACTGTTCAGGCACTAGGCCTGATGGACCGCCGCGGGAGCGGACCACTGAGCAAGATGGACCTCTGGTCTGACTCAGCGGGGGCAACTTCTTATGTTGTTATGTAACCCTGTTGTATTGCAATAAGTCTCTCCATTTTATAAATATGACATAAGGAGTTCCACCAAAAATTATAATTTAATCTATTCCAATTTTTCCAATTATATGTAATTTGTTGAATGGCAACTCCAGTCATTATAAGTAATAATTTGTTATTATTTGTAGATATCTGACTTTTGCTCTCATTGCCATACCAAACAGCACAGTATCATATGATAATGCCACAGGGTTATCTAATAAACAGTTAATTTGGTCCCAAATTGATGTCCAAAAATTCATAATGAATGGACAATAGAATAATAAATGATATAAAGTCCCTGCTTCGAGATGACAGTGCCAACATTCATTAGACTTAGAGCTATCCAATTTTTGTAAACGAACAGGAGTCCATAAAGCTCTATGTAACAGAAAAAACCAAGTTTGTCTCATGGATGCCGACACTGTACATCTCATCCTCCAATTGGAGTAAATCAGAAATTCTTCCGCTCAATGTCCATTGTACAAAAGGATTGTTTTACTCATTTCCCTTTCTTTGGAGGGAAGATGGAATAAAATATTTAGGCATTTGGATTAAAAATACATTGGAAGAAACAATAAAAATAAATGAAAAATTGTTAATACAGAAGGTTACAGAATTGTGTGAGCAATGGAATCCTTTACATCTTTCATGATGGGGGAGAATCCAAACTATAAAGATGATGATCTTGCCTGTGGTTTGTTATCAGTTGGGTATGTTGCCGGTTTATTTTCAGGGGTCCTTTTATAAAAAGTTAAATAGTATTCTTATAAAATTTATTTGGCTGGGTAAAACTCCTAGAGTGGCCTTGGTATCTTTGCAAAGACCAATTTCAGAGGGAGGGGTAAATTTTCCCAATTTTTATAGGTATCATCAAGCCTATATTTTACGCCAAGGTATGTATTGGGTTCTCCCAGAGCTCATGGAAAAACTTCCAGCTTGGTTATGGCTAGAATGGCAACTCATGTCTCCATTACGCCTTTGTCATGTGCTCAGTATCAAAATGCCTAGTTATAGTAAAGATAATAGCATATTAGCTGATACATGGAAAACATTACGGTACGTAAGTAATTTAACAAATATTCCAATTCACAAATCTACAAATCAATCTATTTGAGTGAACTCCAAGATTCAAATTGGCGGAGAAAGACTTGTCTGGAAGCATTGGATGATAGCAAGAATACGTATATTAGAGGATGTTATTTCTAATGGTAAAATGCTTGAATTTTCACAGTTGCAGCACAAATATGGCCTTACTAAATCAGAAAGTTTTAGATGGTTGCAACTGAAGCATAATAAAGGTACAATCGTATTCCGTGAAGAAAAAATTGTAGATATAAACGTTGTAAATAGTTATAGTAGGGATTCATTCACACCAAAAAAATAATAACAAGTATAGGACAGTTGACAAAATCATAAATAAACGGAGAAAAATAAACCTCAATTGTGGGTTGCCAGGACTACACAAGTACCCTAAGCTCCCCACCTCATCACGGGTTTATAAAAAAACTCCGTACAATTATAGGTTACTTTCACACTTCAACATCTCTTTAGAGGAATAATATTCAAAAATTCTCAAAGGATTTGAATTTCAACGTCCATAAATTTTCTATAATTAGGTGAAACAGTCCCAAACTCACTATATTTATGACAATTAGCTTCAGCTGTAGACAAATTCAAAACAGGATTTAATAGCGTGGCTGTAAAACCTGCATGATAGCATATATAAGAGAGTTAAACACTCATCTGAAGGTAGAATCTTCGTCCCGATAGAAAAGATCTTCTATTTCGCCTGAAAGCAGGCTACTTCAGGGGATCCGTTTAAACAAGGTTATCTCCACGCTCTCAGCTGCATAGCGGGAGGCCTGCTTCTCTCAAAATGGACCTCAGACCGAGATACGCGCCCGGCTCGTTCAAAAAACAGGACGGAGTCGGGCGTCATGACGTCATCGCTATAACGCGATGAGTGATAGGTCAAACATCAGCACTTCGGATAAAACACAAAATCCAGAAAAACAAACCGCATACTCACAAAAAAGGTTGCCATTCATGCTCAGAATTTAAACCTTGTGGTTCTATAGTATGTAGGCAACTTATCCATTGTTGTTCCTTTTGCCATAGAAGCTTTCTAATATCTCCTCGTCTCATTGATGGGATAACTTTCTCAAGAACCCAACATTTCAGACTTTCAAACTTGTGTTCCAAACTTAAACAGTGAGCCACTATTGGTGCTGTAATTTTACGTGTATTCAAACAGCTTTTATGCTCTGTTATTCTTATAGTTAAGTTACGTGATGTTTGGCCCACATAAAACAATTCACATGGGCATTGTATTATATATATCACATTGGCTGTTTGACAAGTAGAAGTCTGTCTAAGGGTATAATTTTTCCCATCAATTGGATTGATAAAATTAGAAATCGTGGCCATGATTTTACAATTCGTACAATGTCCACATGGGCTGTGTCCTAAAATAGATTCTATTCTCTCATTTTCAAATTTTTCTTTGGATGTATGACACAACCAATCACTTAAATTTCTATTTCTAGACTGAGGAAAAATAAATTTTTTGTTTTCAAAACAAGGAAGTGTTTTGAGCAATGGAAGATGTCTTTTATATTTCTTAATAATCTGAGGAGATATGCAAGTTTGTTTAATAATGCAAGGGATTATATCAGATTTTTCTTTATTCTCATGAGATTTGTTATAATCCAATAAGATCTCTCTAGGATTATATAAAGCTCTTTTCTTTGCTTTTTTAATTATAGACGTTGGATATTTTCTAGATATTAATCTTTGTTCCAGTACTTTTGCTTCTTGAAGAAAGTTTTCTTTACTATTACATATTCTCCTATATCTTAAGAACTGAGCAAAAGGGATGCTGGTTTTCAAATGTACAGGATGCATACTATCAAATCTCAATAATGTATTTCTGTCCGTTGTTTTTCGAAACACCGATGTTGTTAATCGAGTTCCATCCCATTGCACTAATACATCCAAAAAATTGATTTTGTTTTTACTAAATGACATAGTAAATTTAATAAACTCATGACACTGATTCAAAACTGAAACAAATTCTTGGAGTTGTAGTTGAGTCCCTATCCAGACCACAAACACGTCATCTATAAAACGCCACCATTTTAACACATATTGAAATCCTGTTAATTTGTAGTCTCTTCAAACCACGCCATATATAAATTAGCTATGGTAGGGGCAAAAGACGCACCCATAGCAATGCCCGAAAGTTGTTTAAAAAATTCCCCATTAAAGATGAAATAATTATTTTTCAAAGCTATGGTACACAATTCTTTCAGGAACTGTACAAAACCGTTCCCAGGATCATATTGAGTATTCCATAGATTGACCAGGACTCGAAGAGCTTCATCTTGAGGTATGCTGGTATATAACGAGCAAACATCAAGAGTGACTAATGTGCAATCTTGCAAGGCGTCAGGTTCAATGTCGTTTAACATTTTAAGAAACCATAAATATAGTGAGTTTGGGACTGTTTCACCTAATTATAGAAAATTTATGGACGTTGAAATTCAAATCCTTTGAGAATTTTTGAATATTATTCCTCTAAAGAGATGTTGAAGTGTGAAAGTACCGTATTTTCGCGGATATAACGCGCGCGTTATACGCGTTTTTACGTACCACGCATACCCTTCGCGCGTTATATGCCTGAGCGCGGTATACAAAATTTTTTTTACATATTTCACACCCCGCCCGACGCCCGATTCATCATCCGGAAGGACGCTCGCACCCCCACCGCTCGCACCCCCACCCCGAAGGACCGCCGACTCCCCGACAATATCGGGCCAGGAGGGAGCCCAAACCCTCCTGGCCACGGCGACCCCCTACCCCCACCTCGCACTACATTACGGGCAGGAGGGATCCTAGGCCCTCCTGCCCTCGACGCAAACCCCCCTCCCCCCAACGACCGCCCCCCCCAAGAACCTCCGACCGCCCCCCCAGCCGACCCGCGATCCCCCTAGCGACCCCCACGACCCCCCCACCCCCCTTCCCCGTACCTTTGGTAGTTGGCCAGACAGACGGGAGCCAAACCCACCTGTCCGGCAGGCAGCCAACGAAGGAATGAGGCCGGATTGGCCCATCCATCCTAAAGCTCCGCCTACTGGTGGGGCCTAAGGCGCGTGGGCCAATCAGAATAGGCCCTGGAGCCTTAGGTCCCACCTGGGGGCGCGGCCTGAGGCACATGGGCCCAACCCGACCATGTGCCTCAGGTGGTCTGGGAAATTCTGCTGAGAAAACTCCGGGTCGGGACAGCGCACGGAGAGGCGGAGCAGTGCACGGAAAGTCATGGCAGGTGAACGGAGAGTCGGGGCAACCAGAGGAGAGTCGGGGAGGGCGAAAGGAGAGTCGGGGTGGCCAGAGGAGAGTCGGGGAGAGCGAAAGGAGAGTCGGGGTGGCCAGAGGAGAGTCGGGCAGCATGCGCGGTATACCCATGAGCGCTGTATACAAAAGTTTCCGTACATACAAGTGTGGTTTCTGCGCGCTATACCCGTGTGCGCGTTTTACACGGGTGCGCGTTATATCCGCGAAAATACGGTAACCTATAATTGTACGGAGTTTTTTTATAAACCAGTGATGAGATGGGGAGCTTAGGGTACTTGTGTAGTCCCGGCGACCCACAATTGAGGTTTATTTTTCTCCGTTTATTTATGATTTTGTCAACTGTCCTGTACTTTAATGGGGAATTTTTTAAACAACTTTCGGGCATTGCTATGGGTGCGTCTTTTGCCCCTACCATAGCTAATTTATATATGGCGTGGTTTGAAGAGACTACAAATTAACAGGATTTCAATATGTGTTAAAATGGTGGCGTTTTATAGATGACGTGTTTGTGGTCTGGATAGGGACTCAACTACAACTCCAAGAATTTGTTTCAGTTTTGAATCAGTGTCATGAGTTTATTAAATTTACTATGTCATTTAGTAAAAACAAAATCAATTTTTTGGATGTATTAGTGCAATGGGATGGAACTCGATTAACAACATCGGTGTTTCGAAAAACAACGGACAGAAATACATTATTGAGATTTGATAGTATGCATCCTGTACATTTGAAAACCAGCATCCCTTTTGCTCAGTTCTTAAGATATAGGAGAATATGTAATAGTAAAGAAAACTTTCTTCAAGAAGCAAAAGTACTGGAACAAAGATTAATATCTAGAAAATATCCAACGTCTATAATTAAAAAAGCAAAGAAAAGAGCTTTATATAATCCTAGAGAGATCTTATTGGATTATAACAAATCTCATGAGAATAAAGAAAAATCTGATATAATCCCTTGCATTATTAAACAAACTTGCATATCTCCTCAGATTATTAAGAAATATAAAAGACATCTTCCATTGCTCAAAACACTTCCTTGTTTTGAAAACAAAAAATTTATTTTTCCTCAGTCTAGAAATAGAAATTTAAGTGATTGGTTGTGTCATACATCCAAAGAAAAATTTGAAAATGAGAGAATAGAATCTATTTTAGGACACAGCCCATGTGGACATTGTACGAATTGTAAAATCATGGCCACGATTTCTAATTTTATCAATCCAATTGATGGGAAAAATTATACCCTTAGACAGACTTCTACTTGTCAAACAGCCAATGTGATATATATAATACAATGCCCATGTGAATTGTTTTATGTGGGCCAAACATCACGTAACTTAACTATAAGAATAACAGAGCATAAAAGCTGTTTGAATACACGTAAAATTACAGCACCAATAGTGGCTCACTGTTTAAGTTTGGAACACAAGTTTGAAAGTCTGAAATGTTGGGTTCTTGAGAAAGTTATCCCATCAATGAGACGAGGAGATATTAGAAAGCTTCTATGGCAAAAGGAACAACAATGGATAAGTTGCCTACATACTATAGAACCACAAGGTTTAAATTCTGAGCATGAATGGCAACCTTTTTTGTGAGTATGCGGTTTGTTTTTCTGGATTTTGTGTTTTATCCAAAGTGCTGATGTTTGACCTATCACTCATCGCGTTATAGCGATGACGTCATGACGCCCGACTCCGTCCTGTTTTTTGAACGAGCCAGGCGCGTATCTCGGTCTGAGGTCCATTTTGAGAGAAGCAGGCCTCCCGCTATGCAGCTGAGAGCGTGGAGATAACCTTGTTTAAACGGATCCCCTGAAGTAGCCTGCTTTCAGGCGAAATAGAAGATCTTTTCTATCGGGACGAAGATTCTACCTTCAGATGAGTGTTTAACTCTCTTATGTATGCTATCATGCAGGTTTTACAGCCACGCTATTAAATCCTGTTTTGAATTTGTCTACAGCTGAAGCTAATTGCCATAAATATAGTGAGTTTGGGACTGTTTCACCTAATTATAGAAAATTTATGGACGTTGAAATTCAAATCCTTTGAGAATTTTTGAATATTATTCCTCTAAAGAGATGTTGAAGTGTGAAAGTAACCTATAATTGTACGGAGTTTTTTTATAAACCCGTGATGAGGTGGGGAGCTTAGGGTACTTGTGTAGTCCCGGCGACCCACAATTGAGGTTTATTTTTCTCCGTTTATTTATGATTTTGTCAACTGTCCTGTACTTGTTATTATTTTTTTGGTGTGAATGAATCCCTACTATAACTATTTAGAACGTTTATATCTACAATTGCAACTGAAGCATGCCATTCAGGCGGGGTTCCCTGACTGGAAAACCTTAATAATCAATATAGTCTGGAGTTCCTATGTTTTCAGACAGACTTCTTGGGTCACCAGGCCGCTCAGTGGTATAAATTATTAACTGGACTTATTAAGAAAAAAAACAAATACAGGTCTGAGAGACATTTGGAGCATTGAGATTAAGCATCGGTGTAAATTTCTGTGGGGTTTCTTTGGTTTGCGAGAGGGGGGAACAACCGGGATTTGGAAGGGGCCCCATTCAGAGCAGTCAAGAATGAGGCGTTGAGCTGGCCTCTGGGGTTCTGGGTTGGTAGGACGAGGCCTTATGAGGATTGGAATCGGGGAGGAGAGTAGTGCCTTGGTTAACCAGTTTTTGTAACAAGCCCAAAAAAAGAAGAGAAATAAGGTGTGGTAGATTTGTATGGAAGCCATCGTGTGTGTGTGTGTATATATATATATATATAAAGAGATGAGAACTTTAATAGATGAATGCCTCACAGCATTCGAAGCATTAGTATCAGCAATATTGTATAGAACAAGAGGGGCATGTATCCCTAAATGGATAGGCAGAGGCCTGTAAAAGGCGTAGAAAATAATAAAGCTATACCATAGATGAAAAACGGGTTAGCTTGATTGGCAGGAATGATGTTTTTTACCAGCTCAACAGCTACAGAGATATTCTGAAGGAAGTATGGCGAGATGTTCTGAAGGAAGTATGGAAGCCTCAAGAAAGCATAGTCAGTATCCTCTGGGTCTAATTGACAAGGTTATCAGTATTGATGGTACAGTGATAGATGTTCTGTGGCTGAAGAACCTGATTGGTTCTGGGAAGAATGTGGGTGAACTTGCCTATAGCATGGGGAAGGCCAGGGCAGAAAGCTCGCATCCTGGAGATGAATGTGTGGCTATGTGGATGGTGTCATCAAGAGCGTTTTGGCTTCCTGGACCATGGGATGGTGTGCATCTATCAAAGAAGGGAAGAAGTATCTTTGCCGGCAGGCTGCCTAATATAACCAGGGTTAAAAGTTTAAAAAAGTTACCTCAGTGAGAAAAACAGGGTTTAAATAAGATTTTAAAGGGTTATTAAAGCAAAGAAAATCTGGAATGTAAGACCTGTGGGTTTTTTCCTATTTTGAGAAGATTAGTTTGTGTATCTTTTGTATTGGTGCAGTTTTGGTATTCTGTTGCTGATCTCCTGCACAGGTTTGCTATCCTAGTGCAGAGATCAGCATCACCTGTTTGAACATTCTAGCAGATTTGACAGTTGGGAGGGTGACTTGGATCTGTGTGGAGGTAGTTGGTTTCTGTGCCTTGTGAGAAGATAATTATGGTGGTTTTATTTAAATTTGAGAAGGATTGTGAAATTCTGGTTAAGGTTTGAAGTTTGGTATTCATGCAGGTATTGTGTGAGATTTTCTCAAGGCTATGGTGCCTATTTCTGAAGCTATGTTATGAGATATCCTGCGAGATTCTTCTGTGGAATATTTTGAGAGATTATCTGTGAAAAAAAAAAGCTGTGGTTGCTGATTTCTGAACCTATGTTATGAGATGTCCTACGAGATTCTTCTGTGGATTATTTTGAGAGATTCTCTGTGGAGAAAAAAAAAAAAAGCTATGGAGTTGATTTCTGAAGCTATGTTATGAGATATCCTGCGAGATTCTTCTGTGGATTTTCTCTGTGGAGAGAAAAAAAAAAAAAAAAGCTGTGGAGTTGATTTCTGAAGCTATGTTATGAGATGTCCTGCGAGATTCTTCTGTGGATTATTTTGAGATTCTCTGTGAAGCAGAGTTGTGGAACTGATTTGTAAAACTTTCCTGGGAATATATTCTGTAAAGGTTATTGAGATATTGAGTAAAGATTTATATATATGAAATGTTTAGTGAGGGTATGATTTTTGTATGGTTATGTATATAGAAAATTTTTGGGAGCGAACTAGTATAGGGAATAACATATGGTTTTTTCTTAGCTAGGAAAGTTATTTAGGCAACAGTTGGGGGTACTAGACTAGGGTTGTAGGTTTTCCTCTTTGATTTGGTTTAAGGTAGTGTAGTAGGTTTAAATAAAAGTTTAAATAAAGGGATGATAAGCCTTGAAAAAACCCGTTTTGGGTGAAACATGTTGGCTCCTATATCCCTAGAAGACCACACTAAAAGCTAAGTACTTTTATAAGCTAAGCATGCCCAAAGGGGAGTTATAACAACAAAAAAAAATAATAGAATAAGTTTATCATTAAAGTTAAACAATAGCTCCAGTGAAGAGATAGTACATAAAGCCAAGGGCAATGAAATCTGTGAGCCCAGGTGGTACTTCTGAGGAGCTGGGGACTGATATTGGATGTGAGGTGTTTAGGATTGGTACTAAGATTTGGTACACATCTGGGTGAGACATTGATTGGTGACCCTCACAAAAACATCATAACAAGAGGTAAAGACTATATTAAAGCCTCACAATTGCAGAATCTGCAGGGCAAAGAAGAGGCATTGTGGATCAATTTGGAAACAGGGAATGGTGAATATATTTACATTGGTGTGATATACAGGCCTTCTTCACAGACGGAAGAAGTAGATAGAGATTTAATAGTAGACATTCAGAATATATCTAATAAATGGGACATCGTGCTAATAGGTGATTTTAACATGACAGATATTGATTGGGGTATCCCTATTTTGGGGTCTTCTAGAAGTAGGGAGATTTTGGATTCTCTACAAGGAGAACTGTTCCAGCAGTTGGTAATGGAAGCCAAGCAGGATGCGGTCATGCTGGACTTAATGCTTACAAATGGGGAAAGTGTTTTTGATGCTACAGTGGATGATCATCTGGCATCCAGTGATCACTGCATGGTATGGTTTAATATTAAGATGGGTATAGAGAGGGCTCATTCAAAAGCAAAGGTTCTAGACTAAAAATACTAACTTTGTTTGTATGGGGGTTTACGTCAAGGAATTGTTGTATGGGTGGGAACATCTGGAAGGAGTGGAAATGCGGTGTGCAAAACTGAAAGGATCGATTGTAAGGACGACAAATCTTTTTGTGAGGCAAGTAAGTAAAAATAAGAAGAAAAGAAGGCCGCTTTGGTTCTTAAAAGTAGTAGCTGAGAAGGTAAGGAATAAGAGGTTAGCTTTCATAAACTACAAAAGATCGCAGAAAGAGGAAGACAGGCAAAATATCTGGAAAAGTTAAGAGAGGCTGGTCGTGTACTCAGGAAAGCAAAGATGCAAATGGAAGAAAAAAATAGCTGACAGTAAAACAGGGAGACAAGACATTTTTTAGATATTATTAGTCATAGGAAGAAGTGCAAAAGTGGCATTGTGAGACTCAAAGGTGAAGGGGAGGAATATGTAGAGGCTGATAAAGAAAAGGTCGAATTGCTTAACAAATATTTTTGTTCTGTGTTCACGGCTGAAGCGCCAGGAGCAGGACCGTAGAAGATAAGTGTGAATACAGATGGAGGAGTAATAGACCCTGATCGATTTTCAGAGGGTTGTGTTCATGAGGAGCTAGCTAAAATAAAGGTAGACAAAGCAATGGGGCCGGATGGTGTATATCTGAGGGTGCTGAAGGAACTTAGGGAAGTTCTGGTAGCTCCGCTGACTGACCTTTTCAATGAGTCTCTAGAATCAGGAGTGATACCGGAGGACTGGAGAAAGATGAATGTGGTCCCTCTCCACAAAAGTGGAAATAAGAAAGAAGTAGGGAATTACAGGCCGGTAAGTCTGACTTCTGTGGTAAGCAAATTAATGAAAACGCTTTTGAAACAGAGAATGGTCAAGTTTCTGGAATCCTGTGGATTACAGGACTGGAGGCAACATGGATTCACTAGAGGTAGGTCTTGTCAGACAAATCTGATCAATTTCTTTGACAGGGTGACCAGAGAATTGGATAGAGGATGTGCGCTAGATGTGGTGTATTTAGATTTTAGCACAGCCTTTGGCAAGTGTTCCACACAGACATCTAATAAATAAACTGAGTGCTCTTGGGATAGGTTCCAAAGTGACAGGCTAGGTCAGGAACTGGTTGAGTGGAAGGCGACAGAGTGTAGTGATCAATGGAGATTGCTCTGAGGAAAGGGATGTTACCAGTGGTGTGCCTCAAGGTTCTGTTCTTGGGCTTGTTCTTTTTAACATTTTTATAAATGATATTGCTGAAGGGTTGTCGGGTAAGATTTGCCTCTTTACAGATGATACCAAAATCTATAATAGAGAGTAGACATGCCGGATGTTGTGAATAACATGAAGAAAGACCTGGCGAAGCTTGAAGAATGGTCTGAAATTTGGCTGCTAAAATTTAATGCTAAGAAATGCAAGGTCATACATTTGGGTACCAAAAACCAGAGGGAACGGTACAGATTAGGGAGTGAAGAGCTTATGTGTACGACGGAAAAGCAGGACTTGAGCGTGATTGTAGGTGAAGATCTTAAGGTGGCCAAACAGGTTGAAAAGGTGATGGCGAAAGCTAGAAGGATGCTAGGTTGCATAGGGAGAGATATGGCCATTAGGAAAAAGGAGGTATTGATGCCTCTGTATAAGACTCTGGTTAGACCTCATTTAGAATATTGTGTACAATTCTGGAGGCCGCACCTTCAAAAAGATATAAAAAGGCTGGAGTTGGTCCAGAGGAACATAAGAACATAAGAATTTGCCTCCTCTGGGTCAGACCAGAGGTCCATCCCGCCCAGCGGTCCACTCCCCCGGCGGCCCCTCAAGCCTATCACCTGTGCAGTGGTCCCTGACTATTCCTATAACCTAGCTCAACTCCTATTTGTACCCCTCAATCCCTTTATCCTCTAGGAACCTATCTAAACCTTTTTTGAAGCCCTGTAACGTGCTCTGGCCTATCACGGCCTCCGGAAGCGCGTTCCATGTGTCCACCACCCTCTGGGTAAAAAAGAACTTCATAGCATTTGTTCTAAACCTGCCCCCTTTTAATTTCTCCACATGCCCCCTTGTACTTGTGGTTCCCCACATTGTGAAGAATCTGTCACTGTCTACCTTTTCTATGCCCTTCAGGATTTTGAAGGTTTCCATCATGTCTCCTCTAAGTCTCCGCTTCTCCAGGGAGAATAGCCCCAGCTTTTTCAATTTATCAGCATATGAGAAGTTTTCCATACCCTTTATCAGTTTAGTTGCTCTTCTCTGGACTCCCTCAAGTACTGCCATGTCCTTCTTGAGGTATGGCGACCAGTACTGGACACAGTACTCCAAATGCGGGCGCACCATTGCACGATACAGTGGCATGATGACTTCCTTCGTCCTGGCAGTGATACCCTTTTTAATGATACCCAACATTTGGTTTGCTTTCCTTGAGGCCGTCGCGCATTGTGCCGACACCTTCGTTGTTGTGTCTACCATCACCCCCAGGTCTCTTTCAAGATTACTTACCCCTAGCAGCGATCCCCACATTTTGTAGCTGAACATCGGGTTCTTTTTCCTTACATGCATGACCTTGCATTTCTCTATGTTAAAGCTCATTTGCCACTTTTTTGCCCACTCTTCCAGCCTCGTTAGGTCCCTTTGCAGGTCTTCGCAGTCTTCTGCGGTTCTAACCCTGCTGCAGAGTTTGGTGTCATCCGCAAATTTTATAACCTCACATTTTGTTCTCGCCTCCAGATCATTAATAAATATATTGAACAGGAGCGGTCCCAGCACCGACCCCTGCAGAACTCCGCTCGTGACGCATAGCCAGTCTGAGTAGTGGCTCTTTACTCCAACACTCTGTTTCCTGTCTGCCAGTTTCTGATCCATCGGTGGACATCCCTTTGCACCCCGTGGTTCCACAGCTTCTTAAGCAGCCGTTCGTGGGGTACCTTGTCGAAGGCTTTTTGGAAGTCAAGGTAAATGATGTCCATGGATTCCCCTTTATCCATCTGGCTGTTTATTCCCTCAAAGAAGTACAATAAGTTTGTGAGGCACGATCTTCCCTTGCAGAAGCCGTGCTGGCTCGCCTTCAGCTGTCCATTGTTTTCTATGTGTTCACAGATGCTGTCCTTAACCAGTGCTTCCATCATCTTTCCCAGAACCGAGGTCAAGCTGTAGTTTCCTGGGTCACCCCTTGAACCCTTTTTAAAGATGGGCGTGACATTTGCTATTTTCCAGTCCTCCGGTATCTCCCCAGTTTTTAAGGATAGGTTACAAATTTGGCGAAGTGGTCCCGCTATTTCATTCCTTAGCTCTTTGAGTACCCTTGGGTGGATGCCGTCCGGACCCGGTGATTTGTCGCTCTTTAGTCTGTTTATCTGTCGGAGGACATCCTCTTGTCTTACCTCTAGTTGGACCAACTTTTCATCCTGATGCCCATTTATGATCTCCTCAGGTTCTGGGATATTGGATGTGTCCTCTCTCGTGAAGACTGACGAGAAGAACTTATTTAACCTGTCAGCTATCCCTTTTTCCTCCTTTACCACTCCCTTCTTATCTCCATCGTCCAATGGTCCCACTTCTTCCCTGGCCAGTTTCTTCCCCTTTACGTACCTGAAGAATGATTTGAAGTTTGTTGCATCCCCCGCCAGTCTCTCCTCATATTCTCTTTTTGCTTTTCTAACCACTCGGTGACATTCTCTTTGGTGTCTTTTGTGTTCCTTCTGGTTGTCCTTTGTTTGGTCCTTTTTCCATTTTCTGAAAGATGCTTTCTTGGAAAAAGGACCAAACAAAGGACAACCAGAAGGAACACAAAAGACACCAAAGAGAATGTCACCGAGTGGTTAGAAAAGCAAAAAGAGAA
The DNA here is from genome assembly GCF_902459505.1 of Geotrypetes seraphini. Taxonomy (NCBI): domain Eukaryota; kingdom Metazoa; phylum Chordata; class Amphibia; order Gymnophiona; family Dermophiidae; genus Geotrypetes; species Geotrypetes seraphini. The sequence goes on along the minus strand of NC_047092.1, from coordinate 83,186,470 downwards.
TATGAGGGGGATGCAACAAACTTCAAATCATTCTTCAGGTACGTAAAGGGGAAGAAACCGGCCAGGGAAGAAGTGGGACCATTGGACGATGGAGATAAGAAGGGAGTGGTAAAGAAGGAAAAAGGGATAGCTGGCAGGTTAAATAAGTTCTTCTCGTCAGTCTTCACGAGAGAGGACACATCCAATATCCCAGAACCCGAGGAGATCATAAATGGGGATCAGGATGAAAAGTTGGTCCAACTAGAGGTAAGGCAAGAGGATATTAAAATGGTGTGTGGTCTTTGTGATAAGGCATATGGGGACAGATTTAAAGATCTCAATCTGTATACTTTGGAGGAAAGGTGGGAGAGGGGAGATATGATAGAGATGTTTAAATACCTATGTAATATAAATGCACATGAGTCGAGTCTCTTTCATTTGAAAGGAAACTCTGCAATGAGAGGGCATAGGATGAAGTTAAGAGGTGATAGGCTCCAGAGTAATCTGAGGAAATACTTTTTTACGGAAAGGGTGGTAGATGTGTGGAACAGTTTCCCAGAAGAGGTGGTGGAAACAGAGACTGTGTCTGAATTCAAGAGGACCTGGGATAGGCACATGGGATCTCTCAGAGAGAAAGAGATAATGGTTACTGGATGGGCATACTAGATGGGCTTTTTGATCTTTATCTGCCATCATGTTTCTATGTTTCTATGTGGAGCCATGGAAATTTCACAAGGCAGTCATGGACATTAACATCAAGGTCATAGGTAAATGAGGAGATGGATCAGATGGATGTCTGAAGAATCCAAAAGATAAGAATTTAGACTTAGGGGGAGTTCATATTGAGTAGTATGTACCCCCAACTCCCTTCCTGTGAAAGCTGGCGCTGTTCTCCAGGGTGCTCAGAGGCGCTGTGGCATTGTCCCTGGGCCACAGAGATGTTCTGGAGTGTAGCACAAATAGAACAGAAGTAAAGGTGATCCAACTTTAAAGGCTCTACACCCATAGTGGATCCCTTTGGTTAAAAATAGTGTTGCTGCAGAAGTCAGAAGCAAATGTTCCACGAGATTATGGGACGTAGGTGAGGCGATCCAAACTTAATAGGTTCTACACCCAGAGTGGATCCCTGCTCATCCCACTATTCAGTATCTTGTTATTGTGATAAGTAGAGTTGGTGATGATGGGTAGAAGTCGTGATCCATCTTTAACTGGTTCTACACTTTGTTCCTAAAGAGCCCTTCACGAAGACAGGAAATATTTGGTAAACGATCCTGAATGTGAATGTCTATGTCAGAGACTTGCAGCCATGGAAGACATCTCATAGCAAAAGCCAAAGATCTGGATATCATACCAATGTATCAAAAGCTGATCTTGCTATAAACTTTCTGGCTTGGAGAAAGCTGTGAGTAGTCTTCTGAAAACCCTAGAAGTCACCCTGGCTATGCTCTCTAGAAGCATGTTAAAAAATGGAGCTGATTTTTTTTTTTTTTTTTGAGGAGTTGAAGTCTGAGGCATCTGAAGTTTCTGTGTGGACCCGATGAGGAGATTGTTAAAGCTATATGCATCAAGGATTTTCGGTCCCAGAAAGATAAATGTTATCTGCTAGTTGTGGTCTCTGGTACCAGTAGATAGATCGATGTACTATGCTGGGGATATGCCGGTACCAAGGGAGACAGTGGAGGCACCGATGCCGTTCAATGTAGTTAAGGCACAGAAATAGCAACAGTACCGAGGTAAAAATTAGAATTGGTGCCGAGTGTTTGTTCAAAGAGCACAGGCCTAATATCTTCTTTGAAAAATAAATATGAAGAAACAAAACCAAAACATTTTGTTGATTGTTGGAGTGTTGCTGTTTTTTTGTTTGTTTTTTAGCCCTGGCAGATTGGGAACAGAACCAGCCGGAAAGGAAAAAATACAGAGAATCATGGGTTCAGTAAAAAGTAGGCCAAAAAGCCATCAACGCCGTTGGCAGGGGAACAGGCTTTAAAATTACCTATAGGCCCTAATGGTGAACATAAAGAAATTTTTGTTAGGAAAGAAAAGGTTTAAAAAAAGAAAAACCAACTAAGATGAAGAAAAGAATGAAAATAATGAAAAATAAAGCTGGTAAGAAAACTTGACTGGACGAAGTACAGATATGTCTTCGTCACTTCTCGGAAAATGAAAAACTGACAACTTTGTGAGCCGGCATCGGACGGGAAGGCACTCGCACATGTGTGGTGCGGGCAGTCTCAAAGCTTTCTGAAGCTTAAAGTGACAGTACACTTTAGCACTATCCGTACTAGACTCCATGTATGATGTCACCCACCTGTGAGAATATGCTGCATGCTTGTTCTGAGATATTAGCATTATTTGATTAAGATTAACTGCATCCCTGCAGGTCAAATTCTATCTGGATTATAATGGCCAGGTAAAATTTAACTGCCTGTTGGAGTAAGGAATTCAATATAAAACCTGAAATTTGTCTAAATAACTCCTAAGGTTAACTGAATAAATCTTTTGAACACTGGCCTAGAGATTTTATTCTGTGCTTTTAAGTACCAAACGTGGCCAGCAGATGGGCCTGTCTCACCTTTTCCAGTTGTTCCATACATGCCAAGTGTACTACGATTTTACAGGATGCACACTTTCTTCTTAATGATGATTTCTGAAACAATTTAAAGAGGAGGAAAAGGATAAAAGAATCATATATGAAAGAATAGTGATTTATTATATGCTTAAGCTGTGGGCAACAAACTTTATTAGTGCAAACTATTTTAAACCACAATCAGAGTAATAAAATTTAGATATGGTGTCTCAAACTCCAGTACCTATGAGCCATAAATTGGTCAGATTTTCTGGATATTTTTAATTCATTTTTTAAAATAGATTTGCATGCCAACTACCCTCATTGTATGTACATCTTTTTCTTGCATATTCATTTTGATGTAGCTAGCCCACCACTAGTGGTGAGGAGTATCCAGTATGTGCTACAGAAAAAAAAAAAAAAAAGATTGTCCAGTTTGTTGCTCCACTGGAAAAACTGCTATACAGCACTCTTTTCCAGCTCACATATCATCAAATAAGAGTTATTGTAGATTGGTGGAGTTTTTTCTCAGGTACAAAACATAGCAAACATAGCAAACATAGCAGGGGCATTGCGGACTGCCAAGACATTTTGGCCCCGATTCTGTAAAGTGTGCCTAACTTTAGGCGTGCTTTTGACGTCCGATTTAAGTGGATAATGAGCGATTTAAGGGTCTTAACAAGCATTAATTGGGACTTAGACGAAGTTAGGCATCAGTTAGGCATTCTTAGAACACAGACACGAGATAGACGCAGGTTTAGGGAATAGTCGCATCTAAGTTTGTAGACATGGGTGTAGCAGGGGCATTGCGTGGGCGTGGCTAAGGATAGCCACCACATAGACGCTGGTTAGGCGGCAGACCACATCTAAACATCGTGGAAAATGTAGGCGAAGGAAAAGCTGGTCTAAATGTAGTTTTTGCTTTTGTAGCTGGCGATTTCCTATAGATGCATGTTAGGCATGCTTTCCGCTTCAGCAATGATATTTCCTAAAGTGAGTTTGAATATGTTTGGGTTTTTTTCTTCTTTCTCCCTCCTAATAGATTTAATAAGCCACTAAATCAATAGAGCACATCAATATAAACATATTGCATGGAAAACATAGTACTTTTCTGTCCAAACAGTAAAGCACAGTTACTTACCGTAACAGGTGTTATCCAGGGACAGCAGGCAGATATTCTTGACTGATGGGTGACGGCACCGACGGAGCCCCGGTACGGACAATTTTAGAGTGATTGCACTCTAAGAACTTTAGAAAGTTCTAGCTAGGCCGCACCGCGCGTGCGCGAGTGCCTTCCCGCCCGACAGAGGCGCGCGGTCCCCAGTTAGGATAAGCCAGCTAAGAAGCCAACCCGGGGAGGTGGGAGGGACGCAAGAATATCTGCCTGCTGTCCCTGGATAACACCTGTTACGGTAAGTAACTGTGCTTTATCCCAGGACAAGCAGGCAGCATATTCTTGACTGATGGGTGACCTCCAAGCTAACAAAAAGAGGGATGGAGGGAAGGTTGGCCATTAGGAGAATAAATTTTGTAAAACAGATTGGCCGAAGTGTCCATCCCGCCTGGAGAATGCATCCAGACAATAGTGAGATGTGAAAGTATGAACTGAGGACCAAGTAGCAGCCTTGCAGATTTCCTCAATAGGAGTGGAACGGAGGAAAGCTACAGATGCTGCCATAGCTCTAATTTTGTGGCCCGTGACAGAACCCTCCAGTGTCAGGCCCGACTGAGCATAACAAAAAGAAACGCAAGCAGCAAGCCAATTGGACAGAGTGCGTTTAGATACAGGATGACCCAACTTGTTAGGATCAAAGGACAAAAACAGTTGAGGAGATGATCTGTGAGGTTTGGTGCGATCAAGATAGTAAGCCAGAGCACGTTTACAATCCAAGGTATGCAAAGCCTGTTCACCTGGATTAGAATGAGGCTTTGGGAAAAAAACAGGTAGAACGATGGATTGATTAAGGTGAAACTCAGACACAACCTTAGGAAGGAATTTTGGATGTGTACGAAGGACAACCTTATCATGGTGAAAAACAGTGAAAGGTGGATCAGCCACCAGTGCATGGAGCTCACTGACCCTCCTGGCAGAAGTGAGAGCTATCAGAAAGACCACTTTCCAAGTGAGAAATTTAAAATGCGTTGTGGCCAGAGGCTCGAAAGGAGGCTTCATTAACGCAGAAAGAACCACATTAAGATCCCATACAACAGGAGGGGCCTTAAGAGGTGGTTTTACATTGAAAAGGCCTTTCATGAACTTTGAGACTAGGGGATGAGCTGAGAGGGGTTTACCATGGATCGGCTCATGAAAAGCTGCAATGGCACTAAGGTGGACCCTTATCGAAGAGGATTTAAGACCAGAGTCAGATAAGGACAAAAGATAGTCCAATACCAATCCCACTGCTGTAGATATGGGATCATGGTGATGTAACAGGCACCAGGAAGAAAACCGAGACCACTTCTGCTGGTAACATTGAAGAGTAGACGGTTTCCTGGAAGCATCAATAATAGAACGGACAGGCTGAGAAAGGAGAGCATGAGGTGCAGTCAGCCCGAGAGATACCAAGCTGTCAGGTGCAGAGACTGTAAGTTGGGATGAAGAAGCGTTTGCTGATTCTGTGTAAGTAGTGAAGGAAACAGAGGAAGAGGTATGGGTTCCCTGGAACTGAGTTGAAGTAGAAGGGAAAACCAATGCTGTCTGGGCCACCGTGGAGCGATGAGGATCATGGTGGCTTGTTCCCTCTTGAGCTTGAATAAGGTGCGCAGCATGAGCGGAAGAGGAGGGAATGCATAAAGGAAGAGATTGGTCCAATCCAGAAGAAATGCATCGGGTTCCAGACGGTGAGGAGAGTAAAGTCTGGAGCAAAACAGGAGCAGTTGATGGTTGTGGGGAGCTGCAAAAAGATCCACCTGAGGAGTGCCCCATTGAGAGAAAATGAACTGGAGAGTCGAGGGGTCGAGAGTCCATTCGTGAGGTTGAAGAATTCTGCTGAGATTGTCTGCTAAGCAATTCTGCTCCCCTTGGATGTAGACTGCTTTCAGGAATAGGTGACGAGCAGTCGCCCATGTCCAAATCCTTTGAGCTTCCTGACATAAAGGACGGGATCCTGTCCCTCCTTGTTTGTTGATGTAATACATTGCAACTTGGTTGTCTGTGCAAATGAGAAGAACCTGAGGAAAGAGGAGATGTTGAAAAGCTTTGAGGGCGTAAAATATCGCTCTGAGTTCCAGGAAATTGATGTGGTGCTTCTTTTCCCGGGTGGTCCAAAACCCCTGAGTTTGGAACTCGTTCAAGTGAGCTCCCCATGCATAGGGGGAGGAATCCGTGGTGATGACTAGTTGATGAGGAGGTAGATGGAACAGTAGACCTCTGGATAGATTTGATGAGTTCAACCACCAAAGAAGCGACTGTCGAAGAGACGAGGTCACAGATATGTGTTGTGAACAAGGATCCGTCGCTTGTGACCACTGAGTCGCTAGGGTCCATTGAGGAGTACGCAGGTGGAGACGTGCAAAGGGGGTGACATGCACTGTGGATGCCATGTGCCCCAAAAGTACCATCATTTGATTTGCTGAGATGGAAGTTTTCTGGAATACCTGCTGACAGAGATGAAGGATGGTGTGAAGGCGGTTTGGAGGAAGAAACGCCCTCATCTGAACAGTATCCAGAATGGCTCCAATGAATTGAAGTCGCTGAGTTGGAATGAGGTGTGACTTGGGTAGATTGATCTCGAACCCCAACAGTCGCAGGAAGGAAATTGTCTGATTGGTGGCTATATGAACGGACTGAGGAGAAAGAGCCTTGATGAGCCAGTCGTCCAGATAAGGGAAGACTTGAAAATTGTGGGAGCGGAGATAAGCTGCGACCACAATCAGACATTTGGTGAATACCCTGGGAGAGGAGGCTAAGCCGAAGGGTAGCACCTTGTATTGGTAATGATGTTGGTTGACAAGAAAGCGAAGGTATTGTCTGGACATCAGATGAATTGGAATGTGAGTATACGCTTCCTTTAGATCGAGGGAACATAGCCAGTCTTCCTGAGAGAGAAGAGGGTATAGGGTGGCAAGAGATAACATCTTGAACTTCTCCTTGACCAGACATTTGTTGAGATCTCTGAGATCTAATATTGGTCTGAGATCTCCGGTTTTTTTGGGTACAAGAAAGTACCGGGAATAAAATCCCAGGCCTTGCTGGTCTAGAGGAACTGGTTCGATGGCATTGAGAAGGAGGAGGGATTGAACCTCCTGACCGAGAAGGAGGGACTGAGCCTTGTTGGAAGCAGACTCTTTTGGTAGACTTAACGGTGGAGGAGTCTGAAAGTTCAGGGCATATCCGTGAGCGATGATAGCAAGTACCCACTGGTCGGAGGTAATTGCTTCCCATCGAGACAGAAAAACCTGGAGTCGACCTCCTATGGGCTGAGTTTGAAGGCATGAGGGAGGAAGACTGGCAATGTTCTCGAGAAGAGAGTCAAAAGGGCTGTGTAGACTTAGGTTGAACAGCCGGTTTTACAGCAGGCTGTTGTTGTTGACGAGCCTGTTGCTGCTGTTGACGCTGCCTGCGAGGTTGAGGAGGATGAGTCTGAGCTGGGCGAGCAGAAAACCTTCTTTGATAAGAAGGTTGTTGCCTGAATGGACGAGGAGGAGGAGGTTTCTTCTTGTTTTTCAACAAGGTGTCCCACCTAGTCTCATGCGCGGAGAGCTTTTGTGTGGCGGTATCCATGGACTCCCCAAACAGCTCATCCCCAAGACAAGGCGCATTGGCCAGTCGGTCTTGATGGTTTACATCCAGTTCTGAGACCCGTAGCCATGCCAACCTTCTCATTGCTACAGAAATAGCAGTGGCCCGTGACGTCAGTTCAAAAGTATCATAAATGGAACGGACCATAAACTTCCTTAGTTGCAAAAGACTAGAAGTACATTGCTGAAAAGCAGGAAGTTTACGGTCCGGAATGTACTTTTGAAAAGAGGTCACCTGTTGAATGAAATGCTTCAGGTAAAACGAGAAGTGGAATGCGTAATTACCTGAACGGTTGGCCAGCATGGCGTTTTGGTAAAGGCGCTTTCCAAATTTATCCATGGCCTTTCCTTCTCTGCCAGGAGGAACAGAGGCGTAAACACTGGCACCTACAGACTTCTTCAGGGTTGATTCCACCAACAAGGATTCATGGGGAAGTTGTTGCTTGTCGAATCCTGGAATTGGAATGACTTTATAAAGAGATTCCAATTTTCTTGGGGCTCCCGGGATGGTTAAGGGAGTTTCCAAGTTCTTATAGAAAGTTTCCCTCAAGATATCATGGAGGGGCAACTTTAAGAACTCCTTAGGAGGATGATCAAAGTCCAAGGCATCTAAGAATGCCTTGGACTTTTTAGAATCAGACTCCAAAGGAATTGAAAGGGTGTCTGACATTTCCCTTAAAAATTTGGTAAAGGAGGAGTGCTCTGGCTTAGTAGCAGGGTCTTGCACAGATAGATCCTCCTCTTCAGATGAATAATCTTCCTCGGTACCGAGGTGATCATCCGAGTCATCCCACAAATCAGGGTCCCGTACCGATTGGAGACGGCCCTGAGAAAGTGGAGTCGAGGTGCCAACATGTTTAGTCTTGCGTACCGATTTCCCCGAACGGTTGGAGACGGTACCAGGAGAGTGTGGAACGGTACGGGGCTCAGAGAACGGTACCGGTTCAGAAGTGTCCGGAGCAGAACGTCGTTTCGGCTCCGCTGATAGAATAGGCATGGACATGGATTTGTGCGGTGCCGACAAAGTCGATGTCAATAAAAGGGGTTGATCGACGGTCGGCACCGAAGGCTCACTGGGTACCGACACTGGAGGATTCGGTGTCAACAGAGCCGGGAGCAATTTTTGTAGTTGCTGTTTAAGCTGGACCTGGAGGATAGAGGCAATGCGCTCATCCAACGTAGGTCCCGATTGCACCGGTACCGGTCTTTTCTTGCTCGGTACCTTCGGTGCCGCTCGACGCTCGGGTGAAGTGGATGCCGATGACGAGGCAGTGACTTCAATGGGAGCGGAGCGTTTACGGGGCCGGCGCTCAGTCTGCAGGACTTGGCTCACTGCATGCTCGACTGGTGGCCCTAGGACAGTAGGGGAAGGCTTCTTAGCCGGCTTACCTACAGGGATCAACGTCGGCGATGTATCTGTCGGTGCCGAGACAGTCGGTGTCGATTTGGATGAAGTTGCCGATGTCGATACTGGTGCAACTTCCATGTCGGTGCCGAACAGAATTCGTTGTTGAATTTGTCGGTTTTTTAAAGTTCTTTTTTGTAAAGAACTACAGCGGGTGCAGGTGTCAGCCCTATGGTCCGGACCCAGACACTGAAGGCACCACTTGTGCGGGTCGGAGAGAGATATAGGGCGCGCACACCGCTGACACTTTTTGAAACCCGGTGACGGGGGCATGAAGGGAAAAACCGCTGTAGCAAAATCGAAGCCGGAGGCTTCGATGGTGCCAACAGGCCCCGCCGGGGTAGTCAATAAAAAGTGAAAAAAATAAAACAATTTTTTTTTTTTTTTTTTACAAACGGTAAAAGAACAAGAAAGAAATAAAATGAAAAGAAAAATACGCGCGAGCGGGAAGGCAAGTGATAAGTTTAGGAAAAAACTTCCAACAGCCGTTGGAAACACGCGTCTTCTTAGCTCCGCGGAATTAAGAAAACTGGGGACCGCGCGCCTCTGTCGGGCGGGAAGGCACTCGCGCACGCGCGGTGCGGCCTAGCTAGAACTTTCTAAAGTTCTTAGAGTGCAATCACTCTAAAATTGTCCGTACCGGGGCTCCGTCGGTGCCGTCACCCATCAGTCAAGAATATGCTGCCTGCTTGTCCTGGGATAATATAATTTACTCATTACACTTTGGCTTTCCTGCTTAAAAAGAGCCCCCTTTTTTTCTCAACAAACAGTGCTACAATCAGCTTTCTTAAGAGCAAAGAAAGAACATGAAAAACAAATCATGACTTCATTTCTCAGCACTTAAAAAGAGAAAAAACAGATACATGCATTTCCCCTAATTGCAAAATGGAGCTCTTCAGCTTCACAAAGCTGACCTCATTGTGAGATCATCAAGCTGCACCTTCAAGGTAGTATGCCACAATTAAAAGATGTGCTAGGTTTTGAACTCACAACCTCTGTATGACCAGCACTGGATTTTAACCCATAGAGCTACATCAGCTTCTACTCAGGTAGATCTCACTGCCCTGTCATATCATAGTTGACTGACCTGCCTATATATCATATGCTTAGGAATGATATCACAGTCACCACAAAGAAAGCATTTCTGGCTTACCAGGTTAATGTGCCTTGTCCAACTTCTCAAGCACCCTGGTTCAAATCCCACCTTCACTCATTTTAACAGCTTCCTATTAGCTTTCATAAAAGGGTCTAGATCAGGGGTCTCAAAGTCCCTCCTTGAGGGCTGCAATCCAGTTGGGTTTTCAGGATTTCCCCAATGAACATGCATGAAATTTATGTTCATGCACTGCTTTCAATGCATATTCATTGGAGAAATCCTGAAAACCCAACTGGATTGTGGCCCTTAAGGAAAGACTTTGAGATCCCTGGTCTAGATGGTGGACTTTGCCATTTTTATCAGCACATTTCCCTTTCCAGGCAGACTTATTTTCTCCTTCCCATGGCTAGGACATCCTAAGCTGTCATGGGAGGAAATTTCTCCTCTCACAGAAAGATGTCATTTGTAGCTCACCAGGTTAATGTGCCTTGTTGCACCTTGTCCATCTTCTGAAGCTCCCCGGTTCAAATCCCACCCTCACCTTCACTCATTTTAACAGCATCCTAACAGCTCTCATAAGTGGTGGACTTTGCTGTTTTTCATCTGCATTCTGCAGGCACAGGTGCATCAGATAAATTCATCTTCTCTGCTACAGCCATTGTGGTAGGAATGTATTTCCTTCTATGCAATATCTGCACAGGGCAACAGGTATAAGAGTTTACTAAAACTTCAGAGGGCTTGGACAGGTATTGAAGGAAGGTACATGTTTTTGAGATGTACCCTAGAGACATTCATGCTTCAGGAGTGTGTGTTGGGGTGGGGGAGGGGGTTTAGGATGAGAGAGAACAGGCTGCTTTAGACATCTGAGAATTGTTGCAGATCATTTTAAAGATCAACTCAAATGTGTTTAAGCAAAGGAATGGCCAAAGAGTTTGAAGGTTTTCTGGCAGAAAAATGAATATCAAATATTTCCTAACTGCACTCAAGACTTGAACCCCTGACGTATGGAAGATAAAAGCAGCGCCTTAAGGCATAGAGCTATAGAGGGAACTTCATTTAAAATTTGTTAACAGAGCCTCTAAAGACTAAGCAGATAAAAAATGGCTTCTAGTAAAAGCTTTGAGAAGGGAAGGAATTGATTAAAAGTCAGTACAGGTGTGTTTGCCCAAACTACACCTAAAGCACGCCCAATCAGATTTGAATGTTTTCTGGTGGGAAGTCCAAATGGTGCCTATGACACCAGATGCTAATTAGGTATGCTTAGTATAAGAAGGTCCATCAATGCCGTGTTTTCTCTTTTAGGACTCCTATTCTGTGTTGCTTATTTCTGAGACTTTACTTTTCTTTATTATCTTTTAACCTTTTCATTCCTATATCTGCCACAACTCTCTCCATTTCACAGGACCATTAGCAGCTACAGTAATTTGCAATTTTGATGTTTGTCTAACCTTTTTCATCTTTCCAGGAATTCCTTGCTAGCAGCTAAGATAAAAAATCTAGGTGAGAATGATATATCGCTAGCTACTTAGGTGTCTTTATTAGATAAAAGCTCAGGCAGAACTGACTTCTTCTTTGGGACTCCCATTCTGTGTTATTGCTTATGGTGATTCTCCATTAACTTTTTATCCCCCCAATATCTGCCACAACTTTCTCCATTCCACAGGGTCATTAGCAGGTCTGAGAATTAGAAATGATAAAAATTGGTTCCAGGAGTCTTGGCTGGAACCCCCCCCCCCCACCCCCAATGCTGTTTGAAACTTTGGTGCCAGCAAAATGGATATGCAAGTTACATGAATATGTGGAACCTATGATGTTGGGAAGATGGAAGCAGTGCTTTTCCTCATAGAGCTAAAAGTAAATCATTTTAGAGTCATAATTGATAGGTATCCTTATTATAAAAAAGGAACAGTATTTTTTTTGCTTCTGTTCATTCTAGCTGTTATTCTGAGACTGTGGTGTGACATATTCTCCCAAGACTTCTGTTTATTTTTGCCACAGATGTCTGTCTTAACTTTTTCCCTCTTTATCTCCTGATTACAGGCTCCCAGAGTGGCTAATGACTCCCCTTGTGTTTCCCAGAGGCCAGATCAGGTCTGTTCAAACTGGGTTCAGCACAACAGCTTGCACCTGGCCAAAGCTCAAATCTCAAAACTGAAAGAATAGGTGAGAATGATGTACTGCAACCTTTCTTTACCCTTGTGATGAATTATCTACATTTTCATAATACTAACATGTTTCACACTTTTTTTTCCCTTCAGAAGGGTGTAGTTATAGAAGATTTTCTGAGAAAATAGTCAGTTGGTGACTTTTTTTTACCAAGGTGCGTTAAATCCACACATGCGCTAACTACTAACACATGCGTAGGATAACATGCATGCGTTAAGTTTTACCGCACGCTGAAGCGGCACCGTTTAGGTGCCGTTAGTATGTGTGAAAGGTTAATGCGTGCATGTTATCCTATGCACGCGTTAATAGTTAGCGCATGCATGGATTTAACACACCTTTGTAAAAGACAGCCTAAAACTCACCAATCAACTCTTAATTTGTCTCAATCCATCTTCCTTTTTCTTCAGCCTGCCTTCTCCTACCAGAAGCAGATTCTGGGACCTTACCAATTCTACCACAGTAACAACTTGGACCTATGAGTGCCTTACTCTGCATACCTGTCATCCATCTCATCGAACTGCAATTGCCTGATATTACACTTGCATGCAGCTTTTCTGGTCTGTGCAATAAAAATCTTATACCATTTTTCACCTTGTGCAGCAGCCGGGCATTAGTGTTTACTTAATAAGCACCACTTCAGCTACTTGGTCACATTGACCTTTGTCTTATCTAGTGTTCCATGAGGCCCAGGCTGCAAAGGGGGGTTGGCAAACAGGGTAGCTGGCATGTCTCCTGCCTCACAACCAGCATAATATTTGAGAACATAAGATTAGATGAGAGGTGGAGAGGATGAACCAGGTGCCTTAACTTGGTGGCTTCTTTCAGTCAGTTTTGTACCCTGACAGCTTGAAATATGCTGAACTACAGCCAATTTGGCATGCTTCAGGCGCTCCGTTACGGAGCCGCAAGCATGCCGATATTACTGCTCAAAAGACGCCTAAACAGCACAATATAATCCAATTAGAAGTGCTATGATTTTAAGGCCGATTCTGTAGCACAGCGGTTAGAATGAAGGTTGGGGTTTGAGCCTGGTCTGGGTTTGACTCCCTCATGTCCTTCAGCTGACAAAATACTCATTTTAATAAAAATGACAAGCTACAGACCAAATCACATCTAATTTTCATCTCAAACAGCACAACATTAGCAATACTAGAAACAATCTATTCCAAAAGTTAAGTTTGCATTTAATAAAAACAGCAGTATTTTAATCCATGTCATATTTATTGAACCTGACTTGAGATTCTAGCTTTTGGGACAATGAAAGCAGTGCTTTAAGCCATTGAGCTACCAGTCTTTTGTCTCAGTTAACTGTGAGATGATAGCTAAGCAGATTTTACCTTAGCAGATCACTAAGCTATGATATGACAGGGGAGTCAGAGAAACTGGAGTGGAAGGTGCTGTAACTCAATAAGTAAAAGCGCTGTACTGATCTTCCAGAGGTTGTGAGTTCAACTCCCAGCCAGTCTTTTACTTGTGGCATTCTATTTTGCAAGTGCACTTTGATGATGTCACAATGAGGTCATCATTGTACAGCTGCATACCTTCATTTGCATTGAACTAGAAGCCACATTCAGGTCTGTTCTATGTTTTATTCTGTTTTTAAGCTTGGCCGATTGAAGTTGTGGGCTTTCTGTTTGCTTTGAAGAATGAGCTGATTGTAGCAATGTTTCATGACAAAGAGAGTGTTATTTAGAGCAAGGAATCGCTTCTAAAAACCTCTCTCAAATAACGTCTGTGGGATGCCCAGAGAAAGCTGATTGGATGACCTAAATAGCATGTATCGTGATAAAGCCTTTCTGGAGCCTATCTGAAGCCTATATGGTGCTCAGAGTCTTATGCTTTACACTTCTTATAGGAGCTAATGATACCATTGCTATACAAGTTTCTGTATAGCATAGGAGTGAAGCTTCCCCCCTTCCATGCTGATGTTCCCAGATCAACTCCCACTGAAACTAATATATTATAAATATCCTTTTAAACATGGTATACTGTGTTTTTATTATCCTTTTAATGATGGTATACTTTGGGTTAATTATGATAAAGCTTACAGTCCTAAAATAATGATAACAAATCTGTAAAAACCACCTTTTTATATATAACATCGTAGGGATGTCTATCTGGCGTCTATATGGGGTTTTTGGGAACGCGTGCCTAATACACGCCTAAGATACGCTTAGTGCATTAAAGACGTCTATACGATGCCTATGTAGTGCTTAAGTAACGCTGATTGGCACTTGTACCACAAGGACATCTAAAGCACGCCTAAAGTTAGGCGCAGTTTACAGAATCGGGGCCTCAGTATCTATTGGGAATAGAATTTGTATGTCATCTGCATATGCTTACATTGTCAGACCAATTGATTGATCTAACGTCATAAGTGGTGAGAGGAAAATGTTGAAAAGGAGGGGTGAGAGGTTTGAATCCTGCGGAATTCCATAAGTATTAGGGGCAAAATTAGAAGATGTGCTATTAAAAATAACCTTAGATTCTCGATCTGCAAGATATGAATGAAACCAACTTAGGATTGTATCTGAAATTCAGCATTTTTGGACTCAAAACAGCCCCAACTGAAAAATTAGTACTTAGTTATGGCATGATTCTTGACAGACAACACTGACATACCCAAATTTCTAATCACGGTTAATATTCAACTCAACATTTTTTCCTCCTTTTTGCGGGGAAACATGTTACCTCGGTTTATATTCGGATCATTTGAATGGGTTTATAGTCAAGTATATATGGTTCATGGAAACTTTAAAAAACATAAAGCTTCCATTTGTTAGACAGCAGGTCTCCTTTTCCTCTAAGGGCTCCTTTTACTAAGCTGTGATAGTATTTTTAGCACATGCAGAATTTTAGCGCATACTAAACCCGTGCTACGCGGCTAGAACTAACACCAGCTCAATGCTAGCATTAGTGTGTATCGCGCGCTAAAACCACTATCGCAGCTTAGTAAAAGGAGCCCTAAGTTTCTCTAGATATATTAGGAAATATATGAATTTTACGCCTTTCAGTGCTATAGAAATGAAAAATAGTAGTAGCAATAGTAGTAAATCTTTTTTTTTTTAATTATTAATTTATAGTTTTCAATTATACAATCAAGTATAAACTTGTACAGAAAGGAAATTAAGAATGAAAATCTTTACATACCAAGTAAAACAAGAAAAAAAGAAAATTACATGCTTAAATTCAACTCAAGTCCTCTAACCAATCTGGAATCTAAGATTTAACATAATGGGATATAAGTAATATGAATGAGAATAACGAAGAGACACGACTAATCTATTTGAACTCAAAAATGCCCCATTACAACTCTACTTTAATCAGGGCTTAAGGCTTAGATTTTTTTTTTTCTCCTTTTCCAGTCGCGATAGCGATAGGAAAGTCATCAGTTGTAAGAGTTAAAAAAAAACACATACATTTGAGAAGAATAATATATAACACAGCGTGACATAAATAAAACGTCACCCCGTAGCTAAGAATCCAGGTTTTATACCTGGTTCCCCATTTCTCCTTAAACTGCCCTTCCAGACTCACCCGCAGAGCCCACCTCTTCAGCTACCCAACTCTAAAGGCCTGCCGATACAAAAGTCACCTAAACAGAACACTTGCCTTCCAAGCAGGTCATATAAATGACTGACTAAGCAGAATTATCTCGCACTCCTCATCCTACCCAAACTTTAGGAAATTATTAAAAACTAGCCTATTTAACCGAACTACAACCTAGCCCTCCCTCCCTCCCCTGCTCCCCAAGTTCTCTTTCCCTACCCTCCGCCCTACCCACCCACTTTTGTCCCTATTTCGCCTGTTCCCCCGCACATGCATATTTATTGTATCTGTATTCGCTGACTGTAACATCTCGCTGATTGACCTGCCCTTCTCTGTTGTAAACCGTATTCGCTGATTCTTTGTTGTATCTGTATTCACTGATAGTAACTATTCGCGTATCTGTATCTGTATTCACTGTTTGTAACTATTCGCTGATTGTCCAGCCCTTCTTTATTGTAAATCGCCTCGAACTACTATGGCTTTGGTGGTATATAAGAAATAAAAAAAATAATAATAATAATAATACTTTATAGGCAAATCTCACCCATGCATATTCATTAGGGATATCTTAAAAACCCAACTGGCTGAGAGTCCCCCAGGACAAGTTTAAGAACCACTCTCCTAAACTCCTATGACTCGTCAGAGAATGTATCAGAATCACAATAATTAATATTTCTGCTATGCCTTTAGCAGAGAATCAAATTCAGCTGACAAATAAGGGACTTGGATATGTTCCTACAATTGACTAGGACTTATTTTGAATGCACGTTGCTTTGTATAGATTCTTTGTATAGATTTGAATCTGAAATTGAAATCATATTTTGTGGAACATCACTACCATTATTATTTAACATTTCTATAGTGCTGATAGGCATATGCAGTGTTGTACAACAACATATTTAAGAAACGGGTCCCTTATCAGTAGAGCTTACAATATAAATTAACAGACAACAGAACAAGTAGGGGACTTAGGGAGTTTCTCGGGGTGCGTAGGATGAGGGTGTTATGAGTTAAATGCAGTGGCGTACCTAGCATATGTGACACCAGGGGCCCATCTTTTTTTTGACACACACCCCCATCTATATGAAAAATATGATTTTTAGTAACAATCCACATATCGTACAACAAGAGTGTACCTAGGAAAAGGCAGCATCTTAAACACTGCAGTGAGCACTAGAACACCAACACATACATTGTAAAACTAAACAAGCCAGATCCCGCAGTCAATTGATCCTTCAGTCAATGCCAACTGAAAACTATGTCCTTTTTATATACACAGAACAGAAATACACCCTCGCCCAATATGGAATAATCACAAACTAAAAATAGAAATATGTAGACAAAAGTTAAACTGAACCACCAAGAAACCAGACTCTGCATACAATGCAACACCACAACACCACAAAACAGTGACACATGTCCCCTAATACTGTGCAAAATATAAAGACAGTAGATGTAAATTTGAAAAAACTGATATATAACAATCACCACTTTACAAATTAACAAATAAAAATAAAACAAATAATGAGAAATAAGAAAATACCATTTTATTGGACTAATCCATTTTTCAATTAGCTTTCAGAGGCCAAATCTTTCTTCAGAACAGTACAGTATACTGCTGTTATGGTATCCTGTCCTGACCTGAGGAAAGGGGTTTAGTCCAAAAAATTGCCTTATTTCCATTTCCTATTTATAAACTTTAATCAATACAGTTACAATACTACTTGATTCTAAGTAAACCAACAAAAACATCTTTCTACCTTTTGTCATTTCTGCTTTAAATAAGAACATAAGAAGCGCCATCTCCAGATCAGACCTTCGGTCCATCTAGTCCGGCGATCCGCACATGCAGAGGCCCTACCAGGTGTACACCTGGCATAGTTTTTAGTCACCTATATCCTTCTATGCCTCATAAGAACATAAGACATAAGAAGTTGCCTCTGCTGGGTCAGACCAGAGGTTCATCGCACCCAGCAGTCCGCACCCGCAGCGGCCCAGCAGGTCTATGACCTGTCCGGTGTTCCTTGACATAGCCCTATGATCCCCCTTTTTCTTCTATCTATACTCTTCCTAACCTATCTCTACTTTTATCTGTACCCCTCTACTTTTATCTGTACCCCTCTTCTTAGCCTATCTCAACTTTTATCTGTACCCCTCAATCCCCCTATCGTTCAGGAATTTATCCAATCCTTATTTGAATCCCTGTAGCGTGCTCTGCCCTATCACAACCTCCGGGAGCGCGTTCCATGTGTCCACCACTCTCTGGGTGAAGAAGAACTTCCTGGCATTGGTTCTAAGCTTGTCCCCTTTCAGTTTCTCCAAGTGCCCCCTTGTACTTGTGATTCCCCATAGTCTGAAGAATCTGTCCCTGTCTACCTTCTCTATGCTTTCTTCTTTCTATACATCGTTTGTCCTCTCTCCCTTCCATGCAACATCTGCCCTCTCTTTGCCCCTTCCACCCAGCTTCTGCCCTCTCTCTACCCCTTCCATCTACTGCCCATACTCTCTCTGCCCCTTCCATCTACTGTCCACCCTCTCTCTCTTCCATAAGGCATCTTCCCTCTTTCTATGTCCCTTCAATAAACTGTATATCCTGTGTCCCTTCTCTCCTTCACACATGATTCATTTCAGCTTCAACCCTTCTCCATTTTTCTGTCTCCACCACCTCCCCTATGCTTTGGCATCTCTCTCTTTCTCTTCTCCTTTCTTTCCTTCCTTCCCACTCCACACCATGGTGTGGTATCTCTATCTCCTTCCCTTCCCCCATGCCATGACATCTCTTCCTCCCCCTCCATGGTCTGGTATCTCCTTTCCTTTTTCCTTTCCCTCCCTCCCATGGACTTGGCATCTCTGGTTCCTCTCCCTTGTCTTCCTTCTCCCTCCTTCCCTCTCTCTCCCCAAATGGGTGCTGCTGCAGCATTTCTCTCCCCCTTCCCTGTGCAGCAGGAGCATTTCTCCCCCCTTCCCTGTGCAGCAGCAGCATTTCTTCCCCCCTCCCTGTGCAGCAGCAGCATTTACCCCTTGCCTGTGCAGCAGCAGCATTTCTCCCCTCCCCTTCCCTGTGTAGCAGCAACATTTCTACGCCTCCCCCTTCCCTGCCCAGCATTTCTGGCTGGTTTATCTGCTCAAAGCCACGGGCGTCTACACCTCACACGATCTGCGGCCGCGTCGGAAGCCTTCTCTCTGACATCGTGACATCAGAGGGAACACTTCTGATGCAGCCACGGATTGTGTGAGGAGCCGACACCCGCAGCTTTGACCAGGGGAGCCGGCCAGAAACTGAACAACCGCTGGATTGAGCACCCGAGAACACCCCTGTTTACTGCCGCTGCTACTGGTTAAGGAAAGCAGCAGCAGCAGAATAGGGAGGGTGGCCTGCTGCACACCCCCTTGTGGCATGCACCTGGGGCGGACTGTCCCCCCACCCCCCTTGGTATGCTACTGGTTAAATGCATTCTTGAAGATGTGGACTTTTACTCTGGATTTGAATAGTTCCAGGGATGGAGTTTAATGCACTGACCCAGGCAGTTTGTTCCAGGTGTACGGTGCAGCAAGAAAGAAAAGGCATAATCTGGAGTTGGCAGTAGAAGAGAAGGGTACTGATAAGAGAGAATTGCTTGATGAATGAACTTGTCAGGGAGGAACAAGAGAGGAAAGATATTGAGGAGCTAAAGAGTGAATACACTTTGTGACAATTCAGGCCCTAGGCCCCGATCTGTCAACTGTAAACCCAGAACAGTCTCATCCAAAGGCAGAATGTTTAAAACACACACAGGTTCAGAGCTTGCAGAAGCCAGGGCTGTCTATCCCCAGAAGAAACCAGGACAGTGCCCTGTAGCTGTGGGTAACCTGTTGAAATGGTAAAAAAAAACCCATCACTGCGGATACAGGGACAAGGCCATTCACCGCCCCGTGGAGCAGAGAATGGCCTTGTCTGCACAGTAAAGTATCTGCCACATTGCTTCCCTTCCCACCCCTCCAGCAGCCCTCCTCATGATCATGACATTCGCTCCCTCCTGCCAGAGGCAAAAAAAACAAACAAAAAACCCATCCGGACATCTCTTCCCCTCGTCTAGCCATCTCTCTCCCTTCCCCCTCACCTTCGCAGGCGTTCTTCAAAATGTTCTCTTTCTGAAGTGTCCGGACATGGTAACCATTCTCACAAGTCCTGCACAACTGCCCCAAAGCTTCTCCTCCAACGTACTTCCTGTTTCCACCTGGGCAGCCTGTGTCAGAGGAGAAGCTTTGGGTCAGTTGCGCGGGACTTGTGAGAATGGTTACCACGTCCGGACACCTCAGAAAGAGAACATTCTGAAGCATGCCCACGAAGGTGAGGGGAAGGGAGGGAGGTGGCTAGACAAGGGTAAGAGGTTGAGTGGGGCTGAAGGGAAGTGGAGAGAGATGGGGGTAGGGTAACATGCTGAAGGGAAGTGAGGGGAGAGAGAGGGGAACAGATGCTGAAAGTGGAGAGAAAGGAGAACAGACACTGGATGGGAGAGGATAGAGAGCGAGCACATACTGGATGGAAGAAAGTGGAGAGAAAGGAAAACAGACACTGGATGGGAGAAGATAGAGAGCGAGAACATACTGGATGGAAGGAAGTGGAGAGAAGAGAGCGAGCACATATGGATGGAAGGAGGAGATAAAGAAAAAGAGCACATGCTGGATTGGGAGAAGAGGATAGATTTAGTGAGATACTGGAAGGACTCCATCCTTTCCTCATATTTCCTAGTCATTTTGATTGTTTAACTGTATTTTATGTTCTCTACCCCATTTAATTTTTATATTTACTTATTTTAAACTTTTATTGTAAACTGCTTATATGGGTTTATATTTGCGGTATATTAAATAAATTTAACTTGAACGATAAAAGGGAAATTGAGGACTTGATATTTAGAAAGTAGACGAGGTAGAAAATAAATTGAGAAGGAAAAGCAGGAAAGAAAAGGAAGGGAAAGGGAGAGGAGAGAGAGATACCAGAGCATTGGATGAGGGGGAGGAGATAGATACCAGATCTGAAGGGAGGAAAGGAAGAGAGAGATGCTAAAAATCACCTGGGGGGAAAGAGGGAGAGATGGAAGGGAAGAAGAGATGCCAGACCATGGGGGTTGTGGAGGGAAGATGGATGCCAAACCAATGGGGGAGGGAGAGATGGAAGGGAGAGGCAGACATTTTCTGGGAGAGGCATAGAAATAGAACAGATGCCATATGAAAGAGGCAGAGAGAAGGCAGACAGTGGATGGAAAGAAGAGAGTAACAAGAAGATGAGGAAACAGAAACCAGATGACAAAGGTAAAAGAAATTCTATTTTTTTCTTTTCTTTTGCTTTAGGATAAAGTAGTATTGTAGCTGTGTTGATAAATGTTTATAAACAAAGCCCTGTTCGCTGAATATCTCTTCCTCTAGTTCCTCTAGAACTCTGATTTATAAAATGACAATTGTACAGAATACTGTTTCTTTTTATACTTTAATAAAATAAGTTCAGTCTAAAACTATTTGAGGCTTGTGTGGATGGGATCAGATGGTTTGCAGGGATCAGGCAGGGACGGCGACAAATTTTTTTCCCGTGTCATTCTTTACCCTGTAGTTAAAGAGAGAGGAATGACCTCAAATAACCAGAGAGCACCAAAGTTCAGGCAGGTTTGGGGGGTGTTCACAGAAACTTAAATCTGGCTCACCCACACTAGAGAGGGCAGCCCAGGAAAAGCTTCTTTTGAAGGCTCTCCAGGCCAAGCAAAGGCAGGAGGAGGAATCCATGGATTGGCAAGTGGTAGAGCAGCCAAGCCTAGCAGAGCCCTGCCACATGGAAGAAGCCATGGAGGTCTCTGAACCAATGGAAGTAAATTTAATCATGTCCTGCCAGTGATTGCTTGCTTGCTTGATTTGGTTTTCTTGCTTTGGAAAAGAGCTTGCTTAAATGACCAATTGTTTTGAAAGGGTTTGCTTTGTATGGTACAGAAAAGCTCCTGGGCTTGTGTACCAAAAGAAGCCAGCTGTGAGGCAAGGCTGAGAAGTCCTCACCACACCCTAACTGTTTGGGCTGTTTCAGTGTTTTTCTTTTCCTTGATGCAGTAAATGCCAGTAGAAGTCACAGTGAGAACTTTGGAATTGTTTGGGGAATTCACTTCATATGTTGGGTTAGGATTTTTGTGCGTTGCTTTTTGAAAAGCAAAGCTTTTTATAGTGGACTAGTCTTTTAGCCCGTTACATTAATAGGTGCTAGAATATATGTCTGTCTGTCTTTCTTTATTTCTGTCTCTCCCTCCCGTTGTCTTTCTCTCTCCCTGGCCCCCTTTCTCTGTCTGTCTCTCTCCCTGTCCCTTTCTTCCTTTCTTTCTGTCTCCCTCCCTCCCGCTGCCTTTCTTTCTATCTGTCTCTCTTCCTGCCCCCTATGCAGCATTCCCTCCCCCTCCATTTCCCTGTGCAGCAGCATTCCCCCACCCCATTTCCTTGTGCAGCAGCAGCATTCCCTCCCCCACCCCACTTCCCTGTGCAGCAGCAACAGCATTTCCCTCCCCTCCACTTTCCTGTGCAGCAGCCACAGCGGCATTCCCTCCCCCTCCATTTCCCTGTGCAGCAGCATTTCCCTCCCCCCCACCCCACTTCCCTGTGCAGCAACAGGAATGGTATTTTCCTTCCCCTCCAGGTCCCTGTGCAGCAGCAACAACGGCATCCCCCCCTCCTTCTCTTCCCACGGTCTGGCCTGTTCCGTTATTCCCTTGTCAGCCCCCCATTCCCTTCCCACGGTCTAGCCTGCTCCATTATTCCCTTGTCATCCCCCCTTCCCTTCCCGCGGTCTGGCCTGCTCCGTTATTGCTTTGTCAGGCCCCCCTTCCCTTCCCTTCCCACCGTCTGGCGTGCTCCGTTATTCCCTTGTCAAAGTTTATTTTTAAGTTTAAAGGTGCCGCAGCAGCTCCTCTCACGATACCCGCCTACGTCAGAAGCCTTCTCCGATGCAGGTGTGGCTCGTGAGAGGAGCCGCAGCTTTTTATTTAAAAATAAACTTCAGCCGGTAGGGCTGTATTTCCTGGCTTCCGGAGGTGGAGATCAGGTGCAGTCGTATTTTTTAGCTGGAGGAGGTGGAGAGCAGGGAGTCCAGCGCTTTTCATTGTCTCTGTCAGCCACTGGCACAGCTCTGCGCGCATGCGCACTCTTGCCAGCCACAGACCTACGGATCATGGATCACGCAGGTAAGAGTGCGCATGCGCGCTTAGCGTTTTATTATAGTAGATTCAGCAATTCTTCCCCAGTCAGTTCTTTGGAGCTGGAACCTGAACTTTATTGTGCTTAAGTTTTTGTGAAATTTGGCTTATGCTCATTGCTGCCAGTGTAGTGAGGAGAGGGAAAGAGAAAAGACCCGGTGAAGAGGATAGGTCTAAAGCTAGTGTCCTATTGGGATGTGGCAACTGTACAAAAACTGTTTGAGAAAGATTTTTTTTTTATTTTGGTCTCTGAGAATACCCTGCGATATAGGGACTTGTTTTGTGCCTTTTTCTTTCTGTTTTTTCACCTGATAAAAGGACAGTGTGATTTGGAGCTACGCTAAAAAGGAGTCACTGACTCCTATATTCTAAACATGTGTCACGCAAACTTTCTCGAGCCGTGGCACACTAAAAGTAGTGGCTGTGGCTCTAGGCACCTGGAAGTGCGCAGATATCACTATGGTGGCATCACACTGTCGCGCAGTGGGTGCCGGGCCCTGAGGCGGGTACCTTCGCTGAGTGCAATTTATGATCTTGGCGCGCCTTCAAAAGGTGAAAGCCCTGCTGGGAAAATTATGTTCTGGGAAAATAATAGTAAGAATGGCACAAGCTCCCCAAATCACAATAAGGCCATAGTCTAGCCACTATTCAAATAAAGTAGGCTTTAGGAGGCAGTGTCTGTTTCTTAGACTGTGTCCTAATAGTGCAAGGCTTAGGTTTAAAGTAGAGAGGACAGAAATCACACCTGTCCTCACCCTTCCCTGTCAAAATCCCACCCATCCCCATGAGGAATCCCACCCGTCCCCGTAAGGAATCCCTTCCATCCCCGCCCGTCCCTATAAACTTCAGAAATAGTTATTTCATTTAATTATGCTACTGAATTAAAGGCTCTGGTAGAGACCCATTTACAAATAAGCAAAGACACTTTATTAATTTGGAAATATTAATTGGGAAGAATACATACTTTGTAAACGGGTTTCAACCACAGCCTCTAATGTAAATATAAAATATAAATACTTAGCTGATGAGAACCCCCAAGCTGTCAGCTGAGGACTTCCTTTGCAGTTGGCCGGAGGTCCCTTCTACCAAGCTTGGCAGGCAGCAGTAACATCCCTGAGTCACAGATGCTGACACCTCATTGGCTCATGGATGTTGCCAGCGACTGCTGTGCTTGGTGGAGGGGAGTTCTGGCCGTCTCTAGAGGAGGTCCTCTGCTGGCGATGCTTAGGGATCCCCACCAGTCACAGCAAGGGTCAGCAAGTACTTCAACACTGTAGAAATAAAACCAGAAATGCATTTCGTTTTCTTTTGAACACAATACAAAGACATCTGCTATATACATTTCCCAAAGCTAATATATTTTAGTCAATAAATTCCATTTTTTACCTTTGTTGTCTGGAGACTTATTTTTCCATAAAGTTGGTCCCAGTTTCTTTTTTCCGCTTTCCCATCTTCTGCAAATTCTTCTATTGCTGTCCATTGGTTCCTCCTACCATGGTCCAGCATTTATCCCTTTTTCATCTTTCATGCCTGCCCACCAGCCCCATACCCAACATTTCTCCTTCTATCACCCCTCTCCAGTACCATCTCTCCCTCCATTCCTTTCACCACTATGTCCAACATTCCTCCCTCTTGCATCCATTTCAATCTGTCTCACTGTTTCCTTTCCACCACAATATTTCTCCCTCTCATCTGTACCTCATTCCCTCCCTATGACCAAAAATTCTCCTTTCTTCCATTCCCGTGTACACAACCATCTCCCACGGCTATATGATGCGTTCTGGCTATCAAATTCTCATATTGTTGGTCCTTACACATGTGATACATCCCAAGAATGTGGACTTGCAACACAAGCCAGTGAGCTGTAGGAACAAGATGGATTTTCAAAAATCACACCCTATAGCCCTGCTCTTCAGTTCATTTTCTGGGGAAAAAAATGTGTGTGATACTGGAACTATATAATCTCTAGTGAAACAGGAGATAGCACTGGGCAAACATTGATCATACAGGATATTGAACAGTCTTTCTGTATAGTACTTCTGGCTGGCACATATTATTTCTTTGTTACGCTGGAAAACATTGATTACAATGCTGACATTAATATTTTTCTTTCCTTGCAACCTAATCTCCGTGACACTCCGTGTCAATTGCCCACTCTTGCTTAAAAGATTTTTGACCACTGACTAAAAATAACCTGAGAAGAGCTACCAATGGCTATAAATTAACCTTTGACTGTGTAACAGCACACAGTCAGAAGACCTTCCTTGCCATTGCTCTGTGACCGATGGAAGCCAATTTCTCATAAACAACCTTTCCTGATTTAATCTATTTGCTTTCATCCTCTGCTTTGAAAATAATAGGGCTTGTTTATTATGGTGAATGCCCTGTGTAGCCTAGAACACTATGGGTTTACATGAGGTTCTAAATGTGCCTCCTCAAACGAAATGAGAGGGAATGGGTAATTCAAGGAATGCAGCACTCTTTAAAAGGAGCTGTACAAGTGACTCTGATACTGGCCAAAGGTTGAGAAAGCACAGTTACTTACCGTAACAGGTGTTATCCAGGGACAGCAGGCAGCTATTATCACATATGGGTGACGTCATTGACGGAGCCCGGATGCGGACACCTCACAAGCAGACTTGCTTGAAGAAACTCGAAGTTTAGAGTCACCCGCACCGCGCATGTGCGAGTGCCTTCCCGCCCAGTGCAGGGCGTGTCTCCTCAGTTCAGATAGCTAGCAGAGAAGCCAACCAGGGGAGGTGGGTGAGTTATGAGAATAGCTGCCTGCTGTCCCTGGATAACAACTGTTACGGTAAGTAACTGTGCTTTTTCCTAGGACAAGCAGGCAGGTATTCTCACATATGGGTGACCTCCAAGCTAACCAGAATGGGATGGTGGGAGTGTTGGCAATTTAGGAAAATAAATTTTGTAATACTGTTTGGCCAAACTGTCCATCCCGTCTGGAGAAAATATCCAAATAATAGTGAGAAGTGAAGGTATGAACCGAGGACCAAGTAGCAGCTCTACAAATTTCCTCAATAGGTGTAGATCTGAGGAAAGCTACTGAAGCTGCCATTGCTCTGACTTTATGGGCTGTGACTTCCTGAAACTCAAAATGCATTTGGGTATCCAAATAATGCAAAAACTTTAGTAGAAGAGAAATAAGGAATTCAAAGTAAGTGATGAATTGAAAATTATAATTGAGGACTTTAGAGGACATCATAGCATTCTGGTAGATGCGATGTCCGAATTTGTCCATAGTTTTCCCTTCCCTTCCAGGAGGGACGGTGGCATAAACCTTGGAAGGATGGGACCTTTTCAAGGAGGACTCGACGAGCAGGGATTGATGAGAACACCAAGGGTTGTCAAACCCTTTGCAATGCACAGTCTTATATCTAGAGTCCAATTTTCCTGGAACAGCCGGTATGGAAAATGGTGTTTCCATGCAACACCCAAAAGTTTGATTCAAAAGCTTATGAAGTGGAAGCTTAAGAGACTCTGCCGGAGGTTGAGGAAGATGCATGACTTCGAGATACTCCTTAGAAAATTAGAGCCAGTATCCAATTGAATATCCAAGTCTACAGCCATCCGTCGGAGGAAAGATGAGAAAGATAGCTGATCTACCAGTGCTTTGCCTCGAGAAGGACTCGAGGACGTCGAGGCAGCCTGTGTCGAAGATGAAGCTTCGACAGGGAAAAAGGCATCAAAGAAACCTGGTGATTTGGACGAGGCAATTGAGACTGGGACATCCTCGAGGTCCGGCATCGGAGACCTCGAACGAGGAGTTGGTGGTCTGGTTGAGCTTGGAGTAGATCGAGGCTTCGAGGAAGATAGTCTGTCGTGAGACAAAGAACTATGCCTAGAAGGATGCCTCGATGAAGGCCTCGAATGTCAATGAGAACTGTGTCTGGAACCAGATCTCAAGGATCGAGGAGACTTCGCCTCAGAGACGTGGGCAGCCGATGTATGAATAGGACTAGAGGTTGTAGATCGAAGCTCCAGAGTCTTGGTGGAGGAACCTCGATGCACTCTCAAAGACTCTGCTCCTTGTATAGAGTGTGAGGATTCTTGTCAAGGCACTCGCAAAGAATCTGCTCCTTGCTTTACATGCTTGGATACCAGACCAGACACTCACAGAGACTCTGCTCCCTGCAAAGAGTGTGTAAGTTCAGACAACCTCACGGGAGTCTGCTGAATGCCCAGGCTGGATAAGAGGAAGCAATTTGGGTCCCATGTTAGTAAGGAACTGAATAAACTGCTTCTCTAATATGGTATGAAAAGAAGCTGGCAAGGATGGATGCGCGTCTGAAACCGGACCACCTGCTTTGGCTGGAGGTTCCTTCGAGGTAGTGTGAGCGTGCTTCGACCTGGGAGTCTTAGACACTTTAATCACCACCGGTGGAACCAACTGCTGAGCTATCTGACCTGAGGAAACAGGGGAAGATACAGCAGATGATGTCGAAGCAAGAGCCGCTGCAAACGACGAAGGTCTGATGAGGCTCGAGGTGGAAGCAGTAGGCGCAGAAGGTGCCTCGGTGGGAGTCAAGGATGAGGGATCCGTAGAAGACTCCATCTCGAAGAGCTTGTCCACCAAAATGCAACGACGCTTAAAAGCACAAGGCTGAAGTGTTTGGCAAGGCAGGCACGACCTAGGATAATGTTTCAGCCCAAGGCACTTGAGGCAGCGCCGTGAGGGTCCGTAAGAGAGATCGCATGCTGACACTTGCTACACTTCTTGAAGCCCGTAGCAGGCTGGGACATAGAAGGAAAAATAGTTGCCGCAAAATCGAAGCCCTCGGGCTGTGGCTGAGTGGCCTGTCCCGGAAAACGAACGGAAGAAGAAAAAAATTTTAATAAACTAAAAACAGCGATTCGTGAGGAAAAAACCACAAACCGCGGTTGAGAGAAGGCACAAAGGAACGAAGTTAAACGCAGAGAGTCAAAGACGGACTTCTCGGCTCTGCGGAAAACTGAGAATTGAGGAGAAGTGCCCTGCGCTGGGCGGGAAGGCACTCACACATGTGCGGTGCGGGCAACTCAAAACTTCAAGTTTCTTCAAGCAAGTCTGCTTGCGAGGCGTTCGCATCCGGGCTCCGTCGATGACGTCACCCATATGTGAGAATACCTGCCTGCTTGTCCTGGGATAAATGATTTTATCCTCTGAACCTTTAACCAGAGGGGAGTCCCACAGCTCTGCCGCACCGAGGACAGCTTTGTAAGATAACCCTTGAATTTTGGAAGCCCTCCCCTATGTTTTTTCAAATATGGTTGCAGCTTTCTATTCCCAAGTTCCAAAAATGCTCTCCCTCCCCCCTTTTGTGTTCCACCTCCCAGCCCTCATCTTTAAGCAAATTACTAGTCAATTGGAGCTCGAACCGCGAGGCTCGTCTTCTATTTCCTGCCTGCACTGCCCCAGCACACACAGTCGAACGGAAGCCTTCCTCGATGTCAGCACTGACGTCTGAGGGAGGTAGGGCTTTGCTTAAGCCCTTCCTCCGACGTCAGTGCTGACATCGGGGAAGATTTCCGGTCGGCTGTGTGCTGCGGCAGGGCAGGTAGGAAAAAAAGACTAGCCTCGCAGCTCGAGTTTCCATCTAATCCCACAGGATCCCCGCGACCCTAGGGGGTGTCCCCACAGGATCCCCGCAACCATAGGGGGTGTCCCCACGGGATCCCTGCGACCCAAAGGGGTGTCCCTGCGGGATTCCTGTCGTCCCCGTTCAACTCTCTAGTTTAAAGGTGTTTTTATCCCCATAATGTCCTGAATCCTACCATGGCTCCTGCTCTTGGGAAACCTCCCCAGAATCTGAGTCCTTGCCCCTTGTCAGGAGTAGAGCTGCTGAACTGATCAACTCTCCTCAGCTTCAGGGCTGTGTTTCTTGGCTTTCTACCTGGAACAAGGCTAGCTTGTAGTGCTGGGCTTCTGACATGCATGCATGCGTGACATCATGTCGATGTCTGCATGTGTGTGAAGGCCCTCCAGGCGGGCCCTGAGATGCCAGTTTGAGGGCCAGAGAGGATAGGTGCTGGCGCACGAGAGGCACGTCCTGTAGGCATTCAGATGGCGCCGGCGCCTCTCTTCCTCCCCAGCGAACCGCGGCACACCTAAAATCTCAGGAGGCACACTAGTGTGCTTTGGCACACAGTTTGAGATACACTGTTCTAGACAGATACCTGAGTGCTTATTTTCCCTACTTATGTTTAAAATAAAGACAAGAGTCTTCTTTTCTGCAAAGACTAGACTGGTGTGAATTTGTAAAGAGGGAAATATTCTGATCTGAAGTGAACACTTGCTTACCACTGACCACCCTGTGGGGCTTCCTCATTTTTGGGGAGCATGCCAGGATAGTCGAGGCCACCCTCAGGGATACAGTAACTTGCCTGTCCATGCCCTGGTGGGTGACAACTTGTAGGTCAAGAGGAGTTTGAACTGTATGCGGATATTGATGATGACCCAGTGAATTGACTTGAGAAGAGGAGTGATGTGAGCATAGCAACTGGTGCAATATAAGTCATGCAGCAGCATTCTGAACGGGAGAGAGATGGTTACATTGGAAGCCAGTGAGAAGCAGGTTGCAATAGTCTAGGCGACAGGTGATGAGAGAGTGGATAAGGGCTTTGGTAGTGTGCTCAGTAGTGATGCCCGATTCACGATTCGAATCGGTTCACCGATTCACTTCGGGTGAATCGATTTGAATTGATTTAAATTTTAAAAAAATTGGCTTTCCGATTCAGACCCACTCCCCTCGCCCCCTAAAGCAGGAGCAGCAGTGCTGCTCTTGCTGGCCGCTGCCGCACCTGTTTTAGAGGGCGAGGAGGGAGAGTCAGTCGGGAAGTGCTACATCCGGCTTCCCTCCTGGCCTCCCCGAAGGACTGCCCCCCCCCCCGAAAGACTACGCACCCCCCCCCCCGGGAAGGCCTCCATGTTCCCCCTGGCCTCCCCGAACCGTTTACCTTATAGCTTCAGCCGAAGATGCGGTTACAGCTCTTTGCACTGCAGTGCTTTGAGCTGTTTCCTCTGCTGCGGTCCCGCCCCTTCTCTGACATCAGTGCAAAGAGCAAAGAGCTGTAACGGCAATCTTCGGCTGAAGCTGTAAGGTAAACGGTTCGGGGAGGCCAGGGGGAACAAGGAGGCCTTCCCAGGTGGATGGTGCGCAGTCTTTCAGGGGGGCCAGTCCTTCGGGAGGCCAGTCCTTCAGGGGGTGGGACAGGCCTTGGGGGGTGCAGGCCTTTAAGGGGGAAACAGGCCTTCAAAGGGGGGACAGTCCTTCGGGGGGGCAGTCCTTCAGGGGGTGGGACAGGCCTTGGTGGGGTGCAGACCTTTAAGGGGGGGAACAGGCCTTTAAGGGGGGAACAGGCCTTTAAGGGGGGGAACAGGCCTTCAAAGGGGGAACATGCCTTTAAGGTGGGGGGACAGGCCTTCAAAGGGGGGACAGGCCTTGGGGGAGTGCAGGCCTTCAAGAGGGGAACAGGCCTTTAAGAGGGGGGAACAGGCCAGGGATGGTGGCATAGGCCTTCAGGGAGGACAGGCAGGTCTTCAAGGGGGGGGACAGACCTTCAGGGATGGGGGTACCGGCCTTCAGGGGAGGGGGGCCCTGGTGTAGAAGTACACAGAGGGAGGGAAGAGGGATTCAGAGATGTGCATATGCCAGACTTTGGGGGGGGAAGAATAATGGGTCTAAAAATAGAGGAGAGGGAGGGAGATGATGGACAATGGGATTTAGGGAGGAAGGAACAGAAAGGGAGAGAAGTTGGACACAAAGGATGGTGTGGAGGGGGGATAGAGATACTGGATAGGAGGGTAGTTAGGAAAAGAAAGGGAGAGATGGTGGACCCTGGGGTGGTGGGGAAGGAGGGAGAGATGCTGGATGAAAGGGTAGTTAAGAAAAGGTGGATCTGTGAATGGAGAAGAAAAAAAAGAAAGATGCCAAACCTCCGGAGGAGGGAAGGGAAACGGAAGGGGAGGACAGAAATGGCAGATGGATGGTTAGAACAGAGAAAGAAGAAAGAAGAAGACCCTGGCAAGCAAGTTATCAGAAGACAACCAGAGCCTAGGACCAACAAGATTTGAATAATGACCAGACAACAAAAGGTAGAAAAACTAATTTTATTTTCCATTTTGTAATTACAATATATCAGATTTGAAACATGTATCCTGCCAGAGCTGGTGTTAGACCGCAAATGTGAGCTAGGATTTAACAGAGAGAGGAAAAGTCTTTTTTGTTTGTTTATTTTGTTTACAGTGTGGTTAAGAGAAGGCAAAGGGGGCGAAGAGGCTATAAAATAAACCCACCAGGATGTTTGAAAAAAAACACCCAATTGGGCAGGAAAATCGAATTGAATCGAAAAATCAATACAGTAGGCTAAATCGAATCGAATCAATTTTTTTTTTCCTGAATCGGGCAGCACTAGAGCTCAGAGAGGAAAGGTTGGATTTTGGTGATGTTATAGAGAAAGAAGTGACAGGTTTTAAAAGTCCGTTGGATTTGTGCAGAGGAGAGAGAACAGTCAAAGATGACACCAAGGTTGCAAGATGACGAGACAGGGAGCATGAGAGTGTTATCTGTCAGGTTCGCTAGTGGCCCCCACAATATTAGGTGGTAGGGGTTAAGTGAGAGGCACCCTGACAAAACGCCCGGTCCCAGGTTTAGTTCCCTCACTGAAGACTCACCAGGAAGTAGAATTAAAGAGGCACAGCCAGAGGTGATTGCATAAAGAATATATTATAGAAATAGTCTTACAGAAAAGCAATATTCTGAAGCATTACAATAATTAAGCATTACAATTAAGTAGAGAGCAAAGCAGTTTCCCTGCCTTACAGAGTCCAGAAGGAAGCGTGAAGTTCCAGGGAAAGGCAGAGAGAGAGAGAGAAAAGGGGGATGGTCTATGCTTTGTGTTCCATAGATAAAGAGAAGGATAGACAGAGAAAGAGAGGGAGAGCCAAGACCCCTCTCCTCCAGAGATAGATAGATAGATTGATAGAGCAGAGAGGAGGCTTTTATACCCTGGAATCTTATTCTGAATTTAGAAATTATTGTATGTCCCAGTATCTTTCTGTTTAGAATTTGTAAACTGTTTGAAACAATGGTTAATTTAATTGATAAAGGAGGGTGTGATACTTGCAGGCATGGTGATGGGATTAGTCTCTGGCTTCTTTGTCCCATTCAAGCAGCCTATCTTCTTGAACTGTGCACCTGGACCCATTGTCCTAAGCACCCTCTTAATCAGACATTAACACCTTTTAGCTAGTCATGATTCAATCAGGGCTACTTGAAACATATCAGGGATACTTAAAACAGTTTCCCTGCCCTCAGGGTCTATCTGCATTCCCATGCCAGAGTCAGATTGATATAATTTCCCATAGGCCTTCGCTGACATGAGTAATGCCAACTGAAAATGCTGAATGGTAGCGATAGCTAGGCTGACATCTCCCATATTTTTTTTATTTTTATTCTTTGAAATGAGGGCAAGCTTGTGGTACCCTTCTTTAAACAGCCAGTCTGCAATTAGCAGATGCTTCTTTTACCTCCAACATTATAGCCGCACATCCCCTGTCCTGCAGAATCTCCAAGCTATGAAGATAAACAGTTCCCATTATGAGTTCAAACCTCTGTCTTAGGTTGTATAGGCCATCATCTGGGCGGGGGACCCCAGTATGCTTATATCTTACCCGTCGTTGAGCGAATGAACGGTGCATAAGGGATGCAGGAAGCTTTTTCAGGAGGTTCAGGTATAAAGGTACCAAGATGTCCTGAGAGAGTATCTAAGTATGGGATATGGGAAAATATTATGTCTGACCCTGGTAATGGTAATGCAATATGCCATGCCAAATTAAAAGCAAATTAGAACCAAATTAGCCAAATTAGCAAGTGTCAGAGAAGATACTGGAAATACATGTATAACTGCCTTAAAAGCTAGAAAGAACTTTGTATGATATGCGTTGTAAAGAAATGTACATGTGTTTCACTTTACAGCAAAGGAAAATCATAATAATACATAGCAAAATTTGTACAATAATTAAGATAATGATAGGGTGAATGAAAACATTAAATACGTGGTTGCAGTGGGCGAATACAAATGTCAGGTTCGCTAGTGGCCCCCAGAATATTAGGTGGTAGGGGTTAAGTGAGAGGCACCCTGACAAACGCCCGGTCCCAGGTTCAGTTCCCTCACTGAAGACTCACCAGGAAGTAGAATCAAAGAGGCACAGCCAGAGGTGATTGCATAAAGAATATATTATAGAAATAGTCTTACAGAAAAGCAATATTCTGAAGCATTACAATAATTAAGCATTACAATTAAGTAGAGAGCAAAGCAGTTTCCCTGCCTTACAGAGTCCAGAAGGAAGTGTGAAGTTCCAGGGAAAGGCAGAGAGAGAGAGAGAAAAGGGGGATGGTCTAAGCTTTGTGTTCCATAGATAAAGAGAAGGATAGACAGAGAAAGAGAGGGAGAGCCAAGACCCCTCTCCTCCAGAGATAGATAGATAGATTGATAGAGCAGAGAGGAGGCTTTTATACCTTGGAATCTTATTCTGAATATAGAAATTATTGTATGTCCTAGTATCTTTCTGTTTAGAATTTGTAAACTGTTTGAAACAATGGTTAATTTAATTGATAAAGGAGGGTGTGATACTTGCAGGCATGGTGATGGGATTAGTCTCTGGCTTCTTTGTCCCATTCAAGCAGCCTATCTTCTTGATCTGTGCACCTGGACCCATTGTCCTAAGCACCCTCTTTTTTTTCAAAGATTTTATTGGTTTTACAATAAAGCAATAAGGCATACAACAAGATCCAGGGACGCATAATACATAAGTAATAGATAGTCAGTATATATCACAAATACATCCTAAGATCAAAGGACAAGGAAAGAAAAATATAGGGAAAGGGAAGGGAAAAGAAAAAAAAAAGTGCAATAAGAGAAAAACATGACTCATCCCAAGGTCTATTCAGTAAGGAAATATAACAAAGAGTCATGAGATTAACAGTAACTCTGGTAGTCCAAACTGGATGTCAATGAAAGAAACGAATAACAAATAGTAGTAGGAAAAGCAGTCAATAATATAGAAAAGGGAGAAGGTAATAGCAACATTGTCCTAAGCACCCTCTTAATCAGACATTAACACCTTTTAGCTAGTCATGATTCAATCAGGGCTACTTGAAACATATCAGGGATACTTAAAACAGTTTCCCTGCCCTCAGGGTCTATCTGCATTCCCATGCCAGAGTCAGATTGATATAATTTCCCATAGGCCTTCGCTGACATGAGTAATGCCAACTGAAAATGCTGAATGGTAGCGATAGCTAGGCTGACATTATCCTCCTAAGACAATTAGTGGGGGAAGAGGAGATGTGGGTTTGGACAGAAGGATAAGTAATTCAGGCTTGGCCATGTTTAGTTTTAAGTGATGGCAGGACATCCAGACATCAATGTTAGACAAGCAAGCTGAGACTCAGGCTTGGATTCCTTTAGTGATTTCAGATGTTGAGAGGTAGATCTGGGAGTCATCAGCATAGAGTAGATATTGAAAACTACAGGAGGAGATCAGAGCACCAAGGGAATGAGTATAGATGGAGAAGAGAAAAGGTCCCAGGACAGAGCACTGGGATACTCTGATCTATAGTGGGAGAGCAGTGGAGGAGGATCCACCACTGCATACACTAAGGCCTAGGTTCTGTATAAGACGTACAATCTCAGAAGCTGCCTAAGCGGCTTTTGAGAATTGCCCATGGGTGTCATATATAGAATCGATTCTCTCCTGATGGACGGACACCTAACGCTGCCTAACCACCCCGATTCTCTAACTGGCGTCTTATGTCGCAGGCACCGGTTAGAGAATGGTGTTGCAACTGAGTTGATCATGTCAAGAGAATCTCCCTGCCACAATCAGCTCAGCAGCTGCAGCAGGGAACCCGAACCCCTCGTTAAGTTGACCAGCAGGAGAGATGCCCATTCCCTCCTGCTGGAACCCCAGAAGCCCCCCAACCTCAACTGTCCACAGCAGGAGGAGTGCCAAATTCCTCCTGCCGTCACAACTCCAATACATCCACCAGCAGGAGGGATACCCATACCCTCCTGCCAGAAACCCCCCCCAATTCCCCGAGACATCCCCCAGCAAGAAGGATGCCCAGTCCCTCCTGCCGGAACCTCACACACACACCTTGAAGATCACCGGCAGGAGGAATGCCTAGTCCCCCTCGAAGCATGCCCCCATCTCCCCAAGCCCACCCAGACCCCACAAATACCTATTTTCATTGGCCACCATAGGAGGAGCCTTAGGCACCTGGATCAACTGGAATCTTAGGCCTCTCTCCCAGTGCATTCTGGGATACACTGGGAATGACCTAAGATCACTTAGGCCAATCCCCAAGTATCCCCAATGAAAATAGGTACTGGTGGGGTCCGGGTGGGCTTGGTGGGGGTCAGGGTGAGGGCATGCTTCAGAGGGGGGGTTCCGGCAGGAGGGACTGAGCATGCTTCCTGCCAGGGGATGTCACAAGGGGGGTGGGGGCGGTTTCCGGCAGGAGGGTTTGGTCATTCCCCCGCTGGGGGATGTATTGGGGTAGTGGTGACAGGAGGAATTTGGCACTCCTCCTGCTGCAGACATTCGGGGGTGGGGGGCCTTTGAGAGTTCCAGCAGGTGAGAGTATGCATCCCTCTTGCTGGTCGTCTTTGGGGGGGATGAATGGGTTTCCTGCCGCGGCCACTAAATTGATCACGGCAGGGAGATTCCCTTGCTGCGATCAGCTTAGCAACTGCATCTATTTAAAATGTAGACCAACATTTTGCTGGCCTACTTTTCAGGTGCCTATCACGGCTCTAGGGAGATGCCTAGGGCTGCCTAAGTTCGCCTAAGGCCGCTTCCAGGTGAAACCACGCCCACGCCTACCCTTGGGTGAGCATAGGCAGCCCTACACTAGATAATGACAAGGGGACAAATTTTTTCCCATCCCCTCGGGAACTCATTTTCCTGTCTCCTCCCTGCAAGCTCTGTCCTCATCTGCACAAGCCTCAAACACTTTAAGTGTTCAAGGCTTGTGTGGTTAAGGCAGAGCTTACATGAATGGGGCAGGGACAGCAACAAAACTCATGGGGACATGGAAATTGAGTTCCTGCGGAGATGGGGACAAATTTGTCCCCATGTCATTCTCTTCTCTAGGTGCCTCCCTAGGCTCGCAAAGACGCCTACAATGTAGGTAGTCTTCCTTGGGATGGGGTTTTTTTTTTAACATGCATCCCGATTGGATGGTTACACAGCAGTAGGACGCCTACCACTGCCTACAATCAGGATGCTGTTTATAGAATTTATTGATTTTATCAGATGCATTATTCTATTGATTGTTCTTATTGTATTGTATATCGACTGTTTATTCTGTATTTTAGATATTGACTGTATGTATTTTTTGTTGTGAACCACTTTGAACTTCTGGTATAGTGGTATACAAGAAATAAAATTATTATTATTTTAATTATTAGATAGGAAGAGAATCAGGAGAAAACGCGGCCCTGAAATCCAAGTGAGGACAGCGTGTCAAAAAGGCAGTGGTTCCCAGTGTCAAAAGCAGAGATTAGATCAAGAAGGATGAAGATAGAGTAGTGGACTTTGGATCTAGCCAGGAAGAAGTCATTGGAGACTTAAGAACATAAGAAATTGCCTCCGCTGGGTATAGACCAGGGGTCCATCGCACCCAGCAGTCCACTCACGTGGCGGCCCACCAGGTCCATGACCTGTAAGTGATCCTTTATCTAAAAGCCTTTCAATCCCCATTGTTTTTTCTATACCCTTTCATAATCCTATCTCTACCTCTATTTATATCCCTCAATCCCTGTATCCTTCAGGAACTTGTCCAATCCCTCTATGAATCCTCTTAATGTACTCTGTCCTATCACATCCTCCGGAAACGCATTCCAGGTGTCCACCACCCTCTCAGTGAAGAAAAATTTCCTAGCATTGGTTCTAAACCTGTCCCCTTTCAATTTCTCCGAGTGCCCCCTTGTTCTTGTAGTTCCCAATAGGCTGAAGAATCTGTCCCTTTCCACCTTCTCTCTGCCCTTCATGATCTTGTAAGTCTATCATGTCTCTTCTGAGTCTCCGCAAGAGCAAGAGCAGTTTCGGTAGGAGCGAAAACCTGATTGGAGTGGGTCAAGGATAGCTAGGAATGATGAAAATCCAGGCAGTGGCAGTGAACAGCCCTTTCAGGTAGTTTAGATAAGAAGGAAAGGAGGGAGATTGGGTCAATAGTTGGCAGGGCATATATGGTCCAATTAAAGGTTTTTTTTGTGGAGCAGAACTCGCAACTAGAGGTGAATAACCCACTGGTTCAAGACTCATATGGCTTTTGCACTAGAATACCTGCTTGTCCTTGAAGAATACTTGATATTTGAAGATTCTCAGTCAGCAAGTCCTATATAGTTAGCAGAGAAAAGTGCTTTAGTCCAATAAGAATTATTACCCCAATGCAGATGAATGCCAAAAAATGACTAGATTGGGTTGATGTGCTAATAAATTTTATCCCGATTGCTATACTGATGTTTGTTAATGGTTTTTATGTTTCTCTGTTTGAAGTTAATATTTTTTTTTTTACTGCTGGCCTTCCTGGAGTTGCCACTCCAGATGGTATTTCTTTTGACTATTCAATACGAAGGCCATGTCTGGCACCAACACTGAATATCAAATATCTGACCAACTGACTTTCTCGCCAAAAATTCAAATTGGTAGACTGCCCTGTTCCCAATCAGGTCAGTGAACTCACTATTTCCAAAGTTATACTGCAGACTTCAGAGCATACCCTGAAGAAAGCTACAGCATGATGGCTGAAACGTCAGTTTCTACCTGACAAAGACACAGCAAGACCTGGAAACCTGCAACAAGCACAATGCCAGTTGCGGAAACCCTGAGAGAACACTGAATATCCAGTTCAGCTTCCGACCCAAAAGTTATATGAATGCTTGCTGATATTCAGTACCAGCACCCATACAGCTAAGCAGGCAAAGAAAGGACTACCTTTTGTGTGGCCCTGTCTGCAAGGTTATCTACGCTTGTAAGAACATAAGAATAGCCTTTCTGGGTCAGACCAATGGTCAATCTAGTCCAGTAGCCCATCTTTACAGTGGCCAATCTAGGTCACTAGTACCTGGCAAAAACCCAAATAGTAGCAATAACAGACTATGGACATTTCCTTCAGTGAATTGTCCAAACTCTTCTTAAAACCAACTAGGTTAACTGCTCTTACCACAACCTCTGGCAAAGTGTTCCAGAGCTTAAAATGAAAAAAAAATATTTCCTCCTATTGATTTAAAAATATTTTCCTTTAACTTTGAGTGTCCCTAGTCTTTGTAATTTTTGATGGAGTAAAAAAAAAAAAAAAACAACAATAAACAAAACGATCCACTTATATCCATTCTACAACACTCAGGATTTTGTATACATCAATCATATTTCTCCTCAGCCGTCTCTTTTCCAAGCTGAAGAGCCCTAATCTTTGTAGTCTTTCCTGATATGTGAGGAATTCCATCCCCCTTATCATCTTGGTCGTTCTTCTTTGAACCTTTTCTAATTCCACTATATCTTTCTTGAGATAGTTGACCAGAATTGAACATAGTTCTCCAGGTGAGATCAATCAGGGAGCTATACAGAAGCATTATAACATTCTTAGTCTTGTTAACCATCCCTTTAAAAAATAACTCCTAGCATCCTGTTTGCTTCTTTGGCCACCGCCACACATTGGGCGGAAGGTTTCATCATATTGTCTACAATGATACGCAGATCTTTTTCATAGGCTCTAACTCCCAAAGTGGACCCTAGCATCTGGTAACTGATTTGAGTTATTCTTCCCAATGTGCATCACTTTGCATTTGTCCACATTAAATTTCATCTGCCATTTTGATGCTGTCTTCAATTTTCTACGGTCTGCCTGCAATTTTTCACAATCTGCATGCGTTTTAACAACTTTGAACAGTTTAGTGTCATCTGCAAATTTAATCACCTCACTCGTCATTCCAATTTCAACATCATTTGTAAATAAGTTAAACAGCACTGGTACTAGTACAGATCCCTGCGGCACTCTGCTATTTGCCCTCTTCTATAGAGAATAATGGCCATTTAACCCTACCTTTCCTAACACTGCACATAGACTGCCCCAGCACTAACCATATAGGCCCAGATTTAGTAAATGGTATCCAAACTTGGGTGCTGAAAAAAGTGGAGTGCTATTCTATAAAGAGTGCTCCAAGTTGAGTGTTCTTTATACAATAGTGCCCATTCTCATGTCCAAATTCTGGCACCAGTATTTATGAAATCTGATGCAAATGCTGGCACCCTATAGGTGCAGGAACTCTGAGTATAACTCTGAGTATAAATTTTTACCATGCTCCTGGCCCCTTTTGAGCTGATTACTAGGGAATTTAGACATGTGATGTTATAGATTAGCACATAGGAAGATGCATGTGCAAAGTCTAATTAATGCCAATTTATTTCAATAAATGATTGTTAACATCAATTTTGGGGTAGAAATATGGCTTATTTAATTAATTTGTACACTAATTTTCAATCTGTGCACATATTTGGGTTGCCAAATGTTAGCCCCATATAATCTGGTGAACAATGCCACAGCAGTCACATGGGATATTCTGCAGCACTGTGCTGTTAAGTGCCACTGAGTATCCAATGAAGGCTCATTGAGTGTGGTTTCCTACCTGCTTAAACCATGCTGAATATCAACCCTATAATTTTAACCTTTACATCACTAATGACTGGAGAGATTTAACACAGGGATCGTTTTACTTCTTGTAGGTTGTACTTTTGGGACTTCTATGAGGAAAAATGTTGGGAAAAGGTTTTTGAATTTATATTAATTTTATCACATAAATAAAGTGAAACACTCACTGCAAACTTTACTTGGCAGCTTTCCTCACCAAGATAGCATAGGTCCCCTGAGATGTTAGTCTCAAGCCACAGATGTTCTCCATTCACTGCATTTTCCTGAGGAGTAACAAATACTTTGTCAAAACCTTGAGCTCTTTTAATTGACTTCTACCATTATTGATACACATACATTGAGGTATTCATATACAGATCCTCTTTGATGGCCTAGTCATCTCCAATAACTCATCAATAGCTGAATTGTCAATAGAACAAAACAATACGGGATATCCCTAATTTTTCTTTCCATACAGAGCTACAATTCAAAGATTCCAAATGTACTGTATTAGATTTTGTTTTGTCATTCTTTTTCTAATTTAAACTATAAAGATCCCCATATATCTAGCTAGGGTGTTTCCTCTTTACTGCAGCATCTTTTCAGATGGTTCCCAGAAAGTATTGAAATTATAGCAAAATCAGATCATTGAGCCACTTGAGTTACTTGAGCTTGCATGCAGATAGAAGGTTAAAGGGGTCTTTTATCAGTTAGATAAGAATTATACTGATCAGCTTACTTAAACCTCTCAATTAAAGCCTTTACAGAAAGTTTATTTCTAAGGGCTAGATTCACTAACCCTCCGATCCGTGTGCGATCCATTTCCGTTTGCATACAGGCTAACGAATTCACTAAAGGACTGCATGCAAATGGAGACGATCGTTGGCATGCCCCCAGCCAACTGCATGGATTGCTAAAGCCGTGACAGGAGAAACAGCCTCCTGTCAGGGCTTCTGCTGGCTTTTTACATTTTTTTTTTTTTTTAAATCGGGCAGATATTTTGCATGTTGTACACACGCAAAATATCAGCTCAATTAAAAAAAAAATTAATCCCCCCTCCCAACAAGTGCCCCAAACCCCACAAAAAATTTGCCCCATAACCTGCACTCTGCTGCCCCGAAGCTGTGCCCCAAATCTGCCTGCCCCGCCTCTCCCGCTCTCGCATCAAATCTCTCCTTGCACCCTGCTCTCGCCACGAATCTCTCCTGCCCTTCCTGCACTGAGAGCCCGTGGTTTTAACCCGCAGGTTAAAGCAAGTTAAAACCACTGGCTCCCTGGCCTACACGCCAATGCCCTATAAAAGGCAGAAGGGATGCCAACTCCCTCCTACCATGTTAAACCCCCTCCTGGCCTGGCTGGGCTCACCTCCCTCCCTGTTGCAAAATCTAGTCCGGCGGGCCGAGCCAGGCCGGGCCTGGCCCACCCACCAAAAAACAAACTGGAGGGATGCCAACTCCCTCCTGCCACCCTCCACCCACCCCCGGACATCCCCCTCCCCAATCCAGGTCCCCCTTCCCATACCTTTAACAGAGCAGGAGGGGTGCTCAACCCCTCCTGCTCCAATGCCTCCCACAACGACTCTGAGGCCTTAGGCTCTTCCCTGTTGCATCATGTGATGCATGGGGTGGAGCCTAAGGCCATGATTGGCTCGCTAAGGGGTTGCAAACCGATTGGTACACGATCAGTTTGCTTAGTGAATCTAGCCCTATATGCTGAATGAAATGGTGTGGTAGCCATGTTAGTCCACTTTTTAATATGATAAATAGAATAAAACAAAACAAAAAAAATAAAGGTGATACCTTTATTTATTGGACTAACTTAGGCCCCCTTTTATCAAGCTGTGGTAGAGCGTTTTAGCACTGGCTGACAAGGTCAATGCTCCAGTGCTCATTCAATTCCTATGAGTGTCGGAGTATTTACCAGGCCAGCGCTAAAACGCTCTACCACAGCTTGATAAAAGGGGGTCTTAGTGCATTGTTTGATTAGCTTTTGAAGGTAATCCTTCTTCAGATCAGAAAGCTAATCAAACAGTGCACTAAGTTGGTCCAATAAAACATATCAACTTTATTCCTTTTGTTTTATTTCTATTTTTCTATATAAACAGTGGTGCCTCACACAACGAACTTAATTCGTTCCAGGAGCAAGTTTGTTATGCGAAAAGTTCGTTATGTGAAACGCATTTTCCCATAACAATACATGTAAAAAAAAATAATTTGTTCT
This sequence comes from Geotrypetes seraphini, assembly GCF_902459505.1. NCBI lineage: Eukaryota > Metazoa > Chordata > Amphibia > Gymnophiona > Dermophiidae > Geotrypetes > Geotrypetes seraphini. The sequence continues at coordinate 83,144,853 of NC_047092.1, read as the reverse complement.
GTAGCATAAAATATGCTAAGATGACATAAAAAAAGATAAATTTACCTTGTTAGAGCTGTTAGCATGATATAGAGGGGATATATGTGAAGGGGAGGGGAGACAGGGGTTTTGTTGATCCTTGCTGTGTATTATAATCACCCCCCACATACTCCCCAGTACCTTTTTTAATTCCTCCCATCTTTCCCAGCCAGTGGCGTACAGGCCAGAAGCGCAGAGATCAGGAGCAATTCCTCTGCACACCTGTGTGGGCCCATGCCGATCTCCGAATGGCTGCAGTTAGTTCTTGTGAGTCCCGCGAGAGCTGGCTGCAGTTAGTTCTTGTGAGTCCCGCGAGAGCTGACTGCAGCCATTCAGAGATCAGCGCAGGCCCAGGCAGTAGCACAGAAGGCTTGCTCTTGATCTCTGTCTGCGCTTCTGGCTGGGAAATTTGCTAGACCACCAGTTCGAGTGAGCGGGTAAGATTAAAGTTGCAGCAGTGGTGGCTTTTTTAAAAAAATATGTGGCGGCGGGGGGAGGTTTAAACATATGCGGTGGCGGCGGGGGGAGGTTTAAACATATGCGGTGGCGGCGGGGGGAGGTTTAAACATATGCGGTGGTGGCGGGGGGAGGTTTAAACATATGTGGTGGCGGCGGGGGGAGGTTTAAAATATGTAGCGCCAGTTAAGCGATGCAGCTCGGGCGACTTCGTTGTGTGAAACGAAGTCCGTTGTACGGATCAAGACAAGAAGTTCGTTGTGCGCAGCGTTCGCTGTGCGAGGCGGCCGTTATGCGAGGCACCACTGTACCATCTTTCTATACATATGCTGATATAGATGCCAGTTTATCTGAGGTGATACCTAGGAAATGCACAAGCAAATAAATGTTTGTTTTAGGATTTTTTCAGAATATTTTCACATTTTCAGATCTTTTCCTTGTTTCATTTCACATATTTGTTATAATGTTTAAAAAATACATATAGTGGAATTTGACAAGCAAAGATCGATTTTTTTTTTTTTAATTGTCATAAGCCTGCTTTTACTAAACCATGTTTGTACCATGGCCCAGGGCGCTAAATGCTCCAACGCTCATAGGAATTCTATGAGCATCAGAGCAGGGTCGGAGCATTTAGCACTCTGGGTCGTGGTAGAAACCGCTACCACGACTTAGTAAAAAGAGGGAACAGTGTATTACTATGTATGTTAATTGCACCTTGCACAAATAAATAAGATTGCACAGTATACATAATTTCATGTGTATTAAAATCAATTTTGTGAGCACTACATTTTTTTAAAGCACACTGATAAACCAAACCTAATGAATCCTGGTGCGGCTGGTTTTAAAGCCAGACCAAAAATATTTAAGCTATTTTGTCTCAGGCAAGAAAAGGAATCTTGCCTTTAAACCAGAAAGTAAACTTTCTCCATTTAAATAAGCATGACTTTTCTGTGGACTCCTGTCTTGAATCCAGAAAGTCTTTAAATACCCTTCTGACAGACCAATGGATCTTATCACAACTTCCAAACATTCTGGCTGTGAAGACCACAGATTAGATATTTGGATGGAACAATATTTCCTGGTTGATCAAGGTTGACAGAGGAATTGAAACCAGATGTTTTGGTAAAAATTGAGCAATGAATGCTGCAATAGTTTCCTGGTCTCTTCTAAAATTTTCCAAGGTTGTTACTTACAGTGATATTGGAAGATTCAATTATTTTAAATTTTTTACATGTACAGAAGACCTGTCTCCCAGTGAAGAGAGGATGCAACTATAACCCTGGGGTCAAGGCGACTGCTTAAACCCTTCCTGGATGCCGGCAGATGGGGCACACAAAAATATTCATTTTGGGACCAACTTCCAAGCTGGGACCTGTAGCAAACATGCACCAGACAATCTCCTCACTCCTCCAAAGAACTCAGACCAACTATGGAAGCTCTAACACAACTTTACTTTTCCAGATGATGAAAGGGCACTTTCTTAAAACAGTGACAAAGGTTTTCAGAAACAGTCCAACTATTCTAAACCAAACTAAACCTTAAGCTTATATACCGCATCTTCTCTACAAATATAAAGCTCAACATGGTTTACAAGAATTAAAAGGGAAGTACAGTGGGAGTTGGTGGTAAGGGGAAGCAGATATTTACATTTTTGAAAATAGCCAAGTTGTCAGGAATAGTTGTCGGAATAGTTGGAAAGAGCCCAGGTTGCACAGCTGGGCAGGGAAATTATTCCAAAGATCTGTAGTTTTTTTGAAGTGAAGAGATTTCCCTAGTTTTCCAATGTAGGTAACGCCTTTTAGTGAGAGGAAAGATAATTTGAGCTTTTGGATAGATCTGGTGATGTCAGGTCTCAAAGCATTCCAAGATAGAGGAATTAATGGGGGAAGAATGCCATGCAGGATTTTGAAAGTTAGGCAGGCACAATTAAAGTAAAACTGGAGCAGTGGAGTTGTAGCAAGAGCGGCGAAACATGGGCAAATTTGCTCTTTGCAAAGATCAGCCTAGCTGCAGTATTCTGGGTCTGCTGAAGTCTTTGAAGACTTTTCTTGGTCAGACTTAAATAGACCGAGTTGCAGTAGTGCAGCCTCAAAAGAATGTTGGTTTTCTCATTTGTATTTCATCAAAATCAATAAAAAATTATTGAACAAAAAAAAGAAAAGAAGAAAAAGAATGATTGATTGAACAAGGACAGCAAAATGTTATTGGTGGAAATAGGATCTCGCTTTCCTCAACATATGGAAGCTAAAAATTTTTTTTTTTTTTTAACTAGAGAGTTAAGATGATCAGTAAATGAAAGTGTTGAGTCTATAATGATGCCCAAAACTTTACTTGAGACTTCAATCTGCAGTGAAGGTCCAGAAGGTAGTAGAATGAATAGAGCAGTGGTCTCAAACCCTTTGTGGGGCCACATTTTGGATTTGTAGGTACTTGGAGGGCCACAGAAAAAATAGTTAATGTCTTATTAAAGAAATGACAATTTTGCTTGGGTAAAACTCTTTATAGTTTATAAAACTTTCCTTTAACAGTTAAAAGGCAATATATATAAACTATAAAGAGTTTTACCTCATGCATAATTGTCATTTCTTTAATAAGACATTAACTATTTTTTCTGCGGCCCTGCAACATAAGAACATAAGCAGTGCCTCTGCCGGGTCAGACCAGAGGTCCATCCCGCCCAGCAGTCCGCCCCCGCGGCGGCCCAACAGGTCATGACCTGCCTTAATCACCAGAAGGGGCCCCCTTGCCCCCTAGGTTTCTCATCGAAGTCCTATCTTCCCATCAATGTCCTAACCCTCCGGCCTTGCACCTGCACGACCTGGTGAGCTGTCTATACTTATGCAACACCCCAGCACCTCCCTCAGTACCCCACGATCCCCTTTTCCCTCAGGAATCTGTCCAATCCCTGTACTGTACTCTGCAAGTACTCTATTTTTTTCTGCAGCCCTCACATTTAAAGTTTAATATCTTTTCTTTCTCAAAACTGGCACATTTCAATCACTATATTGAAAATAAAATTATTTTCCCTACCTTTGTTGTCTGGTGACTTTATTTTTCTGTGCTTTCAACTATGTTTCCAGGGCCTTCTTGTCCTTTGACTGTTTTTCTCTCCGTCTTCACTTTCTGCCTTGCATCCATCTTTGATGAATGAGAGACTGACTGTAATAGTATTAAATACCAGTGGGGAGAGAGCAAATGACTCCTAAAAATGCTCAGAAAAGTGAAACTCTGAAAGGGAGGTGGATACCTCCCCTTGAGGCAAGAGTTTACCGTCCATTCATTGCATTTGCTTTGTAGAACATCACTTTCTGACCACTGGTAAAAAAATAGTATTGTTTAAATAAACTCTGTTAGATTGACTAAAAAGTTCAAAACAATTATGCACAACTCTTGCTTGGAACGATGATACCATTCACTTATCTGTACCAACTTTAAAGTTTGTAGTTGTAAGGGCTCTTGGGGGTCTCAACGCGGCCCCGTTTTGAAAATTCTGCTTCAGGAGACCCAATGCTACAATGCTACACACTGTTAAACGTATCTGTCCAAGAGGTGATCGTTTGTAAAACTTCAAAAATCCAAACGATCACCTCTTGGACAGATACGTTTAACAGTGTGTAGCATTGTAGCATTGGGTCTCCTGAAGCAGAATTTTCGAAACGGGGCCGCGTTGAGACCCCCAAGAGCCCTTACAACTACAAACTTTAAAGTTGGTACAGATAAGTGAATGGTATCATCGTTCCAAGCAAGAGTTGTGCATAATTGTTTTGAACTTTTTAGTCAATCTAACAGAGTTTATTTAAACAATACTATTTTTTTACCAGTGGTCAGAAAGTGATGTTCTACAAAGCAAATGCAATGATTGGACGGTAAACTCTTGCCTCAAGGGGAGGTATCCACCTCCCTTTCAGAGTTTCACTTTTCTGAGCGTTTTTAGGAGTCATTTGCTCTCTCCCCACTGGTATTTAATACTATTACAGTCAGTCTCTCATTCATCAATATAATTCCTTTTCTGACTGGTATTTATATTGAGTCCCTGTATGCCTTTTTAACGGAGTTGCATCCATCTTTGGCATTAACTTAATGTTCAATTTTTCTGCTTTCTTTTCAAAATCTACATTTCCATGTCTTACCTTCCCTTCCTATCTCTCTCTTCTTCCGTCCTATTTCCATGGTCTGGCATCTCTTTCCTTTCTTTCTCTCCCTCCCTCCTTTCTTCCTTTCCCCTAGTCTGGCATCTGTCTCCTTCCCTTCCCCCATGCCCTGGCATCTCCCCCTCCCCCTCCATGGTCTGATATCTCCTTTCCTTCCCTCCCTCCCATGAACTTGGCTTCTTCTCTTGTTCCTCTCCTATCCCTTCTCCTTCCTTCCCTCTCTTTCCCCAATTGGGTGCAGCAGCAACAGAAGCAGCAATTTCCTTCCTCCTTTCCTGTGCAGGAGAGGCATTTCTCTTCCCCTTTCCCTGTACAGCAGCAGCATTTCCTTAGGGTCCCCCTTTCCTATGTAGCAAAAGCATTTCTCTTTCCCCTTCCCTTCCGTTCTCTTCCTTGTGGAGCAGCAGCGTGTCTGGCCGGCTCGTTCCGTTCAAAGCTGCAGGTGGCGGCTCCTTGCGAGATCCGTGCCTGCATCTGAAGCCTCTCTGATGTTGTGACGTCAGAGAGGCTTCCAATGCAGGAGTGGATAGCATGAGGAGCCGCCAACCCGCGGCTTTGAACAGAACGAGCCGGCCAGACACGCTGCTGCTCCAAAAGGAAGAGAAAGGGGAAGAGAAATGCTGTTGATCGCGTCCAGACCGCGGGCCACAAATAAAACCTGGAGAGCCACATGCGGCCCGCGTGTTTGAGACCGCTGGAATAGAGGTAGCTGATCTAACTTTGGACCAAACCAAAGTAGTTTTGTTTTGGACTTATTTAGGTTAGTAAGATTTGAATCTATCTCTAGAAGGACGAAGATGTCATCTGCATATGTATACAGTGTTTCAAAGGGGGAGAGATGGAAAACCTTCAAGGAGGACATTGAAAAGAATAGGGGACAGAGGTAATCCCTGCGGGATTCTGCATAACGGCTTCCAGGGTGATGATCTGGTGCCATTCATATTAACAGTGTAGGAGCAAGAATGTAAGAATTTTGAGAACCAGTCTAAGACAGTAGAATCAGTACTTATCTCAGAAAGTTGGTAAATCAGAATGTCGTAGTGAACAATGTTAAAGGCTGCAGATAGATTAAATTGTACGCAGGTATGGCTAGTTTCAGTTAGGGTGCTGGTCTTTGACCAGAGGGCCGCCATGTGAGCGAACTGCTGGGCATGATGGACCACTGGTCTGGCCCAGCAGTGGCAATTCTTATGTAATAGAATAGCAAACTTATTACAAGAGTGTAGTTGCTGAACCTTTGAGATTAGTGAGACCAATAGAGATTCGGTACTGAGGTTAGGTATGAAACCATACTGGCAAGGTAACAGAATGGAAAATCTCTCTAAATATGATGAAAGTTGAGCAGATATGATAGACTAATATTATGGTCAGGAGGGGAATGTTTGCTATGGGTTGGTAGCTAGACGGTGATCAAGGGTCTAGGTCAACTTTTTTCAGTAGTGGAGACAGAGCAATGTGGCCCATCTCTTCAGAAAATGGGCCTGACAGTAAGGCAGAATTTATAAGTCTGGTGAGCGATGAGATAGCCTGAGTGGGAATTTTCTCATATAGGTATGAGGGAAATGGATCTAAGACGCATTTACAAGATCTTAATGTGTGACACAGTTTTGAAACCTGAGCCTCAGATACATACTCTAAGGTAGTCCAGGATCTGTCTACTGGGGTAGAAGTGGTGTCACTGGGCACCAGAGAGACGTAAGAAACCAATGATGGAAAAGAGTTTTACAGTAGCAACCTTGTCATTTAAAACTTTTGCTAGATCATCTGCTACTGGGGAGAAAGGATGTATGGATGAATCATTATTAGAAGTTAAGGAGCGTCAGATGTTAAATAGAATCCTACTTTGATTATTGGATCTGGTAATTTTGTCACCATAAAAAATTTTTCTAGCTTTTTTTAGTACTGTATTATAGAACCTGATATTGTCTCTCCAAGACTGTCTATCCGCAGGCGATTTGGATTTTTTTTTCCATTTCCGCTCCATGACTCGGTATTTCTGCTTCAGTTCTCTGTGGTAAGAAAGGTACCAGGGGGCCTTGCGAGAATAGGAGTCAGTCTTAATAGATAGGGGGAAAAAGAGCAGTAAGTAGATTCGTAGAGGGTTACCCATTTATGCCAGTTGACTTCTGAGGCGTCAGGCTTAGGGCAGAGAGTGAACTGCTCAAGAAATTGGGTCCAGAACTGTTCACTTGCAATTTTCTTGAGTAAGGTAATAGGTTTAGAGGCACAGGATTGAACCCCAAGTTGAGACATAAAAACAGGAAGACAGAAAGCGCCTAAAAAGTGGTCAGACCAAGGGACTTGTTCCCAACGAACATCTTAAACTAAAGTTTTATAATCAGTAAGGTCGAGAAAGCTGATGATATCAAGAAAGCTGATGATATCAAGAGAGTGCCCCTTTTCATGGGTTGGAGAGGCCTTAAGAGAGGGAAAGCCCAGAGAAGTAAGAAAACTGCTGAATTCAATTACAGTGGTACCTTGGTTTACGAGCATAATTCGTTCCAGAAGCATGCTCGTAAACCAAAATACTCGTATATCAAAGCGAGTTTCCCCATAGGAAATAATGGAAACTTGCTTTGATATGTTCCCCCCGAAGGCCCCCCTTGCAATCCGGCATCCTCCTCTCCCCCCCCCCCCTCGCCGCTTCTTACTGTCATCTGGGCCTCGGCACCGGCATGTCCTGTGCATTGGTGCCGGTGCCCGAAGATCGGCCTCCTTTTCTTGCTGGGCCTTAAGCATCTGCGCATGCTCAAAGCCTGCAAGTTCACATTCTCTCCGAGAGAGCGTGAACTCGCAGGCCTTGAGCATGCGCAGATGCTCAAGGCCCAGCAAGAAGAGGAGGCCGATCTTCGGGCACCGGCACCAACGCACAGGCCATGCCGGTGCCAAGGCCCAGATGACAATAAGAAGCAGTGGGGGGGGGGGTGCCGAATCGCGGCGGGAGAGGTGCTGAATCGTGGGGATGGGGGCCGGATCGCGGGGGGCGCGGCTTGCAAATCAAGGCACACTTGATTTCCAAGGCGCTGATTTTGCAAATGTTTTGCTCATCTTGCAAAACACTCACAAACCGGTCGGTGCACTCGTAAACCGAGGTACCACTGTACATCCTTACTAGTGTTATCATCTAGATCAGTGTTCTTCAACCGCCGGTCCATGGACCGGTGTCGGTCCGCAGAAATTTTCTGCCGGTCCACAGGGCCAGCACGAACATCGAGCTGTCCGTCCATGGTGCGATCAACGCGGCATCTTCAGACCGGCTCCCTGAGTGCTGCAGTGCATAAAGCCATGGGAAAAGGCTCCTAACGTGTCCAGCACTTGAACCGGAAGCCTTCTCTCTGATGTTGCAATGTCATAGGGAAGGATTCCAGATGAGGTACGGGATGCGCGCGAGGAGCTGCTGCCCACAGCTTTGTGCAATGCAGCACTAAGGAAGTCCCTGATTGGCTCAGGTGCCCCAGGCCCCTCCCAAGGTGGGGCATGAGCCAATCAGAGCTTTAGGCTCCACCCTGTGCATCACAAGATGCACGGAGCGGAGCCTAAGACCTTAGAGTCGTCACGGGAGGCATTGGAGCAGGAAGGGTTGAGCACCCCTCCTGCTCCATTAAAGGTATAGGGAAGGGGGTGGAAAGGGGGCCTGGAAGGAGGGAGCTGGCATCCCTCCTGCAGTTTGTTTTTTGGTTGGTGGGTGGGTGGGCTGGGCGCAGCCAGCTGGCCGGACTAAATTTTGCAACAGGGAGTGAGGCACTGTTGAGCATCTGTATATAGGCAAACAGGTATTGTGCTGACTATAGCTTTACTGGACAGTTTACAGCTTCCTTGAGCAGTCTTTATAGATTTCCTTACTGAAATCTCCCCAGGCTTTGTATTGAAAACAGGACTCCTCTGAATTGCCAAACACTATTAAAATCACTCTGAGTTATATTGGCAATTGTATGAAGCCCCTATTCAGTTAACTCTTACTTCTGTAATCTTAGTGTTATCAGCCACACTCTGTAGTTCTTGAAGAATTTTCTTTAATAACATGAAGTAAAGAATAAACAAATACAACTGATTACTTCAAGGCAGTTCAACTTTCACAGAATCTTCTCACTCTACCAGCCCCTCCTATTCAAAAAAGGAGCTGGGAATGTGTCCACACCTTGTGGAAATAACACTGTTCTCCAGACTTAGGGATAGATTCACTAACCCTCTGATCCGTGTGCGATCCATTTCCATTTGCATGCAGGCCGACAAATTCACTAAAGGCCTGCATTCAAATGGAGACGATCGTTGACACGCTCCCATCCAACTACACAAATCGCTAAAGCCCTGACAGTAGTGTCAGGAGAAACAGCCTTCTGTCACTGCTGTCAGGGCTTCTGCCGGCTTTTTAAAATTTTTTTTAAATCGGGCAGATATTTTGTGTGTTTTACACAATAGCCAATCAGGGACTTCCTAAGGCTCAGCCCTAAGGAAGTCCCTGATTGACTCAGGTGCCCCTGGCCCCTCCCAAGGTAGGAGCCTGAGCCAACCAGTGCCTTAGGCCCTGCCCCATGCATCGCATGATGTGCCGGGGCGGAGCCTAAGGCCTCAGAGTCATCGCGGGAGGCATTGGAGCAGGAGGGGTTGAGCATCCCTCCTGCTCTGTTAAAAGTATGGGGAGGGAGGGTGAAAAGGGGGCCTGGAGTGAGTAGGGGGTGTCCGGGGGGTATTGGCAGGAGAGAGTTGGAATCCCTCCTGCAGTTTGTTTTTTGGTGTGTGGGCCGGGCCCGGCCAGCCGACCACACACAAAATATCTGTGGCATGGAAAAAAAATGAATAAAAGACTGGCAGGCCTGTCAAAAAACTGCAGCAAAATAGCCAAGCAATTATTAGTGAATCAATCGCTTGGCTATTTTGCATGGGGTTTTGCTAATTTACATGGAAGGATCGGGCTCGGATCGCTACTTCCTTTAGTGAATGGGGTTGGAGAGAAATTTGGTTGCAAAGGGCTCACTAACCGATCGGTACACGATCGGTTTGCTTAGTGAATCTAGCCCTAAGATATAAAACTAAGCTGTGTTAGATTGTTAGAAATAAAGGTGAAACCTGGTGTGGTGGGAGAACAATGTTAGACTCAGGATCTCATGCAGCCATGTGGTCTACAAATATGGCAACTGTTCTTTCTCAGACAGAAGAAGGGTGGGGCTTAAGCTCTGTGGATGCAGCCTAGCTCTCTAGGGATTTAAGTTCACAGAGCACCTTTTATTTATACATCTTAACATAAATACTTAAACTTGTTCTTATACAATAAACTGAGCAAATGCACACATAAAATGAGGACAGAACAGTTATAGAATTACATCCTAAACATTCTGTATTAGGGGGTTATACTTAAGGTAACCATGCGTCCCGTTTTGAATGGGACCGTCCTGTTTTTGGATCCCCTGTCCCGTTGTCCCCACACATAGCTTTGGGACGCCAAAATGTCCCGTTTTCAGGGACAGCATCCCGAAGCTGTGCACAGGGACAACGGGACAGGCGATCGCTTCCTGTCCCTCCCTGCCGCACCAAAAAAAAAAAGCCTCCATCGAGGCCCGATTTTAAACCTCCCTCCAGGTCCGCCGCCACTGCTCCTCTGCTTACCTCTCTGCTGCTAATCGTGCCCAGAAGCCTTCTTCCCGACATCAATTCTGACGTCGGAGAGGACGTTCCGGGCCAGCCAATCGCTGCCTAGCTGGCCTAGAATGTCCTCTCCGACGTCAGAATTGACGTCGGGAAGAAGGCTTCTGGGCGCGTTTAGCAGCAGAGAGGTAAGCAGAGGAACAGCAGCGGCAGATCTGGATGGAGGTTTTTTTTCCACGGTAGGGAGGGAACGAGGTAGGCAGGCAAACTGGCTGGCTTTGGCGCGGCAGAGAGGTAGGTAGGTAGGCAGGCAAGCAGTCCGGCAGGCTGGCTCTGGGGGAGGCCGGGAGGCCGGCAGGCTGGCGCTGGGGGAGGCAGGCCGGCCGGCAGGCAGGCTGGCTCTGGGAAAGGCAGGCTGGCCGGCAGGCTGGCTCTGGGGGAGGCAGGCAGGCTGGCTCTGGGGGAGGGGGTAGGACAAAGGCTGGAAGGCAGTGAGGGGTACATAGTAAAGAGGGAGAAAGGAAGGAGAGAAAGAGGCAGAGAAAGGGGGGGTTGTAAGTAGAAGAAAGACTAGAGAGATAAAGGCCTGGACCAAAGGGGAAAGAGAGGAGGCAGAAGCAGGACTATGGGAGGTGCAGACAGAGGGGGAGAGACCCTGAGAAAGAGCAGAGAGAGGCAAGATCATAACAGAGGAGGGAGAGAGAGGGAGACCTGGAACAAAGGTACAAAGGAGAACTGACACTGGATCTGGGGGCACTAAGGACATAGGAAGGAGGTGCTGGAGACACTAACGATATAGGAAGGAGACGCTGGAGACACTAAGGACTTAGGAAGGAGGCACTAAGGACATAGGAAGGAAGGAGGGAGGGAATAGAAAGGGACAACTGTTGGGCCTGAGCGCAGAAAGGAATGAAAGAAAGGAAACTCAACCAGATATTCATGAAATCACCAGACAACAAAGGTAGGAAAAATGATTTTATTTTCAATTTAGTGATCAAAATGTGTCAGTTTTGAGAATTTATATCTGCTGTTTATATTTTGCACTATATGTACTAAGGTGACATCTTTGAAAACCCCCAAATATAAATAATTAACATTTTCTCTGCGTATATAGTGCTTTGTGTTTTTTTAAAATTTTGAAATAATGAAATACCATTATGAAATAATAAGATATTGTGTGTACATGAAAAATGAATGGAAGAAATTGGAGGTGGGGCTAGGGCGAGATTGGGGGCGGGACTGAATATTAATAGATGTTCTGTTTTGATGAAAAAATAAATGGTCACGTTAGTTAACTGTAAAGAAGGCACCAACATTTAAATGCCAGATATGCACATAAATGATTAGAATAGTGGCATATACTGTATATGTGCTTGAGTATACACTGTAACCAGGCACAGGGCAGAATTAATTTGTCGAGGGCCCCTAGGCACACAAGTACACTGGGCCCCCTGACCCGCCCCACCCCACCATGCGCCCAGGCGGAAACAGGAAGCTGTGTCAGAGGGAAGCTTTGGGCAAGCAGCACCGCTTGCACAATTACAGTTCCCGTTGCTATTCTTACCCGCGTTACTTGCTTATCTTACTTTCCATCGATGGGGGGGCCGCGTTGCCGATTGATGCTGGAGGGGCCCATCGCCGTTTGGAATAAACAATGTTGATGCCCTCCTTCATCGGGCCCCCCTGACCATTTCGGGCCCTAGGCACGTGCCTACTTGGCCTATTGGTTAATCCTGCTCTGACCGGGCATGGCCGATTGGATGTGTCCAGGGGCCAATACCCTAAGTCACACAGGTCTTGGCCGAGCGAAAGTGAGGTATGGGTAGCTGGGAAGAACTGCAATAAAGTTCAAAAAACAGTGCAAAACACTTGTATGCCAAAAAAGAAATCTTTATTTCACATCAGACTTGGTGCATGTAACTTAGGTCAATAGCAATTCAAAATGAGTTCTAAAAATATCAGCAAACAATAGTCCTTGCACAAAATACAAACAAAAACAATCCATTTGTTTCCTTTATTTGGCTTGTTGCCTTTTAATGGCCCTCTCTGAGGCTCTCAGGCCAACACCTGCCACACAGGGCTAGGCCCTTCCCAGCCCAGCTACTGTTTTCCACCTGGCCTGTTCAACCAGATTCTGCTATGACTTCTTATAAGTCTTTTCACTGGGGAAAAGTTCACCTTGGGGTTTTATTAACTAAAATACCCCCAGAGGTGTTGGGATCTGTACCTGCCCTGTAGATTTTGGTGTACAAAAATCCCAACCAAGATCCCACTAAATTTTGAATAGAGTTCCCCAGTGTCCTGTGCCAGCAGTGCCTTAAATAACCAATTTTCATGTACTGCCCCAAACTGCATCACAGAAACACAAACTCAGTCCTGCTTGGATTTAGGCTGTGCAGTTTTCTTCAAGTTTCATAAAACAAGTGGAAAAAAAAAAAACCTCTTTTAGCCAGAGACTTTAAATAATACAGCCTGGCTAGTCTAGAATCATTTACCAACAATTTCCTCTTGATAAACTCCAAACTTTTTTTTTTTACTGTTCCTCAGCCCCAATCCATTAAATCAGGGTCAGTAGCGTATGAAAAATCCTCACTCATTTCTTCCATACTCTGAGCTTCATTCAGTTCTATATCATTTTCATTTATTAATGAGTCCTCAACAAAATCCTTCCAATCCTGAGGTCCTACCTGCCCTTCTGGAGTATAAGGCCCTGGTGCACTTCTGTTTCCTGGCAGAGAAGGTCTGGTTCCCTTCTCTCGGTGACGGGATAATCGCGCGCCAGACACCAGCGCACCGACAATTCGGCGGAAGACAGAAGCGCGCGGGGGAAAAAAATAAATTTTAAAGAGCTCCGACTGGTGGTTTGGGGTGGCAAACCCCCCCCCCCACACACTTTATTGGTTAGTGTTCGTGCTGCCGTTGCGGGGGGGGGGTGAAACCCCTCACATTATAAAGAAAACGGAACTTATCCCCCAAAAAATCAGAAGTTTCGTTTTCGCTATAATGGAGGTTTCAAACCCCCCGAAATCCCCTCCAACAGCAGCGCAAACATTAACCAATAAAGTGGGGGGTTGCCACCCCAAACCCCCCATCGGAGCTCTTTAAAAATTACTTTTTCCCCCGCGCGCTTCTTTCTTGCGCCGAATTGGCGGTGCTGGATTGCCAGCGCGCTGATGTCTTGCGCTCCACTGTCTATGAACCCCTTCTCTTGACCTGCTGGGTTCCTCCTGTGTGGCTACCTGCAACTAGGAACCCCACCCTTTTCTCTCTCAGTGGTTAATTGCCTGTGCTGGAGTTCAGGTGTTCCCTTGGTTCTGGCTAATTCTGAGCTCAGGTGCTTGTTGAGCTGGCTCAAACCAGTTCTGGATTTTGCTAGGCACTGGAGCTGTTTCAGTCCTGGCTTTAGGAATTCTCTGCCCTCGGCCTGATGGGATTTGTAGTCCTGTTACCTTGCTTTTCACTTGCTGCTTAGAAAAAGGTAAACAGGCATGAGGAGTCTCTACCTCCTTTTGTGCACTGCTATGCAAAGACATTTTCTTTCTTGGCAGTGCCCTAGGAGGAATTTCAGGTTTATCTACTGTTTTCTTCTGGGACAATTCCCTACTTTACTCATCAGTTCTGGGGCACTGCAAGGATTCCTTTGCAGCTGCACAATGGTGACCTCATTGTGAGATCATCAAGGTGCACCTACAAGGTAGAATGCCACAATTAAAATATGTATGGGGAACAAGTTGGGATTTAAGAACATAAGAATTGCCGCTGCTGGGTCAGGCCAGTGGTCCATCGTGCCCAGCAGTCTGCTCACACGGTGGCCCTTAGGTCAAAGACCAGTGCCCTGATTCTAGACTTACCTGCATATGTTCTGGTTCAGCAGGAACTTGTCTAACTTTGTCTTGAATCCCTGGAGGGTGTTTTCCCCTATAACAGCATCCTGAAGAACATTCCTGATTTCTACCACTCTCTGGGTGAAGAAGAACTTTCTTATGTTTGTACGGAATCTATCCCCTTTTAACTTTAGAGTGCGCCCTCTCATTTTCTCTACCTTGGAAAGTGTGAACAACCTGTCTTTATCTACTAAGTCTATTCCCTTCATTATCTTGAATGTTTCGATCATGTCACCTCTCAGTCTCCTTTTTTCATGGGAGAAGAGGCCCAGTTTCTCTAATCTCTCATTGTATGGCAACTCCTCCAGCCCCTTAACCATTTTAGTTGCTCTTCTCTGGACCCTTTCGAGTAGTACAGTGTCCTTCTTCATGTACGGCGAACAGTGCTGGACGCAGTATTCCAGGTGAGGGCATACCATGGCCTCGTACAGCGGCATGATAACCTTCTATGATCTGTTTGTGATCCCCTTCTTAATCATTCCTAGCATTCTGTTTGCCCTTTTCGCCACCACACATTACGTGGACGGCTTCATTGACTCGTCAACCAGTACTCCCACGGCTCTTTCCTGGGGGGTCTCTCCAAGTACCACACCAGACATCCTGTATTCTTGTATAAGATTTTTGTTACCGACATGCATAACCTTACTCTTATCCACGTTAAACCTCATTTGCCATGTCGTGGCCCATTTCTTGAGCGTGTTTGTCACGTTGCAGGTCTTCGCAATCCTCCTGCGTCTTCACTACTCTGAATAACTTTGTATCATCTGCAAACAAACAAGCGTGGGATGAACACAGAGGATCTCTAATCAGAAAATAATGGATATACACTGAAGGAACTAAGGCCAGTATTTGGTAGGCTTGCACGGCTTGTGTCCCATAAATGGACATTCAGTTGAGAACGGGCTGGGGAGGGCTTCGATGGCTGGGATAGTTAAGATGGGCTGGAGTGAGCTTTAATGGAGACTCCAGTAAATGAAACCTAAGCACACTGCCGGGCAGTGCTCTGGGTTTCTGGCCCAGAAATATCTAAGAAAAAGGACCATTTAAATTAAATAATTAATTTATGGAGCATGTATGGTTGGGCAGACTGGATGGACAATTCGGGTCTTTATCTGCCGTCATTTACTATGTTAAGCATCTGTCTCCTCTTAAACTCCCTCCATCTTCAGCATCTGCCTCTTCTCCTTTCATTTGACATCTGCCCTTCCTGTCTGTCCCCTTCTCCCCTTCCATGCAACATTTGCCTTCTATCTCCCCTTCCATCCAGCATCTGCCTCATCTCTCCCCACCCACATCTAGCATCTGTCCTCTCTCTCCCCTAATCCAATGTCTGCTCTCTTTCTTGCCCATGCAACATTTAACATCTCTCCCCTTTCTTCCCCCTTTCAGCTTGCACCCCATCTCTCCCTCATCCAGTGTCTGGCCCCTTTCTTCCTCCATATAGAATCTGTCTCCCTAATCCAGTGTCTGCAGTCTGCACCCTTTCTTCCTCCCCTCCAACCCAATACTCCCACTTTCGCTGCTGCTGTTCTCCAAACTAACAGCAGCAGCACAGCAAAGAAAAAGAGACTGTGGAGCTACACGGTTCCTACTCCCAGCTGCCGGTCCCACCCACCTCTGACATCACTTCTTCCGGGGTAGAGCCTGCAGCCAGGAGTAGGAACTTTGTGGCCCTGAGGTCTCTTTTTCTATGTTTTCTTGCCATGGGAGTTTAATTCATCCAGGCCTGAGGGACTACCCCTAGCATTTCTTTTACTTAAAAGTCCTCTTTATGTGGCACCATCTGCTGTGTTTCCTTTTTAAAGATGCTTTTAATCTTTAAATTATGTTCAAATTTTATACTAGTTTCCCTTCAGGATTCTACTTTTCCCTCCCTAATGTTCTTTACATCTATGGCTCTTTTCTGTACTTTAAAGCATTGAATTGTAGTTCTATCCCTCCTTACCTTGTGTATTGATTAGTCTGTAAGTCTGTCGGTCTAACCCATCATTTTTAAATTTTAAATGGTATGTCTAAATATATGTTTATATTTTTATTACTGTTGTAACTCGCTTAGTAAATCTAAATAAGCGACTCATCAAATTAAAATAAAACTTGAATCGTGTGTTCACAACTCATCACCCTTTAATTTCCTATATATGAACTTGGCAATTTGTGGTGAGTTGAGCACCCAGTGGCGTACCAAAGGGGGCGGTGGAGGAAGTCCGCCCCGGGTGCAAGCCTTAGGAAGGGGTGCACAGCCGGCCAGGTCCGGGTCGTCCAGTGCCGGTCCACAGAAAATTCCTGCTGGTCCGCACAGGGCCGGCAAGATCAGATTGGGGCTATCAGCAGCGTCTGGACTGCATCGGCCCCCCCTCCCCGCGACGCAATTTAAGATCAGCAATGGGTCTCCCCCCCCCTCCCGTGATGGCACTCAAGTTCGGCAATGGACCGCCTTCTTCCCCCGGCATCAACAGCACTTCAGATCGGCAACGCGGTGCTCAGCCCAAAGCTTCCCTCTGACTCAGCTTTCTGTTTCCGCCCAGGCAGTTCGAGTCAGAGGGAAGCTTTGGACTGAGCACCGCGTTGCCGATCTGAAGTTCTGTTGATGCCGGGCGGAGAAGGAGGCCCGTTGCCAATCTGGAGTGTCATCACGAGGGGGGGGGAAGGGGGTGCGTTGCCAATCTTGTTGCCAAAATTGGAAAACAAGGTGAGAGGAAGGGAGAGAGATGGGGGCAGATGATGCAAGGGGGAGAAAGAGAGAGAAGGGGCAGATGATGGGTGTGTAGAGAAGGGGCAGATGATGGAAGTGGGGGGAAGAGAAAGAAGGGGCAAACGATGGAAGTGGGGGGAGAGAAGAGGGCAGATGATGGAAGTTGGGAGAAGGGAGAGCAAATGCTGAATGGAAGTGGAGAAAGAACACATACTGGATGGAAGGAGGGATAAAGAAAAAGGACATATGCTGGGGGAAGAAGATAGAGTTAGTGAGATAGTGGAGGGGTGAAATAAAGGGGTGGCATGCTGTTGATTTATATTGAACTGAGCCCAATTAGGACTTCTATTCCATTTTAGCTTAATTTTTTCATACATTCTGCTTTTTTTCTCATTCCATTTCTTCTTCCTTTTTTGAGCTTTAATATTGTTTTCTTTTTTCTATTATAGTACATAGTGTGACAAACCCATTACCAGCTCAGGGTTTGCCCCAAGAAAAAACAGGATTTTCACTGATCCCTGTTGTAGGAAGGCAGACCAGGTTAGTGCCTGGATCCCAGAAAGAACTGACTATCCCTGTGATAATAAGAAAGATCATGCTGAAGAGTGGCAGGAGAATGTGAAGCAAAGAAGCTTTGACATGACTGGGACAAACCCAAGCTCAGCCAAGGGTTTAGTAACCGATGTGGTGCCTGTACCTTTAAAGCAAAGAACTGCTAGAACAGGGGTGTCAAACTCAATCACATAAGGGGCCAAAATCTAAAACATAGGCTAAGTCATGGGCCAAATTTTTTATTAAGATACTTAGGGGTCCTTTTATTAAGGTACACTAACCAATTTAGAGCGCGCTAAATGCGCACCTTAATAAAAGGATTCCTTAGTCTTAGTAGAAGTATAAGGTCACAACCACTCCAACTCACATGCTGGCTCTGTGATATAAACAAAATAAATAAAAAAGACTTTTCCTCTCTTTTTTAGGTCCTAGTTCAAATCTGACATATTGTAATCACAAAACAGAAAATGCAATTATTTTTTCTACCTTTTGTTGTCTGATCATTATTCAAATCATGTTGTGGTCTCAGGCTCTGGTTGTCTTCTCATAACTCACTTGCCAGGGTCTCCTTCTTTCTTCTTCCCTTCTGTTTCCCTTCCCTCCCCCAGAGGTCTGGCATCTTTCCTTTTGGTCCGAGATTTGGCCCTCTGTTCCTTCCCTCCCTCCATCCCAGCCTCACATTAAAGCAGTCTGCAGAGGATCACCGGTCAGCTGTAGTGATCCTAGCAGGCTGCCGTCGGCTTCTGCAGCACGTTCCCTCTGCTGCAGTCCCGCCCCTCCTCTAACATACAGGACCGCAGCAGAGAGAACGTGCTGCTGAGGCTACAGCAGCCTGCTAGAATTGTTACAGTCGACCAGCAATCCTCTGCAGGCTGCTTTAATGTGAGACCAGGAAGCCGCATGGACCTACAGCTGATGCAGCGCTTGTACCTGATTGGGTAAAAAAAAAAAAAATGTCTGCTGGCAGGCCAGCTTAAGTGCAAATTTGTAATTGTCTGGCGAGCCAAATTTTATTACACCGCGGGCCAGAGTCTGATATGTCTGTGCTAGAAGCAGGAGGATGAAGCCTGCTCAGTATTCTGAAGAACCTGTTACTTTTTCCCCCGCCCTGGATTAGGAGGCGTGGCTTACAGCTGCTTAAAGACAGGATCAGGATTCATGAGAGGGGGGAGCACAGGAAAGGCTGGAAGAATGGAGAGCTCAGAGAGTGCAGAGGCTGGAAAGCAGCAGAAGTTTGCTCCAGTTGCTGACAACTCAGATTAGGCTAGGTAATGCAGGAGGTAGATGAAGTTTCTCCTAACCCATCGGAAGGTTTGGCTATGCTCCTGGAGGTTATGGAAATCCAAGAATGTTTGCCTAAAGGCTGTGATTTCCCTGAGGCAATGCAGATCACCTGAACCAGTGTGAATTTATGTTGTTACTCTCTTTAATGGTGCTGGGTTGGCTGCAGAAAGATTGTGTTTTTCTGGTATGACAAATTGCACTCACTTACCTGAATATTGAAAAGCTGAACTTTCTTTATGTGTTCAGAAACCAAAGCATTTTTTAAAATGTTTGGTTTTGAAATGTATGAGTAGGAGCCAGTTTTGGTTTGAAGCAGTTTTTGTTTGCCGTTTGCTTCAATCAGTATGCTCCATCCAGCTGAGGCAGCTCTTGGTGGTTGCCACGGAGACAGGAGATATTAAGTTATGTAGTTTTGCTGCTGAATTAACCCCTAACGTTGCTAAAGCCTTTTCTGAGTTCTCTGTATGAAAAGCACCTCATTTTTCAAGAATTGTAGGTGCAGCAGTACTGCTGAAGTTTGTGAATGAAATGTTTTATTCAGTGCATGAAAGAACTGTGGCTGAAAACTGGTGTTCAGATTGCTGTTGACCTGGTGTAAATGCTAATTACTGGCAAAGATTGCCATTATCATACCAACTTTATTCCAGCTTAGCTCCAGCACTACCCTGATACAGGAGAATCAGAAATATAGTTCTTTGTGATAAGAATTTATTTTGATATTAGTATTATTTTTCATTTTGCTGACTCAGTGAAATTAACTGAGCCAGTTTGGTCAACCTTGGGACTAGAGACTGTTAAGAACTATAATTCAAACTGAATTGCTTTCTTTGTGTACTTATGAAAGCTGTTCTGTTTCTCTTCCGTGCTGTGTGCCATGAACATAAAGCAGGCTTGAACCTGTTGCAACCTAATTTGGCTGGTGGCCTCAATAAACTTCTATTCATTTTGGACATTCTGACTTATTGCTTGATTATAAAGAAGAAATTACCATTACTTACCTGTACATGCACTTCTAAGCAGCGGCCTAGCACCTTATTAAGTCCTGAAGGGATCCTCTTGTTATAGAGCAGTGTTCTTCAACCACCGGTCCATGGACCGGTGCCGGTCCACAAAGATTTCCTGCCTGTCTGTGAAGAATTAGTGTCCCCTGCAAGCGCATATCCATCTTCCTTCCAGCCTGGCTGCTCCTTATCTTCAGCGCCAGCTGCACTTGTTTGCTGGGACAGCGCACAGTGGCTCTTGCACGCTGCACGTAGCTAACCTGGGCTGGAGACAGGTAACGAGTTCATGGGGATAGGATGGGGACTGAGCTGTCCACAGAATAATTATTTTATTTCCGCCGGTCCATAGGTGTCAAAAGGTTGAAGTACACTGTTATAGAGGACACACTGGGGTTGAAGTTTTGCCACAACCCAGAATGCTAGCTGTGGGCAGTAGATGCCTGAGTGTGTCAATAGTTCCTACCATCACTCAGGCTGCATAGCATAGATTGTGATCCTGTCTGGGACAGATAGGGAATATCTATGAGCTTTAGTACCATGTTATGGTTTATCTATCTTTAATGTTAACATTTTCCTTGATTTATTCCTTCTGTACACCGCCTAGAACCACAAGGCATTGTGCGGTATACAAATAAAGACTTATGTTATGTTCCACATAAGAGCAATTGCAGTAAATGAATCCAAGATATCTGCACCAGTGACAGCACAGGATAAGTGATCACCTGCTAAGAGCATATTCCAGCAAATACATGTGTCGGCAAATCACTCATCCATAATCCACCCATTTTCCTGTCTCATTACAGGCTACTCAATTAGCACATGCATTAAACATGCCTATGCACTAACAGTCAGTATATGCTAATTTATGCCCAAAAGCACATTTTAGTAAAAGGGCCCTTAAATCACAGACTGTGTGCTAAAACGTTAAAGTGCAACAATGGATAAATGTCCACATGCTCAATTGTCAACATTAAGACTTTGGCAAAAAAAGATAAGAAGAAATGGGCATTATTCTGTGACCTAGGACTTACACTCCAATCCAGTGTGGTTCTGGGCTTCTTCAGTGGTCCACTGTAGATTGCCAAACTGGGATTATTTGCAGGTGCAAGGTGTTGCAGACCTGAACGAGAGATAGCTTTCCTAGAACAGGACAAGATAAAAGAAGGCTAAGAATAAGAAAAACATAGTTCACTACCCAAACTTAGGGTTCAGAGCCAGCACATTCAGTAATTGCAACATTTATGAATTATTCTTCAACTATGTAACACAATTTTTGTTCCTGGGCATTTCCTTATTGCTCATGCCTCAAAAGTTCCAAGGTTTATTAATAATTTCTTATCGCTTAATCAGAGATGCAAAGCGGTGTACAATAAAATACATTTATAACATACCATAATGTAAAAGATAAATATTAAAACAAATACATATCATTATTAGGGATTGATTAGTAAAAACAAACAAGGTTCAACAGACGGACAAAAACAAAAGGAAAAGAAGGGCAGTACTACAATATATATAGAAAAGGACAAATAAGGAAAAGAACAATATGAAATAGGGTTCAACTGAAAACAGCAGAGAGATTTTTTGCCCTTACGAGGGCAGTTATATATAGAAAATGTCAGTTATTTTCATAAAACATTGCCTATTTAAAACTTGAAAACACCAAATTATCTTTTCATTCTTATAAAGTCATAAAAAGCAACATATGAATCACAATTAGCATGAAATTATATTGAAGTTATACAAAGATGACCACAGAAGATTTAAAAGTGAGTAGTGTTTCAAGATTTGCAATTATATTGTGGTCACTTTCACGAATCAGCCCCCAAATGTAGACTTCCATCATGTTCGCCAAATGTGCTCCACAAAGATAAATATTTTGTCCCAATAAGCTCTGATATTGGGACATGTCCAAACCATATGGCCCAAACCGGCCTCTGGAGCAGTACAGCGAAGACACTCAGCAGAAGGTCGAAACCCAGAAAAATAAGCCCTCTTAGGAGAAATATACAATCTTAAGACTAATTTATATTGTTGTTCCCAGAAAGAAGTGTATTTACATAAGGTAGGCAATTTTTTAACAGCTTGCAAAATCACATCCTCTGGCAATTCTAGGTTTAAATCATGAGACCAGGCATCTCGCAATCTAGAATGGTCGAGCACCGGGGACTCATCCTTCAGATGTTTGTGATCAAATTTAAGAGGAATCGGGAGTTGGGAACCAATGGTATGAGCAGTAGACAACAGCTCTTAACAAGGGGCTAAGTGGAGAGATGGTAAATAAGTAAGGTAATGATGAATCTGCATATAAGCAAAACCATCAGTATGGGAAAGATCATAGTCCTGTTGTAGTTGAGCAAAGGATTTAATGCTCCCATCGTCCTCCACTAAATGAAATAAATAATGAATCCCCCATGCCTCCCATCTGACAAAACTAACCCCATCCACACCAGGAGGAGAGTTACCATTGAAACAAATAGGCAAGAAGGGAGATATAGTAGTACTAAGAGAATGAAATTTGCAGACCCATTGCCAGACCTGCCGCAAAAGACGGTGCAGTACCTTATATAGGAGAAGCTCAGGCAGAGGAGAGAGGACAGAGAGGAGATAAGCACTAAAGTGAGTAGTACGAAAACAGGAAAGCTCCAGAGAAGTGTTAGTAAAGTTAGAGGTTCCTCGAAAAAAGTCATTTACGTGTCGCTAACATAACCAACAGTCAAGAAACGAATGTTCAACAAACCAGTCCACCCTTGTACCAGGGAGTTGCCGCAAGCCAATAAGGTAGTAGGGCTCTCTTACGTGCCCAGAGAAACCGCTGAACCAAACGCACCAGTAGCTTTTCATCTTTAAGGGTCAGATAAAGAGGGAGAACCTGGAAGACATACAACCAACATGGGACAATAAGCATATTATACAAGCTCACCCAACCTAATAGTGAGAGAGGGAGGCTCCTCCACAGCGGTAATTGATTAGTAAGAGTCTGAAAAGCGGGTTGATATTCAAAGTATACAATCGAGAAAGGTCAAGTGGAATACGAATGCCCAGGTATTTCAACAATGAGTCGGCCATGGCAAGGGAAATTACCCTTTCCAAATAGCGCGAACCTCAGGAGAAGAGTGCATTGCAACCAATTTGTCCAGATTCAGAAATAGGCCAGAATAAAAGCCAAACTCAGAGATGAGATCCAATGCAAGGAAACCTCCGGATGGGTAAGAATCAAAAACATGTCATCCGTGAATGCTAAAGTCTTTAGTCCTACCCCCACAACAAGGAGGTCCCTTATGTCTTCGAACAGATGTAAGGTGCAAAGCAAGGGTTCTAAAGAAAGAAGAAATAGTAAAGGGGAGAGGGGACATTAACCAACAAGGACGCCCTCGGATTGGAGTAAAGACAAGTAGGCATTATGATAGAACCCTCCAAGGTCAACATACTCAAGGGTACGAAACAAAAAGGACCAATGAACACTATCAAAGGCCTTGGAGGCATCCAAACTAACAAACAAAGTGGGAATTTGATGTTGTTGGCAATGGGCAAGTGCAAAAAGAACCTTCCAAATGTTGCAGACTGACTGGCAACCACAGACAAAGCCTACCTGATCCTCATGAATCAAAGGATGGTGAGGGGCTAGACGGTCTGCCAGCATACGAGAAAGAAGTTTAAGATCGACACTGATCAAAGAGATCAGGCGATATGAACCAGGATCATCCGCCACCTTACCTGGCTTCAGCAATAACGTGATGAGCGCCTCATTGGCATAACAGGGAAAAGAGCCACCAAAAATGGCTGCATTATAATATGCAATTGACTGTGAACAAACCAGTTTGCAGATAATATTTGTACCAAGACCTCAAATATCCAAGACACTACTTAATTGATTTCATGTCCTTATTGGGATAATGTATTCATCATTGGTCTTGTTATCTTTTTTAATGCAGGCAATACCCTAATGCATCAATGTGGTGCTGGAATAGTAATAGAGAAGAGCACTTATCTTATAGCCTGACGGCTACCCAGCCATTTCACTGGCATGTTTCCTCAGAGGCTAATGCTCTCCACTCTCATGCTGTTTCATTTTTAATTGCTACGGAGGTACAAATATTATCTGCGAACTGGTTTGTTCACAGTCAATTGCTTGTTGTAAGATAAGGTGAACAAACTATTTTTCCATTGTCAATTTGCATTATAATATGACAATAAGGGGCCACACAAATGTGGAGAAAGAATCCGGTATAAGTCACCATCAAACCCATCCAGGCCCAGGGCCTTGCCAAATTTCAGGGCCTTAATCACAGTCTGTAATTCTAAAGCCTGAAAGGGGCAGTTCAAACTAGACACCACTTCCTCAGAGAGTCGAGGCAACCCAGACAACTGAAGATAATCCACTAGCAAATCTGGGGAAGCATCTTCGGGAGTATCATACAATTTTGCAAAGAAGTCATAAAGAACCTGCGAGACATCAGTGGAGCGAGATACCCTGCCCCGGCCTACGGACGGTTTTAGTATCTACAAAGCATGCTAGAAGAGGCCCCGGCTTATTGACAAACTGTTGAAAGCGATGTTTATGAAAGGCCATCCACTTCTGAGATCTCGAGTGAAGAAGAGAATTAAGGACCTCCTGAGAAGATAAATATTGTTCCTGAGTCTCCAAGTATAAGAGAGAAAATGACCCCGGAGTAAAGTCTTAGCGGCCTCCCATAGTAAAATGGGGTCATCCTGATATTGTGCATTATGGCCCAAATAGACATTCCATTGGGTCTGAAGGAATTTCTTAAATTCTACATCCTGGGCAAGATAAAACAGAAAGCACCAGAAAGGAGAGCAGATGTAAGCTACAAGTAAGTGAATATCTAACCAAATAGGCATATGATCAGAAATATTCAGATGACCAATCTCTGCCGATAACACAGAAGAAAACAACTCTGGAGACACGAACAAGTAGTCGATCTGAGACCAGTTATGATAAGCATGGGATAGGTGGGTATAATCCCTAACCTCTGGATGTAACAAACACCAGTGATCTTCCACAGCAATAGAATCACAAAAATCAGCAAGAAGGTGTCCCTTAGCCCCCAGATTGGAAGACGGAGCACTGGACCTGTCACAAGTAGGGTCCATAACTAAATTAAAATCACCCAATAAGATGAGCAGGTCTCCGGAATAACGAGAACAAAGTTGGGTTAACTTCTGTTAAAAGGAAGATTCAGACCATAAACAACCAACAGCAAATAACACTTGTCACCCAGCATCAAGTGCAAAAGAAGATAGCAGCCATCTGGAGATTAATCGAGGACTTGAACCCCAAGTGGCAAGGACTTACAGACCAACACTGCAATGCCACCATGGTGCCCCGTTGGGGAGGCAAAAATGAACCTCACCAACCCACGAGCGACGTAACTTGAGGTGCTCAGCATTCATCAATCGGGACTATTGTAAGCTTGCAATATCCGCTCAGTAGCGCTGTAACACTGCTAAAATTTTGGAACGTTTAACAGGCAAGGTAATTCCCCCGAAATTCCAGGAGGTAATCCGGAAAGGAGTACTCAGAGTTAGCTAGTTAGATAAGAAAAAGAAAGCCACATCACACAGGAAAAAAAAATGAAAGAAGACCCCAGGAGTCCAGCCTCCCCCAAGGTAAAAAGAACCAGAAAGAACACATCAGGAGAAGTAGAATGAAAGATTCTCAATTGCACAACAAGCAGCAAACAAAAAAATATAGCTGAAGGAGGACCACCCACACTTCCTTCCCCCACCCTGGCACCCTCCCTAAGAGCATGCCCCCCCTACAACTCTAAACACAACCAAATAAATTTGTTCTGCGCCACACAGGCAAACCAGAATGATGGAGTCATGGCATGAGGTGAACAGGACTCCCAGCCCCCCACCCGGTCCCCACAACCAGCAAATAGGTCTCACAAATCCATGCAATTCAAGGGCAGACGCCATACACTCCAACAAGCAAAACAGCCACATATATCACACTTACACCCACTGCCCAAGTTGAAGAATAGGACAGCCTATAGGATGTCGCAGCTGAAAGGATGTCAGAGTATGCTACAACAAAGTCCCTGCACAATAAGAATGGGTCCCACAGAGAAGCACAAGGCTCCAGCATTCATATACCCTTCCATCGAAAGAACAATGGAGAGGCATACGCACAGCGCCAATTACACAGGGGGCACCGAGTCTTATAGCTGAGTCCACCAAATTCTGTGCAAAAGGGTAAGGTAGAAAAATCACCTCTGGGCAGCGGAGCCCCCCAGCACCTACCAAGTTTACCAAATTTTATTACAGTTTGTTGAAACACCTATCATGAACTCTAAGCATTTTACAATGTTAAAAACAAGGGGGAGACTTGCAAGGATATATTTACAAGACAAATTAAGGATTTAAAGTAAAAACAATAGGTAAGTTTTGGTGAAATACAATAATGGTTTCACCTGGAAGTGGCCTTGGGCAAGCTTAAGCGGCCTTAGGCATCTCCCTAAGGCCACGACAGATGTCTGAAATGTAGGACAAAAAAATGCCCCTGCTGCAATCAGCTGAGTGGCCATGGCAGGAAAATCCACCCGCGACATCGGCTGGCAGGAGGGATGCCTATTCCCTCCTGCCCCCAAAACCTTCCTGAAGCAGTGGGGCAGAAGGGATGCCCACTCCCTCCTACCCCTGAACTCCCGAACCCCTCCCGCAGCAGCAACTTATCTCATGTAAATTTTGCCGAACATCTAAATGTGTCAAACATTGGTTAGGCAATGCCATTCTGTAGTCATTTAAAGATCTAAGGTGTATTGTAGAGGAATATGGTATAGTATGAGTAGATAATAATCAGGAGAGTTCTGTTTAAAAGTTTTATATGAAAGTAGAATTAATTTATATCGAATCTGATAAGCAACATGGAGCAGGTGATATTATTTCAGCAATGGCATTACATTATCTTTGGAATACGAATGGGTCAGGAAATGGTAGCTGTATTCTGTAATGTTTGAAATATATGAAAGGAAGTTTTATCATAAAACGAACTGTACGAAGCTTTCTTAAATAAAATACCATTGACTGTAGATAACAAAGTCAATTTTGAATCTAATATAACTCCTAAATAACAAAATTGTTGTATAGGTTCAATAGATGTTCCTAATAGCTTAATTGGATAAGTAAAAGGCGAGTGGTGACCTGCAAGCTAACAGGCTGTGGTTTTATTTCGGTTTAACACTAGTTGGTTTAATGAAAGCCATTGGGCGTCCTTTTCAAGACATTTTTGTAGTGGAGAAATATCCAGAGAGAACTTATCAGTATGATAAAGCAAAAGAATCAGCAGCATATAGTATATGTGGAAAAAACATATTACAATTCTGTAGAATAGCTGCAAGTGGACTGATAAAAATATTAAAAAGTAAAGGATCACTTTAGAAATAGACTGATTAATAGAAACTTTATATGTTCATCCAGATAAGAAAGAGTTAAACTATGTTAACATTGTTTGTAATAGACCGATATCTTGTAAACTTGAAAGCAATAAATCATGGTTAACTAAGTCAAATGCAGCTGAAAGAGCTAATGAGATAGCCAATATTACTTGCCATTTGTCATTAAGGGCAGAAGCTAATATGGTTTAAGTAATACACAAGGGAGAGCGCTAGATGTAGTGTACTTAGATTTTAGCAAAGTCTTTGTCATGGTTCTGCATAGATTATATACAAATAAACTGAGCGCCCTAAGAATTCGCAGGAGCCATTAAGGATGCCTCTCAGTACCGAGCAGCAGCGCCAAATCGCGCTCCTGCTCGTGTCGCTCAGCGGTGAAGAAACTCCGGCATCTGGTTAGCAGCAGGGCAGGAACTTGGAAACATCGCTCCTGCCCGCTGCACCTACACCGCGGATTGCTAGATGAGGTACCTATGAGGATAGAGCAGGGAGGGAGGGTGCAGAATCTGATGGGAAAGGAAGGAAGGGTGCTGGATGCAGAGTCTGACAGGGGAAGGGGGAAGGAAGAGGGCTGGTGCAATGCCTGACAAGGGGGGGAAGGAAAGAAGGAAGGGGGCTGGTGCAATGCTTGACTGGGGGGGAAGGAAGGGGGCTGGTGCAATGCCTGACAGGGAGGGGAAGGAAGGGTGCTGGGCGCAGAGCCTGACAGGGGGGAAGGAAGGGTGCTGGGCGCAGAGCCTGACAGGAGAGGAAGGAAGGGGGCTGGGTGCAGAGCTTGACAGGGCAGGACACTTGAATATTAAGCCGTCCGACTTATTAAGAGTCAACTATCTTTCCTCCTTTTTGGGGGGAAAATGTGGTCTCGACTTATATTCGGATCAACATATTCAAGTATATATGGTAAGTGAAAACCATCTTTCCTATCAGACAGTTTTCACTTGGAATGATATATCATTGCAGTTCAGTCTTCCTCTTATGTGATCTTTCACAAGTATTTAAAAGCTTATCTGGATCAATGCCTAACCATGAAAGACCAAGTAGACTCCTTAATCAGAAAGGGTTTTTTCACTCTCTGGAAACTTCGATCCATTAAAGCATATTTTGATATGTCAGCATTCAGAATTCTGGTACAATCCCTCGTACTGAGTCAACTTGATTACTGTAACATCGCCTATTTAGCAATTTCCCAAAAGAATATGCGACGATTACAATTAATGCAAAATGCAGCGGTCAGACTAATTTTCGGGCTGAAGAAGTTTGATCACGTGACACCTTACTACCGATAGCTGTACTGGTTACCGATGGAAGCACGCGTAAAGTTTAAGTTCGCCTGCCTCTGCTTTAAAGTACTATACGGACTAACCCCTAAATACATAACTGACCTTTTCTCCTTCTCAGCCAACAGGCACAAGAGAAGCTCACATTTGAACTTCGTTTCCCCCCCAGTTAGAGGATGTAAACTCAAAAAACACCATCAACACTTTCTCTCACATCAGGCAGCATTATGGGGTAAAGATCTAGAACAATTGCTTTCGCCCACTACTTATGAGGAATTCAGGAAGCGCCTAAAAACATATCTGTTCCTGAAGTATCTAGACAACTGACCCATACAACTCTTTCTCTTCAATAACGGTTCTCTTGACCTATTAACCACTTTCTTTCACCTCTGTTAAGTTCAATCAATTTGTACCATCTTTTAATCTTTTGTAAACCGCATAGAACTTCACAGTCCTGCGGTATATAAACTGTTATTATTATTATTATTTCAAAAATTCTTGATTTCTTCTGATAACATTTGAAAGACATTGCTTTTTTATTTGTTTTGATCACTTTCTTATTGTAAACCATTTTAGACTCTAATTTGTTGGGGATAACACAGCCTAAAAAGCTGAGATTAGAATAAATCACAGATACCAATATACCCAGCTTGAGAAGGGACATTTTAGGCCAGTCCTGAATTTCTGACAACCCTATCTTGATGCATTATGGGATGGATTTCAATGGGTAGAATCAGTGTCCACAAATACCACAATACAGTGGGAATGTACACTGAAAACCAGGACTAGCTTAAAATGTCCCTCATGGAACTGGGTATTTTGGCAGCTCTGAAAAATTACTCAGTTGAGGGGTAATTTTAAATAGATATTTTCATGTATATGTAACAATGTATAAAGTATTACTTATAAAATTATGCTCTGAAGTGCATGTTTGAAGATGGAGTTGTGATTTAAACTTGTACTTTATAAACTATACGCAGGTGTAAATCTCAATTTCTGCAGCTTTTCAGGGTAATTTTATAAAGACACATAAAGGCCCATTTGACATAAAACGAAGAGCTCAGAATTAAGAGGTTCAGGTCAGGACATGCTTAGTTCTAGAAACATTTTAGAAAAGGTCCTGGTGACACAATGCCTTTTCTAAAATGTTTGCAGGAGCACATGTATTTATTGAAATGTATAGCTACAGCAGCTATTTTAGAAATATATATACAAATGGAATAAATGGCATGAACTCAGCAGTTTCTACATGGAAGTGTTGATTTTGCCACTTCCTCATTTAGCTGCCCCATTTTACAAGCCTATATATGTAAGCCGCCACATTTTTAATTTGTTTTCCTTTTGTAGGAAGAAATAAACAATGGATGATTAAAGAAAAATGCCCTTAATCCCTTTTGTAAAGCCCTGGATGAAACCAGCATTTTATTTTATTTTATTTTTTATAATTCTTTATTCATTTTCACAAATTACATTAAGTGTTAATATTTTCATTCACAGTAACAATAAATACATCACTTATAAACAATCATTGGTATATTACATATATTCTTATCCCTATCCTTCGCCCATCCCCCCCAATCATATACTCCATTATTGTATGATATATGTAATAATAAAATACCCCCTCCCTACTTCATAAACTAATAAACATAAGGGAAATAATTTTACTTAATCCTGACAATATTTTGTTAATGGTTTCCATACATCCTGAAATTTCTTAAAATATCACTTTTGTAACGCAGTAAATCTTTCCATTTTATAGATATGGCATAAAGAATTCCACCAAAAGTTATAATTTAATCTCCTCCAGTCTTTCCAATTATATGTGATTTGTTGAATGGCAACCCCTGTCATTATAAGTAGCAATTTATTATTGTTCGCAGAAATCTGACTTTTTGCTCTCATATCCATACCAAATATCACAGTATCATAGGATAATGCCACTGGGTTCTCTAATAAATTATTAATTTGGTCCCAAATTGATTTCCAAAAATTCATAATATATGGGCAATGAAACAATAAATGATCTAAAGTTCCTGCTTCTAAATGACAATGCCAGCATCTATTAGACAAAAAACTATCTATTTTTTGCAACCTAACAGGGGTCCATAACGCTCTATGCAACAGAAAAAACCAAGTTTGTCTCATAGATGCTGACACCGTACATTTCATCCTCCAAGACCAAATTCGTGGCCATTGAGATGCAGTAATTTCATGCTTAATCTCAATGCTCCAAATATCTCTTCAACCAGTTTTTAATTTCTTCTTAGTAAATCCATTTAATAATTTATACCACTAGGTGGCCTGGTGACCCAAGAAGTCTGTCTGAAAACAAAGAAACTCCATACTATAATGATTATTAAGGTTTTTCCAATCAGGGAACCCCGCCTGAATGGCATGCTTCAGTTGCATCCATCTAAAATTTTCTGATTTATTAAGTCCAAACTTATGTTGCAACTGTGAAAATTCAAGCATGCCACCATTAGAAATAACATCATCCAATATACGTATTCCTGCTATCATCCAATGCTTCCAGACTAGTCTTTCTCCGCCAATTTGAATCTTGGAGTTTACCTATATAGATTGATTTGTAGATTTGTAAATTGGAATAGTTGTTAAATTGCTTACATATCGTAAAGTTTTCCATGTATCTGCTAATATTCTATTGTCCTTACTATAGCTAGGCATTTTGATACTGAGAACATGGGACAGTCGCAATGGAGACATGAGTTGCCATTCTATCCACAACCAATCTGGGAGTTTTTCCATGAGTTCTGGGAGGATCCAATACATACCATGACACAAAATATAGGCTTGATGGTACCTATAAAAGTTTGGAAAATTTACCCCTCCCTCTGAAATTGATCTTTGTAAAGATACCAAAGCTATTCTAGGAGTTTTACCCAGCCAAATAAATTTTAACAGAATTCTATTTAACTTTTTATAAAAGGACCCTTGAAAATATACCGGCAACATACCCATCTGATAACAAACCACAGGCAAAATCATCATGTTAATAGTTTGGACTCTCCCCCCACCATGAAAGGTGTAAAGGATTCCATTGCTCACACATTTCCGTAACCTTCTGCAATAACAATTTTTCATTTATTTTCATTGTTTCGTCCAATGTATTTTTAATCCAAATGCCTAAATATTTTATTCCATCTTCCTTCCAGAGAAAAGGAAATGAATCAAACAAACCTTTTGTACAATGTACATTGAGTGGAAGAACTTCTGATTTAGACCAATTTATCTTATAACCTGAAAATTTCCCAAAATTCTCAATTAATTCAAGTAAGCAAGGAATGGTTATCTCAGGATTTCTCAAATAGAGCAATATATCATCTGCATAAGCTGAAATCTTATATTCCCGATCTTTATGAGGAATACCCTGTATCTCCTCTCTCTGTTGAATGGCTAATAACAAGGGTTCCAATACAATGTCAAAAAGCAGAGGAGATAAGGGACAGCCTTGTCTAACTCCCCTCTGCAACTTGAAAACTTCTGAAAAATTATTATTAATATATAATTTAGCAACAGGAGAGCTGTACAAAGTTTGAACCATTTGAACAAATCCTGATCCAATACCAAACCACTCCATCGCTTGATACATAAAGGTCCATTCAACACGATCAAAAGCCTTCTCTGCATCTAGAGATACAGAGAAAACTGGTTCTTTTAAGGCTTTGGACAAAGTCAACATATGCAATGCAAGCCTAGTGTTGTTAGAAGAATGTTTTTGAGCAACGAATCCTGTTTGGTGTATACCAATAATAAAAGGGAGAGCTTTAGCTAAACGAATAGCCAAAATCTTAGCAAAAATTTTCCCATCAACATTAATTAAAGAAATAGGCCTGTAATTTGAAACCAGCGTGGGATCTTTATTTGGCTTTGGCAAAACAATAGTTAATGATTCAGCCATGGTACCCGTAATATATCCTTTAGTAAGTTGGGTCTGATATAAATTTAATAAATATGGTAACAGGGTAATTTGAAATGATTTATAAAACTCTAAAGTAAAACCATCTCCACCTGGAGCGGATCCAACTCTAAGGGACTTCAATGCTGTTTGCAATTTGTTTATTAATATTGGCTTTTCTAAACTTTCTTTTATATGCTCAGGAATTTTCGGTCCCGTAATTGACTCTAAAAATTTTAAACCATCCCTTTCCTTATCTAAATAAGGCTCAGAAGAATATAGGTTTTTGTAAAAACTTAAAAATTGTTTTAAAATCGGTCCAGTTTGAGAACAACTATTTCCCTTTTCGTCTTTTATCATCGCTATTTTTGTTTTTCTTTTTTTAGCTTTTAGATAATTTGCCAATAATCTTCCCGCCTTATTTGAATTTCCATAATACAATGTTTGTTGAGAAAATAAGTCTTTCCTAATTAACTTAGAAGAAATTTCATTATATTTCCCTTTCGCTTTCAAGAGGTCTTGTAATGTAGAATATTCCCATTTTTGAATTAATTTAGATTCCAATAACTTTATATTTTTTTCCAAACTATAAAATTGTTCTTTAATTTGTTTTTTAAGATATGCCGAAAAAGAAATAATTTGACCTCTAATGGTTGCCTTAAAAGCATCCCATAACGTTTCTATTGAAATATCCTTCGTATTATTAATTTGAAAATAATCCTTCATTTTCACTTGTAATTCCTCAATAAAATTTGACTCCACAAGCAAAGCATTATCAAATCTCCATATAGGTCTACTATCTTCTTTATCAACTATCTTAATTTTAATCCACACCCCACCATGACCAGACA
Source organism: Geotrypetes seraphini (assembly GCF_902459505.1). Taxonomy (NCBI): domain Eukaryota; kingdom Metazoa; phylum Chordata; class Amphibia; order Gymnophiona; family Dermophiidae; genus Geotrypetes; species Geotrypetes seraphini. The sequence goes on along the minus strand of NC_047092.1, from coordinate 83,111,767 downwards.
AAATAATTGGATCTATGGAGGCTTGTGTTACTTGTTGAACTAATGAATTTGAAATCAAAATATAATCTATTCTCGAAAAAGATTTATGAACATGGGAACAAAACAAAAATTCCCGATCATTAAAATGAAATATTCGCCAAATATCTTTCAGATCACAATTTAGTACCAAATTATCCAATCCTAATGATTTTATACTTCTACTAGGTTTTTTTGTCCATTATAGGATCTATAACAGCATTAAAATCCCCAGCCACAACTAAATTCGAAGCAGCCAGTGGTAACAACAATTGTTGTAGAGTTTTAAAAAATTCAATTTGGTTCGTATTAGGTGCGTATACATTGAAGAGCGCCATTGTAGTATTTCCCAGATTCATGTCTACATGTAACCACCTTCCCAAGGGATCAGCTGAGATAAATTTGAAGTTAGCATTACATCTTTTACTCACCAGTATTGCAACTCCTGCTTTCTTCTTTGTAGCTGGGGCATAAAAACAATGCTTTATCCAATTATCTTTTAGTTTTTGAGACTCTAGAGCTGATAAATGAGTCTCTTGAATATAGCAAATATCTATATTTTGTTGCTTCAGAAACAAAAGCGTTTTCTTCCTTTTTATTGGATGATTTAAACCATTAACATTAAGCGAAAATATTTTAAGCTCCATTTTTAGAATTATTACTATCAAATATGAACTTCAACAAATTATGCAGTATATAATTTTCTTGTAGATAGTATATTTCCCTTAATTTATTATAAGATATATTCCTCCCCACCCTTAATTTCTTAAAGATTATACTAATAAAACCCCAAAACCCCATTTCTAATCCCTCCCTTATCCCACCCCCTCTTATAATACGATAACTTGAAGACAAACGATCAGACCAGCCCACTCCCCCTCCCCAAGCAACTCATTTCATTTTTTCCCCTATGTTATAGAAATTAAACCATCTATATATTTAATTCCTGCTTTCCCAAATTCTATTATATAAATATCTATTAAAAATCATACCCCGACTAATTATATAATTTAATTTTTGTAATATTATTTATTTCAAAACTAAATGCCTAAAAAGAATAGAATACTTTTTACCATTCCCTTTAACAAAATTGAATTAAGTTTTAAAATTATAATTAGATTATAACTTTTAAGTGCATTGTATCTAACTGAAACAAACACTTCAATAATTTATCTCAATTATAAATTATTCCATTTAAACATTTTCCAAATTAAACATTTCCCCCATCTAAAAGATCCATAACATGAAAAACTTTACTTATTTCACCTAATTAATCTTTAACAATTTATCCATTAAACGAAATTTATTATATACTTTCAACTTGTACTGTAAATATAATACCCAAATAAATTTATTCAGAGAATAAGAACAACATTTTTAGCATGGCTATTAAAACATCAATCATTTCTATTTAAATGTCCTTTTACATTTTCAAATGCACACAACAATCCTTCCAATCAAATATGCAAACCATAACCTCCACTTATTTCCCATCTCTAATAATGATCTTCAGCCAACTAAACTAGTGATTGTTGAACAGGAACTATATTTAAGCCCCCCCACTTTTCTATATCATATCTGCATCATGCTTCCTATTACAATCCAGGGATTCATTACTTTTGCCAATTACTTTAGCTAATGAAAGCTTCTATTTACTGCTGCATATACTGGTTAACTTTCAGTTTAGAAACTATGAAATCTGTGCTGTGTTCAGACTGTTATGGTTTCATAACAAAATCAGCAAAAACTATCAAATCACACAAGTTCTTTTGCCAAAATATTTCCCAGTCCTCCAATTTCATCCATTACCTTCACCTGCACTGAAAGATGACTGCTGTTTTTTTTTTTATCTTATCTATATTTAATTAAAGAAGTACTTTCTTTTCAAGAAACCGGGACCCATTACAATCATGTGTTTACTCACGACATCCGTAAACACAATTAGTCCCCGGATGAAGGAAACTGTCAAGCGCTCCCACACAGCTCGCACACAGTATAAATTCTACACCGCACGCATACAGCCACTTCACCTTCCACCGACAAAAATCCTCTTTGCTTCCACCGCGTACTCCAGAGAGCATACATATCACCAGTCTTCAAAGACATCGCTCTCAAAACTCTGGCCGCGATGAATTTTTTCTTCCTTTCTTCAACCGCCGAGCCAAGCCCGCAGAGAGCAATAGCGGGTCTCATACGTTACTGTGTCCCGACTCCGCCTCTCATGACGTTCCTTACGGCGCTGCCCGGCGGTCACAAGATCACCAGTACATCGCTGTTCTTGAAACTCCTATGACTATTCAGGCTGTCGGCGGCTCTGTTGCCTTCAGGCTCATCACTGTCCGTTCTCCTCCTTCACCATCCTCCATCTTCAAATAGCTCCCAGTAGGAAAATGTCCAGGCCTATCCATCAGGTCCATGGAGGCCCCACTCGAACTTCCATTTCTCATCCTTCGATCACTCGACGTCAGGTAAGTGTGAATACTTATTTGCATATTACTTTACCATTCTTAAGTAGAATCTTCTTTATTTTAATTTAAACTATTAAAATAATTCCAAATCAGTTGATTAAATCCGTTTCAGCAGCCATTTTAAGTCTATTAAAGTATAAAAAATTATTTTTTACCCCTAAATTTTCACTCTGAATCCAAACTTTTTATCCATTTAAAAGAAATATAAGTAAGTTTTTAAACACAAAATCAATTCGTCCCATAGAAATCCATTTAACTTTAACTCATAGGTAATTCTACCGATGACACAAATTCTTTAAGTTTTGCAGGATCTTCGAATTGAAGAGATTTTCCTTTATACGTAATTCTCATAGATGCTAGGTAATATAGACCATATTTAGCACCTATTTCTTTCAGTGGTTGTCTCAATTGCAAAAATTGCTTCCTAATTTGAACAGTTTCTTTAGCAAAATCCTGAAGGAAAATCAGCTTAGAATCTATATATGCAAGATTTTTAACTTCCTTTGCAGCTTGTATAATATCCAGTACCTGTTGGAATTTTAATAGTCTGCATATTACAATTCTTGGTTTTTCTTTGTTTTGATCCTTTCTAATTCCGATCCTATGCGCTTTTTCAATTTCCAGTGGTCCTTTAATTTTTAATGGAAGGATTTTTGGTATTAACTCTTCAAGGAAAGAGATCATATTTTTTCCCTCAATTCCTTCTTTTAGTCCAATAATTCTTAAGTTCTGATTCCTAGACCTGTTCTCCAGGTTAATCATTTTTTTATTCATGTCCATTAACATTTTATGATCTTCTTTGTATTTCTGTTGAATGTTTTCAATTTTTTCCACTTTGTTTTCAATTTTGTCCATTCTGTTGTTCAAAATGTCAAATTTGCTATTCATGAGATTCATCTCTTGTTTCACTTCCATTATATTTGTGTTAATTTTCCTCAATTCTTCCATAACTTCAATAAAATCCAGTGCATCCATAGGTAAGGGAACTTCACTGGAAGACTGTGAATCTTCTTTCAGCCTCTTAGTTTTTCCTGTTGATTTTGATGGAGCTTCTTGTAGCTTTTGTTTGTTTGAAGCCATTCCCAGGAATTTAATTTTAAATTCAGAAGAAAATTAGTATTTAAGTTTAATTACAAACTGCCTTCAGGAGGAGCTCAGCAGTTAGTCAGCCATTCTCTCTGGCTTCAAGTTCCGGAATTAAAAAAAAACCAGCATTTTAAAAATCTGTGCACGGTCTCAACTGGTAGTGGGGATATTTTTCCTGATTGAAGTGTGTTCCTTTTGTGAAATGAGGAATACAAGTGTAGTTTTTTGCCCCTTCCCCCCCCCCCAAGGCACTGTGCAAACCACATCCCTATTGAAATCTCTGAATAGTGTAAATTTCCACATCACTAATGACTATGTGTCAAAGGCATAAATAGGTGCCTCCTTGGCCTCTCATTTTAAATTGACCTGTTATAAAATGTCCTTCCATGTGTTCAACAACATGGACCTTTGGACAATTAAAACTGCTATAATAGATTCCAGAACTTGGCTGCAGCGAAGATGGCTGTGCAATTGCTGAGCTCCTCCCCTGGGCACACATACAGCTTATTTATCAGTATTTGATTTCTTTCCAGAAGATAAATATTAGAGGCTGCCTTTGCTGAAACAGGATCAAGCAAAAGATCAAAGCCTGATCCCACCACTCCTTCCAAAGTGTCATTACCTAAGGACTGCATGGAAATGTTGGAGCAGCTAATGTAGTGGATGCAGGAGCTGTTGCAAGACAATTCTGTTACGTTGGCTTCAGTTCAAGAAGAAATGATAAACCTTACCAAACAAATGCAGATTTCCAACTCTAGACTGGACATCTGTGAACACTGGGTGTCTGAATGTGAGGCCAAGCTGATCCAGTGCCAGTCTAATCATAAGACTGTCATGCGTCTTACAAAATAACTGGAGGGTTTGAATAATAGGGGGAGAAGAAACAATATAAGACTCCTGGGTCTTCCAGAGGGAGCTGAGGGGCTGAATGTAATAAGATTTCTAGAGGATTTTATACCAAAAGTGCAAAGGAGATTCAGGGTATTCCTTATGCAGGTCAGGAATATAAGGTCTCTGTTTATTCAGATGACATTTTGCTTTATTTGAGGAATCCTGGATCTACCATCCTGCATTTACTGGATTTGATTGACCGATTTGGCAAATTTTCTGGATATAAAATAAATTGGAGTATATCGGAGGTTCTTACGCTAAATGTACACTATCCAAAAGGATTATTTGACTCATTCCCTTTTCTTTGGAAGGAAGAGAGTATAAAATAGTTATTTGGATTCAAAAAATGCTGGAAGAGACGATGAAAGAAAATGAAAAATCTTTATTGCTGAAGGTTTCAGAGATGTGTGAACAATGGAATCCCTTACATCTGTCTTGGTGGGGGAAGAGTTCAAAGGGTTCCTTTTTATAAGAAATTGAATAGTATTCTCACTAAATTTATTTGGCTGGGTAAAACTGCTCGAGTTGCTTTAGTATCTTTACAAAAACCAATTGCAGCGGGTGGGGTAAATTTCCCAAACGTTTATATGTACCATCAGTCCTATATACTGCATCAGGGTTTGTATTGGATCTTCCCTGAGCTCATGGAGCATCTTCCGGACTGTTTTTACTTGGAATGGCAACTCATGTCTCCATTGTGTTTGTCTCATGTTTTAAGTATCAAGTTACCTAGGCTTTTTAAGGACAATAGAATTTTAGTTTCCACATGGCAAACATTAAAATTTATTAATAACCAAACACCTATTCCGATTCATCAATCTACACATCAGTCCTTATGGTTAAGCTCTAAGATTCAAATTGGCAGTTTTAAGATCATCTGGAAGCATTGGATGCAGGCAGGTATACATACACTGGATGATGTGTTATCAAATGGGAGACTGCTTGAATTTTCACAACTGCAACTATCATTTGGCATTGCAAAGTCTCAAACATATATGTGGTTGCAGTTGAAGCAGGCCATTCAGAAAGGGTTCAAGTTCACAACTGCCACACCACTCATGCGTGAGTGCCTTCCCACCCATGCAAGGACGCTCGTCTTCTCAGTTCTCAGTTTTCTGCAGAGCTGAGAAGTTGTGTATTCGACGCTCTGCGCTAGACTCAGTTCTACTTCTTGCCTTCTCTCACCGCGGCTTGTGTTTTTTTTGTGTTAATAACAGGGTCACTGTGTTTCTTGCGTGATTTTCTTTCATGTAAAAAAACAAAAAAACTTTACTTTTCTTTCTTTGTCACGGTGGGGCCTGCTTTGTGGCCCCCACCGCCGGGTTTCAGTTTTGCTGAAGCCATCTTCCCGCTTATGTCAAGGCCAGTCACAGGCTTCAAAAAGTGTAGCCGTTACCAGCACGCAATCTCCCTCACTGGCCCACATAGATGGTGTATTCAGTGTCTCAGACCTGACCATCGTCTGGAGTCGTGTGCTCTCTGTGCTACACTTCAACCTCGAGCCCGCAAGCATTGTCGAGTTCAGGTGAAGCTTTTTGGTGGTATGGATCCTCTTCCCCTCGGTCTTGACCTCAACCTCAAATCCGGTTAAGCCTCTCATGGGGGTTATGCCTTCTGCATCAACCTCGGCTTTGCTTTTGATAAAGCCTACCTCGTTCAGGGTCTCCTCATCCTCGAGCAAATCTGCTAAGTCCTCTCCTGATGAGACGCTTGCCTCGCTGCCTCCCTCAGGTCAGGTGCCAGCAGTAGTTATCAAGCTGCCGAAGAAGCATGTCTCCAAGTCAAAGAGTCATTCTTCCTCTTCTTCCTCGGAGACTACTCCTCCACAAAAAGTTCCAGACCCTCCAGTCTCAGAGTCACATTTGGAGGCTATGATCCAGACCATTTTGGATCGTCAGTTGGGCAATATCCTTGCCAAATTTCCTGAGACCTCGACTCAGCTTCCTGCAGTCCAGCTTGAGCACTCAGCAGTTTCACCTGGCATAGAGTCCTTGGCTGGGCCTTGAGCTGAATCCACTCACTCTATACAAGGAGTCAAGTCCTTCGGAGTGCCTCGAGAGGATTCCACACTCAGTATGCAAGGAGTCGATTCTTTGCGAGTGTCTCATCTGGAGCATGAGCACACTAATCAAGGAGCTGAGTCCTTGTCAGTGCCTCGAGATGCCTTGACACTAGGAGTTGAATCTCGTGTAGTGTCTCGATCTCGAAACCTGCCTGGTTCTTCACACCAGTCGAGGCATCCATTGAGACATTCATGAAGACACGGATCCTCTTCTCAAGAAATGCCTCGTCTCTCTACACCTCATGGGACTTCGAGGCTTTCTACTCCTAAGTCGAGGACGCCTCCTCCATTGAGGGATTTTTCTCCCAGTGAGTCGTCTATCCCTGCTTATTAAGGCCTCAGGTGTGAGTACTCCAGGGAAGCCTCGCCCTCTGCTGTTCGAGGTGCTTCGAGATCACCTTCCCCTCAAGGTCAACCTACCTTGAAACAGATCTCCTTCTTGACTTTTCTATGTCAAATGAGTAAGGAGCTCAAGATTGCTTTAGGCTCTGATTCCAAGTACACTACTGAGTACTTAGATGAGATGGGTATGTCTCGACCTCCTGTGGAATCTCTCTAAATACCCATTAACAGACTCCTTTCTCAAACTTTCAAGAGGAACCTTGAAACACCTTATTCCATTCCTGCAGTTCCGAGCAAGCTGGAATCCCGTTATAAAATGATCCATTGCAAGGGCTTCGAGAAATCTCAATTATCACATCAGTCCCTTCTTGTGGAGTCCTCTTTGAAAAGGAACAACCCTTCCAAAGTTTATGCCACTGTTCCGCCTGGAAGAGAAGGCAGGACCAAGGACAAGTTTAGACTCCCTTTGTATCAGAATTCTCTGATGGCAACCAGGGTTTTGAATTACAACTTTATATTTATCTCTTACTTCAAGCATTTAGTTGACACACTACCTGCATATTTCAAGTACATTCCTCAACACCATCTTACAGCTTTTCAGAATACCATTACTACTCTGAACCAACTCGGCATGCATCTCCTTCAATCTTCCTATGATGCATTTGAGCTTTCCTCGAGGGTCACCACCTTTTCAATGGCCATGCGCTGGCTTGCTTGACTTCGCACTGTCGACATTGACCCTAACCTACAAGAACACCTGGCTAATATTCCTTGCCAGGACACTGACTTGTTTGGTGATTCCATCGAGGAAGCCACTATGAAGTTGTCTGAACATGAGAAGTCCTTTGCTTCCATCATTCATCCTAAGCCTAAGCCTTCCACCGCTAAGGGTTTCAGGCCTTTACCATCTTACCAGCAGCATTTCCCCACAGAGGGCAGCTCCTTATACCAGGGCACCTCCTAAAAAATCTCAACAGCAACAGAGGCAGCAGAAACCTCAGACTTCTGCTGCACCTAAGGCTTCTCAGCCTTTTTGACCAGCTACTACAGAGCATAACCTCCATCGTTCTGTCCTCTCCCATTCCCATTGGAGGTCGTCTCCATCATTTTTATCAATGATGGGAGATCATTACATCAGACCTCTGGGTGCTTAACATCATCAGAGAAGGATACTCTCTTCATTTCATCCAGGTTCCTCCAGATCTGCCTCCAAGAAAGTATATTTCCAATCCATCCCAGACAGCCCTTCTTCTTCAGGAAGCTCAACCTCTGCTTCGTCTCCATGCCATCAAGGAGGTTCCGCTAGAACAGCTCCGAAGAAGACGGGTGATCTACGACCCATTTTGGATCTCAGAGCCCTCAACAAATTTCTTGTCAGGGAGAAATTTCACATGCTGTCTCTAGCATCATTATACCCCCTTCTGGATCAGAATGATTGGATATGTTCTTTAGATCTCAAAGACGCTTACATTCACATTCCGATTCATCCAGCCTCTCAACAGTTCCTCAGATTTCGGGTGGGAAATCAGCATTTCCAATACAGAGTGCTGCCCTTCGGTCTGGCTTCATCTCCAAGGATGTTCACCAAGTGCCTAGTTGTAGTAGCAGGAGCTCTGCGGAATCATGGGTTCCAGGTGTTTCCGTACCTGGACGACTGGCTCATCAAGGATTCAACATCTCAAGGGGTTATTGTAGCGACCCAATGGACTACATGGTTCCTACAAAGTTTGGGATTCAAAATCAACTTTCCCAAATCCCAGTTATATCCCTCTCAGAATTTATAGTTCATCGGAGCTGTCCTGGACACTGTCCGACTCAGAGCATTCCTTCCTCAACAATGTCAGGATGCCCTCATTTGTCTCTGCCACAAAGTGTCTTCCTTGACTACAATTTCTGCAAGACACATGATAGTTCTCCTAGGTCACATGGCCTCGACAGTTCATGTGACTACTTTTGCCAGACTTCACCTCAGAATTCCTCAGTGGGCACAGGCTTGCGACCCACACTCTCAACACATCAGAGTGACTTCTTCGTTGAGACAGTCTCTCCACTGGTGGATGCTCTCTTTCAATCTCTCCAGAGGTTTACTGTTTCAAACACCCCCTCATTAGAAGGTCCTCATGACTTATTCCTTGACCTACGCTTGGGAGGCTCATCTCGATGGTCTCCGTACTCAAGGCCACTCAAGTGTCATATCAATCTGTTGGAACTCAGAGCGATCTTCAATACTTTCAAAGCTTTTCAACATCTTCTTCATGACCAGGTAGTCCTCAATCGGACAGACAACCAAGTAGCCATGTTCTATATCAACAAGCAGGGAGGAACAGGATCTCTCCCTCTTTGTCAGGAAGCTCAAAAGGTGTGGCACTGGGCAATCCATTACAACACCTTCATGAAAGCAGTCTACATTCAAGAAGAGAAAAACTGTCTGGCGGACAAATTGAGTTGTCTTTTACAACCTCACGAATGGACACTCAATTCCTCGCCTCTCCATCATATTTTTTCTCAGTGGGAAACTCCTCAGATAGATCTCTTTGCGTCTCTACATTTCTGGTCTTCTTCCTCACACATTCCACCGGCATGAATTGTTTACTGTTTTCTCAGAGCAGCTACCACAGCTTATTTGAGCATGAACAATTGCTTCCTTCTACATTGTCTAAGCCTTCTATGGCCTTCAGACCTACCAGAAGTTTTTATTTTTCCTCAAAAGGTGCCTCCTACTCACCTCTCAGTCTTTTTCACCACCAGAGCAACACCTTCATTGGTCTTGCTCTGACCTTTCCTCTCCCTTGGATATTTTCATTTTTTTCTGACCATTGGGAGTTCTTTCTATCAGATCTCTGGGTCATCTCTCTGCTCACTGCAGATTATTCTCTCTATTTCACTCAGGGCCATTAGTCCTTTCTTCAGGAGAGTGTCCTTCCAATCTGTCGCATTGCCTCCGTCCATCAAGCATGTTCCTTTGGAATGTTAGAGCATAGCAATTTTTCCCCGTCCTTCCGTATTCCAAAGGAATCAGGGAATCTCCGACCTATTTTGGATCCACTTCTTCTTTCAGATCACTACTTTCAAATGTTGTCTCGGGCATTCTTATATCTCCTTCTGACTCAGCATGCTTCCACTGCTTCTGGATCTCACGAGGCTTACATTACCCCAGCCTCTCGCAGTTCCTCAGATTTGGGTGGGATCAGAGTTCTCCCTTCGGCCTAGCTTCATCTCTAGAGCGTTCAACAGGTGCCTTGCTGTAGTGGCTGCAGCTCTGGGGAGTCATAGTTTCAGGTGTTCCCTACCTGGATGACTGGCTCATCACACTTTCATCTCTCAGGGTTTGTTGTTTTTTGTTTTTTTTTGTAACCTTCCAATTAACTTCTTGGTACCTACAATGCTGTTGTTCGCATCCCACTTTCCAAAGTTCCAGTTACACCCCTCTCAGACATCATCCACGGAGCCCCGATGCAGACAGCCTTGCAAGCAGACTTGCTTGAAGAACTTGAAAAAGTTCACAACTGCCACACTGCGCATGCACAAGTGCCTTCCCGCCCAGTGTAGGGCAAGTCTCTCCTCAGTTTGTCAAACTCAAATGGGAGCATGCCACCATGTTTCTGATAGCTCCTCGGTGACCCAGGCAACCTTGGTTCTCCCTTCTACTTCAACTCAGCAGCAGGGAGCCACTGCTTCTACCAGTTTTTCCCTCTCTGCTTACACAGTCAGGGGTCTCTACTTCATCCCAACCTGCAGTCTCTACACCTGACAGCTTGGTACCTCTCAACCTAACTGCCACTCTACAGTTTTCTCAATCTGTACAAGACATTTTAGAGGCTTCTAGAAAGCCTACCACTAGACAGTGCTACAATCAGAAATGGACTAGATTTTCTGCTTGGTACACCACTCATAAAGAGTGGTGTACCAATCTACCTCCTTGTCTTCAATTTTGGATTACCTGTTCCACTTATCACAATCAGCCTCAAATCCACATCAATTTGAGTTCATCTTAGTGCAATCACTGCTTTTCATCAGCCTATTGAAGGGAAACCCCTTTCGGCTCATCCTGTGGTTTCCAGATTTATGAAAGGACTTTTCAATGTCAAACCACCTCTCAAGCCTCCTCCAGTGGTTTGGGGTCTCAATTTCGTTCTTGCTCAATTGATGAAGCCTCCTTTTGAACCAATTGATTCAGCTCATCTTAAATATCTCATTTGGAAAGTGGGTTTTCTCATTGCTCTTACATCTGCTCGCAGGGTCAGTGAGCTACAAGCTTTAGTAGCAGGCCCACCTTTCACAGTATTCCATCACAACAAGGTGGTTCTCCATACTCATCCTAAATTCTTACCTAAAGTGGTTTCAGAATTTCACCTCAACCAATCTATTGTACTTCCAGTGTTTTTTCCATAGCCTCATTCTCTTTCTGGAGAAACAGCTCTTCATACTCTGGACTGTAACATAGAAATAGACGGCAGATAAGGGCCACGGCCCATCTAGTCTGCCCACCCCAATGACCCTCCCCTACCTTTATCTGTGAATAGATCCCACGTGTCTATCCCATTTGGCCTTAAAATCAGGCACGCTGCTGGCCTCAATAACCTGATGTGGAAGACTATTCCAGCGATCAACCACCCTTTCAATGAAAAAGAATTTCCTGATGTCCCCGTGCAGTTTGCGGCCCCTGATTTTCCACAGATGCCCCCTTGTTGCCGCGGGACCCTTGAAAAAGAAGATATCTTCTTCCACCTCGATGCAGCCCGTGAGATACTTGAATGTCTCGATCATGTCACCCCTCTCTCTGCGTTCCTCGAGTGAGTAGAGATGCAACTTATCCAGCCGTTCCTCGTACGGGAGATCCTTGAGTTCCGAGACCATCCGGGTGGCCATTCTCTGGACCGACTCCAGTCTCAGCACATCCTTACGGTAATGCGGCCTCCAGAATTGCACACAGTATTCCAGGTGGGGCCTCACCATGGATCTATACAATGGCATATTGACTTCAGGCTTACGGCTGACGAAACTCCCGCGTATGCAACCTATGATTTGCCTTGCCTTGGATGAAGCTTGCTCCACTTGATTGGCAGTCTTCATGTTCTCACTGACTATCACCCCTAAGTCTCATTCTGCTTCAGTTCTTGTTAGGATCTCGCCATTAAGGGTGTAAGTCTTGCATGGATTTTGGCTGCCCAGGTGCATGACTTTGCATTTTTTGGCATTGAAGCTGAGTTGCCAGGACCTAGACCAGCGCTCCAGTAGGAGTAGGTCGTGCATCATGTTGTCGGACATTGAATTTATGTCTGTTGTGCTTTTGCCCACTACATTGCTTAGTTTGGCGTCATCGGCGAATAATGTTATTTTACCTCGCAGCCCTTCTGCCAAGTCTCTTATAAAGATGTTGAATAGGATCGGGCCCAGGACCGAGCCCTGCGGCACTCCACTGATTACCTCCATCATTTCGGAGGGGGTACCGTTCACCACTACCCTCTGAAGCCTACCTCCAAGCCAGTTCCCAACCCATTTCGTCAATGTGTCGCCCAAACCTATAGAACTCATCTTGCTCAGCAACCTGCGGTGTGGTACGCTATCGAATGCTTTACTGAAGTCCAGGTATACGATGTCCAGGGACTCCCCAACATCTAGCTTCCTCGTCACCCAGTCAAAGAAGCTGATCAGGTTGGATTGGCAAGATCTCCCCTTAGTAAATCCATGTTGACGGGGATCCCATAGATTCTCCTCGTTCAGGATCGTATCTAATTGGCGTTTGATTAGAGTTTCCATTAGTTTGCACACTATTGATGTGAGACTCACCGGTCTGTAGTTTGCTGTCTCCATCTTGGAGCCTTTCTTGTGGAGTGGAATGACGTTAGCCGTCTTCCAGTCCAACGGGACGTTACCCGTACTAAGGGAGAGATTGAAGAGCGCGGATAGAAGTTCCGCCAAGACATCACACAACTCCTTGAGCACCCAGGGGTGTAGGTTGTCAGGCCCCATTGCCTTGTTAACCTTCAGCTCACAGTAGACACCGCTGGATGAAATTATTAAACGGGTCATCTGCGTCAACCCTTGTCTGTAGCTGAGGGCCGAGTCCTGGCACCTCGCGGGTGAAGACTGTGCAGATGTATTCATTTAACAGTTGGGCTTTTCCGAGTCCGCTTCTACATAGTCTCCGTCTGGTTTCCTAAGACGTACTATCCCGCCTGAGTTCTTATTTCTGTCACTGATATACCTGAAGAAGGATTTATTTCCTTTCTGGATGTTCTTCGCTAGAGACTCCACCATGCGGAATTTGGCCTCCCTAACTGCTGTTTTGATGGCTTTTGACTTGGCCAGATAGACTTCCCTAGAGTCCTGTTTCCCTGATTGTTTGTAAGAGATGAATGCTTTTTTCTTCTTGATGAGAAATCTCCGCAGAGAACCACTGTGGCTTATTGTTCCTTCGCCGTTTACTTACTGATTTAACATAGCAGTTTGTTGCTTCTTGTATGGTGGCTTTCAAAGTCGACCACATTTCTTCCATGTTATCGGTTTCTGCTTGGCTTTGTAGCGCCTGGTGAACGAAGTCTCCCATTTCTTTGAAGTTTGTGTCCTTGAATTTGAGGAGCTTGGTCAGTGTGCTAGATTTAGTGAAACCTTTCCTGAGATTGAACCATACCATGTTGTGGTCACTGGAGGCCAATGTGTCGCCCACCAGACCTCTGTGACACTTTCTCCATTGGTAAATATCAGGTCCAGTATTGCCTGATCCCTTGGTTCCAACACCAGTTACCTGAGTCTTGCTCCCTTCATAGAGTTTAATAGCCTCCTGCTGCTGCCGGAAGCAGAGGAAAGTTTGTCCCAATCCACATCAGGCATGTTGAAGTCACCTAACAATACTGTGTCCCCACACAAGGTGATATTCTCTATATCCCCGATTAATTCCATATCTAGGTCATCCTGTTGTCTTGGGGGTCTGTATATTACGCCAAGATATAGGCATTTGTCCTTCCCTCTGGCCAAATTTACCCAAAGGGATTCCCCAGTGTAGTGGACATCTGTGATTCTGGTGACCTTAATGTCATCTTTAGTATATAATGCTACACCTCCTCCCATTTTGCCATCCCTGTCCCTGCGAAGCAAGTTGTAACCCGGTATGACCATGTCCCACCCGTGGGAATCCATGAGCCAGGTCTCAGATATCGCCACCACATCCAGGTCGGCATTCCTCATTTCTGTTTCTAATTCCAGGATCTTGTTTCCCAGACTGTGGGCATTTACGTACATAGCCCTCCATGTTGTATGTTTGTTACGTCTCAGTGGGGATGTTCCCGCTTGAGCTACTTGGACACCTTTAGCCTTATTCGCATGTTTTGTACTTTCCCTAGACCCAGAGTTACAACGTGCACCTATCCCGGACTCCCCAGACCCAGAACTACAGTGTGTTCCTATCCCAGACTCGGAAATGTGTGTACCCTGTGGGGGTATTCCCGCTTGGGCTACTTGAACTCCTTCAGTACAATTTGCAATGTGTATTCTCTCGCTGGACCCAGAATTACAATGTGTACTCCCTCTAGACCCAGAATTACAATGTGTATTCCCCCTAGACCCAGAATTACAATGTGTACTCCCCCTAGACCCAGAATTACAATGTGTACTCCCCTTGGACCCAAAATTACAATGTGTACTCCCCTTAGACCCAGAATTATAATGTGAGCCAACCCCAGACTCGAAAGTGTGTATACTCTCCCCTGACCCAGATCGGTGTTTACTTACCTTAGTCTCAAAAAAGTATTGGCAGCTTAGCTCGCCAGGTAGGTTGTTTGTGCCCGTACCCTCCCCCAACTTACCTAGTTTAAAGCCCAGTGTAGTAGGCGGGCCAGACGGTGTCCAAGGATGTTCTTCCCTCTTCTGGTCAGGTGTAACCCGTCTGGTCCCTGTAGTCCTTGCAATGCCTCTCCATGGTGCAAGAACCCAAAGTTCATCTCCTTGCACCATCCCTACAGCCAGCGTGCTTTGGTTTTCTATTTGTAATGCACTCAACCACATAGATCTTCCCTTCAACTTTTTGTCTCCTTTGATCCAAACAAGTTGAGACATCTGATTTCCAAGCACACCATATCCAACTGGTTAGTGGCTTGCATCTCTTTCTGCTATGCTCAGGCTGGACTGCATCTGTAAAGTCAAGTCACAACCCATAAAGTCAGAGCCATGGTGGCATCAGTAGCTTTCCTCAGATCTACTCCTATTGAGGAAATCTGCAAAGCTGCCACTTGGTCCTCGGTTCATACTTTCACCTCTCATTATTGTCTGGATACTTTTTCCAGACTGGATGGCCATATTGGCCAGGCAGTATTACAAAATTTATTCTTCTGAATTGCCAACACTCCCACCATCCCATTCTGGTTAGCTTGGAAGTCACCCACATGTTGAGAATAGACTGCCTGCTTGTCCTGGGATAAAGAACAGTTACTTACCATAACAAGTGTTATCCAGGGACAGAAGGCAGCTATTCTCACAGCCCACCCACCTCCCCTGGTTGGCTTCTCTGCTAGCTATCTGAACTGAGGAGACGCGTGCCCTTGTGTGGGCGGGAAGGCACACGAACAATCAGAAACAAAGACATCTTTGCCTATCCTAAAATCACTGGCTGCAAATACAAATCCTTCCTTGACAGAACCTTCATGTTCCAAGCTAACAAACAACAATCCTGGCTGGGAAACTACATAAATAAAACCAGACAGACCTATAACGTATTCCGAAAATCAATCGAAACCACTCTGTTTGACAAATTCATCACCTAAACAGACTGACCTTCGCTCACCACGCTTTTCCCCCTACAAACCCAAAGCAATCTCTCAGGCAACCCCCCTCACTTCCCTTACAACCCCTCTTACTTTTCCTTCCCTTACTACCCTTTTCTTCTGTAACATTCCCCCTCATGTATTTGTAATTTGCTGACTCGTGAGGAAGTTGTGATATCAAATCCAGGAAGAGCCACCACCCTGTAAAGAGAGTCCAGCTTTCGAGGAGCTCCTGGAACAGTTAAGGGTGTTTCTGAGGAAGCCTCATTGGCTGTTAGAATAGGTTCCTCGGAGTCCTCCCAAAGATCCGAATCTTTTGTCGGTGGAACCTGGGAAATGGGTATCAAAGGCTCGACATGCTTACTCTTCCGAAAAGACTTGCCTGATTTGACCGACATCGTCTCAGGTGATGTCAGTGAGGAACGATGTCGAGCCGAATCTGACATGGCACCGGAAGACAAAACTGTCGGCACCGATGAAAATTTTTTAGACGGTGTCAGTGCATGAAAAACTGGCTCTGCCAAAGTGGATGCCCGCATCGATGGCTCAGACCTGGTCGATGTCGCCAAAGTCGATGCCGAGACCATGTGCTCACAACGAACCGGCACCGGAGGAGCCAGTGTCGCCATCACTGGAAGCAACAGTTGTAATTGCTCTCATAACTACTCTCACAATTGCTCTTTAACCACCACAGCAATTGTGTCCTTGAGAGACTGCACCGGTACCGCTTGCTTTTTCACCGGTACCTTCGGTGCCGCTCTGCGCTCCGGAGATGAGGAGGCTGTTAACGAGGCACTCACCTCTATCGGAGCCGAGCGTTTTTTAGGACGCCTCGAGGTCGTCAGGACTTGACTCACTGCAGTAGTGACCTGAGGATCTGTAATGGAAGGAGAAGGCTTCTTAGTCGGCTTACTCACGGACACCGAGGGAGAATCCTGTGATGTCGAATGGTGCGAAGTCGACTTCGGCGTAGACTCTAACACCAGGATTGATGCCGAATTCCCTTCCATAGCAGGCCCGAACAGCAACCGTTGTTGGATCTGATGTGTCCTTTTCTGTAGAGAAGAACAACGAGTGCAGGATTCAGCCTTATGGTCCAGCCCGAGATACTGAAGGCACCAGTGATGCGGATCCATGAAGGAAATCGGGTGATTACACCGTCCGCACGTTTTAAAACCTGTAGATGGTCGTGACATCGAGGGGAACATAGTCTCAGCCAAATTGAAGGTCGAGGCTCGAGGCTGAGAAAAGGTCCTGCCGGGGCGAGATCACGAAAGCGAAAAAGTAAAAAAAATTTTTTTTACCCAAGTAAAAGAAAAGAAAAAAGGAACAAATCCTGAAGAAAAAAATAAAAAAATAAGTACCGCGCGAGCAAGAAGGTAGCAAAAATGGTGCAAGCGAAAAGAGAGCAACTGATTAGCTCCGTGGAAACAAAAAAACTGAGGGACTCCGTCGTGCATGAAGGCACTCGCGCATGCGCGATGCAGGCAGCCGAGAACTTTCCAAGTTCTTAAAGTGGTCTGTACCAAGGGCTCCGTGGTGACGTCACCCATCAGTGAGAATATATGCCTGCTTGTCCTGGGATAAATATTATGTATTCAAATATTTAAAGAAAAAGTGTGTGTGGTGTGTGGTGTGTGGTGCAGTGGTTGGATCTACAGCCTCAGCACCCTGGGGTTGTGGGTTCAAACCCCGCGCTGCTCCTTGTGACCCTGGGCAAGTCACTTAATCCTCCATAGCCCCAGGTACGTTAGATAAATTGTGAGCCCACCGGGACAGAGAGGGAAAAATGCTTGAGTACCTGATTGTAAACCGCTTAGATAACCTTGATAGGCGGTATATAAAATCCTAATAAACTTGAAACTTGAAACTTTATGAAGTGATAATTATTTTTGTATTAAGATAAAGATCACTCAATTGAAATAGAGATTTTCAGATTTTTTTGAGTAATCTCTATGGTTAAACTCCAAGATACAAATCGGCGAGTCTAAAATCCTCTGGAAACTTTGGCTGCAGGCAGGCATACGTACTCTAGATCAGTGATTCCCAACCCTGTCCTGGAGGAACACCAGGCCAATCGGGTTTTCAGGCTAGCCCTAATGAATATGCATGAGAGAGATTTGCATATGATGGAAGTGATAGGCATGCAAATTTGCTTCATGCATATTCATTAGGGCTAGCCTGAAAACCCAATTGGCCTGGTGTTCCTCCAGGACAGGGTTGGGAACCACTGCTCTAGATGATGTGATCTCAAATGGGAAAATGCTAAATTTATTACAACTGCAACAATCATTTGGCATATCAAATCTGTCACCAACACTCCTTAGCGCAGAGCTATCGTGTGACAAACACTGGGATTCTGGCGTGTCCCCTCTAACCAGGGGTATCTTCGGGACTTTTCAGTTGGCCCTAGGCGACTGCCTAGGCCTGGGGAGACAAGGTAAGTATGGGTTTTCAAAGCACCACCAGTCAAACCACGTTCTTCAAGCAAGAATAAGATGTTTATTCTGACCTCAGTGGTCAAAAAGGTGCAACATAAAACAAAGTCACTTTAGCATTTCATTCAAAACAAAGTCCATTGCAAAAATACAGAAATACCAAAACAGAAATCTCATACAGGTGGTTTTGCCTGAGACCTTGTACTCTGATTCAGAAATGCACTTTATAATGGTGTTCAAACACAAGTTAAATTCTCTCCCAGCAATATTTGTTAGAGGCATGAAACAGCTGTCTTTCAGCAGTCAGGCAAAGTTCAGAACAAACCCTTGTTACAAACAATCTTAGATACCTCATTAGGCAGTAAGCCACAGCACAGCCTTGCTCAGCACCCAGCGTTTCTTCAGCTACCTCATGGAAGGCAAAAACAGCTGAGGGAGATAAGCTAATTAGCTTCCCAGGAACGGGAGCCACAGCAGGATTTTCACAGTTCAAAAATAAACTTAAATATTCAACCTTTAGGTTCTTTTGCTCAAACTTGGCTTTAAGTAAATCCAGTAGTCAGTATTCAGGTAAGTATTGTACTTAAACCAAAAATCATAATAAAGCCCAAACACATAGCAAATTCTTCAGGCTTTTTCTCACACAGAAAGAAAGCATGAGAGAGAGAAAAAAAAAAAAAAACCCACCAACTGATTCACAGTTACTCACTCTCTCTCTTTCTCATTCAATATCCATGGCTTCTGCCTGGCTCTCTATCACAGGACCAGCGGTTTGTACCTCCATGCTTTCCACACCATTAGGAAACTGGAAGCCTGAGGTGGGGAGGAACTCTTCCACCTCCTGCATAGGCCAATCTGGAACTTCTGGCTCTGCTGCCTGACTCCACGGCTCCTGTCCTGCCTTGGGCTGTGGGAGTGACTCACCTTGGTCACTCGCTCCTCCTCCTCCTGCTGCTGCTTGCATCAGTCTGCTCTTAAGCAGCTCAGAGCCAATCCCCTTCAGCCTGTAGCGGGGGATGGGCTTTGGTTCTAAAGCAGCTTTTCTCTGCCTAGGTTTACTTGTTGCAGCTACATTCCTTCTGGCTTCTCTAGCTGCCCTATAGCCCGGAGGCTGCTGTTGCCAGTCTGTCTGCCTCTGTTCCATACCATTATCATTCTGAATATAGGGGCAAGAGAGGTCAGCCTCAAGTTGATCGCCAGAATCAACCTGGTCAGCTCTTCTGCACCGGATCTTACCAGAGTCAAAACTAGAGCTGGTGCTGGGTTTGTCACATTGTCTTAAGCTTATAAATGGTTGCAGTTGAAACAGGCCATTCAGAAAGGGTTCCCTGATTGGCGCAAGTTAAAAAATCAGTATAGCTTGCCAGGCCTATGTTTCCAGACAGATTTGAAAGGGCACCAGGCCACCAAGTGGTACAAATTAATATCTGAATATTTGAATAAAAAACCTAAAACAAGCCTAAAAGACATTTGGAGCATTGAGATAAAGCAGCAGATTTCTGCTACTCAATGGCCACGGATTTGGACTTGGAGGATGAGATGTTCAGCGTCAGCATCTATGAGACAAACCTGGTTCTTTTTGTTACATATAATTTTTTGGACCCCAGTTCGTTTGCAAAAATTGGATAGTTCAAAGTCTAATAGATGCTGGTATTGTCATCTTGAAGTAGGGACACTGGATCATTTGTTGTTTTATTGTCCCTTGATACTCAATTTTTGGAAATCAATATGGGGACAAATTAATATGATACTGCAAACATCAATTCCATTGTCCTATGACGTGGTCATTTGTGGAACATTGTTGAAAGCTAAAAATCCATTAGACGGGATTGGAGAAAACAATATGGTGGCGGCGTGATAGCTGCTTGAATGTGAGCTCCGTTGTGCCTTACAATTTCTTATCAGCTATTTACCTTTTCATTTCGGCGAATTTGACAATGCCCCATACCAAACGTAAGGGCTTTCTTTGGGGGGACCTCCTCACGCCCTGGCAAGCTTCAGTGGATCGATTCTTGACCAGCTCACTGGACAGTATTGAAGGGGGAAGGAACCCAACGTTAACTTCGATGGAAGGAGCCACCGGAGGTTTGGGGTTTGAGATCTCATTGTCTCCAGCAGCCCGTTTGTCACCTAACCCAGTGCAGGAGGATATTGAGAGCGTGAATGCCGAGGTCCTAATGAGTCCAACGCCCTCACACAGTGGGGGCCTCATACCGACCTGAGCGCTGAGTGTGTAACATCACAAGAAGCGGGAGAGAACTGCTCTTCACAGGTGACACTGGACGGCATTTGGCGAGTGCTCCAGAGGTGGAAGTGGCTGTTACTAAATCCACTACTGTTATGTCCAGGGTTGTAAGTAAAATCGACAATCTTTCAACCTATGTTCATAATGTTCAAACTGAGACTAATTCTAAGTTTGACATTATTAATAAAGAGATAACCTCCATTCAAAATAAGTCTGCAACATTTGTTAAAGACAGACTTTTCTTTCAGAAAAAAATTGAACTTGAGAACTATAATAGAAGACTTAATTTAAGAATACTGAATTTTCCTAAATAAGCAATTACAGCTCCTATTGACATGTTTAAAAAATACTTGATTGAAAATCTAAAATTTTCTTCGGATTAAATTCCGCCGATCAATAGGATCTATTATTTGCCTAATAAGTTACAAAGTCTACCTTCTGATAAACAAGCTGAAAGAGTACAATCTTTGGATTTGAAAAACTTAACTGACATTCTGGAAAACACAAGACGAAATTGAATATCGTGGAAAAATGATTATAACTTTGTTTTTGAGCAAGATCTTAATGCTATATTAGGAATTTTTTTTCGCAACTCCCAAACTTCATTTTTTGGTCAGAAAATTTGGATTTTTCCTGATATTACAAAGACCACTCAGGACCATAGGAAATTATTCTTAGCTATGAGGGACGAAGTTAAACGTTTGGGAGCTACATTCATGCTTGGTTATCCTTGTAAATGTTTAGTTAGATACTCTGGAATTAAATATGTTTTTTTTTGTTTGAGCACCTTCGTACCTTTCTGGACACTAAGAACATGATGTAGGGTAGTCTAAAAGAAAATTCTGGCCAAGTATAGATAACATTAAGCCATTTCTATGATTATGTATTATTGTGGAATATAAGACATCCTTGTCTTTTTCTTTATTGTTTTCTCTTGAGAATTGAGGCCTTATTAATAGTTTAAAGATACGAATAGTTATAATACTTATAATTTTAATGATTATCTAGTTTACCTTTTTTGATTTGCCTTTTACTATTTAATGATAATCATATTTTCCATATACTCTGCTTTCTGTAACAAGAGTATTCTTGTGGATTATTTTGAAAATGCATAAATAAATAAAATAAATAAATATAATAAAAATCCATTAGAAAGGTTTAAAAGCAGACTTCTTATAATTATGACAGGGGTTGCCATGCAAATGATCACCAGGAATTGGAAAAACTGGGACAGGCTAAATTTTTACTTATGGTGAGAAACTTTGGGCTCCTTTTACTAAGGTGCATTAAGGCCTTAACGCGCGGAATAGCCGTGCATGCTAGACCTTAATGCCAGCATTGAGCTGGTGTTATTCTAGATGTGTACTGCGCAGTTTAGCGTGTGGTAATTTCATGCATGCGCTAAAAACGCTAGCGCACCTCAGTAAAAGGAGCCCTTTGTGCCAATGTTATAGATATGAAAAAACTGAATTCGGAAATATTGGGACATAATAAAATATTTTAAAATAACATGGGGTCCATTAGCGGAATTTGTCAAATCAGATTAATTGTATAAGCTTTTAATTCCTATTTTGTTTTTCGCACACATCCAGTGAGGGAGAATGTGTTTTGTATTGTATTATTTGATTGGATGTAAGTGCTTTTCATTGTATTACTTGTTTGTAAAATTTTTGCACTTTGTATTCGAATTGAAAATCAATAAAGAATTACAAAATAAAAAACTGCTATAAATAATTTGAGAAGTTTACACATTTAGTTTTCTTATAGTGAACAGAAGAAACTCTGTTGTAGAAAATTAGTTAAACATCTGCCCATTTCATTTGATAAAATGCCTACTTTCTAAGTTCTTTCAATACTTTTCTGCCTCTGTTCAACCCAACAAAAAAGGCAAAAATGTTATTAGGTAAATAAAGTCCCTTTTATTCTTTCATGCCATTTCCCAGTATTTCCATGGAAACAGGGTTTAGAGGCTTAACATAGATGACATTAATAATTAGCTGTCTAAAGTCAGACAAAAGGCAAAGAAGGGACACTAATTATATTCCATTGCTGCAAATCAGGCAGTACATGCCTACCATGCTTATAGGGTGTTCACATGATGCTTTGTATAATACAGCTGCAAGTATCCTCAGCTCATTTCACTTTGGGGGAGGATAGTGTGAGGACTATAAGCTACAATAATATGTGAAGTTTACTGGCTGGCTTATTAATTATTGACCTGAGTATTGCTTTAATAATAATATTAATTTGAAATATATACACACACTGGAAACTGAAAAAAACCCCCACCAAACTGTTTTTTGTCGTATCTTCCACAGAATTCAGCCGATTCTTATGAAATTTAGGGCTTCTTTTACTAAGCTGCAATAGTGGTTTTAGCGTGTGCTAAATTGCCACGTGCGCTAGACGCTAACACCAGCATTGAGCTGGCATTAGTTCTTGCCGCGTAGTGCAGGTTTAGCATGTGCCAAATTCTGCGTGCACTAAAAACGCTATCACCTTTAGTGTGTCGTGTACTGAATGAAGTTGATGTAAAATGTAAATATTTCCCACCGCACCACACTACCTTGTGAAAATGAATTGTTGCTATGGGATATGCGGCAGAAGCAGATGATAGTTTGTAAACAGTCTCTATATCAAAATGGTTTTCACTGCAGAAGACTGAATTCTGATAAAGAACTTGGTACTGCTAAAAGGTTACAGCAGTCGACAATTGTTGAAAGAGTTCCCATAGAAGGACTGAACAAAGCAGCCTTGATGTGCTGCTACACAAGGTTCGAGCAGCGGACAACCATGCTCAATTCGCACACATGAACAACACACTGACGTTGTACACAATTTTTCAGTGTCCTCCTGACTCACTGCAAACACCCCGAACTTGCCAAATAGCAAGAGAAGCAGGAATAAGCCAGATAACTGTGGTTAGGATCATGACAATCTGAAACTAAAGTGTCTTAAAAAGTGTTGTGCCCAAGAGTTAACTTTACACAACAAATACACGCCTGAAAGAGTTAACTTTATACAACAAAGACACGACTGAAACGGTTCAAGCAGCTTTTGACAATGTACCCAAAGCGCAGCATTAGCTTCATCTAGTTTACAGATTAAAAAATATTTACAGTAGCTCCACTGATTAACACACAGAATGATCACCTGTACATGCCTTCAACAACACTGAAGCGTGAGGTTAATATAACGTGACCATTTATTTTTTTCATCAAAATGGGACATCTATTGTCAGTCTCGCCCCCCAATCCCGCCCTAGCCCTGCCCTAGCTCCACCCCAAATTTCTTCCATTCATTTTTCATGTACACATAATATCTTATTAATCCATAATGGTAACCATAAAATTAAAAAAAAACTACAAAGCACACTATACGCAGAGAAAATGTTAATTATCATTTATATTTGGGGGAGTTTCAAAGATGTCAAGGCAGATGACTTTAAAATATGCAATGTCACCTCAGTAACTATAGAAAAATAGACAAATATAGTGCAAAATATAGACAGCAGATATAAATTCTCAAAACTGACACATTTTGATCACTAAATTGACAAAAAAAATAATTTTTCCTACCTTTGCTGTCTGGTGATTTCATGAGTCTCTGGTTGTGTTTCCTTCTGACTGTGCATCCTTTCTTTCATTTCTTTCTTTCTTTCTGCACTCAGCCACAATAATTGTCCCTTTCTATTCCCTCCCTCCTTCCTTCCTAAGTCCTTAGTGCCCCAGATGCCTCCTTCCTATGTCCTTAGTGCCCCTTAGAAACATAGAAAATGACGGCAGAAAAGTGCCATAGCCCATCAAGTCTGCCCACTCTAATGACCCACCCCCCTGACTTTACTCCCCTAGAGATCCCAGTGCCTCCTTCCTATGTCCTAAGTGCCCCCAGTGCCCCTTCCTCTGTTCTGTGCCCTTTCCTATGTCCTAAGTGCCCCCAGTGCCACCTTCCCATGTCCTAAGTGCCCCCAGTGCCCC
Source organism: Geotrypetes seraphini (assembly GCF_902459505.1). Lineage (NCBI taxonomy): Eukaryota > Metazoa > Chordata > Amphibia > Gymnophiona > Dermophiidae > Geotrypetes > Geotrypetes seraphini. Next base: position 83,087,484 of record NC_047092.1, on the reverse strand, counting down.
TTCCTCTGTTCTGTGCCCTTTCCTATGTCCTTAGTGCCCCCAGTGCCCCTTCCTATATCCTTAGTGCCCCTTCCTATGTCCTTAGTGCCCCCAGTGCCTCCTTCCCATGTCCTTAGTGCCCCTTCCCATGTCCTTAGTGCCCCCAGTGCTCCTTCCTATGTCCCCCTCACTGCCTTCCAGCCTTTCTTCCACCTCCTCCCCCGAAGCTAGCCAGCCTACCTCCCTGCCGCACTAAACCCAGCCAGCCTGCCTGCCATCCTCCCTTCAGCGCTGAAGCCGAAGCCTGCACCCCCGGACCGGCCCCTGCTGCTGCTTCAAACACCCCACCGGTACACCGCCGCTGCTGACCGCCGCAACGTAAGGTACAGACGCCAGCCCACAAACCTTCTTCCCGACATCAATTCTAAAGTTAGAGAAGAAGTTCCAGGCCAGCCAGGATTGGCTGGCCCGGAACTTCCTCTCTGACATCAAAATTGACATCGGGAAGAAGGTTTATGGGCCGGCGCCTGGACCTTACTGCTTTAGTTGTGGCGGTCGGCAGCGGTGGCGGACCGGGTGGGGGGGAACTTCGGCGCTGGAGTGAAAGGAAGCGATCACCTGTCCCATTGTCCCCATGAACAGCTTCAGGACACTGTCCCTGAAAACAGTACATTTTGGTGTCCTGAAACTGTGCATCGGGACAACGGAACAGGGGATCTAAAAAGGGGACAGTCCCATTCAAAACAGGACGTATGGTAACCTTAGGTTAATGCCAAATGCCTACTATGTACCTGGCCAACCTTCAGCCAATCAGTCATGATCTTAGTCGCAATCTCGAAACTTGGATTCACAGATATGTTCTTCATCGGTCTTGGGATTAAGGTCAACAGCGCATACTACCGGGATGTCCTTTTGACGCAGAAGCTGTTGCCAGCGATCCATCACATGTCAGGAGACTACTTTATCTTCCAAACAGGACAATACCCCAGCACATTGGGCAAAGGACACATTGGGCAAAGGTATGGTTCATAGTCTGTCGCATGTGAGAAATCAGCGCACCGACAATCCAGCGCTAACAATTCGGCGCAAGAAAGAAGTGCACTGTGGAAAAACTTAATTTTAAAGAGCTCTGAAGCGGAGTGTGAATGGAGAAACCCCCCCCCACACACACACACACTTTACTGCATAGTGTTTGCGCTACTGTTGGGGGGGGGGTTGGGGGGTTGGAACCCTGTATTATAGAGAAAACTGAACTTTTTCCGATTTTTGGGGGGAAAAGTTCCGTTTTCTCTATAATGTGGGGGGTTGTACCCCGCACACACCCCCAATGGCAGCGCGAACACGATGCAGAAAAGTGGGGGGGTTCTCCCCCACACTCCCCGTCGGAGCTCTTTAAAACAAAGTTTTCCCGCAGTGCGCTTCTTTCTTGCGCCGAATTGTCAGCGCTGGCTTGTCGGCACGCTGGTGTCTGGCGCGCAATTATCCTGTCACCAAAGGTACATTGGGAGATCCTAGACTTTATTGGTCTAGACCTCTGCCCTGCGAATTCAACAGACCTAAACCCAGTTGGCTACTGGATCAGGGGGCTAATACAGGAACGCATCTAACAAACAATATCTGACGTCTAAGATCTTAAACAGCGTCTCATCTCTGTTTAGACGGAGCTGAAGCAAAGCATTGTTGATAAGGACATAGGTAAGTGATGGCAAGGCTGAGGACATGCCTTCATTCAAAGGGAGCACACTTCAAACATCTACTTAATTTTTTAATTTGTGATATTGTAAATTGCCCAGATACATTGTAAACCGCCCAGATACATGTGATAGTCGGTATATCAAGCTATGAATAAACTTGAAACTTGAATACTAATTTTTGACTTTACATTTTTGTACAAGATACACCATAAAAATTTTTAATGTGTTTTTATTCAGTTCACAATTCATTTTCACTACTCTGCCTAAAAATATACAAACTAGATTAGATACTGTGGTTGGTTTGGAAAACAGGGCTTGGGCAGAGATAGTGTCTCATATTACTCACTACTGCCGATTAGCTGAAGATGAGCAAAGTAAACAGGATAAAGAGTTGGTGCAGATGCAGAAAAAAGTTATAACAATGCAAATTAAAGAGGAACAGGCAAAAGAAAAAGAGCAAGATAAGAAAGACATAGTGATGGAGTTAGCTCAAATAAATTGGGCTAGGAACACAGATAGGTCACAAATCAAATTCTGGACTTGTGGACGGTTGGGACATTATCAAAATGAGTGCAGAAAAGAAATAGCAAGTCGAGGAAGGGCTAGAGTAGGTGGTCAAATGCGGGGACAAGGAAGAGGAAATTTTAGGGGTGTACAAGGACAAGGTAGACCCGGAGGATGGCAACCCTGGACATCAAGGCAGCCACAATTCTGGGAACCTGAACCTGTGTCAGGAGAGGGATTTGGAAGACAGGATTGACTATCTCAGTGTATTTCTTTCAAAATTCCAAAAGGTAAAAAGGGGGATCCATGCCTTCAAATGAAACAACAGCAGTTACTCAATCTCTTTCACTAGAACTCAGACAAACACATATTGTAGCCCTTCAAAATCAGATGGCACTTGATTATCTCCTTGCGGCCCAAGGGAGGTACATGCACCATAATTGGGCAGGAGTGCTGCACTTATATATCTGACTTCTTCTCTGACCAGCAAGCACATATAACATCTTTGGACAAGGCATTGCAGAACTGGGAACAATTTAAGGTAGAGGATAAGGACTGGTTTGATTGTCTAACTGCATGGATGCCTAAAATATCATGGGTAAAAGGCATATTGGGTGTTTTAATAGGCCTGGCCAGGCCTGGTTGTGTGTTGTAGCTTATCCTGTATAATTGGCATTGGAAGAACATGTTTACAGAAAGTGACTCCCAATCTTACGCTGATCCAGAGGATAAATCATGCCCAAGGCAACCCCAGAGCAGAGCAAGGTAAGGCCACTAAAGCCCCAGGTGTGGATCCTGGCGTGGTAAGCCACCCCAGGACCCAAGGGGGGGCTGAGGTTGTTCTGTGCCTTAAATAAGCCTTGGGAGGGCCAGCTTATTAACCTGGACAGGTAGGTTTTGGTGAAATGAGCAAACATGAAATAAAAAATTCAGCCATTACACTTTTTCACACTGCACAAGATTCACTAGTTAGAAAAACCTGTTGATAGATAAGGCCTAATCCAAAAGCAGGTGAGAATGTGTTAATAGTGGCTATATATAACTATATAAAACCAGAAAATACTGGATAAGCCAGAATATTAAAAATCAGAGAGACAAAAGATGGGAACTTAACATATTGATTTCACATAGTAACATAGTAGATGACGGCAGATAAAGACCCGAATGGTCCATCCAGTCTGCCCAATCTGATTCAATTTAAATTTTTTTTCTTAGCTATTTCTGGGCAAGAATCCAAAGCTCTACCCAGTATTGTGCTTGGGTTCAAACTGCCAAAATCTCCGTTAAAACCTACTCCATTCCATCTAAACCCTCCCAGCAATTGAAGCCCTCTCCAGCCCATCCTCCCCCAAACGGCCATACACAGACACAGACCGTGCAAGCCTGCCCAGTACTGGCCTTAGTTCAATATTTAATATTATTTTCTGATTCTAGATCCTCTATGTTCATCCCATGCTTCTTTGAACTCAGTCACCGTTTTCCTCTCCACCACCTCTCTCGGGAGCGCATTCCAGCCATCCTCTCCGTAAAGTAGAATTTCCTAATATTGCTCTTGAATCTACCACCCCTCAACCTCAAATTATATCCTCTGGTTTTACCATTTTTCTTTCTCTGGAAAAGATTTTGTTCTACGTTAATACCCTTCAAGTATTTGAACGTCTGAATCATATCTCCCCTGTCCCTCCTTTCCTCTAAGGTATACATATTAAGGCTTCCAGTCTCTCTTCATACGTCTTCTGGCACAAGCCTCCTATCATTTTCGTCGTCCTCCTCTGGACCGCTTCAAGTCTTCTTACGTCCTTCGCCAGATACGGTCTCCAAAACTGAACACAATACTCCAAGTGGGGCCTTACCAATGATCTGTACAGGGGCATCAACACCTTCTTCCTTCTACTGGCTACGCCTTTCTTTATACAGCCCAGCATCCTTCTGGCAGCAGCCACTGCCTTGTCACACTGTTTTTTCGCCTTTAGTTCTTCGGATACTATCACCCCAAGGTCCCTCTCCCCGTCCGTACATATCAGCTTCTCACCTCCAAGCATATACGGTTCCTTCCGATTATTAATCCCCAAATGCATTACTCTGCATTTCTTTGCAATGAATTTTAGTTGCCAAGCATTAGATTATTCCTCTAACTTTTGCAGATCCTTTCTCATATTTTCCACTCCCTCTTCGGTGTCTACTCTGTAACAAATCTTGGTATCATCTGCAAAAAGGCACACTTTTCCTTGCTATGTGCTTGGAGGAACAGAAAGGCAGACTGGGACATTAGTGTGATTGATAAGCACCATAGCAAATTTATTTCAGATGGCAAAGCTTAAGTTTTATAAGGTTTCTTTGTTCAGATGTGTGTCCAGTCTGGTCTAGGCAGGTCCTTAGGTAAGTTATAGGCAGACAGGAGTTGGCTTTGACCTGGTTGCCTTACATTCCAAGGGGCCCTGATTTTGCAGTAAGAAATACTAATCGAATACATATGTGTATCATTATATAGATCCAGAATTAAGTTTTAGTAAATTTTAGTAAGTCAGTAAGTCATTAAAACTACACAATAGGAATTTACTTATGTAGCTATAGGTAACAAGTGTAGATTAAAATATATTTTACTTTGATTTCATATATTTTAATTCTGAAGAAATTCTGAGAAAATTACATCTGTAGTTTAATCTTTTGACCTTAAGTCACTCTCTACTCAGTGAAACTCTGGGAGGGGGAGTTAGTCCCTCCTTCTCCTCCTGCTTCAGTTAACTAAGAACATGTACTTAGCAGGCTGACTGTAACAGGAAAGGATTTAAAGCTGTGTGTATGAAATATCTTTTGTGAGTATATGCCAACATTTGTTCTGTATTTCTTTTTATAAATCATGTAAGCTTAGTATAAGAATGTAACTTTTTAGGTATAAGAATGTAACTTTTAGGAATGCTTTTGTGACACACCCATATGAAGGTTTAGAAGCAAGCCTTATAGGGAAGTAAATAATTTGGACCAGTTAGATTTTAGCAAAGGAATGCCGTCATATAAACTATATATGGATGTATAACTCATAAAGAGTCGGGATTCTTTGCTAGAAATGCCAGCTTTTTGCTTCTGTAATAATTCCCATGATGCAAATAACCTTTTGATAGATATTTTTGATAATTAATAAACAATAATTTTTTTGGAAAACATTTGCATCATTTACCATTATTTCTGTCCACTTTGCATACCTAAGAGCAAAGCTAGCTGCTCAAGTGGCACCCCAGATGGGACTGCTACTTTAGAGTACACTTGTGTCAGATTACCCTACTTAGTCTTTAGGCCAGAACTGGAAAGGTGAAGAAGGTATTCCAGAATGGATGGGAGAGGATAGTAAAGCAAGTCCATTTGAAACAATAACATCATTGTGTAGAAGGTTTTCTGGAAGCCTCAATGATATCTGATACTGGAGCAGACTCACCCTGGAGCATTGATTGGGATGGAAGAGAGAGCCTTTGTTCTGTGTGAGTAATGTTGAAAACAGGTAAAGTGTGATGGGTTCCCAAACAGTGTATGCTGAAGGAGAAGACAGAACAATGACTGACGTATCCAATGGGATGCAATGAGAATCATGGTGCCCCAGTCTTGGCGAAGTTTAAGTAGAGTTTTCCCAACAAGAGGTATTGGAATGAATGCACACAGGAACTTCTCTCTACAGTCCAGCAGAAAGGCATCCGACTCCAGGTGATTGGAAGTGTATAGTCTGGTGCAGAAAAGTACAAGTTTGTTGTTGTGGTGGAAAGCAAAAATCTATTTTGGGGTTTCCCCAATTGGAGAAGATCTGTCATAACATAGATGTGTTGAGAGACAACTCATGAGGTTGTATAAGTCTGCCTAATTTGTCTGCTAAAATGTTCTGCTTCCTTGCTAAACAAACTGCTCTGAGAAGTATATTGCAAGCAATCACCCAAGTCCAAATTTCTGTTGCTTCCTTGCAGAGAGGGAGACACTCCATGCCTACCTGTTTGTTCAAGTAGAACATGGTGATTTGGTGCATATGAGGACTATCTGGTTCTGCAAGCAATTGTGGAAGGTGCAGAAGGCATTGTGAATTGCTTGAAGCTCCAGGAGATGGTTATGGAGAGTTTTCTCATGAGGAGTTCAGACTCCTTGAGTGTGGAGACTGTCGAGACAGTCTCTCCAGCCTAGCATGAAAGCATCTGTGGTGAATAGCTTCTGATGTGGAGGAGGCTGGAAGGCAAGGCCTCTAGACAGGTTGGATGGAAGCATCTACCACTGTAGGGAGTGATGAAGGTCTAAAGTTACATAAATTAGTGCAGATAAAAATCTGGTAGCTTGTGACTATTGGGTTTAGAGAGTCCATTTGAGACAAACTTGGTTTTTTTGTTACATAGAGCAGTTTGGACCCCAGTTCCTTTACAGAAATTAGATAGCTCTATGTCTAATAGATGCTGGCACTGTCATCTCGAAGTTGGGACATTAGATCATTTACTATTCTACTGTCCATTGATACTTAGTTTTTGGAAATCCATTTGGGGCCAAGTGAATAATCTACTGGAAAATCCGGTGGCATTATCATATGACTGTGTTATTTGGTACTTCTATGAGAGCCAAGAGTCAAATCTCTTATAATAATAATAATAAACTTTTGCTCATCATGACAGGGGTTGCCATACAGTAAATTATGAAAAATTTGAAAAATTGGGATCGGTTGAATTATAATTTTTGTTGAAATTCATTGTGCCAAATCTTTAAAATGGAACGGGTAATAGCCATACAGCAGGGGCATTTTACGAAATTTAGGGTTGTTTGGGAGCCATTAACAAAATATTGTACAGAATGAATATTATTTTCTCCCTTTGTTCATACACGTCCAGGGTGGGGAGGGAATATGTTATGATTTATTATGCTTAAGTACAATTGTTGAATATAAGGGGGGAGGGATATTTGATGTGAGTTAAACTTTGATGGTATTTTAAGTGATGTTAAAGTATAAAATGATTGTATCTTATGTTACACTTGTTGACAGTTTTAAAAATGAATAAAGCCTTAAAAAAAAAGTAATTGACATAAAACAAAGTTGTACCACCCAAATCTTCATTAAAAAAAAAAACAACTCTGGCTCATGTTTCAGCGATTTTACTCCCTGGTAGTAGAAATAGATACTGTGCCACATAAGCAGGTAGTGTTGTAAAATGGCAGGCATACACATTTTGCAGCCATAAATGTTTAGAGCTGCCAGCAATTTCAGGTATTTTGATGTACCAAATAGCAACATTAACAGCCCTCCTGCCTAGGCGTTTTTATAAGCCATATTTAACTGTCTTGCTCACCATTTCACAACCTTTGGCAGAAGCTGCATGAGAAGATTTGTACTGGTTCCAAAGCAATAGTTCTTGTCCCACAAGAGAGACCTCATCTTACAGGAGGTAGAATGGTGGAGGTGGTAATTCTAAGACACTGCAAACATATTTTTTTTTGTAGCAGGGCAAAGGCCCAGCACCTACATCATACAAAAGGCATGGGTTGGGATTTGCCATAATGATGGAAGACTGTTCAAGTGCCTCAGATGATGCAACGGGCAATGGCCAGAATGATAAACATACAAACCAAACAAAAGGGAACTGATGAAGAGAAACAAGTACTTGGCATGGTGGAAGGTAAGGAGGTAGCAGCTGTGGAGATAGAGGGATTTCAGATGACAGACCCAGATAGACATAAACGGCAATCAGGCTCACAGTCTCTCAGCTCTCTCACAATCAACCCAATGCAGTCACAAGAACATACTGCGACAGCAACTATTCATGATTTAAAGGTGGTCTAAGTCCCGAAGTTCATCTGGCATTGGATGTATGGAATGGGGATAAATGTCTCAATTGTACTGGACGTTCCACGCCTGATTGAAAAAGAATTTCCAATCACCTTTGTTATATTACCTGTGCTAAGGCTGGGTACTCATTTAGTGACCAACAGTGGATGGATAGTTAAATTGGTCAGAGCACAGTGATCTGACAGAAATCCTAGTAAAGGATTTGAACTCAGATTAAAGGCACAATAGGCAAGCAACCTACCAATCGCACAAGGCCTGGTTTTTGTCTTTCCATGTGCATATTACATCGTATAAATTCAAGAAAGGAAGTTTTTTTGGACCAACATAGGTATTAAAGTGAGAATTAACATGGAACTTGAAAAACTAAAATCATCTCTAACATACTCTGGGATAGGAGTAAAGTTTGTTCTTATTTTGATATGTGCACAATTAGCCAAATTAGAGATTTTTATCCTGAAACAGATTGACACAATGGAATTTTCCCATATTCCTATAATGCAGGTGCCATGATATAATGGAGAATACTTCCCTATTATACAATTGGGAGTTTTGCTGTTACAAAGAATACCTGCTATTGTTAGAGTGAATAATTTTCTTTTTAGAATTATTATTTGGACTCGGCAGTTTCCTTTTGTCTCTTTTTAGTTCCAGTTTATTCAGTATCAGGACTAGAATTTAAAGTTGTAAGCCTTCACTCACAACTACCTGGAACTTACAGTGAATACTTCTCTATATTCATTCATTCATGTATTCATTTATTTATCCCGTCCTAACAAGAGAGCCCAGAATGGGTTACAGGAGTACATACACAGTATGGTCGAGACACATATGGACAGAATGTATTTGGGAAGCTAGTGGTACAACAACCGAGATATAGTAGATAGAGAACATCTGAGATACACTAGGTAACTATGAAAGGTCACTTGGACACACAAAGTCAGAGGCGTGAAGAAAGTACAAGAAATTTATTACGGTATATCGGACTCTAGTGGAGTTAATAGCCTGCCTACTAGAGTGTCAGAAACAGGAAATACACGGACTTTTATGCCATTTTCGCAAACTAATGTATGCAAAAACTACAATTTTCATTTGTTACTTCTATAACTTTCTACAATTATTATTGGTCCTAAGCCAGCACTTATGATAGGTTCAGGGGTACAACTTATAGTCCTATAGGAAACTAGCTCATTTCTCTGCTTATCTAAATCTTACAGGTCTAAATGCTACATGTACAGAAGGGCAGGGCACATCATGGCTCAAACTCTTATCTATTCAGCTTACAATGTGGTAAGGTAGGGACATACATTTTAGGCAGATGAAGTCAATAGATTGTAAACTTTCTTCAGCTATGTAGACCAGAGCAATATTTTAAACAACAATTAACCATTTCATGACCCTACATTCCACCCTTTCAGGCTGGCGTACCTAAGGAGCCAAGCCTGACAAAATAAAGTTAGGGGTCAGGAAAGTCGGGGTTCCCAGTGGGTAAGAGACGATACTGGGAGAGGGCAAGGGCCAATGCAGCAGTGGAACGTTTGACAGCAGAGTCCATAGTTCAGTGGAGCAGCTTTATGGCTATGGGGACCATACAGGGCAGGCAGCAAAGGAGCAGAGAAGACAGGGTGGCATCCAGCAAGATGATCTTCAGTGCTGAACCAGAGGGCAACCAGGAGCCGAAGGTACCAGAGATCCAGTCTGCAGTAAGGTCACGCCAGGTCTGGTCAGGAACATGAGCCAGTTTGATGATACGATTCACATCATTCTCAATCATTTTACTCAAGTTCAAGGCAGCAGTTGAAGAGGTTGAATTTACCACAGACACCACCTTCTGTCTAGAGCTAGGCAGTTCTGAGAAATAGCAGTGCACATTTTAGCATTCGCTCTGTCAATGGTACTCAAAGCTCAGGTGGTCTCATTAGTTATCAGTTTGAGTACAGCTTGTAGATGAATAATGCAGTTCAGCATATAGATTGGGGTCCGATAGCCCCAGGTGTCATCCTCGGTCCATGTGGCAGGTCCATATGCAACAATGATCCGTTCTGCAGGACAGTCATTACCCCATTCACCTATTTTAAGGGAATTGGAAGTAGACCGCTTTTTGCGACCCCTGGTGTTGAATACAGGGCTCCCAAGTGTTCACCATCGGCCAGCGGTAACAGGAAGAAGCTGGGACAGATCATGCAAAGCACACATGCATCAGTCCAGTTAGCAGGCAACCAAGAGTAGGCAAACAGATCACAGAGCCAGTATCAACTATCAGGAGCTGACCATCATTCATAGGAAGTTCCATTAAGCAGTGTCTGAAGGGCGCTGAAGACAGTGGGAAGCAACAATGGAGATTTGCAAAGCCCATCGTGAAGGTCGTGGACCTGACGTAAAAGTGAGGGTCTGTGAAGTCAGGTTTAACATGTCCAGCTGCATTGCCTCCCATAGCCACTGTTCTCCCAAACCAGTCCCTCCTCATACAAAACAATTGCTAACATTAAGAGTCTGACCTATAGTTTCAGCAAACTGTATAAACAGATTTCTAGTGATTACAGGATATCAGTATCTGCTTTCATAAAACTGGGGAAACACCACAGAGTGATGGACAGAAGCACATGAGTGGGATACAATTCGGACATATACAACAGTACCTGGGTCTCACCTTTTACCATCAATATACAATGCCATGTGGTCTCTGGCCTTCTGGACTTGGACATTGGCATTCCAGATATATGGGTCAGTGATAGTGAAAACCATGGGATTACAGTAGCCTGTAGTACACAAGGGGCCGGAGCTAGGACCTATAGTAAGGGAGGCAGACGGGATATTAGGGGGATATTTATGTGGGTTATTGTAGGTGGCCCACAAGACACTTTCTCATAAAGGACAGGCTCCACCTGAAGGTTTCCTCATAGGGGCAGTTCTTAAAGACATCAGGTTATACAGACATATATACTTAGCATATTTGGTATAATAACACAGTTAATCTAGGGAGCCACACAAAACTGTATTAGGGGTAGTACCATGACCTTGAGAAACATCAAATAGCACACATGTATCACAATACAAAGACACCAGGCGAGTGGGGTCTACAATAAGAGCCTAATTGATAAGTGGACCCTCAACATTATAAATGCAGATTTCAGTCCACTTTTAAACTTCATCACCAGTAGGTTGGAAACAGAAAATACCCTCAAATGTTTGACACTTTCTGTACTTAACTCCTTCATGCAAACAAACATCAGGCAAAAGGGGCTGCACTTGTTAAGTACAATAGGAAAGAAATACAGAAGAAAGAAGCATAAGTAAGGGCAACACAAATATCAGATATATATATATACTAATATAGGAAGCTCATTTTTCTTTCAGGCACAACTTAGAAAACTTCAAACAGTTATACTCAAGACACTTGCTAAAGGCAGTGGTGAACCACAGGCAGCCAATTAAACTCAAACACTTATAAAGAATTATATTCAGAACACCTGCTAAGTACAGTGGTAAATATTCAGAACTTTTGAGGTCTTAGAAAGCTTCAGCTGAAGATCCGTTTTGTAGTGGAACCAAGTTTCATGTCCGGACACCTTGACAACTGTAAGAGAAGAAATTAGGACAGTAAAAGGACCTATCCACCTAGGTTTCAGGGGGTCTGACTTCCAAGTTTTAGCCATACTGTATTTCCAGGGACATACCCATGGACTTGTGTAGCTATCGGTAATGGGGCCCTTTCCAGGACCCATTTGTGGAGCTCTTGAAGGGCCTTAGCTAAAGATTGGACCTGACTCTGGAGGATATCTGATCCCAGAGTAGCAAAGGAACCAGGATCTGGATTCACAATGGGTGGTGGCCGGCCGAACATGAGCTCAAATGGGGACAATTTAATGGGTTTAGATGGGGTGCATCTAATCTGAAAAAGGACAGAGGGCAGGAGGATAGGACAGGCCAGGACAGATTGGTTTCTTCAATTCGTTTCGTGAGAAGGGTCTTAGGGGTTCTGTTCATCCTTTCAGCTCTGGGGGTGGTAAAGCAGCATATAATTTTTATTCAATTTGGAGGGCCTGAGCAATTTGTTGGACAACATTGACAATGAAAGCAGGGCCGTTGTCACTGCCTATGGAAATAAGGAGATCAAAGCATGGAATTATTCAGGAGGTGTTTGGTTACGTCTCTGGCGCGTTCAGTGCAAGTAAGGAAGGCTTTGACCCATCTAGTCAGGGTGTCTGTGAAGACTAGGAAGTGACTGAGGGAACGGGAAATGGGCATGTGGGTAAAATCTACAGATAGGACCTGCATCAAATGTGTTCCAATAGGTTGGTGCCCAAGAGGTGGTAGTCATCTGATTGGGGATTTTATTCTAGAACAGACAACACACTGTCGGACCGTATTCCGGACTAGCTGATCAAGGTGATTGATAAACAAATGTCTCTTGAGAGTCATTTGCATAGCGGGTTCTCCAGAGTGTGCCAGATCATGACATCTTTTGACAATCGTGAGGGCCAGGTGTTGAGGAATGAATATGAGGGTACCCACTGTGCTCGTGTTTGAAGTATCAGTGTGTGGGCCTGGATTGGCACTTGAATTGGTGCATTTTGTATCCACCCCCCTTTCAGGACAGACTGGCCCAAAATAATGCATGCCCAAGTCTGTTCCTGAGAAGTGTACTGAGGTGTAAGGGTGTCCAGAAAAGGAATGATTGTATACAGAGGAGCCGAAAGAGGGGGCAGAGACTGGCAGCTCGGGCTGTGCGGTCGGCAAGGGCATTGCCACGTGAAATGAGATCAGTGACATGACGGTGGGCACAACAGTGCATAACCGCGACATAGGAGGGCAATTTAACGGCCTCAAGGAGGTCAAGAATGAGGGGAGCATGATGGATCAGGCGGCCGGAGGCTGTAATGAAACCTCGATATTTCCAGATGGCCCTATGGGAATGCAAGGTAAAGAAAGCATATTTGGAGTCAGTGTAGATGTTGCAAGACTAAAGAAGCAGAATATCGTAGGGCAGAAGTGAGGGCATACAGCTCAGCTTCTTGGGCAGAAGTGCCAGAGGGCAGGGGCCTGAGTCAGAAGTTTTGGAAGCATCATACAGAGGATGGGCAATAGTAGAGAAATCAGGGATCCAGATGGGACAGTATCCTGCAATACTGAGAAAGGTGCTCAGAGCCTTGCAGTTATCAGGGACAGGGAGACTACAGACAGCCTGGACACAGGTATAGGAAGGGACCTAGTACCCTGGGAAATATGAAAGCCAAGGTAGGTGACACGAGGAAGGCATACTTGAAATCAATGTAAATATGGCCACAGGAAAATTTAAAAGGCAGACCCACTATCTGGATCAGGTTCCTACCCCAAAGAGCTGACTTGTAAAATGCAGTTCTGGATCCACCCACTAAGCAGGGTAGTCTGACACAAGCGCTCTCTAAAGCAGCAGTCCCTTCACTATCAGCTGACTGGCAAAAATATTTACTTCAATACAAAAGCATTCCTAAAAATTACATTGTTATACCTAAACTTACATGATTTATAAACAGAAATACAAAATAAAGATTGGAATATACAGTAAAACTTTGGATTGCAAATAACTTGGTTTGCATGTGTTCTATAAGACAAGCAATGATTAAATTTTAACTTGCTATACCAGCAACGTCTTGCAATACACATACATACAGTATAGAAGCATCACATTTTCACAACTGAGCCAATGGTTCCTCTCTATATGACGCTGCAGGAATGCAGTGACTGTTCCAAACGAGCAAGGGCTTGCAATACAAGTATGTATATTTTTGTACACAAGTGCCCTGGACTACAAGCATGCTTCTGGAACAAATTATGCTCCCAAACCAAGGTTTTACTGTACTCACAAGTTTAAACATTGTTCTTTTTTTTTTTTTTTTACAATCAACATGGGTCTCAGTAGAGACTTACTCCCCCTACAGAAATTCACAAAGGAGAGAGAGTTGCTTCAAGATCAAATTACAGATGTAGTCCTTTTCAGAATTTTTAAATTTAGACAAATAACTACTAAATTTGGACAAAGAACTTCTTGTTAGCATGGAATATAAGTTCCAGAAATCATATTTTCATTTACATGCATTTCTAAATATAGATAAACATTTTATAACATAGCCAAAAACTTCAAATGCAAAACCACTTATCTGTTTCAGGAGAAACCGCATTTGAAGTGCTAAACACTTCATGGCCTTTATCAGCACAAAAGGAAAAGTACTCTCCTCTCATGCTGTGAACAACTGACAGTTTAAACTTCACTGATACATTTGGACAGACAGAACTCATAAAGAACCCGGGATACTGCAGGACTTGGGAATCAGATGAAGGGAAGAATTTGGCAAGGTCTGAAGCAAGGGCGGTGCTGAATAGAGTGGGGCTATTTTTAAAGCCCTGGGGTAGACGAGTCCAGGTTTGGGAGGTTTGTCCAGTGGAAGGGTTTTCCCATTGGAATTCAAAAATTGGCTGACTGGAAGAGGAACCGACAGCAAACGAATGCATAAAAACCTGACGGGTTATGTCCTCTTCCAGGGAGCCAGAGGGGGCCAGCCCACACCAAATATCGGCCATTCTAACTGGCACAGACAAATAAGGGTTGATTTGTTAAGTATAATCAAAGACAAATTCTTTTTGTAAAATTAGCTAACATATCAAGGGATCCCCACAGGTAGACAGACATCCCCCCATTGTGCAATGGAGGACAAAAACACTTCCCTGAATTCCTGGCCCTGCCCGTCTCCGGACTAGGGAAATGCAGTACTAACAGGTCCACAAGGACGTCTCAGACACTCTCAAAAACACAAAACACAACAGATTTCAGTTCAGTTACTCAACCAGAAAATAACAGTTTCCTAGAATCCTTCCCCACAACTTCAGCGACAGATCACGTGGCTTACTAGGCAGGAGACAAGAGACAGGATAGGGATGATCAATCCCCACTTACCAGATGGTGGCCACTCCAGGACAGAATTAAACTGATACAGATTCTTGTACTTTAAACTGAGACTAGATAAGTCAGTTGAAGCGGTCCAATGTCCTGAGATCTGCCAACCCCCCAAAAGGAAGGCAGCCGGCTAAGCAGACACATCAGCCGTAGGACCAGAAACAAGTGACCAATCGAGTAACCAGTGGTCAAGAGACCTTCAAAGTCCCTGTTCGGGCGCCAAATGAAAGGTCACTTGGACACACAAAGTCAGAGGCGTGAAGAAAGTACAAGAAATTTATTACAGTATACTGGACTCTAATAGAGTTAATAGCCTGCCTACTAGAGTGTCAGAAACAGGAAATACACGGACTTTTATGCCATTTTCGCAAACTAATGTATGCAAAAACTACAATTTTCATTTGTTACTTCTATAACTTTCTACAATTATTATTGGTCCTAAGCCAGCACTTATGATAGGTTCAGGGGTACAACTTATAGTCCTATAGGAAACTAGCTCATTTCTCTGCTTATCTAAATCTTACAGGTCTAAATGCTACATGTACAGAAGGGCAGGGCACATCATGGCTCAAACTCTTATCTATTCAGCTTACAATGTGGTAAGGTAGGGACATACATTTTAGGCAGATGAAGTCAATAGATTGTAAACTTTCTTCAGCTATGTAGACCAGAGCAATATTTTAAACAACAGTTAACCATTTCATGACCCTACAACTATACATGCTATGGTAGATATGAACAGCTGAGGTATGTTAATTGCATGCTATAGGAGAGAGAAACATCCAAGCTACACTAATCAACTATAGTAAATATAACCAACCGAGAATCTATTTTACTATACATGCTTTGGTGAGGAACTTAGCACTATGGTCTAGTTTATGAGTTTATCTGAGATCATTTAGACTTGGTCTTTTCATGGAACTGGGTTTGTGAAGAGGAAGGTTATTATGGCCTTCCTGAAGTTCAATAAGTCGTCCAGCTCTCTGACAGTTGGAGGTATGAGGTTCCATAGTTTGGGTACAAAGTGCAAGTAGGCATGTCTGCGGGCTGATTCTGTTTTGAGAGCGCATCCAGGGGTAGGGACAGCTGTCTTTCTTTTTGAGATCTTAAGAGTCAGCTTGGGTTATAGATTGGTAGCTTGGAGATCATATAGCCTGGTACCAATTCTTTAAAGGTTTTAATGCCAGGACTAGGGCTTTGAAGATGCAGCGCTTTTTGATAGGTAGCCAATGAACCAATGCTAGCGCTGGGGTGACGTGGTCACAGGTGCTCAAGTTTTTTAATAGGTGGACTGCTGCATTTTAGTTGCATTGGAGGCGAGAAAGGTTTTTGGAAGATAGTCTTACTAGTAGTGTGTTACAGTAGTCCATACGAGAGAGCACGAAAGCGTATAGTAACTGGGCAAATTCAGATTCTGAGAAGTATGTATGGATGCTCTTCAGCTGGCGGACGTAGTAAAAGGAGGTCGACAATATTTGAGAGACGTGGTCCATGAGTGATAGATTTGAATCCATTTGTACTCCCAGGCTGCGGACACTATCTTTGGCCGTGAGGGTATTATTTCCCCAAGAAAGGTGGGGACGAGAGTATGTGCAGTTTTCTTTGTGAACCCAGAGGAGTTCTGTTTTTGATGCATTTAGCTGTAGCTTGTTTATGGTCATCCAATCCTTTGTATTGGACAGACAGCACTGTAGTTTCTTGATTTGCTTGATTCGATTTGGGCCTAGGGGGAGGTAGAGTTGGATATTGTCAGCAAATGAATGGATTTGGATGTGGTGTTTTCTGCAATGTCAATTACTGGTCTGACATATATGTTAAAAAGTAGTGGAAATAGTAAGGCACCTTGTGGCACTCCATAGTTAAATGGTTTTGGTTTAGATGTGGTCTGGCCTAGTAGTACTCTCTGGGATCTTTCACTTAGGAAGAAGGCGAGCCACCCTAGTGCAACATCATGGATTCCAATGTGCTTCAACCTGGACAGGAGAAGGGAATGGTCTATGGCAGGGGTGTCCAACCTGCGGCCCAAGGGCCGCATGCGGCCCCGGGAAGTATTTTGTGCGGCCCCGGTTGAGGGCGATGCAGTGTTTTCCTCTGCAGCCCCCGGGTGTTTACAGTGTTGCCGGCTCCCTCCTCTGTCTTGCTGCAGCATTTGCGTGTTTGTGCGGCCCCAGAAACATTTTTTTTGGCTAATGTGGCCCAGGGAAGCCAAAAGGTTGGACATCCCTGGTCTATGGTGTCAAACGTGACGCTTTGTAGGGGGGAGGGGGGATGTTTGGAGTTTGGGTTGGGGTAATGATGAGTGATTAAGCCATGTACTGAAGAACTATGGTACATCTTCTGTATAGTGTAAAACCCTGTGATTACCAGTTTGCATTATTTTATATGGTGTGGATTTTGGAGTTTGATTTGGCTTTGTATTGCAATTTTTGCTGTTATTATAATAAACATATGAACAAAAAGAAAAAGTGACACTTAGGTCTAGAACAGGGGTGTCAAAGTCACTCCTCCTGGAAAAGGCAGTACTCATACAACTATGGGATTTCATTGGGGAAAAACAACTCCCTCTTTACCTATCAATAGGGATTTAAGAAACATCACAGCACAGAAACAGTCATATTAGACATCATAAATGACTGCTGGAAATTTCTTGATAAAGGGAATGATGTACTTCTGATCCTTCTAGACCAGGGGTGTCAAAGTCCCTCCTCAAGGGCCACAATCCAGTCGCGTTTTCAGGATTTCCCCAATGAATATGCATGAGATCTATTAGCATACAATGAAAGTAGTGCATGCAAATAGATCTCATGCATATTCATTGGGGAAATCCTGAAAACCCGACTGGATTGCGGCCCTCATAGAGGGACTTTGACACCCCTGGTCTAGAAAGATCAGAAGTACATCATTCCCTTTATCAAGAAATTTCCAGCAGTCATCTATGATGTCTAATATGACTGTTTCTGTGCTGTGATGTTTCTTAAATCCCGATTGGTAGGTAAAGAGGGAGTTGTTTTCCCAATGAAATCCCATAGTTGTATGAGTACTGCCTTTTCCAGGATTTTGGACATGAACGGGAGATTTGAGACAGGTCTGAAGTTACTTAGATTGTCCAGATCTAAGGTAGGTTTCTTTGGAAGAGGTCTGACTACCACAGATTTCCATCTCTGTTGAATGACACCTGATAGTAAGGACTCATTTATTAAGGACAGAATGGATTCTAGGAAGACTTCTTTTACAGATAGAAGAGTGGAAGTGGGGCATGGGTCTAGGTTAAGAACATAAGAATAGCCTTATTGGGTCCATCAAGCCCAGTAGCCCGTTTTCACAGTGACCAATCCAGGTCACTAGTACTTGGTCAAAACCGAAAGAGTAGCAACATTCCATGGTTAAATGTGGGGTTTAGAAAATCTACTATGTTTTTTAAGTCATCATAGGTTACCAATTTGAAGTGATCAAGAGTTTTTGGGCCATGGTTGTGCGGCGTCATTGATATTTGGTAAGGTCTTGGCTTCCGAGTCTAGGGCTACACGTATGTTATATATTTTTTTATGAAAGAAAGTGGAAAGGGTCTCGCTGTCTAAGGTTGTTTGTGGGGACTGATTATTTCCCTTGTGAGGCTGAGAACAGGTTTTCGGTCAGTGTGAAGATGGCCTTTGATCTGTTCAGGATCTTTGATAGTAGTTTGGAGAAATGGGCCTTTTTAGTTTTGTATGTTGTTGACTTGTAGTCTGCGAGGAGATTCTTCCAGGTGGATTTGCCTTCTGTGCTTTGCGTTCTGCACCATGTTTTTTTCTGCTTTCCTGAATTTCCTTTTCTTTGCTCTCAGGGCTTCTGTGAACCAAGGAGATGAAAATGATCGTGGATTCGGATTTGTTTCCTTTACTTTTGCAAGACTCTCGTAGAGTGATTTTACACCCGCATGCCAAGCTGCTGCTTTTTCCTCTAGGGAGGTGTCCGTGGAAGAACCAGGTTTCTAAGTGGACAGATGGGGTCAAATATAGCTTTAGGCTATGGGTTTTCCTGGACTGTGACTAGTTTGGCCTTGATGTGTAGATCCAGAGAAATTATGTGGTGGTCAGTCCAGAGAATCTTCCAGGTTTCCTCCCTGTTCTTACAACTAATACCTCCCTATTGCATCGTGCAGATGTCTTGCTTTTTGGGGAATCTCTCCCTATTATAAAGTGCAGGAAACAGGGAATACTTCCCTATTAAAAACCACAGGACTCCTGCTTAGAACATGAATATTTATTGACAACAAAGGTTTATAAATAGATAATAATGTTCACTAAAATTTTCCATCTGTTTCAAAGGTTAATTATACATGTAAAAAAAAACCATCTACCTCATAATAACAGCAAGATAGAAATTATATAAATGTTTATACTTATCCTCTTATTCACCCCCATTACAAAACCACGCAAGAGGTTTTTAGCGCATGGTCAGCATGCTGAAGGCTCTGTGCTGCTCTGACATTCATAGAGTTCCTATGAGCATCGAAGCAGGTCACTTATCTTTTAAACCAAATCCATTTCACACCAATGGGCTTCTTTAGGGGAAATGCTGAAGCTTGTTTTAACGCCAGTATTAATTAATAAACAGTTGTTCAGTTATCTTTAAAATAAGAGAGAAAGAAAATTTCTTCTATGTAATTCTTTTGTAAATCGTGACTCTTTTTAAATAGTTTAAACATTAACAAAGAACAGAGTCAAAGAACACAACTCACTTGTTATATAGCCGCCACCAACAAGCTCTCATAACATTCAATGATACAAACAAGTAATAATTTTAAAATTTCACTATGACGTCAGTAGCTTTTTTAGCCCTGATTGGTCATTCATTCTAACAGTGTCTTTTTTAAATCCAGACACCATTTTGTAAGCATTATGAGAGCTTGTTGGTGGCGACTATGTAACAATTGAGTTGTGTTCTTTTACTCTGTTCTTTGTAAATGTTTAAACTATTTAAAAAGAGTCACGATTTACAAAAGAATTAGATATAATGCATTTTCTTTCTCTCTTATTTTAAAGATAACTGAGCAACCGTTTATTAATTGATACTGGCGTTAAAACAAGCTTCAGCATTTCCCCTGAAGAAGCCCGTTGGTGTGAAATGGATTTGGCCTCCGTCAGGTTTAAAAGATAAGTGCTTGTTGTCAGTTTGATGACAGTGTGCCAGATTCAATGCTGCCTTTTGTTACATTCTAATGGTTGCCAGCTCTTTATTCTCTACTTATATATGGGAGAAAATGAAATTTGAAATTAAAAAATATTTATAAAAACAAAATATTTAAAAAGTAATTTAAAAATAGATTGAATTATTTAATGAATCTCAACACGGGTGTTGACCTATGATGATACCCCAACCCTAAATAGGCGTCCTTCTATTGATTGGACTCCAAGGGTTTTTTGAGGTCTTTTTCTTCTGTTTTAATATTGTTATGCACTATAATTCATTGTAGCATTTTACATTATTTTTGTTAATGATCAAACAGAAGCAACTCCATTTGGAGATCGCACAGGACATGCTGGAGACTGTGAACAGTGATCCCAACTTCCTCAGCACACGACATGGCTCCGTGGGACTTCTGGTTTTTCCCCAAGCTGAAAATGCCCCTGAAAGGGACCAGATTTCAGTCAAGAGAAGACATCATGCAGAATGTGACAGACTAGTTGCAAGCAATCTCAAAAGGCGTTCCAGCGCTGCTTCCGACAGTGGCAGAACCGTTGGAAGAAGTGTGTGGCAGCCCAAATAGACTACTCTGTAAGAGATTAGTATAAGATTGTTGTATCTGAATACGAGAATTTTTTATGAATAAAGGTCTGATACTTTTTGAACAGCCCTCGTATATGCAACCAGTCAATTCATGAAATAATCAAAAATAGGAACTTAGCTTTGAATTAATATTTCAAGTCAAAACTCTTGATCTCTAATCTCAATGTGGCCTGTTTCACCTTAAGCTTCCTCAGGAGATCAGGGGCTAAATTGTCTTGCTTCAGCCATTTCCAAATGACTCGATGAACACGTACTTCAAGCGGATCCTGGCATATCTTTTCCCCATCATCGAGGGCAAACACCTTTCACTGCTGGCCTGCTCAGAGAGATCAGAGATCATGAGTTTTGACCTGAAATATTAATTCAAAGCTAAGTTCCTATTTTTGATTATTTCATGAATTGGCTGGTTCCATATATATTATATTTAGAGGGGGATGGTTGACCAATGATTGATATGACACCCAGTGAACAGACCAGCATATGCTGTTCTGTTGTGAGTTGAGAAAGGGGAGTCTGAGGTCGTTCCATCCTCCAAAAAGAGTACAGATAGAACTTGAGGTAGGTTATAAAAGTGGTCAGAAACCACTTCACAGGTCGCAGACCTGATGGGCCGCCGCGGGAGCGGACCGCTGTGCGAGATGGACCTCGGTCTGACCCAGTGGAGGCAACTTCTTATGTTCTTATTTATTCACACTCCCAAAGTGTTAAAGACAAATTACCCTAATCACAAAAATGATGAGAAAGAGAAATGATATCTTTTCAAACAAAATTATTCACTCATCAATTTCTTCTTCAATCTTCTTGTAATTATTCAAATTGATTTATCATTTATCCTCTTCAAACCACTCATGCTCACATGTATAGTTAACTGGAAATTCACATTACAGTTGGAATATCTATTGGAATTAAACAGGGGATAAGGAAACCTCAAGTGCTCACAGCAGTTTGTCTTTTAGAACTAGTCATAACTGCCTAGTGCGAGCTATCACCGGTTTCATCAATCTCCCTGTAAACTAGCAGTACTTATATTTAACTTTCTTTTGTATAGATATTAAAAGTACTTAGCTTATATGAACATTGGTCATTCCTTATTCCAGTTGAAGTGACTACAAATCTATTATCACGAATGGGATGATGATCACAGGCTCTATGGAGCGTCTCCATTTCACTCAAAACTGAGCTTCATCAGGAGATATGGAAACAGATAATATATTGATCGCATCAACTTATTTACAGCCTTTCAATGAATGGCTAGGAACAAGGCTCATTCAGCCACTCTCCCACTCAACATGACATTGCAGCACAAGCGTGTCGAGTGGGAGAGTGGCTGAATGAGCCTTGTCCAGTCAGGCAGCGATTGGCTGGCCCAAACTTCTTCTCTGATGGCAGAATTGACATCGGGGAGAGGAAGACTGATTGGCCCGATAGTTCGCCAAGGCAAAGTGAGTCCTGGGTGATCGACTCACTTTGCCTTGGCGAGCTACCGGTCGATCACGATCAACCTATTGGGCACCCCTGGGTTAGATCAATGGTCAATCAAGCCCAGTAGCCCGTTCTCACGGTGGCCAATCCAGATCATTCATACCTGGCCAAAACCCAAGGAGTAGCAACATTTCATGCTACCGATCCAGGACAAGCAGTGGCTTCCCCCATGTCTTTCTCAATAACAGACTATGGACTTTTCCTCCAGGAAATTGTCCAAACCTTTCTTAAAACCAGCTACACAATCCACTCTTACCACAATCTCTGGCAATGCGTTCCAGAGCTTAACTATTCTCTGAGTGAAAAAATATTTCCTCCCACTGGTTTTAAAAGTATTTCCCTGTAACTTTGAGTGTCCCCCTAGTCTTTGTAATTTTTGACGGATTGAAAAATCAATCCACTTGTACCCATTCTACTCCACTCAGAATTTTGTAGACTTCAATCATATCTCCCCTCAGCCGTCTCTTTTCCAAGCTGAAGAGCCCTAACCTTTTTAGTCTTTTCTCATACGAGAGGAGTTCTATTCCCTGTATCATCTTGGTTGCTCTTCTTTGAACCTTTTCTAGTGCCACTAAAAAAATAGGAAGTATTCAGTACAAAACACATACATATAATTTAAAAAATGCTGCATATGTATTGTTTAAGAGAGAAGGAAAATGTGTATACATGTATGTGTACATGTGTGTAAGGCAGGATCGTTCTGCATGTGAGAAAAAGGGAGAGATTTTGTGTTTATGTAATGAAAAAAGCAATAATATATATCAGTGGGGGGGGGGAGGAGGAGGAGAGGGAAGAGAGTTTGTGTCTGTATATTCTTGTATCATTTGAGCATTTCACTGAAGGAGTGTTGCCATAAGAACCACTTCCTCACGCATCGACATAAAGTTATCTAATCTATTCCTGAGAATCCAACACCATGCATCAAATCACAGCACTGTATGTTGGGCTGCAGGGATCTGGGTTTGGAACTTGAGGCCAGTAGGGCCTCAATTTACCACAGTGATTGTGCATCCAATGAAGACAGCTGCCACTAATGTGATAGCTGGTGCCAAATCTATGAGCTGTGTTAAAAGTGCACCTCAGAAAAGACTTCATTTCAGCCTCAGGTTAGTAAAAGCCCCCTAGTCATTTTGGCCTGTAAGAGGGAAAATGTCAGAATTAAGGAAGATAAAAAATAATCCTTAAGGATCTTTTTTATGCATAAACATACTACTACTACTACTAGATGGATGGGATGCAAACATACCGGGATATAATCTTTTTAGGAAGGACAGAGATGGTGAAAAAGGTGGAGGAGTAGCTCTCTATGTAAAGCACAGTTACTTACCGTAACAGGTGTTATCCAGGGACAGCAGGCAGCTATTCTCACATATGGGTGACGTCATCCGACGGAGCCTCAATGCAGTCGCCTCAGAAGCAGACTTGCTTGAAGAAACTAAAAGTTTTGAGTCGCCCGCACCGCGCATGCGCGAGTGCCTTCCCGCCCAGTACACAGGGCGCGTCTCCTCAGTTCAGATAGCTAGCAGAGAAGCCAACCAGAGGAGGTGGGTGGGTTGTGAGACTAGCTGCCTGCTGTCCCTGGATAATACATGTTACGGTAAGTAACTGTGCTTTATCCCTGGACAAGCAGGCAGGTATTCTAACATATGGGTGACCTCCAAGGTAACCAGAATGGGATGGTGGGAGTGTTGGCAACATACGAGAATAAATTTTGTAATACTGTTTGCCAAACTGTCCATCCCTTCTGGAGAAAGTATCCAGACAATAGTGAGAAGTGAAGGTATGAACCGAGGATGAAGTAGCAGCCTTGCAAATCTCCTCAATCGGTGTCGATCTGAGGAAAGCTACAAAAGCTGCCTTTGCTCTGACTTTATGGGCTGTGACTTTACTGTGAAGTGGTAATCCAGCCTGGGCATAGCAGAAAGAAATACAAGCCACCATCCAATTAGAGATAGTGCGTTTAGAAATTGGATGTCCCAACTTATTTGGATCGAAAGAGACAAAAGGTTGAGGAGCAGTTCTGTGTGGTTTGGTGCGTTCCAAGTAGAAGGCCAAAGCACGTTTACAGTCCAGAGTATGAAGAGCAGATTCTCCAGGGTGAGAATGAGGCTTTCGAAAAAAACACTGGAAGTACGATAGATTGGTTGAGATGAAATTCTGAAACCACTTTAGGTAGGAATTTCGGATGAGTACGAAGAACCACCTTGTCATGATGGAATACAGTGAATGGTGGATCAGTAACCAAAAGCTTGCAGCTCACTGAATCATCGAGCAGAAGTGAGGGCAATGAGAAACACCACTTTCCAAGTGAGATACTTCAAATGAGACTTATCAATTGGTTCAAATGGAGACTTCATGAGTTGAGAAAGGACAACATTGAGATCCCAAACCACAGGAGGTGGTTTGAGAGGAGGTTTGACATTGAAAAGTCCTTTCATGAATCTGGAAACTACCGGATGAGCAGAGAGGGGTTTCCCTTCTATAGGCCGATGAAAAGCTGCAATTGCACTGAGATGGACTCGAATGGATGTAGACTTGAGTCCAGAGTTGGATAGGTGCAAAAAATAATCCAAAACAGATGATAAGGAGGAATGTTGAGGCTCCTTATGATGAGAGAAACACCATGTAGAAAATCTAGTCCATTTTTGGTGATAGCATTGTCTAGTTGTAAGCTTTCTAGAAGCTTCTAAAATATTTCTGACAGATTGAGAAAACTGAAGAGGGGTTATGTTGAAAGGTACCAGGCTGTCAGGTGTAGAGATTGCAGGTTGGGATGAAGCAGAGATCCTTGACTCTATGTAAGTAGAGGAGGAAAAACTGGTAGAAAGTATGGCTCCCTGCTGCTGAGTTGAAGTAGAAGGGAGTACCATGGTTGTCTCGGCCACCAAGGAGCAATTAGAATCATGGTGGCATGATTGTTCTTCAATTTGACTAGAGTCTTGAGAATGAGAGGGAATGGAGGAAATGCATAGAGGAATAGATTCGTCCATTGTAGGAGAAAAGCATCTGCCTCGAGGCGGTGAGGAGAGTATATCCTGGAGCAGAACTGAGGCAGTTTGAAGTTGTGGGGAGCTGCAAAGAGGTCTATCTGAGGTGTTCCCCACTGTGAGAAAATGTGATGAAGAGACGAGGAATGGAGAGTCCATTCGTGAGGTTGCAGAAGATGACTCAAGTTGTCCGCCAAGGAATTTTGAGCCCCTTGAATGTAGACAGCTTTGAGGAAGGTGTTGTGATAGATTGCCCAGTCCCAAACTTCCAGAGCTTCTTGACAAAGGGAGGCAGACCCCGTCCCTCCCTGTTTGTTGACATAATACATGGCGACTTGGTTGTCCATGCGGACGAGGACTAC
The DNA here is from genome assembly GCF_902459505.1 of Geotrypetes seraphini. Lineage (NCBI taxonomy): Eukaryota > Metazoa > Chordata > Amphibia > Gymnophiona > Dermophiidae > Geotrypetes > Geotrypetes seraphini. The sequence continues at coordinate 83,061,973 of NC_047092.1, read as the reverse complement.
TGTGTTGTGAAGGAGATGTTGAAAAGCAAGGAGAGCATTGAGGATCGCTCCGAGTTCCAACTGATTGATATGACACTGACGATCCGTACTGGTCCAGAGGCCTTGAGTACGGAGACCATCGAGATGAGCGCCCCAAGCGTAGGTTGATGAGTCTGTCGTGAGGACCTTCTGATGAGGGGGCATGTGAAAAAGCAAGCCTCTGGAGAGATTGGAAGAGAGCATCCACCAATGGACAGACTGCTTCAATGAAGGAGTGACTGTTATGTGTTGAGAAAGAGGGTCGTAAACCTGCGTCCATTGAGATGCCAGGGTCCACTGAGGAATTCTGAGGTGAAGTCTGGCAAAAGGAGTTACGTGTACTGTGGAGGCCATGTGAACCAGAAGTACCATCATGTGTCTCGCTGAGATGGAAGAACGGGAAGACACTGTATGACAGAGTTGAAGAAGAGCTTCCAGACGTTGTTGTGGAAGGAATGCTCCGAGTTGGACAGTGTCCAGAACAGCTCCAATGAATTGTAGATTCTGAGAGGGTTGAAGTTGAGATTTGGGAAAGTTGATTTCGAATCCCAAACTTTGTAGAAACCAGGTAGTCCGTTGGGTCGCTACAATAACCTCTTGAGAGGTGGAATCTTTGATGAGCCAGTCATCGAGGTAGGGAAATACCTGAAGACCATGATTCCATAGAGCTGCTGCTACAACAACCAGGCACTTGGTGAACACTCTGGGAGACGAGGCCAGGCCGAAGGGTAGTACTCTGTATTGAAAATGCAGATTCCCCACCTGAAATCTGAGATACTGACGGGAAGCCGGGTGAATGGGGATGTGAGTATAGGCCTCCTTGAGATCCAGAGAGCATAACCAATCGTTCTGCTCGAGAAGGGGATAGAGAGATGCCAGGGACAACATTCGAAACTTTTCTTTGACTAAAAATTTGTTGAGAGCCCTGAGATCCAAAATGGGTCGCAGATCGCCCGTCTTCTTCGGAACAAGGAAGTAACGGGAGTAAAAACCCCCTGTTCTGCTGTTCCAAGGGAACTGGTTCGATGGCATGGAGATGAAGCAGAGCTTGAGCTTCCTGAAGAAGAAGGGCAGTCTGGGACGGACTGGAAAGCAATGTTACTTACCGTAACAGTTGTTATCCAGGGACAGCAGGCAGCTATTCTCACTAGTGGGTGATGTCATCCGACAGAGCCCCGATACGGACATCTTGAAAGCATGTCTTGCTTGAAGAAACTTAGAAGTTTCGAGATGCCCGCACCGCGCATGCGCCAGTGCCTTCCCGCCCGATGTACCGGGCGTGTCTCCTCAGTTCAGGTAGCTAGCCTGAGAAGCCAACCCAGGGGAGGTGGGTGGGACGTGAGAATAGCTGCCTGCTGTCCCTGGATAACAACTGTTACGGTAAGTAACATTGCTTTATCCCAGGACAAGCAGGGAGGTATTCTCACTAGTGGGTGACCTCCAAGCTAACCCCAATGGGATGGAGGGAGAGTTGGCAACTTAAGAGAATAAATTTTGTAATACAGTTTGGCCAAACTGTCCATCCCGTCTGGAGAAAGTATCCAGACAATAATGAGAGGTGAATGTATGAACCGAGGACCAAGTGGCAGCCTTACAAATCTCCTCAATCGGTGTCGATCTGAGGAAGGCTACAGAGGCTGCCATTGCTCTGACCTTGTGGGCTGTGACCTTACAGGGAAGGGATAATCCAGCCTGGGCATAGCAGGAAGAGATACAAGCCGCCATCCAGTTAGAGATGGTGCGCTTCGATACAGGTCGTCCCAACTTATTTGGATCAAAGGAGACGAAAAGTTGAGGTGCAGATATGTGTGGCTTTGTGCGATCCAAGTAGAAAGCCAGAGCACGTTTACAGTCCAGAGTATGCAAAGCAGATTCCCCAGGATGAGAATGAGGCTTTGGAAAAAACACTGGAAGCACGATGGATTGATTGATGTGAAATTCAGAGACCACTTTAGGTAAGAATTTTGGATGAGTACGGAGAACCACCTTGTCATGATGGAATACAGTGAAGGGTGGATCTGCCACTAGGGCCTGAAGCTCACTGACTCGGCGAGCTGACGTGAGGGCCACCAGGAAAACCACCTTCCAGGTGAGATACTTAAGAGGAGCCGTTTTGAGAGGTTCAAACGGAGGCTTCATAAGATGAGACAGGACAACATTGAGATCCCAAACCATAGGAGGATTGACATGAAAAAGTCCTTTCATAAATTTGGAAACCACAGGATGAGCAGACAAAGGTTTCCCCTGTAGAGGCTGATGGAAAGCCGCAATAGCACTCAGGTGGACTCGTATAGAGGTAGACTTGAGACCAGACTGGGACAGGTGTAGAAGATAGTCCAATACAGACGATAGAGAAGCTTTCTGAGGTTCTGTAGCATTGGAAATACACCAGGTCGAGAATCTCGTCCATTTTTGGGAATAGCATTGTCGAGTAGCAGGCTTCCTGGAAGCCTCCAAGACCTCCCTCACAGCTTGAGAGAACTGGTGAGGGGTTATGTTGAAAGGAACCAAGCTGTCAGGTGGAGAGACTGCAGGTTGGGATGAAGTAGTGAACCTTGATGTTGAGTAAGCAGTGAAGGAAACACTGGAAGAAGTATTGGCTCCCTGCTGCTGAGTTGAAGTAGAAGGGAGAACCAAGGTTGTCTGGGCCACCGAGGAGCAATCAGGATCATGGTGGCATGGTCTGATCTTAACTTGACCAGAGTCTTCTGAATGAGAGGAAAGGGAGGAAACGCATAAAGGAAGCGATTCCCCCACTCCAGTAGAAAGGCGTCTGCCTCGAGGCGGAGAGGAGTGTAGATCCTGGAGCAAAACTGAGGCAGTTTGAAGTTGTGGGGCGCTGCAAAGAGGTCTATCTGAGGCGTTCCCCACTGAGCAAAGATCTGATGAAGGGGTTTGGAATGGAGCGTCCATTCGTGAGGTTGGAGAAGACGACTCAATTTGTCTGCCAAGACGTTGTCCTTCCCCTGAATGTAGACAGCTCTGAGGAAGGTGTTGTGGCGAACCGCCCAATCCCAGACTCGAAGAGCTTCCTGACAAAGAGGGGCCGAGCCCGTGCCCCCTTGTTTGTTGACATAATACATGGCGACCTGATTGTCTGTGCGAATAAGGACCACCATGTCGTGAAGCAGATGCTGAAAGGCTTGGAGAGCATTGAAGATGGCTCTGAGCTCCAGAAGATTGATTTGATGGAGTCGTTCTGCACTGGTCCAGAACCCCTGAGTGCGAAGACCATCCAGATGGGCCCCCCATGCATAGTTCGATGAATCGGTCGTGAGAACCTTCTGGTGGGGAGGAGAGTGAAACAGCAAACCTCTGGATAGATTCGAAGAGGTCATCCACCAGAGAAGAGACTGCCGTAGAGCAGGAGTGACGATAATGTGACGGGACAACGGGTCGGACACCTGAGTCCACTGAGATGCCAGGGTCCATTGAGGAATCCTGAGATGTAGTCTGGCAAAAGGCGTCACATGAACTGTAGATGCCATGTGGCCCAAGAGGACCATCATGTGTCTCGCCGAGATGGACTGGCGAGAAGACACCGACTGGCAGAGTAGAAGGAGAGCATCCATGCGTTGAGGAGGAAGGAATGCTCGAAGTTGAATGGTATCCAGAACAGCCCCGATAAAGGGGAGACACTGGGTGGGCTGAAGATGTGATTTGGGGAAGTTGATCTCGAAGCCCAGACTCTGCAGTAAAGAAATTGTAGTCAAGGTCGCCGAAATGACCTCTGGAGCCGAAGGTGCCTTGATGAGCCAGTCGTCGAGGTATGGAAACACCTGGAGACCCATGTTCCGGAGTGCAGCGGCCACCACCACCAGACACTTCGTGAAGACTCTGGGAGACGAGGAAAGGCCGAATGGAAGCACTCGATACTGCAGATGTAGATGTCCCACCCGAAATCTGAGAAACTTGCGGGAGGCCGGATGTATCGGGATGTGAGTGTAGGCCTCCTTGAGATCCAGAGAGCATAACCAATCGTTCTGCTCGAGTAGGGGATAAAGAGAAGCAAGGGTCAGCATGCGGAACCGCTCCTTGACCAAAAACTTGTTGAGGACTCGAAGGTCCAAAATGGGACGCAGATCGCCCGTCTTCTTCGGAACCAAGAAATACCGGGAGTAGAACCCCCGGTTTTGCTGATCTACTGGCACCGGCTCGACGGCTCGAAGCCGAAGCAGAGCCTGCGCCTCCTGTAGAAGAAGAGCGGTCTGCATCGAGTTGGAAGGATACTCTCTTGGAGGGTGGTCCGGGGGGACCCGTTGGAAATGAAGAGAGTATCCCTCTCTTACGATGGTAAGGACCCAAAGGTCCGAGGTGATCGACTCCCATTGATGATAAAAATGGTGGAGTCGACCCCAGATGGGAAAAACAAGGGAAGACAGAACGTCGGTTATGCTCCCTGGAAGAGAGTCAAAAGGGCTGAGTGGCCTTGGGTGCAGCCGGCATCTGAGGCTTCTGCTGAGACTTCTGTGGAGGCTGCCTCTTCGCAGGCTGTCTCGCTAGGGGAGCCTGTCTTGGTTGATAACGCCTCTGGTAGATTTGAGGCGGTCTAGATGGACGAGACTGTTGAGGCTTAGGCTTAGGACGCAGAATGGATTGAAAAGACTTCTCGTGGTCCGAAAGCTTTTTAGTGACAGTCTCGATAGACTCATCGAATAGATCCGCTCCCGCACAAGGCACATTAGCCAATCTGTCTTGGAGGTTCGGATCCATATCAATAGTGCGAAGCCAGGCCAGGCGACGCATGGCGACTGAGCAGGCCGCAGCACGTGCCGAGAGCTCGAAGGCATCGTAGGAGGATTGCATCAGCTGCAGCCGCAACTGGGACAGGGTTGCCACCACCTCCTCAAACTGGAAACGAGCTTCAGCATCGATGAAAGGGACGAACTTGCGGAGGACCGGCAAGAAGAAATCCAAATAGGAAGAGAAGAAAAAATTGTAATTGAGCACTCGAGTCGCCATCATCGAATTTTGGTAAACTCGTCTACCAAACTTGTCCATCGTTCTCCCCTCCCTGCCCGGAGGCACAGAAGCGTAGACCTGGGAAGGGTGAGAACGCTTGAGAGAAGACTCGACCAGAAGAGACTGATGAGAAAGTTGAGCTCCCTCAAACCCCTTGTGGTGAACGATGCGGTATCGAGCATCCAGCTTACTGGGAACCGCAGGGATAGAATACGGTGTCTCAAAACAGCGCATGAAAGTCTGGTCCAGCAATTTATGCAAAGGAAGCCGAAGAGTCTCCGCCGGAGGGTGAGGCAAATGCATCGTATCCAAATACTCTTTAGAATATTTAGATCCAGTATCCAAAGTCACATCTAAGTCATCCGCCATCTGTCGGAGAAAAGATGAGAAAGACAATTGGTCCGCCAAGGCCGGCCGCCGAGACGGACTAGACGAAGTGGAAGCCTCCGGGTCTAGGGAGAGCTGAGACCGGCATGGAGAATAAGAGGTAGATGGTTCCTCATACTCTGGTCCCTCCGGTTGGGAAACATCGGACGATGAGTATCCCAAACGTTGCATCTTTTTCTGTGGGGACACTTCCGAATGACGTGAGGAGTGTCGAGATGAATGACGAGAACGATGCCCCTCCCGGTGCCGGGATGGGGAGCGAGAACTTCTGTGCATCGCACGATCCCCCGAAGCCTCTAAGGAATGGATGGGGCTCGAAGCGGTGGATCGCAGAGGTGGCAAGGACGCGGACTCACGCAGCGCCACCCAAGTCTGGTATGGAGTGCGGAAGAACTCTTCCTGCGATGCAGTATGCCCAGGACTCCGAATATCAGGGACCGTCCCAGCGCCCTGTTGCCGTGGAGGAGTAATGGGCTCTAAAGGTGGCATATCAGGAAGGGAAGCCCTCCTGGAGGCATCCGCCGCCCTCCGCCGATCCCCCTCGTCGAGCAGCGAGATCGAACGGCGAGGGGGAGGGGGCGGACCGCCCTCAGGGACCGGTGCTCGGACTTCACCCTGAATGTTGGCGATAAGCCGGGGTCCCATAGTTTGCATAAGCTCGACAAACTGAGCTTCCAGCAGGGATCGAAGCGAAGCCGATATGGAGGGATCCGCACCGAAAGGGGGTCCTCCTGCACGGTCTTCGCGCTCCTTCGCGGCCAAGTGCTTCTGCTTAGTAGCTTTGGGCACCTTGATGACCACGGGAGGGACAGTGGAAGGCGGTACCTGAACCGAAGAGACAGAGACAGGCGCCGCAGCGGAACTGGAAGCCGCAGCCGGTGTAAACGATGCTGGCTTCACGATGCTGGATGCGGAAGTCGTCGATGCAGGTTTCAAGCGGACCGGCGAAACCTCAGCAGATGTAGAAGCAGACAGATCCTTGGCAGTCTCCATCTTGAACATCGACTCCCAAAGTAAGCAACGCCGCTTGAACGAGCGCGCAGTGAGCGTGGAACAAGGCCTGCACGATTTCGGAACGTGGTCCGGACCAAGACACTGAAGGCAGCGTCGATGCGGGTCCGTCAACGAAATCGCACGCTGGCACTTGCTGCACTTTTTAAAACCGGTGATTGGCCGTGACATAGGCCGGAAAATCGACGCTGCAATGTCGAAAGAGGTAGGCCGCAGCCACGAGGCCGGGCCGGCCGAACCGCCGGAAGAAATAATTTTGAACTTTTTTTTTTTTTTTTTTAAATAAAGTAAAGTAAAGTGAATTCAAAGAATAAACCAAAACGCGGGTAAAGAAGGCAAAGAAAAACTGAAATTCAGTCAGCGCAGATTGAAGATAACTTCTCAGCTCCGCGGAAAGAAAAGAACTGAGGAGACACGCCCGGTACATCGGGCGGGAAGGCACTGGCGCATGCGCGGTGCGGGCATCTCGAAACTTCTAAGTTTCTTCAAGCAAGACATGCTTTCAAGATGTCCGTATCGGGGCTCTGTCGGATGACATCACCCACTAGTGAGAATACCTGCCTGCTTGTCCTGGGATAATGATACTCTCTTGGAGGAAGCTCTGGAGGAACTTGATTGAAATGAAGAGAGTATCCTTCCCTGATGATGGAAAGGACCCAGAGGTCTGATGTTATGGCCGTCTATCTGTTGTAAAAAAGATGGAGATGACCTTCTATAGGTGGAAAAGGAGTCAGAAACAGAACGATAGCTGTTATGCTCTGGTGCAAACAGTCAAAAAGGCTGAGAAGCATTAGGTGGAGCAGAAGGTTGAGGCTTCTGTTGCTTCTGAGGTGGTTGCTTCTTCAAAGGAGGGTGAGTGTAAGGCGCCGGCTTTGGAGGAAAACACCTCTGGTAGATAACAGGAGGACGTGTAGGTCTAGAAGGAGCTGGCTTAGGCTTAGGTCTGACTATAGAGGCAAAATATTTAGCATGGTCAGACAATTTTTTGGTGGCAGCCTCGATGGACTCATCAAAAAGGTCATTGCCTTCACAAGGAATGTTCACCAGGCGATCCTGGAGGTTAGAGTCCATGTCTATGGTGCGAAGCCAGGATAGACGACGCATGGCCACAGAACAAGCCACTGCACGGGCAGAGGCATCATAACATGATTGCAAAAGATGGATACGCAACTGAGAGAAAGAAGCAATGACTTCTTGGAACTCAAAATGCATGCTATCATCTAAGTAACCCAAAAATTTTGGCAGAAGAGACAAAAGAAATTCAAAATAAGTAATAAAATGAAAGTTATAATTGAGGACCTTCGAAGACATCATAGCATTTTGGTAAATGCGACGTCCAAACTTATCCATGGTCTTCCCTTCCCTGCCAGGAGGAACTGTGGCATACACTCTGGAAGGATGGGATCTCTTTAAAGAGGATTACACAAGCAAGGATTGATGTGACAATTGGGAATTGTCAAAACCTTTATGATGCACTGTTTTATATCTGGCATCCAACTTTCCTGGAACTGCTGGAATGGAAAAAGGAGTCTCCATGCATCTAGTAAAAGTCTGATCAAGAAGCTTGTGTAATGGCAGTTTGAGAGACTCAGCCGGAGGTTGAGGATGATGCATGGTCTCGAGGTATTCTTTAGAGTACTTAGAGCCAGTGTCCAATGGAACGCTCAAGTCTACAGCCATCTGTCTCAAAAATGAGGAAAAAATAACTGATCTGCAGTGGCACGGCTTTGAGAAGGACTCGAGGACATCGAGGCAACTGGAGTCGAAGAAGAAGAAGCCTCATGGTACGAAGGAAACCATGGTACGAAGGAACCGGGAGACTTGGACGAGGCACTGGACATCGGGATATCCTCCAGGGCCAGCATAGGAGAGACTTGGAACGAGGAGTTAGAGGTCTCGTCGAGGCTGGAGAAGACTGAGGCTTTGAGGAATAATGTCTCGAAGAATGCCTCGAAGCAGGTCTCGAGTGATGTCGAGAACTGTGTCTCGAACTGGATCTCAAAGATCGAGCAGAGGTTGCCTCGGAAGCAGTTGATCGAAGATCTATAGGCGTGGAGGAGCCCTGAAGCAACTTCGAAGACTGGACTCCCTTGATAGAATGGGAGGTATCCTGTCGATGCACTCGCACAGACTCTACTCTATGCGTTTTGTGCTTGGAAGCCCAACCAGACATTCGCAGAGACTCCGCTCCCTGCATCGAGTGTGGAGGATCAGACCGGGGCGGGAGACCTCGCGGGAGACTTCTGCATGCCCAGGCTGAAGCAGATTAAGCAGTGTGGGTCCCATTTCGTGAGGACCTTAATAATCCGCTCCTCCAAAGAGGTCTGGGGTGTAGCCGGCAAGGAGGGTACCGCGTCTGAAACCGGCCCACCTGCCTTGGCTGGAGGTTCTCGCACAGTGGTGTGAGTGTTTCGACTTGGAAGGCTTCGAAACTGGCGGAACCGAGTGCTGAGCTATCTGACCTGAGGAGACAGGAGAAGATATGGCAGCTGAGGACGTCGAAGCAAGAGCTGCTCCAAAAGACGAAGGTCTGATGAGGCTCGAGGTGGAAGCAGTAGAAGAAGAGGCGTCGACCAGAGCCAAGGCCGAAGATACCTTCGATGCCGAGAGAGTAGAAGACGACGCTTAAAAGCACGAGGCTTAAGTGTTTGGCAAGGCAGGCACGAGGTAGGATGATGTTTCGGCCTAAGGCACTTGAGGCAGTGTCTGTGAATATCGTGCGCTTGCACTTGCGACACCGTTTGAAACCGGTGACAGGCCGGGGCATAGACAAAAAGACAGCCAACGCAAAGTCAAAGCCCGCGGGCCACAACCGAGCGGCCTGTACCGGACGAACGGATGGAAGTAAATTTTTTTTTTTTTTAAACGAAAGAAAAGACTAACACAGCGATTCGTGAGAAAAAGAAACACAAACCGCGGTGAGAGAAGGTACGAACGACAAAGTTACCGGAGAGAGCCAAAAAGACGGACTTCTCGGCTCCGTGGAAAACTAAGAACTGAGGAGACGCGCCCCATGCACTGGGCGGGAAGGCACTCGCACATGCGCAGTGCGGGCAACTCGAAACTTCTAGTTTCTTCAAGCAAGTCTGCTTGTGAGGCGTCCGCATCGAGGCTCCATCGGATGACGTCACCCATATGTGAGAATACCTGCCTGCTTGTCCTGGGATAAAGATCAATATCCAAGCAACCGAAATGCAAGGGACCTGGGGAGCGGAAGAAGCAATATGGATCGCTCTGACAAGAGAAGATGGAACTTCTATCTACATGGGTGTAGTCAACAGACCTCCGACTCAATCACAGCAAATTGATAACGATCTGATTGTAGATATCCAAAAGTTTGGAAGGAAAGAGGAGGTACTGCTGTTGGGAGATTTCAACCTGCCGGATGCGGACTGGAATGTTCCGTCTGCGGAATCGGAAAGAAGTAGGGAGATTGTGGATGCCTTTCAAGAGGCTCTGCTCAGACAAATGGTGACGGAACCCATGAGGGAAAAAGCAATATTGGATCTGGTCCTCACAAATGGAGAGAGAACCATGGAGAGGCACTGCAAGGACTACAGGGACCAGACGGGCTCCACCTGACCAGAAGGGGTAAGAACGTCTTTGGACACCGACTAGCCCGCCTGCTTCGTAGGGCTTTAAAGTAGGTAAGTTGGGGGAGGGTGCCCACTCACGAACTGGCAAGGTAAATAACCATCCTGGCGGGGTAAGTTGCCACTCCATTTCTGAGTCTGAGGTAAGTACTCACATTGCAAATGGTACTCTAATTCAGGCGGGAAAATCTCCACGGAGACCTAGCAAACATAAGGTATGGAGGGCTATGTACGTTAATGCCCACGGTTTAGGCAATAAAATTCTGGAATTGGAGACCGAAATGAGGAACGCCGACCTAGATGTGGTGACGATATCCGAGGCATGGCTCACGGATTCCCATGGGTGGGATATGGCTATACCGGGATACAACTTACTTCGTCGAGACAGAGAGGGCAAAATAGGAGGGGGTGTAACATTATACACTAAGGAGGACATCAAAGTTACCAGAATCGCTGAAGTAAATACACCGGGGAATCCCTCTGAGTGAACCTGGCCAGGGGAAATGACAAATGCCTGTATCTTGGCATAGTATACAGACCTCCCAGAAAACAGGAAGACATGGATACAGAATTAATAGTAGACATAGAGAACATCACTTTGCGCGGAGACACAGCAGCAGCAGCAAGACCAGCCGCCACTACCGGGAGCCCTTTACCACGATACAGCTAGGCATGTGAGCCCCTCCCCATGCAATCCGTTGGAGAGATCAATCTGCCTGCCTTTAAACATCAGCAGCAGTGGAAAATCAATTGCTTATACACCTAAGCAGCAGCGGGTCCAGCCGTTACTACCAGGAGCCCACAGACTTGAAAAAAAAACTGCCTACCTGCATAAATAACTGTTAAGCATATATTTCCATTAGAGACATACAATTACTAGACGTATTTCTTCATATAGCTAGATAAGTGATAGTATTACTTAACTAACTTGTATTTCTACATATAGATTGATAAGTGATAATACTGTTTAATAACCTATAATTCTACATATAGATTGATAAATGATAATACTATTTACCTCCAAAAGAACCTACATACACTCTTAGAGCCTGATAGCTATTAATACTAGATATCCTCTAAATAACCATATATCTTTATATAGCCTGTCAAGCTGATAGTACTGTATTTCTGCATTACCTCATAGATCCTGTTAAATTGATAGTACTGTTTATCTCCAAAACCACCTGACAAGCATAGACAAATTGCTACTGCCGATACTCTTATATCCCACTGATAGATCTCCTTAATCCTACTTAACACTGTTAGCTCCCCATGAACCAGCAATACCCTATATAATATTGATAGCCGCACAACAAGTACCTAACTCCAGACTCTCTGACTCCCTAAACAAAAATCACTATGCCTCCCAATTTATCTACAATCACACTCCTACATTTAATATTCTTCCTACTCCTAACCAACAGAAAAGCAGAAGGATATCATACATCCTCTATCCCAACCTTAACAAAATCCCATAGATTCCATCCACCTACCAGAAAACTATACTCGCCCTGAAACTTGATAGACTGCTCCTCACTCAACCATATCAGCATACCAACCAACTGGAGAAATAGACCAACCCTAAAACCAAAATCGGTAAACCACAACTATCACCCACTAACCAAAGAAAATCTCCTCCACCCAAACTGCTCACCCACTCCCCAAACACTTAACACTACATTATCCTGTGCATATATGAACATCAGATCAATAAGCACAAAAGCAGACCTTATTAAGGACTGGATAATTAAAAAACAACTAAGCTGCTTATTCCTATCCGAAACCTGGTTAACCTCAGAATCCGATCCCTCCATCACAGAACTCTGCCCAATGGGTTATAAAATTGAATTAATCTGCAGAAAAAAAAAACGTGGTGGAGGCCTAGCCATCATACTCAAAAACAACATCAATATAAAGACCCTAGACAAACACTCCACTCCCCACCTAGATCTCCTAGCCTGTCAACTATCCGATGATTCTCTCATAGAAACTCTAACATGCACCCTCTGTTACTCAACACCAAGAAAATGGAATGACAACAAACAAGCGCTTGAAGAATTTATTTACCAGAACTCCCTAACATCACCTCATAACCTTCTCCTAGGAGACATAAACCTCCATCTAGAAGATCACACCTCAAAACAAGTAATAAATTTACTCTCATACCTCAATGCACTAAACTACCAGATCCTCAATCCCCAATCCACACACGAAAAAGGACACCAATTAGATCTTGCTGCTTATATGACCCAACATCTTCACAAACCCAAAATCAATATCTCTAATGGGGCATGGCACCCCTCCCTTTGGTCAGATCATTATAAATACACCTTTGACATCAACTGGCCTCAAAACATTAACAAACAACCTCCAATAAAAACCTCCTTCAAAACACGCCAAAAAATCAAACCCTCCATATTCTGGGATAAAGCAGACCACGCCACCACCAACATAGCTCCCAACGAATTTATATCCCAATGGAGATCCATAAGCGAAACCATTCTAAATGAGCTAGCCCCAGAAAAACTAAAATTCAAAATATGCAGACCTTCTGATAAATGGTTCGACGCCGAACTTCTCCAATCTAAAAAGCTCTGCAGACAACTAGAAAGAGTCTGGAAAAAAAACAAGAGTTTAGAACACACTAAAACTGCATGGAGATACCAAATTAATCAATACAAAACCAAACTCAAGGAAAAACGAAAAGCCTACTACTCCAATATGATAGGCAAAAAAATCCCAGACACAAAAAAGCTATTTAATCTATTAAAGAACCTCACAGATACCAAACCTTACCTCTCCACCCAAGGTATCCACCCACCAACAGCCATCCACCTAGCAGACCATTTCAAAAACAAGATCACCAATATCAGATCTACATTCATCAACACACACACCCATCTAGAAAAGATAACAACAAACCCATCAACTAGCGAAGCCATCGTAGCAGACAGAAGCTGGTCCGATTTCCCAATTCTAGTCTGGTCGGATATGAACCGACTCTACAATAAATACAGCCATGCTTCCAGTGACCTAAATAATTGCCCCACCTACATATTATCAAACGCCTCCACCACATTCAAAACCAACTTCATGCTATGGATTCAAACCACATTGACAGAAGGCCAATTCCCACAGGACCTAGGAGAGATCTTAATCACTCCAATCATAAAGGATCACAAAGGCCCAATAGATAGCCCCTCCAACTACAGACCTATCGCTTCAATACCATTGTACGTTAAAATAATAGAAGGCCTAGTGGCACAATACCTCACCGAATATCTGGAAAAACATAACCTACTCCACCCCTCACAATCAGGATTCCGAACTAACCATAGTACAGAAACACTACTTGTCACATTACTAGATACAGCCCGACAACACATCAGTAAAGGAAAAAAAATGATATTAATACAATTAGACCTCTCCGCAGCATTTGACCTAGTTGACCACACCTTATTACTACAAATTCTCGATGCCATAGGAATCTCAGGCAAGGTCTACAAATGGTTTCAGGGGTTCCTCAAATCTAGAACCTACAGGGTAAAATACAATGATATCAAATCAGAACCATGGACAAATCCCTGCGGAGTTCCACAAGGATCACCTCTCTCACCTACGCTCTTCAACCTCTTTATCTCCTCCCTAGGAGCCACTTTAGATACCCTAGATGTCACATCTTTCAGCTATGCTGATGACATCACCATAATCCTCCCATTCGACCCATCAGAGACCACCACCACAACAAAGCTAGAAACAACCTTAGACACAGTAGAAAAATGGATGATGGATCACAAACTAAAACTAAATTCTGAAAAAACAAAATTCCTTTTGCTCGAAAAAGCCCAAACTCCTACCATCACTGAACTGAAAATCAAAAATACCAAATACCCAATACAACCCGAACTAAAACTCCTAGGAGTTACGATAGACAGATGTTGCACAATGCAGCCCCAGACCAATGGGGCAGACAATGCAGGCAGACCTCCAGGCTGTGAATGCATGGTTGAGGAGATGGTGCCAGGAGGAGGGCTTCCACTTTGTGAGGAACTGGACGTCCTTCTGGGGAAAGAGCAAGCTCTACCGGCGAGACGGCCTGCACCTAAGCACAGCGGGAACTAGACTACTGGCAGCAAATGTGAGGAAGGAGATCGAGAGGGCTTTAAACTGAGGAGAGGGGGAAAGCCGACAGCTGATCTGATGTTGACGCTTCGGACAACAGTATCCAGAACAGATGCTGAACGGGCTGACTGCAAGGAGGAAGTAGAGAGACCGGTGAATCTTATGATCAGACAGCGAGGGAAACACCAGGAAAAGGGAGCTTGCTGGGAAGAGACTAAGGGGCATAGAGACACAGGGGGACTGGGTGGCACGAGGGCGAAAACTGAGGGCAATATAGGGGTGCCACAAGGCGAGGGGGATCAAACAGAGCCTCAAGGGATGATAGCCCAGGAGGAGACCGGTAGGGCTAGAAAACCCAGAGGAGAAGCTGGGGAGAGGAGTGGCGGAAATGTGGGGAAACCGAAAGCTGCGAGAGTAAAGGCTAAGGGCAAAGCAGAAGCACAGGAAACAGGAGAACTGCCCGAAATTCAAGGGGAGGCGGCCCAGGTAAATACGGAGGTGGAAGAAAAACGACGGGACCTGCGGTGCTTATACGCCAATGCAAGAAGCCTCATGGCCAAGATGGGTGAACTAGAGGTCGTAGCCAAGGGGGAGGAACTGGATATAATTGGAATTACAGAAACATGGTGGACAGAGGAGAATCAATGGGATGTGGCGCTGCCAGGGTACAAGCTCTACAGGAGGGACAGGACCCACAAGAAGGGGGGAGGCATAGCACTATATATAAAGGACTCTATCTACTCGGTCGGGATGGATATGGCAAAGAAGGCAGAGGGGCTGGAATCGCTATGGGTCAAATTGCCGGGAAACAAGGGTACAGGCATAAAACTGGGGTTGTACTATCGCCCACCTGGTACGCCGGAGGAAATCGGACACGACTTGGAAGCTGAACTGAGACAAGAATGCAGGACTGGAAGTGTAACAGTGATGGGGGACTTCAACTACCCGGGGATTGACTGGAGTACGGGTCACTCCAACTGCACTAAGGAAACAGGATTTGTAGAAGCTGTGAGGGACTGCTTCATGGAGCAACTAGTCAAGGAACCGACGCGAGGGAGTGCTACTCTTGATCTCATCTTAAACGGATTAGGGGGGCCTGCAAGAGGGGTAGAAGTGGGAGGACCACTAGGCAACAGTGACCACAACGCGATCTGATTCACATTAGAAAGGGGGACACCCACAGTAAAGAGGACCGCAACAACTGCGCTCAACTTCAGGAAAGGGAACTATGCTGCTATGAGGGAAATGGTGGGGAGGAAGCTCAAAAACGTCCTTAAGATGGAGACTGTAGGAAGCGCCTGGACCCTATTCAGGGACACCCTGCAGGAAGCACAAAAAATGTACGTCCCAAGTTTCAGGAAAGGCGGCAAGAACAAGCGGTCAAAGGACCCGGTTTGGATCTCAACAGAAGTAAAGAGGGCAATAAACGACAAGAAAGTGTCCTTCCGGAGATGGAAAAAGGACCCAACGGAGGAAAATCACCAGGCGCACAGGAAATGCCAAAAGGAATGCCACTGAGAGGTTAGAAAAGCAAAAGGGAAATATGAAGAAGGGCTGGCCAGGGAGGCGAAAAACTTCAAGGCATTCTTCAGTTACGTAAAGGGGAAGCGACCAGCGAGAGAGGAGGTGGGGCCGTTGGACGATGGGGATAGGAAGGGAGTGATCAAGGAGGATAAAGAGGTAGCTGAGAGGTTGAACACGTTCTTCTCGTCGGTTTTCACGAGAGAAGACACATCTAATATACCGGACTCAGAGGAGCTCATGAGTGGGGAACAGGCTGAAAAATTAGAACACATAGAGGTAAGTAAGGAGGATGTCCTCAAGCAGATAGACAGGTTAAAATGCGGCAAATCGCCGGGCCCGGACGGGATCCATCCAAGGGTTCTGAAAGAACTAAGACAAGAAATAGCGGGCACAATCCAGCATGTTTGCAACCTATCCTTGAAAACTGGAGAGGTACCGGAGGACTGGAAATTGGCGAATGTCACACCTATCTTCAAGAAGGGATCGAGGGGAGACCCCGGAAACTACAGGCCGGTGAGCCTGACTTCAATTATAGGGAAGATGGTGGAAGCTATGATCAAGGATGGTATTTGCGAGCATATCGAGAGATATGGCCTACTGAGAACAAGCCAGCATGGATTCTGTAAGGGAAGGTCATGCTTAACGAACCTTCTGTACTTCTTTGAGGGAATAAGCAGTCGGGTGGACAATGGGGAACCTATAGACATCATTTACCTTGATTTTCAAAAGGCTTTCGACAAGGTGCCACATGAAAGGCTGCTTAGGAAACTGTGGAACCACGGGGTGGGAGGGGATGTGCACAGATGGATCGAGCACTGGTTGTCGGGTAGACTGCAGAGGGTCGGAGTAAAGGGACAATACTCTGACTGGCGGGGAGTCACAAGCGGTGTGCCACAGGGATCGGTGCTGGGGCCGTTACTCTTCAACATATTTATCAATGACCTGGAAAAAGAGGCAAAGTGCGAGGTTATAAAATTTGCAGACGATACCAAACTGTGCGGCAGAGTTAGGTCTAGGGAGGAGTGTGAGGACCTGCAAAGGGACCTGGACAAGCTGGAAGACTGGGCAAACAAATGGCAAATGCGCTTTAACGTGGAAAAATGCAAGGTCATGCATATAGGTAAAAAGAACCCGTTGTTCAAATACAAATTGGGGGGGGGCATTATTGGGAGACAGCAGTCTTGAGAGAGACTTGGGTGTACTGGTAGATGCATCACTGAAGCCATCTGCTCAGTGCGCAGCAGCCTCGAAAAAAGCCAACAGGATGCTGGGCATCATAAAGAGGGGCATAACAACCAGGACGCGGGAAGTCATCATGCCATTGTATAGAGCTATGGTGCGTCCACATCTGGAATACTGCGTTCAATATTGGTCGCCGTACCTCAAGAAGGACATGGCAGTGCTTGAGAGAGTCCAAAAGAGAGCAACGAAACTGGTAAGAGGGCTGGAACACTGCCCATACGCCGAGAGGTTGGATAGGCTGGGGCTCTTCTCTCTGGAAAAAAGGAGGCTCAGGGGAGATATGATAGAGACCTTCAAGATCATGAGGGGCATAGAGAGGGTGGATAGGGACAGATTCTTCAGACTGAAGGGGACAACAAGTACGAGGGGGCATTCGGAGAAACTGAAGGGAGATAGGTTCAAAACAAATGCAAGGAAGTTTTTTTTCACCCAAAGGGTCGTGGACACTTGGAATGCGCTACCGGAGGAAGTGATCAGGCAGAGTACGGTACAGGGATTCAAACAGGGATTGGACGGATTCCTGAGGGATAAAGGGATCGTGGGATACTGAGAGAGGTGCTGGGATGTAACACAGGTATAGAAAGCTAACCAGGTAATAAGTATAGAAACCCAACCAGGTAGTGCATGTGCAAGACCGGAGGGTTAGGACTTCGATGGGAAGATAAAACTCAATGGGAAACCAAGGTGGCAAGGGGGCCCCTTCTGGTGTCTCAGACAGGCCGTGACCTGTTCGGGCCGCCGCGGGAGCGGACTGCTGGGCAAGATGGACCTGTGGTCTGACCCAGCGGAGGCACTGCTTATGTTCTTATGTTCTTATGTTCTTAGATCAACAAAACAACCCAGAAAGCTTTTCTAACCATGAGAAATCTCCGTAAAATCAGAAAATTCTTTGACCAAGCACAATTTAGACTAATCGTCCAATCCCTAGTCTTAGGTCTGCTGGATTATTGCAACTCCCTATATCTTCCTTGTCCAGCCACTATGATAAAACAACTCCAGACCATACAAAACACCGCCCTCAGATTGATCTACTCACTCAAAAAATATGATCACATAACAACTGCCTTCTTAGACTCTCACTGGCTATCCATACAAGCACGAATCCAATTCAAATTCTACTGCCTGATATTCAAAGCATTACACGGCTCTTCCCCCTCCTATCTAAATAACCGCTTAAACCAAATCTCCACCTCAAGACACAGAAGAACCTCGAACCCTTTCGCCTTCCCCCCACTCAAAGGCACACAACGCAAGAAAATGTTTGACAACCTTCTAGCAACACAAGCAGCAAAAATCAACCATTCCATCTCCAATCTTATGACAATATCAAACAACTTCAAAACATTCAGAAAAGAAATCAAAACCCTGCTTTTCAAAAAATTCATCCAAATATCTTAACCCCTCCTCTTTTACCTCCAGAAGATTCACCTACCTTCAGATAACCTTCCCCCAAATTACCCACCTTAACACCTTCCAATTAAACAAATACCATAAATAGATTGTAACCTACCCTCTCTAACTGAATTCCATATGTATTTTTCATACAGTTCTTTACTGTCAGTTTAATTTCCATCCTATAAATTCACATAGAATTTTTCTTTTTTAAACCATCTTTATTTTCTCTTCTTTATTAATTTCCAGGTACTTTAGTTAGATTGTGAGCCTTCGGGACAGTAAGGGAATTTTTTAAGTACCTTCTTACTTCTCATTTATAATCTTAATGTATATTTTCTTCAAACCGCTTAGAACCTAACGGATGTAGCGGTATATAAGAAATAAATTACATTACATTACATTACAGTGTTGTTAGGGGACTTCAATATGCCTGATGCAGATTGAAACAAACTTTCCGCTACGACCAGCGCCAACAGAAGGCTATTAGCCTCCATTAAGGGAGCACGAGTCAAACAGATGGTATTGGAACAGGCGATACTGGACCTGGTACTCACCAACAGAGAAAGTGTCACAGAGGTGTTGGTAGGCGATACGTTGGCCTCCAGTGACCATAACATGGTATGGTTCAATCACAGGAAAAATTTAACTAGATCAAACACATCAACAAAGGTCCTCAACTTTAAGGGCACTAACTTCAAAAGCATGGGAGATTTCGTCCATCAGGCGCTGCATAATCATGTCGAAACAGATAATGTAGAGGTAATGTGGTCAACTCTGAAATCTACCCTACATGAAGCAACCAACCGCTATATAAAAACAGTAAGTAAACGGCGGAGAAACAATAAACCCCAGTGGTTCTCTGCGGAGATCTCGGACCTCGTAAAAAAGAAGAAAAGAGCATTTGTTTCCTGCAAATAATCAGGAAATCGAGAAACTAAGGAAGGCTATCTGGCCAAGTCTAAAGCTGTCAAAACAGCGGTCAGAGAGGCCAAACTCTGAATGGAAGAGAATCTAGCAAAGAACATTAAGAAGGGGGATAAATCCTTCTTCAGGTATATTAGTGACAGAAAAAGAAACACAGATGGGATAGTACGCCTTAGGAAACCAGACGAGAATTATGTAGAATTGGATTCCGATAAAGCCGAACTACTAAATGAATACTTCTGCTCAATCTTTACCTGCAAGGTGCCAGGATCCGGTCCGCAGTTGCAGACAAGGGAAAGCTCGAAGACCCGTTTCGAAATTTTGAGTTTACACCCAGCAGCGTCTACTGTAAACTATCAAGACTCAAAATGAACAAAGCCATGGGACCAGACAATCTACACCCCAGGGAGCTTAGAGAGTTGAGTGATGTCCTGGAGGAACCGTTATCCGCGCTCTTCAATCTTTCCCTAAGTACAGGAAGAGTCCTGTTGGACTGGAAAACAGCTAACGTCATTCCACTCCACAAAAAGGGATGCAGGACGGAGGCTGCAAATTATAGACTGGTGAGTCTCACATCGATAGTGACAAACTTATGGAAACACTAATCAAACACAAATTAGACACGATCCTGAATGAGGAGAATCTGCAGGATCCCCATCAACATGGATTTACAAAGGAAAGGTCCTGCCAATCCAATCTAATCAGCTTCTTTGACTGGGTAATAAGAAAGCTGGATATGGGGGAGTCCCTGGACGTCGTGTACTTGGACTTCAGTAAAGCTTTTGATAGCGTCCCACACTGCAGGTTATTAAGCAAGATGAGTTAGATGGGATTAGGTGAAACATTAACTGTATGGGTTAAAGACTGGCTTAGAGGTAGGCTCCAGAGGGGGGGGTGAACAGTACCCTCTCCGAAACGTCAGAGGTGATCAATGGAGTACCGCAGGGCTCGGTCTTGGGCCCGATCCTATTTAACATCTTCGTAAGGGACCTGGCTCAGGGGCTTCGAGATAAAATTACATTATTTGCCAATGACACCAAACTATGCAACATAGTGGACAAAAGCACAGTGTCCGACAGTATGACGCAGGACCTACTCATACTGGAACATTGGTCCAAGACTTGGCAACTAAGCTTCAATGCCAAAAAGTGTAAGGTCATGCACTTTGGCAGCAGAAATCCATGCACATCTTACACCTAAATGGTGAGACCTTATCAAGGGCTACAGCAGAACAAGATGTGGGGGTAATCATTAGTGAAGACATGAAGACTGCAAATCAAGTGGAGAAAGCTTCATCCAAGGCTAGACAAATGATGGGTTGCATCCGCAGAAGTTTCGTTAGCCGGAAGCCCGAAATCATAATGCCATTGTACAGATCCATGGTGAGACCTCATCTGGAATACTGTGTACAATTCTGGAGGCTACACTACCAAAAAGATGTGCTGAGAGTTGAGTCGGTTCAGCGAATGGCCACCAGGATGGTCTCAGGACTCAAGGATCTCCCATGTGAGGAACGGCTGGGAAAGTTGCAGCTATACTCACTCGAGGAGCACAGAGAGAGGGGGGATATGATTGAGACGTTCAAATATGTCACTGGCCGTATCGAGGTGGAAGAAGATATCTTTTTTCTTAAAGGACCAACGGTAACAAGAGGGCATCCGCTGAAAATCAAGGGTGGGAAACATCATGGCGACACCAGGAAGTATTTCTTCACCGAAAGGGTGGTTGATCATTGGAATGATCTTCCACTGCAGGTAATCGAGGCCAGCAGCGTGCAAGATTTTAAGAAAAAATGGGATAAGCATGTGGGATCTCTTCATGGAGGGAATTAGGGGGGTGGGTCATTAGAGTGGGCAGAATTGATGGGCCGTGGCCCTTTTCTGCCGTCATTTTCTATGTTTCTATGTTTCTAGTATCTCTAATGTTCTAGTGGGTGCTCACCTGGGAAATAGCGATCATCAAACGGTTTGGTTTGATATAAGGGCTAAAGTGGAGCGCGGCCGCATGATACTTAAAGTCCTAGATTTCAAACATACGGACTTTAATGCAATAGGAGAGTACCTGAAGAAAGAGCTGTTAGGATGGGAGGACATAAGAGATGTGGAAATACAGTGGCCTAACCTGAAACGAGCGATAAAAATGGCTACAGACCTTTATGTGAAGAAAATCAATAAAAACAAGAGAAAAAGGAAGCCGATATGGTTCTCCAACCTAGTGGCTGAGAAAATAAAGGTGAAAGAGTTGGCGTTCGTGAAATATAAAAACCCCCAAGAAGAGGAGTACAGAAAGGAATACAGGGTGAAACTAAAAGAAGCCAAGAGAGAGATACGTCTGGCGAAAGCACAGGTGGAAGAACAAATGGCTAAAAATGTAAAAAAAGAGATACAAAAATTTTTTCAGATATATTAGTGAAAGAAGGAAAATGAAAAATGGAATTGCTAAACTAAAAGATGCTGGGAACCGATATGTGGAGAGTGATGAGGAAAAAGCAAATACTTCTGTTCTGTGTGCACAGAAGAAAATCCTGGAGAAGGACCGAGATTGTCTGGCAAAGTTACACGAGAAAATGGAGTAGATTCTGCGCCGTTCACAGAGGAGAGTGTTTATGAGCAACTTGAAAAACTGAAGGTGGACAAAGCAATGGGAGCCAGACGGGATCCATCCCAGGAGACTATGGGAGCTCAGAGAGGTTCTGGCGAGTCCTATTAAAGACTTGTTCAACAAATCTCTGGAGACGGGAGTGGTTACTGGGTTTTGCAGGAGAGCGGATGAGGTCCCTATTCACAAAAGTGGTCACCGGGATGAAGCAGGAAACTACAGGCCGGTGAGCCTCATTTCAGTTGTTGGAAAAATAATGGAAGTATTGCTGAAAGAAAGGATAGTATACTTCCTTGAATCTAATGGGTTACAGCAGGATCCGAGGCAACATGGCTTTACAAAAGGTAAATCGTGCCAAACGAACCTGATTGAATTTTTTGATTAGGTGACCAGAGAGCTGGATCGAGGACATATGCTAGATGTAATTTACTTAGATTTCAGCAAAGCCTTTGATACAGTTCCTCATAGGAGGCTATTGAACAAACTTGAACGGATGAAGTTAGGATCCACAGTGGTGAACTGGGTTAGAAACTGGCTGTCAGACAGACGCCAGAGGGTGGTGGTTAATGGAAGTCACTCGGAGGAAGGAAAGGTGAGTAGTGAAATCCCTCAGCATTCGGTGCTGGGGCCGATCCTGTTCAATATGTTTGTGAGTGACATTGCTAAAGGGTTAGAAGGAAAAGTGTGCCTTTTTGCAGATGATACCAAGATTTGTAACAGAGTAGACACCGAAGAGGGAATGGAAAATATGAAAAAGGATTTGCAAAAGTTAGAGGAATGGTCTAATGCCTGGCAACTAAAATTCAATGCAAAGAAATGCAGAGTAATGCATTTGGGGATTAATAATCGGAAGGAACCGTATATGCTGGGAGGTGAGAAGCTGATATGCACGGACGGGGAGAGGGACCTTGGGGTGATAGTGTCCGAAGATCTAAAGGCGAAAAAACAGTGTGACAAGGCAGTTGCTGCTGCCAGAAGGATACTGGGCTGTATAAATAGAGGCGTAGCCAGTAGAAGGAAGAAGGTGTTGATGCCCCTGTACAGGTCATTGGTAAGGCCCCACTTGGAGTATTGTGTTCAATTTTGGAGACCATATCTGGCGAAGGACGTAAGAAGACTTGAAGCGGTCCAGAGGAGGGTGACAAAAATTATAGGAGGCTTGTGCCAGAAGACGTATGAGGAGAGACTGGAAGCCCTGAATATGTATACCTTAGAGGAAAGGAGGGACAGGGGAGATATGATTCAGACGTTCAAATACTTGAAGGGTATTAACGTAGAACAAAATCTTTTCCAGTGAAAGGAAAATGGTAAAACCAGAGGACATAAATTGAGGTTGAGGGGTGGTAGATTCAAAGGCAATGTTATGAAATTCTACTTTACGGAGAGGGTGATGGATGCCTGGAATGCGCTCCCGAGAGAAGTGGTGGAGAGTAAAACTGTGACTGAGTTCAAAGAAGCGTGGCATGAACACAGAGGATTTAGAATCAGAAAATAATATTAAATATTGAACTAAGGCCAGTACTGGGCAGACTTGCATGGTCGGTGTCTGTGTATGGCCGTTTGGTGGGGGATGGACTGGGGAGGGCTTCAGTGGCTGGGAGGGTGTAGATGGCCTGGAGTAGGTTTTAATGGAGATTTCGGCAGTTGGAACCCAAGCACAGTACCGGGTAGAGCTTTGGATTCTTGCCCAGAAATAGCAAAGAAAAAAAAATTTAAATTGAATCAGGTTGGGCAGACTGGATGGACCATTCGGGTCTTTATCTGCTGTTATCTACTATGTTATGTTACGTACACAATGCTGTATATCAAAACATAGAAGAGAGAGTCCCTGCTCAAAAGAGCTTACAATCTAGTCAAGACAGACAAACTGGTCAAGAAGTTGCATCATCTATACACAGTGCCTATGGCAGAAACAACACAGCCAAGTCAAAACACACCATTTCCTCTCTTCCGGCTTTGGACAGTTGGCAAACTATGGGGTTCTTTTACTAAGCTGCGGTAAAAGTGGCCTTAGCATGCCCTTATACAGGTCTTTCCAGCATGCTAAAACTATTTTTACTGCAGCCATAAAAATGCCTTTTTCTGTTTTGTTTTTGAATTCATGACCAATCACTAATGTTGCTATTAACATGTGTCTTAATAAATTATTGTATCTGGCCGTATATGAAACAATGTTGTTTAGTCACAAGGATCAAGTATCAATAACCAATAACCCAGGTGATAACGTCTTTTTTCACCCTTCTTTCCCTGTGCACAAAAGAGAGCTTTTCCACAGATTTATTTATTTGCCCTCAGAGGTGCCACCAGAAGATCACCATATCATATCTTCTGGCTTTACGCACCAGATCGTCATAGGTACAAAAATATTTAGTGTGTGTCTCTATTTTTTTTTTTTGTTTTTTAGTTTTTAACCTTAAAACTATAAATATTTTAAAGAACTTTTTCAAGAAATTTTTCAACATTAGAAATACTTAGCTGGCTGGTGGTAAATGATGGTAAGGGATTAATGAGCCAACATGTTTCACCCTTAGAGGGGGTTTCCTCAGGGCTACTATCCCTTTTCCTGCTAGTTACTCACGACATGACCACCCAGTAAAAGTGCGTAAAGCCAGAAGATATGATATGGTGATCTTCTGGTGGCACCTCTGAGGGCAAATAAATAAATCTGTGGAAAAGCTCTCTTTTGTGCACAGGGAAAGAAGGGTGAAAAAAGACGTTATCACCTGGGTTATTGGCTATTAACATGTGGTCATGTTTTTAAATTACCATGTAAGCACTTACTGTCACCCATTTCTAGGCAGTAAGGGTTCCTACAATATATGTGCACTATCTAATTAATACAGAGTAAAGAAGATGCATTAACTGGTTAGCACAGGAACAAATACTCTAAACCCCAGACATGTCCCTCAATAAAAATAGAAAAAATGTATCACATTGTTAGATTCCAACATCCCAACAATTCTGTGTCTTTCTAATACACTGCACTTCAATCGCAATACACACACACCTTCATATCTGCTGTGGCAAACCCTCATATCATCCCAATGCCCGGCATCAATGCCTAGTGACTCTTTCTACCTTCTTAATACCCTATACTAATCTCTGATACTCCACATCACCTTATTAATATTATGCAACGCATTTGGTTGCCATTTCTTTTATTCCATCAAACAATTGAAGTTTGGGGTAAATTATATATACAACATAAAACAATCAAACAAAACGCAATGCAAAATACAAATTGTAAAAAGCTAATTGAAAAGAAGCATTCGAAAGAAAAGCTTTAACTCTTTCAAACTGACAATCTGTTTCAATCTCAATATTCACAGGAAGGGAGTTCCAGAATCTCAGTTTACCAAATGAAAAGTCCTGATCATGAATGCAAATGAGAAGAGCATTTTTCATTACAGGGATAAGGACTACTGTTCTATCATCTTCAAAACATAGGCCCTCTTTTACTAAGCCACAGTAGAGGTTTCTAATGCGGCCCAGGGTGCTAAATGCTCCAACACTGCTATGACACTCATAGGAATTCTATGAGTGACAGTTCAGCGTTGGGGCATTTAGTGCTCCAGGTCCCAGTAGAAACCTCTATCGCAGCATAGTAAAAGGGGGAGGGAGGGATAGTTTTCTAATTTACCAGTACACATTTTGAGAAATAGTCATGCTTTGTGCTTTTTATGCTTTCTGTATAATTTAGCAGACATTATTTTGTGCTCATTTATTTCCTTTGACTTGATATTACAGATAGCTTAGATGCCAATGCTTTGTGCTACACCCTATTTTACACTCCTAATGCTCTTTAGGCTCCATTTATTAAACTGCACAAAAAGTAGTTTTAATGCACCTTTACACATTTTTCCCACATGCTAAGGCTACCATAAGATTTTCTATATTTTTGTCCTAATAGCCATGTACTAATGTTGCTTGGCCATTTTTTAAAAAATTACTGTATGAGCAGTTAAGGAAAAAAACAAAAGGAATTGACCCCCAAAATATCCACAAAGAAGAAAATCCAGAGAAAACCAAAAAAACTCTGTGGAGTGACGATGTTCCTTGCGAACTAGGTCCTTTAAGGCTTTTATGTGGATGATTTATTTTTATATGGATGAAATTATTTTATGTGGATAATTTCAGTTTACCTATGGAACTTTGACACTTTCAAATAAAGTCCATTTAGGAACATCGTCACTCCACAGTTTTTTTTGTTTTTTTCTGAGCAGTTAGGGGAAAATTCATTAAGCAGCATTAGGGCATAATGCATCTTTAATGTGTGTTAAGGGAATTAGCATACACTGAATTCTAAAGCCCATTTATACTTATGGGCTTTTAGGGCCATATTCAATAAATGGCACCTAAGTGCACCTCTATTATAGGTGCCGCTCTGTGCAGCTGTCAACCAACCACATTAGGCATCCTTTATAGCAGTGTTTCTCAACTTCTTCAAGCTAAGTACCCCCTAAGTCTAACAAATATCAACCAAGTACCCCCACCCAAGCTCCACCCCAGACCCACCCAGGCTCCACCTCAGACCTGCCCAAACTCCATCCCAGACCCCACCCCCCATAATAATAGTACTAATTGTAATATTTATACACACAAAATATAATTTTATTAATACATAATGGTAAGCACAAAATTTTTTAAAAACCACAAAGCACACTGTACGTAGAGAAAATCTTAATTATCATTTATATTCAGAGTTTTTTTCAAAGAGGTCAAGGCAGATGACTTTAAAATATACAATGTCACTTCAGTAATAACTTTAGAACAGTAGACAAATATAGTGCAACATATAGACAGCAGATATAAATTCTCAAAACTGACACATTTCCGATCACTAAATTGAAAATAAAATCATTTTTCCTTCCTCTCCTACCCCCTCTACTGCCACCTTTAACGGAGCAGGAGGGATGCTCAACCCCTCCTGCTCCAATGACTCCAGCGATGACTCTGAGGCCTTAGGTCCGCCCCAGCGCATCATGCGATGCACGAGGTGGGGCCTAAGTCCCTGATTGGCTCAGGCTCCTACCTTGGGTACCTGAGCCAATCAGGGACTTCCTTAGGGCTGAGCCTAAGGAAGTCCCTGATTGGTCAAAGCAATAGGCCTCAGAGTCGTCGCTGGAGTCATGGGAGCAGGAGGGGTTGAGCATCCTTCCTGCTCCATTACAGGTATGGGGAGGGGAGGTAGAAACGGGGTTTGGCATGGGTAGGGGGTGTTGGGGGGGTGGCAGGAGGGAGTTGGTATCCTTCCCGGCGGCATGACTTTAGATTTTGAAACAGGGAGGGAGGTGGGTCGGGCCTGGCCAGACCAGACCAGGGGGGTAACATGGCAGGAGGGAGTTGGCAACCCTCCTGCCTTTTATGGGGCATCGGCACGTGGGGAGGGCATCAGTGTGTGTGTGGGGGGGGCATCACGACTTTAAAAAAAAAAAATTATTTTTTAAAACTTTTTTGTCAGGCAGGGAGCCCGTGGTTTTAACTCGCTTTAATCCCAGCATCCCGCTTTAATCCCATGGGCTCCCTTCGGGAAGGGCAGGAGAGATTCGGGGCGAGAGTGGGAGAGTTAGGGCAGGCAGATTTGGGGCACAGCTTCAGGGCAGAAGAGAGCAGGCTGCGGTGCCCGATCTCTCTTCCCTGCTCCCGGACTCTCTTGCTCTCTGCTGCCGTTCTCCGCAGTGCAGGCCCGCTTTAAAACTATGGGCTTGCACTGCAGGGAATGGCAGTAGAGAGCAGGAGAGTCCGGGAGCAGGCAAGAGAGATCTGGGCTAGGCTAAGCCCTGACAGCAGTGACAGGAGACTGCTTCTCCTGTCACTACTGTCAGGGTGTGCGCATGAGCGGGGATCGCTCTGGTCGTGGGTAGGGGGCATGTAGGGGCGTGCTAACGATCGTCTCCATTTGCATGCAGGCCTTTACTGAATCAGTCGGCTGGCATGCAAAAGGAAACGGATCGTGCACGGTTTGGAGGTTTAGTGAATCCTTCCCTAAGTGCGTACATGCAATACAAAATACAAGCCCTCAATCCATCACCTAACCATGCTTACTTTGTGGTAAGTGCCTTGGATTAGGCACCTACCTCAAAATGGAAGGCATCTAACATCCAGTTAAGTTCAATTTACATCAATTACAAGGTGCTAATTGTCAATTATCGATGCCAATTAAGTCTAACAAACAATTCAGGGCTCGCTAGATTCACAAAGGGTACGGATCAGATCCGATCTGTGAGAGATCTGATGAGTGTCTGGGGAGCTGATTCACGAATTGCCCTCATGCAAATGAGGGCGATCGGAATCAAGCCCCCATCCGACTGCCAGGATCACTCTCTAGCGATCCCAACGCATGTGCAGACCATCTGTATATGGTCGGCGCATGTGCTGGCCCTCTGAGCCCAACAGAGAAGTTTTGGTTTGTTTTTTTAACATGGTTTTAAACTTTTTTGCGAGCCCGTGGTTTTAAACCGCTTTAAACCCACAGGTTAAAACCACAGACTTACACTGCGGGAAGGGCAGGAAGATTCGGGGCGAGTTGGGGCAGTAGGCAGGAGAGATTCGGGGCGAGTTGGGGCAGCTGCCAGGAGAGATTTGGGGTAAGAGCAGGACGGCGAGTCGGGGCGGCAGGAGATTCAGGGCAGGCAGGAGAAAGCAGGAGTTTCGGGGCTGAGAGCAGAGAAGCAGGGCAGAGAGCAGGGCGGCAGAAGGCAGGGCAGTCAGAAAGGACCTCAGCGACTGGTCCTCAGCCATCGATTATTTTTGGATCGGCCAGCCCAGTTGGTGTTGCTTTTTTATTCTAGTGAATAGCTTCCTGCCTGCATCTGAATACCGTTCCCCCTCATTTGCATGCGTGAATCAAAGGATGATCGGGACAGAGGTTAGTGAATCGGGTTGGAAGGAAATAGGGTCATAAAGGGGTCGCTAAGTGGTCGGAAGTTGATCAATGGGCTTAGTGAATCTAGTCCTAAGAGTGCTTATATCAGCCAGCTACACCTAACTTTAGAGAGACTATATAGAATCTGGAGTTAGTGGTTAACATGTGCTAATTCCCTTAATACACATTAAGATGTGTTAAACTCTAATGCTGTTTGATGAATTCCCCCATTACTGCCACCAATTTTGTAAGCAATACGTGCTCACACAGTATTTCTGTACCGATCAGTTAGCACATGGAAAGGTAGATAAACTAACAGGTTAACAATGAATGCCCACTCTCAGCCGATGACACACTTCCTTAAAAAAATTTGAAATATTTTGTAGCGCACAGCCAGTGGCGTACCTAGCATATGTGACACCCAGGTCCCATCATTTTTTGACTCCCTCCCCCCCTTCTGTATGAAAAACATGATTTTTAGTAACAATCCAAGAGTGTACCTAGGAAAAGGCAGCATCTTACATACTGCAGTGAGCAGTACAACATCAATACACCCATTATAAAACTAAACAAGCCAGACTAGAACAGATCAATCCTGCATAGTCAATCCTAACAGAAAACCATGCGTTTCGAACACACCGAACACAGAAAACACCTTCACCTAGAATGGAATATGTAATCACAAACTAACCCCTTTCCCTTTTACAAAACTGTAGTGTGGTTTTTAGCCATGGTGGTACCAGCTCTGATGCTCATAGAATTCTGAGCATCAGAGCTGCTACCACCATGGCTGGCACTAAAAAATGCTCTACAGTTTTGTAAAAAAGGAGATAAAATAGAAATACGTAGACAAAGGTTAAATTGAACTACCAAGAAGCTTGACTCTGCATACAATGCCGCACCACAGAAACAGTGACACGTCTCCTAAAGCAAAAAATAAATAAATACTTTTGTCTTCTCTGGTTTCTGCTTTCCTCATCTTCTTGTTACTCTCTTCCTTCCATCCACTGTCTGCCCTCTCTCTGCCCCTATATGGCATCTTCTCTCCTTCTATGCCCCTTCCAGAAACTGTATGCCTCCCCCTTCCATCTCTCCCTTCACCCACATTGGTCTGGCATCCCTCTTCCACACCTCTCCTCTGCAATCCCTTTCCCTTTTTTCCCTCATTTTCCTTTTCAATTTATTTTCTGCATGTTTAGATTACGTTCTTACTACCCTGTCATCAATTTCTGTTTTCACTGTCTACCTACAGCTTGCCACCTCTTTCCCTCACCCCCTCCAGTATTTCACTAACTCAATCCTTTTTCCCCCACCCCATCATGTACCCTCCTTTTATTTATCCCGTCTTTCCATCATGTGCCTTCTTTCTCTACCCCTTCCATCCAGTACCTTCTCCTCTCGCTGTCCACTTCCATCCAGCATCTGCTCCCCTCTTTCTCCTCCCCATTTTCTTCCTGCATCTGCTCCCTTATCTCTCCCATCTGCACTTCCATCCAGCATAGGCTCCCCCTCTACCCTCCCCACTACCATCCAATGTCTGCCCTTTCTCTCTCTATCTACCCCTTCAATCAGCATCTACTCCTACTCTCTCTCCCTCTTCCCCCACTTCCATCAGCATCTGCCCCCTTTCTTTCTCTCCAATCCAATTCCATCCAGTATCCTTCCCCCTTATGTCTCACTACCCTTTCCCTGCACACCAATTCCATCAGCAGCACCCTTCCATACCACCCTGCCCCTTTTCTCTCCCTCCACCACTCTTCCATTCCAGCAGCCTGCTCTATTCTCTCCCTTCATGCAGCAAGGACCCACAATGACTGTAGCTGCCGGTCCACCCCACTCTGATGTACTTGCTCTGGAGCAGAGTCAGCAGCCGTGCTGAGGTGCAGGAAGGTCCTGCGATGACTACATCTGCTGGCTCTGCTCCGGAAGAAGTAAGTTATGTCAGAGGGAGTGGACCCGGCAGACATTCATTGCGGGACCTTACCACAACTCACTGTGTCTGCTAGTTCACCCCCTCCGACATAACTTCTTTCGGAGCAGAGCCAGCAGATGTAGTCAGCGCGGAACCTTCTTGCACCTCAGCACGGCTGCTGACTCTGCTCCAGAGCAAGTATGTCGGAGGGGTTGCACTGGCAGCCGCGCTGAGGCACAGGTTCTGTTGCACAATAGGGTGGGAGGTCCCGGACCTGGACCAAGCCGGCTGTGCGCCTTCCTAGGGCGTGCACCCGGGGGGGGGGGGTTCCGCCCCTCCCCCGGTCCCCCCTTTGGTACGCCACTGCACACAGTACATTTCAGCATGTCCCATGGTACTCCAATTTTAGTGTGTTAGGCACACATTAGCAACTAACAAAGCTTAGTAAAAGGGCCTCTTTGTTAGATGTATAACCTAATCTTGTCACTCGTACAGCTTCTTGCATCATGTTTTATCAGGTACTTTTCTCCCAGAATGTCTTTGGGGGGGAAAATTTCTAAGTACACCAGTCTCCTCTTTCCTAATGCACTTCTTTGTTTTTCTATATATTTCAGAGCAAGCCAAGCCAACTGCTTTCTAGCAATTCTAAGACAGACTTGAATAAGATACACTGTATATCAGAGAACTATTGGTATAACTCTCTTATTCTGGTACAACTATCTTATTCTGTTTACTGTGTCTTACTTCAAGGTATGTAACATACCAAACACAAAGAAAGGATATATAATAGACTCAGTATTTTTTAATGCCTTTTTTTGCTAAAAGAAAAAAAAATCATATTTTAAGTTTTATCAACCTCAAATCTTCACTATTATCTGCCTTCTTTCTCATCTGCTACTCTTTAACCTACCTAGTCTCACCCTATCACAAGCTTTTATTCTTTCATGTCATCCCCACTTGTTTTCTTATTGTCCCTTCCTCATCCCATTTCATTTAAAGTTTCATATCTGATCTCTCCTTGCCTCCCCATCCCTATCTTTCTTTTCCTTGTTCACCATGTAACCACTGGTCTATACTTGCACTTCTGTGTGTCTTCTCTCTTGTCTCTTTTTTCCTCCCTTATTTGTCTCTCCTTCTACCTGTAGTCCCTCTCTCTCCCCATCACCTGTCTTCCTGCACCTCCCTCCCCTGTCTTTGCTCCTCCTTTGAATCTCTTCTTTCCACTTGACTCTGCTGCTCTCTGCCCTTGTACCTATAACATTAGCGTCTTAACCTCTTCCTGCCCCTACCCTATTTCTTATTCCATTTCATCCTTCTCTACCTCACCCTGTGTTCCTAAACCTTTTCCCCTCCAGCACACACACAACTCCATCTTGTTCACCCCACCCAGATTTTCACCCCTTAGGGTGACCAACTATCAGCCATGAATTTAAAGGAGATTTAGTCATGACAAATTTTAAGTGGCATGGTCTCTCTCCAGCAAATGTTCATGGAAAGCATAATATTAAACAAAACAATTAATTTACATTGTATATAATATACGGGTCACAATATAGAATACAAATGTACAAATATGCATATTCTTAGTCCGGACTCCTAACCTATATGTATTTATCCGCTGATGCTGCAGAACTTAGCTGGGAAGATCCCCCTCCCAAAAAAGAAAAAATAACTCATTACTGGTAGCTCTCAAATAAAGGAGGTTCCCAGGAAATAAGGGAGAGTTGGTCACCTTATCCGCCCTCCCTCCAGTCCCCTTATCCCTACATTTTCCATACCCACGTTTTTTCCTCCTACATCTCACCTGTAGGACACCTGCTTCCTTAAGGTCAGGTTTCGCAGCTTTTCTTCCAGTGTCTCTTCTTTCTCTCTCTGACTGGTTCCCGGTTCTTGTAGCGCAATAGCTAAAGCTGGATCCTCCCCGCCGGCTGCTCCCAGCAGCATTTCGGCACCGCTGCCGCCCCTGGCTGCTTCCTTGGGCAGTGGATTCATTGTCGGTGATTCGGAAGCCGGCACAGATCGCCGAACCTGCAAATGGCAGTATCGCTTACCGCAGCATCCATCGACGTTTGCCCTGGCCGCCGAGCATTATGGGAAACTCTCTGCCATCTGCTGTCGCCGCCACCCCTCCCCCTTTCCCGCCCACCTCCAAGGAACTGTTCCTTCTTAAATGCCTTCACTAACAAGTAGGTCTAGGATCGCTTTCCCTGCTGCTCTAGAGAGAAATTGGGAGAGGAACAGCATATGCAGAAAAAGCGGTGTCAACCGCTATTCTGTTGTTTCCCAGAGGTTTCACGGCACGCAGGCACTGATTTACTAATTTATATTTTTCCCATAAAACAAACTGTTTCTGGGATAGCTGAAAACAAGTAGTCCAGAACAGACTGTATTGAATCCATAACCAACCAGGCATTTCCTCTTCTACTCTCACTCAGTTTTCTTCCATCAGCTATTTCTTCCCACCTCTTGACCACCATTTTTTAAGATCAACTCCTTTTCCAACATATTGTTTTCATAAAGCTAGAAAGCATTAACCTCAGTACTAATTAAGAGGAGCCTTGTTCAATTAAAACACGATAAGTTATTTTGTATTTGAAACATGGATAAGCAACCACCATTTGTTAGTGGTTTGGGGTTTTTTCAGATTTTTTTCATTCTGGATCAAATGTTTACAAGTCCACACTTTTATTCATGATAATAATAATAATAATAACTTTATTTTTCTATACCGCCATAGTCAGGCGACTTCTAGGCGGTTTACATTGTAAGAAGGCTGGACATTCAACAAATAACAAAAGGTCTTAATACAATACAATAAGTCTACTTACAATACCGAACAATGGTGTGCACTATCCTACATATTCTATACAGGTTGCTCAAAGTTGGGTTCCTAAAATTTGGTGCAGATCTCAGGTGTGCACATAAAATAAGGGTGTTAACAACCCATTACTGGCATCATCACAACTTTGAGATTATACACGCATCTGCCTATGCAGTATATAGGGGCTCATAATCGAAACAGGAATACGTCTACAATCCCTCCTAAATTGGCACTTGGCCAATCAAAAAGACAGGTCATCCAAGTGCCGATAATCAAAACGGGTTTTAGATGTATGTAAAAACAGCTTAGAGGCCTTTTCAGTGCGCTGTACGCCTAGAGCTGAAAGGAGCATCTTAGGAGGAGTGGTGAAGGTGGGATTTTGTCGGGATGTGGGCTGATCTAGACTTAGTTGTACTGTAAGTATAACCAAAAGTTTAACGAGACTGCCTAGACAGAACTTGTATGTAGTGACTCAGGCAATCTAAAAACAGGTCTAAGTGCCCAGAAGGTATCCAAAGCGACCAGATAACCACTGCTTACACAAAGTAGA
The DNA here is from genome assembly GCF_902459505.1 of Geotrypetes seraphini. NCBI lineage: Eukaryota > Metazoa > Chordata > Amphibia > Gymnophiona > Dermophiidae > Geotrypetes > Geotrypetes seraphini. The sequence continues at coordinate 83,028,049 of NC_047092.1, read as the reverse complement.
GACTCTCACACACTCCCCCAATAATCACTGACACCCCCCAAAAAATCAGAATAAAAACGTAAATACCTGCCGCCAGAACATCAGCACATGGCATAGGAAAGCCTAGTAGAGCTGCACAAAGGTGGCTTAAGTAGTCGGGGAGGGGGGGAAGGGGGGCTAGTAAATCATAGAGAGGAGGACGCAGGTCCATAAGCCACTCTAACCACTGCATTCATGGTGAAACATGTGCATCCCCCAAAACATCCCAAAACCCTATTGTGTTGCCATATAGGTGACACCTGCAGCCATAAGGGGTATTGGGGTGGTAGACAGGTGGGTCAAGTAGATTTTGGGGGGCTTACCATTGCCTATAAGGGAGTTATGGTGAGATGTTTATGTGGCACCCTTTTTGTGAAGTTCACAGCAGTGCCCTATAAGGTGCCCCACTACTCTGTTGCCATGGCTGGGTGGCCAGTCCATCACTTTGCTGACCCCCTCCCATGTCCAGAAGGTCTTGTTCTAGGCGTTTTTGATTGGACAAATTTTTGGACAAGAATGGGGTATAAAAATAGATGACTTAGCAGTCTGGACGATCACATGGCTGGACATAAAAGTAGACGATTCTCGGAAAAAAAAAATATATATATATATATATTTTGGACGTATTTTTCAAAAATGGACATGTCCTACTTTGGGTAACTAGCAACTTAAGCCCAAAACGGACTTGATGTATTTCAGCGGTCTCAAACACGCGGCCCATGGGCCGCATGCGGCTCTCCAGGTGCTATTTTGCGGCCCGCGGTCTGAATGCGATAATCAACTGCTCCCTTGCTGCAGTTGATTGTTCCAGTGAAAGCTGCGGCTGGCGGCGGCTCCTTATGCCATCCACACCAGCATTTCTCTTCCTCCTTCCCTTGTGGAGAAGCAGCATGTCTGGCCGGCTCAGTCACAACATCAGAGAGGCTTCAGACGCAGGCGCGGATGTCGCGAGGAGCCACCACCCACGGCTTTGAAAGGAACAATCGACTGAGCAAGGGAGCCGGCCAGACACGCTGCTGCTCCACAAGGAAGGGAACGGAAGGGGAGGGGATAGAGAAATGCTTCTGCTGCATAGGAAAGGGGGACCCTAGGGAAATGCTGCTGCTGCTGCACAGGGAGAGGGAGGGAAGGAAGAAGAGAAATGTCTCTCCTGCACAGGAAAGGGGGCAGGGAAATGCTGCTGCTGCTGCACCACAGGGAAAAGGAGGGTGAGGGAAAGGGGAAGAGAAATGCTTCTGCTGCACAGGAAAGGGGGAAGGGAAATGCTGCTTCTGTTGCTGCTGCACCCAAATTGGGGAAAGAGAGGGAAGGAAGGAGAAGGAAGACAAGGGAGAGGAGAGGAACAAGAGATGCCAAGTTCATGGGAGGGAGGGAAGGAAAGGTGATACCAGACCATGGAGGGGGAGGGAGAGATGCCAGGGCATGGGGGAGGGAAGGAGACAGATGCCAGACCAGGGGAAAGGAAGGAAGGAGGGAGAGAAAGGAAGGAAAGAGATGTCAGACCATGGAAATAGGGATGGAAGAAGAGAGAGATAGAAGGGAAGCTAAGACATGGAAACGTAGATTTTGAAAAGAAAGCAGAAAAATTGAATATTAAGTTAATGCCAAAGATGGATGCAAGGCAGAAAGTGAAGATGGAGAGAAAAACAGTCAAAGGACAAGAAGGCGCTGGAAACATAGTTAAAAGCACAGAAAAATAAAGTCACCAGCCAACAAAGGTAGGGAAAATGATTTTATTTTCAATATAGTGATTGAAATGTGTCAGTTTTGAGAAAGAAAAGATATTAAACTTTAAATGTGAGGGCTGCAGAAAAAATAGAGTACTTGGAGGGCCGCAGAAAAAATAGTTAATGTCTTATTAAAGAAATGACAATTTTGCATAAGGTAAAACTCTTTATAGTTTATATATCTTTCCTTTTAACTGTTAAAGGAAAGTTTTATAAACTATAAAGAGTTTTACCTCATGCAAAGTTTTAATTTCTTTAATAAGATATTAACTATTTTTTCTGCGGCCCTCCAAGTACCTACAAATCCAAAATGTGGCCCCGCAAAGGGTTTGAGTTTGAGACCACTGATGTATTTTTATGATTATGCCTCTCCACTCTATAATGCTGATTGCTCAAAGTGTCTCATGTGCAACCTAAAAGGGGGCATGGCCATAAGAGAGGCAAGGGCAGGTCAGAGGCATTCCAAACATTGTAGACATCTGTTAGGTGCTATCATGGACATAGTATTACAGAATAACAAGGTTACATGCCCACCTTGTACACTAGAGTTTACACCAGGTTTCAGCATGCATAAGTCCTCATGCCCAAATTTGTGTGCAGGAATCTTCTCTAAGCACTATTCTACAAAGGGTGCTCAGCACAGAGTCTTTATAGACTACCACTTAGTGCAGATTTTCCCAAGTAGATATTCCCCAGTGCCTAAATTTGAGCGCCATATATAAAATTTACCCTTTTGAGTAAAGATGGTGCACTCTTCTTAAAAAGGGCATACTGTGCAAAAAGTGAGCCCTTTTTGCACAGTGTACATTTTTTTATAAGGCACCAAAAGTTAGACACCAAGAAGCAGCATACTAAATGTGAATTCTATAACGACATCTGGGCACCCTGATTCCATTACAGAATACTAGCAAAAGTCTGCATATATATGCCAGAAGTTAGACATGCCCATTAATGCCATATCAATAGGAGGTGTAAATACACACTCCTAAATGCAGCATTTTGGCATGTAACTTACAATATTCTATCGCAATTAATTGTTGAAAATGCATATCCCACACATATGCCCCACCCCCTTTAAATGCCCCTTTGCTTTTATGCATTGAGTTGCATGATAAAATACTGGTTAGTGTATGTAACTGCAACAATCATGTATGTGAGTGATACTATTGTATATCTTAAGTGTGCAAATTAATAATAATAATAATAATAACAGTTTATATACCGCAGGACCATGAAGTTCTATGCGGTTTACAATGATTAGAAAGATGCTACAAATTGAGTAGAACTTACAAACTGAGTAGAACTTACATAGTTGAAGAATAGTGGCTAACAGTTTAAGGGAACAGTTGTAATGGGGGGATTGAGATGGGAGATTGTGATGGGAGAGATTGTGCAGATCCACTACCTAGGTATTTCAAGAACAGGTATGTCTTTAGCTGTTTCCTATATTCACCATAGTTATTTGCGTTTATAATTAGTTTTTCCAGGTCTTTGCCCCATAATGCTGCCTGGTAAGAGAGTAGATGTTGATGGTGTCTTTTAAATTTACATCCTCTAACTGGTGGGGAGATGAACTTCAGGTGTGTACTTCTCTTATGTCTATTGGTTGAGAAGTAGAAGAGGTCAATTATATATTTAGGGGCTAAACCGGATAGTACCTTAAAGCAAACATATCCCAGCTTGAACTTCACACGTGCCTCCATCGGCAGCCAGTGTAGGAGTCGGTAGGAAAGGATTATGTGATCGGACTTCTTCAACCCAAAGATCAACCTGACTGCCTCATTCTGCACCAGTTGTAGTCTCTGCATGTTCTTCTGAGAGATTGCCAGATGGGCGATGTTACAATAATCGAGATGGTTTAGTATTAGGGATTGTACCAGAATTCTGAATGATGAAGCGTCAAAGTATGCTCTAATAGACCTGAGCTTCGAAAGAGTAAAAAATCCCTTTCTGACTAGGGAGCTCACTTGGTCTTTCATGGTTAGGCCTTGGTCCAGTATTATCCCCAGAACCTTCATTGTAGGTTGAATAGGGTAGCTGAGTTTGTTGATGCATAGTGATGTTGTGGTGCCAAGTGGGTGTGGTGAGGCCACGAAGAGTTTAGTTTTTTCTGGATTAAGCTTCAGTCTGAACTCTGTTGTCCATTGTTCCATCAAATTTAGTACTTCTGTTGCCATGGGGGTAGCATCAGAGAAAGAAGTAGCGAACGGGATAATGATTGTAAAGTCGTCTGCGTAACTGAATAATTTTATGCCTCGCTGGGCCAGCTGTGCACCTAGTGATGACATGTAAACATTGAAGAGCAGTGGGGATAATGGTGACCCTTATGGAACGCCAGATGGGTTTCTCCAGGTATTAAAGAGTTTGTAATTGAAACGTACTTGATAGGTGCGGGACATAAGGAAACCTTGGAACCAGTCTAATATCTCACCTCTGATGCCAATTGCGTTTAAGCATTGTAACAATTTCTCATGATCGACTAAGTCAAAGGCTGAACTCATGTCAAATTGGTTTTTCTCATTGCTCTCACATTTGCTCGAAGAGTCAGTGATCTGCAAGCATTAGTTGCTGATGCACCTTTCACAGTTTTCCATCATGACAAGGTGGTCCTCCGTACTCATCCTTAATTCTTACCTAAAGTGGTTTCAGAATTTCATCTCAACCAATCTATTGTACTTCCAGTGTTTTTTTCCAAGACCTCATTCTCATCCTGGAGAATTAGCTCTTCATACTCTGGACTGTAAGCGTGTTTTGGCCTTCTACTTGGAACGCACCAAACCACACAGAACTGCTCCTCGACTTTTGGTCTCCTTTGATCCAAACAAATTGGGACATCCAATCTCTAAGCGTACCATCTTCAACTGGATGGCTGGTTGTATCTCTTTCTGCTATGCCCAGGATGGACTACAACTACAGAGTCGAGTCACAGCCTACAAAGTCAGAGCCATGGCAGCTTCAGTAGCTTTCCTCAGATTTATACCTATTGAGGAAATTTGCAAAGCTGCTACCTAGTCCTCGGTTCATACTTTCACCTCTCACTATTGTCTGGATGTTTTCTCCAGACGGGATGGCCTTTTTGGCCAGAGAGTATTACAAAATTTATTCTCCTAAGTTGCCAACTCTCCCACCATCCCATTCTGGTTACCTTGGAGGTCAACCTATTGAAACAACTACTTATTTTAATGGTAATTTTTATTATTTTATTATATTTTTTTATTATTATTTTTGGTGAAGGTAAAGATCTCAGAGTTGCCACTCCCAGGATAATATTGTTATTGTCCAAAAGGGAATTGTGGCATGTGGTTTCTTTCATTGATCAAACCTTCATCACTAATTATTTTTTATATAAACTTTTTCTAAAATATTATTATAAACATTACCACTTATATTTCTAAAATGTTGTTGTAAATATTACCACTCAAAACTCATTTATAGTAGAAGAGTATTTTTCTAATATTGTCTAGTCTTATTTTTATATAGACTTTTTTCTATTTATTTTTATATAGACTTTTTTCTATTCTTAATCTTATACTGTGCAAAAAATGCCTAAAGTGCAAACGTGTCCTAAAGTGACTTGTGCTACTGCAGCTTAACGATATACAAATGCTAATCAAAATAGCAGGATGGCAAAAATAGTTATCATTTTTGAATATGCTGTGCAAAGATGGAACATCATGAATAAGCCTCAAACTGGCATTTATCTATTTAACATGATGTGAGTCACTAAAAATTGCCTAAAGTGCAAACATTTTTTAAAGTGACTAATGTAATTCCAGCTTATCGATATAAATATGCTGTGCAAAGTAGCAGAGTGGCAAAAAGTAAATACCACTCTTAAATAGGCTGTGCAAAATAGCAACAATATAACATCATGAATGAGCCTTAAACTGGCACTTATCTTTTTTTCATGATGTACATTAAACGGCAGATTTCTTAAGCCGTATCGAACCCGTGTATCCAACCAACGGGAACCCGTTTCGCCGCTCTCATGCGGCTTCCTCAGGGTAATGTAAGGCAAACGGGTGTTGTCATATAATGATCCGGGCTGTCATTATATGACAACACCCGTTTGCCTTACATTACCCTGAGGAAGCCGCATGAGAGCGGCGAAACGGGTTCCCGTTGGTTGGATACACGGGTTCGATACGGCTTAAGAAATCTGCCGTTTAATGTACATCATGAAAAAAAGATAAGTGCCAGTTTAAGGCTCATTCATGATGTTATATTGTTGCTATTTTGCACAGCCTATTTAAGAGTGGTATTTACTTTTTGCCACTCTGCTACTTTGCACAGCATATTTATATCGATAAGCTGGAATTGCATTAGTCACTTTAAAAAATGTTTGCACTTTAGGCAATTTTTAGTGACTCACATCATGTTAAATAGATAAATGCCAGTTTGAGGCTTATTCATGATGTTCCATCTTTGCACAGCATATTCAAAAATGATAACTATTTTTGCCATCCTGCGATTTTGATTAGCATTTGTATATCGTTAAGCTGCAGTAGCACAAGTCACTTTAGGACACGTTTGCACTTTAGGCATTTTTTGCACAGTATAAGATTAAGAATAGAAAAAAGTCTATATAAAAATAAATAGAAAAAAGTCTATATAAAAATAAGACTAGACAATATTAGAAAAATACTCTTCTACTATAAATGAGTTTTGAGTGGTAATATTTACAACAACATTTTAGAAATATAAGTGGTAATGTTTATAATAATATTTTAGAAAAAGTTTATATAAAAAATAATTAGTGATGAAGGTTTGATCAATGAAAGAAACCACATGCCACAATTCCCTTTTGGACAATAACAATATTATCCTGGGAGTGGCAACTCTGAGATCTTTACCTTCACCAAAAATAATAATAAAAAAATATAATAAAATAATAAAAATTACCATTAAAATAAGTAGTTGTTTCAATAGGTTAACCTTTTTTGCGGATCTTATTGATAGTGGTTAATCTGTTCTCCTGTTTTGCATTACCTTGGAGGTCACCCATATGTTGAGAATAGGTTGCCTGCTTGTCCTGGAATAAAGCACAGTTACTTACCGTAACAGTTGTTATCCAGGGACAGCAGGCAGCTATTCTCACAACCCACCCACCTCCCCTGGTCAGCTTCTGTGCTAGCTATCTAAACTGATGAGACTCGCCCTGTGTAGGGCGGGAAGGCATGCGCGGTGAAGCTGACTCGAAACTTCTACGTTTCTACAAGTAAGTCTGCTTGCGAGGCTGTCCGCATCCGGGCTCCATGGATGATGTCACCCATAAGTTGAGAATAGATGCCTGCTGTCCCTGGATAGCAACTGTTATGGTAAGTAACTGCTTTACAGTCTGATGGCACGCTGCAATCCTTTCAGATGTTACATGACTCCTTTCATTTGGTAGCTGGGGACTGGTTCTCTTATAGAAAACTGCAGCATTATGTCCATTCTCTCCCCAGCCTGGCTTTGTCTGAAAAGATTCAAGAGAAACTGTCAGAATCTTTATGTTTGACTGCACAGGTACCCATACCGCTGCGTTTTCATCACCGCTTTTTACAGGAGCTGGCTGGCGACTTGGACTATGAGACTCTGGCGACCAAATGGACTCAGGATCTACAGTTGCAAATTTCTGCAGCCATGCTGAAGTGGAGTGTTAAGCTGGGGGCCAAACTCCTAGTCTCTGCTGTGGAAAGGGAACGGTATTATAAATTCTTGGTTCGGGCTTATTTTGCACCTACTAGAGCCTATAAAGTGCATATTAGCCCTACGCACAGTTCCATAAATGTGCTGCTCCCAGAGCTACCTGGGCCAAATGTTCTGGTTATGTCCAGGTATTCAGGCATACTGGAAATGCCTTTGCTTGCACATTAAATCTTTGTGGAACTTCACATGGGTGCCCACGGATACCTTTCTTTTTACTTTGAAACTTTCGTTGGTCCCTGTTCGACCGGACACTGCTGCATTTGTACAAAAAGCTATTTTTATGGGACTTAAAACTGTCCTTCAATGCTGGTTGACTCCGCATACTCCCACGGTGTCACATTGGCGGACCCAAATGATTCAATTGGCAGGGTATGAGCGCCAGGCTATCTCTGATATAGACTCTAAGCACGGCTTATTGTTTCTTCTCTGTTGGTTGCCTGTCTGTTCTAGTTTGACACCCACTGCTAGAAGCAGACTTTTGAACTGATTTAATTTGGCATGCTCAATTTGAAATGGACTTTGGAGTAGCTGTTCCTTCGGGGGGGGGGGGTGGAGGGGGGTTTGCATTGTGTGCTTTACTGTGTGAGTGTTTCATTTCTTTGTTCTTTGAAAACTCAATAAAATAGATTTAAACATAACAGATTATAGCCTGGTATAACTACATCCCAATCATGGTTCTCTGTGAACCATGTCTCTGTGATCGCCACTATATCCAACTCATCTTCTTCCATCACAGCTTCTAGATCAAGAATCTTGTTTCCCATACTTCGAACATTAGTATATGCTGCTTTCCAGACATTGCCCCCTTTTCCCACCCATGTATTCAGTGATTTACTTACCTGAGGGCTTATACTCACCTGGGGGCTTTGATCACCTGCCCTATCACTTCTAGTTTAAAGCCCTGTGCAGTAGATTAGCCAGCCTGCTACTGAAGACACCTGAACCATTAATGGTTTTCAAGGGTGATAATGCGGAGGAACTCAAAGAAATCTCTCTGAATCTGGAAGATATACTAAGCCAAATTGACAAGTTATAAAGTAATACATCACCTGCAGTACCTGAAGATTGGAGGGTGGCCAATGTTACATCGATTTTTAAAAAGAGTTCCAGGGTTGATCCGAGAAATTACAGACCTGTAAGCCTGACTTCAATGCCGGAAAAAATAGTGGAGACAATTATAAAAAATAAAACTGTAGAACACATAGACAAAAATGATTTAATGGGATGGAGTCAGCATGAGTTCAGCCAAGGGAGATCTCACCTCAACAATTTGCTGGACTTTTTTGAAGGTGTAAATAAACATGTGGATAAAGGTGAGCCGTTTGATATAGTATATCTAGATTTTCAGAAAGCTTTTGATAAAGTTCCTCACGAGAGGCTTTTGAGAAAATTAGAGGCAGGGAACAGGAGGCAAAGTTCAGTTGTGGATTAGGAATTGTTATTGGATAGAAAACAGAGGGTAGGGTTAAATGACCATTTTTCTCAATGGAGGAGGGTAAATAATGGTAAGCCACAGGGAACTGTACTGGGACTGGTGCTAGTTAACTTATTTGTAAATGATCTAGAAATTGGAATAACGAGTGAGGTGATTAAATTTGCAGATGACACTAAACTGTTCAAAGTTGTTAAAATGCATGCAGATTGTGAAAAATTGCAGACAGGCCTTAGAAAATTGGAAGACTAGGCTTCCAAGTGGCAAATGAAATTTTATGTTGACAAATGCAAAGTGATGCACATTGGGAAGAATAACCCAAATCATAGTTACCAGATGCTAGGGTCCACCTTGGGGGTTAGTACCCAAGAAAAAGATCTGGGTGTCATTATAGACAATATGATGAAATCTTCAGCCCAATGTGCGGCAGCAGCGAAAAAAGGAAACAAGATGCTCCAAATTATTTAAAAAGGGATGGTTAACAAGACTAAAAATGTTATAATGCCTCTATCACTCCATGGTGCGACCTCACCTTGAGTATTGCATTCAATTCTAGTTGCCTTATCTCAAGAAAGATATAGTGAAACTAGAAAAGGTTCAAAGAAGAGCAACCAAGATGATAAAGGGGATGGAAATCCTCTCATATGAGGAAAGACTTCAGTTTGGAAAAGAGACGGCTGAGGGGAGGTGCAAAATCTATATATACCACGTATCAACAAGGGATCCAAGAGGAAAAAGAACAGGGAACCGGTGTGGCTCACTGTAGCAGTGAAAGAAGTGATCAGAGACAAGAAGATTTCTTTTAAAGTATGGAAAAGGTCAAAAACGGACGAAAACTGGAAAAAGCACAAGCAACATCAACGCAGGTGCCATAAAGCGGTAAGAGGGCCAAATGAGACTATGAGGAAAAAATTGCCAAGGAGGCGAAAAACTTCAAGCCGTTCTTTCGATATATTAAGGGGAAATGATCTGCGAAGGAAGGGGTGGGGCCATTGGATAACCATGGAATAAAGGGAGTGCTAAAGGAGGACAAAGCCATAGCCGACAAACTGAACACGTTTTTTGTATCTGTATTTACAGAAGAGGATATACGCAATATACCGGCTATACCTAGGAAACGAAGATGGGAAATTGACTGGGTAGACGGTTAGTCTAGAAGAGGTATACAGGCAGATCGATAGGCTCAAGAGTGATAAATCTCCAGGACTGGATGGCATCCATCCGAGGGTAATCAAGGAACTGAAAGGGGTTATAGCTGAACTGCTTCAACTAATAGCCAATCTGTCGATCAAATCGGGCAGGATTTGATCGACAGAACGACTACTTCAAAAAATTGCGAGCATTGGTATTGAGGATGAAATACACACGTGGATCAAAAACTTATTGGCAGATAGAAAGCAAAGAATGGGGGTAAATGGGCAGTACTCGGACTGGAAAAGCGTCACCAGTGGAGTGCCGCAGGGTTCAGTGCTTGGGCCTGTGCTCTTCAACATATTTATAAACGACCTGGAAATTGGAACGACGAGCAAGGTGATTAAATTTGCAGATGATACGAAGTTATTCAGAGTAGTAAAGATGCAGGAGGATTGTGAAGACCTACAACAGGACATAAACACGCTCAAGAAATGGGCTGCGACATGGATAAGTATAAGGTGATGCATGTTGGTAACAAAAATCTTGTACACGAATACAGGATGTCTGCTGCAGTATTCGGAGAGACACCCCAGGAAACAGACTAGGGAGTACTGGTCGACAAGTCGATGAAGCTATCCACGCAATGTGCGGCAGTGGCGAACAGGGCAAACAGAATGCTTGGAATGATTAAGAAGGGGATCACGAACAGATTGGAGAAAGTTATCATGCCGCTGTACCGGGCCATGGTACGCCCTCACATGGAATACTGCATCCAGCACTGGTTGCCATACTTGAAGAAGGACACAGTACTACTCGAAAGGGTCCAGAGAAGAGTGACTAAAATGGTTAAGGGGCTGGAGGAGTTGTCATACAATGAGAGATTAGAGAAACTGGGCCTCTTCTCCCTTGAAAAGAGGAGACAGAGGGGACACGATTGAAACCTTCAAGATAATAAAGGGAATAGACTTAGTAGATAAAGACAGGTTGTTCACCCTCTCCAAGGTAGAGAGAACAAGAAGGCACTCTCTAAAGTTAAAAGGGGATAGATTCTTTTTCACCCAGAAAGTGGTGGAAAACTGGAACGCTCTTCCGGAGGCTGTCGTAGGGGAAAACACCCTCCAGGGATTCAAGACAAAGTTTTACAAGTTCCTGCGGAACTAGAATGTACGAATGTAAGGCTGGTCTCAGTTAGGGCGCTTGGCCTCTGACCTGGGGGCCACCGCGGGAGCGGACTGCTGGGCACGATGGACCACTGGTCTGACCCAGCAGCGGCAATTCTTATGTTCTTATGTAACAGGTACAAGTGGCTCAATTTTTTACTCTGTCAAAAATTACAAAGACTAGGGGACACTCAATTGAGTTACAGGGAAATATTTTTAAAAACCACTAGAAGGAAATATTTTTTCACTCAGAGAATAGTTAAGCTCTGGAACGTGTTGCCAGCAGCTGTGGTAAGAACGATTAACGTAGCTGGTTTTAAGAAAAGTGTAGACAATTTCCTGGAGGAAAAGTCCATAGTCTATTATTGAGACAGTCATGAGGGTAGCCACTGCTTGCCCTGGATGGGTGGCATGGAATATTGCTATTATTTAAGTTTTTGCCAGTTACTAGTGACCTGGATTGGACACTGTGAGGACAGGCTACTGGGCTGGATGAACCACTGGTCTGACCCAGTAAGGCTATTCTTTCTTATGTTTTTATAAGGCTTCCTGGTCAGCCGCCGGCAGCATGTAAGAATCACTGCCGGTGGCCTGTTTCTGCTTCGTGGGTGGGTTGGTCTGAGCCCCTGCTTCAAAGATGCTGTTATGGAGTACAAGAAGGTAGGGGAAATGGGAATAATGTTGGGATGAGTGCAATGGATTATGAGAGAGTAGGTAATAAGGCAAGACTTTCTCGTAAGGAGTTTTGGTTTGTCGCTGTTGGATTTATGGGAGGGGGAAAAGGAAAAGGGAGATGTGTTGTACTTAAAAGTAGAAACACTATATTGTTGCTCAGCACTTGCCTTGTCTGTATGGTTAATAGTAATTAAAACATTTTCAAGTAAAGTTAGACTTGCTCTGTCATAGGAAATGAATATACTTAAGGATCCTGGGTGGTCCATATCTCCCACCATAATAACTTGGGATAATTTTATGACATATAGAAGGATCATTGGATATATTTCTTCCAGCCCACTCTGATCTTGTGTAGTGTTGGAGGACAGTATATTTTTCATTTCCTGATCATTTTCATTTGCCTTTAATCTTAATATTAATAATAGAGCCTCAATGTAGAGAAAGACATGGGGACAAATTTGTTCCCGTGGGATATATTTCCATCTCTGTCCCATCCCTGCAAGTTCTGTCTTCATCTGCACAAGCTATGAACACTTTAAAATCATAAGGTTCAAAGCTTGTGCAGATGAGGACAGATCTTGCACGGATGGGACAGGGACAGAATTCACAGGGATGGAACGGGAATGGAAATAGATCCAATGAGGATGGGGACACAATTGTCCCTGTGTCATTCTTTAACTCCATGTTCATACTGGAGACCTAACCTACTGAGGTCATGTCTAGAATCAGATTATAAATCACCATTATACTCCCTCTCTTCTTCTGAACTTTGGATTGTGACCTTAACCTACTGAATAGAAAGCTTATATCAGAAGAGTATCTACATCTGCCAGTCATGTTGTAACTTAAAATGTCATTCCATAAAATCCTTTGCCTATTAAATCTCTAATATCATCCAATTTTGACTTGTCAGATATACCATTAATATAACATGTGAGTATAGGAAGACGTGTGTGGTATAATGGTTAAAGCTACAGCCTCAGCACCCTGAGGCTGTGGGTTCAAACCCATGCTGTTCTTTGTGACCCTGGGCAAATCAATTAATGCCACCATTGCCCCAGGTACATTAGATAAATTCAGAGCCTGCTGGGACAGACAGGGAAAAATGATTGAGTATCTGAATAAATTAATATAAACTGTTCTGAGCTCCCTGGGGAGAACAGTTTAAAAAATTTAATAAATAAATAAGTCCTCTAATCCTATGGGCTGTGTACTCAAATTAATTTTCCTGAGTGCAGAATTATCTCTGCATCTATTCACATAAATAAAATAATTAAAGGATTTTATCTACCTCCACCTGCTATCATATTAATTGGCTTATAGTTCTCTATACAATTTTTCAGGTACTCTCCTCCCCTAAAATTATTTTTCTTATCAGTCTTCTACTGCATTCCCTTCATTCTAAAATCTTGTGCACACATTTAGCATACAAAATTGCACATGCAGGTTATAGAACAGTGCTAGCTATGCACGTAAGTTAATTGGCAAATTACCCACTACTTGACACTTACAACCAATATCACCTATAATTGGAATTTACTACTACTACTATTTATTATTTCTATAGTGCTAAGAGATGCACACAGCACTGTACATTAAACACACAAGAGATAGTCTTTACATTCTAATTATGGGCTAGATTCACTAACATGCCCGATTGTGACCAATCCGTATCCGATCCAGGCAAGTCTGATGGATTCTGCAACCAACAATATTATAATGGGGGCAATTGGAGGCACAACCCCATCCGCCAACACAGATCGCTAGTGTGCGATCCCGACGCCTACGCAGACCATCTGCTTTCCCTGTAGATGGTCTGCGCATGCTCTCTCCGCACAAGGAAGACACTTGCAGGCAGGGAGGGAGGCAGGCAGGGAGGAGGGGGGCAATCAGCCAGAACACGCACCCGCCTGACTCTCCTACTATCTGCCGCCTTTCCTGCAGTGTGAGCCCATGGGTTTAAAGTGGGGCTGCACTGCGGCATGCAGCCCTGCTTTAAACCTGCAGGCTCTCACTGCAGGGAAGACGGTAGAGATCCAGAGCTCAGGGCAGAGAGCAGGGCATGATCTGGAAACTTCCTGTTAATGTCAACTGGGTTATACAGAGGGTAGCATTTCATGTTTAATCTGTTAAAATCAGTCAATATTTACAGATAAGTTTGCAAAGCTTCCATTTCAGTATTTTAGCAGTCAAGTGCTGCTGTAATAACAGGGAAAACTACACGTGGTTTGGGCGCCTCTGGAGGGAAGGCGGCAGAGATCCAGAGCTCGGGGCAAATAGCAGGGCATGATTGAGACAGAATAGAAGGGCTGGCATATCAGAGCAGAGCTCAGGGCAGAGAACAGGGCATGATTGGGACAGAAAAGAAGGGCTGGAAGATCGGGGCAGAGAGCAGGGCAGGATGATCGGGACAGAGCTTGGGGCAGAGAACAGGGCTGGAAGATCGGGACAGAGCTTGGGGCAGAGAGCAGGGCTGGAAGATCGGGGCAGAGTGTAGGGCAGCAATGGAGCAGGAGAGTCGGCAGAGATATGTGCAGTCGCTTCTTCTGACAATTGGCCAGCCCAGTCGGTGTCCCAGATTTGTTTAGTGAATCACGTCCCTGCCTACTATGCATGCTATTTCTCCTCATTTGCATGCACGGATCGGAGGAGAGGTTAGTGAATCGGGTCAGAGGGAAATCTGGTACACGATCGGTTTGCTTAGTGAATCTAACTCTATGACAGACAAACAGGACAAAAAGACTGACTCTATACATGCTGCTCAAGTAGGCAATTACAAAGGAATGATGAGGTAGATAGGGTTGGGGACTATAGAAGGAATGACAAACAGATATGGGTGCTTTATAAGCAGGTTGGGGTTAAGACTCTATTGGTGCTAATTCTAGAAACTTAGCATGGAAAAATCTAGAGTGCATAACTGCTAGAGGGCTATGGACATGTGAATGGCATGGATGGGTCAGGGGCATACCCAACATTTACGTGCTAAGATTATAGACTACTGAAAGTTACTCATGCAACTAGAACATTTAGTCACAGATATTTATACTAGCTACTGACATGCCTAAATGTTGGTGTGTAAATGCCCATTTATGCTAGTATTCTATAATAGTAATTATGTATATATTATAGAATTCATGCTTAGTGTACAGCATCCTAGCACCTAAATTTTGGTGACCTTTTCATTGTTAAACCAACAAGAAATATATATTGGTCAGGCTAAGAGAGCTGTCAAGGCTCGCATTGCCGAACACTTGAGTTGTATTAGAACATGTAAGGCTGATGCCCCGCTTGTTGATCATTGGTCTCAGTATAATCATTCAGTATCTGAACTCCGTTTCTGTGTGCTCAAACGATTTGCATCACCTTTGAGTGATAGACTATTGTAATGCACTCTTTAAGGGAATATCTTTAAATGAAATTAAACGCCTTCAGATTATTCAAAATGTTTCCATTAAACTTATAACCAATTCTAGAAAGTTTGATCATGTTACACCTCTTTTAAAAAATGCACATTGGCTTCCAGTTATCCATCGGATAACATATAAACTTTGCTTGCTCACCTTCAAATCTCTTCTCAATAAAACGCCAGCATTTATATATAAATGCTTAATTCCATATAATCCAATCAGAGCTCTGAGATCAAATGAACAAAATTTATTAACTATTCCTTCACTTAAGATTATCAACACAAGATGGCAGTTTATTTTTTTGGTAACCGCTCCACAGACTTGGAACGCTCTTCCAATCTATTTACGAAAGGAGCAGGATCTGGGAAAATTCAAAAGTAATTTAAAAACATTTCTTTTTAAAGATGCCTTTGATATTTAATCTCTTAACCCCCAGGCCATAGATTTTATTGTATTAATATGCTTTTATTTCTTTCCCTCATGTACCTTTCCTTTTTTTGTTCTGCTTTTCTATATTAAATTGTATTTCACATCCCCTTTTTTACCTTATGTTATGAATATGATGAGCAAATTTTTAACCCTATTGTATTGTTCAAAGTTTGTATTGTATTGTTTCCCATTGAATGTATTTTAAATTGTTCATCGCTTAGAACTATGATTAAGCGATTAATCAAAAGAATCATTAAACTTGAAACTTGTGTCTCGTTTGCTCACATATCATGAACAAAGATTTATTTTTGCCTGGCGGACGGTGATCCCTAATGGCCTCAATAGGGAAATAGAATGGCTGCTGCCTCATTAATGTGTATTTCACTCGCTTGTTGGCTTGGTGACTCGCTCTGATAATTTAATCATCTGATTGGTTGTATATTTTTATACTGTCAGCTGTTTTTGGCTATTTAAATTCAGTTGCTTCTCCTTGTCATCATTACGTTTTGCGTGGTGACGGCTGGTTGAGCTTCAGACAAGCCATGCTTTGACTTCCTGCCCGGTAAGTTTGCCTTTCGTATGTTTGGGTTTTTTTTTGCTATGTTTATTCTTTTTATTTATTTTGGCATGTTGATGACTCTACCTTTATGTATAATTATTTTCTGTTATAGCAACATTTTTCTCCTTTTGATAAAGAAAGTTTGAAACACAGCCTGTGTCAAGGAGGAAGGAGGAGTTAAGAAGAATCGTTTGGAATTGTTTCTCATAGTTTGTGGGCTTTATGACTGCATGAACACTTGGCGTTGGTCCTGATTTTTTGGATTGTGGACTATATCTTACAATTAAGTGTTGTATTTGTTGATTTCATCATTTTCTGTTTGGACTTTCTCGCTTGGATTTTTTGTTTGTTCATTTACTTGGTCCTTATTTGAACTTTTGTTGCTCACAATATACTTTTTTATTTTTTCACTTTTTTGCCAATATTGCTTTTGCGAATTTTTGAATTGTTGCTTTATTTTTATGTTGATTTCATCTTTGTGTTGGAGTTTATTTTATTCTAATCATTTTTATGATCACGTTTTTGGATTGGACTTTGTTATAATTATAATTATTTTTCACCCTGGGATCCCTGATTGTTTTTCATGATCATGAAGCCCTTGTCATTGTTGGTTTGTGGTTTGTCTTATGTGTTTATATGTTGATGATAATTGTTTCTATTTAAATTAAATTATATGATGATATTTTGAGAATTTTGGAGATTAATAAAAAAATGTTGTAATAATTTTATTTATGCCTAATATATTTTGATTACATGTGATTGAGTGTGAGGGGTTTCTTGTTGGTTTAACTTTATATATCCTCTCTTTTTGTTTTAAAAAATATTTTTTCTCTCTTGTTATTTTTGGTTGTTGACCTTTTCATTGTTGCCAACTCTGTGGCATCTCCCAATATTTTTTCCTGTAAGTCTGTAGGATTGGGGTAGCAAGCTCCATGCTGCAGAGCTACAGAAACACACAGGAAAGAAGTGCTTCTGTTTCCTAGTTACTGCTCCCACCCAGTGGCATAGTAAGGAGGGGGACGGACCACCCAAGGTGTCATTTTGGTGGGGGTGCTGGCACCTCTCTGGGCCCCCCTCACACTCATGCCCTCCATTCCCCTAAACTTCTTTAAATCTGCCAGCACAAGCAACTCTCCAGCCTGCTGTTCGCGCTGGCATGGCTCCCCTCTAAAATCACTTCCAGATCACTGGGCCAGGAAGTGATGTCAGAGGGAAAGCTGTTGCCGGTATGAGCAGCAGTTCGAAGAAGCTACTCGCACAGATGAAGATTTAAAGAGGTATGGGGGAAGGGAGGGCGTGAGTGTAGTGTGGGGGCAGGGAAGGAACAGGGGGCACCCTCGTTATGCCACTGTTCCCATCTCTCCCTGCAGCCTTTTGACTGGCTCCCTGCCTCCCCCTGCAGCCTATCCAATAGACTGTAGGGGATGAGGTAGTTGCTGTAACATACCAGCTGTCAATAGGCAAGGCAAGTGCAGCAGACAGACACTGACAAAAGGAACAGACAGACTGAGATAACATTATTGGCATGACAATTTTAGGTATGCTGCCAAAGTAATAATACCTGTAGCATTTACAGTAAAAAAAAAAAAAAATTAACAGAGGTACTGGAAGAGAAATAAAGGGGACAGGTAAGGAGTGAAGGGAGAGGAAAAGGGTCGCTGGTTAGAAGCAATGCTGCTCTGAAATTCTGGCAGAAGCAGAAAGAAGCTATAAAGCAGGGGTCTCAAAGTCCCTCCTTGAGGGCCGCAATCCAGTAGGGTTTTCAGGATTTCCCCAATGAATATGCATGAGATCTATGTGCATATTCATTGGGGAAATCCTGAAAACCCGACTGGATTGCGGCCCTCAAGAAGGGACTTTGAGATCCCTGCTATAAAGGGAAGAGAGGCTAGGTATTGGGAACAGGAACTAATAAAGGAGCTATGGGAGAGGAGTAGAATCAGGATGGGAGAAGAATTATTCAGGGAGGGAGCATGGGCTGTGTGGAGGAAGGTTGCTAGCAGGAGAGATGATCTGGGAAAGAGGGAAAAAAGGAGGCAGAGGAGACAAGATACAAACAGAAGGAACGTGAAGACAGAGAAAAAAACCCCCAAGAACAAGTACAGACTGAGGACTGAAGTTCAACTTCTGACATAAAGATTGGAAAATTATTTAAGGTTTTAGTAAAAATGTCTATGCCAGCTGCACTGGGTCAAGGGTAGGCAATAGCCATTGGCATAGTGGGGGGATGGACCACCCTGAGCATCATCATGATGGGGGCACCGGCACCTTCCCACCTCCCCACCTCTTCAAAATCTTTGCCAGCAGCAAACAACATTTCCTAGCTGCTGCATGTGCCAACCTCAGCTTTCCTTCTGACGTTGCCTCCTGATATAAACAGGATGGAGTTGGTCCAAAGGAAGGCTACTAAAATGGTCACTGGTCTTTGTTATAAGGCATATGAGGACAGACTTAAGATCTTAATAAGTATATAGCTGTTTGTATGATATTCTTATCTCTTATACGATTGTGATTTTTTTTTTTTTTTTTTTCTGCTTTCCTATTATTTTATGGCGTTCTTTTCTTTTACTGAATTTTACTGTTATGTAAAACAACTGAGAACTGTTGTAAGATTTGGCGGGATATCAAATTTTAATAAACAGGCAGGAGAGGGGAGATATGATACAGATTTTTAAATCAATCTCTAATCAAAAAATGTTATTAGCCAAGTGGTGGAAATGCCCACTGAAAAATCATTTCATTACAGTGGAGAAAAAGCCTCAACTTTGTTTTATATGCAGACGGCAACCCAATGAGTTTTTCAGCTGTTCTTATTCTGTATCATGGGCAAACAACTCCACTATTTTAAAAAAATTCAATCTTTCAACATGGGAACATATCTCACCACTGTGCACAGGGAACAGGAAAAAGAACTTGAGGAAAAATTTCACTTATCTTCACAGCTGTTAATGAGGCCAGGATCGCGATCCAACGCAGTGATTTTCCTGCATGCTTGGCATATAAAGTGAAGGTAAGAAACTGGTGTCCAGATCCAACAAGGCTCTTGTTTCACCAGCGAATGGCTGCTTCAGGGAGTTCCCTCCTATTCCATCCACAATTTGGCTCAACTATTCAGTCTGATTTATAGCTCCGATTCTAATGATGTCATTTCCGCTGGAAATTATATTAACAAAGCATAGCGATTAATGTCAAAAACAAAAACCAAAAACTTAATAGAACGCATACCATTCTATTTTTTGATTGAGGCCGTTCAACCAAATGGTGTTCAGAAAATAGATGGATCTTTGCTCACTTTGGTATAGCTCAGCCTTCACATCCCCCCTCCGTGCTGTTATTGCAGGGGTGTCCAATGTCGGTCCGCAATCCAGTCGGGTTTTCAGGATTTCCCCAATGAATATGCATTGAAAGCAGTGCATGCACATAGATCTCATGCATATTCATTGGGGAAATCCTGAAAACCCGACTGGATTGCGGCCCTCGAGGACTGACATTGGACACCCGTGTGTTATTGGGATATGACCAAATACAAAACACCAAAATTGTTCAAAGGAATGTTCTTCTTCAGCGCAATGCCGAGTGAGCACATCCACCTATCTTTTGTGTGTAATGTTAGATCGGTGTTCAAATAATCGAGTTTTTAGACTTCTTGCAGTATGCCAATATAACAAAGATCACATGGGCATACTATTGCATATACTACCCCTATTGTTTCACATGTAACCATACATGTTATTCTCCAGGGTTTTCTACCTGGTATACAAGAGCCTTGTTGGATCTGGACACCGGTTTCTTACCTTCACTTTATATGTCGAGCATGCAGGAAAATCACTGCGTTGGATCGCAATCCTGGTCTCATTAACAGCTGTGAAGATAAGTGAAACCTTTCCTCAGGTTCTTTTTCCTGTTCCCTGTGCACAGTGGTGGGATATGTTCTCATGCTGAAAGATTGCATTTTTGTAAAATAGTGGAGTTTGCCCATGATACAGAATAAGAACCGCTGAAAAACTCATTGGGTTGCCGTCTGCATATAAAACAAAGTTGAGGCTTTTTCTCCATTGTAATGAAATGGTTTTTCAGTGGGCACTTCCACCACTTGGCTAATAACATTTTTTGATTAGAGATTGATTTATATATTGTTATTCTTCTTCTTCTTCTAGACAGACTTTTAAATACCTACGTGGCATAAATGTGCATAAGGTGAGTCTTTTTCAGTTGAAAGAAAACTCTGGAATGAGGGGGCATAGGATGAAGGTGAAAGGGGATAGATTCAGAAGCAACCTCAGAAAATACTTTTTAATGTAAAGGGTGGTGGAATTGTTTCCTGGTGGAGGCAGTAGAGAAAAAAAAGTGCATCTGAATTTAAGAAAGTTTGGGAGAAGTAAGGGAGAGGAGGAGATAGTAGATGGTGTGGTTAGGCGGACTAGATAGGTCTTTATTTGCCTTCATTTTTCTGTTTCTGTGATATGTATACCATGTTTTCCCAAAAATAAGACAGTGTCTTATATTCATTTGGAGCCCAAAAAAGGCACTAGGTCTTATTTTCAGGTAGGGCTTATTTTTGGCATGAATATGATCATCTCTCCCTTCCTCTCCTTCACCCCAATTCTTCCTCATTGCTTTCCCCTACATGTGCAACATCTTTCCTCCCCTCTCACCCATCCCCTTGTGCCTTCCCTCTACAGCATCTTTCTATCCTTCGCTCCCTCCCATCCCTCTGTGCAGCAGAACCCTTTGCCCAGTTTCTATCCTTCCCTCCCTCACATCCCCTTATGCAGCAGAACCCTTTGCCCAGCTTCCATCCTTCCCTCCCTCCAATCCCTCGTGCAGCAGAACCCTTGAGCAGCTGCCACCGCCTCCCCTGTGCAGCTGAACCACCAATGACCCTCCATCCTTCCCTCCCAAATGATCTCCGCCGACCGCGACCATAAATACCTTGCTGCAGAGGAGTGTCAGGTCAGCAGCACTCACAGGCTGCTTCATGGCCTTCTCGCTGGGACCTTCTGTGTACTGATGATGTCATCAGTATACAGACGGCCCCAGCGAGAAGGCCGCAAAGCAGCCTGAGTGCTGCTGGCCTGATGCTCCTCTGTAGCAAGATATTTATGGTCATGGTCGGCGGGGATCAGTTGGGAGGGAAGGATGGAGGGTCAGCGGGAGTTCGGCAGTTCAGCTGCTCTGTGAGTGTGGGGCAGGGGGAAGCGCAGCTGCCTACAACTAAGGCTTATTTTCAGGGGTAGGGCTTATATTATGACCTACCCTGAAAATCATGCTAGGGCTTATTTTCAGGGTAAACCCCAGGTCACCGCAGTAAATCCGCAGGAATGGAGACATCTGCAACAGGTTTACCGCAGGAATGGGGACAAGACCTTTCACCGCCCCTCGGGAATGGGGACAAGACCTTTTACTGCCCTGTGGGAGCGGTGAAAAGTCTTACTCCTGTGGTAAAAAAAGATTGCGCCCGTGTCAGACTCAGCATCTTCTCCCCAGCTCCTCTTACGTCTATTTTACTTTCAGGAGCCAGCCATACCACGATGAAGACAGAAGGAACTTAAAATCAAAGCCTGAGACCAATGTGATTTGAAGAATAAAATTACCAGACAACAAAAAGAAAAAAAATAAATTTATTTTATATTTTATGATTAGAATATTTCAGATTTGAAATATGTATCCTGATAGAGCTGGTATTAGACATAACTGGGGACCGCAAAGTCCAGGCTGTGCTTCTTTAGCTTACAGCTGGCTTAGGGCTCTATCTCTGACCAGGGGGCAGTTGCCCTAGTTGCACTCCCCTAACATTATTCTTGCGATATGTGACTAAAGTATTCTGTTAGCTTGATTTTTCTATGTAGCATTCTGTAGTAATTTGGTTTGTTCAGTTTTCACAATAGTGAAGGGGATATTTGTGAAAGGGAGGGGAGATGGGTTTTGTTGAACTTTGCTGTTTTATTTGTGTTTATAAAATAACAATTGTCAGAGGAGAAGCTTCTGCCCACACACACGCGACTGCAGAGCGGCATAGTCAGGCTTCGCCAGCATCAGTTTCTTTTCTAAAGCGCTGCGAAGGTAAGGGGGAGGGAGGGAGATTCTCGCGCCGCTGAAGGGCGGTGAGGTGGCAAGAGGGGTGGATGCTGCGGGGACGGGGCGGTGAAGAGGACAGCGGGTTCAGGGACAGGGCGGTGAAGGGGACGGCGGGGACGGGGTGATGAAAGGGACGGTGGTCCAGTGACGGGGACAGATTTTTTTCCCCATGTCATTCTCTATTTTACTGTGACCTGCCTTGGGAAAGGCGGGGTATAAATAAAGAAATACAGAAATATAAGATGACAACCACTGTCACTAAAAATCTGGCCTTTAGTTTTGATGAAAATGTGGGACAAATGTAGACATTTAATTTAGGTAGCCAACTATTTTAGTTTTTGTCCTTTTAAATATTTTAGCGTTTGTCCTTTGTTTATAATATTTTAATTGAATTTATTATTTATGTATGTTATGCACTTCACTCAGAATTGAGATTATAAACAGATTATACAGTATTGGGAAAATTCTATAAAAGGTGCCTAAAGCAGTGGTGTACCAAGGGCAGGGCGGGGGGCGGATCTCCCCGGGTAAATATCCTAGGGGGGTGCACAGCCGGCTGGGTCCGGAACCTCTCACAGTACTATACTATGAAACCTTCACCTCAGTGCGGCTGCCGTACTTATTCCGGAGCAGAGTTGGCAGCCGCGCTGAAGTGCAGGAAGGTCCCGCGATGACTGCATCTGCCAGCTCTGCTCAGGAAGACGTGACATTGGAGGGGGTGGACCGGCAGCTGCAGTCGTCGAGGGACCTTGCTGCAACTCCCTGCGTCTGCCAGTCCACCCCTTCCGACGTCACTTACGTCTTCCGGAGCAGAGGCAGCAGACGCAGTCATCGCAGGACCTTGCTGGTTTGGAGGAACAGAGAAAGCAGCATAGAAGGGTGGTGGAGGGAGAGAAAGGGGGCAGGGTGGTATGTAAGGGTGGTGAAGGGGGAGAAAGAGGGCAGGTGGTATGGAAAGGTAGTGGAGGAAGAGAAAGGGGGCAGGGTGGTATGGAAAGGTGGTGAAGGGAGAGAAAATGGGTCAGGGTGGTATGGAAGGGTGGTGGAGGGAGAAAAGAGGGCAGATGCTAATGGAATTGGTGTGCAGGGAAAGGGGAGACATAAGGGGAAAGGATACTGGAGGGAATTGGGTTGGAGGGAAAGAAAGGGGGCAGATGCTGGTGGAATTGGTGTGCAGGGAAAGGGGAGAGAGACATAAGGGGGAAGGATACTGACTAGAATTGGGTTGGAGGGAAAGAAAGGGGGTAGATGCTGATGGAAGTGGGAAGGGAGAAAGTGAAATGCCAGACCAAGGGGGTGTGGGAGAGAGAAGGGAATTAGAGTAGAGAGATACCAGACCATTGGAGGAAGGAAGGGAAGAAAATGGATGCCAGACCAATGGGAGTGAAGGGAGAGATGGAAGGGGGAGGCATACAGTTTCTGGAAGGGGCATAGGAGAGAAGATGCCATATAGAAAGGGCAGAGAGAGGGTAGACAGTGGATGAAATGAAGAGAGTGACAAGAAGATGAGGAAAGCAGAAACCAGAGAAGACAAGGTAGGAAAAAAATGTTCTATTTATTTATTTATTTGCTTTAGGGGAGATGCATTGCTGTTTCTGTGGTGTTGCATTGTATGCAGAGTCCAGCTTCTTGGTGGTTCAATTTAATCTTTGTCTACGTATTTCTATTTTATCGCTCCTTTTACAAAACCATAGAGCATTTTTTACTGCTGGCCGTGGTGGTAACAGCTCCAACGCTCAGAATTCTATGAGCGTCCTAGCTGTTACCACCGTGGCTAAAAACCACACTACAGTTTTGTAATAGGGAGAAGGATTAGTTTGTGATTACATATTCCATACTAGGCAGTGTTTTCTGTGTTCGGTGTGTTCGAAAGACATGGTTTTCTGTTAGGATTGACTGTGCAGGATTGATCTGTACTAGTCTGTCTTGTTTAGTTTTACAGTGGGTGTATTAATGTTCTACTGCTCACTGCAGTGTGTAAGATGCTGCTTTTCCTAGGTACACTCTTGTGAGACGTGTGGATTGTTACTAAAAATCATGATTTTCTTACAGATTGGGGGTGGGGGCTGTTAAAAAATGATGAGCCCTGGGTGTCACATATGCTAGGTATGCCACTGGCCTAAAGTTAGGCGCCTAACCTAATTAGTAAATTAGCTTCAATTATGAGCTTTAACAAGCTCATAATTGAAAAAAAAAAATTAATTGAGAAATAGGCACCTATTTTCTTAAGTGCGATTATACAAAAGATAGGCACCTATCGAATGGTGCCTAACACAAAAGTAGGCATGTTTAGGGGTAGAGAAAAACTTAGGCGCCGCTAGGTGTGGTTCTCTATAGGACTTAGGCACCTATAATATAGGCCTTTAAAACCCTACAAGCATCTAAATTTTAAGTTAGGCATCACTAAACATGATTCTGTAATGGGTGCAGAAGTGTGATTGACATACAATAGGCGCCTAACTTTAGGCGCCTATCCTTTTTGGGTGCCAATTACAGAATCTGGCCTTAGATATATAAAATAAATACAAGGCCCATTGTTCCCACTTTGTATATTATTGTGGCTCAAGAAACTCAGAACTGTTCTATTTATTTGCCTTTCTGAATGCATAAGACTGGTTTCAAATTAAACAAGTTTATCATAAGAATTTGTAATTCTCATTATTACACTAGGGTTTTGTTCATAGATTTTTCCCAGCACTGTAGGATATACGAGTTGTACAACATTTGTGATTCAGACTGAAACGACAGTGTGAAAACATTTAAAGAAGCTTTCCTGCTTTAAAATTTAACATTTCTTTTACTTCTAAAGTTACTCTGTTATTATAGTTTAGTCAACGATAGGTTTTCCTGGCACAATGACAAACTTTATACAGTTTCTTCTGAGTCACTCTGCTATAATTCATCCTGCAGCTGTGAGTGTCTAATAGTAACCAGTTTCAAAATGGGCTTTAAACGTTATCCTGTCAAAATCCTGCTTATCCCTTCCCACTATTTGGTTCAGGATAAAAACAGCACCCTTGGACTGGCTTCTTAGAGATATGCCTAGCTACACCACCAGCACTGACAGCTTAGTACTGTTTAATTACAGAGTATTGCTGTTTCTAGTTTCTCTAGAATTATTCTGACAGTTTAGAGGGTTTCTTCTCTCCCTTTCTCTTCTGCTCTTAAATGATCTGGGAATCTCCTCCTTTTCAAATCTTAAAAAGACATTGCCCCCAGTGTTTTCCCATGATCCTTCAATCTCCCATTGCCTTCTGAGATACAATACTATCTTTATTTGTATACTGCCAATACCTCCATGAAGATCTATAAGTTGACTTATCAAAACCTTTTCACCTCCTCTCAGACTTCTGATATTTTGCTTTGTTTGTTTACATTATGAACTGGACCATTTTGCCAGAACCTGGTATGCTTTGATGGTTTCAAACACCACAGTGGTGGGGGCAAACCGAAGTGACATTTTCACATATAAGACCTACCATATAGATGGATGATTACTATTGGCCAGATGGCACCCACCTGAACTTTGGACACATTATCACAATTTGTGAGCACAAGATCTAGCATTACCTCTCCCCTTGTGGGTTCCATCACCATTTGTCTCAGCAGTATACTTTGAACATCATCCTTAATCTCTATACATATTTCCAATCCTGCAGATGTGACTTTCCAGTCCACATCCAGCAAGTTGAAATCCTCCAGCAACAGCATATCCCCTTTCATTCCCAACCTTTGGATATTTATGACCAAATCTTAGTACAACTTCTCTGTTTCTGTTGGAGGTCTCTGAACAACATCCATTTGAATGGATGTTCCATCTTCTCTTTCTAAGACAATGCATATCACTTCCAGTTTTACCCAGATTGCTTTCATTTCAGCTGCTTTAATATTGGTTTTCCACATATAAAGCTACTGCTCCTCCTTTTTGACCATCTCTATTGTTCCTAACTAGGGTATAGCATGGTATTTATTCATTTTATTTTAAAAATTTATAGCCCACTATATCCAATAATTCTGCTCAGGGTACAAGAAAACATACATAGCCAAAACAGAAGCATTCATGTTTGCATTCCATTCATGGGAGTCATTGAATCATGCCTCTGTGATAAAAACAATATCCAAATCTGCTTGTAATATCAGGGTCTGCAGATCATGAACTTTGCTGCATAAACTGTGAGCATTTGTGCACATAGCTTTCCAATTACATATTGCCTCTCTCAACCTCTGTTTATTCCTTCTGCTAAATATCTCCATTTGCATTTCTGCCAATAGGTGAGTTGCTAAGATGGTTTATTTTAATTCTTTCTCCACTGCTGTTACTCTTTTGCTGTTGGTTTTGGTGGGGTTGACTTCCAGAGTTCATCTATTTCTGTTTAGCATCCCCCACCTAGTGCTGCCCAATTCACTTTGGTGAATCAATTAAAATCAATTTGTTGTCTGAGAAAATCAGACTCACCGATTCAGCGACCCCCCACCCTGGTGAGACCCGACCTACCTCTGAGGCCTTCTAAAGCAGCAGTGGCAGCAGTGCTCTGAACGAGCTGCTTCGCAGCCTTCCCCGATAATGGAGGTGTAAAAAGGAGAGATGCATGGAGGGGAATAGAGAGGTTTGACTAAGGGCACAAGGCAGAGAGAGAGAGAGAGAGAGAGAGAGAGAGAGAAAAATGGTAAACAGTGAGAAAGAAACAAATGTTGGATATGGCAGTGGAAGGTAGAAAAAAATAATTTTATTTTTTTGTGATTACAATATGTCAGATTTGAAATGTGTATCCTGCCAGAGCTGGTGTTAGACAGCGAGCATGAGCTAGGACCTAACAGAGAGAGAAAAAGTATTTTTTGTTTATTTTGTTTACACCACTGTGCTGGCATGGGGTTGGAGAGGGCAAAGGGGGGTGGATGGAAAGACTACAAAATAAAACTGCTAGGACATTTGAAAAAAAAAAATGCCCGATTGGGTGGGAAAAGCAAATCAAATCGATAAATCGATTCAATAGAATGAATTGAATCAAAAACTTTTCCCTGAATCAGGCAGAACTATCCCCACCTTTTAGTGTAAATGCCTAGAAATGTGAGGAATGCTCATGTACAATGGAAAATATGGCAACATAGAGCTTCAACTCCATCCACCTCTCCTTAGTTTTCCTTTATTATCAGATCAGAACTTATTGTTTCTGACATATTTTATAAATGTCTTCTCCTAATCATTGCATTAGTGAATATGCAATTCAGCAACAAGGAGTTAACCCTTTCAGGACCATAAGGATCGTAGGCCAATTTTTGTGGTTTTGACAACATTTTTATGGTAAAAAGGGCTTGCAGATGCCAAAAAATTGATTTTTTTTGTGAAATATCATTATTTTTATTTAAAAAAATCACACTTCTGGCTTATGGACAGTGTGGCAAGTGAATCTTCTCATCAATCTGGCAACGACGCTAATGAATGAATGTCGGAACCAGTTTGTTTACATAAAGGCAGTATCATATGGAATCCGTACATATCAAATTTAGAACTGTAGACTATCCCAATCAAAATTTATAGGATTTTAAAGTTATGGGACAAATATGTCCCTTGGTCCTGAAAGGGTTAAAAGATCCATGCATGAGTCTCCCTTGCCTTGCAATGGAGCCTAAAGAAGATGTTAAAGAAAATGGAGACTCTCTTGCTGAAATGTAGGAAGATATCCTTACCACCAACTCACATCAAGCAAGCAGAGAATTGACTAGCTGCTCATGATTCTCAACTTGTATTTTCTGTATAAACAAACAAATTATATTATAAATGTCTCTAAACTTACACATTGTTTCCTTAAATTTGAAGGGATTAAATAATCCTGGGTATATATCAATACTTTTTCACTAGATATACTCTTACAAGAACCCCATTTAAATTTCAGATATATCGGGATCCCGCAAGGATCAATCTTATCTCCCTTATTGTTCAATGTATTTATTTTTGGCTCCTCTGTTAACTCTTAGCCAATCAAATGGGTTCACACCATTTGCCTACGCTGATGACATCCAACTTTTGTATCCCTTGGATCCAAGCTCAGCCAAAGAAATTCCAGTAGTTAATATGAAATTGTCAAAAATATTCAAATGGTTACATGATAATAAGTTGGCCCTTAATACATCTAAAACAGAGATTATGCTATTCCCATGAAGGGAGGGACAGAAATTAGGAGCCAGCATAAACATCAATAAAATTATGCTTAAAGAAGTCACCAAGGTAAAGATACTCGGGGTATTTTTGAACCAGAAATTGAATTATCATGATCAAATAAGTTCACTTGTTAGAAATTGTTTCTATAGGTTAAGGTTGATTAGATCACTATCCGCATTTCTGGATGAATCATCTCTGAACAAAAATTGACAACTGCAACACTTTGTACAAGGGAATAACCTTAAAAGAAAGATGTAGATTGCAAATCCAACAAAACACGCAAAATAAAAATAATTACTAAAAGGAAAAAATTTGATCATGTGACTCCCCTTCTTTTTTTAAAAAAATTTATTCATATCATTATTTCAACAAAATAAGCTTATTGAACAAACAAAAGTTTTCCCAAATTAAATATACAAAGAAAATAGAATGCTCATTCAAAATTCAATTACTTACAAACTTTTGACTAGCCCACATTAAAAGGAGAAACAATTCACATTCATGGGAATGAAAAAATTAGGAATTTAGAATAACAAAATCAAGTTGGTAGCTTGTCTTAATTTTAAAACAGACCAGTAAATTGGTATCAATTGGCATTCTGCATTGAAACTCCCTTCCCTTCCAAAAAATACTGCAATTGGGAAGGTTCATAAAAAACATAAGTTTTCTGATCCATGTAAATGACACATTTACAGGGAAAACACAATTGAAATTTTGCCCCCAAAGTTTTAACTTTCTCTTTCAATTCCAGGAATCTTTTCCTTCTTGTTTGGGTTGTTCTTGAGACATCAGAGAATATAGAAATCTTTCCATTCATAAAGGAGACTTCTTTCAACCTAAGAAATAGGCGAAGAAGCGCTTCCTTATCTTGAAGAAATACAAATGTCACGAGAAGCGTTGTCCGAAGTACAACTTCTTCCTCTGAGGTCTCCAAAATTCTAGATATATTAATAGAACTTAAGTCCACATTAGGTTGAACAGCTTCTGAGGAAGAAGATTTTTTAACAGAAACCGGTATAAAGTATATTTTATGTAGAGGAGGGAGCCCTTCTTCGGGGTGTTTAAAAACTTCTTTCAGAAATTTATAGAACAAATCTTTTGGGGGCATTGTAAGTGTTTTTGGAAAATTCAAAATTCTTAAGTTCAACTGTTTAGTATAATTCTCCATAGTTTCCTTTTTCCTCAAAAACACCAATTTGTCCTGAGTAAATAAATTACAGGAAGATTGAACTCCTTGAACAGATTGCTCTAAAGATTTAACTTTCTCCCCTTGGGCTTTTAAATCCTCTTCAAACTTTTGCATATTCATGTTTTGATTTTGAACAAGTGGTAGGATTCCCAGGCATACCTTGTGGAGGGAGTCCAGTGCAGTCCAAATTGATTCCAGGGTAATTTCAGCAGGCCTCTCTAGGGGTTGAAGAGTTGGTAATTCCCCCTGCACTGCTGAAATTGCTCTAGTCGCCTTCGGTGAAGATGATCCAGTCGGAAGGTCCTGGGGAGTCAGTAAGCCCGATGGCTCAGTAGACAGCATAACTTCCGCTGTCTCTGTTGCTGCCAACATTCCCCTTCCACCCGGCCACGAAGGAGGTGCTGGTCCCGCGGGGCTGAGCAAGATCTTGCTCCCCAGCGCCAACACTTCCCTTGCGTTCATCTCAGCGGGTACGCCCTGGTGCGAAGACGCAAAGAAGCCGATGATAGCTCCCTGCCACTGCAAGGTAGGCTCCTGCAGCCACTCTAACTCTTCTTTATCCCAGGACAAGCAGGCAGGTATTCTCACATATGCGTGACGTCATCGACGGAGCCCGGATGTGGCCGCCTTGCAAGCAGACTTGCTTGAAGAAACTCAAAGTTTTGAATCGCCCGCACCGCGTATGCGTGAGTACCTTCCCGCCCAGCGCAGGGTGCATCTCCTCAGTTCTCAGTTTTCCGCGGAGCCAAGAAGTCCGTCTTTGACTCTCTGCGTTTAACTTCGTTCACTTTGTGCCTTCTCTCAACTGCGGTTTGTGTTTTTTTCCTCACGAATCACTGTTTTATTTTATTTCTTTTCTTTTAGTTAAAAAAAAAAAAAAGTTTTCTTCTTCCATTCGTTTTCCGGGACAGGCCGCTCGGCTGCAGCCCGAGGGTTTCGATTTTGCGGCAGCTATTTTTCCGTCTATGTCCCGGCCTGCTACGGGCTTCAAGAGGTGTAGCAAGTGTCAGCGCGCGATCTCTCTTACGGACCCTCATGGACGCTGCCTCACGTGCTTTGGGCCAAAACATCATCCTAGGTCGTGCCTGCCTTGCCAAACACTTCAGCCTCGTGCTTTTAAGCGTCGTTGCATTTTGGTGGACAAGCTCTTCGAGATGGAGTCTCCTACTGATCCCTTGACTTTGAAGGCGTCTTCGGCCTCGACTTCCACCTCGAGCCTCATCAGACCTTCGTCATTTGCAGCGGATCTTGCTTCGACGTCATCTGCTGTATCTTCCCCTGTTTTCTCAGGTCAGATAGCTCAGCAGTCCGTTCCGCCGGAGGTGACTAAAGTGTCTAAGACTCCCAAGTCAAAGCACACTCACACTACCTCGAAGGAACCTCCAGCCAAAGCAGGTGGTCCGGTTTCAGACACGGATCCATCCTTGCCGGCTTCTTTCCAGACCATGTTAGAGAAGCAGTTTATTCAGTTCCTTACTAACAAGAGACCCAAACTGCTTCCTCTTATCCAGCCTGGGCATTCAGCGAGGTCGAGCCGCTTCCTTTGCCCCAGTCTGAACTTACACACTTTTTGCAGGGAGCAGAGTCTCTGTGAGTGTCTGGTCTGGCATCCAAGCATGTAAAGCAAGGAGCAGATTCTTTGCGAGTGCATCAACGAGAAACCTCACACTCTATACAAGGAGCAGTCTTTGAGAGTGCATCGAGGTTCCTCCACCAAGCCTCTGGAGCTTCAATCCAAAGCCTCTAGTCCTATTCATACATCGGCTGCCCATGTCTCCGAGGCGAAATCTCCTCGATCCTCGAGATCTGGTTCCAGACACAGTTCTCACCGACATTTGAGGCCTTCATCGAGGCATCCTTCAAGGCATAGTTCTTCTTCTCATGACAGACCATCTTCCTCGAAGTCTCGATCTACTCCAACCTCGACCAGACCACCGACTCCTCGTTCAAGGTCTCCGATGCTGGACCTTGAGGATGTTCTGGTCTCGATTGCCTCATCTAAGTCACCAGGTTCCTTTGATGCCTTTTTCCCTGCCGAAGCTTCTTCTTCGACACAGGCTGCCTCGACGTCCTCGAGTCCTTCTCAAGGCAAAGCATTGGCAGATCAGCTATCTTTCTCATCTTTCCTGCGACAGATGGCTGTGGACTTGGATTTTCAATTGGATACTGGCTCCAAAAATTCTAAGAAGTATCTCGAAGTCATGCATCTTCTTCAACTTCCGGCAGAGTCTCTTAAGTTTCCACTTCATAAGCTTTTGAATCAGACTTTTGGTCGTTGCATGGAAACACCTTTTCCATACCGGCTGTTCCAGGGAAATTGGACTCTAGATATAAGACTGTGCATCGCAAAGGGTTTGACAATTCTCAGTTATCTCATTAATCCCTGCTGGTCGAGTCCTCCTTGAAAAGGTCCCATGCTTCCAAGGTTTATGCCACCATCCCTCCTGGAAGGGAAGGGAAAACTATGGACAAATTCGGACGTCGCATCTATTAGAATGCTATGATGTCCTCTAAAGTCCTCAATTATAATTTTTATTTCATCACTTACTTTGAATTTCATCTTTCTCTTCTATCAAAGTTTTTGAATTATTTGGATACCCAAATGCATTTTGAGTTTCAGGAAGTCATTGCTTCTTTCTCTCAATTACGTCTGCATCTCCTCCAATCATCTTATGATGCCTTTGAGTTATCTGCCCGAGCGGCTGCTTGCTCTGTAGCTATGCATCGTCTTGCCTGGCTTCGTACCACTGACATGGACTCTAACCTTCAAGACCGCTTGGCTAACATTCCTTGTGAGGGCAACGACCTCTTTGATGAATCCATCGAGGCAGCCACCAAGAAATTATCTGACCATGAAAAATCATTTGCTTCTATAGTCAGACCTAAGCCAAAGCCAGCTCCTGCCAAGCCTGCACGTCCTGCTCTTATCTATCAAAGGCGTTTTGCTCCAAAGCCGGCTCCATATACTCGCCCTCCTCTGAAAAAACAGCAACCTCAGAAGCAACAGAAACCCCAACCTTCTGTTGCACCTAAGGTTTCTCAGGCTTTTTGACTGTTTACAACAGAGCATAACCTCCACCATTCTGTCTCTGTCTCTTTTTCCCCCTATAGGAAAGTCGTCTCCATCATTTTTACAACCGATGGATGATAATTACATCCGACCTCTGGGTGCTTACCATCATCAGAGAAGGATACTCTCTTCATTTCACTCAGGTTCCACCAGAGCTTCTTCCAAGAAAGTATCCTTCCAATCCATCCCAGACTGCCCTTCTTCTTCAGGAAGCTCATGCTCTGCTTTATCTCCATTCCATCGAACCAGTTCCCTTGGAACAACAGAACAGGGGTTTTTACTCCCGTTACTTCCTTGTTCCGAAGAAGACGGGCGATCTGCAACCCATTCTGGATCTCAGGGCTCTCACCAAATTTTTAGTCAAAGAAAAGTTTTGAATGTTGTCCCTGGCATCTCTTTATCCCCTTCTCGAGCAGAACGACTGGTTATGCTCTCTGGATCTCAAGGAGGCTTACACTCATATCCCCATTCATCCGGCCTCCCGTCAATATCTCAGATTTCGGGTGGGAAATCTGCATTATCAATACAGAGTACTACCCTATGGCCTGGCCTCATCTCCCAGAGTGTTCACCAAGTGCCTGGTAGTGGTAGCGGCAACTCTCCGGAATCATGGTCTTCAGGTATTTCCCTACCTTGATGACTGGCTCATCAAAGATTCCACATCTCAAGGGGTTATTGTAGCGACACAATGGACTACCTGGTTCCTACAAAGTTTGGGATTCGAAATCAACTTTCCCAAATCTCAACTTCAGCCCTCACAGACTCTACAATTCACTGGAGCTGTTCTGGACACTGTCCAACTCAGAGCATTCCTTCCACAACAACGTCGGGAAGCTCTTCATCAACTCTGTCATACAGTGTCTTCTCGCTCTTCCATCTCAGCGAGACACATGATGGTACTTCTGGGTCACATGGCCTCCACAGTACACGTGACTCCTTTTGCCAGATTTCACCTCAGAATTCCTCAGTGGACCCTGGCATCTCAATGGACGCAAGTTAGCAACCCTGCTTCCCGACACATTTCAGTCACTCCTTCCTTCAAGAAGTCTCTCCGTTGGTGGATGCTCTCTTCCAATCTTTCCAGAGGCTTGCCTTTTCAAACTTCTCCTCATCAGAAGGTCCTCAAGACAGACTCTTCGACCTACGCTTGGGGTGCTCATCTAGATGGTCTCCATACTCAAGGCCACTGGACCAGTACGGATCGTCAATGTCACATAAATCTGTTGGAACTCAGAGCGATTTTCAAGGCTCTCAACGCTTTTCAACATCTTCTTTGTGACCAAGTGGTCCTCATCCGGACGGACAACCAAGTCGCCATGTATTATGCCAACAAACAAGGAGGGACGGGCTCTGCTTCCCTTTGTCAAGAAGCGCTGAAGGTTTGGGACTGGGCAATCCACAACACCTTCCTCAAAGCTATCTACATTCAAGGGTCGAAGAATTGCTTGGCGGACAACTTGAGTCGTCTTCTGCAACCTCACGAATGGACTCTCCATTCCTCGCCTCTTCATCAAATTTTTTCACAATGGGGAACCCCTCAGATAGACCTCTTTGCGGCTCCTCACAACTTCAAACTGCCTCAGTTCTGCTCCAGGATATAGTCTCCTCACCACCTCGAGGCAGCTGCTTTTCTTCTGGAATGGATGAATCTCTTCCTCTACGCATTCCCTCCATTCCCTCTCATTCTCAAGACTCTGGTCAAGTTGAAGAACGATCATGCCACCATGATTCTCATCACTCCTTGGTGGCCAAGACAACCTTGGTACTCCCTTCTACTTCAACTCAGCACCAGGGAGCCATACCTTCTACCAGTTTTTCCTTCTCTGCTTACACAGAGTCAAGGATCTCTGCTTCATCCCAACCTGCAGTCTCTACACCTGACAGCTTGGTTCCTTTCAACGTAACTCCTCTTCAGTTTTCTCAATCTGTAAGAGATGTACTAGAAGCTTCTAGGAAGCCTACCACTAGACAATGCTATCACCAAAAGTGGAATAGATTTTCTACGTGGTGTTTTTCTCATCATACGGAGGCTCAGCATTCCTCCTTATCTTCTGTTTTGAACTTGTTGCACTTATCCAATTCTGGCCTCAAGTCTACATCTATCCAAGTCCATCTCAGTGCAATTGCGGCTTTCCATCAGCCTATTGAAGGGAAACCCCTTTCTGCTCATCCCGTGGTTTCCAAATTTATGAAAGGACTCTTTAATGTTAACCCTCCTCTCAAACCGCCTCCTGTGGTTTGGGACCTCAATGTTGTCCTTTCTCAACTCATGAAGCCTCCATTTGAACCAATCGATAAGGCTCATCTGAAGTATCTCACTTGGAAATTGGTTTTTCTCATAGCCCTCACTTCCGCTCAAAGAGTCAGTGAACTGCAAGCTTTTGTAACTGACCCACCATTCACTGTGTTCCATCATGACAAGGTGGTTCTTCATACTCATCCTAAATTCCTACCTAAAGTGGTCTTGGAATTTCATCTCAACCAATCCATCGTCCTTCAAATATTTTTTCCAAAGCCTCATTCTCATCCGGGAAAATCAGCTCTTCATACTCTGGACTGTAAACGTGCTTTGGCCTTCTACTTGGAACGTACCAAACCCACACAGAACTGCTCTTCAACTTTTTGTTTCCTTCGATCCAAATAAGTTGGGCCATCCTATTTCTAAGCGTACCATCTCCAATTGGATGGCGGCTTGTATCTTTTTCTGCTATGCCCAGGCTGGGTTACCCCTTCACAGTAAAGTCACAGCCCATAAAGTCAGAGCAATGGCAGCTTTAGTAGCTTTCCTCAGATCTACACCTATTGAGGAAATTTGTAAAGCTGCTACTTGGTCCTCGGTTCATACCTTCACTTCTCACTATTGTCTGGATACTTTTCCCAGATGGGATGGACAGTTTGGCCAAACAGTATTACAAAATTTATTCTCCTAAATTGCCAACACTCCCACCATCCCATTATGTGTAGCTTGGAGGTCATATATGAGAATACCTGCCTGCTTGTCCTGGGATAAAGCACAGATACTTACCATAACAGGTGTTATCCAGGGACAGCAGGCAGCTATTCTCACAACCCACCCACCTCCCCTGGTTGGCTTCTCTGCTAGCTATCTGAACTGAGGAGATGCGCCCTGCGCTGGGCGGGAAGGCACTCGCGCATGCGTGGTGCGGGCGACTCAAAACTTTGAGTTTCTTCAAGCAAGTCTACTTGTGAGGTGTCTACATCCGGGCTCCGTCGATGACGTCACCCATATGTGAGAATAGCTGCCTGCTGTCCCTGGATAACACCTGTTATGGTAAGTAACTGTGCTTTTTGGCAGATCTGTAATTGTGCTAGAAAAAGTAAGAAAATAATTTTAGGCAGGAGCTATAGTCACCGCGTCTTACTGCCAAGACGCCATCTTGTTTCCCTCTAAATTGGAAAGAGTTCATGACTCCCCTTCTAAAGGAAAAGCATTGGTTACCTGTAAATCATAGAATTACATATAAAATAGCATTACTTACACACAAAATTTTAACGAATAAAGCTCCTGCATTCTTGGAAAGGCTTCTAATCCCTTATATTCCTACAAAATCCTTAAGATCGGAAGAGAAATCTCTCCTCTTAGTCCCTTCACTAAGACTCATTTATTCAAGGAGAGACGCGATCTTTTCCGTCACGGCTCCTCAAATCTGGAATTCGCTCCCAATCAATATAAGGGAACAAAAATTACTTAGTAAGTTTAAAAGTCTCCTAAAAAGCTGGCTTTTTAAGGACGCTTTTAACTGAGTTATGCAAATTTTATATATTCAGGATGCATGTTAGAGGACTAGTAATGCTGATAAGTGAAAATTGAGCGGGCAACCTTTTCCCCATCTTATTGTTTCATTACCTTGCACTTTTTATTTGTTTACAAATTGTATTTAAACCTTTTTTTTTTCTTTTTACCTTCTGTGTTTGGTTGGTCTAAAGTTGTATTAACCGTCTGGTTTGAGTGTTTCTCTTTTTACCCCAATTTTATAATTATTTGTAAATCGCATTGGAATATGATTTTGCAATCAAATCAAATTTTTAATTAAACTTATCCATCTTTTAAAAACATTCAAAATATAATCTGGGCATAGCTTCCCCAGCTATAGGTAAAAAGAACGGTACTGCTGTTTTCTTTGAATTATCACTCCTTTTGATTATAACTTCTAGCTTGACTCAGAAGGAGAATGGTCCTTTATAGTTACTAATATGAATTCTTCTAAACTTGCTCTCTTTTGTATATATGCACCCAACAACGATGATCCTCAATTTTTCAGATCTATAGCCAATACTTCAGCTAATCTTCATCCAATCCCATTGACTATAGCATGAGATCTCAACTTGGTTCTTAACACCTTAACTGACAAGAAATATAGTTGTCATATCTCTGCTTCTAAAAGTATAAACTGTCTTGTTAAATATAATGGATAATTTGTACTTATTTTATATTTTGAGATTATTACATCCATCAGCAAAAGATTTTACTCTTTATTTTGTCACTTACAATTCTCATTCTATAATTTATTTTTTTCTTACTTCTATTCAGTTAGAAACATAGAAACAGAGTATGACGGCAGAAAAGGGCCGCTGGCCCAACAAGTCTGCCCACTCGAATAACCCACCCCTAAGCACTTCCTCGAAGTGAACCCACATGTTTATCCCATTTATTCTTAAAATCGAGCACGATGTTGGCCTCTACTACCTGAAGTGGAAGATCATTCCATCGATCAACCACCCTTTCGGTGAAGAAATACTTCCTAGTGTCACCATGAAATCTCCCACCCCTGATTTTTAGCGGATGCCCTCTTGTCGCTGTAAGTCCTGTTAGGAAAAAGATGTCTTCTTCCACCTCAATATGGCCAGTTATCCTGCATGTGCATACAGCTGATATTGCTCCAACTTCTTTTTCAGATCATGCTCCTCTAAATGGAAAATAAACCTCAATCAGAAGAAAAAGCCCAATATATTCACAGTAAAGCGACAAACTAAAGCAAAAGAAACTGTGGAGACAGATGTTCCTGATACAGGCTTTATTCAGTCTATATAACATATAATTGGATAATCCATGTGTGAATGGTAAAAGGGATCCAACACGGTCTGTGTTTCGACTAACCCGTCTTCCTCAGGGGTCCTATGGATATGAATGTAAGTATGAACTTAAGTAAATAAAATATATTTTTGTTCTAATTAAAAAGATGTGGAGAGTATTGACTTAATATAGTCAATAGTGGATTGTAATGTGAAAATAATTTTGAATTTTTAATTGAATGTGATGTGGATATGATTAGACTAGAATGAATGTGACAGATGGTGATTAGGTGACATTACTAAGCTAAAGTTAAGAAACATATGTGATATTAATTTAATTTGGCTGGAATAAATGTGGATAGAATCAAAAGATTGTGATGCAAGTAGACTTGAATAAGAGTAGAGTAATAGTCCGTGACTGCTTGGCTGTGAAAAGGAAATCATACATACAGAATATAAACATATCAAAACACATATGTGGATATTATGACATAAGCCCTTTAAAGTAAAAATAAAAACAATATAAATAATTTTATTAAAAGTAAAGAGTAAAAATCATAATTAAACCTAAAAGGGGGTTTAAAGAGTGAGTAAAAATTATGCCTATGTTAGAGACTCTAAAAGGTTTTCTGGAAACCACATAAAGGGACGAAATTGAAATGAATTAAAAGCCAACCTTGGTGGAGAGACCTCTCTTTGAAAGGTATAAACAAATAAATTTAAAACGAATTAAGTTAGTACTCTCCACATCTTTTTAATTAGAACAAAAATATATTTTAATTACTTACGTTCATACTTACATTCATATCCATAGGACCCTTGAGGAAGGCGTGTTAGATGAAACACGGACTGTGTTGGGTCCCTTTTACCATTCACACATGTGGATTATCCAATTACATGTTGTATAGACTGAATAAAGCCTGCATCAGGAACATCTGTCTCCAGTTTCTTTTGCCATAGAAAATAAACCTGGAGATTCAATGGTCGATTGATAAACGAACAAAGATTTAAGGAACATGTTCAAAAAGGGATTGAAAATTATTGTTTGTGTAATAAATTTCCAGAAGAGATCACGTGATGCAGTTAGAGAGCTAGGTTGTTCTCTGCCTCTCTCTCATTGGGACCTTAAAAAGTACTGTACACTTTGGTTTTTATTTTATGAACAAATTTAAGAAATTCAGTGATGATATGGCTCTAAACAGAAAAAAAGATAAAAAGAAAAGCAAGCCACATGAGGACAACATGGTGGCTGGGCCTCCACAGCCAGTTTTACAATTAACAGAGGTACAAATTTCTCAACTCACCACTACAGTGGTTTGGAACCTCGCCTTGATAAACTCTCTGGACAATTTCATACATTGGAGATGTTTATGACAAAATTGACACAGGGAATAACTGTGTTGGAGCAGAGGGTTTCCAGCCTGGAGGACTCCGCAGAACCAGAAGCTGTAGCCCTTAAAGACAATGAGAGCAGCTTTATATTGCTTTGCTTCGGGTCTCCCTGGCTACTCCTATGATTGAACAGGGTTATAAGATGTTATTTCAATGGTATTATACCCCAGTGAAACTGTATCGACTGTTTTCCCATGGAGATGGTAAATGTTGCAGAAACTGGGGAGGGGAGGGGACATTTAGGCATGTTTGGTGGGACTATCCGAAGATGGTTTTGTTCTGGAGGATGGTTCAAACATTAGTGTCTATGTTTTGCAGAACCCTGTTTCACTGCAACTGGCTGTTTTTCTACTTAATAAGCCTGCTCTAGGACTGGAGCGAGAACAGGCTCACTTTGTGGCTTTGGTTGCTATGGCGGCCAGGCTTTGTGTGGTTTCTTTTTGGTAAAAGGCTACTCTTCCTGCATGGACTGATGTTCTTCTCAAGGTGGACCATATCTATTTGATGTTTAAATTGACAGCTTTGTAGACTGACACTTATGGTTCTTGTCGCCACACTTGGCTTCTCTTAGGGCCTCTGGAGAGTATCACTTAACTGTTTTGGGACATTGCCTGTATTGCTATTTTTCATGCTCTTGGGCTAGTTTCATTGCTTTCTTGGGCTTTGTATCACTTGGTTGGGGGGGAGGTTGTTGTTCTTGTGGATGATGATTTTTTTCTTTGTCGGCATTCAGCCTGTGTATTCTTTCTACTTTATTGAATAAAATTGTATTAAAACAAAATTGTCAAAGGTCTTTTCCATATTGAATACTACAATGGCTGTCCTTTCCCCTCCCCCCTCACTGCCTGGAGTACAGCGCCATCAGCACCCTAGTGAGGTTCATGGAGACATATTGGCCCGGGACAAAGCCCACCTGGTCCTCATTTCTTACACATTTGCTTAAGTTCCCTATGATAAGGTAAACCAGGGAGAATTCCTACCATATGAAATTGATTAAGTGACAAGAGGGGCCAAGGTTAGATAAGTACTCTTTGAAACAATACTCCAATCACTCCAACTGCTGTCTATAGAACCCTCTCTAGGGGCACGAGATAGAGAATTTAGAAACCAAGACCAATATTGGCCTGAATTGATTTTCTTTCTTAAAGTTACAGATCTTTTCTGCTGAAATTTTCCTGGGATGTGAGACATAAAAATAGGTAAGGTGAACTCACCAAGATAGTGATCGGACCAAGGAACCTTCTGCCAGCATACATTGTCAAAAGCCAAATACTGAGTAGTGAAATCTGAGAAAGCAATGTTACTT
The DNA here is from genome assembly GCF_902459505.1 of Geotrypetes seraphini. NCBI lineage: Eukaryota > Metazoa > Chordata > Amphibia > Gymnophiona > Dermophiidae > Geotrypetes > Geotrypetes seraphini. The sequence goes on along the minus strand of NC_047092.1, from coordinate 82,987,588 downwards.
ACCGTAACAGTTGTTATCCAGGGACAGCAGGCAGCTATTCTCACTAATGGGTGACGTGATCCAACGGAGCCCCGATGTGGACGCTTCTTTGAAGAAAACTCGAAGTTTCGAGTTGCCCGCACCGTGCATGCGCGAGTGCCTTCCCACCCAATGTACCGGGCGTGTCTCCTCAGTTCAGCTAGCTAGCAGAGAAGCCAACCCAGGGGAGGTGGGTGGGATGTGAGAATAGCTGCTTGCTGTCCCTGGATAACAACTGTTACGGTAAGTAACATTGCTTTATCCCAGGACAAGCAGGCAGGTATTCTCACTAATGGGTGACCTCCAAGCTAACCAGAATGGGATGGTGGGAGAGTTGGCAACTTAGGAGAATAAATTTTGTAGTACTGTTTGGCCAAACTGTCCATCCCGTCTGGAGAAGGTATCCAGACAATAGTGTGAGATGAAGGTATGAACCGAGGACCAAGTGGTAGCTTTACAAATCTCCTCAATCGGTGTTGATCTGAGGAAGGCTACAGAAGCTGCCATCGCTCTGACTTTATGGGCTGTGACTTTACTGTGAAGGGGTAATCCAGCCTGGGCATAGCAGAATGAGATGCAAGCCGCCATCCAGTTGGAGATGGTGCGCTTGGAAACGGGGCGTCCCAACTTGTTTGGATCGAAGGAGATGAAAAGTTGGGGAGCAAATCTGTGAGGTTTGGTGCGTTCTAGGTAGAAAGCCAAATCACACTTACAGTCCAGAGTATGAAGAGCACATTCTCCAGAGTGGGAGTGTGGCTTTGGAAAGAACACTGGCAGGACAATGGATTGGTTGAGATGAAATTCTGAGACAACCTTAGGAAGGAATTTTGTGTGTTTGCGGAGAACCACCTTGTCATGATGGAATACTGTAAAAGACGGGTCTGCAACCAAGGCTTGTGGCTCACTGACTCTTCGGGCAGAAGTAAGGCCAATGAGAAACACCACTTTCCAAGTGAGATACTTCAGATGAGCCTTGTGGAGAGGTTCAAATGGAGGCTTCATAAGTTGTGAAAGAACAACATTGAGGTCCCAAACCACTGGAGGTGGTTTGAGGGGAGGGTTGACATGGAATAGCCCTTTCATGAATCTGGAAACCACCGGATTAGCAGATAGAGGTTTCCCTTGGAGGGGCTGATGGAAAGCAGCAATTGCACTGAGATGGACTCGTATCGAGGAAGACTTGAGGCCAGACTGAGACAGGTGCAAAAGATAGTCCAAAACTGAAGACAAGGAGGAGTGTTGAGGCTCCTGGCGTTGGGAAACACACCAGACAGAGAATCTAGTCCATTTTTGTTGGTAGCATTGCCTAGTAGCGGGTTTCTGTGAAGCTTCCAGGATGTCCCTCACCGGTTGGGAAAACTGTAGAGGGGTTACGTTGAGAGGAACCAAGCTGTCAGGTGTAGAGACTGCAGGTTGGGGTGAAGCAGAGATCCTTGATGCTGTGTAAGCAGAGATGGAAAGACTGCTGCTGAGTTGAAGTAGAAGGGAGTATCAAGGTTGTCTGGGCCACCGTGGAGCAATCAGGATTATGGTGGCATGGTCTGACTTCAGCTTGACTAGAGTCTTTTGGATGAGAGGAAATGGAGGAAACGCATATAGAAAGCAATTCGTCCAGTCCAGGAGGAATGCATCTGCCTCGAGGCGCTGAGGGGTGTAGATCCTGGAGCAGAGGTGAGGCAGTTTGAAGTTGTGGGGGGCTGCAAAGAGGTCTATCTGAGGCGTTCCCCACAGAGAGAAGATATGATGCAGGGGCGTGGAGTTGAGGGTCCACTCGTGAGGTTGCAGAAGATGGCTCAGGCTGTCTGCTAAGGCATTGTCCTCCCCCTGAATGTAGACCGCTCTGAGGAAGGTGTTGTTGCGAGTCGCCCAATCCCACACCTTCAGAGCTTCCTGGCAGAGGGAGGCTGATCCCGTGCCTACCTGCTTGTTCACATAGTACATGGCGACCTGGTTGTCTGTGCGAATGAGGACCACCTGGTCGCGAAGGTGTTGAAAGGTCTGGAAAGCGTTGAAGATCGCCCTGAGTTCCAGGAGACTGATGTGGCACTGGTGGTCCGTGCTGGTCCAGTAACCCTGGGTACGGAGGCCGTCCAGATGGGCCCCCCAGGCATAAGTCGATGAGTCGGACGTGAGGACTTTCTGGTGGTGGGGGGTGTGGAATAACAAGCCTCTGGATAGATTAGAGGAGAGCATCCACCAGCGAAGAGACTGTTGTAGAGCAGGAGTGACCCGGATGAGGCGAGTAAGAGGGTCGGACGTTTGGGACCACTGGGATGCCAGGGTCCATTGGGGAATCCTGAGGTGGAGTCTGGCAAGCGGAATTACGTGAACTGTAGAGGCCATGTGGCTTAGAAGGACCATCATTTGTCTCGCTGAGATGGACTTGTGAGGACACTGAGTGGCAGAGATGAAAGAGGGCATCCCTGCATGGGGGCAGGAGGAACGCTCTGAGTTGGGTAGTATCCAGAATCGCTCCAATGAAGGGAAGAGTCTGGGAAGTTGCAGGTGGGATTTGGGGAAGTTGATCTTGAATCCCAGATGTTGCAGTAACCAAATTGTCTTCTGGATTGTGAGAGCGGCTCCCTGAGATGTGGAATCCTTGATGAGCCAATCGTCCAGGTAAGGAAACACCTAGAGGTCATGGCTCCTGAGTGCTGCGGCCACCACAACCAGGCATTTGGTGAAGACTCTGGGTGACGAGGACAGGCCGAAGGGTAGCACTCGGTATTGGAGGTGAAGGTGTCCCACCCTGAATCTGAGATATTGACGGGAGGCTGGATGAATTGGAATGTGAGTGTAGGCCTCCTTGAGATCCAGTGAGCATAACCAGTCGTTCTGCTCGAGGAGGGAGTACAGTGATGCCAGGGTCAGCATGCGAAACTTTTCTTTGACTAGATATTTGTTGAGTACCCTGAGGTCCAAGATGGGTCGCAGGTCGCCCGTCTTCTTTGGAACAAGGAAGTATCGGGAGTAAAACCCCTTGTTCTGTTGGTCCTGGGGGACCGGTTCGACAGCCCCCAGCTGTAACAAGGCCTGAGCTTCCTGAAGAAGAAGGGCGGTCTGGGTCAAGTTGGAAGGATACTCTCTTGGAGGGTGCTCCAGAGGAGTTGGTGGAACTAAAGGGAGTATCCTTCTTTTATGATGGAGAGAACCCAGAGGTCTGTGGTGATAATCGTCCATCGGTGGTAGAAATGAAGGAGGCGGCCTCCGATGGGTGGATTTACTGAGAAAGGGAGGACAATGGATGAAATGTCCTCTTTGAGACAGTCAAAAGGGCTGGGGGGCCTTAGGTGCAGCCGGTGGCTGAGGCTTATGCTGGTGTTTCTGTGGGTGCTGTCTCTTCACAGGCTGTCTGCTGGGGGGAGCCTGTTTTGGAGGGTAGCGCCGCTGGTATACCAACGGCGGGCGAGGCTGGCGAGGAGCAGGTCTGGGCTTCGGACGTAGGATGGACTGGAAGGATTGTTCATGGTCCGATAGCTTCTTGGTCACCGCCTCGATGGATTCGTCGAAGAGGTTGGTGCCAACGCAGGGAACATTTGCGAGCCTGTCCTGGAGGTTGGGATCCATGTCAATGGTCCTCAGCCATGCCATCCGCGCATGGCCACTGAGCACGCTGTTGCCCGAGCCACGAGCTCAAAGGCGTCGTACGAGGACTGCATCAACTGTACCCGGAGCTGGGATAGCGAGGCCAGCGCTTCTTGGTACTCGAAGTGTGCCCTCGTGTCCACGTAGGGCATAAACTTCTGGAATACTGATAGGAGGAACTCCAAGTAAGTTGTGAAGTGGAAGTTGTAGTTCAGAACTCTCGAGGCCATCATGGAGTTCTGGTACACTCTCCTGCCGAATCGGTCCATGGTTTTTCCTTCTCTGCCAAGCGGGACGGCAGCATAGACCTGGGAGGGATGGGATCGCTTCAATGATGACTCCACCAACAGGGACTGGTGAGAGAGTTGAGAGTTGTTGAACCCTTTGTGATGGACCGTGCGGTACCTGGTGTCCAGTTTACTCAGGACAGCAGGGATGGAGTTAGGTGTCTCGAGGCATCGAGCGAAGGTCTGGTCCAGAAGCTTGTGCAACGGAAGCTTAAGGGACTCAGTGGGTGGTTGAGAGAGGCGCATAGTCTCCAGGTATTCCTTTGAGAATTTGGAACCCATGTCCAATGGTATGTCCATGTCCTCAGCCATCTGTCGTAGGAACGAAGAGAAGGACAGTTGGTCTGCCGTTGCCTGGCTCCATGATGGGCTCGATGAGGTCGAGGCTTCCGGTCCGCTGGGGACAGGGATCGAGATGGTGAGAAAGATCCCATTGTGTCCTCGAGTTCTGGCATCGGTGGAGGTGAATACTCCAGGTATGCCTGTTTCTGCCGAGGCGAGGCATGCCTGGATGAATGTCTTGAGGAATGTCTCGATCGGTGTCGAGAGGTTGGCCTCGATGGACGGGGCGAGGCAGGCTTCGTTGAGGCCCCCAGATAGTGGATGGGGCTGAAAGCGGTCGATCGAAGCAGGGGTTGCTGCCGTAGAGGTTCGAACCTCATCAGGGTGATCGGTTCCAATGGAGGCATTCGCAAAGACTCTGCTCCTTGCATTGAATGAATCGGCTCCAACGGAGGCACTTGCAAAGACTCTGCTCCTTGCATCGAGTGATTCGGCTCCAACGGAGGCACTCGCAAAGACTCTGCTCCTTGCATCGAGTGTATCGGTTCCAAAGGTGGCATGGGCAAAGACTCTGCTCCTTGCGATGCATGCATTGTTGCCAGACCAGACATTCTCAGAGACTCTGCTCCCTGTTGAGAGTGTGTTCCCCACTGAGGCACTGGAGGCGGCTCGACTTCGCGGGAGGCCTCCACGTGCCCAGGCTGGATTTGGGAGAGAAGCTGAGGCCCTATCGTGGTAAAGAGCTCGATGAAGTGCTTTTGTAGCATGGTCTGGAATGAGTCCGGCACGGATGGATCTGCATCTGAAATGGGACCACCTGTGCGGGCCTCGCGTTCCCTTGGAGCAGCGTGTGAATGCTTGGACTTCGAGGCCTTGGGCACTTTCAACATGACTGGTGGAATGGGCTGCTGGGCTACCTGACCTGAGGAGGTTGAGGAAGGCATCGCAGCAGGCGCGAGAGTCTGAGCCAGGACAAACGAGGCAGGCTTGATGAGACTCGGGGCTGCGGATGATGTCGAATGTGCGGGTCCCTTTGAGGTCGACGGCTCCGTCGAGGACTCCATGAAGAGCGATTCCCACAGGACGCAACGGCGCTTGAAAGCACGTGCGGTGAGTGTGGAGCAAGGCCGGCACGATTTCGGGATATGTTCAGGCCCGAGACACCGAACACAGTGTTGATGAGGGTCCGTTAGCGAAATCGCACGCTGGCACTTGTCACATTTTTTAAAAACCTATGGGCAGGGAATGGCAGACTGGTAGCAGGCAGAGGAAGTTGGACTCACGTGGGTATATGGAAGGGACACAGGAAGGGATGCCTAAATGTCTGGAAGAGGGAGCAGGAAGGGAGAGATGCATGAATGGGAGAATGGAGAAATACTGGATTTGGAGGGGAGACGTGGCAATGAAGAGATACCTAAATGTCTTGGGGACTGGGGTGATGGAGACATGCTTAAATGTCTAGGAAGGGAGAGCAGAAGGGGTGATGGAAGATTAGATTTTTACCTTCAATAATCTTATTTCTGTTAGTCCCTATAGGATTCCATACGTTCTTTATTTGGAAGGTCTTGTTCTTATATACATTACAGAAAGTTGCTGAAATCAGTCTTGTTTGTGAAATTTTTAGATCGAAGCAGGGGTTGCCAAGCGGGACATAGGCCCGGGACATAGGCCGAAAAAGCTCCGCCACAAGATCAAAGCCGCGGGGCTGCGGCCACGTGGCCTGCCCGGTTGAACGGTATGAAGAAATTTTTTTAAAAAAAAACAATAAAACACGATCAAAATCAGCGATTACGATCAATTAAAAACAAAACCGCGGACTTAGAAGTAGAGAGCTGCACGGGAACGGGGACGACGGGAATCCCGCGGGACCCGCGGGCATCCCGCGGGTTCCCCCTTTGGGTCACGGGGATCCCGTGGGGACGCCCCTAGGGTCGCGGGGATCCCGTGGGGACGCCTCCGAGGGTCGCGGGGTTCCTGCGGGGCTGGATGTACTCAGTCGCGCGGCTCTTCTCTCTACCTTCTCTGCTTGCAGCACAGAGCCGAACGGAAGTCTTCCCGACGTCAGCGCTGACGTCGGAGGGAGGGAGGGCTTTAAGCGGTTTAAGTCGGGAAGACTCGCGGTTCGAGTGGCTACCAAGGGACGGGGCGGTGTGCCCCGCCACACCCCGCCCCGGTTGCAGCACAGCCGGCCAGGTCCCCTTACTTTTGTGGCACTTCCCCGACCGACTGACAACAGCCCCGGTCCGACAATCCTCCCTGCCCTGTAGCCGCGAATCTAAATTATCTTCTTACAGCAGCTGTAATAAGGTAATTTAGATTCGCAGTTAAGGGCAGGGAGGTTTATCGGACCGGGGCTGTTGTCAGTCGGTCGGGGAAGTGCCACAAAAGTAAGGGGACCTGGCCGGCTGTGCTGCACCCGGGGCGGTAGAGAAGGAGGGGGGGAGAAGGACGCTGAAAGCACTTGAAGACAGAGGAGGGAGAAGGACGCTGAAAGCACATGGGGGAATACAAAGGGGTGGAGAAGGACGCTGAAAGCACATGGGGGAATACAAAGGGGTGGAGAAGGACACTGAAAGGCCATGGGAAGGGCGGGGGGGGGGAAGGACTCTGAAAGCACTTGTGGAAGACAGAGGGGGGAGAAGGATGCTGAAAGCACATGGGGAAGACAAAGGGGTGGAGAAGGACGCTGAAAGGACATGGGGAAGATAAAGGGGTGGAGAAGGACGCTGAAAGGCCATGGGAAGGGCGGGGGGGGGAAGGACTCTGAAAGCACTTGTGGAAGACAGAGGGGGGAGAAGGATGCTGAAAGCACATGGGGAAGACAAAGGGGTGGAGAAGGACGCTGAAAGGACATGGGGAAGACGGGGGGGGGGTGGAGAAGGACGCTGAAAGGCCATGGGGAAGACAGAGAGGGAGAAGGACGCTGAAAGGACATGGGGAAGCAGAGGGGGGAGAAGGACACTGAAAGCACATGTGGAAGACAGAGGGGGGAGAAGGACGCTGACAGGACATGGGGAAGATGGGGGGAGAAGGACGCTGAAAGGAAATGGGGAAGAGAGAGTAGGGAGAAGACGCTGGCAGGGAAGAAGACAGATGCCAGACTATGGGGGGAGCGGAGAGAAGAAGATGGGTGCCAGACCAATTTGGAAGGGGGAAGAAAGGGAGAGGCACAGTAACAGAGCAAATGGAAGATGCAGAAGGAAAAGAGACAGTGGATGGAAGGAATTGAATGAGAACATGAGGAAAGCAGAAACCAGGCAACAAAGGTAGGAAAAGAATTATATTTCTTTTTTTTTATTTTGCTTCAGGATAAAGTAGTATATTAGTTGTGTTGATAAAAATTTATAAACATTAGAGGCTCTGGTAGAAACCCATTTGCAAAGTATGTATTCTTCCCAATTAATATTTTCAAATTAATAAAGTCTTTTTGCTTATTTGTAAATGGTTTCTACCAGAGCCTTTAATTCAGTAGCATAATTAAATGAAATAACTATTTCTGAAGTTTATATGGACGGGCGGGGACGGAGGGGATTCCTCGCGGGGACGGGTGGGGACGGAGGGGATTCCTCGCGGGGACGGGTGGGGACGGAGGGATTCCTCACGGGGACGGGTGGGGACGGGTGGGATTCCTCACGGGGACGGGTGGGGACGGGTGGGATTTCTGTCCCCGCGCAACTCTCTACTTAGAAGGCACAAGCGAAGGAACTATGCGCAGAGAGTCAAAGACAGACTTCTTGGCTCCGCGGAAAAGAACTGAGGAGACACGCCCGGAACATCGGGCGGGAAGGCACTCGCGCATGCGCGGTGCGGGCGACTCGAAACTTCGAGTTTTCTTCAAAGAAGCGTCCGCATCGGGGCTCCGTTGGATCACGTCACCCATTAGTGAGAATACCGCCTGCTTGTCCTGGGATAAAATAATAATATCCAAAGAATGTCCCTTCTCATGAGTAGGCACCATAAGAATGGGCAGACCCAAAGAATGGAGAAAGGAGTTGAAATCTAGAACATTCTTATCATTGGTATCCTCAAGGTGTAAGTTAACATCGCCTATCACTAGCAATCTCTGAAATTTAACTAAAGAATTAGCTATAATCTCAGTAACAATAGGCAGGATCTGTTCCTTGGGATTGGAGGACAATTTATAAGGAGAATACCCAAAGGGTATTGAGATAGTTCATCTTTAACAGAAAGGACTAGTAGGGGTAGGTGAGTTGTGAGTTAGGTTGAGAGTATGTGGGGGAAAAATCTGGTAGATGGGGAATCAAATAGCAGCTGGGGGATAAGGGGTTGGGTAGTTTAGACATATGAGAGGTGTGAATTATGGGATGTATGAAAAAAGGAACTTGGAGAAGGGAAGGAGGTAATGTGCATGTTAGGATTAAGAGAAAAAGAACATTTGGAATGGGAATAAAAATAGGGAAGAGAGGAACAAAGTGGAGAGAGAATGAAAGGGATGTGGATACAAAGTGAATCAACACTGAAATCAGGGTAGGGACACTTTTCTCTCTGGATTCCATCATGATCTCAGAAACATCTCCCCTTGTTGGACCCTCCCCCTAAGATCCCAGAACTTCCCTTCCCTCCTCTTCTTCTATTACTTTCTCTAGTCTTCCCCTTCTTCTCCTCCCACTCATGAATATCTGACATTTTCCACTAATAAGATTCCCGAGAGAAAAAAAAATCAAAATACTATGGAAGGTTGAAAAACTAATTTTATTATGTAAAATTAACAATAAAATGCAAATTAAACCACCTTTATGCAAATGTCATAACTGCTTATGAAATTTTTGAAACAACCCATGCTGCAGGAAATTATGGGGCTATCAGCATATGCTCTCCCATCAGGAGTGGTGCATCAGAGGATCGATTGACAATTCTTTATGACTTGCTTCAAAAAAGGAACAAGTCTGATATATTGATATTGATGAATGATTGTTGAGAAAAGACTATATAAACAAGGTGCATGAGCTTTATTATATCTCCCATCAAATGTACACATATTCATCCCATTTTCTCGCCATCCATATACACTGTCTAAACTGTCTAACCCATGAACTAGCAAAAAAAACAATATAGGAACAAAAGAGAGAACTTTTAATACCTTTTTAAACCTGAGTGGCGCTCAGAATCCAAGAGTGGAATGAAAAAACTCAGTGTGGGGAACAAACCCCTATAGAGCTTTTTACAGAATCTATCATTGCACCATTTTTGAGGTAAAAGGTAATTAAAAATGCTTCTTGAACACACTCATAAATATTTTATGTGTCCATAAAATGAAATAAATATCCAACTTCTTAGCGATTTCAAAAAGAGTGAATTCAAAAATAACTTAACTTAAATGTCCATACAGCGTTGGTCCGGCAAGGTTCTGACACATTTCGCCGAACTGGCTTCTTCAGAGAATCCGCTGTGCTGTATACGAGCTACTATTTGATGTGTATCCTAGACAAACAACAACAAAAAGAAAATGATGCATTTGTAAAATTAAATGCAAGATACATTTAAACCAAAAAACTCATTTAAACAAAAAGACTCTCGACGCTGTCAGCAGGGTACCTAGTATAAAGGAAAAAGATTTTCATTTCCTGTGACGTCAGTGCTCAGCTGAGCACCCGGTATTTATGATGTGCCGATCTGTCTATCAGCTGTGAAGGAACGCCCACCACTCGACTTCTTTATTCAACCCGGTAGGAGTCACTGTCTTCCAATGAAAAATCCATCGTTGCTCGTGTTTCCACAACCAAGCTTGAACATTGCCTCCTCTGTTTAAGTGGGCCACTTCCAAGACAACGGACTGTAAATCATGCAGCTGATGGAGAAAAAACGTCTCCAGATAGTCCAAAACACAGCAATCAAATTAATACATAATTGTAAAAAATTTGACCATGTCACACCTCTTTTTATTGAATCTCATTGGCTCCCTATCTCTCATCATATCACCTTCAAAATATTACTTTTAGTTTTCAAAACATTGATCTCAAATGAACCTCAATTCATCAACAGATTACTTATCCCATATTGTACTCCTCGCACTTTAAGATCAACTAACCAAAATCTTCTAACAGTTCCATCACTAAAAATTATCGGAACTCGTCGCACTGACATTTTTTCTGTTATAGCCCCACAATTATGGAATAGCTTGCCCCAGTATCTTAGAGTAGAAAAAGATTTGAAACAGTTTAAAAGTAGCTTAAAAAGTTTCCTTTTTAAAGACGCATTTAATATATGAAATTAATTTTCCTAATTCTTCTCTAACTTATTTTTTCTCTTCTCTTTCCCTTACCTCATGTTTTTTTTTACCTTTAATTTTTTTTTTTTATACAATTGTAGTTTTACCCTTTCTTTCCTTATGTGTCCGTTAGTCTGTATGATTTTATTTTTAACAATGTATTAAATTTTAACTAACCTGTTATTTACATTATTATTTGTAAATCGCTTAGTAAATTAAATAAGCGATCCAACAAATCAAAAATAAACTTGAAACTTGCCAATGTTGTACTAGAGGGGCTCCCATATCTCCCCTCCTGATTTTGCTCAAATGCTCTGTGATATGGACTTTGATGCTTCTGGTAGTATGTCCAATATATAACATCTTGCATGGGCATATGATCATGTAAACAACTCCCTGAATATCACAATCAGTATGATGTTGAAGAATGTGCGACTAAGTTTGGATGATGAATGCAAGTGGTTTCAAGAGCATAAGAACAAATGGTGCAATGTCCGCATTTATAATGGCCCTTAGGGTGGACAAGGGTGCTAGCATGAGTGCTGACAAACTGAGAGGTGGTCATGTGGTCGCGTAAATTTCTGCCTCTAGAAAACGCAAAAAGAGGAGGTTGTGCAAGACCTTGGTGAACCTGTAGGATATGCCAATGTGTTTTGATGATCTTCTTGATACCAAACGCTTTGTAGGAATATGGAAGCGTACATACCATGCGGGCTTCTGGTGGATCAGAAGTTTGCTGTAATAAATAAGTGCGGTGGGCATATAAGGCCCTTTTATAGGCTTTTTTGATGATACCATAAGGATACCCACATTCCACAAAACGTTGCCACATGTCAGCGGAGCGAGTTTTATACTCTTCTCTATCGCTACATAGTCGTCTGAGTCTCAAAAATTGGCCCACAGGTAAGTTATCCCTCAGGTGACGGGGATGATAGCCGTCATAGTGTAGTAAATTATTCCTATCAGTCTGCTTTCGGTATATAGAGGTTTCAAAATGACCCTGAAACAAAACAATTTGGATATCAAGGAAAGCAATCTGGGTGTGAGAAGTGAGAGAAGTAAATTGTAGATGTGAATTACTTGTGTTGAGCCACTGTAAAAATTGATGAAAAGCTTCTAAAGTATTAGTCCATACCAAAAAAATATCGTCTATGTAGCGTTTCCACACATAGATCTCAGAATAATACGTAGAAGTGTAGATGTATGTTTCTTCGAAGTCAGTTACATAAGACAGGGCCATAGTGGCCCCCATAGCAGTGCCCTGAATTTGCAGGAAAAATTCCGTATCAAACATAAAGTAATTTTTCTGCAAAGCTATACTGGCAATACCTACTAAAAAGTCCACTCTAGCTGGAGGTAACTGGAGGGTGCCCAGATGTCTACGTACTACCTCAATTGCACTAGACTGAGGAATGTTGGTGTACAAGGCCTGGATGTCAAGAGTGGCCAAAAGAACCCCCTGCGGAATGGAATGGGACTCTTGGAGCCAGGTAAGCATAGAGGTGGTGTCTTTTATGTATGACTTCGCTGAAGAAACTAGTGGTTTAAGGTGAAAGTCCACAAAGTCAGACAAAGGTTCCAACACAGAACCTATCCCCGAAACAATGGGGCACCCTGGAGGGGAAGTTAAATTTTTATGAATTTTAGGGACAAAATATATCACTGGGATGACGGGATAGTTTTGATGTAAAAAACGATACTCTTTGTCAGTGATAGTCCCATTTTCCAAAGCCTGTACAAGTGTGTGCTTGTGCTGTATAAGGTCAGAGATTTCTACTGTGGGGTCATGAGACAAAGCTTGATAGTACTGAGTATCACTTAGCTGTCTACAAGCTTCATTAACATAGGCTGCAGTGTCCTGTAATACAATCCCACCGCCTTTATCGGCGGATCGTATAACAATGCTTGAGTCTAGAGATAATGCTCGTAAGGATTGCATCATCTCTTTAGACATATTGCGCTTTGTGTAAGATGATTGACCTTCCAAACTGGCAATATCTTTTTCAACTAAATTATAAAAAACTTGTAAGTGGGGATCCAAATTTCCTGGAGGATTCCAGGTAGAAGATCTGTAAAGCCCCGTAGGGCCAGAATCAACTATCTTGTCCTGAAAGAAAAGGGTGAGATTGCATTTTCTGATAAGTTTATATAGACTAATCCTAGTGTCTAAAGGATTGTAATTTGTGAAAGGAACAAATGATAACCCCTTAGTGAGAACTGTCAGTTCATTGGGAGTAAGACTTCTACTGGATAAATTGAACACGTTGTTACACGTGGTTAAGGCTTTGGGGGCGTCTCCCTCCGGTGGTCCGAGTGCCCCCCGTTTTGTGGGAGGCCGGCCCTTGAAAATTTACTGAAATGGAACGAGTTTGAACGGGGCCTGAATTGGTAGAGCTACTAGAATCTGAACTAGGGTCTTCTCCTCCTGACCCACTAGATGTCTGTGCATATGTAACTTTTCTGGGCTGGCGAGAGCGTTTATTACGGTCCATCCAGGGATATACAAACCCCCAGATGTAATCACTCTCATCCCTTTTAAACTTTCCTATCTTAGTCTTCCTAATGTCTGCTCTGAATTCTTCCATCTGTTTTTTTAGACCTTCCATCTTAGTGGTAAAATCATCTGGTTGTTCTGTGCTTTGCACTACGGTGACTTTATCTTGGAACTCAGTCTGATATGTGCTTAGTTCATGTTTAGTAGTGTCGATAATGAGCAGCATTAGATCATGTGAGCATTTATTTAGAATAGCGTTCCACTTTTCTAAAAAGCTCCCATTGTCAAGAAATAGTTGGGGCTCTGTACGCATACGGAGCCCTCTGGGGATGCGCTTGGCTCTACAGTATTCCGCCAGTGTTGCTGCATGTAATTCGGCCCTAATAGTTCTCTTCTGTAAATACGCCAATTGATCCCAATCTACTGTAGTTGTAGGCACAGCGTTTGGTATCAAGAAGATCATCAAAACACATTGGCATATCCTACAGGTTCACCAAGGTCTTGCACAACCTCCTCTTTTTGCGTTTTCTAGAGGCAGAAATTTACGCGACCACATGACCACCTCTCAGTTTGTCAGCACTCATGCTAGCACCCTTGTCCACCCTAAGGGCCATTATAAATGCGGACATTGCACCATTTGTTCTTATGCTCTTGAAACCACTTGCATTCATCATCCAAACTTACCCAAGTCGCACATTCTTCAACATCATACTGATTGTGATACTCAGGGAGTTGTTTACATGATCATATGCCCATGCAAGATGTTATATATTGGACATACTACCAGAAGCATTAAAGTCCGTATCACAGAGCATTTGAGCAAAATCAGGAGGGGAGATATGGGAGCCCCTCTAGTACAACATTGGCACACAATTCCCCATCAGCTGCATGATTTACAGTTCGTTGTCTTGGAAGTGGCCCACTTAAACAGAGGAGGCAATGTTCAAGCTTGGTTGTGGAAACACGAGCAACGATGGATTTTTCATTGGAAGACAGTGACTCCTACTGGGTTGAATAAAGAAGTCGAGTGGTGGGCGTTCCTTCACAGCTGATAGACAGATCGGCACATCATAAATACCGGGTGCTCAGCTGAGCACTGACGTCACAGGAAATGAAAATCTTTTTCCTTTGTACTAGGTACCCTGCTGACAGCGTCGAGAGTCTTTTTGTTTAAATGAGTTTTTTGGTTTAAATGTATCTTGCATTTAATTTTACAAATGCATCATTTTCTTTTTGTTGTTGTTTGTCTAGGATACACATCAAATAGTAGCTCGTATACAGCACAGCGGGTTCTCTGAAGAAGCCAGTTCGGCGAAATGCGTCAGAACTTTGCCGGACCAACGCTGTATGGATATTTAAGTTAAGTTATTTTTGAATTCACTCTTTTTGAAATCGCTAAGAAGTTGGATATTTATTTCACTTTATGGACACATAAAATATTTATGAGCGTGTTCAAGAAGCATTTTTAATTACCTTTTACCTCAAAAATGGTGCAATGATAGATTCTGTAAAAAGCTCTATAGGGGTTTGTTCCCCACACTGAGTTTTTTCATTCCACTCTTGGATTCTGAGCGCCACTCAGGTTTAAAAAGGTATTAAAAGTTCTCTCTTTTGTTCCTATATTGGTTTTTTTGCAAGTTCACAATTTTTAGGAACAATTCTTTGTTCTATAGTTACCCAGTTGTTTGTATTGGGTAACCCATGAACTATACACAAGCATAACTCTTAACAAATCTTATTATTCAACTACACTCTAGAAGTATTTGTATGGATACAAATGTCAACTCTTTCCCAGTATCTCTGTCTCCTTGCATACAACGAACACATTCTTGATTTTTCTAAGGAAAATATTTATTTCCAATACATGAATATAATTGACATTACAACTTAAGACTACATACATATTTCTATGAAGCATTAATATGTCTGCTTTACAGAACAGTGTGATTTTGTTTCTAAGAGAAAACAATGGAAGATTAGGTTCCTACCTTTGATAATCTTCTTTCTGGAAGTACCTGGAGGATTGTTTATTAGTATTTATAGACCACTATTCGATACATCATCATAGTGGTTTACATAGTACTAAACAAAAAACTCCATAATCAACAGTAAAGTAAAAATACAAAATTAAAATAGAAAAAAAGATTATAAAACTTAAAATACAATTATAAAAGCAGCAACTGTGGCTAGGATTCTTCTATACGCAAGGTGTCCAATCCATTCCCACAATACAGGACCTGCAGAAAACCACACTTTTCTCATCATATGCTCATCCTACTACTGAGAGACATAACCCCCCTGCAGTTACGTCAAAGCGCCAAGCAAGCAAGGCAATAACAAAGCAATAACAAAGGCAATAACAAAGGAGGAGGCACAGGGAAACTCCCTGGAAACATAAGTACTGTCTGTTCTGTTTGACATAAAAACATAGTTAATAAAAAGCCAATAGACAACACAGAGAACAGTTAGGAAGAATTTAGAACATGCTGTGTGCAATGAGCACCAACTGGAAACCTGTCATTGGCAACAACTGTACTCACATAAATTCCTCCACCCCCCCAGGCTTCGTCTGCTGGCTGGATGATATTTTGGTATGTAAGAACAAAACAGAGGATCTTCCATTTTGGTATGTTCTTCTGTATTCTATACGCAAGGTGACGTACCAAAGTAATGGCATCGTCTAGAGAGGGACAAAAGAGCCTGCTCTCAACACCAAGGTCCCAAAAGTGGTGTCAGAATGAGCAGCCACATCCACTTGGTAAAATCTGGTAAAGGTATGAACAGAAGCCCAAGTAGCTGCCCTGAAAATTCATCTGGAGAAACAGTTTGATGCTGAAAGAAAGGATAGTGTACTTCCTTGAATCTAATGGGTTTCAGGATCCGAGGCAACATGGCTTTACAAAAGGTAAATCGTGACAAATGAACCTGATTGAATTTTTTGATTGGGTGACCAGAGAGCTGGATCAAGGACATATGCTAGATGTAATTTACTTAGATTTCAGCAAAGCCTTTGATACAGTTCCTCATAGGAGACTGTTGAACAAACTTGAAGGGCTGAAGTTAGGACCCAAAGTGATGAACTGGGTTAGAAACTGGCTGTCGGCAGACGCCAGAGGGTGGTGGTTAATGGAAGTCTCTTGAAGGAAGGAAAGGTGAGTAGTGGAGTCCCTCAGGGTTCGGTGCTGGGGCCGGTCCTGTTCAATATGTTTGTGAGTGACATTGCTAAAGGGTTAGAAGGAAAAGTGTGCCTTTTTGCAGATGATACCAAGATTTGTAACAGAGTAGACACCAAAGAGGGAGTGGAAAATATGAAAAAGGATCTGCAAAAGTTAGAGGAATGGTCTAATGCCTGGCAACTAAAATTCAATGCAGAGTAATGCATTTGGGGATTAATAATCGGAAGGAACCGTATATGCTGGAAGTAAGAAGCTGATATGCATGGACAGGGAGAGGGACCTTGGGGTGATAGTGCCCGAAGATCTAAAGGCGAAAAAACAGTGTGACAAGGCAGTGGCTGCTGCCAGAAGGATGCTGGGCTGTATAAAGAGAGGCATAGCCAGTAGAAGGAAGAAGGTGTTGATGCCCCTGTACAGGTCATTGGTAAGGCCCCACTTGGAGTATTGTGTTCAGTTTTGGAGACCGTATCTGGCGAAGGACATAAGAAGACTTGAAGCAGTCCAGAGGAGGGCGACGAAAATGATAGGAGGCTTGCGCCAGAAGACGTATGAGGAGAGACTGGAAGCACTGAATATGTATACCCTAGAGGAAAGGAGGGACAGGGGAGATATGATTCAGACATTCAAATACTTGAAGGGTATTAATGTAGAACAAAATCTTTTCCAGAGAAAGGAAAATGATAAAACCAGAGGACATAATTTGAGGTTGAGGGGTGGTAGATTCAAAGGCAATGTTAGGAAGTTCTACTTTACGGAGAGGGTGGTGGATGCCTGGAATGCGCTCCCGAGAGAGGTGGTGGAGAGTAAAACTGTGACTGAGTTCAAAGAAACGTGGGATGAACAGAGGATCTAGAATCAGAAAATAATAAACCTCACAAAAAAAAACTATTATTCCAAAAAAATCCTGGAAACAAAAAACTCATCTATATTATTCTCTATTATCAAATCATTTGCCCCTAACTCCAAAAACTCTCACTCAAATTCAGCCATTAACATAACTGCTCAAGAACTTGCCGATAATTTTTATAACAAAATAAAAAATATCCGGAACTCATTTTCGTTGAATAAATCTAAAGCATTCACTCATGATACTACTGACCATCTCTTACCATCTGCTAAATGTCTTTCTTTTAATCTTCCATCTTTAGAAGAAGTAAAACATCTCATTTCAAGAGTGAATTTAAAAGGTACACGAGACGAAATTATCCCACCAGCTATTTTGAAAAATTTTTTTCCATGCTTTGGATCTTACATTCATAATCTCATCCGAAAAAGTCTGGAAACAGGTCAATTACCATCTGCCTGGAAAAAAGCTTCAATTACTCCGATAATAAAAGATTATAAAATAGGACCTGAAAACGCCTCTAATTATCGACCTATCGCCAATATCCCCTTTTTAGCAAAATTAACCGAACGGCTTGTATTCGAACAACTAACAAATTTTGTTGAAACAACTAATGTTCTTCACCCACATCAAACCGGTTTTAGGAAAAATTATTCGACTGAATATTCACTGATAGGACTAACCACTAACATAATTTACCATTTAGATCACCAAAATTCAATAATTCTTTTTTCTTTAGATTTATCAGCAGCTTTTGATACCATCGACCATGTATTACTATTAGATAGACTAAAATCAATTGGTGTCGGTGGTCAAGTCCTTGAATGGTTTCATTCTTTTCTTTCTGAACGATCCTCTATAGTTACTTTTAATAATACAGTCTCTAATCCATATTCCACTAGTTATGGGATCCCGCAAGGATCGATATTGTCACCACTATTGTTCAACATTTTTCTTTCCCCCCTGCTCTGTATATGTCAATCAATAGGATTCACCACTTTTACCTATGCCGATGATATTCAATTACTGCATCCATTGAATCCAGACAACATAAATGAAATAACTGATATAAACAATAAACTAGGAGAAATTAAAAAATGGCTAAGCTCAAACATGTTAGCCTTAAATGTTCAAAAATCCAAAGCACTCTTTTTCCCCTGGAAAAAAGATATACGCTTAGATTCTTCATTTATTTTAGATAATGAAAAAATAAACCAAGTAAGCTCCCTAAAAATATTAGGAGTCACAATTGATGATGGATTAACCTTTCACGAACATATTACAAATATAATTAGAGTATCTTTCTTTAGATTACGTATGATTAGATCAATCGCTAAATTTCTAGAACCTAAATCTTTAAACATACTTATTCATTCACTCATTATTTCAAAAATGGATTATTGTAATGCATTATTATTTAACATCTCTCAAAAAGAGAAAAGACGTCTCCAAATAGTCCAAAACACAGCAATTAAATTAATACATAACTGTAAAAAATTTGACCACGTCACACCACTTTTTATTAAATCTCATTGGCTCCCTATCTCTCATCGTTTTACTTTTAAAATACTACTTTTAGTTTTTAAAACTTTGAGCACAAACGAACCTCAATTTATTAACAGACTACTTATTCCTTACTGTACCCCTCGCACATTAAGATCAACCAATCAAAATCTTTTAACAGTTCCTTCACTAAAAATAATTGGAACTCGTCGTACTGATATATTTTCTGTCATAGCCCCACAATTATGGAATAATTTGCCCCTGTATCTTAGAACTGAAAAGGATTTAAAGCAGTTTAAAAGTAGCTTAAAAAGTTTCCTTTTTAAGGATGCATATAATGTATGAAAACAATTTCCCTAATCTTTTATAATTCCATCTTTTTCTTTACTTCTTTTCCTTACCTCATGTTCTTTTACCTCACACCCTTTATTTTATTATACATATGTAATTTTACCCTTCTTTCCTTATGTGTCTGTTAGTCTGTATAATTTTAACTTAATTTTAACTCAATTTTTATTTTTATTTTTTTTCTTTTTAACATTGTATTAAAGTTTAACTAACCTTGTATTTGTATTATTTTTCTTGTTTCTGTAAATCGCTTAGTAAATTTAAATAAGCGATTCAACAAATTTTGAATAAACTTGAAACTTGAATATTAAATATTGAACTGGGCAGACTTGCACGGTCTGGGTCTGTGTATGGCCGTTTGGCGGGGGATTGGCTGGGGAGGGCTTCAGTGGCTTGGAGGGTGTAGATGGGCTGGAGTAGGTTTTAATGGAGATTTCGGCAGTTGGAACCCAAGCACAGTACCGGGTAGAGCTTTGGATTCTTGCCCAGAAATAGCTAAGAAAAAAAATTAAAAAATTTAAATTGAATCAGGTTTGGCAGACTGGATGGACCATTGGGGTCTTTATCTGCTGTCATCTACTATGTTACTATGATGCAGAAACACTTCGAGTGGGCCTTGAGAGAACCGGCGGCTGCTTTCCACAGGTGATGTAAGTCAACAAAATGACCAAATAGATCGAACGGACGATAGAAGCCTTAGATGTCAGCCTACCTTGGTAATGCTGGGCCATCAGGACAGGGATGATCCAAAAGGCGAATATTATTAGTTTTCTCCAAATAATGGAACGCTTCTTGTACCTCCTTGTTGATTCACATATGCAACCGCTGTGACGTTGTCTAAAAACACTTGCACCACTTTCCCTTCCAGAGTGTTCTCTAGATTCTTTAACATCAGATATATGACCCTAAGCTCCAGGCGATTGATTGGCCAGCGCTTCTGAGATTGAGTCCACTGCTCCTGAATGGAGCAATCACTGCAATGGTCACCCCAACCCACTAGGCTGACATCCGTCATGGAGTGATCCACTCCGTGATTCAAAGATGCTTGCTCTGCCTGAGAGCTTCCCCCTGAATCCACCAGTGCAGACTGCTGCAAACTGGCTCCATCCAGGGGAGCATCTGAAGGGGATTACATTACATTACATTAGTGATTTCTCTTCTGCCATTACCTTGCGGTTCAAGGCGGATTACATAAGAGTTGTCATGAAGTTATGAAATATATAGGCGGATTACATAAGAATTGTCGTGAAATTAGGTAATACATGATGGGTAATTTGAACATTTTAGATTTGATAAGGAGTAGATAGTATAGTAGGTGGAACTTGGAATGGATCTGGTCGTGTTAAATAGGTTTTATGTATTTTTTGAAGAGTTGAGTTTTTGTTTCTTTTTGAAGGTTTTGTAATCTGTGGTCGAATACAGCAGATTGGTGAGTTGTCTGTCTAGTTTTGCTGCTCTGGTGGCCATTAGGTTGTCATATAGTTTTCTTTGACATTTTTGGTTGGCAGGTGTGTGAATAGTGAATGGGTTCTCCTGTGTCTGGTTGAGGTGGATTGAGTTAGTCGGTTGTTCCAGTAGGTTGAGCTGTCTCCATTTATAGCTTTGAATAGTAGGCAATAGAATTTGAAGTGTACTCTTACTTGTATTGGGAGCCAATGTGAGTCGTGGTATACCTCTGTGATGTGGTCGTATTTTTTCAGTGAATAGATGAGTCTTAGGGCTGTATTTTATATTGTTTGTAGTTGCTTTATCATGGTCGCTGGGCAGGGGAGGTATAGTATGTTGCAGTAGTCTACTAGTTCAAGGATAAGAGATTGCACCAAAAGTTGGAATTGTTTCCTGTCGAAGAATTTTTGAATTTGTCTTAGGCTTCTCATAGTTGCGAATGTTTTTATTATTTTGTTGATTTGTGGTTGCATGGTACAGCCTCTGTCAATCAGTACTCCAAGAAGTTTTAGCGTGGGTTGAATGGGGTATGAGATCGAGTTTATTACTAGGTTTATTAAGGTTAGGGTTTTGCTGTTCTCTAGGAGGATAAAGTTTGTTTTGTCAGAGTTAAGTTTTAGTTTGTGTTCTGTCATCCATGTTGCTACTGTTTTGAGTGTTCTGTGTATTGTGCCTATCATGGAGGGCGCTGGATGGTCGAAGGGGAGGAGAATGGTGATGTCATCTGCATAGCTGTAGGAGGTTAGGCCATGTTTGTCTAAGCAAGAGCTGAGGTTGAAAAGTGTGGGAGACAGAGGTGATCCTTGGGGTACTCCGCAGGGGTTGAAACATGGTTCTGATTGTTCTTTGTTTGTTTTAACCCTGTAGGTTCTGGATTGTAGGAAGCCTTTAAACCATGATAGTACCTTGCCTGAGATTCCTATGGAGTCTAGTGTTTGTAGGAGGAAGCAGGTCGAAGGCTGCGGAGAGGTCTAGTTGTATAATCAGTATTTTCTTGCCTGTACTGAGGTGTTCTCTAGCTGTGTCCATGAGTATTCCTAGTAGTGCTGTAGTTGGTTCTGAAACCAGACTGTGTGGGGTGGAGTAAGTTGTGGTTTTCTAGGTATAAGGTTAGGGTTTTAGCTACGGGGCCTTCCATTAGCTTGACGTACAGTGGGATTGAGGCTATGGGTCTGTAGTTGGATGGTTGGTCCGTTGTTCCTTTGGGGTCTTTTAGTATCGGAGTTATGATGATTTTGCTGAGGTCTTGTGGGAAAAGTCCATCTATGAGTAAAGTTTGTATCCATTGTAGAGCAGGGAGTGGAATAGTGTACTGGAGATTTTCAATAGTTATGGGGGGCAGTGGTTAAGGTGTATTTATTATATAGTTTGTTGAAGTCTGACCATTGTATGGGTGAGAAGTGGGACCAGGTTCTGTCTGCTGCAACTGATTCTTTCTCTGTGAGGGGATTTGAGATCTCTTCTATATGCGTAGGAATTCCATTGAACGTGGCTCTGATATTTGCAATCTTGTTTTTGAAGAATGTGACTAAGAGGGTGGCTGAGGGGGGGGGGAGTTGCTGTTGGTTAGGTAGGGTGTGGTGTCTGTGAGATCTTTTAGTAGCTGGAATAGCTTTTTTGTGTCTTGGGGTCCTTCTATATTTGCTTTGTGTAGTATGTCTTTCTTTTTTTTCTTTCAGTTTTTGTTTGTATTTTTGGTTCAGTATTCTCCATGCTGTTTTTGTGGATTCTTGGCTGCTTTTTCTCCATTTTCTTTCTAGTTGTCTGCATTGCCTTTTGAGTAGGAGTAGTTCATTGTCGAACCATTTGTCTGATTTTCTATGGATTCTGGTTTTGGGTTGACATTGCAGGGCCCACCAAGAGAGGAGTGATTCATGAAGAGGATGTATTTGTGCCCTGGTCTAGGACATCGTCTCCAGGGAGGCTACCATGGACCCCAAAAGCTGCAAATAATGCCAGATTGCGGGAACTTGGAGTGCCAGGAGTTTCTGTCTGCGTGGCTCAGGAAGAAAAACCCGTCCCTTTAGCTTGTCGAACTGAACACCCAAATATTCCAAAGTTTGCAACAGTGTCAGCTGACTCTTCTTGAAGTTGGGGGCAGGCATTCTCCTGCGCAGAGGAAAAGTAATGTCCACTCTGCAATCTTAGGAGTCTAAGCATCATGCCTCCATCGCTAGGGATTACAGTGTGCTTGGTAAACTGCCACTGTGTAATCCACCTGTTGCTGCTCAAAAAGCTGCTGAAATTCAGGAGCCATAGGATATAGCTTAGATGTAGCTTTAGTCAGCTGGAAAGAACACTCAGGGGCATTCCATTGCTCTTCAATCAGGTCTGTAAGTATCGGATGTGATGGAAAAAAGGAGATCAGAGCATCAGAGTGGCTCATGACAGAACACTGCAATAGAGGGTTGAGATTCCAAGTTGAGTTCTTTAATGACATCTATGAAGAGATGGTAGACTGATACAGATTTGAAGAAACTGCGGATGGTCATCGCCCATATCTGGACTCTGAGATATCCCTCTGAATTGACCCGCTGAGGGTATCAGCATCATCCAGGATGGAAGCAATGTCAGGAGACAGGAGAGGCAAAGTATCCATGTGCAAGCTAAAGCAATCTGGATCTGTGGTAGCCAGCATAGAGCCCTGCAGAGGGACTTCTGGAAATAGAGACCTGGTTTGAAGGAGATTTGCCCACCTGCTGAACAAACTCCGGAGAAAACGCAAATACTGGCGCAGTGGTCAGGTCTTGCTGAATCATTGTCGCTGCTCGGAAGGAGTCCCCTGACTCTGTGCACAAGCGCTTGATGCCATAATCCAAAACGGACATTGTGCGATTTTCTTCACAGATCCCGGACCCATGCCGGCTTCCCAGCCCTTGAGGATCCGGAGGTGTGGCCCAAAGCTCCCCTCCCCCCAGTGTGTTTCAGTATGCGGTAGACTTTTCTCTACCTGCAATCCGGCGAAATCCAAACATGCCTTTGACAGATTAAAGGCTGAAGAGTCCATCCCTATCAATTTTAACTTTTTATTTGGCCTATCAATTTTAACTCTTTATTTGGCATTGTTGCTCAGAAGCAACATACATCTTCTATGGCTCTTATGGGAGATCGCCAAATGCCTGTTTACTTGGCACTGTTGCTCTCGTTCAACATCAAGTTATATAAATCAGCCGTTTCACCATCTGCCAATGAAAAGATTAAGCAAAATTGAGGGGTTTTGAGGCAGAATTTCTTAAAAAAAAAAAGATTGATAAAATCCAAGATGGCCACCGCCAGCGAATTCGTGCCAAAAATGGCTAAAGCAAACAAATTTTTTAAAAAAGCGACTTGGGGTTTGGGGAGGTGGAAGACCTGAACTCTACCTTCAGAAACCCTCAAAAATACCTTTTACAGACCACCCCCAAAGCTACCATAGAAAATAATGGAGGTATACTCACAGTTACTGAAGTGCCTTGATTATCAGCTCTTTTCACTGCAGCTGAATGGAGGAAAAGGATTTTCTGCCTCAGAAAAGCTCCAAGAAGACCAAACTTCAAGATCTTTGAACTGCCAGTCGGACACACCCTGACTGAAACCTCCGCCCCCCCTCAGAACCTCTCCACTTGACCGTGGGTTAGAAATGCAGCCTGCACCCTGAAACCCCGAAGGGCTATTACTCAGGATGCACCCAGCCCGTGCTTAAACCTCTGACAAGGTCAGAAGGCAAGTTAGCTCCCAGGGATTGGATCTCAAACAAAGATGACACACAGCAGGCTGGCTCCACAGGTCCACCAAAGTTTCTCTGTGAAGCAACAGACCAGCTCCATGAACTTGCTTTCCTCCAGCAGAATACCACCACATGGAGTCTCATGGCACCCAAGCCACCCAAAACGAACTTTTAATTTAAAAAATAAGAAAAAAGATGCAGAGCAGATCAGAAAGACTTCTGTATGGGTCGCTCGCACAAATTGAAACTGTAGGGGGGTTCTGTCTCTCTCTCAGTAGTAGGAGAAGCACATATGAGAAAAGTAGGGATTTCTATAGGTCCTGAATCATGGGAATGGATAGGATACCTTAAATACAGAATCCAGAAGACATGTACCAGAATTTGCTATAGAAATAAAACCTGAAATGCATTGTGTCAAAACATACAAGTAAAGATAATGAAAGAAAGAGGATGAAAAACAAGAGGGTAGAGTTAAGAAAAAATGGGTGAGAGAAAACAAGTGGGCAAGAGTGCCTCTACAGATAAATAGGAGATATGTAAATACAGGGATATACAACAAATGAGTTTTGTCAAACAGCCTATACCAGGGTCCTCGAGTGCCACTGGTAGGTCATGTTTTCAGGATATCTACAATAAATGTGCATGAACTACTTCATTGTATGTGAATCTCTCTCATGCAAAGACTATGATTTTATGGCTTTCCTCCACTGGTATCAAAGGAGCTCCGGTGAATTTTGCGTATACTGAGGTTACCATTCTAATACAGCAGGAAATTAAGAGTTTGGGAATAATCCTCGATACCTCGTTAAAATTTTGCAGCCACATTGCCTCAGTAGTTAAAACTGTTTTCTTTAAAATAAGGATGGTGTTAAAACTATGGGATTTTCTATCAGCTATGAACTTTCGAAAGATTAGGTTCTTACCTTTGCTAATTTTTCTTGTAAATCTTCACTTTATTCCAGGACCAGTGGATTGCTTACCTCCTCCCACCAGGGATCTGTAGGAAGCCTCAAACATTTGAAGCTTTTACCCCCCTTCCTCTTACACCTTTACCACTGAGCATGCTTCTCTGGACTCCAGTCAGTCTTTAAACAGCCAGGAATATCTGTAGATGATAACAAACAAGAGAGAGAGGAACAGGGAACTCCCCGACAAGCAAATCAATTTTGCTTATATAAAGAAATCCAACAATGCAAAATGAAAAAACAGGTTATGAAACATTGAAAACCTGGATGACAAAGCAGTGCTAAGAGGAGACACAGCCTGCACTGTCAAAAGGGGTACCTGAACTAGGGTAACCCCCTCCCCCATTTAAATGCTAAACTCAGTCTGATAGCACTCTTATAAAGGCTGGTTAGAATCAGAAATCCAGCTTACCAGTACCTGTAAGGCAGACAATTAGTGAATCAGAAGACAGGGCGGGTTCCCAGAATAAAGTGAGGATTTACAAGAAAGAAGATTAACAAAGGTAAGAACCTAATCTTTCATTCTTAAACAATCACACTTTATTCCGGGACTACTGGGACGTAACAGAGCAGCCCCGAAAAGTCAGGGTGGGACTGATGAGCCTGTTGCCAACACACAGAGAAACCAAGAAAGACATCCTGCTTGGCCCCCACATTGATCCTGTAAAACTTGGTGAAGGTGTGTAAGGAGGACCACGTAGCAACCCTACAAATCTCATCCAGAGACACAGCAGATGACTCTGCACAAGAGGACACTCTTCTGGTCGAATGAGCTCACACCCCTAAGGGGGGCTTCTTCCCAGCCACCATGTAAGCCGCTGAAATGACCGAACTAATCCACCTGGCAATGGTAGCCATAGATGCTGGCCTACCTTTGTGGGCAGGATCCGCTAGCACAAACAGGTGGTCAGAGAGATGAAACTCGTTGGTAACTTCCAAATACCGCAACAAAAGTCTGCACACATCTAGGGGCCGCAGCACCCGGTCCTGGTCCTTCGAACCAGAGGAAGCAAACACTGGAAGCCGGACTTTCTGATTCACATGGTAAGCGGAAACCATCTTTGGAAGAAAGGAAGGCACTGTAAGCATCACCACAGATCCGTAATTTGCAGGAAGAGATCCCTGCAGGAAACATCTTGAATCTCTGAAACTCTCTGGGTTGAAGTTAAAGCCACAAGGAAGACCGTCTTGACCATGAGATCCATCAAAGACGCCTGCTCCAAAGGCTCATATGGCAGACGAGCCAGAGAGCGTAGAACTAGATTTAGATTCCACGTCGGACAGGGAAGGTGCAAAGGAGGCTGCAGCCGCACCGCGCCCCAAAGAAAACATACCACATCCGGATGTACAGCCAATGAGCCCTTCAAAGTAAGAGGGGCCATACTTAAAAAAACCTGCAATCTGAACCTGGAGCAAAACCACTGCAAGGCGCTTCTTAAGACTATCTGCAGAAACTCCAGGACCCGAGAAATCGAAGGAAGAAAAGAGTCCTCCTGTCGGAGTGCACACCATACTTGGTAGCACCATAAGAATTGCCGCTGCTGGGTCAGACCAGTGGTCCATTGTGCCCAGCAGTCCGCTCACGCAGTGGTTCTTAGGTCAAAGATCAGTGCCCTAACTGTGACTAGCCTCACCTGCATACGTTCTGGTTCAGCAGGAACTTGTCTAACCTTGTCTTTGAATCCCCGGAGGGTGTTTCCCCTCTATAACAGCCTCCAGAAGAGCGTTCCAGTTTTCTACCACTCTCTGGGTGAAGAACTGCCTTACCTTTGTACGGAATTTATCCCCTTTTAACTTTAGAGAGTGTCCTCTCATTCTCTCTATCTTGGAGAGGGTGAACAACCTGTCTTTATCTACTACGTCTATTCCCTTCATTATATTGAATGTTTCGATCATATCCCCTCTCAGTCTCCTCTTTTCAAGGGAGAAGAGGCCCAGTTTCTCTAATCTCTCACTGTATGGCAACTCCTCCAGCCCCTTAACCATTTTAGTCACTCTTCTCTGTACTCTTTCAAGTAATACTGTGTCCTTCTTCATGTACGGTGACCAGTGCTGGACGCAGTATTCCAGGTGAGGGAGTACCATGGCCCGGTACATCGACATGATAACCTTCTCCGATCTGTTCGTGATCCCTTTCTTAATCATTCCTAGCATTCTGTTCGCCTTTTTTGTCGCTGCCGCACATTGTGCGGATAGCTTCATTGACTTGTCGACCAGTACATCCCAAGTCTCTTTCCTGGGGGGATCTCTCCAAATACTGCACGGGCCATCCTGTATTTGTGTATAAGATTTTTGTTACCGACATGCATCACCTTACACTTATCCACGTTAAACCTCATTTGCCATGTCGTGGCCCATTTCTTGAGTGTGTTTATGTCACGTTGCAGATCTTCGCAATCCTCCTGCATCTTCACTACTCTGAATAACTTCGTATCGTCTGCAAATTTAATCACCTCACTCGTCTTACCAATTTCCAGGTTGTTTACAAATAAGTTGAAGAGCACGGGTCCAAGCACCGAACCCTGAAGCACTCCACTCGTGACGCTTTTCCAGTCTGAGTATTGTCCACTTACCCCCACTCTCTGTTTCCTATCTGCTAGCCAGTTTTTAATCCACATATTTCACCCTCGATTCCATGGCTCACAATTTTTCAAAGTAGTCGTTCATACGGGACCTTGTCAAATGCCTTTTGAAAATCCGTGGACTTCAGTTTACTGTGAAGCAATGTGACAATCATGGCTGATGAATAGCTCCGGCCCATGAAGTTCACGTGCTCAAGAGCCATGCTGCATGACCAAAGCGGTCCAGATCCTGCAGCATGATTGGCTCCTGCATGAGGAGGTGAGAGTGACAAGGCAACCGGAGCCCCCGATCCTGCTGGAGCCAAACCAGATCAGCATACCACAACTGCCTCGGCCAATTGGGAGCCACCAGGATCACCAGCCCCTCATGATCTGCTATCCTTCTTAACAGACATCTTATAGGCCAAGGTGGGAAGACAAAGAACCATCTCCTGGGGCCAGGGCTGAACCAGAACATCCAGGCCTTTGCTGCCGGCCTCTCGATGATGACTATAGAATCGAACCTCCTTCTTGATCGCCGCAGTCGCCATGAGATTGAACCCAGGGTATTCCCACCGGAGCACTATACAACTGAACGCTCTTCGAGAGGATATCACTCTCCAGGGGTCCAGCGTCTAACGACCAAGTAAGTCTGCTTGAACATTATCCACACCTTCCATGTGTGCCATGGACAGCGCACAAGGTGCCTCTCTGCCCACCAAAAGAGCAGCTGAGCCTCCACGCTCAAATAGGGACTCTGTGTCCCCCTGACGATTGACATAAGCCACCACTATGGCATTGTCCAAGAACATTCATACAGCTTGATGATGGAGATAATCCTGAATGGAGAAGGGCCAGCTAAATCGCCCACAGTTTCAGGCGATTGTCACTTTCACTCCAAGTGCACCGGCCATGGACTGGCCCTGCTCCGAGGACAGACATGCACACTGTTCTCCAGCCCTTGAGACTTACATCAGTTGACAGAATCACTCAATCCATGATCTGGAGTGGGAGGCCCCTGAACATAAGAGGGAAAGCAACCACCACTCCACACTGTTGCATGTCACCGCCGACCAAGGCAAGGGCACAAGTAATAGGTCCCGCTGTGGATTCCAGCGCTATAGCAGAGCCTCCTGTAGCAGATGAAGCTTGGCTCTTGCCCATGGGACCACATCAATTGTCGCCAACATGGTCCTCCAAGACCTGGAGATACTGCCATGCCATTGGGGTCGGAGTGGCCAGGTAGGTTCTGATGACCTGGCAAAGCTTCTCCTGACGGGATACGGGTAGAAATACTTTGCTCTGCCCCATGTGAAATCGAACTCCCAGGTACGCTAAATCCTGGGTAGGCTCGATGTTACTCTTCTGGAAGCTGATCGCCCAGCTCAGACATTGCAGAAACTGTAGCACCTGCTGGACCGCCTGTTGCCCCCTTGGACAGAGAGGGAGCTCTGATCAACCAGTCGTCCAGATACGGATGAACCAGGACACCCAGGGAGCGAAGATGGACCACCACCATCACCATCACTTTGATGAAGGTCTAGGGTGCCGTTGCTAAGCCAAAGGGGAGAGCTGCAAGCTGCAGACTGATGATGCCACATCATCAAAGGATGTAGTAGATTCTCAGCATTCCACTTTAGAAGCTACATCAGATGATTTAGTGCCTTTTCGGGCTGTCCAGAGTGCCCAGGGAAAGTGAGTCCCTGGTACTGGTACTGTTTCTGATAAGCGGGAGGCTTACATAAATGCTATGGCTGATTTTAAGGCAGCTGTGCTTTCTACTAAAAAAAAGCATATTTTGATAAGCAAATTACATCTACTTCTTTGGGCTCTAAGGAGCTATTTTACATTGTGAACGCATTAACATACGTTTGCTGCCTACTTTTTGTCTAAGCAAAAGGTTGTGAATTCTGTCTCAATAAGTGAATAATTCGGCCTGTGGAGGTGTGCCAGAAGTCTGGACTAACTTTCTGGTGGTGGAATCAGAACATGTACTTAAAGTGATGGATTATGTTAGTCCGTCTAATTGTCTGTTGAACCCATGTGCTCCTGCAGTGCTTAAGGCACTAAGGCCCTGATTCTCTAAAGTGCATCCTGATTTTAGGCGTCCTACAGCTGTCTAATCAGCCAATCGGGATGCACGTTTTTAAAAAAAAAAAAATGCTCCCCAGGCAAGCCTGAAGGCACCTCCGGAAGCCTAAGGAGACCCGCAAGATGCCTAAGCTCGTCTAAGGGCCTTAGGCGGGCCTTAGGCTGAACCTAGGCGGCCCTACGCGTCTCCCTAGTAGAGAAGCTTAAAATGTAGTCCAGCAAAATGCTGGCCTACATTGTAAGTAGACGCGGCCGCTATACTTATCGCGGCAAGGGATCTCTCTGCCGCTATAAGTATAGCGGGCCGAGGCCCCCTGACCAGGAGGGTGCCCAAACCCGATGCCCGAAGACGCACCCCCCCCGACACTACCGACCGCCCCCCCCGACACTACCGATCCCCCCCCGACAATATCGATAGCTGGCAGGAGGGTGCCCAATCCCTCCTGCCCGAAGACGCATCCCCCCCAGCGCTAACCCCCCCAAACTTCCACTCCACCAAACCTGTTCTTAGAAGGGTCTTGCACGTCTTGAGCCGGCAGGCACGCCTCGTCGAAATGAAGCGGGCCCGCCCCTTCCCGGCCCATCCCGCCAAAGCCTAAGGCCTGATTGGCCCAGGCTCTAGAAGCCTGGACCAATCAGGCCTTAGGCATAGCGGGTCCGCCCATCCCCACTTAATCTAAGGCCTGATTGGCCAATCAGACCTTAGACTTAGTGGGGATGGGCGGACCCGCTATGCCTAAGGCCTGATTGGTCCAGGCTTCTAGAGCCTGGGCCAATCAGGCCTTAGGCTTCGGCGGGATGGGCCGGGAAGGGGCGGGCCCGCTTCATTTCAACGAGACGAGGCTTGCCTGCCGGCTCAAGACGTGCAAGACCCTTCTAAGAACAGGTTTGGTAGAGTGGAGGTTTGGGGGGGGTTAGCGCCGGGGGGGGTGCGTCTTCGGGCAGGAGGGATTGGGCACCCTCCTGCCAGCTATCGATATTGTCGGGGGGGAGGGGGGATCGGTAATGTCGGGGGGGGGGGGCGGTCAGTAGTGTCGGGGGGGGTGCATCTCCGGGCAGAGGGTTTGGGCACCCTCCTGGTCAGGGGGCCGCGGCCCGCTATACTTATAGCGGCAGAGAGATCCCTTGCCGCGATAAGTGTAGCGGGCTGTTTCTAATCTAACCCGTTTCTCTAACCCGCGTCTGTAACATGGACGCCGGTTACAGAATCGGGGTTTAGTTTAGGCCGATTCTGAATAGGACGCCTCTCCCGGGCGTCCTATTCAGAATCAGGGCCTAGGTGTCTTGCGGGCCTCGCCTTCAATATAGGCGGCCTGCCTGGGGAGCATTTTTTTAAAAAAACGTGCATCCCGATTGGCTGATTAGACAGCTGTAGGACGCCTACAGCTGCCTAAAATCGGGACGCACTTTTAGAGAATCAGGCCCTAAAAGCTGATGTAGTTCCATCTTTGGAATATATCATACAGCAATCTTTTAAGTTACAAGTTCCTGACAATACCACTTTTCTGTGATGACGTCCAGGTTGAACCACCTTTTGATTTATGCTTTATGATATATGTATTATTTGTTGTTTCATTTTGATATATCTCTCATTCTTTATTATACTAGAATATATGGACAAATTTTTCTTTTATGTTGGTTTTATAGTTTTTGTACTTATCCTTGACCCTTTATGTTTTTGTTCTGACTGTTTTACTCGGTTTTGTATCTTAAGTTATATTTGATGCAATTTGAGACTTTACTATTTACTACAGTTATTGTTTTATTAAGCTCATAATATGCTATTTTTACAATTTGTAAACCTATTATGCATCTTATGTTTATGATTTTTTATTATTGGAAAAACACAAAAAACTGTTATTGAACTGAAAAGAAGTTCCTGAAAAGTTAAAGCGGGCTGTAATCTCTCCTTTGTTAAAAAAATTACGGTTTAGATCTTACAAAGAAGGAAAGCTTTTGAACTATCTCCAATTTGAGTTTCATGGCGAGGTGTTAGAATGAGTAGTATTACAACAATTGGAAGATTTTGTGGCAGAACGAGGATGTTCGGATGACTATCAATTTGGTTTCCAGAAGGATTACAGTATGGAGTTACTGTTATTGACTTTATGTGATGAGATCTGTAAAGGATTTGATAATGGAAAACATTTCTTGTTGGTCTCACTTGATGTGGCATCTGCCTTCGACACCGTAGACCATCTTATACTTCTGGACAGATTACGTGGATTTGGGATTGCTGGTAATATATTGAACTGGTTCTAATCTTTTTTGAGTGATAGATCCTTTTGTGTGGTTAATGGAAATCAATCCCTGTTTTTTTCCATTGAAACGCAGAGTGCCTCAGGGCTCTTCATTATCCGCAATGATATTTAATCTATTTCTAGCCCCTACTGGGAAGTTGTTAGCAGACTTTGGTCTGTAATATCACATCTATGCGGATGATCTCCAATTTTTGCTTGAATTTCCAGCAGACTGCATACAGTGCTTCCAGTTGTTGTTACATTATATGGATGAGATTCAACAATGGATGACTATGAACAATCTTTGCCTAAATGTTTCAAAGACTAAGATTTTATGGCTTTCCTCCAATGGTATCGAATGAGCCCCGGTGAATTTTGTGTATGCAGGGGTTATCATTTTAATATTTAAGTTTTTATTGATGACTGCACAAAATACAACAACCAGAATAAAGCAACATAACATTGGTCATCCATTGGTTTTTTTTTTCAGCAGTTTATCCCCCTCTCTTCTGAAGATCCCAAAAGAAATCCCCTCCCGCCACCCACAAAACAAGAAACCAAAAGATTAATGCCTGGAGAAGTAGACAAGAAACAAAAAAATAAAAATAAATGGTTGTCATCAGATGCAACAAATACAGATGGAGTAACAGCTGTGCCCCATCTCCCGTACATCACCAGAGTAGAAAAATATAAATATAAAATATTCCAAGACCCTGGACTCTTATGGGCCCTGGAAAACCATGGAGACAGGCTCTAAAGTACTCTACCAAACAATCTGTATTATAATCTAAATGCGGAGCACAGCAAACAGTTGAACAATACAATACAAATTGTCCATTGGATGTATCGCCGTACCCCCCACCCCTCCCGACCAAAGAACAACATAGAGAACAGAAAAGAAAACAGTATCTAACTAGTATACAGCAAAAAGAGAAATAGAAAGTAGAAAAGAAGTGGGAAAAAAAATTCCTCTGTGTCTTTCATGGGCCTCCCATGAACCCCTCCCAAGGGCTTCAAAACAAAGCAGATCATAAGACATTCAAGATGTCACTGAGAGCTCTAGGATTCAAGGATTGGATATATGGCTCCCAAATAGAAAGAAATGCTTTTTTCCTCTTAGGGGTAGTTTTGGCCAATTTATGTTCTAGCAATATGGGGTTATCATTTTAATATAGCAGGAAATTAAGTTTGGGAGTACCGTATTTCCCCACATATAGGCCGCCTCTCTGCATAGGCCGCCATGTATAGGTCGCAGAAAAGGGCGGCCTATATTTAAAAAACAGAAGATAAGCCACCCCATGGCATTAGCCGCGGCTTATCTTCCGGTACATCCCCCTGCCTTTTTCAATCATCCCCCCTCCCCCCATACCTTTGTCAGAGCCCCCTTGCTGGACGGTGCACAGCTCAGGTCTCCAGCGGTGCAGGGCAGGCAGCCACGATCACTTCGGCATCTGGCCTGCCCCTGCACCGCTTGCTGAATGGCTGACATCAGCTCTCACGGGACTCGCAAGAACTGACATTTATGTTTATGTTTTATTAACATGTGATATACCACTTAAGCATATTACAGATCTAAGCGATTTACAATACAAAATACAGGTACTTAGAATTTCCCTATCTGTCCTATCTAGCTAAAGTACCTGAGTAAACAATTATTAAAATAGAAAAGACATAACAAAATTCCAAGAATTGTGAGGGAAAGATATAATTCAAATTAAAAAAAAGAAAAAGATAAAAGAAATAAAAAGAATAAAATTAAAATATACAAATAAGTTTAAGAGATTGGAGATTGAGCAACATAAATTCCAAACTGGTGCTAAGTCTAATCATCAATCCGGTCCAATAGAGCTCCACATCTGCAATGAAGGATTGACACAGAGAAGTGATGGTGGGCTGTGGGGTCATCCTTGCCAGAGGTGAAGGAATCAACAGCTGCAATCTGGGCCCAAGAGCAGAAGGCAAAGAAACCAGGAAGAAGAGGCAGGCCACAAAAGGTCATCTGACGCTGCACATCATCCAGGCAGGCCCCACTGATGCAAGCCAACAACACAGCCCTTGGTCCCGGCATGCCAGAAAAGTGGTGCACAACAATCTCCAGCGCCGGAAGGAGCCAACAGTGCAACCATCAGGTACAACGCAGTCCTACCAGCACGAACGGGTTACTGCGGTCCCCAAGAACCACTCCAATTCAGTGCCCGATGCAAGCAGCGGAATCCACAGTGCAGCCAACAAGCAGAAGATGAGAAAAGAGAGCGCAGGGCAGAACTGGGCTCAAACACAGCAGCTGCTCCACTCACAACCTCAGCATCCAAAAGAGAGAAAAGAAGAGTTGTAATCCTGCAAAGATCCTCAGTCGTCACCAAACGAAAGTAGGAAAGGCCTCGGCTAAAGATTAACAGTTCAAGGCCTTAAGGTTCTATAACGGTCAAACTGTTACATTCAAAGATGTCAGCCACTCAGCAAGCGGTGTGGGTGCAGGCCGGATGCCGAAGAGATCGCAGCTGCCTACCCTGCACCACTGCAGATTTGAGCCGTGCGCCATCCGCCGTCCAGTGAGGGGGCTCTGAAAAAGGTACGGGGGAGGGGGGATGATTGAAAAAGGTACCGGGGTGGGGGGATGATTTAAAATTGCTGCATAGGCCTCCCCATTTAACTAGGCTGTGCCCCATACATTCCCATTTTCCCAGACCACTTGTTAAAACTATCCGCCATGGGATAAAGTCTTGCCATGGCCCTAACGCATATCAGGGGATCTTCCGGATTGTCCCAGATATCTAAAAGGATATGAACCACATCAGGAATATCAGGAAAAGAGGGAGATTGTGGCCTCTAATCACTCAAGAGAGAACATTCAGCAGTGACCAGCTGATCCGACTGCAGCTTCAATTACTGTAGAGATTCAGAAATTAAATCCATAAGGTGTGCAGACTTGAAAAATCTGCGCACTGTGGGGTCATCCCCCAAATCACAGGTCCCACATGGATCTGTATCGTGGAGATCCACAAGATTCGCAACATCTGTGGCTGCCGCAGTACTGCCTGGCGAAATCAGAGGAATTGAAAGTGTGTCCACCGCAACTGCAGGCACCACTGACTTACACTCCAGAGCCCCCACAGGAGGAGAAGGGGAAAGACCCAGGTCCAACAGAGCAGGAGTCCCAGTGACTGGCCCAGAAGCCGGAAAAAGGGAAATAGGCAGAAACTTTTGAACTAAGTATGCCCGATAAAGCATATTCACAAAATCCAGGGGAAAAGATCCCCCGCAGCAGAAGGCCATCTGTGAAGTTGTCTTGCAAAAATAAAGTATGGAAAATATACTTTAATTCAAATCATGGAAAATCCAAGATGGCTGCTACGGGTGCCAATTTTGAATAAAAATAGCCTGGGAAAAGAACAGGAACCCTTAGAAAACTACATCACTTCTTCTCTTCTTCTTTTCTTTTTCTTCTTTTGGCACACCAAAGGGGGGAGGGTGTTGGGAATAATCTTACATAATATGTTACAGTATGTTCTATAATATGTGTATATTCTGATTGAAAATATAGATGAAGGTTGGGAGGTAGGGGGGGTTAAATGTATCATTAGATTTTTATGTAGTAGATATCAAAGTGCTATTATGTAATAACTTGTTGAATTATATTATTTTGTGCACTTGTTGTCAAATTTAAAAATGAATAAAGAATTATTTAAAAAAAAAAAAGAAAACTACATGAGATTTTTGAGGTGGAGAGGGATAAGGTATGCAGGTGAACCACCCAAAAAACCCTTTTGAAGACATCCCAAAATTGCTGATTCAGGCTGTCAGCCTCTTACTCACTGGTTACATGTGATGTCAGATAGAAGCTGCAAGCAAAGCTGAACACAGCATACATGGAGCTTTAGGGAACTGAAAATCTGGATTTCAAGTCTTCTGACTGCCCCACCGGCCAAACAACCATGGCTGGAGACCTCCGCCACTGTGGACACGCCATGCAGACGTCTAGCGGAAGAATGTAGTCTAGCTCCGATCCTGTTCATGCCTCCACGAAACCGCTCATCCTGAACTCTACCCACTAGTGGATGAACCTGTGGTGAGCAAGCTCCGGAGGGAATGGTCCCTGAGCTCTGATCTGAGGTGTAGGCTATCCAGGGGGGCTTACTTTTGAGCAGGGAACCTCTCCAGAAGCAGATGATCTTCAACAATCTGCGATCTCCTGCCGCAAGGATGACCTTGCAGGGAACCTCCACAGCATGAGGGTAAAATAGTGACCAAAAAATACCAAAACTACTGAAAAAAAACCACAAAAGAAACACAAGTAGAAAAGATAACCTCCTACAGCTTGGCCTGTAGGAATTAGACTTGAGTCCAGGGGAGCATGCTCAGTGGTAAGGTGTGAGAGGGAGGGGGTAAAAGCTTCAACTGTTTGAGGCTTCCTACAGATCCCTGGTGGGAGGAGGTAAATAACCCACTGGTCCCAGAATAAAGTAAGATTGTACAAGAAAGACTGGCTATGCAGAGTTATGTCTTGCCACATCTAGACTATTATAATTCTCTTTTTTGCGGCTTGCCAAAACTTCACTCAGAGCATTTCAGGTGGCTCAAAATACTGCTGCAGGGTAATAGCTAGATTGCTCTGTTATTCCCATGTTACACCTGTGCTGGCCGAACTTCACTGGTTGCCGGTTATTTGGAGAATACAATTTAAGCTTCTAACCTTGATATTCAAATCTGTCCGGGATCTATTGCCCAAGATGATTGCTTCTCTGCTGTAGACTTATGTGCTTTCTCATTCTTTGAAATCACAAGACAGAGCTTTTTTGGCTGTTCCCACTTTGTTTTGTCACCAAAGTTGCAAATCGATCATGTATGTTCCAAGTAGCCAGACCTTTACTATGGAACTTGGTTCCAGATTCTATCCGTCTGACCTCTGATTTTTTGGCATTTCAGAAAAGTTTGAATGCCTATTTTTTTTTACTTACCTTTTCAAATTTGGTTACTTTGTAATCTTGTAATTGCTTGGCTTTTTATTTTAAGGCACGTGTGTAAATTACGTATTGTATGCTGTTATTTTAAAAAACTGCTATGTTCTGTTTTAGCATGTATATAATGTTAAATAATTGTTATCCGCATAGATAATAATAATAATAATAATAACTTTATTCTTCTATACTGCCATAATCGCGAGACTTCTAGGCGGTTTACACTGAAGAGAGCTGGACAGTCAGCGAGTTACAATATGCAGATAGTCAGTGAATTTCAGTATGCAGAATCTTTAAATGCAGCGAATTACAATATACAGATTGTTAAAAAAATTTCAGACTTATAAACAGGGGTGGACATGTTAGAAATAATAGAATTTGATTTAATGTTTGGTGTGGTTACTGTTTAGGTGATATATCTGTCGAATAAGGCAGTTTTTCTAAAAGCGTCATAGGTCAGTCTAGCTCCATTAATGTAGTTGTCTAGCCAGTGTTGTGTGTTTGCTTGGTACATAAAAGTTCTATTCAGAAAGGTTTTGTATTTACAGCCGGTAATGCTTGGGTATGCAAATAGATTGCAGTTTCTGATTTGTCTTGTAGGGCTGTATAGTACGAAGTGAGGTAGCAAGTAGGTAGGAGCTAGTCCCCAAACCAGCTTGAAACATATGCAGGAGAACTTGAATATTATTCATGCCCTCCATTGGCAGCCAGTACAGCAGTCTGTAGTAGGGGCTAACATGGTCGCTTTTTTTCAATCCAAATATCAAGCGGACCGCCGTGTTCTGAACAATTCTAAGTTTCCTCACTGTTTTTTTGGGTTGATATGCGGGCTACAACTGTTTTAAATAAATAAATAAATAAATAGTGGATATTCTGAAAACCTGACCTACCAGTGGCACTCAAGGACCAGAATTCCTATCCTTGATCTATACAGTATCTCTTCAGTTTCACTATTCTCTTATATAAGGGATAAAATGCCTTATTGACTTTATTCCCTAGTAAACAGAATGAAATGAAATACCATGAT
Organism: Geotrypetes seraphini; assembly: GCF_902459505.1. Classification (NCBI taxonomy): domain Eukaryota; kingdom Metazoa; phylum Chordata; class Amphibia; order Gymnophiona; family Dermophiidae; genus Geotrypetes; species Geotrypetes seraphini. The sequence goes on along the minus strand of NC_047092.1, from coordinate 82,949,828 downwards.
ATGTTCTATTTCCTCTTTTTATTCATTCTTTTGGGGCCTGGCTCCCTCTCTCTACAACTCACCAGTCTTGATTCAACTTTTTAAAGAAAATATTGTAAATCCCTAGCTGATACAAATTTTAAAAGACCATGATTTATCATTACCAGGGAAGAAGAATAACCAAGCAAGAAATCCTCTACAAAGCTTCAAGAAAACAAGGCCAAGAACAAAACAAGGTGCTGATGGATCATGAAGTTCAAACAAACATATGCTATTCATACATATGCTATTAAGAGACAGGCAGGGATCCAATATACACACCCATAGGAATAATCTGAGGATAGGAGCAAGGAAGAGGGAGGGGTACATATTTTACTCAAAAGAACTGAAGAAAGGAACATTTTTAGGAAACAAGTAGAAGAGAAATGGAAACTTTTTAATCATACAGGATTAGATGATAAAAGAAGTTCTCACATTTGAAAGTGTATATGAATATTATAGAAAGCGTGGTTTTACCCTCCTCCAATAGAAGAGAATAGATTTTTTTTTTATAGTTGGTACATTAGAGAGACCCATTTATCTACTTATGCAAAAATCAAGCTGGCATTAAACAAAACTAGAAGGTTCATAAAGCCACAGAACTAGAATAGCTCTGTATTCTTGATAATGAAAAAGATATTTGTTTCTCTTCATATTTATAGAGCATACATTAAAAAAATGTACAGATTCATTATTTTAAGTTAAAAATACACATTGGTTCCTGGAACATGAAGAGGGTAGAGTTGCCATCTGCCTGGTAAGAGCAAATCCAATCCTATGTTTACAACAAAGCACAACATAACTTGCAGTCTCACTTTTCTTAAGGAATGCAATTGGAAATTTCAAATTCCTGTATGCAGAGAGGTAAACCTAGGACCAAATCAATACTGTCAGGCAAATCTGGAGCCAGTTGGCAGTACTAATGCACAGGGATCACACATTTTAAAGGTTATAAGGAAATTTCAGCAAAAGTGAATAAATACTATTTACAAAGTTAAGAAAATGGGTATGGATCCTGTCCATAAAAGATTTCATAACTGTGCACCTATAAACATTTCAAAAAATACCTATTTTATAAAGGCCTATGTGAGTTTATTAAAAAGACTCCTAGAACTAGCCCAATAAAACATGCTGACACATATTTATACCTGCTGGTAAAGGTTTCAATGTATACCTATACTCTACATGCACACAAACATTTTTAAAAGTATATGTATACATCGCAACTCCAACCCTGCTCCACCAAACTATGTGATCTGCATATAGACATTCCCAGAAGCATAAGGGTAGACACTACGCTCTGGTGTTCATATTGTTTTACTCATGCATTCCCAATGCAATTTTATATTAGTATTTTCTGTGTGTAAACTGTACTCTACAGAGTCTGGGAAGAAATAAGTAGAAGTGTGTCTGAAGCAGGAATATAAGTTGGATGTGAAACTGCAGCCACTTTTGCAGCAATTAGAATGGAAAGAAAGGCAAAAATGTTGGATCAATCATTTGATATTCCCCGACATAAGGGCTATTAATGGTTCAAAGTTTGTTGTATTCCTGCTGTTTCAGACATCTTTTCTGCTATCCTTCTAATAATCCACTCTTTTTATGAAATAGCTTCTCTCTCACCCTCTACTATTAATGACAAGACCAAATACAAACAAACTTTTGTGCTACTTAAATATGAATCCCTTTTGCACACTATTCACACTCCCCCACCTCATTTTTGGATTTAAAAGAATGAGCAGAACCCTTTCAAGAAACATCTGACTGATAAGGTGATTCCTGGAGCAATTTTATTGCAGTATTCTCTTAGATAGTTCATAAGGAGAGGCAGGTGAAGCCAGTTTGGTCCCAACCTATGGAGATTCAAACATTTCTGATACATCTGTCAGTAACCACACTGTATGGCATCTCAAATGGAAGGAATAATTAGTTGATGGCAGCAATGGACGAGGTGAATAATAAGCAGGGAGAAGTTACACGTCTCTCTCCTTACAACAAGTCAGCTGCTGTTATTTCTTGTCCTTTGGTCTGAAGATGGAGTTAGAACTGAAATTGCCTTTTCTCTCTTTCTCAAAAGGTTGCATTGATTCTTCTATCAAGTTCATTCACTTTCAGTGTCTCATTAGTGCCCAGTCCAGAGCCAAGCCTAGAAAACAAGGAAAATATTCTGTGACTAGACAAGATGTCCTCATACTCAGTTTAAACACCTTTCCCTGCTTGCGGAGTCTGCAAATCGGGATAGAAATCAAATCAATCAATCAATCATGTGGCCTTGAGCACCAGCAGAAGGTATGCATGAACCAACATTAATGAAAGATTAGGTTCTTACCTTTGCTAATCTTCTTTCTTGTAAATCCACACTTTATTCTGGGACTGGTGGGTTATTTCCCTCCTGCAAACTCTGTCCTCATCTACACAAGAATCAAACACTTTAAAATCATAAGTGTTCGAGGCTTGTGTGGTTAAGGCCGAGCTTACAGGAATGGGGCACTGACAGTGACAAAACTTGCGGGGAAGGGGAAATTGAGTTCCTGTGGGGACGGGGAAAAATTTGTCCCCATGTCATTCTCTAGTAGGAAGCCTCAAAACTTCAGAGGCTTTTACCCCTCCCCCTCATACCTCATCATTGAACATGCTCCTCAGCTTCTCAGTCTTAGAGCAGCAGGGAATATCAGTAGAGGATAATAACAAGAGAGAGAGAGAACGGGGAAACTCCCCGTCAGTCAAATCAAGTCTGCTCATATTAACAAATGCAAAAACAGCAACTATGAAAAACAAAATAACAGGTTATGAAAAATGGAGACCTGAAATGACAAACAGTGCTATAAGGAGACACAGCCTGCACTATCAGAAGGGGGCGCCTGAACTAGGGCCCCCCTCCCAAACTAAGTGCTAAACCTATTCTGATGGCACTTTTATAAAGGCTGGTCAGAAAACAAAAATCCAGCTTACCAGTACTTGTAAGGAGGACGATCAGCGAATCAGCAAGTATAGGGTGGGTTCCTGGAATAAAGTTTGGATTTACAAGAAAGAAGATTAGCAAAGGTAAGAACCTAATCTTTTGTCCTTGTACAATCCCACTTTGTTCCGGGACCAGTGGGACATAACAGAGCAGTCCCAAAAAATTAGGGTGGGACTGATGAGCCCACTACCAAAACAGAGGCATCAAAAAACAGCATCCTGCTTAGCCGCCACATCGATCCTGTCAAATTTGGTGAATGCATGCAAGGACCAGGTGGCAGCCCTGAAAATCTCGTTCATAGAAACAGGCGATGACTCTGCCCAAGAGGATGAAACACCTCTGGTTGAATGAGCTCCTACCCCGAGGGGGGAGCTTCTTTCTGGCTGCCAAATAAGCCGTGGAAATGGCCATGCAAATACATCTGGAAATGGTAGCCTTAAAAGTTGGCTATCCTCTATGGACAGGACCCACCAAAACAAACAGCTGGTCAGAGAGGTGAAACTCGGTGACCCCCAGATACTGCAATAAACCTATGCACACATCCAAGAACCACAACACCCGGTCCTGCTCCCTTGAACCGGAGAAAGCAAAAGCAGGAAGCTGGACTTCCTGATTCATATGGAAAGAGGAAACCACTTTCAGAAGAAAAGAAGAACAGTATGCAGCATCACAGCAGAATCTGTAATACGCAGAAAGGGATCTCTGCATGAGAGAACCTGAAGCTCCAAAATCTTGCGGCCTGAGGCAATAGCCACCAGGAAGTCTGTCTTGATCGTAAGATCCATCAGACACACCTACTCTATAAGCTCATTTGGTGGATGAGCCAGATTGCGAAGAATCAAATTAAGGTTACAAGTCAGACAGGAAAGGTGCAAGGGAAGCTTAGTTGCAATGCGCCCTACAGAAAATGAACCACATCCAGATGAACTACCAATGAGCCCCTCAGGGAAGGAGGGCTCATACACAAAAGACCAGCAATCTGTACCTGGAGCGAAACTACTGCTAGACCTTTCTTCGGGCCATCCTGCAGAAACTCCAGGACTCGAGGAAACGATGGAAGAGAAGGGACTACCAGTCTCAGTGTCGTACCAGGCCTGGTAACACCTCCAAGGCTTCGCATTGGCTGCCACTGTGGACTTTCGTTTGCTGTAATGCAACGAGGCAATCAGCACCGAAGAATAGCCCTGGCTAATCAAAGCCACTCGCTCAAGAGCCATGCTATAAGACCAAAGTGGTCTGGATCCTACATCGCAATTGGATCCTGTATGAGAAGGCGAGAATGAAAAGGAAGCTGGAGCCCTCAATCCTGCTGGAGCTGAACCAAGTCAGCATACCATGGCTGCCTCAGCCATGGGTGCCACCAGTATCACCAGACCTTCATGGGCCACTATCCACCTCAACAGACGCCCTATCATGGGCCACGGAGGGAAGACATAAAAAGACCCTCCAGTGGTCAAGGCTGAACCACAGCGTCCAGGCCTTTGCTGCTGGCCTCTTGACAACTGAAGAACCGATCAGCCTTCTTGTTGGCCTCAGTCGCATGAGGTCGAACACGGGGCACCCCCTTTTGATCCACTATGCAATCAAATGCTCTTTGAGAGTGACCACTCTTTGGGGTTCAGCGTCTGACAACTGAGACAGTCTGCTTGAATGTTATCTTCTCCTGCCACATGCACCAGAGTTCCACAAGGTGTCTCTCTGCCCACCAAAAGAGCAGCTGAGTCTCCACACTCAGAGAGGGACTCTGAGTCCCCAATGATTGACGTAAGCCACAGTCATAGCATTGTCTGAGAATACTCAGAGGGCTCGATGACAGAGATGACCCTCGAAGTGGAGAAGGGCCAGCTGAATCGCCCACAGTTCCAGGTTATTGATTGACCAAATGTGCTCTGAGGGCGCCCATCGGCCCTGAGAACAGGGAGAGTCATGTACATTGCTCCCCAGCCTATGAGACTTGCATCTGTTGACAGATCACCCAATTCAAGCGGAAGTCCCCGGGACAGCAAGAGAGGATGCAGCAATCATGCTAGACTATTGCATGTCACTGTGGTCCAGGGCAGTGGTGCATTTAACAGGTCAAGCGTGAAAGCAAAACATCCTGCAGCGAATGCAGACAGACTCTGGCCCAAGGGACCACATTGATCATTGCCACCACAGTCCCTGATAACCTGCTGTACCTTCTCTTGATAGGACACTGGCAGAAACATTGTGTTCTGACTTGTGTGAAATCAAAATCCCAGGTATTCCAAATCCTGGGTGGGCTCGAGGTAACTTCTTGAAATTGATCACCCAGCCCAACCATTGAAGCAACTGTACCACCTGATGGACAACCTGATGCCCCTCAGACAGTGAGGGAGGTTTGATCAACCAATCATCCAGATATGGGTGAACCAGGACACCAAGGTGCAGAGATGGGCTGCCATCACTTTAAGGTCCGGGGTGCTGTTGCCAATCCATAAGGCAGTGCCACAAACTGGAAATGTTGCCCAGGAACATGGAATAGCAGATACTTCCAGTGGTTCGGGAAAATAGGAATGTGGAGATACGCCTGTCAGATCCAGGGAGGCTAGAAACTTCCCCGGTGCCACCAATGCTATCACTGAGCACACCATCTCCATGCGGAATCGAGGCACTTTCAGGGCTGCATTGACCGCCTTGAGGTCCAGAAATGGTCTCCAATCATCAGATTCTTTATTTGGAATGATGAAGTATAACGAGTATCTCCCAGAGACCAAGTCTTACTCCAGCACTGGTTTGATTGCTGCAATATCCAAAAGTCTGCAGACTGTGGCCTGCACCTGAACTACCTTCTCGGAGCGGCAAGCAGGGGAATCCAGAAAATACTCGGAAGCCATCTCTGAGAACCTCCAGAACCCAGCAGTCAGAAATGATGGCCTTCCATTCCGCCAGAAAGGCCGACAACTATACCCCGATGTGTGGAAGAGGCAATAACGGCCTGGTGTCAGAACTGTTTCTTAGTGGAAGATGCCGGCAAACTTGACACTGAATGCTGATGGCGAGACCCGCTGAAGCACGGTCTGGCAGACAAAGAGGACCACTGTCCTATGGAAGGACCTGAGTATGGATGAGAACACTGGAAGGGATGAAAATTAAAACGCCCATAACTCCTAGAAGGATGGGACCTGCTCCCAGGCAACACCTTGAGTTTATAATCCTCCACACTGGCCATATGGTCATCCAGGCCCTGGCTGAACAGGAGCTGACCCTTGAAGGGCAACCAGCTCAAAGTCCCTCCTTGAGGGCCGCAATCCAGTCGGGTTTTCAGGATTTCCTCAATGAATATGCATGAGATCTATGTGCATGCACTGCTTTCAATGCATATTCATTGGGGAAATCCTGAAAACCCGACTGGATTGCAGCCCTCGAGGAGGGACTTTGAGATCCCTGCTTTAGATGATAAACCACTAAATCACTGCTGAATCCAGAGCACTTTGTGAGCCAAAACAGCATAGGAGTCAAGTTTGGCGAAAATTTTCAATATGTCGTACAAGGCATTAGCCATGTAATCCGCTTTGGAGATGAGAAAATCTAAATCACGAAGCACCACAGTGTCAGGATCATGGTGCAGCTTGGAATGGCATGCCCGAGCTACATAAGAGGCGACCGATGCCGCTCTAACACCAGTCGTGGCCAAATCAAATAGCTTAAGGCTGAAATCCATGCATCAGTCCTGGACATCCTTCAGGATCCCTCCCCCCTCCCCCCCCATTGCTGGGGAGAGATGTGTACTTGGTGACCTGCTTCACCAAATAATCCACCTTTGTGGAAGTAAAGCGCTTGTTAAAACTATCCGCCATGGAATAAAATTGCACCATGGCTCAAGCACATTTTAAGGGACCCTCCGGAGTCTTCCAAATATCTGTAAGAATCTGAACAAGGTCAAGATGATCAGGAAAAGAGGCAAATTGTGGGAACATTCAGTAGTTCTGTCTGCAGCTTCAATACCTGCAGAGGTACAGAGATTAAATCCACAAGATGTGTGGGTTTGAAGAATCTGCGTACAGTGGGGTCTTCCCCCCAAATCACAGGCTCTGCACAGGTCTGGATCCTGGAGATCCGCCAGATTTGCCACATCCGTGGCTGCCACAGAGCTGCCCTGAGAAAGCAGAGGAATTAAGAGAATGTCTGGCGCAACTGTGGGCATAGCTGTCTTATTCCCCGTTACTCCTGCAGAAAAGCAAGACAACAGACCCTGGTTCCTCTTAGCAGGAGTCCCTGAGATCAGCACAATGGCCAGTGGAAGGGAAACAGGCAGAGACTTTTTAACATCGATCCAGAACGACGGCCACAGCACAGAAATTCCTAAAAAGAAATTACAAAGGGATGAGACTCATGATGGGGAAAAAGATTAAGAAGAGGATAAGCACTGTAAAAACTCTAGAGCAAGCATGGTCCTTTTTAAGGACACAGTCACCGAGGCGCAAAATCTATATATACCGCGTATCAACAAGGAATCCAAGAGGAAAAAGAACAAGGAACTGGCGTGGCTCAATGTAGCAGTGAAGGAAGCGATCAGAGACAAGAAGACTTCATTTAGAAATGGAAAAAGTCAAAAACGGACAAAAACTGGAAAAAACACAAACATCAAAGCAAGTGCTATAAGGCGGTAAGAGGGGCCAAAAGAGACTACGAGGAAATAATAGCCAAGGAGGCAAAAAACTTCAAGCCATTCTTTTGATAAATCAAGGGGAAATGACCTGCGAAGGAAGCGGTGGGGCCGTTGGATGACCATGGAATAAAGGGAGTGCTAAAGGAGGACAAAGCCATCACCAACAAACTGGACACATTTTTTGCATTTGTATTTACCGAAGAGAATATACACAACATACCAGAAGCCGACAGGCTATATGCAGGAAATGAAGACGGGAAACTGACAGGTCAGCCTAGAAGAGGTATGCAGGCAGATTGATAGGCTTAAAAATCCATCCAAAGGTAATCATGGAACTGGTCTAACAAATAGCTGAACTGGTCTAACAAATAGTTGAACTGGTCTAACAAATAGTCAATCTGTTGATCAAATCAGGAAGGATTCCGGAAGATTGGAAAGTGGCGAATGCTACACCGATCTTCAAGTAAGGTTCGAGGGGAAACTACAGACCAGTGAGTCTGACCTCAGTACCTGGAAAGATGGTAGAGGTACTGATAAAGGACCGCATAATTGATCACCCTGACGGACACAATCTGATGAGAACCATCCAGCACGGCTTCAGCAAAGGAAGATCTTGCTTGACGAACTTACTGTACTTCTTCGAGGGAGTAAACAGGCAGATAGACAAGGGTGACCCTGTTGACATTGTATATCTGGATTTTCAGAAGGCATTCGACAAGGTCCCGCATGAACAACTACTTCGCAAAATTGCGAGCAATGGAATCGAAGGTAAAATATTCACGTGGATTAAAAACTGGTTGGTGGATAGGAAACCGAGAATGGGGGTAAATGGACAATAATTGGACTTGAAAAGTGTCACGAGTGGAGTGCCTCACATCAATTGCTGCCACCATGGTCCCCAGAACCTGGAGGTACTGCCATGCCATTAGGACTGGAATTGGTCATAATGTCTCTGATAATCTGTCAAAGCTTCTCCTGATGGGAGACAGGCATGAACACTTTTTCTGTCCCATGTGAAATCGAACTCCCAAGAATTCTAGATCAGTGTTTCTCAACTTCTTCAAGCCAAGTACTCCCTAAGCCTAACAAATACCAACCGAGTACCGTTGCCCAAGCTCTGTCTCAGACCCACCCAAGCTTCGTCCCTGACTCCACCCCCATAATAATAGTACTAACTGTAATGCAATTTCTTCCATCCATTTTTCATATACACACAGTATAATTTTATTAATACATAATGGTAACCACAAAATTTATAAACACAAAGTAGAGAAAATGTTAATTATCATTTATATACGTTTTTGCTTCCTAGAGGTCAAGGCAGATGACTTTAAAATATGAAATGTCATCTCAGAAACAACTATAAAAAATAGACAAATATAGTGCAAAATATAGACTGCTGATAGAAATTCTCAAAACTAACACATTTTGATCATAAATTGAAAATAAAATAATTTTTCCTACCTTTGTTGTCTTATGATTTCATGAGACTCTGGTTGAACTTCCTTCTAACTGTGTATCCAATATTTCTTTCTTTCTTTCTGCTTCCTGCACACTTCCTCTCCTCTGGACCTCATGCCCTTTCTCAACCAACGTCTCTCTCTGCCCCTCCATCAGTCCAAGTTTTCTTCCTCTCAACTCCACCCCCATTGCCAACATGTCTCCCTCTCTCTCTCACTGTCCTTCTCTCATTCTCTCATGAGGAAAGAGAGAGAGATCCAGGGTGCATTTCTCCCACTCCCTCTACCGCCACATCCAACATTTCTCCCTCCTTTCCACCAGTCCAACATATTTCTCTCTGCCTCCTGCACGCTTCCTCTCCTACAGACCTCATGCCCTTCTTCAACCAACCTCTCTCTCTGTCCCTTCAATGAGTCCAACTTTTCTTCCTCTCTCCTCCACCCCTAATGGCAACAAATCTCCTTCTCCCTCTCTCTCACTGTCCACCTGTCTTGAGAGATCCAGGCATCTCTCCCATTGCCTCTACTGTCACATCCAACATTTCTTCTTCTCTCATCCCCCAGATCATGTGCAGCATTTTTCACCCAGCCCCATTTCTCTTATCACCCCTCTGCAGCACCATGCCACACATCTCTCCCTCTATTACTATGTCCAGCATTCCTCCTCCTGTCCTTCCCTTCAGTCTGTTCCCTCTCCACCACCATATCCAACATTTCTCTTCTCATCCTTCTCACCCCATGAATCTCTACCTCTTTCTCTCTATGCCCATTTTTTTTTCTTCCTTTGCCTCTCACTCACACACTGATGCCCAACAATTCTCCCTTTCTATTCCATCCCTCCTGTCCCAAGTTAGTGTCCCCTTCCTCCCTCTCTCCCTTCCTTCCTTCTGTATTCCATGGTCATCCCCCCTTCCTTCTGTGTCGAGTTCGTGCCCCCTCCCTGCCTTCCAGCCATTGTCCAAGAATCGTACCCCGCCAATGTCCCAATACGCTCCTTCTCCCACCCCCCCACTCCTTTCTCCCTTTGTCCTCTTACTTGTTCAAACCGCACTGCTCCTTCTGCCTTCAGTGGCTTGTTCAGGGGATGCGCAAAAGGCGATTCACACGCTGCACGTGGCTGACTCACAAGCCTTACCGCCAACGTCAGCCCGTGTCCCCCAACAAGCCTTACTAGTCTTACCTCCCCCGCCCGCTGCCGTGTCCCCCAACAAGCCGCTTAAGGCAGAATGAGCGAAGAGGTAACTGGGAACACCCCTCCCACACCTGGAAGGCTTTCCTCTGATGTCAGAGGGAAGCCCTGTGGGTCGGTTTCGGGAGGGAACCCTGGCAGCGAATGGGGTGGGAAGCAAGGAGTGACCCCTGGCGGCTTCAATGGACGGGCAGGGAGGGAGAGAGGGAGAACAGGGATCTCCGGCAACAGCTGGGCTGCAAGAAGGGATCCTTGGCAGTGGTTGCGGCTTCACTAGGTGGGTAGGGAATATCCTCTGTGGTGGCCTTGCCGCATACCTCCTACAAGCGGCCCGCATACCTCCTAAGGGTATGTGTACTGTGTGTTGAGAAACACTGTTCTAGATCCTGAGTCAGCTCGAAGTGACTCTTCTTGAAGCTGATCACCCAGCCCAGGCTCTCCAGCAACTGCACCACTTCATGAACAGCCTGACACCCCTTGGACTGCGAGGAACCTCTGATCAATCAATCATCCAGATACGGGTGAACCAGGACATCTAGGGTATGAAGATGGGCCGCCAACACCACTTCGGTGAAGGTACTGGGTCCCATTGCCAACTCAAAGGGCATCGCAGCAAACTGGAAATGTTCACCCAAGACACTGAACCTCAGATATCTCTGGCGGCCCAGAAAAATAGGAATGTGGAGATACGCCTCCATCAGATTCAGGGAGGCTAGAAACTCCCCCAGCGCCACCGATGCTATCAGTGAGCGCACCGCCTCCATGCGGAAGTGATGCACTTTCAGTGTTGCATTAACCGGCTTGCGGTCCAGAATTAGTCTCCAATCGTCAGAGCCTTTCTCTGGAACAATGAAGTATATATTAAGTATCTCCCAGAGCCCAAGTCTCGCTTTGGAATGGATTCTATGGCCGCAATATCGAGTAATCTGCACACTGTGGCCTGTACCCAAACCACCTTCTCATAGCAATCTGCCAGGGAATCCAGAAAATACTCGGTCAGAGGACAGAGAAACTCCAGTCTCTAGCCATCCCTGAGAATCTCCAAGACCCAGTGGTCGGAGGTAATGTCCTGCCATTCTGCCAGAAAAGCCAACTATCGCCCCCCTATGTGGGGAGGGGTTGAATGGGTAGGTAGAGAGACACTAGCCTTGCATCAAAACTGGGTCTTGGCAGGATCCGCTGGACAATTCCCTGTGGACAGCTGATGTCGAGAACTGCTGAAGCGCAGGCTGGTGGACGAAGAGGACCTCTGGCTCGCGGAAGGGCCCAAGTAGGAACGAGAGCACCTAAAGGGTTGAAAATTAAGATGCCCCAGATCCCATTCTTCTAGAGGTTTATTTGCAGGCAGCAACTTGGGCCTGAAATCATACACACTGGTCATAAGGTCATCCAGAAGAATCATCAGATCACTGCTGGATCCTCCTGTGAGCCGAAATGGAATAGGTGGAAAGCTTAGAAAAGACTTTCAAGATGTCATACAAGGTATCAGCCATATAATCCACTCCCAAGATTATAAAATCCAAGTCATGAAGCACCACAGCGTCAGTATCATGGCAGAGCTTGGAATGGCATGCTCTCGCCACGAAAGAGGACGATGCTGCCTTAACACCAGCGACCACTGAATCAGACACTTGAGGACAAAATCCACTTGTCAGTCCTGAACATACTTCAGGACTACATCTTTGTCACTGGTGAGAGAAGAGCGCTTGGTGACCTGTGCCACAGAGGAATCCACTTTCAGGGAAGCAAAGCGCTTGTTAAAGGTATCTGCCATGGGCTAAAGCTGTGCCATGGCATAAGTGCATTTCAAAGAACCCTCAAGAGTCTCCCAAATATCTGTAAAAATCTGAACGAGGTCAGGATGATCAGGAAAAGAGGCAGATTGTGGCCTCTGGTCATTTATGAGGGAATATTCTGCACTGACAGGCTGCTCAGACTGCAGCTTTAATTCCTGCAGAGATTCAGAGATCAAATCCACAAGACGCGTGTGCTTGAAAAATCTGTGCACAGTGGGATCCTTCCTCAAATCCATGACATCCTGCCCTGGGGAGGTCATCTATGTGGTTTTCTTTCAAAAATGAAGCTGGCAAATATAAAAAAATAACTTTAAAATCAAATCTGAAAAAATCCAAGATGGCCACAGAGGGCCTATTTTAATTAAAAATAGCCTAGGAAAACCACAGAGAACCCTCAAAAACGGCAATTTTAGGGGGATAAGGCATACAGGGAAACCATTAAAAAAAACCTTTTTAAAGACCTTCCAAAATCTGATTCAAGCTGTCAGCTGAAACATGTGCTGACAGGAAAACACTGCAGACAGAACTTAAACAGCTCACAGGGAGATCCTCTGTCTCAACTTGCAGGAAAGCTGAACTTTGAATCTTCTGACTGAACCACTGGCCTGATGTCCATGGTTGGTCACCTCCGGCACCCTTGGACACGCCACGCAGCATGCCTAGCAGAGGATGCAGTTTGGTCCCAATCCCGGCATTCCTCCACGGAACCATGCAGCCTGTGCTCAACCCACTAGCGGACGAGCCTGGGGTGAGCTAGCTCCCAAGAGAATAGTCCCTGATCTGATGTGCAGGCTGTCCAGAGGGCTTAGTGACAAGCAAGGAACTAAACTAAACCTTAGGTTTGTATACCGCGCCATCTCCGCAAGCGTAGAGCTCGGCACGGTTTATAGAATTAGGATAGAAAGGAACTCCAGAAAAAAGAAGGGTAATAGGAAAGGAACTAAGAGGGTAGAGAGGGGTCAAGGTACCAGAGAGCGGGAGGTGTTAGATTTTTGAAAAGAGCCAAGTTTTCAGGTGTTTGCGGAAGAGTTGGAGGGAGTTTGAATTTCTGAGCGGGGAGGTAAGGTTGTTCCAGAGTTCTGTGATTCTAAAGGGGAGAGATGTTCCTAGTTTTCCTGTGCGGGATATACCTTTTGTAGTAGGGAATGATAGTTTCAGTTTTTGGGAGGATCTGGAGGAGTTAGGGTTTGAGGAGTTCCAAAGGAGTGGAATAACGGGAGGAAGGATGCCGTGTAGGATCTTGAACGCTAAGCAGGCACATTTAAAGAGGATTCTGGAATGTACTGGAAGCCAGTGAAGCTTGGACAGAAGTGGAGAGACGTGGTCGAACTTGCCTCTTGCGAAAATGAGCTTAGCCGCGGCATTCTGAATTAGCTGAAGTCTATAGAGGTTTTTCTTAGTTAGGCTTATAAGGATGGAGTTGCAATAATCCAGTCTAGAGAGGATGGTGGATTGAACAAGGTTGGCGAAGTGAGAATGATGAAAGCAGGATCTCACTTTCCTCAGCATATGAAGGTTAAAGAAGCATTTTTTTATCAAGGGGTTGAGGTGGTCATTGAAGGAGAGAGAAGAGTCTATGATGATGCCCAGGATTTTGCTTGAAAATTCAAGATGAAGAGTGGGGCCGGAAGATAGTGGGATGGAGGTGGGTAAATGATCTAATATTGGGTCAAGCCAAAGTAATTTTGTTTTGGACTCGTTTAGTTTCATTTGTACAGATTGGGCCCAGGATTGGAGGTTCAATATACATGCGGATATGTTTCCAGCAAGGTTAGTGAGGTTCGAGTCGGTCTCGAGGAGGATGAGGATGTCGTCGGCATAGGTGTAGAGAGTTTCAAGGGGGGAGAGCTGGAGGAGTTTCAGAGAGGAAATGTAGATGTTGAAAAGGATAGGAGAGAGGGGTGAGCCTTGCGGGACTCCACATATCGGCTTCCAGGGGGAGGATGAGGTACCGTTTATGTTAACGGTGTAGGAACGGGAACGTAGGAATTTCAAGAACCAGTCTAGGACTATGGAGCTTATGCCTATTTCGGAGAGTTGGAAGATTAGGATATCATGATGGACGATGTCGAAAGCTGCGGAGAGGTCGAATTGTAGAAGCACAGCGAATTTGTTGCGAGAATGGAGTTGTTGCACTTTAGAAATTAGTGAGGCCAATAGGGATTTGGTGCTGAAGTTGGGTCTGAAGCCGAATTGGTGGGGTAGGAGAATAGAGAATCTTTCTAGATAGGATATGATATGATAGTGGATATGATAGATTCTAACATCTTGGTTAGGAGAGGGATATTTGCTATTGGACGGTAATTGGATGGTATGAAGGGGTGAAGGTCGGTCTTTTTCAGTAGGGGAGTCAGAGCAATGTGTCCCATTTCGGAGGAGAAAAGGCCCGATGATAGGGCAGAGTTTATAAGATTGGTGAGGGAAGCGATGGCCTGTGTAGAGATATTCTCAAATAAGTAGGAGGGGAAAGGGTCCAAGGTACACACTTGCAAGTTTTTAGTTTGAGGCAGAGTTTGAAAACTTGTGATTCGGAGACAAGCTCAAAGACAGTCCAGGTTCTGTCGGCTGGAATGGGATTAGAGACAGGTAGGGTAGGGTTGGGGTCAATAGAAGCCAGGGAATTGTAGGAGATTGTAGGCGGGAAGGAACATCTTAGGGTGGTAACCTTTTCATTGAAGAATTTTGCTAGGGTGTCAGCTGACAGAGACGAGGGGAACAGGGATGGATCCTTTTTTGTAGTTAAGGAGCGCCAGATGTTAAACAACGCAGAGATCTGGTTGTTGGATTTAGAGATCTTATCTCCAATGAAGTTCTTCCTGGCTTTTTTTAGTGTTGAATTGTAAAGTTTGATATTGACCCTCCAGGCTTGTCTGTCTGAAGGGGATTTAGAGTTTTTCCATTTGCGCTCCAAAGCGCGACATTTCTGTTTCAATTCTCTGTGAAGTGGGAGATACCAGGGGGCCTTTCGGGGGTAGGAAATTGTTTTAGTGGATATTGGAGCAAGGAAATGGTAGGTGGATTCAGAAAGGGAGATCCAGTTGTGCCAGTAGGATTCGGGATCTGTATGCTTAGGTTTGGAGGAGAGTTGATTGAGGAATTTGGACCAGAAAAGATTGCTCGAAGTTTTTTTGCGGAAGGTTATGAAATGGGAGGAGCGGGATGGGGATTCAAGGTGTGACATGAAGATGGGGAGACAGGTAGCCCCTAAGAAGTGGTCAGACCAAGGGACTTGTTCCCAACGAGTGTCGTCTGTTGAAGTTTTGAAGGCAGTAAGATCAAGGAAAGTGGTGAAGTCTTGTGTGTGTCCCTTTTCGTGAGTTGGAGAGGGGGTAGGTGGGGGGAAACCTAGAGAGGTAAGGAAGTTGTTAAATTCAATCGTGTCCTTTCTGGTGGTATCGTCAAGGTGGAGATTAATATCACCAACAATTATTTTCCCAGCAAAAGTCTGCAATCTCCCAGTCGGAGCTGTTCCCACAGGGAACCTCTGTAGCACGAGGGCAAAAACCACAAAGACTGAAATAAAACACAAGCAGAAAAGACAAGCTCCTACAGCCTAGCTTGTAGGAAGAAAGACCGATGTTCACAGGGACAGTGATGAGGTAAGTGGGGGAGGGGGTTTAAGCCTCTGAAGTTTGAGACTTCCTTCAAAGTCTTGGCGAGTATACAAAAATAACCCACTGGTCCCGGAATAAAGTGGGATTGTACAAAAATTTATTTTATTTATTTTAAAAAGTATTACCATGTTTTACTTCAATAAGTGTCTCCTAGTCTTTGTACTTTTTGAAAGAGTAAACAATCAATTTACATTTACTCATTCTACTCCACTCAGTGTTTTGCAGACCTCTATCATATTCTTCCTCAGATGAAAAGCCTTAACCTCTTACACGTTTCCTTTTATGAGAAGGGTTCCATTCCCTTAATCATTTTGGTCACCCTTCTTTGAAACTTTCTAATTTCTCTATATCTTTCCTGAAAGATAGAAACCAGAATCACCCATAATACTCAAGGTGAGGCATAACTATGGGGTAGTACAGAGTTTTTATAATATTCTTTGTCTTATTTTCTATCCTGACATCAACTTGTGACTTGGCCTTCTATATACTTGTTCCCCCTACAATAGAATTCCCTCCACAAATATCTCCATTGTGAGGCTTCATTACCAAAGTTTAAGGCTGATCTTACTTTTTCTAGTAGGCATTTATTAAAGAATAAGCTGTGCCTCTAAATTTGGTGAAACAAATGGTGTTGGGTAATGTGTATCATTTGCTTTTTTTCTATATTATAATGATTGTACATCATTTTGAGATTTATCTATCTATCTCCTAAATAATAAAACCCTAGCTGCGCATGCGCACTCTTAACTGCGTGCTTCCGTGATCCGTAGGTCTGTGGCCACAGGAGCGCGCATGCGCGAGTCCCCAGCTTTACTTCTTCCCAGCACCTACCTACACTCGCCGGCAGGATTGGCCGCCAGCGCTGGACTCCCTGCTCTCCACAATATTCGGATCCTCTCACCAGCCGCACAGCATCAGAGAAGGCTTCCGATGCTGGCAGAGATCGAGAGGAGCCACGGTGACACCTCGCGGGGCAGGAAGGGAAGCGCCGACAAAACACTCCAGCCGCTATGTTCTTCGCGGTCCCGACTCCAAACCTACTGATTCCAGCAGTGTCTGCAGCACTGTACACACGCTGCTTCGGGGCCTTCTACTGCCCTGATTTGCTCTGCCGCGTCTCTGATGATGTCATCAGGGACGTGCCAGAGTAAATCAGGGCAG
Source organism: Geotrypetes seraphini (assembly GCF_902459505.1). Lineage (NCBI taxonomy): Eukaryota > Metazoa > Chordata > Amphibia > Gymnophiona > Dermophiidae > Geotrypetes > Geotrypetes seraphini. Next base: position 82,932,998 of record NC_047092.1, on the reverse strand, counting down.
TAGAAGGCCCCGAAGCAGCATGTGTAGAGTGCTGCACACGCTGCTGGAATCGGCAGGTTGTTGGGAGTCGGGACCGGGGGAAGGGAAGGGGAGGAAGGGAAACGCTACTGCTGCACAGGGAAGTAGTGTGGGGGGAAGGAATGCTGCTGCTATGGCTGCTGCAAAGGGAAGTGGGGGGGGAACGAAATGCTGCTGTACAAGGAAGTAGGGTGGGGGGAAATGCTACTGCACAGGGACATGGAGGGGGAGGTAATGCTGCTGTGGCTGCTGCACAGGGAAGTGGGGGGGAAAGAAAGACAGACAGTGGGAGGAAGGCAGACAGAAAGAAAAGAAGAAAGACACAGGGGCAGGGAGAGACATAGAAAGACAGACAGACAAAGGGGGCCAGGGAGAGAGACAGACAGAAACAAAGACAGCGGGAGGGAGAAAGAGATAAAAATAAATAAAGACAAACAGACATATATTCTAGTACCCGTTAATGTAACGGGCTAAAATACTAGTTTATATATATTTTGAATTCTGGTATAGCAAGACTAGCAATAAACAAGCATGCCTGTACTGTGTACTTACATTCTACCACAACTCATGCATCCTGCACAACATTCCTAATCTCACCTAAGTTGCTGCAGATCTAGAAGTACTGATTTCTGTACTCCTGTTTCATTTGGTGTTGTGACATATGAGCCTTCAGCATGGGCCCTGCTTTTGGAATCCAGTGCTACTGCATACAAGGAGCGATCTGTCTGTGGGTCCCAGGAATTGTACTGCTCTGTGGAGATGCTCTCTCTATGCTGTTCCTTTAGGACATGGGACTCCTCAAAGATTAATAAGTTTCTTGACCGTACTACAAAGAAACAAAACAATCAGCATATGAGAGACATAGTTTGGCTTACCTTGCAGGCTTTGACCAATATGTGACTTGCTTACCAACTGAGGCAGCATAGGATTCAGATGAAGAATGAGGGTCTGGCAACACAGTCTTTGTGGCAGAGGGATACGGTCCATAATTGTTAGAGCAGCTGCTAAAAATAACAGCAAAACACAAGATCGCCACCTGGGAAAGACAAGAAAACAAAGATCAGTCTAATGCAGCAAAGGAATATTTTCCGCAGATTAGTTACTTTTGTTTTTCGAGGGAGAAGGGAATAGGCCTGGCAGTTTTTTCTTGCTCCTCTGGGCTTCCAGTTCAATCAGAATTGGGATTATGAGCCTTCGTTTTCCATTACCTGTGGACATTTCTCTTGTTTTGGAGAATATACACTAAATATTCTAGTTTGTTTTTTTTCTTCATGAACTCGCTGAAATCAAATTATGTTCTTCCAAAATCTTAGTATGCAAAGAGGTGTTATGTGCGCAGGTTATATTTGGCCACCCTTGTACTGCAACTGTGGTGCCATGCAGAAGCCCCCAAAATCCATTATACACATGGTTACTGTTTGAAATATCCAATGCTAAGCAAGGAGCATTGCCTGTCAAAGTATACCTCACCCCTTTTCTATGCCACTGAAAGAAATGGTCATGTCAGGATATACCTATTCTCTCCTCTCTGACAGAAAAATGACCGAGCAAGGCAACACTGCAGTAACAGGGCATACCATCAGTTCCTGAATGTATATCATCCCACCTTCTAAGCCATAGAAGACCCCTACCACCCTCCAGAATGTGCACTCATACTCCCAGATTTTCATGGACAGCAAGAAAAGCAGTGCCTTACTGTCTACTCTACACTGACGGGCACAGATATGCGCATATCATCACCATCACTTATCGTATATACTTGAATATAAATCAACCCGAATATAAGTCAAGACCCCAATTTTCCCCCCAAAATGGAGGAAAATGGTTGACTCAAATATAAGTCAGGCAGCTTAATATTCAAGGGCCCTGCCCTATCAGATTCTGCATCCAGCCCCCTTCTCTCCTTCCCGTCAGCCACTGCACTCAGCCTCCTTCCTTCCTTCCCTCCCTCCCCTGTCAGGCACAGCACACTGCCCTCTTCCCTCCCATTGAAGAAGTAGTTCGGGATTTAGAAAAGTTCATCGAGAAGGCATACAGGGAGGCCGTGGAGAATCACCAGCAACAGTGGAACTGCCAAGATACATCTACAGTGAGTAAGGACCACCTGGAGGACAACCACAAGGAAGAAACGGGTGACACAGCAGCGAGACCTGGAAGCAGCAGAGGGAACCCACAGGAAGACGAGTCCGGTGCAAGCCAACACCAGGATGAGGGAAGATGGAAGTGCGCAGAGGCCACGGACCTTCGGCTGGAAAGACAAGAGAAGATAGAGAGGACAGCGATCGTTGTGGAGGACTCCATCATTAGACAAGTCGACAGGATTGGCTGGTGACTTGCCTACCCGGAGCCAAGATAGAAGATATAGTGAGCCGCATCGACAGGATCATCAACAGCGTGAAAGAGGAAGATATAGCAGTGGTGCTCCACGTGGGGACAAACAACATGAGCAACAGGAACTACAGCAATCCTCTTCTTCCTACCCTCCTTATGTACTTCCCTTTAATGTACTTTTTCTTTAAAAATTGTATTTCCTCCCCTCTTTCCTATTGTTTCCCGTGGTTTTAAAAAGCAATTACCCATGTAGGTCTGATTAATGTATTATGTATAAGTGATTTCTCTAAAATCATATTTTTATCTTTTGTACAACGCTTTGTTATTTGGAAAAGCGTTCAATCAAATAATATGAATAAACTTGAAACTTGGCAGAGAAGGACTGAAGGAATAGTTCCAGATGCTAGGAGAGAAGCTGAAGACCAGAACGCTGAGGGTAGCGTTCTCAGAGATCCTCCCGGTACCCAGGGCCGATGAGAAGGGCGGACGGAGCTGCAACCACTCAACGCGTGGATGAGGCGCTGTGAAGAAGAAGGATTCCACTTCATGCACAACTGGACGACGTTCTGGGGGAAGAGCAAGCTATACGGAACGAGGCTACTTCCAAGCAACATCAAGAGAGAAATTGAGAAGTTTTTAAACTAGGAAGAGGAGGGAAAGCCGACAGTCGACCAAGAGTCGATGATTCAGGAAATGGTATAACCAAAAGATACCGTGCAGGAAGATAGTGGGGAAGACTCACTGGATTATAGGAAAGACAGAAATCCTGACTGATCAAAAGGGACACAAGAGGGAAGGAAATGCAAGAAAGTAACAGGCCGCAAACTCAAGTATATGTATACGAACGCAAGGAGCCTAAGGAATAAGATGGGGGAGTTGGAAGCTATGGCAGAAAAAGATAACCTTAACATCATCGGCATCACGGAAATATGGTGGAATGAGGAATACGTCTGGAACACTTTGCTACCGGGATACAAGCTATACCGCGGAGACAGAGTAGGTCAAAAAGGTGGTGGTATTGCCCTATACATCAAAGAGGGAATTGAGTCTATCTGAGAGAACACGCCGGAAATGAAAAATAGAGTCTCTATGGGCCAAAATTTCCAGAATAAATGGAATGGAAACGAAGACTGGCATCTACTACCGACCCCCAGGGCAGTCCAAAGAAACTGATGGAGAAATGACGGAGGAGATTAAATGCAACTGCAAGGGAGGCAACGCAGTTATCATAGGCGACTTCAATCCAGGGATAGACTGGAATCTAGGCATCTCCGACTGCGGTAGGGAGACCAAGTTCCTGGATGCAGTGGCGTACCAAAGAGGGGGCGGGGGGGGAGGTCCGCCCCAGGTGCAAGCCCTGAGGGGGTGCTCCCGGTCCAGTTCCCCCCCTGCGTCTGGTTCAGCCCCCAACGTCCAGGTGTCGCGTCTGGATTCCCTCCCCCCCGGCACCATTTACCTGAGGAAACCGCCTGCACAAGATCGCGATGCCAGCGATCTTTGCCTGCTTCGGCTCTATTTCCTCCGCCGCGGTCCCGCCCCTCCTCTGACGTCAGAGGAGGGGCGGGACCGCGGCGGAGGAAATAGAGCCGAAGCAGCACAAAGATCGCTGGCATCGTGATCTTGCTGCAGGCTGTTTCCCCAGGTAAATGGTGCGGGGAGGCTGGGGGGATAAGCAGTCCTTCGTGGTCGTGGTGGTGGGGGCGAGCGGTCCTTCGAGGTGGTGGGGGGCGAATGATCCTACGGGGGGGGGCAGCAGGCCTACAGGGTGGGGCGGGCAGGCAGGCCTTGTGGGGGGGGAGACAGGCCTTCAGGGGGACAGGCCTTCAAGGGGAACAGGCAGGCAGCCTTCGGGGGGGTGCAGGCCTTCGGGGGGGACAGGCAGGCAGGCAGGCCGGCTTCAAGGGGGGTACAGGCCTTCAAGGGGAGGGGATAGGCCTTCAGGTGTGGGATGCAGACCTTTAAGGGGGGGACAGGCCTTCAGGGGAGGGGGGGCCCTGGTGTAGAAGTACACGGAGGGAAGGGGGAGGGGTTCAAAGAGACGTGCATATGCCGGACTTTGGGGGGGGGAAGAAATAATGGGTCTGAAAGTAGAGGAGAGGGAGAGAGATGATGGACCATGGGTTTTAGGGAGGGAAGGAACAGAAAGGGAGAGAAGTTGGACACAAGGGATGGTGTGGAGGGGGTGATAGAGATACTGGTTAGGAGGATAGTTGGGAAAAGAAAGGGAGAGATGGTGGACCCTGGGGTGGTGGGGAAGGAGGGAGAGCTGCTGGATGAAAGGGTAGTTAAGAAAAGGTGGATCTATGGAGGGAGACGAAAAAAAGGTAAGATGCCAGTCATCCGGGGGAGGGAAGGGAAACGGAACGGGAGGACAGAGATGGCAGATGGATGGTTAGCATGGAGAAAGAAGAAAGAAGGAGAACCTGGCAAGCAAGTTATTAGAAGACAACCAGAGCCTTGGACCAACAAGATTTGAAAAATAACCAGACAACAAAAGGTAGAAAAACTAATTTTATTTTCTGTTTTGTGATTACAATATGTCAGATTTGAAATGTGTATCCTGCCAGAGCTGGTGTTAGACCGCAAACGTGAGCTAGGATTAAACAGAGAGAGGAAAAGTCCTTTTTGTTTCTTTATTTTATTTACACCACAGTGCCAGTGTGGTTAGGAGAAGCCAAAGGGGGGTGAAAAAGCTATAAAATAAACCCACCAGGATGTTTGAAAAAAACACCCAATTGGGCATGAAAATCGAATTGATAAACCAATTCAATAGGCTGAATCGAAATTTTTTTTCCTGAATCTGGCAGCACTAGTTTGCGCTACTGTCTTAGACTTTAGGACCTGGGATTGGGGAGAGATGGCATCCTCAGTATTTTATAATGCAAGTGAAACGAGGATTTGGTCAGACTTTTGAAGGGTGTGCAGAAGAAAAATATTGTATAGGCCGGTGACATAAGACAGCAAGATATGGGAACTTTTCTTTCTTCTATTTTTGTGAATGGAAAGGCTGAGGATGTCAGAGAGTTCAGTTAAAATATGTGCTTTATAAGAAAATATAATAATGTGTTTTATAAAGTTTATAGCATTGCTGGCCTTCCCGGTGAGGTGTTCCTAGTGGTGGTGGTGGCAGCGTGTCAATGTGTTGAGAGGAAGAGGTGGTCTGGAAAATTCTGCTGAGCAAACCCCGGGCCCATTTCCACCTCCCAGTTAGTCCACTCCACTCATCTGGTTCATACACTGAGTGGATCTTTGGGTGTTGTTCCTGGGTAGTTGTTTTGGGATCTCTTCCAGTGGTCTGTCAGTATCTCCTTCTGGTCCAAGGAAGGAAACTTTGTTAACCTTAGCATTGACCTACAGAATATGTTTGTAACAGTGCTGCTTGTGTGGCATTAGGTTATGTAGTGATCAAAAGAAAAAACCAGACCTTTGCACATTTTTGCACTATATGGTGGGTGTATGAGGAGATTCACATTTCTTGTACAGCTAAGTCCATGTGAAGTTACCTTGTGCTGTATTTGACATCTAGCAAGGTCTCTGTTTGGAAGGAAAGATCTAAACTTAAAAATGAAGTTATGGTAAAAGCAGATAGTGTAGTTAGTTTTAAGAAAGATTTGGACAAATTCCTGGAGGAAAAGTCCATAGTCTGTTATTAAGACATGGGGGATATGTCTGCTTGCCCTGGATCGGTAGCATGGAATGTTTCTACTCTTTGGGTTTTGACCAGGTATTAGTGACCTGGATTGGCTACTATGAGAATGGGCTACTGGGCATGATGGACCATTAGTCTGACCCAGTTAGGCTATTCTTATGTTATGTTCTCATATGTAGGGGCCTTTGTTTTCACTTCTTATTTTAATGTATTTTTTTTCTGGGAACTTATCAGTGTTTTTTATAATGGGAACAAAAATGGAAGAAAATTAATGTGTGTGGAATGGAGGGGGGGTAACTAATTTCTTCAGCTAAATAATTCAATCCAGACATAGGAGAACTCACGCACCATTCACACACCCTCCAATCAAAAACATCAAAAGAAAAAAACTGTTCGACAACCTCCTAGCCATTCGAGCTGCAACACTCGACCCCCAACTCTACAAACTATTGACCTCAACCACAGACTACAAAACCTTCAAAAAAGAAATAAAAACCCTTCTATTCAAAAAACACATAAAACCGAACTAACACAATCAGAACTGTCCCAAGCATCACCTGCAACTACTCCATATGTACTTCTGATGTCATGACAATTCAGACATAATTTATGGTTATATATATGAGGTTCAATAAAAGAAAATTTTCACTGTCTGTTTCTATTCTGACCATTTATTCCGTTTCATGGTCATTACAAAAAATATTTTTTTACATGGGGGGTGTCAAAAAAATGATGGGCCCCGGGTGCCACATACCCTAGGTACGCCACTGCCTGGATGTTGTAGGTAATTGCTTCCTGGAACAACCTGTCAAGGAAAATACGAGAGGAAATGCAATTCTGGACTTTATTCTTAATGGACTACGAGGACTGGCTCAAGGCGTAGAAGTAGAAGGGACGTTGGGAAGCAGTGATCACAATATGATCCACTTCAACCGGGACACAAGGGCAAAACATCGATCCAGAACGACGGCCACGGCACTGAACTTCCAATATGGAAATAATGAAGCGATGAGACTCATGGTGGGGAAGAAGATTAAGAAGAGGATAAGCACTGTAAAAACACTAGAACAAGCATGGTCCCTTTTTAAGGGCACAGTCAAAATCTCCATATACCGCGTATGAACAAGGGATCCAAGAGGAAAAAGAACAAGGACCAGTGTGGCTCACTGTAGCGATAAAGGAAGCGATCAGAGACAAGAAGACTTTGTTTAAGGAATGGGAAAGGTCAAAAACGGACAAAAACTGGAAAAAGCACAAACATCAAAGCAGGTGCCATAAAGCAGTAAGAGGGGCCAAAAGAGACTACGAGAAAAAAATAGACAAGGAGGCAAAAAACTTCATGCCGTTTTTTCGATATATTATGGAGAAACGACCCGCGAAGGAAGCGGTGGGGCTGCTAGATGACAATGGAATAAAGGGAGTGCTAAAGGAGGACAAAGCCATCGCCGACAAACTAAACACATTTTTTTGCGTCTGTATTTACTGAAGAGGATATATGCAACACACTTGAAGCCGACAGGCTACACGCAGGAAATGAACATGGGAAACTGACAGGGATGACGGTCAGTCTAGAAGAGTTATGCAGGCAGATTCATAGGCTTAAAAACGATAAATCCCTGGGACTGGATGGTATCCATCCAAGCGTAATCAAGGAACTGAAAGGGGCTATAGTGAACTGCTCCAACTAATAGCCAATCTGTCAATCAAATCAGGAAGGATTCCAGAAAACTCGATAGTGACGAATGTTACGCCGATCTTCAAGAAAGGTTCGAGGGGAGAACCGAGAAACTACAGACTGGTTAGTCTGACCTCGGTACCGGGAAAGATGGTAGAGGCGCTGATAACAGACTGCATCATTGATCACCTTGATGGACACAATCTGATGAGGACCAGCCAGCATGGCTTCAGCAAAGGAAGATCTTGCTTGACGAACTTGCTGCACTTCTTCGAGGGAGTAAACAGGCAGATAGACATGGGTGACTCAGTCGACATTGTATATCTGGATTTTCAGAAGGCGTTTGACAAGGTCCCGCATGAAGAGTACTTCAAAAAATTGCGAGCAATGGAATCGAAGGTGAAATACTCACGTGGATTAAAAACTGGTTGGCGGACATCAAACAGAGTGGGAGTAAATGGACAATATTCGGATTGGAAAGGCATCACAAGTGGAGTGCTGCAGGGTTCAGTGCTTGGACCCGTGCTCTTCAACATATTTATAAACAACCTGGAAATTGGTACGACAAGCGAGGTGATTAAATTTGCAGATGATACAAAGTTATTCAGAGTAGTGAGGACGCAGGTTTGTGAAGACCTGCAATGTGACATAAACACGCTCGAGAAATGGCCTGCGACATGGCAAATGTGAAATAATTTTAAGGTGATGCATGTCGGTAAGAAAAATCTTATATACGAATACAGGATGTCCGGTGCAGTACTTGGAGAGACCCTCCAGGAAAGAGACTTGGGAGTACTGGTCGACAAGTCAATGAAGACGTCTGCGCAATGCGTGGCAGCGGTGAAAAGGGCAAACAGAATGCTAGGAATGATTAGGAAGGGGATCACGAACAGAAGGTTATCAAGCTGCTGTACCGGACCCACCTGAATACTGTGCCAGCACTGGGCACCGTACATGAAGAAGGGCAAGGTACTATTTGAGAGGGTCCAAAGAAGAGCGACTAAAATGGTTAAGGGACTGGAGGAGTTGCCATACAGTGAGAGATTAGAGAAACTGGGCCGCTTCTCCCTTGAAAAGAGGAGACTGAGAAGGGACATGATCGAAACATTCAAGATAATGAAGGAAATAGACTCAGTAGATAAAGACAGGTTGTTCACCTTCTCCAAGTTAAAAGGGAATAGATTCCATACAAACAAAAGGAAGTTCTTCTTCACCCAGAGAGTGGTAGAAAACTGAAACGCTCTTCTGGAGGCTGTTATAGGGGAAAACACCTTCCAGGGATTCAAGACAAAGTTAGACAAGTTCCTGCTGAACCAGAACGTACGCAGGTAAGGCTAGACACGCCCTGGTCTTTGACCTAAGGGCCGCCGCGTGAGCGGACTGCTGGGCACGATGAACCACTGGTCTGACCCAGCAGCAGCAATTCTTATGTTCTCCTTCCCTGTTAGGTTCTGCACCCAGCTCCCTTCCCTCCCCTGTCAGGCTCTGCATCCAGCTCTCTTCCCTCCCTCTCTCCCCCCCCTCAGGCACTGCACCCAGCCTTCTTCTCTCCCTCCCTCCCTGTCAGGCTCTGCACCGAACCCCTGTCAGACTCTGCAACCCAGCCCCTTTCCCTCCCAGGCTCTGCACCCTGTCCTCCCTTCGTACCCTGCTCTCCTACCTCCTCTGCTGATCCCTAGTGGTCCAGAGGTGCAGCAGGCAGGAATGAGCTTTCTGTGCTCCTGCCCCGCTGCTAACCCGGTCAGTGGCGGCTGCCACGAGATCCGGTTTCTTCTGTTGCTGAGCGGCAATGAGCAGTAGCAAGCATTGGTGCTACTGCTCAGTGCTGAGCAGCTTCTTGTCTGGCTCTCGTGAATTCCTGTGAAAGGACTGAAAGCGCTGAAAGAAATGGCCCCGGGGAGACTGTGGGTTTTTTTTTTGGTTTTTTTTACTGTACACCGCTTTGATTGCCCATTGTTTGTATTAATTGTACACCGCTTTGATTTGACTTTTTGTTAAAAATGGCGGTATATCAAATAAAATAACTGTAACTGAGACCCGGAGGCAGGAAAAGAAGCCACCCCTTGACCAGGACCGTATCTGCGAAAATCACGCAAACACCCACAAGCAGGTGGGCAAGCATGGTCTTCAGAAAGACGGGGCACCTTAGAGTCCATTAAGGTTTGAACTAACTTGTCCAAATCATCTCCAAACAAGAAAGACCCCCAAAAGGGAAATTTCATCAGCTTAGCCTTATAGATGCCGCATACGCTGACCAAGCCCGGAGCCACAGGGTAAGACGAGCAGCCACCCCAAGAGCCATGGACTTGGCCAACACAAGCAAAAGATCATACATGGCATCAGAGATAAGAAGTACCCATCTCAAGCTTAGCTACTTCCTGTTCCAGCAAGGAACAGTCATCAGACTCCCAGTCCAGGACACGCTCGGCCCCACAGAAAACAAGCCCGAGCCACCAGACCACCACTCAGTGGTGTACCTAGCATATGTGACACCCGGGGCCCATCATTTTTTGACACCCCCCCCACCATCTATAACAAGCCACACGTCACACATGAGTACCTAGGAAAAGGAAGCATCTTACATACTGCAGTGAGCAGTACAACATCAATACAACCATTGTAAAACTAAACAAGCCAGACTAGTTCAGATCAATCCTACACCGTCAATCCTAACAGAAAACCATGTCTTTCGAACACACAGAAAACACCTTTGCCTAGTATGGAATATGTAATCACAAACTAATCCCTCCCCCTTTAACAAAACTGTAGTGTGGATTTTAGCCACGGTGGTAACAGCTCTGACGCTCATAGAATTCTGAGCATCAGAGCTGCTACCACCACGGCTGGCGCTAAAAAACGCTCCACAGTTTTGTAAAAGGGGGGATAAAATAGAAATACATAGACAAAGGTTAAATTGAACCAGTAAGATGCTGGACTCTGCATACAATGCAACACCACAGAAACAGTGACACGTCTCCTAAAGCAATAAATAAATAAAAAAAATTTTTTACCTTTGTCTTCTGTGGTTTCTGCTTTCCTCATCTTCTTGTAACTCTCTTCCTTCCATCCACTGTCTGCCGTCTCACTTTCCCTATATGGCATCTTCTCTCCTTCTATGCCCCTTCCAGAAACTGTATGCCTCCCCCGTCCATCTCTCCTTTCACCCCCATTGGTCTGGCATCTCTCTCTCCTCTCCTTCCCTCTCCCACAGTAAGTTACGTCGGAGGGGGTGGACTCGGCAGACGCAGGGAGTTGTGGCAAAGTCCCGCCAGCGTCTGCAGGTCCACCCCATCCGACATAACTTACTTCTTCCGGAGCAGAGCCGGCAGACGAGTCATCGCGGGACCTTCCTGCACCTCAGCGCGGCTGCTGACTCTGCTGCAGAGAAAGTAA